>NC_084794.1:248055503-249298360 GCF_963169125.1 Humulus lupulus
TACCAAAAGTACCGAGATATGAGAACAGATTTGGGACCTTGGAACACTCCTAAAAACCATAATGAAAGGGTGAGTATACTGAAGAAAAAGGAATGAAAAGAATGGACGAACTATACCATCAAGAATATACTTACCAAAAACCTTATGTTCAAGATATTAGATTTCCTATCCAAGAATAAAGAATAAAGTTAGGATGTTGAGTAGAAACTATAAGAACTTAAAGAAATCAATACCAAAATGAACTAGAGTTTGGAATACCTTGAATGCTTCTATGACCAATCTAAACCTTGAACCGAAATGTGCTATAAACCTTACTTCCCAAGTGTTTGGTAAGCTTATAATGATCAAGCTTATAATCCCCAACCCAAGGGTTTATACTCTCAAAATAACCTAGTAGCTTGCAGCCTCTGAACTTAGCTTGATGAATGAATAAATGGCTGGGTACTAAGTCCTATTTATAGAGTTCAAGAATGAAAAGATCTTCATTTAACTTGAATAAAATAATGGCTTTTTAAGTGAAAAACATTTGAATTATCGTTCAGCAGAGGCTGAAGACTCGGTCAGAAAGATGCTGGACTTATCAAGAGGTTAAAGATTAAAATGAGAACGTTTTCAAAAACATTAAAAATTATAGCAAGGGAGCCGATATATCGCCCCTTGTAGGCGATATATTGCCTGGGCCAGCATGCCCGAGGCTCGTCGAGGTGATCGTACGAAGTTACGTGTTTTTCGTATCCCCGTACTGCGATATATCGCCCCCTATAGCTACGATATATCGGCATACACTGAATATTTAAACACGAAATTGCACATTTTCAGGTTAATTTGAATTGAGTAAACAACCTTGACTAAGTCCTCTAACGTTTTCAAAGCTGCTGACAGACCCTAGGATATTCAAATTTTAATCTTAATAAACTTATTCATAAAAAATACTTAATTATCATTAAACATACACATGACAAGTGTTACTTTCTTATTGGGTCTAACTAAACCTTATAATATAATAAATATCACCATCAATATCAGTCATATTAATCAAACCTTAGGTTAAAATTAATATTCTTAAACTATAGGTTAAACTTAGAAAATCTACAAGTGTTACTATGAGTGTCCAATTAAATCCCGGTCTGAACCAAAATCCACAGTCATAAAAATACTACTACAATTACTATTATACTACTATCTAACTAGCTAAGTAAAGTTCTTGGAATCTACAATTCTCCCCTACTAAAAAGAATTTCATCCTCAAAATTTACTTACCAAATAACTCTGGATACCAGTCTTGCATGTCCTCCTCCAACTCCCACGTTGTCTCTCATTCAGAACTATTACTCCATTGGACTTTGACATAGGAATGCTCTTGGACCGTAACTGCTTCACCCCTATCCAGGATACTAACCGATCATTCCTCATAACTCAAGTCTTTCCGGAGTGCTATCGTATCGTACTTGAGGACATGAGATGGGTCTGACACATACTTGTGTAGCATCGAGATGTGGAACACGTTGTGACTATCTGCTAGTGCTGGCGGTAGGGCTAGTCTATACGCAACTGCTCCCACTTTGTCCAATATCTCAAAAGGACCTATAAATCGGGGACTAAGCTTGCCTTTCTTCCCAAACCGTTTGATACCTTTCATAGGAGATATCTTCAAGAAGACTTGATCTCCGACTTTGAATTCCACATCGCGTCGCTTGGCATCCACATAGCTTTTCAGATGGCTTTGAGCAGTAAGCATACGCTGTCTAATAAGCGCTACTGCTTCTTGAGCTTGTCTAACAGCTTCGGGACCTAGAAGCTGCCTTTCTCCTACCTCGTCCCAATGCAACGGTGATCGGCACCTCCTTCCATATAGCAACTCATAAGGTGCCATCCCGATCGTTGAATGGTAGCTACTGTTGTATGAGAACTCTATCAGCGGCAAGTACTTATTCCATGATCCTCTGAAATCAAGTACACATGCGCGTAGCATATCTTCTAAAATCTAAATCGTACGCTCGGACTACCCGTCTGTCTGAGGATGAAAAACTGTACTAAGACTTAACTTAGTACCCATAGCTTGCTGTAAACTTCCCCAAAATCTCGATGTAAACACTGATCCTCTATCCGACACTATTGTCTTGGGGATTCCATGCAACCGTGCTATCTCTTGGACGTAGATGTCTGCATATTGGTCTGCCGTATATGAAGTCTTAACAGGCAGGAAATGAGCCAACTTGGTTAGTCTATCTATTACTATCCAAGCGGAATCATGCTGCTTATTTGCCCTTGGCAAACCTGTCACGAAGTCCATAGCTAAATCGTCCCACTTCCATTCTGGTACGCTAAGCGGTTGCAATAAGCCTGTAGGCCGCTGATGTTCTACTTTCACTTGCTGGCATATAAGACACTTAGACACAAACTCTGCTATGTCTTTCTTCATCCCTGGCCACCAACAAATTGCCTTGATGTCATGAGTCATCTTGGTCGACCCTAGGTGAACTGAGTACGGGGAACTGTGCGCTTCATCTAGAATCATCTTCTTAATACTCTGATCATTTGGCACGCATACCCGATCCATTTATCTCAATAAACCTTGACTAGATATTGAGAAATCTGTGGTCTTGCCTTCTCTGACTGCATCCATATGTGCTGCTAGTGTGTTGTCATGTCTCTGACCAATCCGTATGTTTTCTAGCAGATTCGTCTGGATAAACAAGTTAGCCAGTTTGCCGATAACTACTTCTATTTCGGCATTGATTAGCTCCTGCTGTAGCGGCTTTTCTATCCCGGCTAAAGCTACTAAATATCCATAACTTTCCCTACTTAGTGCATCGGCAACTACATTTGCCTTCCCCGGGTGGTATAGGATTTCACAGTCGTAATCCTTCACTAATTCTAATAACCTGCTTTGCCTCATGTTGAGCTCCTTCTGAGTAAAGAAGTATTTTAAACTCTTGTGGTCCGTATAAATCTCGCACCGTTCTCCGTAAAGATAATGGCGCCAGATTTTTAACGCAAAGACCACCGCTGCTAACTCCATATTGTGAGTTGGATAGCGCTGCTCGTACTCCTACAACTGTCGTGAGGCGTAGGCTATCACCTTATCATTTTGCATCAGCACGCAACCCAATCCTTGCTTTGATGCATCGCAGTATACTACGAACTTATTGTTGGGTGTCGGTACACAGAGTACTGGTGTTGAGCAAAGCTTATCCTTAAGTAACTGGAAACTTTCTTCACACTTATCATTCCAGTTAAATCTTTGTTGTTTCCGGGCCAGGTTGGTGAGCAGAGTGGCTATCTTTGAAAAGCCTTCTACGAACCTCCTATAATACCTGCTAACCCTAGAAAGCTTCTTACTTCAGATGCGTTCTTTGGTTTGGGCCAATCCTTCACGACCTCTATCTTTGATGGGTCTACTGCAACTCTATCTTTTGATATAATGTGCTCGAGGAACGCCACTTGTGAAAGCCAAAATTCGCATTTCTTGAACTTGGCGCAGAGTTGATGCTCCTTCAGTCGCGACAAAATCAACCTCAAATGTTCCTCGTGCTCTACTTCATCCTTAGAATATACTAAGATATCTTCGATGAACACAACAAAGAATTTATCTAAGTAGTCCTTGAAGACCCTATTCATTAAGTCCATAAACGCAGCTGGTGCGTTAGTAAGACCAAAGGACATAACCAAGAACTCGTAATGTCCATAACTAGTTCTAAAGGCCGTCTTAGGAATATCTTCTCCCTTTACCTTGAGTTGATGATACCCGGATCGTAAATCGATCTTTGAAAATATAGTCGCGCCTCGGAGTTGATCAAACAAGTCATCGATCCGGGGTAGCAGGTACTTGTTCTTAATCGTTACCTTGTTCAGCTCTCGATAGTCTATACACATCCGCATACTTCCGTCCTTCTTCTTCACGAATAGCACCGGAGCTCCCCATGGTGAATGGCTCGGCCTAATAAAACCCAAGTCTAGGAGTTCTTGTAGCTGTGTCTTTAACTCCTTGAGTTCCGTAGGTGCCATCCGGTTTGGTGCCTTAGAGATAGGCTCGGTGCCTGGTACTAATTCTATTGTGAAGTCAATTTCCTGAGTTGGCAGCAATCCTGGCAAGTCATCGGGAAATACCTCTAGGAATTCTCGTACGATACGGACGTCTCCAACCTTAAGTGGTGTCTCCTTTTCCACATTTGTGATGCTGGCTAAGAACTCTTGACATCCTCTCTCCATCATTCTTTGAGCTTCGAGAGATGATACTAATGGGGTGCGAAATCCTGAAGCTTATCCCATGAAGCATAGTTTCTGGCCATCAGGAGTCTCGAACATCACCTTCTTACGTTTGCAGTCGATGGTTGCGCCATGCCGTGCTAGCCAGTCCATGCCTAGTATTACGTCGAAGTCCTTGATCACCAGTTCTATCAGGTCTCCTTCTAGGTCTACGTCCTCAATCTTTATCGGTACGCCTCGTACTATCTGTGATGATAGAACTACTTTGCCCGAAGGAAACTCGGTTATAAACCTAGTTCTAAATCTTTCACAAGGTTTGTCTAGTTTTTCTATCATTCCTAACGAGATATACGAATGAGTGGCTCCCGAATCAAATAATACAGAGCATATGTTATTGAGGATAGAACCTGACTTGTGACCACCTTATTGCTAGTATCAGCCTCTCCTTGGGTTAAGGTAAAAACCCTATCAGGAACCATCTTGTCGTCTTTCTTTCCTTCTGGCTTGCGCTAAGGACAATCTCTTTTCCGGTGTCCTTCCTGACCACAGTTAAAACATTCCTTGGTGTTTGCGCGGCATTCTCCAGGATGTTTCTTCTGACACTTAGCACATGGCGGGTATTCCACGTAACCCGGCCTATTTCCCCCATTATTTGTCTGTGCCCTCTTATCGCTGTCAGATTGCTTGTTATCAGGATGCCTTCTCTTTTGACCGTTACTATGGTTGCCAGACTGATTGTTGCTATTATAGTTGTTGTTCCGACTGGTCAAAGGTTGACTCTGCTGTCTAGGTTCAGGCTTACTTGCTTCTTCTTTACTTACATTAGCCTGCAACCTCTCTACTTCTATTGTCGTCTCTAGAACGTCGGCATACATAGTATTCCCAGGGTTTGCTAGCTTAACCCCCATCTCGATCTTCGGTCGAAGTCCTCTAACAAACTTGTTCACCCTCAGAAAATCGGTTGGAACCATCTCAGATGCGAACTTAGCTAGGCGGTCGAACTGACGAGCTTACTCTGCCACTGATAAACTACCTTGCTTCAAGTTGGTGAACTCCTCAACTCTTGAAGCGAGTAAAGTCGAATTGTAACACTTCTTGTGGAACGGATCCACAAATCGCGTCCATGTCATGGTGGCAACATCATGCGATTGCTGGACCAAGTCCCACCATATCCTGGCATCCTTCTTGAGTAATGACGAGACGCAGGATATACGGTCCGCATTTTTGAGATTCATGTGCGTTAGAATTGGCTCTACATTCCTTAGCCACTCTTCAGCCTCAAAGGGGTCTGTAGTCCCTTCGAAGTTTGGATCGTGCTGCTTGCAGAACCTCTCATAAACTGGCTCCATGTGCTATACTAGATACGGTGCATAGTTCGCCACTGGCCATCCCCCATATGGACCAACTTGTTGGGGTGCTGAGGCCATTTGCTGTGGCCGCGGCTGCAGCTGAGGCGGAGGCTGAGTCTGAGTATGAGGCTGAGCCTGTTGTCGTTGTTGCTACAAAAGTTCCTTGACTTGTTGTCGCAGTCTGGAAATCTCCGCAGTGTTGTCAGCTGGCGGTGCCGGCGCGTTGCTGTTAGCAGTAGCACGCACTCCCCTTCTGCGAACTGGAGGGGCTTCATTATTCATTGGAGCAGCATTGGAGGCGTTTCCGTTGGTGTGTGCAGATCTTTGGAGCGACATTGTAGCAGAGTTCTAACAGTTGAAAGAAACATGTTAGAACTTTATCTAATAGGCTCTAAGGCAAAAACTTATTCTAAAACAAACATATCTCAGACCTATTGGTTATGATTTCTTATGAAAATTATATAAGTCTTCTTTATTTTTAGAATGGGTTTCTATACTTAGAAAAACAAGCCATCTTTATTTTTTTCTATGTTTGTTTCTAATCATCCTATATGACTTAATTCTCAGGCTCGAAACTCATCTTTGTTCCAAAGTTAACCATATTGAGGGAGGACTGGGATCAGTAAAATCGTTCCCACTACTATGGTCCCCTAACTCTCAATATAGAAACTTGGTTCATTGATTTGTATCCACCCTCACCGAACCTAGTCATTATTTATTTTATTTATTATGATTGCGAAATAAAAATCAAACTCATACATGATAACAAAATAACATGATATTAATTTGGAAAAGAGTTTTTTTTTTCACTTATTACAACCATAAAACAAACAATAAATAAAACAAACAACGAAAACTAACTATTCTAAAAATCAGGATCTTCTACATCCGATCCTTCATCTAGCATATCGTCATCTAATTCTTCATAGTCTTCATTATCATGGGCCTCAAAATGTCCTCTGGGAAGGTTCGTAAAAATCCTATGTTTTTGCTAATTTGTAAACTGAAATTCTGATTTTGCAGTGAACCTAACTAAGAGAAAGTAATATCGCATTGCTACTGGCAGTTCGTCTTCATCATCCATTGTTTCCCATATTTCCTCTAAGGCTGCTATTACGGGATGAAAATCTCTAAATAGTCTAATTATTAAAATGTATTGTTCCGTTGCTCTCATCATAATTTGCTTAGACTCTTGAAGGTGACCTATTTCTTTGTGGAACAAAAGCAGTCTTCGAGTGATTCTCTCTAGTGCTCCTATGGTGTTTCTCGGTTCTCTTATTCTCTTTAAAGCCTTAATGGCTCGGATATCCTCATAGGTTAATGCTCCGTTCATACTTAACTGAAAACATAAATGCTAAAATTGTTAACTATACATATAAGGAAAATAACTATAACTTAAATACTTACTTGGCAGTCAGATTTGGAGCTTTGAGTGTGTGTATTGAGGAGAACTTCACGCGAATGAACCATTGCTCTGATACCAACTGTAATGACCCAACTACTCTAGACTTTGGATCATTAATGACTACTATATATAGACACTAATTTTTAATAAAATTTACAAGTGAAATAATCATAACTTCATTAAAAACTTGTAAAAACAAATGTTAAACTACATAAAATTTAAAGTAGGATATGGGATCCCATTGTTTTAAAAGAAAAACATAACATAATTGTAAATAAAATGGATTACATAATAAAGTGCAGAAAATACATATAAAATTTAAAGAGACTTCATCCTCGAATCGAACTCTCGGCCCTTCGATTCCATTCCGCCTCAATACACATCCCCAAGCTTCCAAGAACCTTTCCCTCAGATTTGAATTTTGAATTTCAAATAAATTTGTTTAATCAGTTATTTAATTATTTTTTTAAATATGATTTAAATAGATAATTAAATGAAAATATCTAATCAGTTTTAATTTGAATTATATTTTAATTAAAGAAAGATTATTTAATTAGATTAAATATCTTTATAAATCTAATATACGTGATATTAAGAAAGAATGAATAATCAGACTCTCTCTCAAAAGCGATAATTTTCTCTAAACTTGAAAACTATTCTAAACCTTTTCTCTGTCAAAAACTATCTAGATATCATGTGTTGAGTACATCTAGGGAGTCACATAAATCAACCTTTTGAATCCTACGTGCCCACATACATCCTTGTGTGTTTGAGGATTGGTCTAGAAGATCAGGGTGTGAGATCTCAAAACACTGGATAGGAGGATCGTTGATTTATACAAAAAGACTCAAGGGCACTTGATAGGCTACAAGAGGTATTCCCTGATCTATTTGTATGTGATTTAATATTTATATATGTATATGATCCTGGCTGGTATTAATATTTATTAAAATGGGTCCATATATTCCAATACGTACCTTTGATTTAATCATTTAATACCAACAATTGCCCACTGGGGAGTTAGTAGTATCCAGGAGATATGTTAGATCACTACCAGTGACAGTAGATGGCAGAGAGTTGTCAATTCACTTGATAGAGTTGGTTATGACCGACTTTGACATAATTTTGGGTATGGAATGGTTAGTGAAGTATGGGGCAACCATTGACTGCAAGAAGAAGATGGTAACCTTTGACCCTGAGGGTGAGGTCCCTTTTGTATTTGTTGGCACTGTGCATGGACCCCATGTACCTAAGATAACTGTATTAAGGGCTAGAGATCTATTTCAAGGTGGTTGCATAGGATTCCTAGCTAGTGTGGTAGATAGCACT
Source organism: Humulus lupulus (assembly GCF_963169125.1). Taxonomy (NCBI): domain Eukaryota; kingdom Viridiplantae; phylum Streptophyta; class Magnoliopsida; order Rosales; family Cannabaceae; genus Humulus; species Humulus lupulus. The sequence goes on from NC_084794.1 coordinate 248,063,796, forward strand.
CAGGTCCTGCCAGTGGGACTAGAGGAGACTAGACTAGTTTGTTAGTTTCTGGATGTGTTTCGAGAAGATTTGCCAGGGTTGCTGCCACACAGAGAGAGAGAGAGAGAGAGAGTTTGTTATTGAACTGTCACCAGGAATAGAACTAGTGTTTAGGGCACCACACATAATAGCCCCAGCAGAATTGAAGGAGCTAAAGAAACAGTTGCACGCGCTGTTAGACTTGGTTTTATTAGACCTAGTTTCTCACCATGGGGTGCGCTAGTCCTATTTGTGAAAAAACGACGGTTCTCTGAGGATGTGCATTGACTACAGGGAACTGAACATGTTAACCATTAAGAACAAGTATCCTCTGCCAAGGATAGATGACCAGTTTGATCAGTTGCAGGGTACGATGGTATTCTCAAAGATAGATCTTCGATCTGGTTATCACCAGCTGAGGATCAAGGAGGTAAATATACCGAAGACTGCTTCTCGTAGCAGGTATGGGCATTATGAGTTCTTAGTCATGTCAATTGGTTTGACTAATGCCCCAGCTGCTTTTATGGATCTGATGAACAGGGTGTTCAATGATTATCTAGATCGGTTTGTGATCGTCTTCATCAACGATATTCTAGTTTATTCTCAGCCAGAGGCAGAACATGAGCAACATCTCAGGTTTTCTACAGAGGCTAAGGGAACACAGACTATTTGTGAAGTTAAATAAATGTGAGTTATGGTTACCACAAGTGAATTTCCTTGGTCATATCATCAGTAGGGATGGGATCAAGCTGGACCCAGTCAAGATTGAGGAAGTTAGGGATTGGCCAAGGCCAAGGAACACCTCAGAGATCACGAGTTTCCTTGGATTGATAGGTTATTACATGCATTTTGTGGAAGGGTTCTCAAGGATTACTACCTCATTGACAGAACTAACATGCAAGAATCAGAAGTTTGCATGGTCAGATAAGTGTAAGAACAACTTCCAGGAGTTGAATTTATCACATCTCCTGTTCTAAGTCTTCCAACAGATCAAGAGAAGTTTGTAGTGTACTGTGATGCCTCAAGACAGGGTTTGGGTTGTGTTCTTATGCAGACGGGGAAGGTGATTGCCTATGCATCACATCAGTTGAAAGAGTATGGACATAAATATGCCACTCATGATCTGGAGTTAGCAGCAGTGGTCATTGTATTAAAGGTATGTAGGTGTTACCTTTATGGGGAGAAGTGTGAGATATACACTAACCACAAGAGCTTGAAGTACTTCTTCACACAGAAAGACATGAACATGAGACAACGACGTTGGCTGGAGTTTGTGAAGGATTATGACTGTGAAATCCTGTATCACCCAGGGAAGGATAACATGGTTGAAAATTCCTTAAGTTGGAAGGGTTCGGGACAGTTATACAGTGCGAGACAGATATCCAAGGAGTTGGTAGAGGATATGACTAGAGCTGGAATAGAGATGCTGGTGGGCCAGTTGGCCAACATCACTCTATAGTCTACACTATTGGAGAGGATAAAGGAAGGTTATTTGGGTGATCCATAGCTAACGAGGATCAGAGGGGACATCCTAGCTGGAGTGGATAGGGACTATACAGTCTCAGATATGGGTTTGCTGAGGTACAAGGGTCGGATTTGTGTTCCGATGGACACTGTTATCAGACGGGAGATTCTGGATGAATCTCATACTAACCCATAATATTTGCATCCGTGCACCATGAATATGTATCAGGATGTGAGATCACTATATTGGTGGCCTGGGATGAAGAGGGGTGTGATAGAATATGTGGCTAAGTGCTTGACATGTCAACAAGTCAAGGTTGAGCATTAGAGACTAGCAGGGCTATTACAACATCTAGATATTCCAGAGTGGAAATGGGAGGATATCACAATGGATTTTGTGGTTGGGCTACCCAGGACCATGGGTCAACATGATTCGGCGTGGGTTATCATGGATCGATACACCAAATCAGCTCACCTCTTACCAGTGAGGACGACATATATAGTTGACCAGTACGTAGATCTCTATGTGAGAGAGATAGTGTGCTTTCATGGGGCTTCTAGATCGATTGTGTGAGATTGAGACCCCAAATTTACTTCCAAGTTTTGGGAAAGTTTGCAGAAGGCTATGGGTACGCAACTGAAGTTCACTACCGCTTATCATCCTCACACAGATGGACAATCTGAGAGGACGATACAAATATTAGAGGACATGCTGCGAGCATGTGTGCTAGACTTTGAAGGATCCTGGAGTAAGTATTTTCCTTTGATAGAGTTTTCCTACAATAACAATTATCAGTTGACCATTGGGGTGGTTTTTTATTAAATTTTGTATGGTAGGAAATGTAGATCGCCCATTCATTGGGATGAGACAAGAGAAAGGAAATACTTGAGTCCTGAGGTAGTTCAGAGGACCAATGAAGCTATTGAAAAGATCAGAGCTCGAATGCTCGCTTCTCAGAGTAGACATAAAAGTTATGCTGATCTGAAATGCAGGAACGTGGAGTTCCAAGTGGGATACTGCGTCTTCCTTTGAATTTCACCATGGAAAGGTGTGAAGAGATTTGGGTAGAAGGGCAAGTTAAGCCTTAGATTTTTAGGACCGTTTGAGATCTTGGAGTGGATCAGTCAGGTGGTCTATAAATTGCCCTTACCTCCATCACTGTCAGTCATACACAATGTGTTCCATATTTTGACCTTTTGGAAGTATGTGTCGAACATGACTCATGTGTTGTGTTACAAGAATCTAGAGCTTCAGGCATATCCCTCTTATGAGGAGTAGCCAATCGAGATACTAGACCGGATGGACAAGGTCTTGAGGAAAAAGACTATACCATTGGTTTAGGTATTATGGAGGAACAAAAAGATCGAGGAGGTGACTTGAGAGCTGGAGTCAGTTATGTGGAATCAGTATCTCGAGCTGTTCAGGTAAAATTTCGATGATGAAATTCCTGTAAGGAGGGGATAGTTGTAACGTTCCAAATTACCTAATAAGGCTTAGGGCATTGATTAGGGGGCTAGGATCGCAAATTATGGAAATTATGGGATATATGTGTATCATTATATGATTACGTGAGCTATATTATAATATGACTAGATATGCATGTTTAGGTGTATTAAATATGTGTGTGGGCCCGTTTCTTATTAGAAGGGAAATTTTCGTAATTTGGCCCGTTATGTGTATATTTGGAATATATGTGCATATATGTGATATATGTGTGAGACCACATTATTATGTGGATTTATTTGGGTACTCGACAAGAGGCAATCCTAGGGAGCAAGTTAGAGGGAAAGTCACAACGGGACCAAATACTTGACTAGGGGTGAGTCAAGGGGTATTTTGGGTATTTAGTACATTACCGGAATATCGGGTAATGGGAGTAAATATTCGAGGATATGTTTGGGGTTAGTGAGATTAAGAGAGAGTTTTGGAGATTTTGACCATTTTACCCGCGGGGATGGTTTTGGGTATCCCGAGCCCTCGGGATTCACTTAGAGTTACTTGAACTCTAAGTAAACTCTCAAAACCGAACAACATAGGAAAACAAAAGAGCAGCTCTCTCAACGTTCTCTCTCTCTAGTTCACACACTCATTCATTCAATCTTTGAATTCTTTTCAATCTAAGGAGAATCGAGGCTAGCTTAGTCTTGGGATTTCTTGGGGAAAGGCTTAGCATCGAGCGGGGCAAAAGAGGTAATGATTTCTATCCCCAAATCATTGTGTTTCTCTGGTTTTTGGCTGAGTTTTGGAGTTTTAGAAACTCAATTTGAATTTGGAGATTTGATGAGGTTTTGGCCAAGTTTTAGCTTGAGTTTTGACGGTTTTGAGATGTTGAGTTGTTTAGGAACTTTGCTATTGGGATTTAGCTATGTTTAGATAATTTTTTGAGGAATTTGGCTTGTGGAAAATGGGGAGAATTCTGATTTTTCTTGTCAAGTCGCGGCCTTGTTCTTGGGGCATCGCAACTCTCATGAATGTAGGGAGAAGCAGATGATGTCAGCCCATTTGAGTTGCGACGCCTGTAGTGGCACACCGCTATGCGTGTGGAAATAGAGGAGAGCCTTGGGCTTTCTTACTTGGGGCAGGCTGCAACACTTTTGTTTTGATCCGCGGTGCTTGAAGGGTTTTTGAGCCCCATGAAGGTTTTGAGTGCAGGAACTCAAATCTAAGGCCTCGGGATCGATCATACTACCCAGTTTCATAGAATTCGACGTGTCGGAGTCTAAGACTCTGTCTAGAAGCCTTTATTCGATAATTATTGAAGGGATTCTATACTTGGTTATGACTGGATTATCGCTAAGGGCTCGAAATTAGGATCGTGCTCGAGGGTTGTTCTTATTTTACATTGCACTCGGACCTAAGGTAAGAAAACTGCACCCAATATGTGATGTACGTGATTAGGGCTTGGTCCTGTTGTTGAATATAGATTATATTAGGGCTTGGGCCCCCTGTAAATGTGCATGATTATGATTATGCCTATGATTGTTTGATTAAGCATGCTGAATGCTCGTATTTGGATATTTATTATATAATATATGCTTGTTTGTATTATTTGATTGAGAAAGGTTTGACTCATGAGTTAAGGACAGCAATAACACTGGTCGAAAGCATTGACTTATAAGTCAAGTGCAGAAATAATGCATTGAGCGTTGGTCATTGTGGTTAAGCCTAATCAGAAGTGCATCATACTCTTGTTCGACCCAATGGTCGTGGAAAATAAAGCGCCAGGTACGTTGTGCCAGCTCCAAGGCTGGTTATACAGAGGATAAGGCAAAGGGCCTTGGGTTGACTTATTAGTCCCATATCCTAGGGCTGGGCCCTAGTATGATTTGTTAATCATGTATTTTTGGCAACGAGCCCCGGTATGATTCATTAATCATGTTTTTAGGGAAACAGGCCCCAGTGTGATGCTGTAGTCACTTATTTGCATAGAATGCATGCATGAGTAGGTTTATTACTTCTAGGCATGCCTGTTATGATTCTATGATATATCATTAACTGCGTATGGGCATGTTTAAGTTTTCTTGCTGAAACCTGGCTCACGAGTGCTATGTGGTGCAAGTAAAGGGAAACGAAAACTGGAACAGCCATGAGTTGGAAAGACCGAGATTTCTCAGAGGAGCTAGGGTTAAACCCTATTTTACCACTTAGGTCGGCTAGTTGTAACTTTTGAGTTGTAGTTGCCCTTTTATAACTATAACAACTTTGCAAACATTTATTATGGGATCCCATGTACAAACTTAATGTTTTAAGGAAACAACTATTCCTATTGACCGAAATTTTTAACCCTAAATCGTTAATCACGTTTAGTTGCATGTTTATGGCCAAATGACTCAATTAGTGAGCCTAGGACTAATTAAAATACACAATGTAATGATATGTGCTATCTAGGGAATTACATTTACCATTACTTGTACCACAAAGCACCCATGAGACAAGGTTCAACAAGAAAACCCAAACAAACAAAAGAGATATCAAGATAAGCATTAATATCTAATGCATACTTTATAATTACATATAGATTCACATTCATTTTTCAACAAGTATAACCAGTCATGTTCAGTAGATGCATATCGCACCCTTGTAATGGCCCTGCTACTACGACCTACATTATGCATGTAGAACCCATAACGGCCTCCCGATCTATCAATCACAACAATAGCCAATCAATACAAGCAGTTATAACAACAGAGGCTTATATAGAGAAAACATTGAACTTTAAACAGATTCATGGCATGGTTAGACCAATGTGCTATAATCAAAGCTCAAGCCCTACACTCGGTGCATGTATGAGTTTTCGTACCTTGAGTCCCGCATGGAAGATGAAACAACCCTGAATGCGATCCCTGTCCCGAGTCTTGCAGAACCTTAGTCAAAACATAAGTATACAATTATCAGGAATTAAATCTATATCCTGAGTTCCAAACCAAACCTTAACTCCCAAAACCAGTATTCCTAGCTAATGGGGTACTAGAAATGTCCCCCGAGCCCCCTAGTGGGCCCCCAGAATAGACCCTCGAATCCCCGTGTATTATTCCTAAAATTAAGAAAACTAATATTTTGGGCACCTGGCGTGGTCGCGCTACAAACTCTGAAACCCCAAATCGAATTCAAAATTTCTTACTTTCTGGGACAATAGCGCGGTCGTGCCTCAACCTAGCGTGGTCGTGCTAGGTCTCCAGAAACCCAAAAACGAGTCCAATTTTTGTGTTATTGCCCAAATCAAAAGTTAGGACTTAACCTGCATAACCAAACCTAGAAATCAATCGAAAATAGAATTTTCAACAGATTTTGACCACAAAACAATCCACAAATCAGTACTACAACCTCAGAACATCAACATAGCATCATTAAAACATCAAACACACAAATATGCCAAAATTCACAACTTAGAGCTCTTGAACCCAAGCTCCCACTTATATTCAAAAATTGAACTTGCATCTTATTAATTTAGAAACAATAAGACCCTCCTAGAAGACCATAAAGTTCTTTCCATCATCGATTAAGACCTCAAACTACCAAGAGTTCCCAACATCAACATTTAACCAAAATTCTTCAAAACTCAAGAACACCCTAAGAAGATGAAGAACACTCTAGAGAAAGCTTACCTCTGAGTTATAATTCAAAATTCTATGCCAAGATAAACTTCTAACAGCTGCCAATCCCAATCTTCCAAGACCTAATATCCTTTGAATTACCAAGTTCCACCAAAAATCTGCAAGCTTGAATGGCTAAGTCTTGAATATGTCTTGAAGAGTAACAAGGAGAAAAGAGGGAGTGTTGAGCGTGAATGAAGGCTGCTGCCTATTTTTGGCCTAAACCAATGGTCAAAAGACCATTATACCCTCCCCTTAAATCCTTCCTTAAAGTCTCACAAGGAGCATAAAGGTAATTTAGCAACAATTCCTACTAAACCTCAAATTATACTTAAAATCCCCAATAAAACCCTCTAATCTTCCAAACACCAATATTTTCTTCAATAATAACTCATTTACCGATAATTCTCAAAATAAGAAAAATGACCAAAATACCCATTGGCTCTTTCCGAGCCGGGTATAAATCCCTGTTGCGAATTTTTTGCATGAAAAATTACAATTATACCCTCACGAGTCAAAATTACGAATGTGCCCATTTTTAATAAAAAAAAGGGTCTTTAAGCATGTTTAATACACATAAACATGCATAAACAATCATATCATAATATAACTCATATAATCACATATATATTCAATTATTATCACATAATTTCCAATTATGAGCTCTAGGCACACTAATTAACATCTTAATCCTTATTAGGAGTTTTGGGACACTATAACTATCCCCTCCTGATATAAATTTCATCCTCAAAGTTTACCTGAACAACTGAGGATACTGATCCCGCATATCTCACTCTAGATCTCAAGTCGTTTCTTCGACTTTTTTGTTCCTCCTTAGTACTTTAGCTAGAGGAATATCCATGTTCCTCAAGACCTTGTCTTTCTTATCCAAAGTTCGAACTGGTTACTCCTCATAGGGTAAATATATTTGTAACTCCAGATCCCCATAGCTCAACACATGAGTCGTATCCGATACATATCTCCTAAGCATTGATACATGAATCACGTTATGTACTCCTGACAAAGCGGGAGGCATAGCCAGTCTATAGGCTACCTACCCAATCCATTCTAGAATGTCAAAAGCTCCTACAAACCTAGGTCTCAACTTGCCATTCTTCCCAAATTGTTTCACTCCTCTTAATAGGGAAACTCAGAGGAAAACGTGGTCCCCAACTTGGAACTCCACGTTCCTATGCTTAGGATCAACGTAACATTTCTGTCTATTCTGTGAGGTGAACATTCGAGCTCTACTATTTTCAATGGTCTCATTGTTCCCCTGCACCGCTTCAGGACCCAAATATTTCCTCTCACCCATTTCATCCCAATACCTGGGTGATCTACACTTCTTGCCATACAACATCATACAACATCTCGTATGGAGCTACTCCAATCGTTGATTGATAACTTTTATTGTAGGAAAACTCAATCAAGGGGAGATACTTACTCCAGGACCCCTCAGATTCTAATACACATTTTGTCGACTCTGTTTTTCATCAACCTAATTTTGAAGAGTACTAAACAATATCTAAAAAGAATAGAAGACACAAGAACTTTTACGTGGTTCAACAGTTAAAATCTACCTAGTCCACGAGTCAGTTTTATTGATCTAAACACTCTCTCAAAGCTTTTTCAGAGGAATTTGGCAGAGTATTCTCAGTAAAATTTTGTGCATGACTAGAAATGAAAAATACCAGGCTATTTATAGACCTGATTATGAGAATATCTTCCTTTGATTCAGGGAAGTTACAATCAATTATTCAAATTTGAAATAAATGTAAATAAATACATTAATTGCATAATATCCCATGATAATTGGGATTTAATATCAGATAACAACGAATCCCTAAGGAATAGGGATTTCCTAACAACTGTCGTGTGGAAAACGCATTGCTGATCTCGAATGCAAGGTTAATGGGCTTTCGAGATTGACCAAGATTTTGAGCTCGTTATTTCCATCAGCCTTCTCCTCACCTGACGATTTTGTCGAACTCAATCTTCGGAGACCAATGCCTTTGAGCCTGTAAGTAAGGCTCGAATGATACCCGCATGGCTAAGAGAAGATTCTTTCTTTCGAGCTTGAAACTTAAGCTCGAACCTTTCAACTTGTGCTCGATCGCCAACATCAACAGATCAGGAATCATGCCTATTTATACAAGTGTTCAGACAATGCTTATTATTTTTAATCTTATGCTTTTTGAGCCTACATTTCGAGGCTCATTTGTTCATTCTCAAGATTTGAGTGTAACACATGACCTAAGCATGTCCTCCAGTATCTCAATCGTCCTCTTAGATTGTCCATTTGTCTGAGGATGATAAGTTGTGCTAAACTTCAACTGAGTGCCCATAGCCTTTTGTAGGCTTCCCTAAAACTTAGAGGTAAAGATGAGATCCCGATCTAACATTATAAATTTCAAAACCCCATGGAGACATACAATGTAACGACCCAAATTTGCTAATCAGGCTTAGGGCCTTGATTAGTGTGCCTGGAGGGCAATAAGTGGTTTAATATGCTTATATGTGAATTTATGTGTATATATGATTATGATGCATGTTTAATTGAGTTAAATGTGCATGTGGGCCCCGTCTGGATATTGGGGGCATATATGTGATAAATGAGATGTATGTTGTATATGTGCGATATGTCTGTATAGCACGATCTGAGACAGTCCTGGGGAGCGGTTAGCCAGAGAGTCATAGCGGGGTTGAGATTTGGACTCGGGGCGAGTCGAGGGGTAATTCGGGTATTAGATGAGTTATGGGATTATCGGGACATAGAAATAAATATTTGGAGATATATTTGAGGATAGAATGTCTAGGCGGGAATATTTGGGAAATTTACCATTTTGCCCTCGGGGACGTTTTGGTACCCCGAACCTTGAGGTAACCCTTTAGACTTAAGTCAAATAAAACAAAAAAGGGGGAATTGTGTAGAAACTTGAGGAAACCGATATTTATTTCCTTTAGAAACTGAAGATAGCTTTTGGTCTCTCTCTCATCCTCTAAGAAAAAATTCAAGAAGAAACTCAAAGGAATTGCTTAGGAATTGAAGGGATTTCAGCTGGGATACTCTAGGAGCTTGAAGCTTTGGGATTGAGAATCAAAATTCTGGGACTAAGCTCAGCAAGGTAAGCTCTAAACACTAAGGTTTAGTCTTTAATTTTTGCTGGTTTTGGGGGATTGCATCTTAGCTAAGCTTGATTAATCTTTGGGTGTTTTAGATAAGTTTTGGAGCATATTTTAATGAGGTTTTGATGTTGTTTCTGTGCTGGAGTAATTATGTTGGATATCTAGGAATGTTAGCTTGTTTTTGGTGGGAATTGGCTTGAAGGAAGGATGGAAAACTGGTGTAGAAATCTGGGTTCACTGTATAGCGCCGCGGCCCTAGGAAGGGTGTGCGCGCGGCTCGCGTGCGCGGGCGGCCATGAGAGGCCGAGAAATTCATGCGTGCCGCGGCCCGTGTGGGGGTCAGTGAAGAGCTAGCCTCTGTTTTGAGGCTAGCCGCGACTCTGGTGGGTGGGGCCGCGACCCTTAGTGTCAGATTGGGTTTTAATGGTATTTTAGACTTGGGAACTCAAAGGGGAAGGCTCGGGATGGATTTTATCATCCGGATTGATAGAATTCAAGGTCCCGGAGGTTAGGGATTATGGCTCGGAGTTATTTATTGGGTTAGAATTTGATGGTCGGATATTGTTATGTGTCGTGACTAGGATTTCAGCGAGGCTCACGTTAGCGGACTGTGCTCGGGGCATCGGTGCTCAGGAAGCTCGGAACTCAGGTAAGAAAACCCCTGTTTCCATAGAGCTTGTATGCAGGGCTGAGCCCAGTGTGTTGAATGGAAATGATATGCAGGGCCGAGCCCTATATGTTAGAATTGCAAAGCGTAGCTCTTTATCTGTTTATGCTTGAATTCTTTAATTGTTGGTATACCATGTTTGATATTATATGTTTGATCGGCGAGGGCCGGGAACGGTGTAGACCGAGAACGGCGTGGGGCCGGGAACGGCATCAAGCATGTTGAGTGCAAGGCTGAGAACGGCAAAGGGCTGAGAGTAGTGCTGAGCACGTGGGGTGCGAGCTGCCAGGGCGAGTCCCTATCAGGATACGTGGGATATCCTTATGGCGTGGTCCGCAGATCCAGGGCTTGGTAAGTGCCTAGGATGGATAGGCCGTATGTGTTTAGCCATTGGTGGCCTGTTTATATGCTTGACTTGTGTATTGCATATGTTATCTGTTATGGGTTTTCTTGCTGGGCTTCGGCTCACAGATGCTCTGTGGTGTAGGTAAGGGTAAAGAGAAGATCAACCAACCATGAGCACAGCTGGCGTGAGGCGGCGTGTACATGTCCGGCCAGCCTGGCTACCACAACTATGAGATTTTGGGAGATGCTTGTAAATGGACTTAGATTTTGTCGTTTAGTCGACTCTGATCAGTTTTGTGTTGTAAATATTTTCTAAACTATGTTCTGGGATCCCAGGTGTAAACTTTTATGATTTGATATAAAGAAAAACTACTTTCTCCAATGTTTTCCTTTTAATGGTGGCTTAGTTACACGGTTTGACCTAAAACCTCGATTAGCGAGTTGTAAGCACGATTTTTAAACTCACTTTGTAATGGCTCTAAGGAAGTAGGGCGTTACAACTTGGTATTAGAGTGAGCCAAGGTTATTGGTTCTGGAGATTGACCGAACATGTACACACGCAGTCAGTGACAGGCTTAACTCAGGGTTGGTTGGTAAGATTGGTTGGTATGTCTGAATATGTGTTTAAATGCCTTGTATGCCTGTTTATTTTGTATAGAGCATGATGAATTAGTTAACACATGCATGATGTTAGGGCATGGACCGTTGTTTGTTATATGTTATATGATTTGTTATGTGTGGATTATTGATGAGCCTGGGAGGTGGTTTTGGATGTTGTTATCATGCCTAATGAGTGGCGTCGTTGGTTGCAGGCATATTTGTTGAGATGCCTCGTCAATCAACTAGACTCCGCGGCAGTAGGGCCGAGGATGACAATCAGGGTCAGGACCCTCCACCTGCCCCACAGAATTGGCAACAGATATTGGCCGAAATGGAGGCCAAACTGCAGAGAATAGAGGAAGAGCTGCGACAGATGAGGCAGCAGGCCCCGCCTCAGGTTACTGGGTTGCCAATGCAGCAAGCTGCAGTGCCAGTGCCTGTCCAGTCTACTTTGGAGAATAGGTTGGAACCTTTGTATGAAAGGTTCAGGAAGCAACAACCTCCTACCTTTGAGGGTGGTTTGGACCCATTCCTGGCGGAGCAGTGGATGAACCTGATTTCCTTGATCTTGGATTTTATGAGAGTCGAAGGACATGAGAGGGTTGCTTGTGCAAGCTATATGCTCAGGGCTGATGCTCGCATCTGGTGGGATGTGGTGAGCCAGCGGAGGAATGTTGCGGTCATGACATGGGAGGAGTTTAAAGGTGTCTTTAACGAGAAATACTACAGTGTGGCAGTACGAGCTATGAAGGTTGATGAGTTTATCAACCTGACTCAGAATCGATCGACAGTAATAGAGTATGCTATAAAGTTTGATATATTGGCGAAGTTTGCGCCAGACCTAGTGCCGACAAATGTGGCCAGGGGGGATAGGTTTGTGTGGGGGTTGAATGTTATGATTGCCCGCGATGTGAATATTACCTTGGATCCAACGACTACCATTTATGGCCAAGCGATGGATAAGGCCCTTACTGCAGAGAGGGCTGAGGATCAAATATGGAAGGACAGCGTTGTTAGGCACGATGCCAGAAGGACGGTGCCTCCTTTTGTTGGGTCTAGTCGGGGCAGTGGCCCCAGTGAGCAGAAAAGAAGAGTTCCAGATTCATTTACTTCTCCTGGTTCTGATAGGAGAGTGCGAGGTGCTACCACTGGCCGACAGGGTGGCAGTGATAATTGGAGGAGCTTCCCTATGTGTCCACGGTGCAGGCGTCGACACTAGGGTGAGTGCAGGATCAGGGCCTGCTTTGTTTGTGGGAGTGCCAGTCATTTGAAGAGGGATTGCCGTCAAGTTAAGAAGGAGGAGCAGAAGCGAAGTGACAGTCTTGCTCCTGCTAGGGTATTCACTTTGACACAGACTGAGGCGGAGGCTAGCCCCTCAGTGGTGACAGGTGAGATCTCTAGTGCTGGTTCTTTGTATACTGCATTGTTTGATTCAGGGGCTACCCATTCATTTGTATCTGCTAGGAGATTTTAGACTTTGTTGCCAACAGGAGAACTGGTAGTCTCTAGGAAGTGGATTAGGGCATTGCCAGTGGAGGTAGATGGAGTGGAATTTTTTGTTGATTTGATTGAGCTAGAGATGGATGATTTTGACATGATCTTGGGGATGGACTGGCTATCCAAGTATGGGGCAACGATAGACTGCAGGCGCAGAATGGTGACTTTTGAACCGGAAGGGGAGGTACCCTTTGTGTGTGTGGGGTCGGCTAGTGGACCGCGTATACCAATGATTTCAGCCTTAAGTGCTAGGGACCTGATGTAGGGAGGTTGCATAGGATTCCTGGCAAGCGTTGTGGATACTTCTAGGGTGGTGCCGGTTGGACCGGGTGAGACAAGAGTGGTGTGTGAGTTTCCGGAGTTGTTTCCAGCGGATTTGCCAGGGTTACCACCTTAGAGGGAGATTGACTTTGTTATAGAGTTGATACTAGGAGCGGAGCCAATATCTAGGAAACCTTATAGAATGGCTCCGGCGGAATTAAAGGAGTTAAAGATTCAGTTGCAGGAGTTACTTGATTTGGGGTTCATTAGACCGAGTTTCTCGCCATGGGGTGCTCCAGTGTTGTTTGTTAAGAAGAAGGATGGATCCCTCTGGATGTGTATTGATTACAGGGAGCTGAACAAGTTAACCATTAAGAATAAGTATCCATTGCCTAGGATCGACAATTTGTTTGATCAGCTACAAGGAAGAACAGTGTTTTCTAAGATAGATCTCCGATCAGGATACCATCAACTAAGGATTAGAGAGGAGGACATACCAAAGACCGCTTTCCGAACGAGGTATGGACACTATGAATTCTTGGTTATGTCCTTTGGATTAACCAATGCCCCAGCAGCTTTTATGGACATGATGAATAGGGTTTTCAAGGACTATCTGGACAAGTTTGTGATCGTGTTCATTGACGATATCTTGGTATACTCTCAGTCAGAGATGGAGCATGAGCAGCATCTGCGGTTAGTACTACAGCGGTTGAGGGAGCATAAGTTGTATGCTAAGTTCAGTAAGTGTGAGTTTTGGTTGCCACAAGTTACATTTCTGGGCCACATCGTCAGTAAGGAGGGGATTCTGGTTGACCCAAGCAAGATTGAGGCGGTCAGAGATTGGCCTAGACCGAGCAATGTTCCTGAGGTGAGAAGTTTTCTGGGTTTGGCAGGGTACTATCGGCGATTTGTTGAGGGGTTCTCCAGAATAGCTACGCCGTTGACAGAGTTGACAAAGAAGAAGACCAGGTATGTCTGGACGGACAGATGTGAGAACAGTTTTAAGGAACTTAAGTGGCGATTGATTACTGCGCTAGTACTTAGTTTGCCGACAGAGAATGAGAAGTTTGTGGTCTACTGTGATGCATCCAGGCAGGGTTTGGGGTGTGTGTTGATGCAAGCTGGCAAGGTGATAGCCTATGCATCGAGACAGTTAAAGGAGTATGAGCAGAGGTATCCTACACATGACCTAGAGTTGGCAGCAGTGGTGTTTGCACTTAAGATTTGGAGGCATTATCTTTATGGTGAGAAGTGCGAGATATACACCGACCATAAGAGCCTAAAATATTTCTTTACCCAAAAGGACTTGAATATGCGCCAGAGGCGGTGGCTGGAGTTGGTTAAGGATTACGATTGTGATATCCTTTACCATCCTGGGAAGGCTAATGTTGTGGCAGATGCATTGAGTCGGAAGGGCCCAGGACAGTTGTTTAGCTCGAGGCAGATATCGAATAAGTTAGCTGAGGAGATGACCAAAGTGGGTATAGAGTTGGTGGTTGGACAGTTAGCCAACATCACTCTTCAGTCTACACTCCTTGAGAGAATCAAGGATGCACAGGAGAAGGATTCTCTCTTGCGAGCTCATAGGGAGAGTGCTTTAGTCAGAGCGACAAAGGACTTCTCCATTTCAGAGATGGGATTACTGAAGTATAAGGGTCGAATCTGTGTTCCGATGGATTCTGATCTCCGACGAGAGATCTTGGATTAATCGCATACCACTCCCTATTCTTTGCACCCGGGTACGACGAAGATGTACTAGGACTTGAAAGTTTTATATTGGTGGTCGGGCATGAAAAGAGATGTGGTGGATTATGTGGCTAAGTGCTTAACTTGTCAGCAAGTTAAGGCTGAGCACCAGAGGCCAGCGGGGTTATTGCAGCCTTTGGGGATCCCAGAATGGAAGTGGGAAGATATTACAATGGATTTCGTGGTTGGTTTACCGAGAACTGTAGGACAGCATGAATCTGTGTGGGTAATTGTGGATAGGTATACCAAGTCCGCCCACTTTTTGCCTGTTAAGACAACTTATACTGTGGAGCAGTACGCTGAGTTGTATGTGAGGGAGGTTATTTGACTTCATGGGACTCCGAGGTCGATAGTGTCGGACAGAGACCCCACCTTCACTTCCAAATTCTAGGAGAGTTTGCAGAAGGCTATGGGCACGCAGTTACGGTTTAGTACCGCTTATCATCCTCAAACGGATGGGCAGTCTGAGA
This sequence comes from Humulus lupulus, assembly GCF_963169125.1. Lineage (NCBI taxonomy): Eukaryota > Viridiplantae > Streptophyta > Magnoliopsida > Rosales > Cannabaceae > Humulus > Humulus lupulus. The sequence goes on from NC_084794.1 coordinate 248,079,084, forward strand.
GAACGATTCAGATATTGGAGGATCTGCTGCGGGCCTGTGTGCTTGACTTTGGGGGATCATGCAGTAGGTATCTTCCTTTGATCGAATTCTCGTACAACAACAGTTATTAGGCGACCATTGGTGTGGCTCCATACGAGATGCTTTATGGAAGGAAATGTCGATCACCTATTCATTGGGATGAGACAGGCGAGAGAAGATATTTGGGTCCAGAGATGGTTCAGAGAACCAATGAGGTAGTTGAGAAGATTAGAGCGCGTATGCTCGCCTCCTAGAGTCGACAGAAAAGTTATTCAGACCTGAGACGCAGGGGCGTGGAGTTTCAGGTGGGTGATCATGTGTTCCTTAGGGTTTCGCCCATGAGGGGTGTGAAACAATTTGGTGTTCGGGGCAAGTTGAGCCCTAGATTTTTCGGCCCCTTCGAGATTCTGGAATGAGTTGGAGAGGTAGCTTACAAATTAGCGATGCCTCCAGCTTTATCGGGGGTTCATGATGTATTCCATATATCTATGCTCCGGAAGTATATGTCAGATTCAACGCATGTCTTAAGTTTTGAGAATTTGGAGCTTGATCAGGATTTATCCTATGAAGAAAAGCCAGTTCAGATTCTTGACCGGAAAGATAAGGTCTTGAGGAGCAGGACCATCGCCTTAGTGAAAGTGCTGTGGAGAAATAGCAAGGTTGAGGAGGCGACGTGGGAACTTGAGTCAGAGATGAGGGAGCGGTACCTCGAGTTGTTCAGGTAATTTCGAGGACGAAATTTCTGTAAGGAGGGGATAGTTGTAACGACCCAAATTTGCTAATCAGGCTTAGGGCCTTGATTAGTGTGCCTGGAGGGCAATAAGTGGTTTAGTATGCTTATATGTGAATTTATGTGTATATATGATTATGATGCATGTTTAATTGAGTTAAATGTGCATGTGGGCCCCGTCTGGATATTGGGGGCATAAATGTGATAAATGAGATGTATGTTGTATATGTGTGATATGTCTGTACAGCACGATCCGAGACAGTCTTGGGGAGCGGTTAGCCAGAGAGTCACAACGGGGTTGAGATTTGGACTCGGGGCGAGTCGAGAGGTAATTCGGGTATTAGATGAGTTATGGGATTATCGGGACATAGAAATAAATATTTGGAGATATATTTGAGGATAGAATGTCTAGGCGGGAATATTTGGGAAATTTACCATTTTGCCCTCGGGGACGTTTTGGTACCCCGAGCCTTGAGGTAACCCTTTAGACTTAAGTCAAATAAAACAAAAAAGGGGGAATTGTGTAGAAACTTGAGGAAACCGATATTTATTTCCTTTAGAAACTGAAGATAGCTTTTGGTCTCTCTCTCATCCTCTAAGACAAAGTTCAAGAAGAAACTCAAAGGAATTGCTTAGGAATTGAAGGGATTTCAGCTGGGATACTCTAGGAGCTTGAAGCTTTGGGATTGAGGATCAAAATTCTGGGACTAAGCTCAGCAAGGTAAGCTCTAAACACTAAGGTTTAGTCTTTAATTTCTGCTGGTTTTGGGGGATTGCATCTTAGCTAAGCTTGATTAATCTTTGGGTGTTTTAGATAAGTTTTGGAGCATATTTTAATGAGGTTTTGATGTTGTTTCTGTGCTGGAGTAATTATGCTGGATATCTAGGAATGTTAGCTTGGTTTTGGTGGGAATTGGCTTGAAGGAAGGATGGAAAACTGGTGTAGAAATCTGGGTTCGCTGTATAGCGCCGCGACCCTAGGAGGGGTGCGCGCGCGGTCATGGGAGGCCGAGAAATTCATGCGCGCCACAGCGCCTGCTGGGCGCGCCGCAGCCCGTGTGGGGGTCAGTGAAGAGCTAGCCTCTGTTTTGAGGCTAGCCGCGGCTCTGGTGGGTGGGGCCGCGACCCTTAGTGTCAGATTGGGTTTTAATGGTATTTTAGACTTGGGAACTCAAAGGGGAAGGCTCGGGATGGATTTTATCATCTGGATTGATAGAATTCAAGGTCCCGGAGGTTAAGGATTATGGCTCGGAGTTATTTATTGGGTTAGAATTTGATGGTCGGATATTGTTATGTGTTGTGACTAGGATTTCAGCAAGGCTCACGTTAGCGGACTGTGCTCGGGGCATCGGTGCTCAGGAAGCTCGGAACTCAGGTAAGAAAACCCCTGTTTCCATAGAGCTTGTGTGCAGGGCTGAGCCCAGTGTGTTGAATGGAAATGATATGCAGGGTCGAGCCCTATATGTTAGAATTGCATAGCGTAGCTCTTTATCTGTTTATGCTTGAATTCTGTAATTGTTGGTATACCATGTTTGATATTATATGTGTGATCGGCGAGGGCCGGGAATGGTGTAGACCGAGAACGGCGTGGGGCCGGGAACGGCATCAAGCATGTTGAGTGCAAGGCCGAGAACGGCAAAGGGCCGAGAGTAGTGCTGAGCACGTGGGGTGCGAGCTGCCAGGGCGAGTCCCTATCAGGATACCTGGGATATCCTTACGGTGTGGTCCGCAGATCCAGGGCTTGGTAAGCGCCTGGGATGGCTAGGCCGTATGTGTTTAGCCATTGGTGGCCTATTTATATGCTTGACTTGTGTATTGCATATGTTATCTGTTATGGGTTTTCTTGCTGGGCTTCGGCTCACAGATGCTCTATGGTGCAGGTAAGGGTAAAGAGAAGATCAACCAACCATGAGCACAGCTGGAGTGAGGTGGCGTGTACATGTCCGGCCATCCTGGCTGCTACAATTAGGGGATTTTGGGAGATGCTTGTAAATGAACTTCGATTTTGTCGTTTAGTCGACTCTGATCAGTTTTGTGTTGTAAATATTTTCTAAACTATGTTTTGGGATCCCTGGTGTAAACTTTTATGATTTGATATAAAGAAAAACTACTTTCTCCAATGTTTTCCTTTTAATTGTGGCTTAGTTACACGGTTTGACCTAAAACCTCGATTAGCGAGTTGTAAGCACGATTTTTAAACTCACTTAGTAACGGCTCTAAGGAAGTAGGGCATTACATACAATCTCCTTCACACACAGCTCCGCATACTGATCCACAGTGAAATTCATCCTTATTAGTAAAAAGTGAGGCGACTTGGTACATTGATCATTATCACCCATACCGAGTTGTGTTGACCCACCGTCCTAGGAATTCCCCCTACAAAGTCCATGGTGATGTCCTCCCACTTACACTTAGGGATGCCTAAAGGCTGTAATAACCCTTATGGCCTCTGGTGTTCAGCTTTCACTTGTTGACAAGTTAGGCACTTAGCCACGTATTCAATCACATCCTTCTTCATTCCAGGCACAAATACAAAGATTTCAAATCCTGATACATCTTTGTAGAGCCTGGGTGTAGCGAGTATGGGGGGGGGGGGGGTTATGCTACTCATCCAGAATCCTGCCTAATACCGAAATCCATTGGGACGTAAATTCGATCCTTGAATCTCAACAAACCCATCTCAGAAACTGTAAAGTCCTTAGCTACCCCAACTAAGACGTCCTCTTTGTGTTTTACTAATTGGGGATCACTCATCTAACTCTTCTTTATCCTCTCCAACAGTGTAGACTGTAAGGTAATGTTGGCTAACTGGCCCACAACTAATTCTATCTCCGCTTCGCTCATATCCTTTGCCAATTCTCTAGATATCTGCTTTAGGCTATACAACTGTCGTGGGCCTCTTCGACTTAGAGCATTCGCTACCACATTGGCTTTTCCTAGATGATAAAGGATCTCATAATCATAATCCTTCACCAGTTCTAACCAATGACTTTATCGCATGTTCAAATCCTTCTGGGTCAACAAGTACTTCAAGCTTTTATGATCACTGTAATTCTCGTACTTCTCCCCATACAGATAGTGTCGCCACACTTTCAGTGCGAACATCACTACTATCAACTCTAAGTCATGCTTAGGGTATCTTTTCTCATACTTCTTTAGCTTTCATGAAGCATAAGTAATCACATTTCTAGCCTGCATAAGAATGCAACCCAACCCCTGTCTCGATGCTTTGCAGTAAACCATAAACTTCCCCTGGTCTGAGGGAAGACTAAGTACCAGAGCAGTAATCAACCGTTGTTTCAACTCCTGGAAACTGCTCACACATCTATAAGACCAAACAAACTTCAAGTTCTTGCATGTCAAATTTGTCAATGGCATTGCAATCTCCAAGAATCCTTCCACAAAACGCTGATAGTATCCCGGTAAACCTAGCAAACTCCTAATATCTGTGGCACTCCTGTGCCTTGGAAAATCTTTCACTACCTCAATCTTGGCTGGATCCACCATAATTCCATCCTTACTGACAATGTGACCAAGAAATGTTACCTGAGGTAACCAAAACTCACATTTCATAAACTTGGCATATAACCTATGCTCCCTCATTCTCTATAGTACCAATCAGAGGTGTTTCTCATGCTCTGCCTCTGACTGAGAGTAGACTAGTGTATCATCGATGAAGATAATTACAAACTTGTCCAAGTAGTCTTTGAACACCCTGTTCATCAGATCCATGAATGTTGTCCGGGCATCGGTCAATCCAAAAGACATGACCAAAAACTCATAATGCTCATTCCTCGTGCGAAAGGCTATCTTCGGGATATCCTCATCTTTGATCCTTAACTAGTGATAACCAGATCGAAGATCAATCTTTGAGAATATTGTCTTACCCTGCAACTGTTCAAACAAGTCATCAATCCTTGGTAGTGGATACTTATTCTTGATAGTCATCTTCTTCAACTCCTTGTAATCAATGCACATCCTCAATGTCCCATCCTTCTTCTTAACAAATAACACTGGAGAACCCCACGGTGAGAAGCTGGGTCTAATGAATCCCAAATCCAGTAACTCTTGTAATTGTACCTTCAATTCTTTCAATTCTGTCGGAGCCATTCTATATGGTGCTCTAAATACTAGTTATGTTCTTGGTGCCAACTCAATGACAAACTCGATCTCTCGATGTGGCGGTAACCTGGTAGATCCTCTGGGAACACATCTAAGAACTCATAAGCCAATCTGGTCTCTATCGGCCCGACTGGCACATCCCTGGTGGTATCCACTACGCTAGCTAGGAATCCTATGCAACCCCCTTGCAATAGGTCTCTAGCCTTCAGTTCCGAGTTCTTGGGAACATAAGGCCCATTCACAGCATACACAAACAGAAACGCATCCTCTCCCTCAAGCTCAAAGGTTACCATCCTCCTTTTACAGTCAATGGTTGCCCCATACTTGGCTAACCAATCCATGCCCAAAATCATATCAAAGTCCTCCATAGGTAGCTCAATCAAATCTACTGACAACTCTTTACTATCCACTTCTTCTGGTAGAGATCTAATTCATCTCCTAGAAACTACCAATTCCTCAGTAGGCAATAAGGTTTCAAACCCCACAGCACATAAATCACAAAGCCTACACATTCTATCAATCAGTCTACTAGAAACAAATGAATGTGAAGCACCATAATCGATCAATACATTATAAGTAGAGCCAACACTAGAAATCTTACCTGTCACTACTGATGGACTAGCCTCAGCCTCTGACTGGGTCAGTGTGAACACTCGAAATAGAGTCAAATTGTCGCCCTTATTCTATTCTCTTTCTTTAGTTGCAAGCAATCTCTCTAGAAATGTTCCACTACTCCACAAAGGAAGCATGCCTTAGCATGTCATTCTCCTAAATGGCGCCTCCTGCACCTGGCACACACTGGATAACTTCTCCGGGCCTCATAGCAGCCCTGGCGACCACCCTGAGTACCTCGACTCCTTCTATCTGGACCAGGAGTAGTAAAAGTGTTTGGGGTCTTCCTCTTCTGGTTACTAGGGCCTTCGCCCTTGCTAGATCCAGTAAATGGAGGTACCACCCTCCGGGCATCATGCCTAGCGGCTCTCTCGTGCCAAATCTTTGCCTCTGTGCCCTTAACAGTAAGGGTCTTCTCAACTACCTGTGCATATGTAGTGACTCCAGGAATTGAGGTGATTCTGACATCTTGTTCTATCTTGGGGTTTAATCCTTGAACAAATCTCTATTTCCTGACAACATCGGTTGGTACCAAGTCAGATGCAAACTTGGTAACCCTGTCAAACTTCAGGGCATACTCAATCATAGTCATGTTGCCGTTAACTATCCTAGTAAACTCAACTATCTTCGCAGTATGTACTACGTCATTATAGTACTTCTCATTGAATAAACCCCGAAACTCATCCCAACTTAATACAATGATGTTCTGGGTTTGAGATACAACCTCCCACCAGATGCAGATGTCATCACTAATATATGTGGCACAGACCACTCTATCGTTTCCCACCACCCTCATGAATTCAAGGATGGAGGTGATCATGCTCATCCACTACTTGGCTTTCAGTGGGTTTGGACCTCCCTCAAAGGTTCGAGGGTGCTGTTTCTTGAATCTCTCATAAAGCAGTTCCCACTTGCTTCTAATTTATGGATGTCCTAGAACTGGTACTGTCACACCCTGGATAGCCAAGACCGCTACACTGTGTACTTATAAAGGTGCAGGACTTGCTAATCAAGTCATTAATTTAGAAAACGTGTCACTAAACATGTATGAGCTAGGGTTAAAAAGGTTTTGGTCTCAAAAGTTTCATTTTATATAATTAAACAGTTTTATGCATGGGATCCCAAAAAGAAATAGAGTTTAAAAGTTGGTTTACAGAATTCCCAAAATACAGACAACCATCAGCCATACTAAGGCAAGATAGACATTTCTGGTTCTCACGTCCCTGCCTAAACCTCAACCGTGGCGGCTGAGCAGCTGGTCATGTACATTCGGCTCGCAGAGCTCTCCAAGTTAGGGCTGATCAAGCTTGCCTTTGCCTTTACCTGCACCACGTAGCACCCGTGAGCCGAGGCCCAGCAAGAAAACATAATGTGCAACACAAACAACAATAACAAATAGTCAATTCTTTAAGCATGATCAATCATAAATTATTCCACATTAACCACTCATCACATACTTAGAATCAAGAATACAACTAATCACAAATAACATTCGAGTCTCATAATAATCAGGTCACATAATAGTCAGGGCTGACAACTTAGGCCGCACCCTCTGTTTACCCTACTTTCTCCGGCTCGCTTAAACCGAGCTCAGTGCATAATAAGTTGTCCTCGGCTACCAATGGCCAAGCCGCACCCTGTGCGCTAGTGTAACCATTGGCACCCTTAGGCCGTTGGTTCACTGATTACATGGCATAATACCATGCTTTCAAGTTTACATATTAGGGAGCCCTTAGTCCCATCACAAACACACAATTGGGTGCAGTTTTCTTACCTTTAGTTTTTACGTTCACTGATTACGAGCAACGCTCCTTAAGCACGATTTGTTCCCAAGCCCTAGATTTAACACCTAGTCACAACCAAGGTATTGGGTTCCATTAATATTAAAGTAAAGGTTTCCAGGTACCCTCTACTAAGGATCGATGACTTGTTTGATCACCTGCAGGGAAATGTTGTATTCTCGAAGATTGATCTTTGATCTGGTTATCACCAACTAAGGATCAAGGACAAAGATATACCTAAGACTTCCTTCCGAACGAGGTATGGGCACTATGAGTTTCTAGTCATATCGTTTGGTTTGACCAACGCCCCAACAGCCTTCATGGACCTAATGAACAAGGTGTTCAAGGAATTTTTAGATCAGTTTGTGATTATCTTCATCGACGACATCCTAGTGTACTCCAATTTAGAGGCAGAGCATAAGCAACATCTTCTTCAGGTCTTGAAGAGATTTAGAGCACCAATTGTATGCCAAATTCAAGAAGTGTGAGTTTTGGCTACCAGAAGTGACATTCCTTGGACACATGGTTGGTAAGGATGGGATTAAGGTGGATCCATCTAAGGTGGAGGCAGTGAGAGATTGGCCAAGGCCAAGGAATGCCTCAGAGGTTAGAAGTTTCCTCGAGTTAGTAGGTTACAACAGACGGTTTGTGGAAAAGTTCTTGAAGATTGTTGCACCGATGACAGAGTTGACACGGAAGAATTTGAAGTTCATCTAGTCAGACAAGTGTGAGAACAACTTTCAAGAATTGAAGCGACGACTTATTATTGCACCTATGCTGAGTCTTCCTTCGGAGGAAGGAAAGTTTGTGGTATATTGTGATGTGTTGAGGTTGGGTGTGGGTTGTGTGTTGATGTAGAACGGAAAGGTTATAGCTTATGCATCACAATAACTGAAGAAGTACGAGCAACGATACCCTACCCATGATTTGAAATTAGCAGCAGTGGTATTTGCATTGAAGTTGTGGCGACATTATCTTTATGGAAATTAGTACGAAATATACACCGATCACAAGAGTTTGAAGTACTGCTTCACCCAGAAGGACTTGAACATGAGGCAGAGGCGATGGATGGAGTTGGTAAAGGACTATGACTGTGACATTCTTTACCACCCAGGAAAAGCCAATGTAGTGGAAGATGCATTTAGCCAGAGAGGCCTGGGGCAGTTGTTTAGTTCTACTCAGATATTGAGATAGTTGGCTGAGGAGATGTCCAGAGTGAGGATAGAGTTGGTGGTGGGCCGGTTGGTCAACATTACTTTGTAGTCGACCCCACTAGAGTGGATTAACGAGGGCCAGTTGGTGGATGCAAAATTACAAGAAGTTAGAGGGAATGTCTTAGCGGGAGCGACTAAGGACTATTCCATTTCAGAGGTTGTTTTGCTACGATATCAGAGACGGATCTATGTTCCGACTGATATGGGGATTAGACGTGAGATACTGGATGAATCCCATACTACACCATACTCACTTCATCCAGGCACCACGAAGATGTATCAGGATCTACAGACGTTGTATTGGTGGCCTGGGATGAAGAAGTATGTGGTGGAGTATGTGGCCAGGTGTTTGACCTTTCAACAGGTGAAGGCTGAGCATCAGCGACCAGTGGGGTTGCTACAGCCTTTGGGTATTCTCGAGTGGAAATGGGAGGATATTACGATGGACTTTGTGAGAGGTTTACCCAGGATGGTGGGGCTTCATGACTCGGTGTGGGTGATAGTGTGTAACGCCCTAGTTACCCCAGAACAGTTAGGGTGAATTGGAAATTTGACCTGCTACCCGAGTCCTTTGGTTAAAAACCTGCTCTAAATGTGATTAACAGGTTAAAGTGGAAAACCAATAAAAAGGAATGGATATTTTTCATTATAAACTGCTCTACAGAGTTAATCAAAACATTTACAAGTTGTTCTCAGTACAAAATGGTCATTACTGTCTCAAATTTACAATCCCGCCGACCTAAGCGGCAAAAATAGGGTAAACCCCCTAGTTCCTCTGAGAACGCCTTGGTCGTGGTGGTCAAGCGGCCGCATATGTACACATCACCATCTAAGCTCTCCACTCAAGGCTGGGTGGGCTTTTCTTTCCCTTTACCTGCACCACATAGCATCCATGAGCCAAGGCCCAGCAAGAAAACTCACTATAGCATGATATAATATCAACAATGATCATAATAATCATTTAGGACTATCAGTCCAAAACAAATAGGTGACAGTCGCAAAAGTCACAAAAGTGGGTACAACCCCCTCTAGCCATGTGACGATAGGGTCACTAGGGCTTAACAAATAAGTGAACCTTTCAATAGCTTAGACAAAATAGGTGCATGATGAATAGTCACCAACATAACCTTCCTCGTGACCATAGAGTCATAACCCTGGAACATCGTTCCCTAGCCATGTGACAACAGTCACCGGGGCCTTATGCCCTGGCTTTGAGTAACTAGTCTTAGACTAGCCAAGTGCTTATAAGTTTCATCGACTTTAGGGTCAGTCCAGCATTAATTCCATAGATCCATTCAATGCTGATATCGATTAGATCTAATCTTCATTTGGCCTTGCGTTCATGACGCTATGCCATTTGTGACTCTTAGGTCAGTATCCCTGACTAGTCAGTACATATACAAGTATACAACATTCGCTAGCATATAATATGCAATCCATGTCCACATTTATCAACCAACATGCCTCAATAACAATCACACATGTCATATACATATACAGGGTGCAATTGTATTCATACACTATTTTCTTACCTCAGATTTGAGCTAGAATGATTAAAAGAACGACCCTTGAGAACGATCAACCTTTAGTCCTTTAGCGGTCACCTAATCATAACCAAACATAGGACATCATTAATAATAATGATCAACATAGGTTCCCAAACAAATATCTAGCCTCCGAGAGATCAATCCAAACTAATCCAAGTAGTAGGAACACTCCCGAGGCTTAAAACTAAGTTCCCGGGGTCAAAACGTGCAAACGGGGTGAAAACTGGGCAATGGCTGCGGCCCTAGCACCTTGGGCCGCGGCCCCCAGAACTTCCTGAAGCAAGGGCTACGGCACCCTTCATCAAGGGCCGCGCCGCCCAGCAGGTTCAGAACTCCCACCTGCTTCTTCAAAGCAGGGCCGCGGCACCCCAAGAACAGGGCAGCGGCCCCCAACTCTGGGCTATTCCCAAACGTGTTTTTAACACTCCAAAGCCTCCAAAATCATACCTAAACATTCCCCAATCATCAAAACAAAGTTCCCAAGCTTCCCAAAGCTCCAAAACCCTCAAAACCCAAGGTTCGAACGAACCGAAAACTCAACAATTTACAAAATCTAATTCAAAACTTAGAAACTCGAAAAACTCAAAACTTAAACTTCGATTACCTTTGATTGGGTTGTTTTCCATCAAATCCTTTGGTTAAGAAACTTCTAATCTTTCCTAGGATCGCTATGCCTCGATCCTCGCTTGATTCTGACTCCTAGAACTCGAGATTTCTTCAAAAAGGCTCAAACGGTAAAACGAACTGACGAAAGGGAGAACGAGAGGTTTTCTAACGTACGTTTTATTTGATAAGCTACTTAAAGCTTAAGTAACCTCAAATAAAACCTATTGCTCGGGGTCCCAAAAACACCCCCGGGGACATTATAGTCAAAACCTCCGAAATTTCCTCCTGATATCAAATATTCCCAATTTATCATCAAATAAACATTCCTATTACCCCAAAATTGACCCCGTAATGACAAAACCGCTAATCCATTATATATGACCGTCTCATGACGAATAGCTCGAATATATCTCCATAATAATGGAATCTCATTCACAAATCACATTATGCACCTAAATACACATATTCACCCTCAATAGGCCAAATTATCAAAACAGCATAATATTCAAATGTGGACCCACATGCATGCATATAACATCATATCATAATATAATTCACATAAACATGCATATTATTAATTAATGGCATAATTAAACAAGTATGGCCCTCCCGGCCTACTAATCCCGCCATTAAACCACATCGGAGAATTCGTTCATTACATAGTGTATAGATACACCAAGTCAACTCACTTTCTGCCAGTGTGGATGACTTATACTATGGACTAGTATGCAAAGCTGTATGTGAGGGAGATCGTACGTCTCCATGGGGTTCCCAAGTCAATAGTGTCAGATTGGGATCCTATCTTTACTTCCAAGTTTTGGGATGGATTGTAGAAGGCTATAGGAGCCCAGTTGAAGTTCAGCTCAACCTTTCATCCTCAGATTGATGGACAGTCTGAGAGGACGATTCAGGTATTGGAGGACATGCTTAGAGCGTGCGTGATAGATTTTGAAGGATCTTGGAGTAAGTATCTCCCGTTGATTGAGTTTTCTTACAACAACAGTTATCAATCAACGATTGGAGTAGCTCCATATGAGATGTTATATGGGAGGAGATGCAGGTCGCCCATTCATTGGGATGAGATGGGTGAGAGGAAATATTTAGAACCATACATGTTTCAGAAGACTAATGAGGCTATCGAGAAGATCCGAGCTCGAATGCTTGCTTCACAAAGCAGACAGCAAAGCTACGCTAATCCTAAGCTTAGGGACGTGGAGTTCCAGGTTGGGGACCTTGTGTTTCTGCAAGTTTCACCACTGCGAGGGGTAAGAAGGTTTGGGAAGAAGGTCAAGCTGAGCCCTAGATTTAATGGACCTTTTGAGATCCTGGAGAGGATCAGACAGGTGGCTTACAGGTTAGCTTTGCCGCCGTCGTTATCAGGAGTTTATAACGTATTTCGTGTTTCTATGCTTCAGAAGTACATCTCAGATACAACATGTGTGTTGAAGTACGAAGACTTGGAATTGCAGACAGATTTGTCTTATGAGGAGCAGTTGATTCAGATCTTAGGCAGGAAATATAAGGTTATGTGGAACAAGACGATTCCTCTAGTTAAAGTGTTATGGAGGAATAGCAGGGTCAAGGAAGCGACCTGGGAGCTTGATTCAGCAATGCGGGATCAATATCCCAAGTTATATAGGTAAATTTTGAGGACGAAATTCTCAGTAGGAGGGGATAGTTGTAACGACGCAAAATCACTAATAAGGCTTAAGGGCCTTGATTAGCGTGCCGGGAGGGCATAATGGGTTTATGTGTGATTTAAATGATTAAATGCATGATTATGTGATATGCATGATTATATGGATATGGTAAATGCATGTTTATGAGTATTAATATGCATGTGGCTCTGTTTAGCGTATAAGGGCATATTTGTAATTTTGGTCCATTGAGGGCATAATTATGATTATATGTGGTGAATTGTTGAGACCACATTATTATGTGGATATATTTGTAGTATATGGCTTGAGACGGTCCTAGTGGGTGGATTGGTGAAATAGTCACGGCAAGGATTTATACTCGGCTCGGGGGGGGGGGGGGGGGACTAGGGGTATTTTCGAGAACTTAGATAATATATTGGGGATTATTAGACATTGGGAAAAATAATTGGTAATTAGTTGGATGATGGGATAAATTGGTAGATGTTAGGAACACTTGAGGAATCAGCGGGAATTGGGAACAAATGACTATTATACCCCTAAATTGAGTAAAGGATTAGTTTTATTTGGGAGGGCAAAAGGGTCTTTTGGTTACTAGAGGATATAACCTGATTTTTTGTTAGACTATAAAAGAAAGTTGTAGAAATATTGAAGGAAAGAAAGAAAAAGAACACTCTCTCTCAGCTCATCCCTTCTCTCTCTCACGTTCTCCTCTCTATCTCACTCTCCCTTGTGGACTTTGAAGCTAAGAATTCAAAAGGAGCCTAGACAAGGCTTTGGGGCTGTGATCTTTGAAGTAATTGAAGGGGAATTAAGCTGGAATTGGGGCTGGAAATCAGAGGAAAAGTCAGAGTTTTGAGCTGAGTTGGTGTGAGGATTCAGTTGGAAATTCAGCTCCCAATTGAGGTAAGAACTTTGACCTTAATCTTTGACTTTTGAGGGATTGGTTTAGGTAAATTATGGGTTCTTGGGTATGAAAATTGATGATGTGTTAGACTGAGATAATGGGGTAATTATGGCTAGTGAATTGGGATATTGATTATGGTATTATAGCTAAGCTTTTGGGTGATTAAAATGTGTAATTTAGTTATGAATTCGTAGCTGAATTGGAGTTGAATTGAAGGGATAAGTTGGGAAAATTCTGGGTTGAACTTGGGTGTTCTTGGCTGGGAGAAAGAAGAGAAAACCCAGGTTTTCTCTGGGTCGAAGGGGCGCGCCGCGACCCAGCCTAGGGGGTGCCGCAGCGAATGTGGCCCTTCAGGCCTGGGTTGCTCTCTGACTTGGGGCAATTCGCGACTTGCTAAGCCAAGTCGCAACCCGCCTGAGAATTTTAGCCTTGGAAGTGTTTCAAGAATTGTTAGGGCTCGGGGTTTGAATCTAGGCCCTCGGGACAATTTCTACTACCCGATTTAGTAGAAATTGAGGTCCCGGAGGCTAGTTTCTGTCTCCTTGGTATTTTATTTTTTATTGGAAGTTGATGGATATCAATGGCCCTTGTGACTAGGTTCATCGCCAAGGCTCGGAGCTAAGGACTGTGCTCAAAACCATTTCGCATTCTCCGCTCGGAATTAAAGGTAAGAAAACTTCACCCGTTTATGTGGCTATGTTGGGACTAGGGTTCCCTATATTCGAATATAATGTTGTATGATTATGACATGCCTTGTGAGCATGAAATAAACGGCCTAAGAGTGCCAGAATTGATATTTGTGCACAAGACGCGGTTCGACTAACTAGAGCTGAGGTTAGCTAAATAATCACTGAGCTCGGCCTAAGCAAGCTGGAGTGAGTGGATTAAATAGAGGGTGCGGCCTAAGGGCGTCGATCTTGGATATTGTGTGATGACTATGATGTGTTTACTGTTGTTAAATTGTTGCCTATAGCTTGTCAAATTCTGGTTTAAATGGTTTGTGATTTGTTGGTTTCTAGCATTGATTATGTGTATGTCTTAAGGTGCTGAATACCTGGTTAACATCTTTATGAATCATTTGATTTTCTGTATTGTTTATGCTCTGTATTATTGTTTTCTTGCTGGGCCTTGGCTCACGGGTGCTACGTGGGGCAAGTAAAGGCAAGGGTATGGTGGACTAATCCTGAGTTGGAGTGCTCTGGGGGAAGGATGTACATAGTCATCTGCTCAACCGCCATGGCCAAGGGATAGTACAGGGACAAGAAAAATAAAATATTTATTTTTCCATTAAATTGTCTTGTGAATGTATATGACTTTTGAAATTTTGTAATTTTCCTTCAAACCCTTTTTTTGGGATCCTATGTACCAACCATTTATCTAAATAGAATTTATCTATTTATGACCAAAATATTTTAACCCTAACTCGATTATGGTTTTAGGATCACATTTTCAACTAAACGACTTGATTATCAAGTCTTGCACATTGATAAACACACAATGTAACGGTCTTCGTTATCCAAGACGTTATAGTATCAGTAGAAGACCACACTACTGAAGCAAGAATTTGACATTGAGCATCACGAACAACCCTTCAAAAACCCTCTTGCCTTTTTGCCACATCAATAGTCGCATCTACGTTGGCTTTCACAATTCTATTAGATGACTTGCACCATTTCATATTCATGCTTTGGTTAATATTATCCACATGCACAATCTCCTTGGCAACAATAGTTCCATTTTCTTTTTGATAAGTCTTCAAGTAATCCAATGACCAGTTCACAGTAACTTCCACACTAAGGAGAGAATTTACCATGAACTTTTTTATTCCTCCTATGCCAAATGCTCCAAAAGAGAACCAACACTTGTTCCATTTATTTTGTGGATAAACAATGAATAATCTCTAAGAGAAACACATAGAAATCCACATAGGTAATGTTTAAGGCACTTAACTTGATAGGACATACCTTACGAATATTGGTTAAAGAGAAACAACCCCATAATGCATGGAAGGATGACTCTACCTCTAACAAACAAACTGTGCATTATATATCAGTGTTAGCATCATGCTTTTGGAGATTCAACATCGTAGGAATCCACCCCAAAGATGACTTCCAACCAAAAATTTTGTTTATTTTTTATTTTTGGGGGAATATTAAAAGCCCATATTTTCTTCAACCACAAGGATGGTCCTGAAGAAGAAGATGCCTGACCCAACCCCAAGGAACGTACTGCATACTAATAACCACTGCGAACAGTGTATAACCCTAAATCCTCATAGTGCCATATTAACTTATAGCCCCTCTCTGATCTGTCCAAGGAATAGATAATATAGCATCCACCTCTTCCTTCATAAAAGCTTCATTAATTAAAGGCACATTCCACTCACCATTCAAGAGACGAAGTTGTTCGACTTTCAAATTCTCTTCCAAAACACGTGGAGAATGGGACAAGTACACCTCTTTTTAGGTAACAAATTATCATAATAGACTGGCATAGTAGTTCCATTGCCCACACACCACCTATCTCCCTATCAAGGAGTTATTTCTTCCAAAGAATATTTTTCCACATGAAAGATACTTTTGACTTAAGAGTAGCCTGAATGAAAGGTTTAGTAGCATGATAGAAACCTCTGACCACCTTCGCCGTTAACAAAAAAAAAAACATAGCATCCATTTGTTTTTCTCTTTAAACCTTTCTTAATTAATTAATTATTACTAAATATATTATTTTGGCAATTGACTTGAATATTCTCTTGAAATATTAAGAATAATAATAAAAATATTTACATACTTTAAATTTTAAAAGAATTAAATTTATTTAGGGTGCTTCCATCAATAGCATCATTTTCTTTCCACTACACACATTTCTATTTAAAGTGGAAAGAAGTTTTAACAATTTATGGGGAGTTTAAATACAAATGTGTGTAATGAGAAAAAAAATGATGTTATTGATAGAAGCACCCTTAATAAATTTCATGCTTCTAAAATTTAAATTATGTAGTATTTTTTTATTAAAAATAATAAACTAATTAGTATATACGTGATATTAAATATTTTAGAAGTATAATAGTGTTACACCCAGATTTTGAGATAAGAAGTTATGACCCCGAAAACTGAGCTCGTCAAGTGTGAGCTCGAAATACATGCAGTCATCATATGGTCCAGTAAACAACGACCTTGAGGATGTGTAGCTTCGAGTATTCTTTGAGCTCACAATGGCATGACACTTGAATATATTTTTCGCCGATTGCCTTCAGGCGAGATAGCTCGAGCTCGGGAACTGCAAGATCGGATGCGACAACCTCGTTAGTATCTACTTGTCCCAAGCGTAGCGCGAAGTTGGGTGGCAAGGTCGTGATTGACTCGTAGTCTCGACAGACTCAATGTCAATTGCTGATCTCAAAGATTTGATGAATCATCTGGGATAACCCATTACGTGTGAACATGTTTATTGTTGTGAAAGTCCCAATATTTAAGGGATATCATTTAATCTGTTATATGTTCCTGATCTTCATGGTACGTTTCCGCATATGCAGGAGATAGTGCATTAAATATCATTATTTCAATTGATTTACAGAATATCTTGTCGAAATATGTAAGAATGAATTATGCAACCTTCTCTATAAATAGAGAAGAAATCACCATTTGTAAGGGACCGATTTCTGATTTCTTGAGGGAAAACTCTGGGCGACTCTTCTCTAAAAAATTTCCAGAAAACTCCCAAGTCTTAATAATATAGACTCATGGACTAGGCAGAGTTAATTGCTGAACCACGTAAAAATCCTCTTGTTTTCCTCTTTACTCATTTGCTCAAATATTTTATGGTTTAATTGCTTTACTATTTAAGTTGATGAAAAGCGGCGTCAACGGTTTGGTGCTTTCATTGAGAGCCATTAAATAGTACGTGCGTGAGTTTGTTCAGTCAAAGAGCCTCCCGAATCGACAATGGCAGGAAATGATCCAAATGTTCCCGAGGAGGAAATTTTAGATGAAGCTGACTACCCTGACGCCCTGGAAAGTAGCCCATGGTGAACTCGGACCCTGATGAGAGGAGTAGTTCATCCGACTCTTGAGGACCACCAGCCCCCAGGGACGACAAGGACATGTACTACAATCCTGAATGATATGTCCCGATAGTGGAGCTTGAAAATCGTCAACTACGAAAGCAGTTGGCAGAGGCCAAGAAACGCAATGTAGAGCTAGCCAGACTAGCTGCGGAGGTGCAGGTGGCTCAAGCCCCACCTCCATCAGAGGCCTAGGCTCTGCCTCCGTAGGACGTTCATGTTCCACCACGTAGGCCTCGAGGGCGGCCGCGCAAAAACGCTGCCACTCGAAGAACGGAGCAACCTCCGCTCCCAGCAGAACAACCTGCTCCACCGAGGCCCCAGAGAAGTAATCAGGCTGAAAGTCCTGCCAACCCACTACGGAGGCACCAGCCAGAGTAGGGAATAACCGAGCCCCCACGAAGGCTCAGACCCAAAATCCTGGTAACGCGCAGAACGTTCCAGATCCAAATCGAGCAAACTCAGGGCCATCTAGGCCCCGTAATGGATGGCAGCCACCATCACCAATACGGCACCCACCATCGCCAATAAGGTATCTCTCACCAATTCGGAGGAACACACAACCGACCAATGGTGATAAGGAAAGGCGAGCTAGACGAATGCATGGAAATGGGGATACTGCTAAGGAGCATAGGGCTCCCCAACCTATGAGAAGCCAAATGTCTCAATCTCATACTATTGAGACGAGGCAACCAGCAAGAAACCTGTCTCGAAACAACCATGCAACGAGCCATGTCAGTGAAGGTTCGGGTGACACTAGATGAGTTAGTATATATGACCAGGAGCGTAGAAACACTGAGAATCAAAGAAATCACCCAGATTTACGAGAACATCTGAACCATAATCGCGGGTATGACAATCCCCCGAATTCAGACCTGAGAGACCATCTCAACGGGCGCAAGCACCCCGCGTCGAGGCGAGGAACTGGAGTTGTAATCAATGATAACCAGTTTCCGCTGCTCCAAGTCAGACCCCCCATAGATCCAGTCCAAGAAAGGATTGAAAAGTTGGAAAGAGCATTCAGGCTCTTACAAAATGAACGAGGTTGGGAACGGGACGAAGAGTTCGATGAAGATCTCGAGCCTTTCGCTTCGTATATTTCTAGCACCCCGTTTCCTCAAGGATTCAGAATTCGTCATGTCCCACCATTTGATGGGAATTCGGATCCGTACATTCATTTAAGCACGTTCAACACAATCATGCGAGCCAGTAATGTAGGCTACGAGCTCAGATGCATGCTGTTCCCAGCCTCGCTCACGGCACCAGCAAAGAACTGGTTTGAGAAGTATAAAAGACATTCAATTGCTTCTTGGGATAAATTATCAAGAGATTTCAAGTAGCAATTCAAGGCCATGGGTGGCATTAGGCCCGAGGCATCTACCTTGACCAATGTCGGACAATAGCTGAATGAAACACTGAAAAGTTACCTCACGATGTTTAATTTGGAAGTTGCTCGAGCCCGTGACGTTGACGACAATGGCCATAAATGGCTGTCCAAGCCAGATTAATGCCTGGAAGTCCTCTCTAGGAGAATATGCAGAGGAAGCCCGTAAGGTCCTTAACCGAGTTCAATCGACGAGCTCAGAGGTTTGTTAATGTAGAAGAGGCGAGGTCAGCACTGAATATGTCCTCTCAGCACATAACTACAACAACAAACGTAAACTCTGCCTCGACCTCGGTGGATCCTACGACCTCAAAACCCCCTGGGGAAAACCCTTCTAAAAGGAAGAAGAATGAAGGGAATAATCCCGAGGCAGAAGGGGGAAAGAAGAAGAAAGGAGAAAGATATTTCTCCGTATACAAAGTGTATACCGAGATCAATGAGTCTCGGGAGAATATATTTCTGGCTAATGAAAACCAGGTCCCTTTCAGACGACCCGACCCCATGAGGAACCAAAAGGCAAAAAGAGACTCCAACAAGTACTGCAGATTCTGTAGAGATATCGGACATACAACCGATGAATGTAGGCAATTAAAAGATGAGATCAAAAGCCTGATCTTGAGAGGATATTTCATGCAATATGTTAGGAACCAAAACCCAAACTAAGCTTCCACCAGCCAGAGGGAAGCAGCAACACCACCTGTCCAGAATAACAACTCCCGAGCAAGGGAGGACGAACGACCCCCTCCGATTGATGGAGAAGATGTCATAACACTTTCGGGGGGACCACATATTGTTGGATCGGGCAGGAACGCCCAAAAATGATATGTGAATGAGCTGAAAACTGGTGACGGGTCTCCCTACAACCATAAGAGGACAAGACCTAGCAGACTTCATAATGGAATGTACTGGAATGACTGACGACGAAGTTTCAACCCCAGCCCGCGAGCTGTGGAAACTTTATGTCGATGGGTCTTCCAACGAAAATGGATCGGGGGCAGGAATCATATTGATCACTCCAACTAGAAGCCGATTTCACTCCGCCTTGAGATTTGACTTTGAAGCATCTAACAACGAGGCTGAATACGAAGCTCTACTGGCAGGACTTCGAATAGCCAAGGAACTCAAGGCTAAGGTGATACATTGCTACAGTGACTCGCAGTTGATGGTCAACCAAATTTTGGGGGAATACCAGGTTTGTGGGACAAAAATGGTTGCATATTTAGAAAAAACAAAAGCAGCTCTCGAACATTTCGAGTTCTACACAATAGAGCAGGTTCCCCGAGAATTTTTTTTGAAAGAACACGCCTAGCCAGGCTAGCCACATCCACCGAGGTCGACGAGCTGAATGTTGTACCAATCGAGCATCTGTCGACACCCAGTATAAGCGAACCTGAACAGGGAGATGTCTGTATGATTAACTCCGAGCCAACATGGATGACCCCAATAGTTGAGTACCTTGAAACCGGCATTCTCCCAGCAGAATGGAACAAGGCTCAAAAATTGATGTATCAGATCCCCAGATACACTTATGGAAGGAAGGCTATATCGGAGAGGATACTCTATGCCACTACTCCGAGGTGTGACTCCACCCAAGGCCAAGAAGAACTTAGAAGAGATACATGAAGGATTCTATGGGGACCACACTGAGGGGCATAGCTTATCAAAGAAAATTATACGCCAAGGATAATTCTGGCCCACTATAAAAGCAGACTCATTTGATCACGTCAAGAGATATGATAAGAGTCAACGATTTGCTACAATCCCACGAGCTCCACCTTCCGAGCTAACTATGATGACCTCCCCATGGCCATTTGCGGTCTGGGGAATTGACCTCATAGGCTTATTGCCAACTGGCAAAGGCGGAGTTAAGTACGCAGTAGTCGCGGTAGATTACTTTACGAAGTGGACCGAGGCCGAATGCTTGGCAACAATTACCTCAAAGAAAGACTTGGACTTTGTGGTAAAAAATATAATATGCCGATATGGAATCCCAAGAAAGATAGTATCGGATAACGGTACTCAGTTCGACAGTGAACTGTTTACCAATTTTTGTGAGAAAAATGGGATAATAAAGAGCTTCTCCTCTGTGGCCCATCCCCAAGCGAATGGCCAAGTCGAAGCTCTGAATAAAACACTGAAGAATTCTATGAAGAAGAAATTAGAAGACGCTAAGGGAAAATGGCCTGAGGAGTTACCACAAGTCTTGTGGGTATATTGGACTACAGCTCGTACTTCAACGGGACATACCCCTTTTTCTCTGGCATATGGATGCGAGGCTATGCTACCAATCGAGGTTGAAGTAACCACTATTCATAGCCACGCCTTTGACCAAGCCTCAAACCAATCCCAGCTCGAAGTAAGTCTGGACCTGATTGAAGAAAGACAGGACGAGGCTAAGCTAAAAAATGTAGCATATCAGCAGCGAGCTACTCGATATTTCAATAAAAAGGTTCGGGACAGGAAATTCATATTAGGAGACTTGGTGCTGAGGCGTGTGTTCCTAGCCACACCCGACCCAGCCGCTGGCGTGCTCGGGCCTAATTGGGAAGGACCGTATCAAATCGAATCAGTTATCCGACCTGGCGCCTACAAATTGGCAAGATTAAATGGGGAATTGGTACCACAAGCATGGAATGGTGAACATCTACAACCTTACTATCAATAGTGTAGGAATGATGTCACCTATAACCATGCTTGTTTATCTTTACTATGCTTATGTTAATAAATTGTTCAATTCTGAATAAAGTTCATTTTCATTTCAAAATGTTGTATTTTTTGCAAACTCTCTTAATTTAATAACCTATGGTCGCATTCTTAGGATATTAAGGGGGCATTAGTGGTATATATACCGTGAGCTTGAAAAAAATAAAAAATAGCATACACGAAAAGAATAAAAGTGTTTGGATATAACCAAATACGCGAGCTAAGGGAATTTGGACATAACCAGATTATTAAAAGTAAAGTGTTTGGATGTAACCAAATGCGCGAGCTAAAATAACCAAATTATTAAAAGTAAAGTATTTGGATAAAATTGAATGCGCGAGCTAAAATAATTTGGACATTAAAAATAAAGTGTTTGGATATAACCAAATGCGCGAGCCAAGGTGATTCGGATATAACCAAATAAGCGATCTAAATATAACTAGATTAAAAATATATAAGTGTATGGATTACGAACCAAAAACACGACCTAAATAGGTTTGGAACAAACTGACTAAAACTAATCGACAAAAAGATGGGATATAGATAAATCCACCTCAAATTAAGTCGAGATCGAGGCTGGAATATCTTGCAAAAGGATAGTTTCGACCTCATAACCTTGGGAGCTACCTGAGGATGAGAAAAAGTAACTAGAAAAGTAGGATATAACTAAACTACCCGCCTTACACGCCATATAAGTACTTTCGAGTGCATGGTAAAAGTAAGTTCCGATCTTGACAAGTAACGAGATCGGACATGGATACATCGAGTAAACTGTGCATGAATGTATTGAAACTCGAGCTTAGATCCACCACGTGTTTGTATGAATAAACAGACAAAGGAAAACCTTTAATATAAATTGCTTAAAATATTTCGATTTAAGAAATGTAAAGAATTTTTTTTAAAGTAAAGTCAAATATGGTATTGTAAATATCATAAGAAAATAGCTCTTTTGCGAGCTATAAATTGTCTTAACCCCAAGGGCATAAAAAACGAAAGATAAAAACTATTACAAAGGTCTCAAAGGGATGTAGCCCAGGATCGAGATTTAGGAGGAATAGCGCCCTCCTTAGCCTTCTCAACATCCTCCTTAGCCTTCTCGGCATCATCCTGAGAAGCCTCCTCCGCGTCGAGCCGAGCTTGCCATTTAGCCACAAGTTCTTCCTCGAAAGAGCCTAGGAAGCTAGTGTCGAGATCAGCGATACTGGCCCAGATCTTGTACATGCCCAGGTCAACCGCCAGATCCTTCTTCTCCTTGAACTCTTCGAGAAGACGAGCCTTTTTGACCTCCATTACCTCGAAGGTGGCCTTTTTCTCCTCCTCAAGCTTGGCATTGATCTTCTCAAGCTCCTCGAGCCTAGCATTCAGCTTCTCAAGCTCTACTATCCTGGCCTTCATCTACTCGGCTTCAGCCTCCATCTCTAATTTTGCAGCCTTAAACTCGTCAGCGAGCTTGAGTTAAAGATTCTTCGACTCTTGGGCATAGGACATGCTCGAGTGGACCTCATTGTTCAGCTTGTAATTTAGCTGAGCAAAGGCAGTAAGGGACTAGCACACAAACAGAGCGAGTTAGAACATACACTAAGCACAATTACAACAAATAATAAGGTGAGAGAGGTTGCCGCAGCGATGAACTTGACACTCTTGTCATAAAGGGTGTTGCAGTCCCGAGCATTGACCAAAAACTGCCATTGGGGATCCTTGAAGCCACTGATGCTCTTGCCCACCCGAGACAAGACGTTCGAGCCAAGTGTGGCTCCATGAGTCCTGGCAGCATTGTCGACAACATACTTATCAACATGAGTAGACATCGACAACAAGCATCCTTTGGAGGTCGTGGGCTTCTTCAGAGGTGGGTCGAGCATTGGGTGGACCATGATGGCATGAGGCAAAGGGGGGACACCTGTGGTGAAAGCTTCGACCTGGGGAGTCGGATCCAAGGCTGGGCTTGCAGCAGTGGGAGCTGGGGGATGAGGAGTCTTCTTGGTCCTCTTAGGGACCTTAGCAGGCCGATCTGACTTTTGCGAGGCTCTTGGGCGCTTAATCCTCTTGGCCCCCTCGCCACTGGCGAGTACGGTATCGAGATTGGAGTCCATAGTACCTGTACAATCAAATCACATTAGAAAACGATCTCAATAGCATAATGTAGATAGTTAAAGGAATAAAGGAAAAGTGATGAAAAACCTAACTGGAACTCTCCCCCGAGCTCGTGCTCGGCGACCACGTAATCCCCCCATCTTCGGAAGAGGCAGGAGGAGTCCCTACCCTATATGTGGAAGTCAACCTCAAAAGGTCCCTACAATTATTTGTCTAATATTGGACAACCATTCCATCCCAAACTTCATTTAAACTATACATTGTGTCATACTCCCTAGCCATCTATCGAACCTATGGACCCTATCGTCTACCCAAGACCATACATAAAAATTGTCCCTATCATGTCGGCATAAGATCAAGGTATCAAGCTTATGCTTAAGTAGCGAAGGAGACCATAAAGCCGAGCTAAGGATGATCGTACCTCTGTCACTCGAGCTCGAAGCCTCGTCATTGGTTTCGTTCCCCGAGCACGGACTCTTGCAATGACGAGCTGGGGATGGTGCCTTAGAGCTTCGCCTCGGAGGAAGGCTTCCAGTTTGGAGAGGCACAAACTCCCACTTGGTGTACTTCTTGTAGGCTCTATCGTCTGTGGACTGATCCTTCTCCAGGAGACCACAGGGTCGAAGTTTATCTTCATGGAGAAGATAAGACAGGGAACGCCTACCGTAAAGGAGTTGGAGCAAGGTTTCCTTGTGCTCCTTCATCTCATCCGTCGAAGTAGGGCGATGATAGTTGGCTGAAGAATTGAATGTTATGAGTGGTTCGAGCTTAAACAAAAATTCGAGCATGAAAAAAAAAAAGGATCGTATACTTATGGATTCACCTGAAAAAGTACTATCTGGAGGGGGTCAGGCCGTCCGTCCGAACGCCAGCTTGAAGTTGGGGGGATGGTACGGTAGGTCTTCAAAATCCTTCTTCTCTCAGGGATAGCTCGAGAGGTAATAGAAGCCATTTCCTCCTCAAGCTCGGGAGGGGTTGCTTCTCAAACAGAAGGGACACAAAATCTCTTTTGGTGAAGGTCCTTCCCACTTTAGCTCGTGGTAAAGTGACCTCAGGCTGAAAAAATCATGTATGAGTTGGTGTTGAGTTGGAAGGGAGTGAGCCTGAAAAAGTCCAAAAAGTCCTTAAAAAAGGGCATCAAGGGCAATAAGGCCCCTGCCCTCATATGTTTGTGGCTCCAAGCCGTGAACTTTATCTTGTTGTCTAGATTGCCATCTCCTGGGGCGCGGCAGCTACGCTCGGTGGAGGACGAAGCTTGACATCTTAATGAGCCTAATAATCCTAGGCTGTGGAGTACTAGGATGTTGTATATCTGCCCCAATGAGGAGACCGAGCTCCAATAATGCTAGGCCTCGAAAAATTCTCCCCTCGAGGTGGGAATAGTGGTTGGCTGCGAGGTAGATGGGGGATTTGATGGTTCTTCCATCAGTGAAAATTTTAGATCGCCCAGTTTGAATGCGACCGTCACTTTAAGAGTAGGGTCGAGAGGGATTGGTCTGAGCTCGGGTTCCGGTCTGAATAGATCACAACCCTAAGTTTTTTCCTCTTTTTCTCCTCGACCTCATCGATTTGGCGTCGAAAGTGAGCTTGGGTGTCTTCTTGCTCACACCTTAGTTCGTGCTCCCGAACCAAGCACTGATTCCGAGTAAAAGGTGACTCCAGGCTTGGAGTTGCCGGTGAGTAAGGAATCAAGAGTTTTGACCACCACCGCTTTTCCAAGTTCTGTGGCATCTAGTAAGAGAGCAAAAGGGTGAGGGCCAGACGAACAAGATATTAAGAATGAAAATCAAGATGGTCTAAGCTCAAATGATCAAGACTATGGAGCAAGCTCAATCAAAAGAACGAGATCAGGCTCAGAGTGTGTATTCCATGTATAGGGAGAAAGGTGGATTTATTTTTGAGAATCCTGGATTTTTAGGGAAAAAAGTTGGCGGTTACTCAAAAAGTGATATTTTTGGGAAACGTGCAATTTGAAAACCCTAATCTTATACCCAGTTTCTCGGTCTACACGATATGATATTTGAAATTAAGATAACCCAGTAAAAGAGTCGAATTTGCATCATTCATGCAAAGTCTGGGTTTGGAAAATCCGTAACACCAGATGAGCCTAAAAACTACACGGTATTGACTAAAGCATTCTAGTACAAAACAAGTAAATGTGCCTAAGTGCAACAACATAAACATGCATGGAAAAACAAAGTATATACACAAACATATGGGGTCAAGAATAGATACTTACACAATGTAGATGGTGGGAACAGAGAAATGGATGACCAAAGGAGAGGTTGCAAAAACGATCTCACGGAGCCGAACAGGCCAACGATGTTTTGTTTTCTTGGTCTGGAGAACATTCAAAAACTGGGCAAATCAGGTTCTGGTTTTCTTTTTTCTTCTCTTCTCTCTGAAAACTTGAAAACGTAAAGTTGAAATGAGGAAGACGATGGCGTATTTATAGGCCCAAAGGATGCCAAACGATGAAATGATCGGGACCATTGGCCAATTTCGATATCTGATTGATTGGTTAGGGACAAATAGAAGGGTGGCGCCATAAAGTTGGCAGGTGGATGGATGTGCGTATGGTGTAAAAGACACTCAAGTACTCTGACCATCCAATACCTGGTTGACGCGTGTCTACACTCGAGTGCAATTGATGGTACAGTTTCCAAGAAGGGCAGTTCAAAAGTTTCCTTCTCACGGGATTTGAACTGATACTTTTGAGGGGGCAAAATGTTACACCCAGATTTTGAGATAAGAAGTTATGACCCCGAAAACTGGGCTCGTCAGGTGTGAGCTCGAAATACATGCGGTCATCATATGGTCTAGTACACAATGACCTCGAGGATCGGTAGCTTTGAGTATTCTCTGAGCTCGCAATGGCATGACACTTGAATATATTTTTCATCGGTTGTCTTCAGGCGAGATAGCTCGAGCTCGGGAAGTGCAAGCTCAGATGCGACAGCCTCGTCAGCATCTACTTGTCCTGAGCGTAGCGCGAAGTTGGGTGGCAAGGTCGTGATTGACTCGTAGTATCGACAGACTCAATGCCAATTGCTGATATCGAAGATTTAATGAATCATCTGGGATAACCCATTACGTGTGAACATGTTTATTGTTGTGCAAATCCCAATATTTAAGGGATATCATTTAATCTGTTATCCGTTCCCGATCTTCATGGGACGTTTCCGCGTATGTAGGAGATAATGTATTAAATATCATTATGTCAATTGATTTACAGAATATCTTCCTGAAATATGTGGGAATGAATTATGCAACCTTCTCTATAAATAGAGAAGGAATCACCATTTGTAAGGGACGGATTTCTGATTTCTTGAGGGAAAACTTTGGGCAACTCTTCTCTGAAAAGTTTCCAGAAAACTCCCAAGTCTTAATAATATAGACTCATGGACTAGGCAGAGTTAACTGCTGAACCACGTAAAAATCCTCTTGTTTTCTTCTTTACTCAATTGCTCCAGTATTTTATTGTTTAATTGCTCTACTATTTAAGTTGACGAAAAGCGGCGTCAACAAATAGAAAATAAATTTTTGATATTTGATTAGAATATTTTGGTTACTTTACCAAAATAATATATTTGGTAATAATTAATTAATTTGGTTAAAAAGAAAAAATAAATGAGTGCTACATTTTTTTTTTTTGTCAAAAATCTCATTTTACCCTTATAAATTAGGTTTTATTTAATAAAATATAATATTGAGGACCTATGTTACCCAAAATATAAAGGTTGGGGAACTAATTGCTACAAAAAAAAAAAGTTGGGGACCAAAATGATACAAGTGGTAAAGCATGGAGCCCCAAGTGCTATTTACTTTAATTAGTTTTAGAAGTTAGTAGCAAAATCTGAAGAAAGTTTTAGGGAGGACCAATTTTTTTTAACAAATTAATTAATAATTAGACTAATTTCTTAAATTCATACATATACGAATATATATTGATTTTTTGGGGGGAGGGGGTGGACATGGCCTCTTCTAGCCAATTTGTAGTTTCGCTAGTGTTCATCACTTGACTTTGAGGAAGGATCGTCATTTCTGTAAATTATTTATTAGTTTTGTTACTTTTGGTTACAAAACTGTATTTTTACAATTTTAACTGTTAGTTTTGTAACTTAGAAAAAAAGTTAATCGTGTACTATCACTGTATTTGCTTTTGTAAATATATTCACCCACCACTCTATTTTTTTTTATCATTTTCTTCTACCACAGTATATACATGTATAAAATTATAAATTATAGGTATTAAAAAATATAATATGTACCCACTTAATATATAAATTTAATAACTCATAATATTATATACATAAGACTTTCTTTATTCTTAAAATTATTCGAAGTAATTATTTCTTTGTGTGCAAATTTTAATATAATGGGGTATGTTATAGATTTTGCTTTCATTTTAGATATATAATGGCCATTAAAAATTTAAACCTTTTTTGTAATATTGGGGATATGAACTTCTTCCTTTCCACAATCACATTCATACCTCACACAACTACTTTCTCTTGTTTAGTTCCAATGCTTTAAAAGAGTTTATAAAATCATAATTGTTTATCCAAAAAACAGCTGTTAATAACGTGGCAATAATTTTTGACACGTGGCAGAGATGCTGCTCGCCTATCGACCAGAGATATTTCTATATGCGAAGTTCAAGTTTTATATACGACTAGCCTGGTCGTATACTCCGTTTATTTATGAATAAATTTGTACAATTGTAATGATATCCGAGAATATCTCTTCATTATAACCTGAAGATCTGTTTATGAAGGAAAGATATGATTACTTACCTCATGTAACCCTCCTTGAGCCTATAAATATACAAGAAATAGCTCAAGGGAGGATCTTTGAATCTTTTTTCGAATTGCATTACTATTATCCATCGTTTGTATTGTTTTCTCCTTCTAAGGTCTGTGAAACTCAGGAACCC
Source organism: Humulus lupulus (assembly GCF_963169125.1). Taxonomy (NCBI): domain Eukaryota; kingdom Viridiplantae; phylum Streptophyta; class Magnoliopsida; order Rosales; family Cannabaceae; genus Humulus; species Humulus lupulus. The sequence goes on from NC_084794.1 coordinate 248,107,456, forward strand.
TAGTTCTTTTATCACACCTTTGAAGCTCAATATTAATAATAGTATCAAGTGGACGTAGGTCATTACCAATCACTGGGGCCGAACCTCTATAATCCTTTGTGTTCTTTACTTTCCATTAGATTGTTTGATCAAGCATTGTACTATTTCCTGTCGTTTATCTGACTCCGTGTCGTTGACCAAAACGAGGGTCAACATTCTGGTGCTTTCATTGAGAGTTTGACGAAGAATCTAATGGCGAAAACTACCAAGAAGACTGGACAGGCTGCCGCTGACCATCCAAGTCTCCTCCCCCAAATGTGGATGAAGACGAACCTCATTTAGAGTTGCAAGATGAGTTGGACAATCTGAGGGCCAATCAAGAGAATGCTGCCGAGATAATGGCGTCGCAGCAAAGGGATATAGAGCGCCAGCGTCAGGAGCAGAGCGAGCGGCAGGCGAAGATGGACTGTCGGCAGAGGGATGCCATGGAAACCCTTGAACCAGCCATCCAACTGGCTAGGAATCAGGCTGCGCCAGCCTCCCAACCAGATCAACCTCCAAACGGCCACCTCAAAGGGGTCCCAATCCTAGTCCCCCGCTCCAGCTAATAAGCCCTCAAAGGCCGGAGCAGTCACCTATGCCTCAGGATGATGTCCCACCTAGGGATCCTGTGATGCAGCCTTTGTCTCAGGCTGGTCGAGGAAATCCCCCGCGCCCGAGGCAGAATAGGGCCAAGCAACAACCCCACTGTAATGCCCCAGATTCCCTAATGTGGTTTAACGGCTGGATTTGTAGGCCGGGAGGGCCATGATTGCTTAATTATGCCATTTAATGTGTTTATGCATGTTTATGAGAATTATATTATAATATAATGTTAATTGTATGCATGTCGATGATATATGTTGAGACCACATTATGATGTGGGTTTGTTCGAGCTGTTCGACATGAGACGATCGTAGAATATTGATTAGCGGTTTAGTCACAACAGGTTTAAGTGTCGGGACTTGGGTTGAGTCTCGGGGTGATTTTAATGATTAGAGCGTTACCGGGAGATAAAGGGTAACGAGATGTGAATTATTGGTGTTTATGACTATTGAGAATAGCGGGAATTGGAGAGCGTTAATTATGATTAACGAGTTAGGAGGAAAGTACCAAAAATTCCCTTAGGAGTCTTTAGAAAGTATTAATTGACCTAGGGGTAAAATGGACATTTCACCTCTAGGATAGATATAACACTCTTGGCTGAAGAAAATAGTGAAGGAAAACAGAGTATGTTTTAGAGTTTTCCCGTACCTCCTTTTTCTCACTGTTCTTTGTGGTTTTTGAGCCAAATTTGAGGATTCTAGCTTGGGAAGCAAGCCTTGGAAGTTTGGGAGTGTGTTCCACTATTGAAGGCCATCATAAGCCAAGCTTTGGGTAAGTTTCTAACCATAGTTTCTCTGGTTTGCTCTGTTTTGGTTTTGTTTTGCAGCTGAAATGTTTAGGGTGAATTCATGGGTTTTGTTGGGAGTTTTGGCTAGGGTTCCCATGCTTGTGATGTTTGGGGTGTGTTGGGATGGTTTTTGGGTTCATTTGGCATCAAGAATAGGCTTTGGAAGCTTGGAGATCGAGTTAGAATCGAAGAAGATGAAGGAGGTCGGTTCAGGGGTGTTTTGGGCTGGAGGTAGCGCTACAGCGCCCACCCTAGGGCGCTATAGCGCTCCTCAGGAGGCTTTTTGGCTTTTGGGAGGTTCTGAGTAGAGCGCTGTGGCGCTAGGGGTTGAGCGCTGTAGCGCTACCCTGTTCCTTCCAAACCCCGTTTTGAGTGTTTTTAAGGGTTTTTGACTTGGGGTTTCAATCCTTAAGGCCCGGGATCGATTCTACTCACCGTGTAGGCGTGTTTCGAGGTCCCGAGGGTGGTGCTTAGGTTAAGACCCTATTATTGTGGATTCCCATTAATGGAGGTTATAATTGGTTGTGATTAGGTAACCGCTCAGAAACTAAAAGATCGATCGTTCTTAGGGGTCGTCTTTATCATACTTCTCGCTCGAACTTGAGGTAAGAAAACAGTGTATGGATACAGTTGCACCCTGTACAGGTATATGACATGCATGGTTTGATATTGAGACTTGTTGGTTGATATATGTGAACGTGGATTGCATATTAAATGCTAATGAACGCTGATTACCTGTTTAAGACACTGACTAGTCAGGGACAGACTCTAAAGTCGACGATCACGCATTGAATGGCTCTATGACATTAATGCGGGACCGACCCTAAGGTCGAAGAACTTATAAGCGCTTGCCTGGTCCACGACCAGATGACTATAGCCAAGGTATATGACCCCGGTGACCGTCTGTCACGTGGCTAAGGGACGTTGTCCATAGCTTCGACGAAAGAGTCGTGAGGAAGGTTATGTTGGTGACCAATCACCATGCACCTGTCCTGAACAAACTTATGAATGAAACACTTATCGATTAAGCCCTGGTGACCCTATCGTCACATGGCTAAAGAGAGCGATGCTCGTTATTGTGACTTTCGGCTATTGTCACCTATTTTTTGGACTGATGGTCCTGGATGATTATTATGATCGTTGTTGATATTATATCGTATTTTATTGTGTTTTCTTGCTGGGCCTTGGCTCACGGGTGCTATGTGGTGCAGGTAAAGGGAAGGAAAAGCTTGGCCAGCCTTGAGTGGAGAGCTTGGGCGATGTGATGTACATACAGGGCCGCTTGACCGCCACAGTCAAGGAGTTCTCAGAGGGACTAGGGGTTTACCCTAATTTTGCCGCTTAGGCCGGCGGGGATTGTAAATTTGGAACTGTAGCAACTCTTTCGTACTACGAACCACTTGTAAATATTTTGAAAGGCTCATGAGCAGTTTATTTACTTAATGAAATGTACCCTTTCCTTTTTACTGGTTTTCCACCTTAACCTGATAATAACACTTAGATCACGTTTTTAACCAAAGGACTCGGGTAGCGGGTCAAATTTCCGGTTCACCGGTCTCCGTAACTGTTCTGGGGTAGCCAGGGCGTTACACCCACAACCCTAGACGCCCAGGGGGTGAAGAGCCGCATCCACCGAGCAGGGGGTAGCGTCCTTCTGCAAACAGGAGGAACTCAGAGATAGGCTCTGCGGTCAGGGGCCCCCTACGGCATGACAATGCACGGGGACCCACCGACCAGCGCAGGCCTCCCCCTAACGCTCAGGAAATGCCAGCCCAAGGAAGCAACAGAGGGAATAGTCAGTCGCACCATAGCCATTCACGGTTCAGAGATGGCCACAGCTACAATGAAGCTGACTCAGGCAGAGGAAATGCTGGTTGGAGGAACGAAGAGAGGGGTGGAGGAAGGAGCCCCCCACCTAGAGAAGACCGACCAGCAGGTCTTAACACTGGGGGGCAGCCCAGACAGAATAACGTCTTTAGTCGGCTCGGGGCCAGCGAGCAGTGGCGAAGAGACAATGATTTGAGGGATGTGCTCAACGACCACCGAGAAAGGCACGATGAGTACATTACCCCAGCACCAGAGGCCCCAGCAATCCCAGAAGCTTTTCAGGCTCAAATCGATGCCCTGAACCAGGCTGTGCAGCAGCTGGTCGGGGGGCGAACATAACACATTGAGTACGATCGGAGGAAAGGCACCCCTTTCGTACAAAGGATTGTTGTGGCAGAAACCCCTAGTAAGTTTAAGATGCCAACTCTGCCAAATTTCGACTGGTATGGAGATCCAGTATCTCATGTCAACAAGTTTAAGATACAAATGGACATTCAGAAAGTCTCTGAAGATGCTCGCTGCAGGATCTTCCCAGCAACACTTTCTGATGCCGCCCAGGAGTGGTTCTTTAAGTTCCCTCCTACAAGTATAGTATCCTGGGAGATGTTCGTGAAGGAGTTTACGGACAGTTCTATGCGAGTCGTGTGCACCCCACTGAGGTGAACCAACTGGTCGAGATACGCAAGAAAGAGGGAGAGCCCTTGAAGGAATACGTTCAACGCTTCATGCGAGCTGCAACTGGAGCCAAGAATGTGGGCGATGAAGGCAAGATGATGGCCCTAACTGCTAGGGTTAGGTGCCATTCACCCCTCTGGAGTAGCCTCAGAAAGCATGGGGTTAAAAGTACCCACGAGTTTTTAGATTGAGCTGATCGGTACATCAAGCTCGAGGACGCGATTGCCAATGAAGGGAAATCGCCAGCAAAAGACAAGGGACCGAAGGAAGAACCCGCCAAAGCCACCAACGGGTCGAAGCCCAATGGAAACGACAAAGGCAACGGGATTGGCAATAGTAAGAATGGTGGAAAGCGGGCGAACATCGAACCCTCGACCTCTGAGAGTAAGCGCCCCAAAGGTAATCGGTATGAACCGAGATTCACCAATTACACTGCCCTTGTTGAAAGCCGAGTTGAGGTCTACCAGGCGACCAGCTCAAGTGTGCCTTACAAACGACCCGCACCACTAAGGAAATATATCTCCAAGAGAGATTCAACAAAGTTCTGTCGTTTTCATAACGACTACGGGCACGACACTAATGAGTGTATCCAGCAGAAGGACGAAATTGAGTTCCTGATAAGACAGGGACATTTAAGAAGATATGTGCGAGCCGCGGGAGGTTCTCAGTGAGAGGCTCAAGGTGGCAACGAGTTGGCGCCAGCACGCCAATGCTAGCCACCTTTACAGCCAGCTCTCGTGGTAGGCACCCTACTCACCATCTGCGGAGGCGAACATCTCGCAAGAGATAGTGGGAAAGCGAGGGAACGATATGCTCGAGCCTTGCACCACGACCAGGACATCGAAATGATGAGTGTCGAGGATCGAGCACCAAAAAAGGCTCGAACAGAGGAGGAACTGATCACCTTCTCTGACGACAACGCCCAGCACGTGCGATTTCCACACTCCGATCCGCTGGTCATGGACGTACAAATCGCGAACATGATGGTGAAAAGGGTGTTGGTCGATACAGGAAGTTCGGTCTACATCCTATATAAGTCCTTGCTGGAAATAATGAAGTTGTCCGTAAAGGACCTGGAGCCATGCAACCAAACCATTTATGGTTTTTCCGGAGAAGGGCTCGCCCCAGTAGGGTCGATTAGACTCCGGGTTACATCAGGCACTGCACCTGCTAACAGGACTTTACTCACTATTTTTATAGTAGTTGATTGTCCTTCAGCGTAAAACGCTGTGATAGGGAGACCAATTCTGGCCAACCTGCGAGCCGTCACTTCTATATGGCACCTCGCTATGAAATTCCCAACGGACGCGGGGGTAGGATGCTCGTTGGGAAACAAGAGGGAAGCGAGGGAGTGATACAATGCCTCGATCACCAAGGCAAAGAAGGGTGTATCAAGAGATGCCAGCAGAAAGGAGTTGCAAATGGCAACTGATGTTCAAGCATGCTTAAGTGATAATCTCACCAAATAGGGTGTTGCCCAAAGTGAGGACAGAGACTTAGATCCTCGCTTTGGGGATTTCGAAGTAGAAGTGGGACCCATCGAGGACCTTGAAGAGGTCCAACTCGATGAGGAAAATCCGACTAGAGTTGTGAAAGTCGTTAAAAACTTAGAGACAACAACGAAACAAGCACTGGTGGAGTTCTTAAGGAGGAACCAGGATGTCTTTGCCTGGTCGCACAACGACATGGTCGGGATAGATCCTGCAGTCATCAGCCATGTCCTGAACATCGACAAAAGCTACCCACCAGTGCAACAAAAAAGAAGGCTGCTCGACAAAGATAGATCAAAGGCCTTAAAATAGGAGGTCGATAAGCTGAAGGAGAATGGGTTCATCAGGGTGGCGTTTTACCTATCGTGGGTCTCTAATCCCGTACTAGTGCCCAAGCCGAATGGCAAGTGGCATACGTGCGTGGATTTTACAGACCTAAATAAAACTTGCCCCAAAGACTATTTCCCACTCCCGAGGATCGACCAGCTGGTCGATGCCACTACAGGGCATGAGATCCTCTTATTCATGGATGCATACTCTGGGTATAATCAAATCAGTATGCATCCCCCTGATGAGGATCACACTAGCTTTCGAACTGATACAGGGCTCTACTGTTATAAGGGGATGCCCTTCGGTTTGAAAAACGTTGGTGCAACTTACCAGAGACTCATCAACCACATGTTTAAGGAGTTGATCGGCACAAACATGGAGGTTTATGTCGACGACATGCTGGTGAAGTCTAAGAAAGCAGAAGGGCATGTAAGGGATTTGCAGGAATACTTCAATGTCCTAAATAAATATAGAATGAAGTTAAATCCCCTTAAATGCTCCTTCAGAGTAGGATCAGGGAAGTTCTTGGGAGTTATAGTTAACTCAAGAGGAATTGAAGCTAATCCCGAGAAAATAAAGGCCCTGATCGAGATGAAGTCGCCAGTGAAGAAAAAGGATGTCCAAAGCCTGACCGGGAGGATTGCTGCTCTCAGTAGATTCATTTCGAAATCGACAGACAAGTGCGTCCCATTTTTCAATCTACTAAGAGGCAATAGGAAATTTGACTGGATAGATGAGTGCGAACAGGCCTTTTAAGCACTAAAAACGCATATGGCGCAACCACCCATCCTGTCAAAGTTGGTCAATAAAGAGACTTTGTTCATCTACCTGGCAATCACGGATTACGCTGCTAGTGTTGTTCTAGAAAGTGAAGAAGATGGTGTGCAGAAGGCTGTCTAATATGTAAGCAAAAGGCTGATCGGAGCAGAATTGAGGTATCCCCCCATTGAAAGGTTAGCCTATTGTTTAGTTTTGGCCTCTAGGAAGCTGCGGCCTTACTTCCAAGCTCATCCAATTACGGTATTGACTGACCAGCCTCTTCAGCAAGTCCTGCAAAAGCCAGAGGCTGCAAGAAGATTACTAAAGTTGGCAGTCGAACTCGGGCAGTTCGACATATCTTACTTGCCATGAGCAGCGATAAAAGGACAAGCCTTGGCTGACTTCATCGCCGAATTCACAGAGCTCGCGGATGGCGAGCAGACTGAAGAACCTAGCGAGCCTGAATGTCAAATCCAAGCACCCTCGTGGAAATTGTTCATAGACAGTTCATCCAACGAATCCCACGCAGGAGCAGGAGTGATATTGATAACGCCGGAAGGGCATCGATTTCACTGTGCAATCAGATCTGACTTCACTGCTTCTAACAATGAAGCCGAATATGAAGCATTGCTCGCTGAATTGCGGTTAGCCAAGGATATGAACATAAAAGTGCTTGACATCTATAGAGATTCACATCTAGTGGTGAATCAAGTCTTGGGAGAGTACCAGGTGCGGGGTTTGAAAATGGTCGCCTATCTGAACAAAGCAAAGGATCTGTTAGCCCAGTTCGATAGATACACTCTCCAGCAAGTACCTCGCGATCAAAAATCCAATGCGGATGCTTTGGCAAGTGCAAAGGATGCTGATACTCTGAACATAGTGCCAGTCGAGCGACTATCAGTACCAAGCATCCAAGCAGCAGAAACCACTCTGGTCATCCAGATGGCGGATACATGGATGGCACCACATGCAGAGTATCTGTCAAGCGGCGTACTACCAGCAGATAGAAACAAAGCCAGAACCCTTCAGCGGCAAGCTATTAGGTATATCCTGGTCGATGGGATCGTATACCGAAGGGGATACTCCATGCCACTCCTTAGAAGTATTACAAAGGAGAAAGCCAAAGAGTTGATGAAATAGGTGCACGAAGGTTTTTGCGAGGACCACGCTGGGGGGCAAAGTCTGTAAAAAAAGATCCTAAGGCAAGGTTATTTCTGGCCAAGTATGAATGAAGACTCAATGGAGTTCGTGCGAAGATGTGACAAGTGTCAAAGATTTTCTAAAATCCCACGAGCAGCTCCCAACGAGTTAAAGCAAATGCAGAGTCCATGGCCCTTCGCAGTATGGGGAATAGATCTAATTGGATCCTTGCCTACAGGAAAAGGAGGTGTAAAGTATGCAGTGGTTGCCGTCGACTACTTCACCCAATGGGCCGAGGCTGAGCCACTCACAACCATAATGACCAAGAAAGTGCTTGACTTTGTAGTCAAGAACATCATTTGTCGCTATGGACTGCCAAGGAAGATAGTCTCAGATAATGGCACCCAGTTTGACAGTGATCTATTCATGAACTTCTACAAACGGCATGATATTATCAAAAGCTTTTCTTCAGTCGCTCATCCCCAAGCGAATGGGCAAGCCGAAGCAGTTAACAAAACGCTGAAGGATGCCCTGAAGAAGAGACTTGAAGAAGCTAAGGGATCATGGCCAGAGTAGTTGCCTGAAGTTCTTTGGTCATACAGAACTTCCCACCGAACAGCAACAGGTCATACCCCGTTTTCCTTGGCGTACAGGTATGAAGCTATGTTGCCTGTCGAGTTAGATCCACCCTCGCACCGCAGATTGACATACGACTAAGACTCTAACAGCCAACTATTAATGGAATCCCTTGACTCAATTGATGAGAAGCGCGAACAAGCTCAGCTCCGAGTAGCTGCGTACCAGCAAAAGGTCGCCCGGTATTTCAACTCTAAAGTGCGAGAAATAAAATTCAGTGTTGGAGACCTTGTACTCTGAAGAATTTTTCTAAACACCCATGACCAAGTTGTTGAATTACTCAGGCTTAATTGGGAAGGGTCGTACCAGATTGATGAGGTCCTTCACCCAGGCACTTATAAACTTGCACGCTTAAACGGAGATCTCGTTCCTCACTATTGGAATGGAGAACACCTGCGCAAGTACTACCAATAAACAATTCTTCTTAAAGAATTAGCTTGTATTAATTTTACTTTTTACAAGTTTCAAAAAAGTGTAAGATCTTATTGATCACTCGTACAGACATGTTTAGTCCATTTATTACGATACATAAAAGGGACTGTGCTCAGCCAACCATTTCTTGCCAACTATTGTATTTATTACAAGTATTTGCTCATTACGTGTGTTGTTTCACTGTATTATAATTCTAATCATATTGCTACGAGTAGTAATGTTCGAGTAGGTTCTGGTCAAGGCAAGTGACCAAGGACGTAAAGTTCCTCGATCACTTGGGGGGCATATAAGGTACAAGTAAGCAAAGCATATCGTTAAAAGGTATGTAAACACATGAGCAAAATAAGTGAAATCATGCTAGGGCACTTAGATTATTTTTCAAAATTTTGTTATTTTGTTAAATCAAACCAAAGTGCTATGCTAAGTTCGGTCATGCGAACAGATGTTATAATAATATGCAAATATATTATAATATCAAAACGAATCCTTTTACACTGCGAGCAGTCACTGCTCGAATGTAATTGTTCAAATAAAAGTAAAAGCTGCCCATGCAGCAATAAGAAATATATTGTCTTTACATCATGACCCGTAGTTAAAAAGATGAAATATAAGCAGAAAAGACTAAGGAGCTCAAGGATCTTGAGGAGCCGGAGGATCTTAGGAAGGGCCTTGATCGACGACGTCTACAGCCTCGTTGTCTGCCCCGTCTATCCCAGTAGCCAGCGAGATTTCGGGGGAGGTAGGAACCCTTGACCTTTCTTCCTCTACCAGCTGGGCAGCGCAGTGAGCAAGCTCGGCGTCTCTCACATTCTCGGGAAGGTAGTCGAAGTTGGCACCCTGGTTATGCTTCCAGAAATCATAGAAGCATCGAAGAGTGGCACTTTTGTACCTTTCCAAGTTGCTGGCATTGTCTTTCTCCAACTCCTCAATCCGACTCCCAAAGGCTTTGTTCTCTTGATAACTCGCTTCCAAGTCCTTCTCAAGTTGTTGGGCCGAGTGAAAATTGAAGCGGTTAGACTCCTTAAATTGGTCCCTCTACTAACGAGCTTTGACCAGAGACCTCTGCTTCTCCTCCAACTCCTCAGCCAGTTTAGCCTTTTCCTCAAGCACCACTGCCAGCTGTTCAACATATTTTGCCTCGGCAGCTTTAAGTTCATCCTCATGTCATTGCTCCAAAGTTCTGGCCTGCTCGATTACAACACCCGAGCGGATACAGCCGGCAGTGAGGGTCAACATGGCTTGCAGTCAGAGTAGAAGTTAGACTAACTATAAAATGAAGAAGACCTGTTTCCGCAGAAAAAGATGACTTACACTGGTGAACTCGTTCAGGGTGCGGTTCAGGATCAGATCAACATCCATTGCCTCTGTCGCAGCCATTGCCTCTCGGCAGCGCTCGTGCTTCAAAATCTTAGAAACCCTTTCCTTGAAACCTTGACCAGGCGCTGCAGGCGCCTCCAGGCAGGTTCACCCTTTGGTCTTGGTTAGGTTGAATTAAGGTCACCCTAGTGAGACCGTACATCCTGATATAACTGGCGATCATATTGATCGTCACTCTACTCTCAAGAACTAAATGCCACTCAACATCTGGCTAAATGGCATGTTGGGGTAGAGCGTGTCTTTGGATGTTGGGATCGGGAGCATTTTCAGCTCGACCACTGGTCGAGGGAGTTTCAGCCTGAGGAGCAGGCTGAGATGAAGGAGCGGGGGTTTTCTTTTTCTATGCTTTGGTTTTAGCACGGGCCATCTTTTGAGCAGGGACATGTGAAGTGTTTGGATTGACACGAGAGAATGGGATTTCAGGAATCAGTGACGATGGTTGCTCTTCGTCCTCGAGCAGTTGAGCCAATAGGTCGTCATCTATAGGTCTTTCTCCTACCCATGGATCTTTCATGTAAGCTGCAAACAGAGAAAGGAGGAGATAAGATAGCCTGGGAGCTTATGTTGAAAGTTGGAATAATGTTGCTTGTGTCTACGACCAGCAACATTCTAACGGAAACACTAAGTTCTATGCGAGCAGTTTGAAAAACAGATCAAAAAGCGGAAATAAAAAGTTTTTGGAAAAAAGCTTTTTCTACTCCGAAGGGCGGCAAAAACCCAGTTTTTCAGCTAGCCTAAAGATCGAATTTTTACTTCGATTTTACGCCCTAAATTTGCGATATTGACTATCAAACTAGCTCCTAACTCCTACAGAGCAAAACTACACTACCCTATCAAGCAACAATCAGTATTCACACAATCCTCATGCATTTCTACCCAAGAACACAAAATTTCAGAACTCAAAACAATCATATAGTAGTATGCATGGCATGTCACAAAGGGCTCGAAAGTTGAAGAAATTTACCTAGATGAAGGTTGGAGGTTCTAAAATGAAGCGACGTTGGACGTGCGAACGGAGGATCCTTAGAACAGGGATGGAAGATCTTCGAAATTTTTGAGCTCTGAGATGGAGTCTTTGAAAGTTCTTGGCAAGAAAATGGCGAGTAAAAAGTTAAAAAGTCAATTTGGGGATTTGTTATAATGGCTGAGATATGTTGAAAAAGGGTAATCATGAGTTACCTTTTTCAAGGCATGGGGGAGTGTAATAGCCGTCAGAGGGATTACTTGGAAATCGAAAAGGCGTGATTGGACGTGATTAGGTCACAGTTTTCGAGAACGCACGAGGGGCTCTGACAGATTTCGTGGGGCAAACGAAAGGTTAGTTTCCTAAGTTTACTTATTGCTGGTCGCAATAAATAAACTTGGGGGGAAAATATTTATCCAAAAAATAGCTGTTGATGACGTGGCAAGAATTTTCGACACATGGCCGACACGTGGTAGAGATGCTCCTCACCTATCGACCAGAGATATTTCTATATGCGAAGTTCAAGTTTTATATACGACCAGCCTGGTCGTATACTCCATTTATTTAGGAATAAATTTGTATAGTTGTAATGATATCCGAGAATATCTCTTCATTATTACCTGAAGATCCGTTTATTAAGGAAAGATATGATTACTTGACTCATGTAACCCTCCTTGAGCCTATAAATATACAAGAAATAGCTCAAGGGGGGATCCTTGAATCTTTTTCCGAATTGCATTACTATTATCCATCGTTTGTATTGTTTTCTCCTTCTAAGGTCTGTGAAACTCAGGAACCCTAGTTCTTTGATCACACCTATGAAGCTCAATATTAATAATAGTATCAAGTGGATGTAGGTCATTACCAATCACTCGGGAAGAACCACTATAATCCTTTGTGTTCTTTACTTTCCATTAGATTGTTTGTTCAAGCATTGTACTATTTCCTGTCGTTTATTTGACTCCGTGTCGTTGACCAAAACGAGGGTCAACAATAATTAAATATTAAAATATTTAATTATATTAAGAATAAAATAAGAATTTTATAACAACAAGAAATAATTCACTTAAATTTATAATACTTTCTTTTATTTTGAAACAAACTCTTCCTGATGGATTTCTTTTCAAGAGAAAATTCAAACACATAAAATTAGTTAATTTTGAAATTTCATCTAAATACTATGAAAAATTATTTTTATATTCTCAAAATAGTTTAATGTTCAATATTGTCAGTTTATAAATCAAAATAGAGAAATTTTACAGTATTTAGTGCAAACATATAATTTTACTAGTGTTGACCCTCGATTTGGCCAACGATACGAAGTCAAAAATACGATAGGAAATGAGATGATAATTAAGAGTTTAATATAATGGAAAAGAATAAACACAAACGATTTAGAGTGGTTCGGCCCCAATGAATGGTAATGACCTACGTCCACTTAGTGTTATTATTAATATTGAATTCCAATGATGTGATCAAAGAACTAGGGTTCTTGAGTTTCACAAACCTTGGGAGAATTACAACAAGACGATGGATAATCGCACTATATGCTCTCTCTCTCTCTCTCAATATTCAGGAAAAAGATTCAAAGGTCAAAAAGTCCCCTCCTCGAGCTATTTCATGCATATTTATAGGCTCAAGGGGGGTTAAATAGGCCAATGGGCCTTAACTATCCTTAATATTCGTGTGTTTACCCAAAAAATGGCTGCTGATGACGTGGCAAGGATTTCTCACACGTGGCAAAAGTACTGCTCGACTATCGACCAGAAGCACACCGCATCGTGAGGGTTTATTTTTAATACGACCAGGCTAGTCGTACAACCTGATTTATTTCCTTCTTAAGCTATAATCTTATAATAACTGCATGTAATATTTCTTCATTATTATCTTGATACGCGATTATTAAAGAAAGATAAGGCACATTGGCATGTGTAACCCTCCTTGAGCCTATAAATATGCTTGAAATAGCTCAAGGGAGAGACTTTTGGACTTTTGATTCTTGAGTCTTTTTGCTAAATATTGAGAGTTATTTTGTCAAAAATACTCCTTAATATAATTACTTAATTTTTGTCTTAGAGAAAATTCTGAGTCTGCCACTAATAGATGTACATAAATAAAAATATTATCAAAATAATAAACAAAATAAATTATGTAATACTTTGATCAACTAATTCACTAAATTACATAATTTTTCACCCCAAAATTATTCATTTAGTAGTGATAGAAAAAAAGAAGTTAAAAAGTAAAGATAAATATATATTTTTTTAGAAAAAATATCAAAATAAAGATTATAAAATCGACATCTCCTTAATTTCTTTATTAGACCTGTAAGAAGAGGGAAAGTTCACAAACCATTTCTGTAGAGCTGTTGCAGCGTTGCAAAACCTGGGCACAACACCTCTCCCCACCTACGTAAACCTAATATTGCCCCCACTTAACTCGAGTTAAAGAGCCTGATATTCTTGGTCCAACCTCAAGTCCACAATGCTATCGTGCGTCATCATCTCCTTTTTTTTTAATTAAAAATATTTTTTTCTCAAAATTACTGTGTTAGACATATTGGATCTCTCCAATAACACTCGTAAAACTCGAAATGTTGCTGGATTTCTAGGGGCAATTTCGGATGTTCGGCCAAAGAGAATCTAGTGGGGCCTGTTTGGAATGATGACAACAGAGTGTCAATTATGGTGTTTGATTAGTGCCTAGGTCCCCTCAATTATTCCCCCTCTTCTCCAATATTATAAACATATAAACCTTTCAAAGTTTTTACAAAAATAACCCAAAACCTATTCTCAAATACCCTTAATACAAACTAGAGTTATCTCTTCTCTTTCTCCTCTCCTCTCTCTCAGGTTTTGCAACAACCACATTTTCTTCTCACCAAGAGAAAAAGTCCATTAGAGCAACTATCTTCTTCTCCTCATCTTTTCTCCAAATCATCATAACAAAATCTAAATCACAGAAAATCAAAGAAAAAATTCAATTGACAAAAAGAACTCATGCTCTATAGTTTTAACATCAATATTCTTTTGAAAAATTCCCCAAAGTTGAAGGAGAAATGAGTATTTGAAACAATTGATAATAAATAAGTTATTTTGTTATTTATAAGTTATGAGTGTGTTATAAAATAATTGATGTGCGTTTTTCACGCTAATATGGGCTTAGAAACCAACCAAAAATATTAATTTTATGTTGAGATTATGAATTTCTATTGAAATCTGTCATTTAGGGCTTTTTATTCGAACATGGTTCAGACCTTCTTCGGACCAAGTTCGGAAAAAGTGTGGACGTGATTCAAACCTAATTTGGACATGGTTCAGATAAGGTTTGGACTAAGTTCGGACCAAGTTTGGACATGGTTCGGACCTAATTCGAACCAGGTTCTGACCTTGTTTGAACATGGTCTGAACCTAGTCCGAATTTGGTCCGAACTTGGTCATTACTATGTCCAAACAAGTTCTGAAACAAGGTTCGAACATGGTCTGAACAAGGTCTGAAATTGCATCGAACAAAGTCAGAAGAAGGTCCTAACTTGGTTCGAACAAGGGTCTGAACGTGGTCGGAACCAAGGTCTGAACTTGGTTTGAAGAAGGTCCGAACTTAATCTAAAGAAGGTCTGAACCATGTCCGAACTTGGTCCGAACCAAATCAGAATTTGGTCCAAACATGAAAACCCTAAATCACTTAAATTTCGTCTTCTCAATATAAAATTTAATTTTTTCGGCAAAGTTTTCAGCTGAGAATAGTTCAAAAAATGACTATAAACTATTATATAATAAACCCATAACCTATAAATAACAATAACACTTAACCATTATTAAAAGCTTTTTCTTCCTTCAACTTTGACAACTTTTTAAAAGAAAGAACACAAATTCGAATTAGATGAAGTTGGTAGTTGCATTCCATGAGTAAGGTGAGTAGAAAGAAAGAACACAAAAAATGATGGTGATTTGTGGCTGCAAAATTTTTAGAGAAGAGAAGAGAAGAGAAAGGGAGTCCCAATTTGTGCTAAGAGTATTTGGAACTTTTCAAGTGGGTTTAGGGTTTTTTTTTTGTGAAAAACTTTGAACAGGATATATATTGGGAAATTTGAGTATTTATGCATTAAATTGTGTCCCATAACAAAATTACGCTACCCACTATACACATGTCAATTTAATCCTATTGTCTCCATTAGTTCCAAAATTACCCTTGACATTTGTTTCCCACTTTCTCTCTCTCTACTCTCTCGGACACTCTCTATTCTTTCCCTCACTATTTTGGTCTCGAAACCAAAATCCGCAAAATCCCTCACTCTCTTTTCGCATTCACAGAACCCAAGGGAATTTATGGGCAATGTCTTCCATGACCACGATTGTGCATCAGTGGCAAGAAATCTCGTTGGAGGGGACAACCAGAGTAGGCCGGTAGGTGAGAAACCTCATAGATCGACGAAACAACCCCGTAGTAGGCAAAGATGAGGGATTTACTTGTTTAATCTGCAATAAATTGTCTAGGCCTGGTTTATTTGTTAATTTTTTGTTCATATGATAGATCGAGGGTAGGGAATGAAGAAATCTGGGTTTTTTTTATTCACCTCGATAGAAAAATCAACATGCCTCGATAGGCCTCGACGGCTGATACCTCGACAGGCCTCGATTTAAATTGGAAAAATTGGGTATTGTAGGAGTTTAAGTGCCTTGATAGGTTTAGATAGTTGTTTAATTAGAGAGTGCCTCAACAGACCTCGACAGGTTTCGATGTAGCTAGAAAAAAACTTAATGTTAGTGGCACCTTGATAGGCCTCGACAGGTCTCGATAGACCTAGATAGTTGTATAATTTAAATGTGCCTCGACAGGCCTCAATGGACCTAGATAGGCCTCGATGGGCCTCGACAGGCCTCGATGATGATTTCTTTAGTTAATTGTACCTCAATATCACTCGACACGTCTCGATGTGCCTCGATAAAAATAGTTTTTCTTTGAACATGTATTACTTCGATATGCCTCGACAAGCCACGATTGGCCTCGATGGTTACCATATTGCTTAAAAATGTTATTAACAATTTTTTTTTGTTTCAGATGCCTGACCTTATAGTACCATTGGAGAAACACTTTCTTGCTCATGTTACTTATAGGGGAAGTGCTTACTTGGATACCCTTATAGAGCAGTTTCAGAGGCATGGGCTGATTGAACGGGCAAAGGCATGCCCATTGAGACAGATCTTTGATGTGAAGGCCTTTAGTTTTTCTGGGGTTCTACTGCACCAATTGATGTTGCGTAAGGTGGAAAGAAAGAAGCTTGAAGAGGGTCAGTTCTACGTTGGCAACTCTCTATGTAGATTTGGCATTGTGGAGTTTGGCCTAGTTAGGTAAGAAGATTTAGTATTTATATTGTTATGGGTGTTATTTTTTTTAACACTTATTATCATATTTCGAACATATATATTGTTATATTTATATTCATTTTTTTTTCTTGAAGTCGAATAGATGTTGAAATTTATGCATTTTTTCCATATTTTCTGCAAAAAAAAAAAAATTAATACACCTCACTAGACCTCGCTAACATTCAACATTAACACACCTCTCCAGACCTCACCATACCTCGTTAAAGTTCTTAAGAGCAAGTCAACTCACCAAACCTCACCAGGATTTTAGGAACCCCATTTCCCGATTTAATAATATAATACTCCCATTATTCAAAACTATGAGATTTTTTTGGTCCATTATTTCTAATTATAACTCTATTTTTTGTTTCCCATATACATAATCCATCATTAAATCTACAATTTCTCCCTCTTTCTTTGTTAGTGAAAATTTGCGCCAGTAGAAGGGTTATTACTCCATGGAAGAGGAAAACTGAGGGTTAGAATTCATTCTTTTTACAAGACATAGAAAAATGAACCCTCACCACACCTTGTAAAGTACTTAACATGAATGCTTCTCACCAAACCTCACCAACCCTCGATAATATTCATCATGAACATGCCTCGCCAGTTCTCACCAATCCTTACCACACTATGATAACAGAAACCTCGCCAAACCTCGTCACGTCTCACTAGCTCTCGATTACATTTAACACAAAGATACCTCACCAGAACTCACAATGTCTTATTTGACCTTGGTAGTCTCTAACATGCCGTGATCTCTCCATACCTCACCAAGACTCACCAGACCTCGCCAAGCCTCACCCTTATTTTTTTCAATATTGCTCAATGCTTAAATATTGTTTCTAATTATTTTTATTAATATTATTCATTCGAGGTTTGACAATCCACATATTTGTTTCATACAATGGTGTTTGGAAACAAGAAAGTAGAACTGGATTTTCAAGGATGGTGTGTAATGACCCGAATTTGCTAATAGGGCTTAGGGCCTTGATTAGTGTGCCTGGAGGGCAATAAATGAATTAATACGTTGATATGTGAATTTATGTGAATATATGATAATGATGCATGTTTAGTTGAGTTAAATGTGCATGTGGGCCCCGTCTGGATATTAGGAGTATGAATGTGATAAATGTTGTATATATGTGATATATCTGTGCAGCACGATGCAAGACAGTCGTGGGGAGCGATTAGCCAGAAAGTCACAGCAGGGTTGAGAATCCGACTCGGGGCGAGTCGATGGGTAATTTGGGCATTAGTTATTATATGGGGTTATCGGGTTATGAAAATAAATATTTGGAGATATATTTGAGGATAGAATGTCTAGGAGGGAATATTGGGGAAATTTACCATTTTTCCCTCGGGGACGTTTTGGTACCCCGAGCCTTGAGGTAACCACATAGACTAAGTTAAATAAAACAAAGGAAAGAATCATTCAGAAACTTGTAGGAACCGACCCAAGTTTTCCTCTTCTCTCTCTCTATTTTCTCTAAGGCATATTAATGGAAAATTCTGGTGGAAGCTAGTTAAAACAAGGAATTGGGCTGGGAAATCTTGGGAGCTGGAAGCTTAAGGATTAAGGATCAAATTCAGAGACTTAACTCAGCAAGGGTAAGCTCTAACCATGGGGACTATGCTTGAATTTCTGCTATGTTTTTTAGGACATGCATGTGAATGGAACTTGATCTGTTCTTGAGTGTTTTAGTTGAGTTTCAGAGCAGGTTTTGATGGGTTTTGATGTTGATACTGAGCTAGAATATTTGTGTTGATTATCTGGGATTGTTAGTTAAGTTTGGGTGAATTGGCTTGAGGAAAAATGCAGAAAAATGATGAAGATTTCTGGGTTGGAGGCTAGGGCTGCGGCCTTAGGAGGGGCATGCCGTAGCCCGTGTGCGCGCGCGGCCATGGGAGGCCGAGATGTTAGATGCGCGCCGCGGCCCGTGTGTGCTTCAGGGAGATGCTAGTCTCTGTTTCGAGACTAGCCGCGACGCTTGTGGGAAGGGACGCGGCTCTTAGTGCCAGTTTTTGTTTTTAAGGGTGTTTAGGCTTGGGAACTCAATGGGTAAGGCTCGGGATGGATTTTATCACCCGGATTGATAGAATTCAAGGTCCCAGAGGTTAGAGATATGGCTCAAAGTTATTTAATGGATTAGAACTTGATGGATGAATATTGTTAATGTGTTGTGACTAGGGTTTCGGCGAGGCTCGAGTTAGAGGACTGTGCTTGGGATATCGGTGCTCGGAGAGCTCGGGACTCAGGTAAGAAAACCCTTGTTCCCATAGAGCTTGTATGCAGGGCTGAGCCCAATGTGTTTGAATTGCAAGGCGTAGCCCTTTGGTTGAATTGGTTAGTATTCAATATATGTTTGTTATGCTATGAATGCAATTATGTGAATGATCGGCATGAGCCGGGAACGGTGTAGGATGAGGTCGGCAGGGCCGGGAACGGCAAAGGGCCAGAAATGGCGTTAGGCACGTTGAGTGCAAGGCCGAGTACGGCAAGGGGCTGGGAGCAGCGTTGAGCACGTGGAGTGCGAGTTGCCAGGGCGAGTCCCTAAAGGATACCTGGGATATCCTCACGGTGTGGACCGCAAACCCAGGGCCTGGTAAAGCGCCTGAGTCGGCTAGGCCGTATGTGTTTAGCCTATTGATGGCCAGTTTATATACTTGGTGTATGTTTTGCATATGCTATCTGTTTGTGGGTTTTCTTGCTGGGCTTCGGCTCACAGATGCTCTGTGGTGCAGGTAAGGGCAAGGAGAAAGCCAACCAACCATGAGTGTAGCAGGCATGAAGTGGCGTGTACATGTTTGGCCTGCCTGGCTGCCACAGCCAGTGGATTTTGGGAGATGATTGTAAATAAACCTAGATTCTGTGGTTTAGTCGACTTAGTTCGATTTATATGTTGTAAATGTTTCTAAACTGTATTTTGGGATCCCAAGTGTTAAAATTTTATGATTTTCAATGAAATGGAGTTATTTCTAAAAAATTTCCTCTGTTTATGGCTTAATTACACTATTTGACCTAAAACCTCGATTATCGAGTTGAATGCACGTTTTTAAACTCACTTAGTAACAGCTCTAAGGAAGTAGGGTGTTACAAGGTGAGACTCAAGTTAGGGTACCTGTAGAGAAAAATCAAATTGGTCATCCAAGGAAGAAAAAGGTGGGAAGGCCAAAGAGAAAACATCTATAGTTCCTTGGCGAACAATTGGTGGTGGAACATAAATGCAGTAAATGCGGTGGTAAACGCCACAACAGGGAATCGTGTAAATATTGACTTTGAATTATTTGTAAAAATTTCATTCTCTTTGAATTTGTTTCCATTTTATTTGAAAAAAAAAGCGTAGCATTTTTCTCTTTGTATTTGTTGCCATTTAATTTGAAAAAACTAGCATTTTTCTCTTTGCGTGATTGTTTTCGATTAACGAGGCAAGTCGAGGTGTAGTGAGGTTTATCGAGGTGACTCAATCATCCTTGATATACCTTGCCTAGCCTCCCTGACATAGACAAGAAATCATAATACCCTAATTTAAATGCAATACAAAACATATTTGAAACTAAATTACCTTCATTGAAAGACTCCAAAATTGGAATCATTTAATTTATAAACAAACTCTATAGAATTATATAGTATACTAAGAGCAATAGTTAGATCAAGTCCAAACGAAGAACAAATAAACAATGATAGAGTTGGATAAACTAAAAACAAATCCACCTTTGAAGAACTGTAAGAAAGGGGATGAGTTTCCCTTTCCATCAAACCATACTTCTGAAAGCACTTTATAATTGTTGTCAAATGTTTACTTCCTCTGTACCTCACACAACTAGGAAAATACTTATTAATCAAAATTATTAGGTCAGCCATCTGCAAAGGAAAACAAACATGTCTGAGAGTAAAATCAAACTAAAAATGTTATTTATAAAAAATTATACCAACATATCGAGGTCTGGTGAGGCTTAGCAAGGTTTGCTGATGTGTTCATGTTAAATATTATCGAGGTCTAGTGAGAATTGGTGAGGTCTGGTGAGGTGTGTTCATGTTAAATGTTATCATGGTGTGAAGAGGATTAGTGAGGTCTAGCGAGGTGTGTTCACGATGAATGTTATCAAGGCTTGGTGAGGTCTAGTGAGATGCGTTCATGTTAAGTACTTTAATGAGGTGTAGTGAGGGTTGGTGAGGTGACTTCATCTTAAGTACTTTAATGAGGTAAGATGAGGTTTGGTGAGATGTGTTCATGTTGAATGTTAGCGAGGTTTGGCGAGGTATGTTGAGGTGTGTTCTTGTTGAATGTTAGCGAGGTCTAGTGAATTCTGGTGAGGTGTATTGATTTTTTTTCTTCAGAAATTTCAAGATCTATTAAACTTCAAGAAATACCAAAAACGAACAGAAATATAACAACATATATGTTCAAAATATGATAGTAAGTGCTAAAATAATATCATCCACATAATATGAACACTAAATCTACATACTCATTGATTTTTGGGAGATTTGATGCTCCAAGAGAAAGTTTGAACTTCTTTTGTGAAGAAGAAGGTTGGCATGGAGCTGGGTTTCTTTAGGCGTCGGCGTCAGTCGGTGGTGGCTAGAGGAGCGATGGTGGTACCAGAGGGGGTGACTGGTTGTGAAGTTTCAATGGGGAATTATTATGTTTTGGGAGTGAGAGAGAAAATAGAAGACATTAGAGAAGATGGTGAAACCAGGGGTAGTTTAGGAAAAATTAAAAAGAATAGCACATGTTAGTAACGTTAATAAGAATGATAATTTTTTTGTTGTATGGTCTCACTTTATGCATACTAAATGGAGTTTCCCTTTAGGAAAAAAAATGTGTAAATAATAACTTATATTATATACATACTAAAGTAATTTTATTTTTAAATAAGATTTTTTTAATCAAAATTAAAATAAATTTATAATTTGATATTAATAATCAAGAAAAAACCAAAATAATAATAATGAATATAGTAAATTAACGATCTAGATTGGGAAGCACATTGAGGCAAAGAATCTTTATCGGGGTTGGAGCTTCGGAGACCTATTCACATAAAATAAAAGATAATTAAGGGTCTGATTGGTATCTGATTTGAAAATGATTTTATCATTCTGAAAACACAAAATACATGAGGCCCACAAAAATCACTAATTAGTTGCTTGTGTTTCAAAAAGTATTTTTAAAAATAATTCAAATTTTAGCCTAACAAATTGAAAACGATTATTTCACGTTTTCTAAGCATTTTATCCAAAAACCTAAAAACATATTTTCACCCTAGTATTTTTCTTCCCTTTATCTTTTTCTGTTCGACTTTCTTTCTTCTTTATCATCTTTACCTTCTTCTTCTTCTTCTTCTTCTTCATCATCCTTGTTCAATGTCACATTCAAACACTCACCATCACTTACAAGTCTTCAATTTCTGATTAATTGCGCACTACAAGAAAAAATGCTTTTAATAACACCAAAAATGTGTTATCAAATCATACCATAACACTTTTTGATGTGTTAAGACCGACTATGTTATCATAGGTCAGGGTACTTTACATAACACTTTATCATTGTTATACAAATGTGTTATTATACTGTTAACGATAACACACTTTCTATGTTATTTTAATAAATAGATAAGTGTTTAACTATATTATTTATAGTCGATTATATAACACATTTCAATACTTATAAATTTTTGTTATACTACACTTTAGTATAACACATTTTTTGTGTTATATACTAAAGTTTGCATAACAAAATTCTTTACTTATAAAAAGTGTTATTGTAATAGATATTATAACACATTTTTCGTATTATTTTAATATTTAGATAAATTTAAATTCTCATTATATATTCATTTATATAACACTAATTTATTCTATTATATTCTTATTTTTTATTTATATAATTAAAATTAGCTTTCTAATATATACTAGCATCATCAAATGAACTTGATTTTCAAATAACAAAAAGTAAAAACATTCAACATTGTATTAACAATCCACAAATCAGTTTAAAACATTCAACATTGTATTAACAAATCCACAAATTAGTTTAAAATATTCAACACTATCATCAACAACAGAATGTTCTTTAAGTATTCAATTAGTCTTAAATATTCAACATATTCTACTACTTTCAACACAAAATATTCTACAGCTGCCCAACACAAAGCCTTCAAAATTAAGTATCCTTTTCTATTTCTCTTGTCACATCTGCAAAAATAAACAAAGAAATATTTTATTGTTATTATCTAGCATCAAAAATTACTTCAAGAAAAATGCTATGGAAATTATCATTTTCACTTTAACAGCCACCAAATCACCATTTTCTTTCAAATATCATCAAACAAA
Source organism: Humulus lupulus (assembly GCF_963169125.1). Classification (NCBI taxonomy): domain Eukaryota; kingdom Viridiplantae; phylum Streptophyta; class Magnoliopsida; order Rosales; family Cannabaceae; genus Humulus; species Humulus lupulus. The sequence goes on from NC_084794.1 coordinate 248,130,200, forward strand.
AAAGGATAGGGGGTCCTTGAAAATGGAGGGATCAAAGGTAGAAATGGACCAATTTCAATTCAAACTGAGATATATGAATTCACACCCTCCTTTCACCTGGTTGAGGTAAGCGAGTCCAGTGGTATTTGGTATAGAAATCAAATGGTGAAATCATAAACATGAAGTACTATGGTATTTGGTATGACTCAATAAATTAAAATAGTGGGTGCCACAGAACCAACAAAAACCCCTCAATAGAATCTAATCATTTGCTTGGGAAATTATGCAAGAGAAAAAAATAGAAGTTCTAGAATTAAAATTGGTAGTGTTAGTTCAAAACAGAAAGACAAAAAAATCCATATAATTAACCACATTTTGAACCTAGAAACACTTCAATGCCTCCTGTGCAACACCATATACAATACATTATGCTCTGTTCTCTGTTTTTCCCAAACACAAAAATTTCTCTCACTTTATATATATATATAGTTCAACAAAAATGCTCTAAAGTGAAATTACAATATACCAACTATTGGAGTAAAAAAGAACAGCTTAAAAAGTTAGCTCCAGTGGTATAATCAAAACTTACATCTGAGTCAAGTTTTGGTATTCTCCAATATTTGGTGGAATTGAATAAGAGATATTGTTATTCCTAAGTACCTTGCAAGGTGTATTAACTAGTTTACATTATAATTTCATAACAGTGAATAAAGAAAAGAGATTGTGAGTAGAAATCTTGTTGTTATTCCTATGAGTGCCAATATGATGCATATTCATTAAAAAGAAAAAAATAATATACTAATCTGGCACTTCATTTTTAGACCAAGTTACAAATACCAAATTGATTCTCATAGATTGACCAACCAACACAAGTGGGTGCTGCCCCAACTTATTTTTTTCATTATACTGAAAAGATGGGAATCAAAAACACTAAAGACCGATTTACTAGAAAAATGATAAAAATAAAAATAAAAACCTTGTTAATTTATATACTTATTTATTTGTATGGAATGTGTATCATTATTTATTGATTATTTCCTTTATAGATTAGATTGATCAACACTCTTTAACCCCAATGACCCCAAATGACCATTCTCAACATGGGAAAATTCATTTCTTATCTTCTCCTGAAAAAAAAGCTCAAAAATTGTTATTGTTAAATACAAAGTTTGTAATAAAGATCAGACCAGGCTACAAAAACAGTGCCAGTCCTTGAGGTTTTGCTAGGAGTAGAGTCCTTATTGGTCTATGATTAATAGAGGGGTCTGCTACTCATTTTTCAGCTCTTTTGTTTTGCTTCATCAAACTCAATTTGCTCTTGTTTTTCTTTCTTTCTTTTTCTTTTTGCTTGAGCAAAACATGCATGAGAGTTAATAACCATTTATATATATATATTACCTTTATTTGTTATATTCAAAGGTATCATGTAGAGTTATTAATGACCGAATATTACTTTTGTATTCCACAAATACTCTACATGGCTATCTATCTAAATGGAATTTTAACAAATTTGACCATATATTATAAACAAGGTAGCAGACAAAAGTGAAAGAAAAAAAATGAATAAACTTATACAGTACACAAATAGCAAACATTCAAACTTAGAATTAGAGCATTGATCTCTTTCATATTTATAGAATACCAATAAAGCAACAACAAATGACATGATAACACCAGTTATATACACATATCAAGAAAAATGCTCTATATGTGCATGTTAAAATTCTCATCCAATTCACACAAACTATGTATTATGGTTGATTCTAAAATATATTCATAAGAACAATACATCTGTTCTGTTCAAAATTTCCAGGTATGCTTAAAAATATCTATATTGTACGTGTCTTCAAAATCAATATTTTCTTTAAGTTCTATTCGGTTTCAAATGAATTTTAATGTTATGCCATGGATGTTGGCTAACCCTCAATGGCAATTGTTACTTTGTTAGAATAAAATCTTGTCAATTTCTTTATATAGACCATATACTTCTTGGATTTGCAAGGTCAAAATATTACTCAGCTAAAATATTACATTAATAGATGAATGAAGTAAGGGTAGAGACTCTTACCATAAAATGCTCTCCACTTGCAAATGTAAAAGCCAATTAAAATTGTCCCACAAGTTAATCCAATAAGAATAGCTATAATTATCACTGCTCTCTTCACCTTAAGATCAACTCTTGCTTTTCCTAAATAAATTTTTGGAGCAAGAAAAGAAAATATTAATGAATTAAAATAGAAGGAAAGGAATTTGAACTTGATAAGGAACTAAAATTTTCAACCTGTAATCTGTACCTATTTCTGAAGGTGACAGTCGAACAAAGAGGAGAGATTAAACACTAATTTTGGAAATTGATGGTGAGACAGATGATATAGCATAGAGAGTACCAGTTGTTTTTCAAGAATGACCTCTCTCTTGTGTCCAACACTGCAGTCTGTAAAGAAAAAAAAATAATCAGTGGAAATAAATCAATCACAACAATCGGGGAATAGAAAATGCATAATATAAAGGTGAATACAGCAAGGTCAATCTCTATTAAATATATCTTTGATTGTATATTTAGGAAGGCACCACTAATCAGTAAATAACTAACTTCATGAGCTTTAACAGCAATTCAATCTACAACTTCTCATTCGGTTTTGAGCACAGGAAACCAATTATTATGAAAATAAAGAACCAAAGATAAATTGCATCTAGAGATGAATCTATAACCACCAAGGAATGTGTAAGCTCATTAAAATGCTAGTAAATTAGAAAATAGGTTCAGAAGCTGATAAGAACTTGACCTGATACCACCACCACCAGCTGCTCCATTGGTATATAATGCTGTAACGTCTCTAGTAAATTGGACTGCATGTTCTTTCAGCTCAAATAATCCATCCATACGCAACCTTACATCATTACTAGCGGTTGAAGATGAAGCGTCATCACCAATGCTAGTTGCTTTCAGACTATCGACGCCAGCTATACAAGAAAATACAGAACTGTTGATGCCAGGCAATATTTCTTCCAACCATGATCTAACCTAATAAAACATCAAAAATAGATTAATACAATGTAAACACTCAAAAATTCATTTTTATCCCTCATTTGAATAGTCTTATTATATAATAAATAAATAGTCGTGGCAAAATCTTAAAACTTATCCACCAGGAATTCTGCAGCCTTTGCACGTTTAACACATTCATATCCTCCATAAGATATCTCACCCCATCCTTTCCAACCACAGTGCTGAAAATTTTGACAACAGCACATTAGTATAACCACAGACCAAGGAACAAAAAAGGGTTTTCAATACATTGCAAAAATATGGTTAATGTTAACTGTTGATGGAAAGAAAGGAGAGGGGAAGATCACATGTCACGGGAGAAATATATGCTTAAATAGTGAAGGCAAACACTATGATAAAAGGTTAACTCCTTCCTGATAGCATAATCTTAGGGAATATGACGCTGGCTAAGATGGTAAAAAAAACAATAGCTTGAGCACTTCAAATGACTTAAATTTAAACAAGCACAGAGACATTCCAAACATGTAGGCCAATGATGCAATAAATGTAACCAATTACACTGGATATGGTATTAGTGCTAAATTAACCAAGAATCGATTGCATTGACTGACACCAACAATCCTTATTTTATAAGAACACAGGCTATAAGTACCACCAAAGGATAACGATCTTGGAACTTATGAGCAGTCTTTGACCAAAGCAAGCGATAAAAGATAAGAGTGGCTCCCATATTTGCATAGACTATTGAAATCAAGGTATTTCAATGGTAGCAATAGAAAGATGAGCTCTCTTTAGTGATTAAATATGCACCAGAGCTCCAAATAAAACTTTCAAGCACAAGCATGGTACACGGAGAGAATAAACCTCCATTTGCTGCTTATGTATTACATAATGAATCAGCCAGAAACATTAAAAGCATCACCTTTGAAATCAATTGCAGGAGTTTTTCAGGGATCGAACTAGCAGAGGATTTTGCTGCAACACAAAGAACCTTGCAACTTGACAAGGGAGAGAATGAAACATTCTGAAGATCTGTAATCTGCATTCAAGGACAAATAGATAACGAACACAAACTTACCACATCAGGGGTGACATAGCTACTAGGGTCCCCAATATCGTACAGAAGTTGTTGAGCACAAGTACAAAAATTTAAGACCCCACACCACTATGTTCTGCCTTTGCCACGCTTACTCTTCCATCAAAACTTATTTCAGCATAAGGATGTGATAAATCAAGGAGCTGAGACATAGACATGTCTCGATATTTGTCACCTAAAAGAAACAAATACATAGCACTGTGACCATATATATTTATATAAGAAGCGTTGTTGTATAAACAATGACAAAAAAGAAGAAGCTACACTTTTGCCTTCAAAGCCCCCTTTTTTAACGTTGATTAAACTAAATTTACAAGTCACATGGATGCATGAAGTATCCCCCAGTAAGTTGACAACCACACTCCAGAAGATGGCCAGCCAGAGACCCCTGCGCTAGAAGTTATAAATTGTCCCAGTTCCAACCCAATTCATATATCTATTCATACAACAGAAGAATCCTTTAGAAATTATCTTGTCTAAATCAAACCACGACACAATTAGTAAAGCAAAATTCTAGTTATGTTGCTCACAATCAAGAGATGTGATGAAACTTTTAGGTAAAATTACCCATTCAATGATCTCACTACCCAATATTACAACCTTTCCAATAACAGTTTTACACAGATGGATAAGAAAGGAAGAAACATTGCTGCTTTTTATATTTTTATAAAGCAAACCTTTTTTTTTACTTGGAAAACTTGGAAATATCTTAAGAGTAATTAATTTTGTATGAGAATAAACAAAATGCATACCATTGGTGCCAAAAATAAGGCAGCATCTGCAACACGAGAAGTTATTACTACATTAGGTTGGTGCTTTTCCAAACATTCAACAATGGGAGCTGCTCCAAGATATATGCTAATACCCTTCATCAATCATACTAAAAAGGTAAGGTCCAACATCTCAAAAGACCACATAAAGTTGATAATACTATAAATTGCTAATGGGTCACAATCTTAATTTACAGCAAATAGATATTTCATGACCAATTTGCAAAAGGGTACCACAGACTAGTACAACTAACATTTTACAGTGAAAGAAACAGGCACAATTATATCTAACTTTAGAGATGCAAATATTATTTACTAATCAAAGTTATAATTAGAGGTAGTAGAACCTTACACCTTCCATGCTATGTGATTTCTCATGAGGTGATCTCGAACCTACATAGACAACAAAATGTAAATTTTGTTAAGATATATAGTACTTATTGTTATCCAATTAAAATAAAGACATAATTAAATCATAAAACATTCCTTGATTTAATTGAATGTTGTGTAGCACTTAGTGTTCATAAATTCTTCAACGTATTATCTGCAATTCACCAAGTACCTCCTAAAAGTGACTCGAAATACCTGCTTTGCCAACAGAAACCTCATAAGCAACACCAACAGATACATTCAGTTCCAGGCTGCAGGCTACTGGCTATTTCTACAAATTTTTCCTGTGCACCAGATGGATCCACTGCCCAGAAAAGGAAACTATAGTAAGAACATTTATCTATAAGACTAATTAAAAAAACCAAGTTTACTTATTGCATAGAATTTCATTTTGTACTCTTACTTGCACCCATGTTTGTGATTATGCAAACTCCCTTTTCCATAGCTATAGGTAAAATCACACGAATCCAATATGAAACTACACAATCATTGCAAGAAACCAGCAGGAGACATTTAGGATTATCATACAAGTCAATAAGTGTTAATACAAATACAATACAACTGTGGAAACATAAAAGGTCCAAAAGAAAGGAGTTTACTAATAAACAGGTTCTCCTGCAGTAGTTCGTAATTTCTCTCACTTTCACAATTTATTGTTGTCAGTCATTAAGATTCATTGATTATTCCAAAATCTCAAAACTCCAAAATAATGACCAAATAATGGGTGTTCATAGCATTGCAAAGAGATATAAGCTTCAAGTGACCATGTATAGTAGAGGAAACCAGAGTAAACATTAAAAAAGATTGTAGTCTTCATTTATATGTTTCCTATGAAATGTAACAATCAAGTTTCAAGAACAGATAAAACTTATACAAGAAAAACACATCATAACCATTAAAAGCAACAGAGACTTACTCCTTGAATCGTAACCATCACCTCCTGACACCATAACCTGATACCGATCAGCAAGGGTGCGTTCTGCTAGGCATTCAAGTACAAGATAATTAAGTTCTTTCACTCTTTGACAGTCGAACAAATAGATCTTGTCCGCTGGAAGGAAATTGTCGAATATCATAAAGATCTCCAAACCAGACGACACAGCCACTGCCTTCACCTCTGATATTTGAGTTTGTATAAGTCGTACAAGAACAATTGCTCAGACATTTAGCCCTAGATTCCCGTAGATTCATACTCTTGTTCACCCATGTCTGTTGAGCATCCAGTAATTTCCAACAAGAAAATTTCAAAAAGAAGTGATAATTTGGTTAGTTTTTCATTCTTTTCCAGCAACCAAACAGCTGTTAAAACCAAAATACTCCAAGAAAGTAAAGAAAAGAATAAAGTACATGCTGTTTCCGAGACTCTTTGTCCAGTGCCTTCTTTCGTTGTTCCTCATATTCTTCTTCTTCTTCTTCCATCTTCTTCCTTTTCATCTCCATGGCCTCGAGCCAGGCCTTCTCCCTCTCCTCGAACTCCTTCCTCTCCCTCTCGGACCTCTCCGCATCTTCCTTCTCTATCAAGTGTACCTGACTCGTCAAATTGACCACGCCATTCTCCAATTCACCATTGCCACTGCACATTTGTTGAGCTCTACACTAAGAGTGATTTGGGCAAAGATAGAGGAGAGTGATTTGGGCAAGATAAAGGAGAACACGAGAGAGAAGTAGAAAAAAAATAAAGATATATTTTTAGTTTCCCTCTAAATAAATTCACTCACCCGCCAACACTATAACTCATTTTATATCCCATTCACGTGTTGCCCAATATAATACACTACCATAATGCTTTTTTATTAGTATTATAATCATGTGTTATGGAAATGGGTATTTGGTGTAGTGGCGGTAAATATCCTTTTTTTTCATTAATACCAGTAAATATATACAGAGAAATGTGTGTTTGTTGTTTTGATGAGATCTCTTTTGTACCCAGTATATGCTAGCTGTAAAAGTCTTTTGTCATACATATATAAAAGAAAGACAACAAAATATTGGGATGATTGTTGATAACTTCGTAGATTTTTTTTAGGGTTTTTTGGTAATTTTATTTGTTTCCTATGCATCTAATTGAGCATATGCATTTGATATCCTAGCACCTACTTCACATCTTTTTCTTTCGTGTTCCACCATTATCATTTTTGTAATATTAATTTTTAAAGGATTTAAGTGTTAGATATTTTTGGGGTTTTCATTAGAAACTAGCAATTTAGGTCACTTTAGTTGAACCATTTTCCAATCCAAGTTGTCTGTATTTTGTAGTCACAGATATGGTATCATTTATTTTGATTTGTTCTCACATATTTATATATATATATATAATATTCTACCCATTGATGTAGATTGATGTGATCTCTATCAAGATATGCAGTATTATTAACTAAATAATGTTAGGTTCATTAACTTGATAACTTGTGTGGATATTGTAGCTAAAGGTAATTCTTTACTCTGTTATTATGCTCTTCTCGTGTAGAGTCCAAGAACTTTGCCTAGCTAGTTAGATAGTAGTAGTAGTAGTAGTAGTAGTAGTAGTAGTAGTAGTAGTAGTAGTAGTAGTAGTAGTAGTAGTAGTAGTAGTAGATATAGCTAGTAGTAATTATAGTATGTTTATGATTGTGGATTTTGGTTCAAGCCGGGACTTAGTTGGACACTCGTAGCAACACTTGTAGATTTTATAAGTTTAACCTATAGTTTAAGAATATTAATTATAACCTAAGGTTTGATTAATATGACTGATTATGAAGATGATAATTATTATACTATAAGATTTAGATAGACTCAATAAGATATTAACACTTTTCATGAGTATGTTTAATGAGAAATTAAGTATTTTTGAGGAATAGTTTATTAAGAGTAATATTTGAAAATCCTAGAGTCTGCCAGCAGCTTTGAAATCGTTAAAGAACTTAGTCAAGGCTGTTTACTCAATTCAAATTAGGCTGAAAAAGTGTAATTACGTATATAATATTTCAGCGTATGCCGATATATCGCAGCTCTAGGGGGCGATATATCGCCACACGGAGATAAGAAAAACACGTAACTTCACACGACCACCTCGACAAGCCTCAAGCATATGAGCCCAGGCGATATATCTGCCCTATGGCATAAATTTTGAATGATTTTGAAACCGAGCTCATTTTAATCCTTAACCTCTTGATAAGTCCAGTATCTTTTTTACTGAGTCTTCAGCCTCTGCTGAACGATTATTCAAATGTTTTTCAATTAAAAAGCCATTGTTTTATTCAAGCTAGATGAAGATCTTTTCATTCTTGAACTCTATAAATAGGACCTAGTACCCATCAATTTCTTCATTCACCAAGCTGAGTTCAGAGCCTACAAGCTGCTAGGATTACTTTAGAGTGTTAAACACTTGGGTTGGGGTTATAAGCTTTATCATTATAAGCTTATCAAACACTTGGGAAGTAAGGTTCATAGTGTGTATTTCGGTTTTGAGGTGTAGTTCGGGTATAGCAATTTCAAAGGTATCCCTATTCTTAGTTCCTTTCAGTATTGTTTCATTAAGTTCTTATAGTTTTTCTCTACTCAATTCCTAACTCAGTATTTTTTATTTCTGGATAGGTATCTAAGAGCACTCACATTGGATGAGCTAAAATGTGTTATTCTTTATAATATAGAGAAAAAATAGTTAAGTAGCCTTCCATTGGATGATGTAAAGTTATATTTTTTTACCTAAATGAATAGTATTTCTTTATATGTAGTGAAATATTATTCATCAAGTTATAAATATTTTTTTATAAACTTTTGTATATATATGAGTGTGATATTATTATGTTTAATTATTTTATTTCTTAAAATAAATAAAATATTTTTAAAAATATAATATATAAATAATGTAAAGAAGCAGATGTATGGTATAATGTAAAAATTTTGAGGTAAATTATAAAAATGTATGTTTTTATGATATATTTTATACTACACTTTCTTTATAGTATTTAGCTAAAACTCATAAAAAAAATCTTCCATCAGCTCCTTTATACATATATTTATAATAGCTATGCACAAACTGCAATTAATCCATATCTACATTTACATAACATTTACATATCCTTTATATAATATTTTAATATTTTTTTATAACTTTTTTCTCTCTATTTAGTATATATTTATTATTTTTTCCTTTTTCAATTATTTTATTTTACTTTATGTAATAAAATATGTTTAAAGATATAATATTTAAATGATGTAAAGAAATATATAGAGAAGCTGATATATGGTATAATGTAAAACTTAGAGGTGAAATAGAAAAATGTATGTTTTGATGAGGTATTTTAAAGGATGGAGTAGAGCACCCAATGTAAGTGCTCTAAGTTCTTTGAACTTGAGGTTGTCGTTGGTAAGTATTTTCTCAATGGTTTAGTTCATTCTTTTCATCTCTCTTTTCTCTTAGAATACTCACCTCTCAATTATGATTTTAGGAGAGTTCCAAAATCCCGACCTTGTTCTCATCATCCTGGTATTTTTGGTAAGGAAAATAGGATAGTTCTTATGTGATATGTGCTATGTATATGTAAGATGTTATGATTATGCTATAGTATGATTTTATATGTATGATATATTTATGTTTGGGGCTTATAGTTGTTATATAGCAAACCCTATCACATTTATGTTTTGGGGGCTTATAGTTGCTATATAGAAAACCCCAATAGTTATATGTTTTTGGGGCTAATAGTTGCTTAACTAGAAAACCTCATTGTAGTCTGAGGCTTATAGGTTCTTAGATAGCAAACCCCAATAGTCACCATGTACATGGGTTAGAATTATATGTGGTATAGTATGTGATATATGTTCATAGTTTATGTGTATGATTATGTTCATATTTGTAGTAGATTTTCCTTGCTGAGCATTAGGCTCATTCCTTTATGTTTTATATGTGCAGAAAAATAGTATGGTAGCAGAAAGGTTCTTAGCAGCTTGGGAATGTGTATTAAGGCAGAATGGAATTGGTGGACTGCGTGAACGATTCGAGGATGAAGTTGTTTAAGTCTTTCAATCATATTTTTCTATGTATTTTTCCATGCTTAATTTTGTAACCAATTTGTTTAAGTTATGTTTTATTTTATTTTCAAACAATGGGATCTCATATCCTAACCATATTTTTATGTATTTAACCTTTACTTTACAATTTTTAAATAAAGTTATGGTTATTTCATATGTATGTTTTCTTAAGATTAGTGTCTGTGTATAGTAGTTTATTAATGGTCCAAAGTCTAGAATAGTTGGGTCGTTCAAGTTGGTTTCTGAGCAACGATTCATCCGCATGAAGTTCTCCTCGACACACACACTCAAAGCTCTGAATTTGACTGCCAAGTAAGTGTTTAAGTTGTAGTTATTATGTTTATAAGTATAGCTAATGATTTTAGTCTTTATGTTTTCAGTTAAGAATGAACGGAGCATTAACTTATGAGGATATCCGAGCCATTAAGGCTTTAAAGAGAATTAGAGAATCGAGAAACATCGTAGGAGTGCTAGAAAGAATCACTCGGAGGCTGGTTTTGTTCCACAGAGAAATAGGTCATCTCCAAAAATCTAAGCAGATCATGATGAGGGCAACAGAGCAATATGTTTTAGTAATTAGACTATCTACAGATTATCATACTATAATTGCAGCCCTAGAGGAGATATGGGAAACAATGGATAATGAAGATGAATTGCCGTTAGCAATGAGATATTATTTTCTCTTGATTAGGTTCACTTCAAAAATAGAGTTTCAGTTTACAAATGAGCAAAAGCATAGGATTTTTACGAACCTTCCTCGAGGGCATTTTGAGGCACATGATAATGAGGACTATGAGGAATTAAATGATGATATGCTAGATGAAGGATTGGATATAGAAGATCCTAATTTTTAGAATAATTAGTTTCATTGTTTGTTTTAATTTATTATTTGTTTTCTTTTATGGTTGTAAATAGTGAAAATTTTATTTTCCAAATTAATATCAATGTTATTTTGTTAACATGTATGAGTTTGATTTTCTTTCGCAATCATAATAAATAATAAATAAAATAAATAATGACTAAGTTCAGTGAGGGTGGATACAAATCAATGAACCAAGTTTCTATATTGAGAGCTAGGGGGCCATAGTAGTGGGAACAATTTTACTGATTCCAGCCCTCCCTCAATATGATTAACTTTGGAACAAAGATGAGTTTTGAGCCTCAGAATTTAGTCATATAGGATGATTAGAAATAGACGTAGAAAATAATAAAGATTGCTTATTTTTCTAAGTATAGAAACCCACTCTAATAATAAAGAAGACTTATATAATTTTCATAAGAAGTCATAACTAATAGGTTTGAGATATGTTTTTTTAGATTAATTTTTTGCCCTAGAGCCTATTAGGGTAAAGTTCTGACATGTTTCTCTCAACTGTTAGAACTCTGCTGTGATGTCGCTCCGAAGATCTGCTTGCACCAACAGAAATGCTTCAAACGCTACTCCGGTGAACAATGAAGCCCCTCCGGTTCGCAGAAGGGGAGTGCATGCCACTGCCAGCCACAACGCGTCGCCGCCGCTAGCTGACAACACTACGGAGATCACCAAACTGCGACAACAAGTCGAGGAACTATTGCAGCAACAGCGACAACAGGCTCAACCCCAGACTCAGCCTCCGCTGCAGCAAATGGCCTCAGTGCCCCAACAAGTTGGTCCATATGGGGGATGGCCAGTGGTGAATTATGTACCATATCTAGTACAGCACATGGAGCCAGTTTATGAGCAGTTCCGTAAGAAGCACGCTTCGAACTTTGAAGGGACTACAGACCCCTTCGAGGCAGAAGAGTGGCTAAAAAACGTGGAGCCAATCCTGACGCACATGAACCTCAACAACGCGGATCGCATATCCTACGTTTCGTCCTTGCTCAAGAAAGATGCCAAAATATGGTGGGACCTGGTCCAGCAGATGCATGAGGTTTCCACCATGACTTGGACTCGATTTGTGGAGATGTTACACAAAAAGTACTATAATTCGGCTGTACTCGCTTCAAGAGTTGAGGAGTTCGCTGGCCAAAAGCAAGGAAGTGTATCAGTGACAGAGTATGCTCGACAATTCGACAGTTTGGCTAAGTTCGCGCTATAAATGGTTCCAACCAACTATCTGAGGGTGTCTAAGTTTGTTAGAGGACTTCGACCAAAGATCGAGCTAGGGGTTAAGTTAGCAAACCCAAGAAATACTACTTATGCCGACGTTCTAGAGATGGAAATAAAAGTAAAAAGGCTGCAGGCTAATGTTAGTAAAGAAGAAGCTAGTAAGCCTGAGCCTAGATAGCAGAGTCAATCTCAGACAAGTCGGAACAATAACCACAATAAAAACAATCAGTCCAAGCACAACAACCACAATCAGTCCAGCAACAACAACAACAACGGTCAGAAAAGAAGGCATCCTTACAACAATCAGTCTGACAACGATAAAAGGGCACAGACAAATAATGGAGGAAGTAGGTCGGGTTATGTAGAATTCCTGCCATGTGCTAAGTGCCAAAGGAAACATCCTGGTGAATGCCGGGCAAACACCAAAGGATATTACAATTGTGGTCAAGAGGGACACCGAAAGAAAGAAAGTTCTCAGCTCAAGACATAAAGGAAAAAGGAGGATAAGATGGTTCCTGCCAGGGTTTTTTCCTTAACCCAAGGAGAGGCTGATGCTCGCAATAAGGTGGTCACAGGTCAGGTTTCTATCCTCAATAATAAATGTTCTGTATTATTTGATTCAGGAGCAACTTTTTGTATATCCTGTTAGGAATGATAGAAAAACTAGACAAACCTTGTGAAAAATTTAGAACTAGGTTTGTAACTGAGTTGCCTTCAGGCAAAGTAGTTCTATCATCACAGATAGTACGCGGCGTACCAATCAAGATTGAGGACGTAGAACTAGAAGGAGACCTGATAGAACTGGAGATCAAGGACTTCGACGTGATACTAGGCATGGACTGGCTAGCACGGCATGTCGCAATCATCGACTGCAAACGCAAGAAGGTGATGTTCGAGACTCCTGACGACCATAAATTATGCTTCATGGGACAAGTTTTCGGACTACGTACACCCCTAATATCATCTCTCAAAGCCCAAAGAATGATAGAAAAAGGGTGTCAAGCATTCTTAGCCAGCATCACAGATGTAGTAAAGGGAACACCGCTTAAGGTTGAAGACCTCCGCATTGTAAGAGAATTCCAAGAAGTATTTCCTCATGATTTACCAGGATTGCCGCCGACTCGAGAAATTAACTTCACAATAGAATTAGTACTTGGCACCGAGCCTATCTCCAAGGCACCATAACGGATGGCACCTACGGAACTCAAGGAGTTAAAGACGCAGCTGCAAGAACTCCTAGACTTGGGTTTTATTAGGCCAAGCCATTCGCCATGGGGAGCACCGGTTCTATTTGTGAAGAAGAAGGATGGAAGCATGCGGATGTGCATAGACTACCGCAAGCTGAATAAGGTAACAATAAAGAATAAGTACCCGTTACCCCGGATTGACGACTAGTTTTATCAACTCCGAGGTGCGACCGTATTTTCAAAGATTGATTTACGGTCCGGGTACCATCAACTCAAGGTGCGGGTTGAAGGTATTCCTAAGACAACTTTTATAACTCATTATGGGAGTTACGAGTTCTTAGTTATGTCTTTTGGTCTTGCCAACGCACCAGCCGCATTTATGAACTTGATGAATAGGGTCTTCAAGGACTACTTAGATAAATTCGTCGTAGTGTTAATCAACGACATCTTAGTATACTCCAAGGATTAAGTATAGCATGAGGAACACTTGAGATTGATTTTGTCACGACTAAAGGAGCATTAACTCTACGCCAAGTTCAAGAAATGCGAGTTTTGGCTTTCGCACGTGGTGTTCCTCGGGCACATTATATCCAAGGATGGAGTTGCAGTAGACCCATCAAAGATAGAGGCCGTGAAGGATTGGCCAAGACCAAAGAACGCATCTGAAGTAAGGAGCTTTATGGGATTAGCAGGTTATTATAGGAGGTTCGTAGAGGGCTTTTCTAAGATATCCACTCCACTCACCAACCTAAGCCGAAAACAACAAAGATTCAACTGGAATGATAGATGTGAAGAAAGCTTCTAGTTGCTTAAGGACAAGCTGTGCTCAGCACCAGTACTCTGTGTACCTACACCAAATGATAAGTTCGTAGTCTACTACGATGCATCGAAGCAAGGGTTTGGTTGTGTGCTGATGCAGAATGACAAGGTGATAGCCTACACCTCAAGGCAGCTGAAGGAGTACGAGCAATGCTATCCAACTCACGATATGGAGTTGGCAGCGGTGGTCTTTGCGTTGAAAATCTGGTGCCATTATCTTTACGGAGAACGGTGCGAGATTTATACGGACCACAAAAGTTTAAAGTACCTCTTTACTCAGGAGGAGCTCAACATGAGGCAGCGCAGGTGGTTAGAGCTAGTGACGAATTACGATTGCGAAATCTTATACCACCCAGGAAAGGCAAATGTAGTTTCCAATGCGCTAAGTAGGAAGAGTTATGGAAGTTAAGCAGCACTAGCAGGAATAGAAAACCCGCTGCAGCAGGAGCTGATCAATGCCGGAATAGAAATAGTTGTCGGCAAGATGGCTAACTTGACCATTCAGTCAAATCTGATAGAAGATATCCGGATTGGGCAAGGGCATGACGACACATTAGCGGCACATATGGATGTAGTCAGAGAAGGCAAGGCCACAGATTTCTCAATATCAAGTCAAGGATTATTGAGATATAAGGATCGGGTATGCGTGCCAGATAATCAAGGGATTAAGATGGTGATTCTAGAATAAGCACATAGTACCCCGTACTCAATTCACCCAGGGTCGACCAAGATGACTCACGACATCAAGGCAATATTTTGTTGGCCAGTGTGAATAGGGAAATAGCGGAATTTGTGTCTAAATGTCTAGTATGCCAGCAAGTGAAAGCAGAACATCAGCGCCCTGCAGGCTTATTGCAACCGCTAATCATACCAGAATGGAAGTGGGACGATATAGCTATGGATTTCGTGACAAGTTTTCCACGAACAAACAAGCAGCATGATTCCACTTGGGTAGTAATAGATAGACTAACCAAGTCCGCTCATTTCCTGCCTGTTAAGACTTCATACACAGCGGATCAGTACGCAGACATATATGTCCAAGAGATAGTACGGTTGCATGGAATCCCCAAGACAATAGTGTCGGATAGAGGATCGGTGTTTACATCGAGATTTTGGGGAATTTTACAGCAAGCCATGGGTACTATGTTAAGTCTTAGTATAGCTTTTCATCCTCAGAAAGACGGTCAGTCCGAGCGTACGATTCAAATTTTAGAAGATATGCTACGCGCTTGTGTACTTGATTTCGAAGGATCATGGAATAAGTACTTACTGCTGATAGAGTTCTCTTACAACAATAGCTACTAGTCAACGATCGGCATGTCACCTTATGAGTTACTGGGACGAGGTAGGAGAAAGGTGTCAATCGCCGCTTCACTGGGACGAGGTAGGAGAAAGGCAGCTTCTCGGTCCCGAAGCTGTTAGAAAAGCTCCAGAAGCAGTAGCGCTAATTAGACAGTGTATGCTTGCTGCTCAAAAGCTGTCAGAAAAGCTATGCGGATGCCAAGCGACATGATGTGGAATTCAAAGTCAGAGATCAAGTCTTCCTGAAGATATCTCCTATGAAAGGCGTAAAGCGGTTTGGGAAGAAAGGCAAACTTAGTCCCCGATTTATAGGTCCTTTTGAGATATTGGACAAAGTGGGAACAGTTGCATATAGACTAGCCCTACTGCCAGCCCTAGCAGATAGCCACAACGTGTTCCACATCTCAATGCTACACAAGTATGTGTCAGACCCATCTCACGTCCTCAAGTACAATACTATAGCAATCTAGAAAGAATTGAATTATGAGGAACGATCGGTTAGCATCCTAGATAGAGGGATGAAGCAGTTACGGTCCAAGAGTATTCCAATAGTCAAAGTCCTATGGAGTAATAGTTTTGAATAGGAGGCAATGTGGGAGTTGGAGGAAGACATGCGAGGCCGGTATCCGAAATTATTTGGTAAGTAAATTTCGAGGACAAAATTCTTTTTAGTAGGGGAGAATTGTAGAGTCCAAGAACTTTACTTGGCTAGTTAGATAGTAGTAGTAGTAGTAGTAGTAGTAGTAGTAGTAGTAGTAGTAGTGATAGCTAGTAGTAATTATAGTATGTTTATGATTGTGGATTTTGGTTCAAGCCGAGACTTAGTTGGACACTCGTAGCAACACTTGTAGATTTTATAAGTTTAACCTATAGTTTAAGAATATTAATTATAACCTAAGGTTTGATTAATATGACTGATTATGAAGATGATAATTAGTATACTATAAGGTTTAGATAGACTCAATAAGATATTAACACTTGTCATGAGTATGTTTAATGAGAAATTAAGTATTTTTTAGGAATAGTTTATTAAGAGTAATATTTGAAAATCCTAGAGTCTCCCAGCATCTTTGAAATCGTTAAAGAACTTAGTCAAGGCTGTTTACTCAATTCAAATTAGGCTGAAAAAGTGTAATTACGTGTATAATATTTCAGCGTATGCCGATATATCGCAGCTCTATGGGGCGATATATCGCCACACGGGGATACCAAAAACACGTAACTTCGCACGACCACCTCAACAAGCCTCAGGCATATAAGCCCAGACAATATATCGCCTATGTTAGGCGATATATCGGCCCTAGGGCATAAATTTTGAATGATTTTGAAACCGAGCTCATTTTAATCCTTAACCTCTTGATAAGTCCATAATCTTTTTGACCGAGTCTTCAGCCTCTGCTGAACGATTATTCAAATGTTTTTCAATTAAAAAGCCATTATTTTATTCAAGCTAAATGAAGATCTTTTCATTCTTGAACTCTATAAATAGGACCTAGTACCCAGCCATTTCTTCATTCATCAAGCTGAGTTCAGAGCCTACAAGCTGCTAGGATTACTTTAGAGTGTTAAACACTTGGGTTGGGCTTATAAGCTTTATCATTATAAGCTTATCAAACATTTGGGAAGTAAGGTTCATAGTGTGTATTTCGGTTTCGAGGTGTAGTTCAGGTATAGCGATTTCAAAGGTATCCATATTCTTAGTTCCTTTCTGTATTGTTTCATTAAGTTCTTATAGTTTTTGTCTACTCAATCCCTAACTCAGTATTCTTTATTTCTGGATAGGCATCTAAGTTCTTTGAACTTGAGGTTCTCGTTGGTAAGTATTTTCTCGATGGTTTAGTTCATTCTTTTCATCTCTCTTTTCTCTTAGAATACTCACCTCTCAATTATGATTTTAGGAGTGTTCCAAAATCCCGACCTTGTTCTCACCATCCCGATATTTTTGGTAAGGAAAATAGGATAATTCTTATGTGATATGTGTTATGTTTATGTAAGATGTTATGATTATGCTATAGTATGATTTTATGTGTATGATATATGTATGTTTGGGGCTTATAGTTGTTATATAGCAAACCCTATCACATTTATGTTTTGGGGCTTATAGTTGCTTAACTAGCAAACCTCATTGTAGTATGAGGCTTATAGTTGCTTAGTTAGCAAACCCCAATAGTCACCATGTACATGGGTTAGAATTATGTGTTATAGTATGTGATATATGTTCATAGTTTATGTGTATGATTATGTTCATGCTTGTAGTAGGTTTTCTTTGTTGGGCATTAGGCTTATTCCTTTATGTTTTATATGTACAAGAAAATAGTATGGCGGCGGAAAGGTTCTTGGCAGCTTGGGAATGTGTATTAAGGTAGAATGGAATTGGTGGACTGCGTGAACGATTCGAGGAAGAAGTTGTTTAAGTCTTTCAATCATATTTTTCCGTGCTTAATTTTGTAACCAATATATTTAAGTTATGTTTTATTTTATTTTCAAACAATGGGATCCCATATCCTAACCACATTTTTATGTATTTAATCTTTACTTTACAGTTTTTAAATAAAGTTATGGTTATTTCATATTTATGTTTTCTTAAGATTAGTGTCTGTGTATAGTAGTTTATTAATGGTCCAAAGTCTAGAATAGTTGGTCGTTACATCTCGACAGAGTTTTCTTGTGCTTTAGAAAATGGTCATGATTTAATATACTCATATTTTTATATCTCTCATTTTATTTACCCATAAACTAGAAGTGTATATCGCAAAGTACATAGGGCATGTTACTTGGCCACTTATTGCATGGTTGATATATTTATTTGTATTTAGTGCTTGCATTGGTTTTTTTTTCAAGTGTTTCAAATTCAGGCGTTGCATATTATTTTCCATCTTATGGTTTCTCCTGATGTCTACTTTCCTGTACTTCTGGAAAGTCAAGTATGATTATTTCATATTTGGATGAGAGATCTCAATTTTCTTTGAGTGTTGCAGTAGTCCTTATCTCTCTTCAGAGTTTTCAAACTGAATTGAATTTTTTTTTATGCAAATTTTATCTAATGAACTGATTTTTTGACATATTAGTTAGTTGCTAATGAATTGGTTATTGTATGGCATATCAATTTAATTAAAATTGATAATGATTTATTTGATTTATTCTATAGGATTATGTTGGAGCAATTGATGGTACTCATGTAAGTGTAGTTGTACCAACTCTAAAACAACTTTCATATAGAGGAAAAAAAAGTGGATGTAACTCAAAAAGTAATGGCCGCATGCTCCTTTAATATGCTTTTTACTTATGTCTATGTTGGATGGAATGGAACGGCCAATGACTCTAGAGTGGTTCTTGATGAAATTAGAAAAGAAGATAATTTCCTAAGCCACCATCAAGTATTAAAATACACTTGTACATTATAATTTTTTCTTCACATTTCCTTATTAATAATTGCTTTTAATATAGGTAAATGATATGCTATTGATTCTTGCTATCCAAATATGCTTGGATTTCTAGCACCATATCGTGGTGAATGTTATCACTTGTGTCGTTTTAGAGGAAGAATGGACCATCCTAGAGGTGCGATTGAGTTATTCAATTATAGACATTCATCATTGCGTAATGTGATTGAACGATGTTTTGGACTTTTAAAAGCCAAGTTTCCAGTTTTGAATTCAATGCCTCCATACTTGCTTGGAAAGCAACGTTAATACCGATAGCATGTTGGGCTATCCACAACGGGATCGAAATGCACTATGTTAATGATAAAATGTTTGAAAAATATTCAGTTGGTGCCACACCTATAGAAGATATTAAACGAACTGAAAACCAATATGATATAACAGAAAACCAACAAAAAGGAGATGAAGCGTGAGTTTTTGAGACACCAAAGATTAATTTCAGTCATGATTATATGGCTTAGTGGAAAAGGTTAGAGACAACATTGCTGGACTATCTACTGTAATAAT
Organism: Humulus lupulus; assembly: GCF_963169125.1. NCBI lineage: Eukaryota > Viridiplantae > Streptophyta > Magnoliopsida > Rosales > Cannabaceae > Humulus > Humulus lupulus. Next base: position 248,149,805 of record NC_084794.1, read on the forward strand.
TTTTTTGAAAAACATTAGTGTATACATAAAACTTAAAAAATGTAACTTTAATTTAGAAAAAAAAAATCAAAATTAATGACAATGCAATATGTTTATGAATTTAATCAATACACTATTATTAAATTTTACTTAATTAAATCTATTAATAAATCAAAATTTAATATTATATAACCTATGTATATAAAATATATAAAATTAAAATAATATTCAGATTCAGTTAAACCAATCACGTATTGAGTTTCTGTTATATTTTCAAATTTAATACCAATCACATATTCAGTTTTTTAAAACTCAAAAACAGTTTACTGACATTGAACCAATCATATTTTCATAAACATATTTTTAGTCACTAAATTCAGATTTTCATTTCAGAATCCCACTTTTCAAAAATACAGTTTTCTAATCGCGAACCAATCAGACCCTAAGATTTTGAAATTTTTGAATGTTAATCTATGTATAAATCTATATGATTATATGTATATATTTTATATAACATAACCCAACCCTTCTTCGGAACTAGAAATCATTTATGTTCCTTTTTCATTCCCCATTATGGGTAAGGCCCCGCAAAGATCTATTCCTGCTTCATATCAATCAACAAGTTTCGTCCATTTTTATTTTTAATCGATCAAAATATTTTTACAAAAAATTATCAAGACCAAGACATGTGCTGCACGATTCAATCAAAGAGAGAAGATAAAGAACTAGGGAGCAACGAAAAATAAGTGGAGCAAAACAGAGAATTGTAATAAAAAAATGACGAGTCTTTACAACTTAAGCTACCATATTTATTACAAGAACAAAAACTTTACTTATAACTAGCTAATAATACCTGACTTATAGTTGAGCTAATTAACTTCTCTTAAACAAAAATAGGTCAATATAGCGGGAATTTATTAATTGGATATAACCAATAGTTGAGTACATCATTTTCCCTTTTGTAGAATAAACTCGTTCTCAAGTTGCATTTGAAAGATGGAATTCGTCATGGTATTTAATGTTAGGGAAATGCAAACATATGGTGGAATGTCTAGAAAATAGGCATGATCATTAATCTTCTTCATAATTTGTCACTAAATTTGTTGCATGCACCAGAAGGGAACCTTCATTTTCGCAAATAGACCATCACTAAATCTCCTTCCTTTAATTCTTTGAATCTTTGTTTAGTGTTTGTTGATGCCTTGTACTTGTCCTTGACTTGTTGCAAATGTTTAACTACCTCCATACGTATGCATGTTATCTTGTCTATTTCTAGCTTAGCTTCTTGTTGCAGCCCTAGTATTGAAAGCAACTTTACTAGTTCGATAGTCATCTTAGGAGGACTGAGATACACTACCTCAAATGGTGACTTACTAGATCGATTTTGCGCATTGTTGAATGTGAATTTAGCTTGTGAACCATTGATACACTTGATAAAATTTCCTAGAGTATGGTTAGTAACTTTAGTTTGACCATTCGTTTGGGGTGGCTGGTAGTGCTAAAATGAAGTTTTGTAGTTAATTTTTTTTTTCGACAAAGTGCCCCATAATTGAGTGAGGAATTTGACATTGTGATTTTGAAGTACTTGTGTTTGGGGTGTTATGATTGGTTAAATATAAGGTTAACGGTATTTTTGTTAGGATTGGTTAAATATATAGTACAATTGGTTAGGCACAAAGAGGTGCAAAAACTATTACGATTTCACTAAAGTCAACATAAGCGGATTCACTTATGGTATAGGCATCTAAAACTTATCTTTTTGGGTCCAACGTGTTTCTTTGGAGTATATAAGAGTATCCAAAAAGTTGGGAGGCATATGGAGACGTTTTGGGGAGATATCTGGGGTGTTATTACAAGGGCATCTACTTTGCATCGCCTATGGGAGGCGTGTTGGTTTTTATGGTCTAAATTAGAGAACAACGGAAGCAATTTATTAAAATTCAATTAAAACCATAAGCTGAGAATCTCAACATATATGCATTGCATTAAATTAACCATATAAAAGATAGAGAAAGTTACCTCTTGATGCCTATCAAAATTCCTCGTATCTTTTTGTATATTTACGATCATCCAATCCTCGCAATTCCAACATGACAGATCTCACACATTGATCTTCCAAATCAACCTCTACCACACCAGGACGTGTGTTGGAACGTAGATTACTATAAGATTAATTTCTAATGATCACCAAGTATTCTTAACTCTTGAGACTCTTAGTGATGTTGAAGAGAAAAGGGAAGAGAGACTTTCTGAGAGCGGCTAGGTTTTTCAGAAAACTAGATTGATCATCTTAGGTCAAATCAATAATGATGTATTTATAGGGTTTTATTTAATCCAATAAAGATAAATAATATTTTTTTTATTTAAACTAAATTTAAATAATAAAATATCTCTATTACCTTTTATTTAATATCCAATATTTTAAACTAATCAAAATATTTTATTAAATAAATATATTTTGAATATTATATCTAATAAAATATTCAAGACAAATCTACACGACAATCCTATAGTGTTGCACGCCTATGACTATACAGTCATAGTCGTGTGACATTATCTTAATACTCAAAAAATGTTTTTCTCAATTTGTCATCAAATAAAATAATATATTTGTATTTTTATAAATATCAGTTGATCAAAAATTAACCTTATTTATTTTATATTGGATTAAAATAATATTTTTAAATAAGATATTTATTTTATCTCTCCTTTTATAATATTATTTAAATAATTAAATAATACTCTTTTAACTAATACATAGATTTAATAAATAAAACTAAATAGTTAAAATTAATTAATTCACAATTAATGAAATAATAATAATTATCTCATAATTACCATTTTTCCCTCGAGAATAAAATCTCTCACAAAATAGTTATTTCTCTCACTAATCTTTCCTTAGTCAATCTTACCATGGACAATGTAATACAGGGGTGATTTGGGGACCATGGACCTATAATTCTAAGCTCCAATAAATAAGATTATTGATTGAACTCATCAATGCAATAACCTTCTTATTAATTCCATTATTACTCTAGTATAAATATGGAATTGCACTCTTAGAAAATATAGAATTATATTTGCTGGTTTCTAACTAGTAGTCTATTGATATAATCAATATAAGTAGTTCTATCCTCCAATTTATTAGTTCATAATTAGAGCTGGTTAAAATTACCGTTTTACCCTTCTAATTATCTCTTAATTCCTTAAGTATCATTAATCATAATGAATAGTTAATCTATAATCCAATTATAGATTTGAGCTCAATAACTAAATTCACTCCCAAAATTAACCCTCTATGGAACTAATATTTGATCCTTTATGGAAAGCTTGGATTCCACTATTGTATAACATGTTCCCAGCCATTCATGTTATTAAGTTCCCAAAACAAAAGTTATTCGATATCATTATATGTAAGATACCTGAACAAGTGAATCAAAGAACCTAATAAACACAAACACGAGTTCATGAACACTCAGGATTCAGACTGATCTACTAATGATCATCTTTGTGATATAACTCAAATCTTTTATGATAAACGACACGTTAATAAACGATATTAACTTACATCGGTCCAGTCATGTATAATCACTATTATACACAGTACCTTTACTAAAATGTCTATCCACATTAGTGATCCAAATCAAAATCACATGCACTACTAAGTAGTGCTTAGTAAACCGTACTAGCAATCCTTAATTAAAGATTCCATACTTTAATATGTTGCTGACTTATTTTATTCATATTTTATGATCTTAATTCTCATGTACTCTTACAAGCTCATACACTAGAACATGAATAAGGAATTTTATGATGTTTATTAATTATTATAAATAATAATTAACTTATTCATTTATAATATATTTGTATTCCATATATTTCATAATATATTATCTTTTAACTTGCTTTTACGTCATAAACTCGAACACGGTGACGCATCGCTAGTGATGCAAAACCCCAGAGAGGTAATGAATCACTTGCATGTAGGCAACACATCGCCTATGTTTAGGCGACACATCGCCTGAGCGGTCCATACGGGACCATACCATTACGTGATTTTGGCTCCAAAACTTATTTTAAAATGTTATAATCTCATTGGTTAACACTAATGATGAATCCTAAACTATTTAAGAGGTTCATTTGAGACTTTGGTGAATTGATCACTTTCCACTTTCTTTGTAAAACTATCTCTCTCTCTCTCTAACTCACAAAGATTACTAGTTTTCTCTAAGATCTACATCAAGAAAGCTTGACTTGTATGAAGATCAAGGCTTGTAAATCTTAATCTCATTTCATATTGTAGTAGCTTCAAGAAATCTTTAATGGGAGGCTAGGAATAAAGATTTTTGGACAACAAATTCAATTTATTTCAAGTATTTTATCATCTCCATTGATTCACATGAAATCATAAATAAAGGTTTTATGTAACTTGGTTTTCTCTCCACAAAGATCTATTCTTTCTCTTTATCTAATTTGTGTTATTATTCCATTAAATCCATTGTTATATTGTGATTGATTCTCATAAATTACAATATTCATTTTGTGATTATAAGCCATCATTTTTTATTAAATGTTTCTAAATTCTTGTTATAATTATTTAATTACTTAATATTTGATTATCAAGATTTTCATTCATAATTTGAATATATTTATTTAATTATCAAGATTTGGATTCACACTTTGAATATAGTTCTTAATTAGTTTCGAGCGTTTGTAATATTGAATTATGTTATCCCTAAAAAATACAAGGATGGCGTGGCAAATGAGAATGTGACACGTGACATCACAAATTAGGAAAAAACGACAAAGTATTGGGAAAAGACCGACGGGCAAAAAAGATAGGCCCAAGACCCCTAGGGGTAGTCAGCCTGACCCTGACCCCTATGGTAGTCAGCCCCAATATGCCCAAGGACCCCTAGGGGTGGTCGGCCTGACCTCAACCCCTAGGGTGGTCGGCCCACCTTATCTTTCATGGGGTGGTCGGCCTAAACCCCCAAAACTGAGATCAAAAGGCCTAGCACCCCAAAAATCAACAAGTCCAGCACCCAAGCTTTGGTCATCGGGCCTAGCACCTAAGTCTAATATACCAACAGAGACTTAACATCTCCCAAAAGTTTCTATCCTGCATTATCAACCACAATCTAGAGAAGACAATAGGAAGACCCACGATCTCACAATCATGGGAAGGTGGACACATATCTCCACTACCTGATAATCCTGTGCCAAACCACGATCCCAGTATCACTGGTCGTGTAACAGCTCCTGGGTACTATAAATAAAGGACCCAGGACTTCATTAAGGGGGGTCTGTTTTCTGAGGGCTTTTTTGGCTGGAATTCTAGGCAAGTGAGAAATGAGTGAACACTTTTGTTCATCAGTGTAATTGTCGAGTGATTCAATACTAAGACTAAGTGGATTAGGTTATTACTGCTTATCAGAACAGGGCTGAACCACTATACAATTCATGTGTGTTTATTTAAGACTCTGTCATTCATTCTATTTATTTCGTTCAAAAGGTGTCGTATATTGTACATACGACCGTTGGCCAATTTCACAGGTCAACATTTTGGTGCTTTCATTGAGAGTACGAAATCAAGAAACACACTTTCATCATTTTTACGATGCCTCCAAAACCCAGACAGACCAAGAAGATTGCTTCCAGGGATTCCACCACCCAGGATCGCATAGATCCCATTAACGAACCTCAGGTGGAGGTTGGAGATCAACCTGATGCAGAATATCCACAGGACGCTCACCAGGAAGAGATGGTGCAATGTCTGGCGAGGCAGGAGGCCTTTGCTGCAGAAATTTCCCTTCAGAGGGCGACTATGGAATGACAATGAGGGAAGACTGATGATCAAGTCCAGAGGATGATCCAGAGGGAGCAGAAGGCTGACCAGGGACACCAAAAGGCCACTGTGGCCTTAGAGGCAGCTACTCAGTTAGCCCGAGCTAACGCTGACGCTACTGCTCAGGCGATGAGGTAGGCTCAGACCAAAGCAGCAGGAATGGGAGACCACAGTAACAGAGAGACCCAGGGGAGGAGTAGGACCCTAAGGACACTCTCAGAACCACTTTCCTAGGATGAAGAGGCACAGTCCAAGACTGCCTCCTCCATGACTAAGAAGAATAACACTCCATCTAGGAGTAGGAGTATTACCAACCCGAAGGCCCCCTCCCAGGGGGACCGACGAAACAATGCTAGAGATGAGGGTCAAACATCTGAGAGGTGTGACAGGAATGGAAATGGCCGCTCCAAATCTCAAAGTCATGTAGGAGTAGAGGCTCGGGGGCAAGGTCGCACCAACAGGGGCAAGGTAGACCTACCGCCCCTACACCCTCAGTCTCGCAAGGGAAAGGAACTGATGAATAACACAAGTATTGTGTTCGATAGCCTGGGGAAAGATGCGCGAGCTTAGGATTTGAGGGAGGTCATCAACAGGAGGACCAGTGCTCAGGAGGAGGTATTAGGGATATCCACCCCACTTGGAGCAGCGATCCCACCAGCAGTGCAGGCTCAAATGGATACACTTGTTATGGATGTTCAGGGTCTAACAAAGAAACCTTCAGATATTGAGTTGACTCATAGAAGTGGGAGCCCTTTCAATGCCAAGATCCAAGCTGCTCAACCACCACTGAAATACAAGACTCCAAAACTTCCTACATACACTGGGAAGGAGGACCCGATACGGCATATTGGGAAGTTTGGGGATCAGATGGAGTTACTCGGTGTGGAACATGATTATAAGTGCAGAGTATTCCCTACCACCCTCTCTGACTCAGCTCAGGAATGGTATTGGAAGTTCAAACTTGGATCCATCATTTCTTGGGAATAATTCAGGAAGTAATTCTATGAGGTCTTTAGTGCCAGGCGGATTCAACCAGTTTATGCCAATCAGTTAGCTGACATCAAGCAAGGGAAAGACGAATCCCTGAAAGGCTACATTCAAAGATTCATGAGAGAGGCAAACCAAGCGGCCACGATAGGAGATGAAGGAAAGTTCGTTGCTGTCTCGGCAAGAATAATCTATCGTAGTCCCTTGTGGGATAGTATACACAGGAACCCTATCAACACCTTGCAAGAGTTCCTAGACCAAGCCGACAAATACATGAAGCTAGATGATGCTATCAAGATGGAAGAAAAGTGCATAAACCATCCGACCATTGTCAAGGTGGATAAAAATGGCGCAAACCCTGAGGGCGGCAGTGGGGGCAACGGTAAGAAGAGGAATACCTCAGGGTCCGAGCAGGGTGGAGAGAAGAAAGCTAAGTCAGCACTAGCCGACAAACAAGCAAAACATCAACCCTACCAGCCCAGATTCACCAATTATACCATCCTGACAACATCAAGGGCTGAGATTTACTTAGCAACATACCAGGAGGTACCATACCAAAAGCCACCACCCTTGCGCTCAGAAGGAAAGAAGGACAAGAATAAGTTTTGGCCTTTCCATAATGATTATGGGCACGACACAAACGAGTGCAAACAATTGAAGGATGGGATAGATTTTCTTCTCCGATTAGGAAAACTCTCGAGGTTCTGAGGCAAGACCGAGACCCCAAGCAAGAATCCAGAATTCCGAAGGTAGGTGAGTCCACCACTTGAGCCAGCAGTTGTAGACTTCACACTGGATACCATATGTGGAGGACCCCAGATACAGGTAACAGTAACAATGCTCGTGAGCGATATGCAAGGACCCTCAGGCAATAGGTAGGGGAGTCTTCCCAATGTATGGCAGTCGAGGAGCGGTCTCCAAAGAATCCGAAGTATGAAAATGAAACTCTCACTTTTACAGAAGATGATGCCAGACACGTGAGGTACCCCCATAGTGACCCTCTGGTCCTTACCATTCAAATCGCCAATGCCCGAGTGAAGAGATGCTTGGTGGATACTGGAAGCTCGACATATATCATCTACAAATCATCCCTCTAGAAGATGAAGCTCATAGTCAAGGACCCGATACCGTGTTCCCAAGTGATATATGGGTTCATGGGAGAATGCCTAGCACCAGCAGGAACTATCAAACTACTGGTCATAGTGGGGGATGCCCCCAGGCACGAGATTGTGATGACAGAGTTCCTGGTGGTAGATTGCTCATCGACTTACAATGTAGTACTTGGGAGATCCCTCTTGATGGCATTACACGCATCAGTATCTATCTAGCGTCTATCTTTGAAGTTCCCCACCAATGCAACAAAAAAGGAGACTGCTTGACAAAGACCGATCTCAAGCCCTAAAGGAGGAGGTCGAGTAGCTCAGGGAAAACGATTTTCTAAGGGAGGCCTACTACCCTGATGGGGTACCAAACCTCGTGTTGGTCCCAAAACCAAACAGGAAGTGGAGGACCTGTGTGGATTTCACAGATCTGAACAAGGCCTGCCCCAAAAACTGCTTCCCATTACCCTGAATAGACCAACTGTTCGATTCAATGACAGGACATGAAATACTCTCATTCATGGATGCGTATTTTGGGTATAATCAAATAAGTATGCACCCTCCCGACGAGGAACATACCATCTTCCGGACAGACAAGGGATTGTACTATTATAAGGTGATGTCATTCGACTTGAAAAACGCAGGAGCCACCTACCACCGTTTAGTGAATGGCATGTTCCAAGACTTAATCGACAAAAATATGGAGTTATACGATGATGACATGTTGGTCAAGTCCAAAGAAGTTGGAGGGCATGTTCAAGACTTGGAGGAATGCTTTGCAATACTTAGAAAGTATAGCATGAAGCTAAACCCTCTCAAGTGCTCGTTTGGAGTTGGTTCTGGTAAGTTTCTCAAATACATATTCAATTCACGTGGAATCGAGGCTAACCCCGAGAAGATCAAAGAATTGATCGACATGAATTCACCTACCACAATCAAAGAAGTGCAAAGCTTAACCGGGAGAGTAGCTGCTCTTAGTAGGTTCATATCAAAGTCTACGGACAAGTGTGTCCCTTTCTTTAACTTACTGAGGGGCAGCAAGAAGATCCAATGGACCGAGGAGTGTGAAGAGGCTTTCCAATCCCTAAAGCAACACCTTGCCCAACCTCCCGTCCTAGCGAAGCCAATATATGGTGAAGTATTATTCATCTATTTGGAAATCACCGAGCATGCAATCAGTGCTGCTTTGATAAAGGAAGAGAACATGGTACAACACCCTGTATACTATATCAGTAAAAGGCTAGTAGGTGCGGAGTCTAGGTATCCCCCTCTTGAAAATCTAGCCTACTATTTAGTAATCACCTCTCAAAATCAGCGTCCATATTTCCAAGCTCACTCGATCCGAGTCCTGACCGATCAACCGCTAAGACAGATTCTTCAGAAACCAAAGGCCTTGGGATGATTACTAAAGTGGGAAATAGGACTAGGACAATTTGATATCACTTATCATTCAAGGACGGTGATAAAAGGACAAGCATTGGCAGACTTCATAGTCGAAGGCACCATCCTTGAAGACCCTTCCTACTAGTCAGAGAATGGAGATACCAAGAAGGAAGGAGATACTCCTATATGGAAGCTATATGTTGATGGAGCATCCAATGAACATAACTCAGGCTTAGGAATCATACTGATCACTCTGTAGAATCATCGAATCCATTGCTCTCTCATATTTGGATTCAACGCTTCAAACAACGAGGCTGAGTACGAGGCATTATTAGATGGATTGCGCTTGTCTCGGGATGTACATGCATAGTCCCTGGAGATATTCAGCGATTCCTAGCTAGTGGTGTACCAAGTACTGGGGGAGTATCAAGCCAAGGGACTTAGGATGATGCAGTACCTGAACAAGGTGAAGGACTTGTTGGCGCAGTTCAAGAGATACCCAATTACACAAGTCCCAAGAGAGCAGAATGCCAATGCCGATTCCTTAGCCAAACTTGCCAGTGCCAAAGACGCAGACACCTTAAATGTTGTTCCCGTTGAATACTTGGCAAAAAGAAGCATAACCGAGCAGGAGGCATTGCCTATTGAGTTAGGAGATACATGGATGACCCCTATTATTAACTATCTCAACCAAGGAGTAGTATCCAGCGATCAGAACAAAGCAAGGAAGTTGGTGAGACAAGCTGCACGATATATGATAGTTGAAAGGGTACTATACCGACGATGGTACTCCCTACCACTGCTAAGGTGCGTTACACCCGACCAGTCAAAGTTGTTAATGATCGAGGTACACGAAGGGTTTTGTGGAGATCACGCTGGGGGGCAGAGCCTATCAAAGAAAATCCTACGACAAGGATACTTTTGGCTGATGATGAATGAAGAATTGATGGAGTATGTCAGAAGATGCCACAAGTGTCAGATGTTCTCCAATATACCTCGAGTGGCACTTAACGAATTAACACAGATGCAGAGCCCTTGGCCCTTTGCTATATGGGGGATCGACCTAATCGGAAAGCTACCCATAGGAAGGGGAGCAGTCCAATTCCCTATTGTAGTTGTGGACTACTTCACCAAATGGACTGAAGCAGAACCGCCTGCCACCATTACCTCGAAGAAAGTCTTAGACTTTGTGGTGAAGAATATCATATGTTGATTTGGCCTACCGAGGAAGATAGTCTCGGACAATGGGACTAAATTTGATAGTGATATGTTCGTCGACTTTTGTATGAGGCATGGAATCACAAAGATATTTTCCTCGATAGCACACTCCCAAGCTAATGGCCAAGTAGAAGCAGTGAACAAGACTATCAAAGACACTCTAAAGAAACACCTTGAACAAGCCAAATGAGCCTGGCCAGAATTACTTCCTGAGGTCCTATGGTCACATCAAACGACGGTGTGAACGGCAACAGGACATACGCCATTCTCTTTGGCGTTTGGATATGAATCCATGTTGCTAGTTGAACTCACTCCCCCATTGCATACACGGGAGACATACGATCAGGGGAGGAACCATCAACTAATAGAAGAGTCACTCAATTTCGTCGAAGAGAAACGAGAAAAAGCAAGTCTCAGAGTAGCAGCACATCAACAAAAAGTGGCCAGATACTTCAACTCCAGAGTGAAAGATTGAAAATTCTAGGTTGGGGACTTAGTACTCAGGAGGGTGTTCCTAAACACTAAGGACACTACAACAGGGGTACTAGGACCTAACTGAGAAGGGCCATACCTTGTGGAGGAGGTGATCCCATCAAGGACGTACAAGATAGCTTGACTGAATGGAGAACTAATAAAAAACTACTGGAATGGCGAACACCTCCGCCGGTACTATCAGTGAAGGCTGTTCAACAGCAACTGAAGTTTTAATTTGCAAATGTAGTATGTACGAATTATCTATGTAACAACCATTGTGCTTCAATGAATGAATTTAATTTCTAAAGTTTCTATAGTTCTTTAAATTTCTTTCAATAATGGACTTGTCCTAGGGACCTGTCAACCCCATCAGATCATGTTCGATTCTGGTTCTTGAGGGACCTATCGACCCATAAGATCCAAACAAGAGACAGATCTGAGGACCTTGTTGCCCAGCTATTTGATCATGTTCGATCCTGGTTCTTGAGGAACCTATCGACCCACATGATCAATACAAGAGACAGGTCTGAGGACCTTGTCGCCCAGCTATTTGATCATGTGTGAGCCTGGTTCTTGAGGAACCTATCGACCCACATGATCAATAAGAGAGACTGATCCTAGGACCTTGTCTCCCAAATATTTTATCATGTTCGATCTTAGTTCTTGAGGAGCCTATCGACCCATATGATCCACACGAGAGACGGTCCTAGGACCTTGTCGCCCAACTATTTGATCATGCTCGATCTTGGTTCTTGAGGAGCCTATCGACCTATACAATCCAAACAAGAGACAGGTCCTAGGAGCTTGTCGCCAATAATTTATGGATCATGTTTGATCTTGGTTCTTGAGGAGCCTATCGACCCATACGATCCAAACAAGAGACTAGTCTGAGGACCTTGTTGCCAACTATTTGATCACGTTTGTTCTTGGTTCTTGAAAAACCTATCAACCTATACGATCAACAAAAGAGACTGGTCTGAAAACCAGTCACCATTATCAGATCATAATCGAATCTGGTCCTTGAGGGACTGATCGATAATTGATCTAAGACTCGTTACAGGCTCGATTAGCCCATTTAGACCCGATCGACACTGTCAACAATCATTATAACGAGTACACGAGAGATTACATAGATCATGAATGACACTTGCTACACAATCTACATCTGTGTATAGGTATCATTACTACTGAGTATGAAACCATCACCCGACTACCAATGAGGGACAAGCATTTGCTGCTTGCATCATTGGATGAAAATGATAGTACTATGTGTCTAAATGCTTGAAGCAAGGCATGGTCAAGTAGCAAGTGACCAAGGCTTTTAAACCCATGATCACTTGGGGGGCATATAGTACATACCGACCGAATTATACACGAGCAATGAGAGCGTGACCTTAAGTACTAAGCAAGCTCAAGTTTTCTAGGACATTTGTTCAACATATGTTCTGAAAGTACAAAAAACAAAAACAAAAAAGGCATTGGTACGGAGACTCCTAGCCATGTCCCTTATAGGGTGGTCGGTCTGTCCATCAACCCTAGAGGGTGGTCGGCCTATCACCCATGGAGTGGTCGACCTGACCGTTTTGTTCATGGTACTTGGTGAAGTATTATACTGCTCACATTACCATGGTTGTTAGCATGAAAAACGTAAAAGAGTAAGGTTAGTATGGCACGCAAAATACATGTGTTCAGAGTATACTGATACTTGAACCAATGAGGGTTGTGAGTTGATATACTTAGTAAGCATTGGAAATAAAAAATTTCAATCAATACACTGAGTACTCATAACAAAAAGGCATAAAATGTCATATGTAAAAACTGGCATGTACAAAGTGCCCCACCAGTGGCATGAGAGGAAAAACAGAATAAAGGACCAAGAAGACTAACTAGGGTGAGGAGTATCATCTGAAAGACTACCATGAGCCTCAGTAGCCTCACGAGCCAGGCACTTCCTAAGAGCCTTCGCTCGCGTCTTCTCGAGAAGAAAATCCAAGTTCAGATCTTTGTTGGACTTCCAGATCAAGTAGAAGTAAGAGATTGCTGTCTCTGAATACTCCTCTCGAGCCTTGTCCCGAACAGCTTTGTCCTCTTGCTCCTTCTTGACTAGAGAATCCTTCCACAATTGGTCAATATCAGCAATCAGCGTCTCTTTCTTAGCTTCAGACTGTTGGAGCTGGTCGACAAGTTCCCCCTCCATATGGGTTATCCTGAGAGTCAACTAGGTCACTTCCTTCTGTTTGAGCTCCATGAAACTGCAAAGGGTGTTGATCTCATCATGCTTTGAGGCAATGTCAGCGTCCCTTGAATCAAGAATGCGCCTAAGGCCCAATACCTCTTGGCGGACAGCTTCAAGCTCAGAATGAAGGTTGGAGAGCATAGAAGTACACTCTACAAACCTATCATAGACATGAGAGACCAACATCAATGCCTGGAAAGAACATACAAGTGTTAAATAAAAGTCAGAACACAAGCTAAATAGATAAGAAGGGAACTGTAAAGGATTCACACTCTGAATGTCTAAGAGTGACTTCGTGAGAATGGTGTTCATGTCCTCATTCTTGATCCCATTAAGGCTGTTGTTGTTTGCTCCAGATGCGACACTCGATCCATGAGGATGCTTAAGTTCGGTATAGCATACTGATGTGGCTCAGATAAAGGAGCGGGCACAGAACAAGAAGCACCCAGATCAGTGAAAATGGGAGGAACTGGTGTAGACAAAGTTGCCTCTGCCTCTGCGACAAGGCTAGATGCCAAAAGAATCAGAATAGATGCTAAAGGAGTTAGAGGAGACACGTCAAGAGGAACCTCCATGACCAACTCAGCCTCAACCTTGGCCCTTTTTGCCGCTCGAATAGAAGGGCTGGCCTCGGTGGGAGTTGACCTTTACTCGGTATGGACAAAACAAAACATGTCTGAGTCTGCAAAAGAATATCAAATGTTAAAAGGATATTAAGTACAGATGAATCATAAAATAAAAGTGATAAAGTGTCGAACCTTCTGAATGTGATTCGAGTTCGAACGTAGCCTCATCAAAGTCGTCTGAAGCAAGCGATGAGTATGCAGCAGATGGACCCACCTCATCACCCTTGTGCACGGCTAGCAGCGGCGAAGAGGGTACCTCCTCGACATGAATGGGTCCCGGGGAGTCGATGGCTATCATGGGCTTGGAACCATCGTCATCTGGAACATCTGATATGGTAGGAGGAAACACCCTCCTTCCTAAGGTTCTCCAGAGTAACAAGGGTCTTGACATTCTTCTCCTCAGGGGTTATGGCAATCAGTGCCTTGGCCCTAACGATCATGTCCTGGGTCAGGAGTGGTCTATAAAAGGGCCCAATATGCTTAAACTTGGAGTAGTTGGCCTCTGCATCCTTAGTAAAGAAATAGTTGTTAGCATATCTAAATGCGTTGCTATTTCCAGAGATCTCTTCCAAGAAAGTGTTGGTACCCTCGCTCATATAATGGTGGAAGTGGAAATACCCCAAGTTGCACGGAGAAGGGTTTGTCTTCGGGTCAAATAGGTAGTGGATCTCGTGAGGCACTGGAGCAACCCATTTTCTGCGGTGATATATGATGTACAATGCAGACAAGGCCAAGATCGCATTAGGAGCCAATTGAGAAGGACTAATACCAAAATAGTCTGCCATACTTCAGAAGTGTAGATGAAGAGGAAGCAGAGCCTCAGACCTAATGACAGAGCATGTCCAAGCGTACATTCCCAGAGAGGGGTCCTCAGTTCTATTATCTGGACCAGGGATAGTGATGGAAACCCCGGAGAGGTCAAAGGTCTTCCTCAAGTTCTTTACCTTCTCCTCAGTCATGTCAGAGGCCGCCCCCTTGGACCAAACAACCTCATAATCAATAGGGCGAGGCTTCTCAATTGGTTTCCATATAATCTCACTGGTGAAGGTGGCCCCAGAATCTGACAAACGGAACTCTTTTTGTCGTCTCTTCTTCTGCTGCTCAGCTGGAGAGACTGTCTTGCTCTTGGAAGGAGGGTGAACCACCTTAGGATAGAATCTGTGAATGGGACGTTCCTGAGGATGATTAATATGGTGACGAGAGCCCTTGGTATAATCTTGTCGATAAGAAGATTGATGGGGAACCCGACTAGTATCTCGGTGCGAAGGGCGTTGCAATGGTTCTCGCTGACCTAGCCTATCCTGCTGAGAAGAGTGACTTCGCTGAGGTGTGCCTTAGGTGCCTTGGGAGCCGCAAGGCGTACTGTGCTGAGAAGTAATTTGAGAAGAGCACGGCGAAGAGCCCTGAGTGATATGCCTAAAAATCTGAGGATCATCTTCAAAGGGTTGCCGAGTTTTCTGTTTCACTCTTGCCATTGGACACTACCTCTTTGAGAAATCTTCCTCACTGAATAAGTATAAAGCGGAACGAGGGAGAATCATTTTCAACCTTTTCAAAAACTTCTAGGGATTACACTCACCTACTGACTTGTTTGATGAAAAGGAGTTGGACATCTGCAACAGAAGAAAAATAAAGATTAAAGTTAGTAAATGAGCATAATGAAACCAACATTTGGGGGCATGTTCATGAACTAAAGAGTCAAACTGAAGAAATCATGAGTAAGATTCTATATAGGGGGTGAACCCAATGAGCTTAAGCATAGGCCGACCACCCCAAGAAAGTAAGCTTCAGAAATGTGCCTGAGGAACTTTCAATTCTCCAGAATATTTTTTTTAGTATCCCAGGTGGCCGGCTTATGCTTGGGCCGACCACCCCGAATCCCTGAAAATCTCTTGAGGTAAGATGTACTCCGCCTAGGGAGCCCTAGGGTCGTTGGCCTAGCCCTAATTCTAAGCTTGGAAATCGCCCAAGGGGAGGAAAGGGAGTGCTCAACCTATGAATCTAAGGGAACACTTGGCCCATGCCAAGGAGGTGCTCAGCCCAAACTTGGGCCTATCCCTGGAAATTGCCTAATGGAGGAAAGGAAGTGCTCAGCCCATGGACCCCTAAGGTGGTCAGCCTAGCCCTAATTCTAGGTCTGGAAATTTCCTAAGGGAGGAAAGGAAGTGCTAAGCCCATGGAACCCTAAGGTGGTCGGCCTAGCCCTAATTCTAGGTCTGGAAATCGCACAAGGAGAAAAGCCTTGGAGGTGCTCGGCCCAAACCCAGTTCCTAGACCTGGAAATCGTACAAGGAGAAGTTCTGAAGGTACTCGACCCTAACCCTAATCCTATCCCTGGAAATCGTAGGTGCTAGGGTTTAGAGTCCCAAAAATCGCCAGACTAGTGAGGTGGTCGACCCAGGGTCTTGCATCCCTGGAAATCACCCAGACTAAGGACTTTTACAGAGAAATCTTGATTCAAGAAGGTCAATTATTTTTTATTAGGATACAACAGAACAAGAAGATTCAGACAAAAATTCATCAAAAATACAAAGTGTTTCTTATGAATCTAAGCACATTTAAATTAAATGATGTAAGGATTAGAATAAAGTACTTACCAAAGATCTGAGCTTGATGAGGAACTGGAGAAATCAAACTTGGATCTGTTTGAAAGTGGCGCATGGAGCAAGAATGAGAGAGAGGTTCTACTTATAACCCCTCAGGCAAACAAGATATTCTTAGGAATTCAAATTTCCTTGAAAAATATCTGATATGGTTAAAATTTAGATTCCTTGAAAAATATCTATATTTTTAGGAATTTAAAATTCCTTGAAAAATATTTATATTTTTAGAAAATCAAATTCCTTGAAAAATATTCTTTAATTTTAGGAATTAATATCCTTGACAAATATACTATATTTTTAGGACTTTAAAACTCCTTAAAAAATACGTTATATTTTTAGGATTTCTAATTTCCTTGAAAAATATATTAAATTTTTAGGAAATTAATTTTCCTTGAAAAACCTACTTATTTTTAGGAATTACTAATTGTCCTTGAAAAATTCGTACCGAGCAAAGTATCGATAGTAAAAAAAAAGTACTATTTAATGTCCCGGGGGACTTGACTTCTAAGTACTACTATGGTATGTCTCTCGAGCCTGGATCAAGTTTACCGTAATGTTGAATACATTACAATAAAATTGGGGGGAAAATGTTATCCCTAAAAAATACGAGGATGACATGGCGAATGAGAATGTGACACGTGACATCACAAATCAGGAAAAAATGACAAAGTATTGAGAAAAGACCGATGGGCAAAAAAGATAGGCCCAGGACCCCTAGGGGTGGTCGGCTTAACCCCAATCCCTAGGGTAGTCGGCCCCAATATGCCCAAGGACCCCTAGAGGTGGTCGGCCTGACCTCAACCCCTAGGGTGGTCGGCCTAATAAGGTCCAAGAGCCACCTGGGTGGTCGGCCCACCCTATCTTTCATGGGGTGGTCGGCCTAAACCCCAAGTACACTTCACTGAGAAATAATCACACTCGTTCAAACTGAGATCAAAAGGCCTAGCACACTGAAGATCAATAGGTCCAGAACCCAAGCTTTGGTCATCGAGCCTAGCACCTAAGTTTAATATACCAATAGAGACTTAACATCTCCCAGAAGTTTCTATCGTGGATTATCAACCATGATCCAGAGAAGAAAACAGGAAGACCCACGATCTCATAATCATCGGAAGGTGGACACGTATCTCCACTACCTGATAATCGTGTGCCAAACCACGATCCCAGTATCATTGGTCGTGTAACAGATCCTGATACTATAAATAAAGGACCCAGGACTTCTTTAAGGGGTGTCTATTTTCTGAGGGCTTTTTTGGCTGGAATTCTGGGCAAGTGAGAACCGAGTGAACACTTTTGTTCATCAGTGTACTTGTCGAGTGATTCAATACTAAAGACTAAGTGGATTACTGTTCATGAGAATAGGGCTTAACCACTATAAAATCCTGTGTTTATTTAAGATAATCGTACTCTATCATTCATTCTATTTATTTCGTTCAAAATGTGTCGTATATTGTACATACGACCGCTAGCCAATTTCACAGGTCAACAAATTAATTCTCATTATTCATTGTTGATTTAGAAAGTATAAGCCATAAATTCCCAACAATTTTTACAATGTGGTTCAAAATACTTAACGATTTCACATAATGGTGATGTGAAATTCGACTTTTTGTTGTAGGCATTTAAAGTTATCTTTTTGTGTCTAAAGTGATACAATGAGGTATCCAAACATGCTCAAAATTTTTAGAAACATTTGGAGGTGTTTAAGGTCACTTTTAGACAAGTTGGATAGGCTCAGATGTGATGTATCACTTCCTTGGAGAGACAATGTGTCACATGCGAGCAACAAACTCACGAGGCTATAGCACGCAACGCGTCACTTGATACCTCCATACAAGTTACTTATTTTGCCTCCAAAATGTGTTTTAAAAAAGTCTAATTCTAATTGTTGAATCCAATGTCAGTGGCTAACCTATTTAAAGCTTTTTTTTTAGTTTTTGGGACTTGATCATTTCTTCCAATTCTCTCTCTCTCTCTCTCTCTCTCTCTCTCTCTCTCTCTCTCTCTCTCTCTCTCTCTCTCTCTCTCTCTCTCTCTCTCTCTCTCTCTCTCTCTCTAGCTTTCCAAGAATCTCAATTTTCTCCATGAAATTCATCAAGATTGCTTTACTTGAGAATTTTATAGGCTTGTTGTATCCCACTCCTTATTCCTTCATTGTAGAAACCTCAAGCAACTTTCTAGTGGTTTGGGATAAAGGTTTTGAACAAAGATTATCATTTTGTGCAAGCCTCTATGTTATTATTTTTCATTGTTTTGTGTTATTAGTCTAAATATTTATTGAACTTCATTGTTGAGTTATACCACTACTACCCCAACACAACGATGCCATAAAGTCTTACAATCTTATAGAAGAACAAGTTGGCAATATTGACAATGTGAGAAGTCTTTTTGCATGCTAGAAAATTTGCTCATTTTGTTGAATCTATCTACCACAAAACAAACTAAATCATGATCTTGTTGTGTTTTGGATAGTCCTTGTATAAAGTCCATTAAGAGGTCCTCTCATATTGTAGTTGGAACTGGAAGAAGGGTGTGGAGAGCAATATTTTATGATTGTTATTTTGCCACTTGACATATGAGACACCTTTTAACATAGTTGTTGACGTTATGCGTCAGTTTAGACCAATATAATATGATTTCTACTTGTTTCCTTATTCTATCTTGTCTTAAATGACCATTAAGTTCACCTCTATAAGTTTCTCGAATGACACACTCTTAGGTATGCTTTAGGGAGGCATAATCTGTGATCTTTAAAAAGGAACCCATTCGAGATAGAAAATGGAATGCATCTAGTAAGTGTATTACATTTAGCCCAGATTGCAGCAAACTTTTCATCATCTACATTTGTGTTTCAAAGGCAACGATTTGAGTTGATTATGTAGTGATCAAAGTGGATATTTTACTGAGCGCATTAGTTAATCTATTAATGCTTTCCAACTTGTGTTTGATAGTCAAATGAAAGTGCTAATGAATGAGTACTAACGAGCTAGCATTAAGTTGATTATTTTCTATGGGTTTAGGTACTTAAAAGTTGGATGATCAATATAGATAAAAAACTCATGAATGAGGAAATAATGTTTCCATTGTTTTGGTGTGCGAATTTTAGCATAGAATTCTTGTTGGTAATTAGACCATGTTTGTCGGTTGGGGCACAATTTTTCTGAGAAGTGTTCGACAAGGTGTCTAGCTATTGGGTTGACACAACTCTCACTCCTACACATGAGACATCAACCTCGACTTCAAATAGCTTGTCAAACTCAGGTAGAGCAAGTACATGGGCACTCCAGAGTTTGTGCTTAATAGTCTCGGAACATGCTTGTTGTTCTAGTTCACAATTAAAGTTGCCCCTCTTTATGCTTTTTGTCAAGGGAGAAATGATGGTATTAAAATCTCTAACAAACCTCTTGTATAATGTTGCAAGGACATGGAAACTTGGTAGCTCTTTCGATGTCGTTGGTGTAGGCCAATTATTATTAGCTTGTACTTTGGTGGAATCCACTTGAGACCATCAACTCCAACTTCAAAGCCAAGAATGAGTAATTTAGTCACATGAAAATGTATTTTTTAAGATTTAAAAATAATTGGTTATCTTGTAGATTTTGAAAGATAGTTTGAAGGTGAGTAATATGTTCATTGGTTTCTTTACTAAACACCAATATATCATCATAGTAAACAACTACAAAATGGTCAATATATGGTTGTAACATTTGCTTCATCATTCTCATAAACGTGGATGGTGCATTGGATAACCCAAATGGCTTAACCAACCACTCAAATAAGCCTTCACTAGTATTAAAGGTAGTTTTACATTCGTCACTAGGTTAGATTTTGATTTGGTGGTATCCATTTCTAAGATCGAGCTTGGAAAAGATGCATGCTTCAGCTAGAGTATCAATTAAATCCCTCATTCTTGGAATTGGAAATCAATGTTTAACAGTGATCTTGTTTATAGTTGTTGGGAGTATAGCTTATTATCACAAAGTTAATATGACAATTTAAAAGAACTAAACTCTAGATAATCTCATAAACAAGTGAAGAATGACACAACTTATGTTAAGGGAAAGAGATGACCTTTCTTGAGAAAAACCCTATACACAAATTCATAAAGTTGCAATTATATGTAATAAATCAATGGAGGTGAACGTGAAGGCTTGACATAATAGAATTATTGTCCAAAAAACTCTATTCCTAGCCTCCCATAAGAGATTTCTTAAAGAAACAACAGTGGTGGGATTAGCCTTATAACAATCCTTGGTCTCCAAACAAGTCAAACTTTCTTGATGAATATCTCAACGAAAAATATTAATCTTTGTGAGTTAGAGAGAGTGGAGAGTGATCAGTTCGCAAAAATCTCAAATAAACCCTTTAAATAGTGTAAGAACTGTCATTAGTGTTAATTAATGTGATTAAAGCATTTTAAAATAAGTTATGGAGCCAAAACACATAACTCTACGAGTCCATACGAATGGCCCACGTGACGCGTCGCCTGTCTAGGTTGTCTTAAGCCAGGCGATGCAACACTTGTTGCATTGACTTTTGACCCTATACATTCACCAAAAACACCTCCAAATGCATCCAAAATTTTTGGGTACTCTTATATACTCCAAAGAAACACTTCGGACACAAAATAATAATTTTTAAATGCCTACAAAAAAAGGAAACCCGCTCATGTTTGAATTTAGTGTAATAATTATGATTTTGAACCTCTTTGTGCATAACCAATTTCACTATATATTTAACCAATTCTAACAATGGCACGACTATCAACATACATTTACCAACTACTATATTTCTTTGGGGTGAGTAGAGTTGACACATGAAGAGAGACTTGGCCTAATGTTACCCTTGATTAACAAGTCATTAACTTGTTTGTGTAGAGTTGTATATTCTTTGTAGCTCATATGAAAGTGGGGCAGGTTTGGAAGTGCAGCTCTGAGGATGATATTGATTTGATGTTGTATATCCCTTAATGGTGGTAAATTAGAAGGGGCTTCTATTGGCATTATGTGAGCAAAATCTGTTAAAATGTTGTCAAGCATTTGATTGCTAGTTGATGCATGAGTTTCCACGACGCCTTTGCTTAAGAATAACCACCTGATTACGTTTTCTTTCATGTTGGAATAAAATTAATGGTGTGTGTCTACAACTCCCTTAAATTTTGTGATTTTTAGACTTTCGACATTTATTTTCATTAGTAAAAAAGTTATTGATTAGTCACCCCATTGTACTTTATACGCATTTCGAAACACATCATAGTTGGCTCTGTTGTTGTAACGCCCTGATTACTTGAAGTGTCACATGTGTGTATTTAAGTAAAAAGAGTTAAGAAAAAAGAAATATAATTATATTTTATTGAAAATAAATCATAACATCCATATACTGAAATAAGAGCATTCTGGAATCCTAAGGAAAAACCAAATCACTTAACTAGAACATAACAGAGTACTCGTGAGCCAAGCCCAACAAGAAGAGTTGTGTAGGACATAACTCCCCAAAACCCAAAACAGAGCAACATACATAACGTGATAACAATAATGCAATCATACTTCACATACGCAATCAATCAACTTGTTTACAATATAACATCAACGTATCATAAACATATTATATCGCTCTTGCAAAGGCCTAATGCCCTTGCGACAGCCCATTGCCCTTGTGACAACCCTTTGGATTTTACCACATACCAAGTTACAAGAATACGTATTCCCTTGATCTTTCTACATATGTTATATTCATCATAACATACTAAAGACATAATATACAAAAAAAATATCACAAACATTTTTTCCTTCCGCACAGGTGTCCCTCCAATATGTCCCTCCAAGTATTCTTAGTGATCCCTAAGCCAAACAACATACAAACATTCATGTTTAAAGACTTATAACCCAGACAAAGCAATATGCAATTACCCTTACTCTTTCTAGGACCCAAACAACTCTAAAGTGTCCTCAAGAAAGCTCTAAAAGCACCAAACAGAAAACCCTAAAGTGAAAACCTTAAACCCTTAATCAAACCAAGAAAAACGAGAGAAACCTCATTTCCATATCACAAGTGCGGTTGCGTCAGACCTTGAGCAAGGTTGTGCTCGACGACATTTCCAAAAATCACAGCTACGATTTCTTCTTCATGTTCATCCTCTCCAATCGACCTAAACCTCCAAAAATCAACTTTTAATCCCAATTTCGACCCCAGATCAATTACATAACAACCTTAATACAATCTAATCATGGAAATACACAAAAAACACATCCATGCAATCATCATTGTTTATGCAGGGTTAGGATTCAAGAACCCTAACTTTGTCTTCATCGCTAAGCTATTCGAAAACCCAAACAACTAGACCTTTAACACCCTTACATCCCCTCCTATCATGATTCTAACAATTATATAACAGTAATATAGATCCTAGCATGCACATCTAACAAATAATAATAACCTAACATGCACATCTACCATTTTCCCCATTAACATGCATTCAAGCTTTAGAAACCCTAATGAAAACATCTATGGAAACCCAAGAATATACAAGAATCTTACCCCACGAATTTGAAGAACCTTGTGTTAGGGTTGGTGCCCTAAAAGCATGTAAAAATACATTTTTATTGATTTAAATATAAGTACAATTTTATTATATTTGATATATTGAAATTATTGCTTGAATAATTTATATATAAATATCAAAAATTTCATATTCATTTATGAGAATATGATCTTGTATGCGTACAAGAGAATTAAGATTATATATAATGAATAAAATAGTCATCAACATATTAAAGTACAAAATCTTTTATCAATGGTTGCTAATATGGTTTACTAAGCATATGGGATGCAAGTAATCTAGATTTGGATTAATGATGTGGATAGACATCTTGGTAAAGGTACGTTATATAATTGTGATTATATATGACGAGGCCGATGTGAATTAATTTCTTTATAAACTTACTGTTTTCTATAAAGATTTAATTCATATCTTAAAAGATGATCATTTGTAGATCAGTCTAAATCATGAGTAGACGTGAACTCTTGTTCATGTGTTATTGGATTTTTGATTCATTCATTAAGGTCTCTTAATATAATGAGGGTAGTGACTTTTGTTTTGAATATTCAATATCTTGAATGGCTGGTGTTGTACCCTAAAATCAACACGAGTTCAATTACTAAGCTCGGGTACAGCTGGTAGATGAATATATGGAAAAATAGCCAAGTAAAATATCTGGCTAACAGTGATGTGAACATCCCGAGTTTAGGGGTTCGACAGCACGATACATCCAACTTTGGGCGCTCTGAGCTTACTATGAGCTATGGTTCAGATAGTCATTAAACGCGAGCTCGGGTGTGACATTCAACTTGTGAGAACCTGGACAAAACACATACTAAAGGATCCCAAGAGACTTAGAGACTCTTTATACGCTCATTAATGCCTAGGTTGTATTTCCCAAACATGTCCATGGAATTTTCATATAAATACTAAGAATATTAGACAGGGAAGGAGGACCATTGTTTGTACTACCGAAACACTACAGAAATAGAGAGAGAAAAATAATAATATTGACTCGTGGACTAGGTGGATTTTAACCACTAAACCACGTAAAAAATTTCTATTTTTGAGAGAGTGTCTACTAGTTCATTACAGTTTATAATCTAGCATTAATCTACCCGATTAATTTCTTAATACACCGTTGGTGAAAAACTGCGTCAACAACTGGGAACATGATTTTACAATATTGGAATTCATGCTGTCCTAACGGATCGAATATTAGTTTAGGGATGGATAGTTATTGCGCTCAAATATATAGTATGACTATAGATTAATTACTCACTGGTGAATTAATGGTCCTTAAGGAACAAGAGGTAATTAGAAGGTTAAAACGTTAGTTCTTTTCCAACTCTAGTTAGCGAACCAATAAATGGAGGACAAAACTACATATATCGATAATATCAATGGAGTACAAGAGAATACTCAATAAATATAATTCTATAATTACTAAGAGTATAATTTCATATTTATAGTGGAGTAATAATGAAATTAATAAATAAGATTATTTAATTATTGAGTTTAATTAATAGTCTAGTTTATTGGAGTTTAGTAATATAGGTCCATGGTCCCCGAGTTGCCTCTGTCCTACACTTTCAAGGGTAAAGATGCCACATGCAAGATAAATGGAGAAAAGGGCTATATTGCATAGGAATTAATTTTCTGGGCTAAGTGATAATTATGTTCAATTAATTAATTATTTGACTAGTTTATTTTTATTTGAAAAACTTTATATTAGTTTAATTTAATATTAATCAATGTTTGGAATAATATTAAAGAGAGAGTAAAATATTATCTTAGTATAAGATAACTATTCAAATTGATAAATTAAGATAAGTTAATTATGAAATAACTAATATTTATTTTTGAAATAATATTTATATTATATTTGGGAATAAATATACTTTCTTAAAATTAATTAAACAAACAAATAAAAAAAAGTTAGGGACGCAGCTAAGTGGCTCACGCCACTCACTATGTTGCACAGTGAGTTGTGCCACTTACAGCGTCATGTGTCCCTGAGATTTAAATTTAAAAATTATTTGTTTATTTAATTATTGTTTTAATTTGATTAAAATAAATAATTAAAATCAGATAGAACATATTTGTTAGAATTTATTAAATTAAAAAGAAAATAAAATAGTTTTATAATCTTTATAAGTATAAAAAGATGTGATTCTTTTTAAATTGTTGAATCAGACGTATCGGTTAGATCGATCAATAGAAAATTTTATAAGCCTGAAAATTTCTAAGAACTCTCTATAGCCTTCTCTATGCTCCAAACTCTCTAGATCTTATGCATTGAGAATGTCTAGAGAGCCTAAATAATCAAACCAGTGAATCTTACGTGCCCACACACGTCCTTGTGTGTTTGCGGAATGACTTGGAAGACCGTGGTGTGAGTTTTCGCTAGATAGGAAAATAATTTGATTATACAAAAAGACTCAAGAAATCTTGATAGGCTACAGGAGGTATACTTTTTTTTTTTTGTAGATTTAATTTATAGATATATGTATTGATCATGGCTCGATATTTATAATTTTTAAAACCACCACCAACATCATCCACGGTCTCGATTTTATTCAACTTAGCACCAACAATTGGCACCAGAGTGGTCTACATATGTGTATAAATTAAATATTGTGTGGGTTTCTTGCATTTTTATATGTATGTCGATATGTATATTGAATGGATGGTTTTGTTTTATGAATGTATGGTTGAATGATGGATCGTTAATTATATGGTACTATTGGGTTATGAATTAAATTTTAATTTTCTTAGATATTGTGCAAGCCATCATGGGGCATTGGAATTTTTGTAATATTATTTTGGAAATACTATTGTAAAATTCTGATCACAAGAGAAAAGAAGAAAAAAATTGGCAGGGATCCGAGCCACTAGCCGAGCGGACCGAGCCACGCGCGAGCCCCAGCACCAGCGCCCCTGGCCTCATGTGCCCCAGTATCCCCAGCCTCGCTCCCCAGCGACCCATGGCTCATGCACCGGCACTCTGGCCTCACACCCCAACGCCCCTAACCCTGTGCCTAGCCGAGCCCCTTTGGTTCACCCACCATGTCGTCGGCCCTAGCATTGTGCACCAAACAATGGTGCACAACAAATCCCTAATTTTTAGCTATTATCTTTTATTTAACGAATTTTTAAAATTATTTGAATTTGAGAGGTTAATTATCTTATTTCTTTTTTATTAAAAAAATAATATATCTTTTAGTTGGTTAAGATTTTATCTTAGCTTTAAATAATTTTTTGAATTTGATTCTTTTATTTAATTAAATTCAACTAAATTAAAAAGATAATAAAAATGTTATTTAATTAAAAATTAGTTTCCAATTAATTAACGAGTCTAATGGATTCCTAAAGATTATGAAGATGTGCCTAAGAGGAGAAACATATTAGAGTTTTTGTAATCAACTGAAGTCCACTTTGTAATTTTTATTTATATTTTTCAAGGGTTGTAAATTTAGAAATACCCAATAGCTACTCGATTGATCATTTATTGTATTTATTTAAATAAATGTTAATTGATGTTTAATTGATAACATGATCATGCATTAGTATATTACATGCCATACGTGAAACCACACCTAACTTTAATTAATCATGCTTCTCATTTTGTAGAAACATGATTATCTATAATTGTCCTAAATGTTTGTGTGAATTGTTTTGGTGAAATCAATTGCATGGAAACCACTAAGTCTTAAATTAGTTAAAACTTGGTAAATCATACCATAGTAAAGGCAATAGTTGATATATGCATTTTAGGATAACCAACTTTATTTAAAAAGTATTTTCATAAAGTTTGATGAATGTAATGGTAATTATTCTAGATCTCTTTAATTATAGAAACATACTCTTTTATAATTGTATGATTTTTAAAATTAATTACATTCATAGGGTTATAAATGAACTAGTAATTAATTGATTAGTTTAAAAAACACATATATTTTAAAATAGTGAGTGGGAGAAGGTTAACATCTCAATGTGACATATGGTCTCCTTATTAGTACAATAATGTAAAATATGATTAGGGCCTCGAGGCGGCTTTGTTTTCGTCCCCCTAAGGAGGGTTTCTGATCATATTAATATCAAGGTTGAATTTTTACGAAGATAGGAAAGAATGATAAATTTTAGATTTGATCGACCCTAAGGCGGCATTCTCTAAGTTAAGTCATAAACTCCGAAATAATGGGTTACACTCATAAATATACAATTAAGCTTTTGTAGTGGATAATTGTGTCTTGACCAAACAAGCGGTACAATATTTTTAAAAGAGAAAATATGAGTTTTTTAAGTTTTAAATAATAGAGATAAGAGGGTCTTATAGATTTTCTGAAATTAATGTGACCAACCCTAAGACTAGTTATCAGGTAGTTGTATCGTGGAATAGTAAATGTTAAGTTTTTGTGTTTTAATTGTTGCATTCATGCATCATGTTTACTTTCCAAAATTATTTATATTTATTTTTAAATTATAATAAATATTGTATATTTTATTTTCAATAAGAAAAATGTTACCCACCAATACTTTTCTCATCACTTGTCCTATCATGCATAAAAAGATTGATGATCATGTAAAAGGAGTAAAACTCACTGAAGAGGATGGATAAAATCAACTTTGTTCGTTTTTCTGGTTAAAAATGTTTAACACATTTTTAATGAAAGACAACCTCATCCCATTCCATAAATGAAAGGGAAGAAAGAGGAACATGAGAAATATGCTGATTGGATGAGATCAAATCGCATGTCGAGATACTATATTCTTAGTACCATGGAGGACAAGCCAAGGAAAAATTACGAAGGCATTAAATATGCACGTGACATGTGGGATTCTATCTATTATGATATACAAGATAGGCCACGAAAATGTAGATATGATTTACCTATACCGTAAGCCCGCATAGTGAATTATGATGTATCATTCTAAATCTTTGATTTAAAGACCACTAATCATATATTTTGTTCTTCTTTATAGATTCTTGAGCAATCAAGGGAACCTGCAAATGGAGACCACTGGACAAGGATGGAGATGGAGAGCGTGATTAGTTCAGAAAGCGTTGGGAATAGTCCGTTTAGTTTAGTTTTATTTTGATGAAGGAAAACTTTATTTTTGTTTAGAACAATTTTTAGTTTATTTCTTTTAGAAATTTAATTTCCTTTTATTGCATGTAGGGAAATTTAAATATTTTTTTAATATGATTATTCTTAAAAAAAAATTAAATCATACAATTATAAACATTCGAACTGTAGACACTTTTGTCAAATGAGCGATCACTTAATAACTCTGAGTTTTTTAAAGTAGCTAAACCAAAAGGTAATAAAAGATAAAAATTTTAAAAAGAGGATGACACACATCTATGGCATCTAAGACTAGGTGATATTAGTGTAGACAAAATAATCTGGTTAAGAAAAGAATGACCATTTAGAGAACTAATTTTTGGAACTCTTCTGGTTTGCGAATCATGTCTAGAAGGAAAAATGACTAAACGCCCTTTCTCAGCGAAAGGCAATAGAGCCAAAGAACCATTAGAGCTTGTACACAGTGATGTGTGTGGTCCAGTTAACTTACATGCTAGAGGTGGTTATGAATATTTCATCACTTTCATTGACGATTACTCTAGATATGGTCATACTTACCTAATGCTTAGGAAGTCAGAAACTTTTGGCAAGTTTAAGGACTTCAAAGATGAGGCTAAGAAGCAGCTAGGTAAAACTCTTAAGACTCTTTGATCAAATCAAGGTGGTGAATATTTAGATCTGGAATATGTTAACCCTCAAAAATCAAGAGATGGCATGGAGAAAGAGAAAGTGGCACGTAGCAGCAGAAGTTAGGGAAAAACGACAAAGTATTGAAAAAAGACCGATGAGACAAAAAGATAGGTCCAGGACCTAGAAGGAAGTCGACCAGGCCTAAACCCCTAAGGGTTTGTCGCCCTGGCCCTAGCCCCTAGGGGTGGTCGGCCTGACATGCTCAAGAGCCACATGGGTGGTCGGCCCACTCTATTCTTCATAGGGTGGTCAGCCTAAACTCCAAAATACACTTTCCTAGATAAAGTTCACGCTCGTTCAAGCTGAAATCATCAAGCCTAGCACCCACAAGGTCATCAGGCCTAGCACCCAAAAGATCAGTAGGCCTAGTGTAACAACCCGGATTTTCAAGACTCAATAATGTGGAAATATAAATATTTTTATTTAACAAAAAGTCTCAAAAACTCGTATAAAAAAACTTTTTAAAAAGTCGTATGGCTTAACATTTAATTAAAAACATATTTTATAAAGAGTAGAGTGAGCCTAGTTTAGGAAAATTACACAACATTCCCAAAAATAAAATGGCTTCCCAAAAGGTCGGTCCACATGTACATTTGCAAGGTAGACTCCAGTGCTCACTGCTCTGCCTTGCTCTTGTTCTTATCTACAACAGGAAACAACTAGGTAAGCAAACACGCTTAGTAAGTTCAACCTTAAAACAAAAGCATGCAAAGAATTAGGGTTCCAGATCCATCTAGACCCTACATAATCAATTTCAAGCACACAAAAGCGTCCTGTCAAACTTATGGTCATGCCTGATAACCAATGACAAATTATTTCATATAAACAGATAAATTCCTGCACTCAAAAAATCCCAGAACTAGCAGATATATTATATCACAACTATTTCTTATCAACAAATATATCCCTGCACTCAGAAAATCCCAGAGCAAGCAGATATAATATATCACAATATAATTCGAGACCAACACTCGACAATTTCCAACAATTCGAGCGTAACACGCCCTCCAGCATAAATGCTAATCTGTAAGAGAGAACCAAGTCTCAACACTAAGATCTAGCCAAGAAATATCCCCATCAAGGGTAACCATCATTTTATTTAGGGCATCGCTACTTATCCAAGAGTAAATCCCTCACAAGGGTAACCATCAAGTTACCTAGGGCATCACTACATATCCAAGAGTGTAATTGAATTTACACAGTTTTACAGAGACTTCTATGTTAATCAGTGGTGTTGGTGAGCAGTTGCCCCTAGGGTGTTCAGCCTCACTCAAACTTGGCAACTCCTAGTATCTCTAGGCACTCTCACTGAATGTCCAATATTCACGGTTGTTATCCGGGAATAACTTATCAGAGCGCTTGTCCCTAGGTCCCATTCATTTTGGCATCCCTAGGTTTAACCAGCAATCCTCACCTCTTGGACACTCGTCGCGGTAATGAACCGAACATAATAAAATCAAGCAGTGTGATGGGGATCAGCCGTCTAGGATATGACGGATATCTACCGTTCATATTTTCTAAATCAACACCCACTGGACTAACGTCTCTAAGCAACTTTCTACGACAGTGTATATTTGCATGTGTCCCTAGACTAACATACAATACAATAGTCGTTTCATGTTGCAGCCACACAATATAAGTTGACTTACTTGGAGTCCTTAGCTCTCAGCAGGATTTCACCCTCCAACGTTCAGTCCAGTTATGCTCGCCAATACTGTAGTTATCCATACAATATAATCATATTAACTATGGCACTCATAATTCATTATTATTATTTTGGGCAGTTTGGTCATTTTGACCCCTTGGAAATCACAGCTCAAAACATGTATTTTGTTTTAGGGTTTCCAACTATTTTCAAAAATTAGCACACAAGCATCATAAAATTTATAAAACAACTACCATATCCTTATTACATCACCAATAAGAAACTTTAAGCATTAACTATACAAAATAATTCTTAAAACTAACAATCATACAATAACAACCATAGAAAGTAAACATTTTACCTCTTTGTTGTTCTTGCTTAAGGTTTGGATCTTCCTATTAGCTTTGGCTCCTTCAAAACCTTAACCAACTCCCCCAACAACATATATAATCAGCTATTGAAAAATCTATGGTTAAAACTTTACAAGAGTCTAGTTTTTTGAAACTTTACCTTAGGGAAACCCTTTCTAGACCAAGGCTTAGCTTCCAAGCCTTTTTAGTGTTCTTGAGGTTGAAGATGGAGAGAAAACTTGAGAGAGAGTTTTCAAATAAGATGAGACTGACTGTGAGAGAGAGAGGGTCAGATTTGGTGGGGTTAGAAGGGTTTAGAGTATTCTAAAATATCCTAAAACACTTGAGTATTTTTACTATCAACTTGCCCTTATCCCTAATATTTAAAATGGGATTTAAAACTTAATTAATTTTGTTCACACCATTTAAAACCCCACATGGTCGGACACATCTTCCTATATATGCATTTATATTATTTTTTTATTTAATTTTCATTTTCATTTTTTTTTTATAAAGGTGATCAATATTTCCTAAGAAGAAAAATCCAAATTGACTTTCTATAACCTTTTTCACTCTTATTAATTTTTAAAAACAAAAATTAACACATAATAATTAAATTAAATGTCTCTCACATTTAATTTTATTAATCACACAATAAAATTTAACCTAAGGTCCATTCATGGAATAAAATTCCTCATTTCGGTAAAATTAAGTATTTAATACAAAATGTCATAAAATTTCCATTTTCTCTTAGGTTTATTTTTTTTTACCAAACATTAATTTTTATGAATGTATTTTATGCCCAAAATATATTTGTCATAGTTTTTCATTTCATTTTCCGAGATTTTTACCCGATCAGGGTTTTTGTGTCGGTCTAAGACCGAAAGTCTTATCTTGACTTTTAAATCACTAAATTCATAATTTGGCTAGAAATAACTCATGGAAGTAAATTCCAATACAAATGTAATATTATTTAAAATAATATTCTTAACTCGGGGAAAAAAAATCCTGACCCGAGTCATTTAAAGGTACCCGAAATGCAGGACATTACCCCTAGCACCCAGAAGGTCATTAGGCCTAGCACCCAGAAGATCAGCAGACCTAGCACCCAGAGGGTCATCAAGCACCCAAGCTCTAAAGGGTCATCGAGCCTAGAACCTAAGTCTCATAGATCAATCAAGACTTAGTGTTTTCCTGAAGGTTTCAATCATGCATCGTCAACCACGATCCAGAGAAACAATGAGAATACCCACAATCTCATAATCATGGAGAGGTGGACTTGTTTCTCCACCACCCAATAATCGTGTACCAAACCACGATCACCAATAATACTGATCATGTAATATCCCTTGTGTACTATAAATAAAGGACCCAGGGTTTCATTAAAGGGACTTTTAGATCTTTCTTAGAACGATTTGGAGAGAGATATTTGTTGGGGAGAAACTCAGGGCAAATTGGTGATGAGTGAATACTTTAGTTCATCCGTGTAATTTTCTATCGAGTAATTCAATACCAAAGACTAAGTTCATTAGGTTATTACTGTTCATCAGAACAGGGATGAACCACTATAAAATTTATGTGTGTTTATTTAAGATATTTGTATTCTTTTGTATAGTATATTCATTTCGTTCAAAATGTATTCTATACTGTACATACCATCGTTGACCAATTTCATAGGTCAACAAAATTCAAAGACTTCATGCTGGGGCATGGTATTCTATCCCAACTCATAGCACCTGGAACACCACAATAAAAATGGTGTTTTGGAGAGAAGAAACAAGACCTTGTTAGACATGGTCAAGTCTATGTTAAGTTGCTCATCTCTTCCTCTCACACTCTGGAGTTATACACTTCAAACAATGACTTACATTTTGAATGTAGTCTCATCTAAGACAATCAGCAAGATACCACTAGAGTTGTGGAATGGTAACAAACCTAGTTGGAGTCATTTATGCATTTAGGGTTGTCATTCTCCTGTTCTTAGACCTAAATCAGGGAAACTTGACTCAAGGTCTGAAGTGTGTATTTTCGTGGGCTATGCTCAAGAGACACGAGGTGGTTATTTCTATAGTCAAAATGACCAAAATGTATTTGTCTCAAAAAATGCAATCTTCCTTAAGCATGACTATGTGACTAACTGTAAACCTCATACCAAAGTTGTAACGTCCCAAAATTCTTAATAAGGCTTAATGTCTACATTAGGAGGCCAGAAGGGCAATATTGGACTATTATGTGATTGTAATTGATTGATTATGTGATTATTTGAATTACATGGGGTTATATTATAATATGATTGATTATGCATGTTTGCATGTGTTAAATGTGCTTATAGGCCTGTTTCTGGTAAGAAAGGCATTTTCGTAATTTTAACCCATTATGGGCATATCTGTAATTATATGTGTTATATGTTGAGCTCACACTGTTATGTGGGTATATTTAAGATATTCGGCAGGAGTCGATCCTTTTGAGTAAGATAGCGGTTTAGTCACAACAAAGATTTATACTCGGCTCGGGGTGAGCCAAGGGGTATTTCGGTAATTCGGTGAGTTACTAGGACTCATTGGAGTATGAGTCGTATTTTGGGAAAAATAGTGATATTCCAGGTTTAGCGGAATTAACTGGGAATTTTAAGTGTATTATGAGACAATAGGGTACTTTGAGAGGGAGGTTTTGCCATAGGAGCGTTTTGGTCATTTGGACCATTTACTTAGATATAGTCAGATGGGTTTATCAACTCAGAAAGAAATAAACACTAAAGTCTCTCTCTCTCTCTCTCTCTCTCTCTCTCTCTCTCTCTCTCTCTCTCTCTCTCTCTCTCTCTCTCTATCTCTCTCACGTTCTCTCACTATCCCCCCTCTCTCTCTCTAAGTTAAATTGAACTTTGGAATAGAATTTTAATCCTTAGGCTTGGAAGCAAGCTTGCTAGAGGATTGGAAGCTATTAAAGCTTAGGATCCAACTGGGAAAAAAACGTTTAGTAGAGGTAAGTTGAGTTGTTGAGTTTGTCTTTTTAAGTTTTCTTGAAGCTTGATTGAAGTTTGGGTGTAATGAGGTTTTGATTGAGTTTTAAGATTGTTTATTGTGTTTCTGAGCTACTGGGACCATTATTATGGTTTAAATAGGTGAAAACCAAGATTCGGGGATGGTTTTTTGAGGATTGGTGATTCTCAAAATCGTTGTTTTTGTGAGTTTACAGGGTCGCGTCGCGACCCTTATGAACATAAAGGGACAAGCAGGTGCTTCGAACTTCCTTGGCGCCGCAGCGCTAGGTGGGTTCCGCCATGACACGTGCCCTGTGGTTTTGGGATCAGGGCTCTTTAACTTATTGCGCTGCGGCCCTTAGTGGGGCGCACCATGACTCAAAATGGGGAAATGAGAAAAAGTAGGTTTTGGGAGCTGAGAACCCAAAACTAAGGGCTCGGGAATGGTTCTACTAACCAGGTTAGTAGAATGTAAGGTTCCGAAGGCTAGGACTTGATTCGTAAGCCTTTATTAGATTATTCCTGATAGTTATTCATTGTTATGGTTATGACTAGGGTGAACCATTAGGCTCAGGAGAAAAGAATCGTACTTGAGTCGTCACATGTTATTCACTCAAGACCTAAGGTA
Source organism: Humulus lupulus (assembly GCF_963169125.1). Lineage (NCBI taxonomy): Eukaryota > Viridiplantae > Streptophyta > Magnoliopsida > Rosales > Cannabaceae > Humulus > Humulus lupulus. The sequence goes on from NC_084794.1 coordinate 248,184,180, forward strand.
AGAAAATTGCACCCAATACGTGTTATATGTGATTAGGGCTTGGCTAGGTTGCTGAACATGGTTATGATTAGGGCTCGAGCCCCTGCGAATGAGCATGATTGGTTATGCCTATGATTGTTTGATTAAGCATGCTTGAATGCTCTGTATCTGGATAATTGCTAAATGATGTATGCCCGTCTGTATTATCTGATTGAAAAGGCTTGACTTATAAGTCAAGTACGGCAATAGTGCATTGAGCATTGGTTGAAAGGCTTGACTTATAATTCAAGGATGGCAATAGCGCACTGAGCGTTGGTCGAAAGTATTGACTTACAAGTCAAGGGCAGTAATAGCACACTGAGCGCAGGCCAATATGGTTAGGCCTAATCAGGAGCGTGGTATATGCTTGACTGACCCTATGGCCATTTGGAATTTAAAGTGCAAGGTACACTGGGCCAACTCTAAGGCCGGTTATATAGAGGATAGAGGAATGGGCCCCAGGGTGACGCTATAGTCCCATATCCTAGGGCAATGGACCATGGTGTGACTTTATAAGAGGGCAGCATTAGCGTGCAAAACGCAGGCCGAAATGGCAGGGCCAATATGAAAAGCTTGACTTATAAGCCAAGGACGGCAATAGCGTGCTGAACGCAGGTCGTTGTGGCTAGGCCAACCCAGAAGCGTGATATACGTTTGTACAACCCCATGGCCACCTGAAATATAAATCGCGAGGTACGCTTGGCTAGCTCTAAAGCGAGTTAAAATGGGAATAGGGCAAGGGGGCCCCGGTGTGGCTCTATGGCCGCTTATTTACATTAAATTTGGTATGCTTAATAGCCTTGAACTATCGGTGAATGTAAGATATAGCTGATATTCAGCTAACATGTTGAACATGGGATCAGACGGCCATCGCATTAAGCGTGGGGCTAACCGAAAAAATGTGTAGAATGCAGGCCGTGAAGGCGAGTTTAGTTTGGAGGGTGCAGTCCCCACTTTTTTGTCACGAACCGTGAACGAAAGGCTTGTATATGCATTTTGCTCAATTGGGTCGTTCGACAAGACTATCTTTCTGAACTGTGTAATTAATTATATGAACATCTTTGTAAACTATAGAACATGTTCATAAATTTAAAAGTATTGGATGATTGTGAAGCATGTGTTTAGTGCTTTTGACTATTTGGATATTTTTATGCCTTGTGAGGTTTTCTTGCTGAGCCTCAGCTCATGAGTGCTCTATGGGGCAGGTAAGGGCAAGGAATAGCTGGACCAACTCTGAGTTGGAGAGCTTCAGGGGCGAAGTGTACATATGTGGCCTTCTCTACTGCCATAGTCGAGATTACTTATTGAAACTAGGGTTGAACCTGGAATTTTGTCGCCTAGGCCGTCTTTTTGTGTGTTATGTTGTTCATGTGTAAGTTTATAAACCCTTTTGGGATCCCGTGTATGAACCTAAACCTTTTAATGAAATAGTTGTTGTTGACCAAAATTTTTAATACCTAGTCCTTGGATTAGTTTTCATTACACGATTCAGTCCAAATTACTCGTTTAGCGAGTTAAGCACTATTTAAAATACACAGTATAATGGTCCTGATTAGTAGGTTGTTACAAAAATAGTTTTGGAGGAACTCACAACCAATCAAATTCCATCACCATCATCATTAAATAATAAACAACAAACCAAAGAAACCATAGTTCCTAAAAAGGAAGCCCCATTGCAACATCGTAGTGGGAGGATTGTGAGATTACTTGTTCGCTATGAACATGAAGCACCTATCCTTTTTTCTGACATAGACAATGTCGATCCATTGAATTTTAAGGAGGCAACGGAAGACCCTGAAAAGGAAAATTGACAAGCAGCCATGACCCAAGAAATGGGATCGATGTATTCCAATTCTGTCTGGGAACTTGTAGACTCAATTAAAGATGTTAGGCCCATTGGGTACAAATGAATCTTCAAGAAGAAAAGAGGTGTTGATGGGTAAGTAATTACTTTCAAGGCAAGGCTTGTAGCCAAAGGCTATAAATAGAGATAGAGTGTTGATTATGAAGAGACATTTCCTCCTATTGCCATGCTGAAGTCCATACACATTCTCTTATCCATAGTTGTCGCTTATGACTATTAGATATGACATATGGGCGCAATAAAACTTTTCTTAATGACTATCTTGATGAGAGAATCTATATGGTACAACCAGAAGGGTTCGTGAAGAAAGGGAAAGATCATAAGATGTGAAAATCACTAAAATCCATTTATGGATTGAAGCAAACATCTAGATCTTGTAACATTACCTTTAATGAGACAATTAAAACATATGGCTTCGAGCAGAATGTCGACAAAGCATGTGTATATAAATATATCACAGGAAAAGTAGTGGTTTTATTAGTTCTTCTCTTGGATGACATTCTACTCATTGGCAATGATATAGAGACACTATAAAATGTAAAGAAATGGTTAGCTGAAAAAGTTCCAAATGAAAGATTTTGGAGAAGTGAGCTATGTTATGGGAATCCAAATCCTAAGGGATAGAAAGAACAAGCTCTTGGCTCTTTCTCAAGCAAATTATATAGATAAAGAGCTGGAAAGGTTCTCAATAAAGAATTCCAAGAAAAGTCAGTTGCCGACCAGACATGGAATTACTCTATCCAAGGAGCAATGTCCAAAGACACCTCAAGAAGAAGAGGACATGAGAAAGTATCCCTATGCTTAAGCAGTTGGGTGTCTGATGCATACTATGTTGTGTACAAAGCTCAACATATGCTATTCAGTGGGAATTGTAAGTCATTATCAATCAAATCTCGGTTTAAAACAGTAGATTGTGGTAAACCACATACTCAAGTATCTTCAGAGAATGAGAGATTATATGCTTGTTTATTTAGGGGGTAAGTTAAACCCTATTGGATCCACTTATTCTAATTTTCAATCAAACAATCCATTATTGTAGATTCAACCATGGATGTCAAGTATATAGCAGCTTGTAAAGCATTTAAGGAAGCAATTTGGCTTAGAAAGTTCAACATTGATCTGGAAGTGATTCCAGATATGGAGAAGCCACTAATCATGTACCATGACAATAGTGGAACGGTAGCTAACTCAAAAGAACCTAGAAGCCACAAGGGAGGAAAGCATATATAAAGAAAATACCATGTGGTAAGAGAGATCGTGCAGAGAGGTGATGTGACAATTATGAAAACAACGTTGGAACAAAACCTGACACACCTGTTTGCCAAGACACTTCCTACAAAGTCTTTTATGGGTCCTGCACATAATATAAGATTGAAAGAGGTGCCTTGAATTCCTCAAGAAGACGATCTTTCCCGCTCTCAATGAGCTCATAAGTTTTCTTCTTGTCTTTATCAAGCTTGGAATTTAGTTCTTGGACCCTCTTAAGCTCCATGTCTTTAGCTTCCAGCTCTTGTCGCGCCTTCTTAAGGTCATCTTCAGCCTTGATATGTGCCTCCTTGGCACTTTGATCATGAACCTTGCTCATTGTGACCTCGCGATTCAGAACGTAGTTATGATGGACGAAGGCCAGAAAGGTCTGCAATCAAAAACAAATATTAAGAGTAAAGAAACAAAGAGTTGGCGTTAAGCATGGAGTTTATCAATTTCAAGGAAAAACTTACCGAAGAAAGCAACTCTTTGCTCTTGTTGAAAAGGGCGTTGGCATTCTCGCAACCTGTTAATAACTCCCATTGGGGAGCCCCGAGGTTGCTGAAGCATTGGCCCATGTGGGTCAAAGCATCTGAACCTAGTTAAACTACGAGAGGGTCAACAACATTATCGACCATGAACTCAGGAATGTAGGTCACAACAGTGAGTTTACAATATTAGATTGAAGAGTGGGAGGGACGAGTTTTCTTCACTTGGCTCAAGGGAGGAAGAGCAATAACCTCTAGGTGCACCAGAGGAATAGTAACAAGGCCCAACTCAGCCTGCTTCGAGGCCGACGAGGTGGCCTTATTCGTTTTGGGGACTTTGGAAAAATGGGCTCCCTTTGAGGACACCCAATTATGCTTGGACCCCCTGGACATGGTGGGCTGGATGAGGATGTTGTCAAGGTCCGAATCCATCTTGCCTGAAAAGAAAAAACAAACATTGATGCTTGATCATGTTTGGGAAAAGATATTGAAACTTCTAAGTAAAAGTTTCCTAACAGGAAGATTCCCTCTAGCTCGAGCCCAGGGACCAGGACATCCCTCTATCTTTAGATGATTCTAAGGGGGTTCCCTCTCGATAAGTAGGGGACATCCTTGATAAATCCCCATAGACATTATTCCCTTACTAGACTGCTATCCCTTCCCAAACTTTGTTTATGCTATACATGGTTTGGTATTCTCCTAACCAACTGTCGTCCTTATGCACCTTAAGATCTACCCCCGACCAAGTGACAAAATTTCTCTAAGGATCATTAAAAATGACCACGACGTTGGGCCTTGTTTCAGAAGGGTTGGAGACTACATAGATAGGTCTAACACAACTTTACCTCATCAGACGAGCTCGTAAAGGCCTCATCTTGTGCTTCGGTTCCCAAACATGAAGGTTCAACTAGGCGAGGAATAGAGGCCCGAGAATGTGAGATTGAGTGCTTCCTTTTGGAGGGAATCTTGGATTTCGGTACAGGGAAGTCTTCCCATATCGCGGACTTGGAAATCCCAACATTATCTGTAGACTTGCCTTCACCGAGGAGACCGCACTGTCAGACTTTGTCCTTGTGAATGAGATTGTTTAGGAACCATTGACCATACAAAAGCTTCAGAATTTTTCCCTGTGGGTTGTGGGCGATTGTAATTGGATGCACAGTTAACTTGGATGAGCATTTCGAACTCAAAATGAAAAAGTTGAAGAGAAAGCTACGAAGGAATAGTTACAAATCTGTTGAAACATGTAGATACTGGATGGATCGAGACCGTCTATCCAGAAGAAAATGGTCTTTAAAGTTGGAGGATGGTTAGGTATGTCCTCAAACAACCTTCTCTCCCTCGGATAGCTCGATAGATAGTAGAAGCCATCCCCACTATGAGCTCGGGAAAGGTTGCGTTTTAGGCAAAAGAGATACATAATCTCGCGTGTCGAGGGTCCATTCAATTTTTGTCATGGTATAGCGACCTCAGTGCGGCTAAGACCCTGCAAGAGTCAGACTGGAGCTAGAATAGGGCAATACCGACGTAGTTGGTAAATTCCTAAAATAATCTTTCAAGGGCAGTAATGCCCCAGCTCGCATGTGCTCGCGACTCCAGGCTGTGAGCTTGATTTTTTTTTCCCAGTTGTCTTCACCTCGAGCAAAGGAGCACTTTTCAATTGAGTTGGAGGGCCGACATCCCAACTTGCCCGACAAATTTAGTCCATGACAAGACAGAATGTCTGAAATCTATCTTTTGGATGTGATGGAACTCTGATAATGTTCGCCTCAAAGAAAGAGCTCTCCAAGGTCGGGGCAGAAGGAACTTTGGAGGCAGGTTGTTTGGTTAGTTGATTCGATGCACTCTCCATGAATTCGAAGGAGAGTTCGCCTGGGGGGAAATGCTAGGGTGACCTTACACTCAGGGTCTAGTGTCAGACCTCAAGATCTGGGTCGGGATACACGAAAAATCGTAGTCTCCTTCTTTTCCCTTCTTTAACCTCACTAATCTGATGTCGAAAGTGGGCTCGCATGTCTTCTCGTTTGAGGCGCCCTTCGTGCTCCTGAATTAACTGTTGGTTTCGAGTAAACAGAGATTCAACTCGAGGGGAAGGTGGGTGATATCGCCCAATAAACTCATAAGCGGTCGCAGTAGTTTTCGGGCTATGTCGTATCCACAGAGAGGCAAACACAACTGAAGATTAGATTAGTAAATAAAATATAAAAGTAAAGTAGAATTGAAGAGATGGATTTTGTGAAATTAAAATGATAGATTAGAGAAAGCGATCAGATAAAGAGCATGGCAAGGTAGAGATGCAGTGCTGTAAAACCTATTCTAACATTGATATTAATTCAAAACGCAGTTGCAATTCTACACCATTAATTGCAACTGGAAGATGTATATGTTAAAAACACAAATTAAATAATATAGATTAAATTGAATCTAACTCCTAATTTCATAGCATATCATATTATATATCCAAGAGCAACAAAATACCACTGACAGAATGCAGTAAAAGACATACAATATAACAAATATACTAAAATAAATTAACAATCTAAGTTACATAAGAAAAGCATGACTGAACTTATGTAAAAGATGCTAAATAATTTTAGAAAAGAAATTAGAGGATGAGAAACAAAATAATTAATGAGATATGAAAATGAAGCATAAGAAGAATCAATATCAATATTGAGAATGAAAAGTACAACAACTACACTCTAACCTCACCAATATTTCTAAAATAATTCACTCATTTTTGTCACCTAAAACAAACAAAATTAAACTAGAAATAAGAAAAGAAACAAAATACAATAAAGTGTCTTTTTCCACTCTCCAATCTGATGATTTACACTAGTTTTGGTTCTCTATTTATAGAGAAAATAGGACCCCAAATGTGTAAAATCGTGTACAAAATAGTGGGGGAAATGGCTGGAGCAAAGTGGGACAAATGTTGGCTGGTGGAGTGGGGAACATGGCAGGCGGCGTGGGGACGCGTGTCAAGTGGAGTGGCAGGTGTGGTCGGGCGCATGGGGAGCAGAGGCTAACGAGTGGGACAGGTGGCGGGCTCTGGTTCGCTCGGCAGCTGGCAACGAGTCAGGCGGCGCCAGGTGCGGCAGACGGCTTGGCTGCTGGCGTGGCTCGACTCGGCTCGGCTTCGTGGCTCAGAAGGACACGGCTATGTTGCTAAAAGTTTGGGCCTGGCTTATTTGGGCTATTCCATCTTCAAAAATGTCATTTTCTTCATGATTTCTTCAATTTTAATTCTTTCTTTGTTCTTTCTTTTTCTTTGTGTCAAAATACATTTTATTTCTTGAAAATTAAACAAAAATTAAATTAAAATTAATATTTTCAAATATAAAATATATCACAATAAATCCATTAAAATATTAATTAAAACTTAATTAATTTTACACTTTAAGACTAATAAAATGATATTTTTGAGCACTAATCACAACCTCCAACCAGCTTATTTCTAGTCTCTAGCAATTCAAGAGAAATAATAAATGTCAACATGATATATTTCCGGTCAAAAATTATAAAAGAACTTAAGCATAATCACAAAATGTTAGTAACAAGTCAACAAGAGTTATCGAAATTACTTCGAATAAATCTAGAGTTGTGAATTTGTGCACCAAACTTGAACCTTCTTACCACAAACCATAGCACATAAAGCCTTCGAAATTATGCCAAGTAAAAGTCTCAACTCCATTAACCTCTCATGTAATTGAAAATATTTAAAGTTTAAGGGTTTCACTCATGGAGTTGGAAAAGAAGTAAACACTCATCAAATGGGTATATATTTAGGACAAACTCTTAAATAATTATTGAAATGAAGATAGGAAATAAACTATTTGGACAACCACCATAAAGAGTACCACAAAACCAGTTTTTCGGGATTTTAAGTTAAATAGACAATCTTTACATTTATTCTAATTTTTTTTTCATAATTTTTTTTATGAAGAACATAACAAAAGGCTCTCTAATAAGATTTGTCTATAGAAAATATTATCCCCAAAACATCATCCATTCATACCACAATACCTTGTTCAAATAATTATAACCATTTCTAAGAATCAATAAAAATTTAAAAGTTGTTTTCTCAAGTCTCACCTCTCACACAAAAGAATGGATTCTTAAACGTGGAAAATTTCTAAGCAAATATATACTAACAACCATCTTACCACAATGTTTGGCATGTGCATTAGTTAACTCTAGAGAAAATCTTAGAAATATATATAACAAAAATTGACTCAATAGTAACATTTTGTAAGAATAAATGAGTAATTTAAAAAAAAAATTGACCGTGAAAATATTAATATGACAAAAATTAACATGAACGTGCATGAATATGCTCACCACCCTAACCAAAGGTTATGAAGATTGCAACTGAAGACAATCTTGCAGATCCGTTTACAAAGACACTACCAGAAGCTACATTTGATAAGCATATCAAGGAGATGGGATTAGTAGAATTAAGGCATTAGTTTCAATTGGTGCAAGTGGGAGTTTGTTGGGGTTTTATACCCTAATTAAAACCCAAATTCTTTGTAATCTCATTTTATTATCAATAAAAGAATAGAAATCATTTTTTGACTTGGTCAATCACTTTGCTCACATGTTTTATTTTCATGATTATTTGTTTAATATAAACTTCTATTAAATCCCGAGCATATAGCTAATCTTATTTATAGTGACGTAATCACAGTGGAATATAAATATGATTATATGTTGAAAATAAGTTAGTCCTAAGATTAGTCAGTGCACAGGATTTACACTGACTTGCCAATCTACGATATGTTATACTTACACATTACAGTGTTATGTTCTTTCCAGAACATTAGCAAAGTAGATAAGATCGAATGTATTTGTTACATCGGACTGGACCGATATTGACCATTGATAAGCTAAGTAAACATACCGTTATTATCTATTCTAGTCATATCATATAGTTGACCATAGGTCAATTCAATATCAATTCTGAGTGGTTAGTATTCTAACTGATTGTATTATTTGAGTTCCTTGACTTGTTCGTTACCAGCTTACCCTATGGACTAGCCCATACTTACATCTTGGTAACTCTGTAGTATAATTGAGTGGGAGTGTTAATCATAGATATGAACATCTATAGCTTCTGATGAAGAAGTGAAACGATGGTTTCCTTTTAGTTTGGTTCAAGGTGTTAAATGATAGAGATCTCATTTCAGTAATTAAATTAGTTTACTGAAATATCATTTACAAGGAACTAAGTATTTTAAGGATAAAATACAATGAGGGGTAAAACGGTATTTTAGTCCTATCTCATTGTAGACCGTCTATAGAGGATTGAGTGACAATTATGGTTGTAACAATGGATAATAAATAGTGTATCTATATTTGTTATAGAGCGTACTATGAATTCAAGAGTGCAATTCCGAGTCTATAGTGGAGTCACGAGGAATTAATAAGTTAGTAAATTTATTTGTTAGATTTATGATAACTTATTGGAACTTGATTTCATAGGCCCATGGTCCCCATTGTACCTTGGGTAAAATCATCTAGATAGTCTCAATTAATTGATTTAAGCATTAATTAGAATTATCAAAGTTTACCAGGTCAATTTTGGATAGTTTCATAGAGTTGTGTAATTTTGAGAAGAAAAGAGAAATTATGGCAGATTTATTAATTAAGATAAATTGGTATCTAAATTAATAAATAAATTTAAATCAAGATTCAAATTATAAATAATTAATTTGATAAAGGATTTAAATAATTATTTAATTAATTAAATCAATAGAAAATAATATAGGCCTTGATTTTAAGTCCAATGGGCTTATAATCAAATGGGAAATTTCACAGGCCTATAGCCCATGATAATTTCGACCTAGGGCTTCAAAATGGCTGTTATTTTATTGATTTTTTAATTAAATTAAATGGCCTAATTGAGTCTATAAAAGGAGTGCTTAGAGAGAAGTCAAAACATAAGTCACAAGTCAGATTTTCTGATAGTTTTAGATTCTCTCTAAACACAAGTCCTTTTCTAAGCCTCTTTGTTATTTTCTCTTCTTCTCTCTATATCTATCTCATGTGTTGAGAATTGCCCACACTAGTCTAGGTGGTTCTAAGGATACATTGGAAGATTGTGAAGAAAATAGAAGATCGGTTCAGTTTCTTGATAATACTCTGCGACAAAGAGGATACAAGAGTTAGAGAAACTGAAGGAAGGATTCTTTAATTCCATTGCGTATAATTCACTCATTTTTGTCACCTAAAACAGGCAAAATTAAACTAGAAATAAGAAAAGAAACAAAATACAATAAAGTGTCTTTTTCCACTCTCCAATCTGATGATTTACACTGGTTTTGGTTCTCTATTTATAGAGAAAATAGGACCCAAATGTGTAAAATCGTGTACAAAATAGTGGGGGAAATGGCTGCAAAATTGGAGCAAAGTGGGACAAATGTTGGCTGGTGGAGTGGGGAACATGGCAGGCGGCGTGGGGACGCGTGTCAGGTGGCACTACTACAAAAAGGGTTTTTTAGGACTAGCATTGCGAGTCCTAAAAAAATTTTTAGGACTCACGGGGCGCAAGTCCTCTATTTGAGAGCCTTAAAATCTAAGGTTTTGCGAGTCCTAAAAAATCTGGTTGAGTACCTTTAATTAAGTTTTTAGGACTCGCAGTTGAGTGCCTTTAAAAAAGTTGTCCTAAAAAATATGTTTGAGTGCCTTTAAGCGAGTCCTAAAAAAATGTTTTTAAGACTCGCAACGCTAGTCCTAAAATATCGGGTTGAGTGCCTTTAAGTAATTTTTTAGGACTCGCTTTGCATGCCCTTAAAAGTAATTTTTTAAAAAAAAAATACAACTACAATTTTAATTTTGATTTAAAAATATATATCCATTTGAGTGTCGAATATGTATCAAAAGAATTTTGAAAAGAAAATACTAAAAAAATGGAAAAAAAATTTTACGAAATAAATTTAAAATTTCTAAACATGTATTGTAATTAGCTAGCTATAACATCATTCATTTTGCTCTAACCAATTGTAAAAATGGCATTGCCCATTCTTCTCTAACTTCGTCAATTTCTTGAGTAGTATATGGTTTGTCGGAGGTGAACTGAAAAAAAAAAAACAAAACAAAAATTTAATTATAATTATATTAGTGGTAATAAATTCAAAGCATATATAAAAATTGTACTAGATTAATACTATGTAGTTGTATATTGTTTATTACCTGTTTCGACAAGAAATGTTTGATATGAGGGGCATTGATAAGTACATTCTTCATCATCCTCATAACATAATATCCGCAGTCGATGTTGTTTGGTTGTTTACGACACTATATAAAGATTGGTAATACATGTACAATTCTTAGTATTAAATATCTTAAACATCTTTACATATACATAAACTATACAAATAGAAACATACCGTAGGTTGGAAATACATTACTCCCGATGAGCGTTTGTTGATCTTTTGACGTGCTTTCATTCTTTCTGTGAAATACATCTCGAATGCATCATGGATGGACTCCTGGATGGCTGTCCTATTATCTAATGGTGCATTGAGAGGATCGAGAAAACAACAATAATGCTAATTGGGATATAATAAAAATAACGTCCAATGCTCCCTGTTGAAAGAACAAGTATTACACAGTTGTTAACTTTAAATTCTATTGTTTTTATCAATGAAAAGCATAATAATTAAACTTACCCATGGTTATAAGGCATAACTATCCAATCATTCTTTTTAGACGTGCAATATAACATCCTATCACATAAAGCTTGAGCACGACTATCTGCACGAGTCACGGAAGTAGAAACCTTATTCGGATTCATAATGGTTTGTGTGTGTGTAATTATATTATATATTTAAGGCATGCAAAAAGTTGCTCGTTTGTTAATAATAATGGTTTGTGTTTATATGCATTGATTTCAACAATACTAGAAAGATGAATAAATGTAAGACACAAGTTACTTTAGCTTCATCATTATTCCACTTAAACTAAACAAAGCAAACACTTAAAGAAATTTCCTTGATGTGATCAAATATAGATCCTTGATCTCTCTTCTCTTGGTATATATAGTAATAATGAATGATCTCATAATATTACCTAATCAAATCCAAATCCAATTTTTTTTATTATGTTTTTACCATGCAATGCATGAAATCATCAAAATTTTGTGAAAAATAGGATCCAAATCACAATGAGTGATTGTAATGACCCAACTACTCTAGACTTTTGGACCAATAACGAAAACTATACATACTAATCCTTAATAAAACTTACAAGTGAAAATACCATAACTTTATTAAGAAACTTGTAAAAATAAGAGTTAAACTTACATAAAATCTCAGGTAGGATATGGGATCCCATTGTTTTAAAAACAAAACATAACATAATTTAAAATAAAAAGGGATTACATAATAAGTGCGGAAAAATACATGTAAAAACTATAAAAACAAAACTACATCCTCGAATCGAAACGCTCGGCTCTTGAATCCATTCCGCCTCAATACACATTCTCCAAGCTTCCAAGAACCTTTCCCGCCACTAAGACTATTTTCCTGCACATATAAACAAAAAGGAATGAGCTTAATGCCCAACAAGAAAAATCTAACACATAGTTCATATACATAAATTTCATAAGAAACATAAAAAAACGTAACATAACACTTATATCATACACATACTATAATGGCCATTATTACTTGGGGTCCCATAGACTAAACAAGTCATATGCCCATTAGATTAGTGGGGTCCTACTAGCTAAGCAGGTCATATGCCCATAATCCATTTGGGTCTTGTTAGTCATATGGGTCATATGCCAAAGCCTACATACATACATAACATAACATAACATATTTCATAACATAAAAACATAAGATAACATATAAAAGCATATAACACATAAATCCTATCCTATTTTCCTTACCAAAAATACCGGGATATGAGGACAGAGTTGGGACTTTGGAACACTCCTAAAAACCATTTATGAAAGGGTGAGTCTATTGAAGAAGAAGAGATGAAAGAGATGAAGGAACTATACTATTAAAATATACTTACCAAAACCTTGTGCTCAAGAACTTAGATTTCCTAACCAAAATAAGAATAAGGTTAGAAGGCTCGGTAGAAGATTATGAGAACTTAAAGAAAATAATACCAATGAACTAGAGTGTGGAAATACCTTGAAGACTTGTAAGACCAATCTAAACCTTGAACCGAAATGCTATAAAACCTTACTTCCCAAGTGTTTGATAAGCTTATGATGATCAAGTTTATGATCCCCAACCCAAGTGTTTACACTCTCACACTCACCTAGCAACTTGCAGCCTCTGAACTTAGAGTAAAAGATGAATAATGGCTGGGTACTAGGTCCTATTTATAGAGTTTAGGAATGAAGAGATCTTCATTTAACTTGAATAAAAATAATGGCTTTTTAAGTGAAAATAATTTGAATTATCGTTCAGCAGAGGCTGAAGACTTGTTCAAAAAGGTGATGGACTTATCAATAGGTTGAAGGTTTGAATGGAGAATGATTTCAAAAAGTTTCAAAATGTGCTGAGAGGGGCGATATATCGCCCCCTGTAGGCGATATATCCCCTGGGCCAGTATGCCCGAGGCAGTCGTGCAAAGTTTCGTGTTTTTCGTATCTTCATGCTGCGATATATCGCCCCCTATAGCTGCGATATATCGGCATATGCTGATTATTTAAACACGAAATTACACATTTTTAGCTTAATTCAAATTGAGTAAACAGCCTTGACTTCCAACATTTTCAAAGTTGCTGACTGACTTTAGAGCATTCAAACTTTACCCTTAATAAATTTAATCCTCAAAATACTTAATCATTAATAACCCATACATAACATGTGCTATAATCGTATTGGTTCTTATTTAAACCTTATAGTATACTAAATATTATCCTCAATATCAGTCATATTAATCAAACCTTAGGTTAAAATTAATATTCTTAAACTATAGGTTAAACTTAGAAAATCTACAAGTACTACTATGAGTGTCCAAATAAATCCCGGTTTGAACTAAAAATCCACAGTCATAAAGATAATACTATTACTACTATAATACTACTATCTACTTAGCTAAGTAAAGTTCTTGGACTCTACAATTCTCCCCTACTAAAAAGAATTTCGTCCTCAAAATTTACTTACCAAATAACTCCGGATACCGGCCTTGCATGTCCTCCTCCAACTCCCACGTTGCCTCTCGTTCAGAACTATTACTCCATAGGACTTTTACTATAGGAAAGCTCTTGGACCGTAACTGCTTCATCCCCCTATCTAGGATGCTAACTAGTCGTTCCTCATAACTTAAGTCTTTCTGGAGTGCTATCGTATCATACTTGAGGACGTGAGATGGGTCTGACACATATTTGCGTAACATCGAGATGTGGAACACGTTGTGACTATCACCTAGTGCAGGCGGTAGGGCTAGTCTATACGCAACTGTCCCCACTTTGTCCAATATCTCAAAAGGACCTATGAATCAGGGACTAAGCTTGCCTTTCTTCCCGAACCGCTTGACACCTTTCATAGGAGATATCTTCAAGAAGACTTGATCTCCAACTCGGAATTCCACATCGCGTCGCTTGGCATCCGCATAGCTTTTCTGTCGACTTTGAGCAGCAAGCATACGCTGTCTAATAAGCACTACTGCTTCTTGAGCTTGTCTAACAGCTTCGGGACCTAGAAGCTGCCTTTCTCCTACCTCGTCCCAGTGCAAAGGCGATCAGCACCTCCTTCCATATAGCAACTCATAAGGTTCCATCCCGATCGTTGACTGGTAGTTGTTGTTGTACCAGAACTCGATCAGCGGCAAGTACTTGTTCCATGATCCTCCGAAATAAAGTACACACACGCGTAGCATATCTTCTAAAATCTGAATCGTACGCTCGGACTGCCCATCTGTCTGAGGATGAAAAGCTGTACTAAGACTTAACTTAGTACCCATAGCTTGCTGTAAACTTCCCCAAAATCTTGATGTAAACACTGATCCTCTATCTGACACTATCGTCTTGGAGACTCCATGCAACCGTACAATCTCTTGGATGTAGATGTCTGCGTATTGGTCTACCGTGTATGAAGTCTTAACAGGCAGGAAATGAGCCGACTTGGTTAGTCTATCTATTACTATCCAAGCGGAATCATGCTGCTTATTCGTCCTTGGCAAACCCGTCACGAAGTCCATAGCTATATTGTCCCACTTCCATTCTGGTACGCTAAGCGGTTGTAATAAACCTGCAGACCGCTAATGCTCTGCTTTCACCTGCTGCCATATAAGACACTTAGATACATACTCTGCTATGTCCTTCTTCATCCCTGGCCACCAGTAGATTGCCTTGATGTCATGAGTCATCTTGGTAGACCCTGGGTGAACTGAGTACGGGGTGCTGTGCGCTTCTTCCAGAATCATCTTCTTAATACTTTGATCATTTGGCACGCATACCCAATCCTTATATCTCAATAAACCTTGACTAGAGATTGAGCAATCTGTAACTTTTCCTTCTCTGACTGCATCCATATGTGCTGCTAGTGTGTTATCATGTCTCTGACCAATCTGTATGTCCTCTAGCAAATTCGATTGGATAGACAAGTTAGCCAGCTTGCCTACAATTACTTCTATTCCGGCACTGATCAACTCCTGTTGTAGCGGCTTTTCTATTCTGGCTAAGGCTGCTAAATTTCCATAACTTTTCCTACTAAGCGCATCGGCAACTACGTTCGCCTTTCCTGGGTGGTATATAATTTCGCAGTCGTAGTCCTTTACTAACTCTAACCACCTGCGCTGCCTCATGTTGAGCTCCTTCTGAGTAAAGAAGTACTTTAAACTCTTGTGGTCCGTATAAATCTCGCACCGTTCTCCGTAAAGATAATGGCGCCAGATTTTTAATGCAAAGACCACCGCTGCCAACTCCATATCGTGAATTGGATAGCGTTACTCGTACTCCTTCAACTGCCATGAGGCGTAGGCTATCACCTTGTCATTTTGCATCAGCACGCAACCCAATCCTTGCTTCGATGCATCGCAGTAAACTACGAACTTATCGTTGGGTGTCGATACACTGAGTACGGGTGCTGAGCAAAGCTTATCCTTAAGCAACTGGAAGCTTTCTTCACACTTATATTGTCCCACTTCCATTCTGGTACGCTAAGCTTTTGCCTAAACAGATCTTTATTCACAAAAAATGCTCACTCATACAAATCAAAAACTCATTTTTACAAAGAAGATTTCAAGAACATAGCAAGAGTCAGAAGAGTTGTCTCATTCATGAAAACTAAGAAAAAAAAAAGTATGATATACAGAAAAAGCAAGGTTTAAGAACTTACACAAAGTTGATCTTGGGAATGTAGAGATTGTAGATTGGAAGATTGGGAGCAAGGATGAGGTGATGGAACCGAGTGAACCACGGTTACTTTGCTTCTTTGGCTTGGAGAACATGCAAAGGATTGAGTGCTCTGGTTTGTGTTTTTCTCTTCTAAAGATTGAAAAGAAAAAGTGAAGAGGAAGAAGTTGAAGAAGGGTGTAACGCCCTGGTTACCCCAGAACAGTTACGGTGAACCGGAAATTTGACCCGCTACCCGAGTCCTTTGGTTAAAAACGTGTTCTAAGTGTCATTAACAGGTTAAGGTAGAAAATCAATAAAAAGGAAAGGATATATTTTATTGAATACATAAAATTGTTCACGGGCCCATAAAAACATTTACAAGTTATTTACAACTCAAAAAGGTCATTACAGTTTCAAAATTACAAACCCGCCGACCTAAGCGGCTAAAATAGGGTAAACCCCTAGTTCCTCTGAGAACTCCTTGGCCGTGGTGGTCAAGCGGCCGCATATGTACACATCACCACCTAAGCTCTCCACTCAAGGTTGGGTGAGCTTTTCTTTCCCTTTACCTGGACCACATAGCACCCATGAGCCAAGGCTCAGCAAGAAAACACAATAAAGCATGATATAATGTCAACAATGATCATAATAATCATTCAGGATTATCAGTCCAAACAAATAGGTGATAGTCGCAAAAGCCACTAAGTTGGGTCCAGCTCCCTTTAGCCTTGTGATGATAGGGTCACCAAGGCTTAATAGTTACCAAACCATGAGTCGAGCTTGACTTCAGTGATATGTGTACACACCCAGCCAGTCTACAGGAACCTTAACCTTGGCACGCTCTGATACCAAGTTGTAACGCCCTGGTTACCCCAGAATAGTTACGGTGAACCGAAAATTTGACCCGCTACCCGAGTCCTTTGGTTAAAAACGTGTTCTAAGTGTCATTTACAGGTTAAGGTGGAAAATCAATAAAAATGAAAGGATATATTTTATTGAATACATAAAACTATTCATGGGCCCATAAAAACATTTACAAGTTATTTACAACTCAAAAAGGTCATTACAGTTTCAAAATTACAAACCCGCCGACCTAAGCGGAAAAAATAAGGTAAACCCCTAGTTCCTCTGAGAACTCCTTGGCCGTGGTGGTCAAGCGGCCGCATATGTACACATCACCACCTAAGCTCTCCACTCAAGGTTGGGTGAGTTTTTCTTTCCCTTTACCTACACCACATAGCACCCATGAGCCAAGGCCCAGCAAGAAAACACAATAAAGCATGATATAATGTCAACAATGATCATAATAATCATTCAGGACTATCAGTCCAAACAAATAGGTGACAGTCGCAAAAGTCACTAAGTTGGGTCCAGCTCCCTTTAGCCTTGTGACGATAGGGTCACCTGTAACGCCCTGGCTACCCCATAACATTTACGGAGAACGGTGAACCAGAAATTTGACCCGCTACCCGAGTCCTTTGGTTAAAAACGTGATCTAAGTGTTATTATCAGGTTAAGGTGGAAAACCAGTAAAAAGGAAAGGGTACTTTTCATTAAGTAAATAAACTGCTCATGAGCCTTTCAAAATGTTTACAAGTAGTTCGTAATACAAAAGAGTCGCTATAGTTTCAAATTTACAAACTCCGCCGGCCTAAGCGGCAAAAATAGGGTAAACCCCTAGTCCCTCTGAGAACTCCTTGACCGTGGCGGTCAAGCAGCCCTTTATGTACACAACACCGCCCAAGCTCTCCACTCAAGGGTGGGTGAGTTTTTCTTTCCCTTTACCTACACCACATAGCACCCATGAGCCAAGGCCCAGCAAGAAAACATAATAAAACATGATATAATATCAACAACGATCATAATAACCATTCAGGACTATCAGTCCAGGAAAATAGGAGACAACAGCCAAAAGTCACAATAATGAGCATCGCTCCCTTTAGCCGTGTGACGATAGGGTCACCGGGGCTTAACGGTTAAGTGATTCTTTCATATGTTCGATCAGGACAGGTGCATGGTGATTAGTCACCAACATAACCTTCCTCACGACTCTAGAGTCGAAGCTATGGACAACGTCCCTTAGCCACGTGACTAACGGTCACCGGGGTCGTACACCTTGGCTATAGACATCTGGTCGTAGACCAGGCAAGCGCTTATAAGTTCTTCGACCTTAGGGTCGGTCCCGCATTAATGCCATAGAGCCATTCAATGCGTGATCGTCGACTTTAGAGTCGGTCCCTGACTAGTCAGTGTCTTAAGCAGGTAATCAGCATTCACTAGAATTTAATATGCAATCCACGTTCACATATATCAACCAACACGCCTCAATATCAAACCATGCATGTCATATACCTGTACAGGGTGCAACTGTACCCGTACACTATTTTCTTACCTCAAGTTCGAGCGAGAAGTATGATAAAGACGACCCCTGAGACCGATCGATCTTTTAGTTCCTTAGCGGTTACCCAAAGCTCGGCTTATGAAGCTCTTCAATGGTGGAACACACTCCCAATCTCCCAAGGCTTGCTTCCTAAGCTTGAATCCTCAAAATTGGTTCAAAAACCACAAAGAACAGTGAGGAGAAGAAGGTACGGGAGAACTCTAAAATACACTCTGTTTTTCCACCACCTTCTTCAGCTAATAAAGGGTATATCTATCCTAGGGGTGAAATGTCCATTTTACCCCTAGGTCAATTAATGGTTTCTAAAGACTCCCAAGGGCATTTTTGGTACTTTCCTCCTAACTCGTTAATCATAATTAACGCTCTCCAATTCCCGCTATTCTCAATAATCATAAACACCAATAATTCACATCCCGTTACCCTTTATCACCCGGTAACGCTCTAATCATCAAAATCACCCCGAGACTCAACCCAAGTCCCGACACTTAAACCTGCTGTGATTAAACCGCTAATCAATATTCTACGATCGTCTCATGTCGAATAGCTCGAACAAACCCACATCATAATGTGGTCTCAACATATATCATCGACATACATACAATTAACATTATATTATAATATAATTCTCATAAACATGCATAAACACATTTAATGGCATAATTAAACAAATATGGCCCTCCCGGCCTACAAATCCAGCCGTTAAACCACATTAGGGAATCCGGGGCATTACAACTATCCCCTCCTTACAGAAATTTCGTCCTCGAAATTTACCTGAACAGCTCAGGATACTGATTCTGCATATCAGACTCCAGCTCCCAGGTCGCCTCCTCGACCTTGCTGTTCCTCCACAACACCTTAACCAAAGGTATTGTCTTGTTCCTGAGGACTTTATCCTGCTGATCAAGTATCTGAACAGGCTGCTCCTCAAAGGAGAGATCTGGCTCAATCTCCAGATCTTCATAACTCAAAACATGACTCTCATCAGATACATACCTCCGAAGAGCGGATACATGAAATACGTTATGCACGACCGACAACGCCGGAGGCAAAGCTAGCCTGTAAGCCACTTGACCAATCCTCTCTAGGATCTCAAATGGAAATACAAACCTGGGACTCAGCTTGCCTTTCTTCCCAAACCTTCTCACCCCTTTCCATGGCGAGACTCTGAGGAAAACATAGTCTCCTACCTGGAACTCTACGTTCCTGCGTTTGGGATCTACATAGCTCTTCTGTCTACTTTGAGAAGTAAGCATCCGAACTCTAATTTTATCAATAGCCTCACTGGTCCTCTGAACTGCCTCAGGACCTAAGTATCTCCTTTCACCTGTCTCATCCCAATGAATGGGAGATCTACACTTCCTACCATATAGCATCTCATAAGGTGCAACTCCAATGGTAGACTGATAATTGTTATTATAGGAGAACTCTATCAAAGGCAGATACTTACTCCATGACCCACCAAAGTCCAGTAGACATGCCCGCAGCATGTCTTCTAATATCTGGATCGTCCTCTTAGATTGCCCATCTGTTTGAGGATGATAAGCTGTACTGAATTTCAGTCGTGTACCCATGGCTGTTTGTAAACTCTTCCAGAACTTGGAAGTGAAAGTAGGGTCCCGATCTGACACGATCGACCTAGGAGCCCCATGGAGGCGCACGATCTCTCTCACATAGAGATCTGCATACTGGTCAACAATATAAGTAGTCCTCACTGGTAGAAAGTGAGCTGACTTGGTATAGCGATCCACTATTACCCAAATGGAATCATGCTGACCAACAGTCCTGGGCAAGCCCACCACAAAGTCCATTGTGATGTCTTCCCACTTCCATTCCGGGATATCCAGAGGCTGCAATAACCCTGCCGACCTCTGATGCTCAGCCTTGACCTGTTGACATGTCAAGCACTTAGCCACGTACTCTACTACATCCCTGGCCACCAGTACAACGATCTCACATCCTGATACATCTTCGTGGTGCCTGGATGCAAAGAGTATGGTGTAGTATGAGATTCATCCAGAATCTCCCGTCTCAATGCAGTGTCTAACGGAACACATATCCGTCCCTTATATCTCAACAACCCCAAATCAGACACTGTATAGTCTCTGGATACTCCAGCCAAGACATCCTCTCTAATCTTGATCAGCTGTGGATCACCCAACTGACCCTCTTTAATCCTCTCTAGCAGCGTAGACTGTAGCGTAATATTGGCCAACTAGCCCACCAGCAACTCTATACCAGCTCTGGTCATATCATCAGCTAACTCCCTGGCTATCAGCCTAATACCATGAATCTGTCCCGGACCCTTCCGGCTTAAAGCATCAGCTACCACGTTGGCTTTCCCAGGGTGATACAAAATCTCACAATCATAATCTTTCATTAATTCCAGCCAACGCCTTTGCCTCATGTTCAAGTCCTTCTGAGTAAAGAAATACTTCAGGCTCTTGTGGTCTGTATAAATCTCACACTTCTCTCCATAGAGATAGTGCCTCCATATCTTTAAAGCAAAAACCACCGCTGCCAACTCTAGATCATGGGTAGGATACCTCTTCTCGTACTCCTTCAGCTGACGAGAAGCATAAGCTATAACTCTCTCTGATTGCATCAAAACACAACCCAAACCCTGATGAGAAGCATCACAGTATATCACAAACTTCTCTTGGTCTGTTGGAAGACTCAGAACTGGAGCTGTAATCAACCTTTGCTTCAACTCTTGGAAGCTGTTCTCACACTTGTCTGACCACACAAACTTCTGACCCTTGCGTGTCAACTCAGTCAATGAAGTAGTAATCTTTGAGAACCCCTCCACAAAACGTCTGTAATACCCTGCCAATCCAAGGAAACTTCTAACTTCAGAAGCATTCTTTGGCCTTGGCCAATCTCTGACCGCTTCAATCTTTGATGGATCTACTTTAATCCCCTCCTTACTGACAATGTGCCCAAGGAAGGACACCTGAGACAACCAGAACTCACACTTTTTGAACTTTGCAAACAATCTGTGTTCTCTCAACCTCTGTAGAACCAACCTCAGATGTTGCTCATTCTCTAACTCAGTCTGAGAATATACTAGAATATCATCGATGAAGACGATCACAAACTGGTCCAAATAATCCTTGAACACTCTGTTCATCATATCCATGAAAGCAGCAGGGGCATTAGTCAACCCAAATGACATAACTAGAAACTCATAATGCCCATACCTAATACGAAAAGCGGTCTTTGGTATGTCTCCCTCCTTAACCCTCAACTGATGATAACCAGAACGAAGGTCGATCTTAGAGAATACCGTCTTACCCTGCAATTGATCAAACAGATCATCTATCCTTGGCAAAGGATACCGGTTCTTAATTGTCAACTTATTCAGTTCCCTGTAATCTATACACATTCTCAGAGAACCATCTTTCTTCTTTACAAACAGAACTGGCGCACCCCAAGGTGAAAAGCTAGGTCTGATAAAACCCAAATCCAACAGCTCTTGCAACTGTACCTTTAATTCTTTCAACTCAGCTGGGGCCATTCTGTATGGTGCTCTAGACACTGGCTCCGTCCCTGGGGCCAGTTCTATAACGAACTCAATCTCTCTGTGTGGAGGCAACCCTGGAAAATCCTCTGGAAACACATCCAGAAACTCACACACAAGTCTAGTATCCTCCGGTCTCACTAGCATGACCTGAGTGGTATCAACCACACTGGCTAAGAATCCAATGCAACCCCCTTGCAACAAATCCGTAGCCCTCAATACAGAAATCATAGGAATACGGGGTCCATGCACAGCACCAACAAATACAAAAGGATCCTCACCTTCAGGCTCAAAGGTGACCATCTTTCTTCTACAGTCAATGGTTGCCCCATACTGGCCAACCAGTCCATACCCAGTATCATATCAAAGTCAGTCACAACCAACTCTATAAGATCCACTGACAACTCTCTGCCCTCCACCAACACTGGCAAAGATCTGACCCACCTCCTGGATACAACCAGCTCCCCAGTGGGTAACAAAGTACCAAACCCCACAGCATAGAAATCACAAGGTCTACACAATCTATCAATAACACTACTTGCAACAAAGGAATGTGTAGCACCGGAATCAATCAATACATTATAAGCAGTTCCTGCGCTAAGAAGCTGACCTGTAACAACTGAGGGCGAAGCCTCAGCTTCTGCTTGAGTCAAAACAAACACTCGCGCTGGGGCCGAGCTGTCTGCCTTCCTGGGCTCTTCCTTTCTTGCCTTAGGCCAATCCTTTTTTAAATGACCCACTGCTCCACAAGAGAAGCAGGCCCTTGCCTTACACTCTCCCAAGTGATGCCTCTTGCATCTAGGACACTCGGGATAAGACCTCCAGGCTTCACTGCCCCCAGGACAACCTATTGTAACACCACGAGGTCTCCTGTCAGGACCTGGAACTGGGAAGGTGTCAGGAACCTTCCTCTTCTGATCACTGGGGCCAACACCCCTACCAGAACCCACAAAAGGAGGACCTGGTCTCCTGAAATCCCTTCTGGCTGCACTTTCACGACAGATCTTAATCTCTGCAGTTTCAGCTGTAAGCGCCTTCTCCACCACCTGTGCATAAGTAGTAACTCCTGCCACAGTGGTGATGCGCACATCTCGGGCTAACCTGGGCTGTAGCCCCTGTAAGAAACGCTCTCTCCTGGTCCCATCAGTGGGTACCAACTCCTTGGCAAACTTTGCCAAACGGTCAAACCTTAAGGCATACTCGGTTACTGATAAGTTTCCCTGAAGTAGCCTCATAAATTCATCAGCCTTCGCCGCTCTAATGGCGTCATTATAATACTTTTCATTGAACAAGGTCTGAAATTCCTCCCAGCTCAGGAGATTAACATCCTTGGTCTGACCAAACACTTCCCACCAAATCCGGGCATCTTCCCGAAACATATAGGCAGCACAGGCCACCCTCTCAGTACCAACTACCTTCATAAAATCCAGAACAATGGTAATCATGCTCATCCATTGTTCAGCTTTGGTAGGATCGGCACTGCCTTCAAACACAGGAGGTTGTTGCTTCCTGAACCGCTCATAAAGTGGTTCCAATCTGTTTTCAACCCCAGGCAGTGGCCCAATAACTGGCACCGACACAGAAGGTGCCTCTGCAACATTGGCAACTACAGGCACTTGCTGCTGTCTTAGGAGACGAAGCTCCTCTCCCTGTTTTACCACTATAGCCTGCAAATCATTAAACAATTGCTGCCAGTTTGCAGATGCTGGCTGTGGAACCTGAGATTGGTCATTCTCTTGACCCTGACTGTTATTATTCTGGCCTGGATCACTCTGGCCAGCTGACATGTCTGTCTGTCCTGAGTTCATTCTGTCACTGATACCTTACTGAAACAACAACCAATACGGCCAGTCAGGTAGTAATAACTATACCTCTTGCCGCCTCACGGTCCAAGAACAACAGACAACTATCACATTCCACAGTCATTCCGTATTCACAAACAGATTCATGTTTATGGCACTCAGCACCCAGCATGTATCACATAATAACTTATAAACAACCATGCTAATAAGCAGGCGCCAGCAATCTCAGTACTAATCAGTACACATTTGCTGAAGATTTAATATCTCAGGGCACAAGCTCAACATAATATCTCATGCACACAGGTAAAGCATATATATCACATTTAAGCAATTATACATGTAACCACTTAGATAGTTACCAAACCATGAGTCGAGCTTGACTTCGGTGATGTGTGTACATACCCAGCCAGTCTACAGGAACCCTAACCTTGGCATTGCTCTGATACCAAGTTGTAACGCCCTGGCTACCCCAGAACAGTTACGGAGAACGGTGAACCGGAAATTTGACCCGCTACCCGAGTCCTTTGGTTAAAAACGTGATCTAAGTGTTATTATCAGGTTAAGGTGGAAAACCAGTAAAAAGGAAAGGGTACTTTTCATTAAGTAAATAAACTGCTCATGAGCCTTTCAAAATGTTTACAAGTAGTTCGTAATACAAAAGAGTCGCTATAGTTTCAAATTTACAAACTCCGCCGGCCTAAGCGGCAAAAATAGGGTAAACCCCTAGTCCCTCTGAGAACTCCTTGACCGTGGCGGTCAAGCAGCCCTTTATGTACACAACACCGCCCAAGCTCTCCACTCAAGGGTGGGTGAGTTTTTCTTTCCCTTTACCTACACCACATAGCACCCATGAGCCAAGGCCCAGCAAGAAAACATAATAAAACATGATATAATATCAACAACGATCATAATAACCATTCAGGACTATCAGTCCAGGAAAATAGGAGACAACAGCCAAAAGTCACAATAATGAGCATCGCTCCCTTTATCCGTGTGACGATAGGGTCACCGGGGCTTAACGGTTAAGTGATTCTTTCATATGTTCGATCAGGACAGGTGCATGGTGATTAGTCA
Organism: Humulus lupulus; assembly: GCF_963169125.1. NCBI lineage: Eukaryota > Viridiplantae > Streptophyta > Magnoliopsida > Rosales > Cannabaceae > Humulus > Humulus lupulus. Next base: position 248,208,899 of record NC_084794.1, read on the forward strand.
CCAACATAACCTTCCTCACGACTCTAGAGTCGAAGCTATGGACAACGTCCCTTAGCCACGTGACTAACGGTCACCGGGGTCGTACACCTTGGCTATAGACATCTGGTCGTAGACCAGGCAAGCGCTTATAAGTTCTTCGACCTTAGGGTCGGTCCCGCATTAATGCCATAGAGCCATTCAATGCGTGATCGTCGACTTTAGAGTCGGTCCCTGACTAGTCAGTGTCTTAAGCAGGTAATCAGCATTCACTAGCATTTAATATGCAATCCACGTTCACATATATCAACCAACACGCCTCAATATCAAACCATGCATGTCATATACCTGTACAGGGTGCAACTGTACCCGTACACTATTTTCTTACCTCAAGTTCGAGCGAGAAGTATGATAAAGACGACCCCTGAGACCGATCGATCTTTTAGTTCCTTAGCGGTTACCCAAAGCTCAGCTTATGAAGCTCTTCAATGGTGGAACACACTCCCAATCTCCCAAGGCTTGCTTCCTAAGCTTGAATCCTCAAAATTGGTTCAAAAACCACAAAGAACAGTGAGGAGAAGAAGGTACGGGAGAACTCTAAAATACATTCTGTTTTTCCACCACCTTCTTCAGCTAATAAAGGGTATATCTATCCTAGGGGTGAAATGTCCATTTTACCCCTAGGTCAATTAATGGTTTCTAAAGACTCCCAAGGGAATTTTTGGTACTTTCCTCCTAACTCGTTAATCATAATTAACGCTCTCCAATTCCCGCTATTCTCAATAATCATAAACACCAATAATTCACATCCCGTTACCCTTTATCACCCGGTAACGCTCTAATCATCAAAATCACTCCGAGACTCAACCCAAGTCCCGACACTTAAACCCGCTGTGATTAAACCGCTAATCAATATTCTACGATCGTCTCATGTCGAATAGCTCGAACAAACCCACATCATAATGTGGTCTCAACATATATCATCAACATACATACAATTAACATTATATTATAATATAATTCTCATAAACATGCATAAACACATTTAATGGCATAATTAAACAATTATGGCCCTCCCGGCCTACAAATCCAGTCGTTAAACCACATTAGGGAATCCGGGGCATTACACACCGAGGCTTAATAAATAAGTGAACTGTTATTATTTCAAACAAGATAGGTGCATGGTGACTAGACACCTACATAACCTTCCTCATGACCTTAGAGTCATAACACTGGAACAGCGTTCCCTTGCCATGTGACAAACAGTCACCTGGGCCTTTGGCCCTGGCTCTAGTAACTAGTCTTAGACTAGACAAGCACTTATAAGTTCATCGACCTTAGGGTCGGTCCAGCGTTAATGCCTTAGAGCCATTCAACGCTGCTATCGATTAGATATAATCTTCATTTGGCTCGGTGTTCATGACGCTATGCCATTTCTGATTCTTTAGGTCAGTGTCCCTGACTAGTCAGTACATATACAAGTATAAAACATTCGCTAGCATTTAATAGGCAATCCGTATCCATATTTACCAATCAACATGCCTTAATACAATCACGCATGTCACATATACACAAGGTGCAGTTTTCTTACCTCGGGTTCGAGCGAGGATTAATAATAAGAACAACCCTTGAGAACGATCAACCCTTTGGTCCCTTAGCGGTTACCTGGTCATAACCAATTATAGGATTCCATCAATAAGTTGGGTAATAAAATATTTCCAGACCAAGACCTAGCCTCCGGGACATCGAATCCCACTAAATCGGGTAGTAGGATCGATCCCGAGGCCTAAGGTTTGTATCCCTAGGTCAAAAACACAGTTTTGGCCAAAATGACTTTCAAGCGCCGCAACCCTTCCCCAAGCGTCGCAGCCCTTCCCCGAAACAGAAACAATCCTCTCACGCCTCTGCCTCAAGCGTCGCGGCCCTTCCCCAAGCGCTGCAACCCTTCGGCCCCAGTTCAGCCAACACCCTGGTTTTTCTTCCCTTGCATTTTCCTTAGAACCAACCTTCCAAACCAACCCCAAACCTTACCAAAACATCCAATTCAATCCCAATCAAACATACACAAAAACTCCCCTTGATTCCAACTTTCCACATCAAAATCTATAGGCTGAAAACTAAAAGAAAAACAGAGTAACACCTTAAATTCATGGACAAATCCTTACCTCCAGCTGGTTTTGAATCCTCCTTAGTAGATGAGCTAATTTTATAACCTCCAAGCTTTGATTTCCTAGCTTGCTACTTCAATTTGGGACCAAAAACTTCAAAGGGAATTAGGGAGAAGATGATGTACGGGAAGGAGAAGCTTGCTCTGTTTTGTTCTATATGCTTCTACAGCCAACTTAAAACATATATAACCCAAGCCAAATGACCCTAATGCCCCTAGGTCATTTAAAGCTTCTAAAGTCTCCCCAAGGGTAAAATCGTCATCTTTCACCTATTTCGTTAATCATAATTAACGCTCTCCAACTCCCGCTATCCTCAAAATTCCCAAACACCAATAATTCATAACCCGTTACCCTTTTACTCCCGGCAACGTTCTAATCATTTAATCATCCCGAGACTCACCCCAAGCCTCGAACTTAATCCCGTTATGTCTAAACCGCTACTTAATATTCAAATATCGTCTCATGCCGAATAGCTCGAATAAATCCACATTATAATGTGGCCTCAACAATATATCATCGACATGCATACAAATATACGATTACGTCCTCAACGGGCCAAATTACCAACATACCCCTGTCATGAAATGTGGACCCACATGCATGCATTTAACATCATATCATAATATAATTCACATAAACATGCATATATTCGATTAATGGCATAATTAAACAAGTATGGCCCTCCCGACCTACTAATCCCGCCATTAAACCATATCGGAGAATTCGGGGCATTACAAAGGGGTTTAAATAGGGAAAAAAGTGGCATTCGAAAGGAAATATGAGCCCTTGATTAGGGTTAAAACATGATCCAATGGACCACATTTGATCTCGAAAATTGGCAGAGAATAGGAAAGGACGTGTGCAGAGAAAATAGTACTTGAGTACTCTCAATGTCTAATCCTGTATTGACACATGTCCACACTCGAGTGTGGTAGGTGAACAAGTTTCCCGAAAGTTAAGTTCAAAAGTTTCATTTTCATGGGATTCGAACCAACACTTTTGAGGGGGAAAAATATTACACCCAAATTTCGAGAATGAATAAACAGCATCGAAATGTAGGTTCGTAACATGTAAGCTCGAGGTTAACAATTATTGGCATTATACTTGTACAAATTATCATGAAGTTTCAAAGTTACGTCATCAGCGCTCGAGCATGAGTTGCAGGCTCGAAGGTATTAGTCTCCTCCAAGAGATGAGTTCGATAGACTGATCAAGCAAGGAGGTGGCGACAACTGGAATGGTGAGCTCGATGATATGTTGAGTAGAGTTCAAGCTCGAAGGCGCGTTAAATATATATACATAAAAGTTATTAGGAAATCACTATTTCTTTGAGATTAGGTTAAGTCGTGTATTGAATCATTATTTTTATGAGAACTTTATTTAAATAATGCATTTAAGTTGTATTATTATTATTCAAATATTCATTTGAATTTAAATTTAAATGTATGTTGTAACTTCCCTAAATTTGTGGGAATATATTCTTGTAACCAGGTCTATAAATAGTCTGGATTTAGTCATTTATAATCAGGCGCAATTGGGCACTGAGAAACATTATGTTTTTTCTTAAAACTTTAACGCAGACTATAATAAAAGTAACTTGTGGACGTAGGCATATTTTAATTGAACCACGTTAAAAATCTCTTTCTATTATTTTCTTCATTGCTAATTATTTAATTGTTCTACATAATTAAATTGACGAAAAAACGACCTCAACATTATTGAAAAATAAAAACAAAAAATGCCAAAACCTTTTTTTCCGAATAATAAAATTATGCTGTGACAAAAACATTTTTTTCCCGATTGAAACAGTGATTTCAACTTTACTAATAATAATAATAATAATAGTAATAATAATAAATGTATGAAAAAGACTCGTGCAAAGTGTATGGTCCATCACATCTCCATGGATGCAGCACTAAATATAATTAAATTTATAGTTGTTTTTAATGATTCGTCTTTCATTTCAAGCAAATTAGTTCCTACGAAGTTCGCACTTAAATCGTACCATTATTATTAATTGGCCCTCTTTTATTATATTGGGCAATTATTATTATTATTTTGCTATCTATATTATTGATATTTAAAAGGGATACAAGCATACTTGATTAACTAAAAACTATTTAATAATCATACTATGATATATTACAAGTTCATCAATCACTTTATTAAGTTTATAGGACACTTTTTTCATGAGTAATAATACTTAATATTTATATTCATATATTACCCTAAAATATTATAAACATGTCATTTTAAATATTATAATCAAACTTAATAACACACTAATATATATGAGTTTTCAATAGATAAATATCAAATCATTCGAGTTTTAGCTAAACATATTATATTTGATTCTTTATTATCGAAATTTCTAATAATAATTATCTGTTTTACAAAAATTATCAAAATTAACCACTGTATGAATTTGTTCTTTTTTTTTTCTTTTCTAAACAACATTATTAATTTTGCCCTTATTGTATTACTAAAACTAAAATAATAATTATAATAAAACTAAAAGGATTATTAAATAAAGTGTCGTGAGATTTTAGAAATTATATATTTTAGTTTTAGTTCATTTAAAATAAATAAAAAATAAATTAAGCATTTAATTATGATTAAAAAAAGTGTAAAAATATCTCATAAAAAAATGACAAAATTAGTTAGATAGTTAAAATTATTATTAATTTTTTTATTTGATGAAGTATATCCTATTGAAAAAGAAAATATAAAGCTTATTTACATCAAAAAGCTCTAATTTAATCTGTCTTTTGCATTTAGTTCCGGATCTCAAATTTTTTACACTAAATTCACAGCCTTTTAAAAACTTAAGAACGTTAGGGTTTGATTGGTATTTGATTCAATTTAAATCATTCAATTTAAAAATATTGGATTTAATATATTTTAAATATTCTCTTTTTTTTGCTATGTATGCACTATTTTTAAGAAAAAAATTGAAACATCAAGAAAACGATAGATTATCATTTTCACTTTTATTGAAGGATTATATGTCAATTTTCAGAAAGAGTTTTTTATGTTTTATAAAATAGGTGTACCAATCAAGTTTTCTGTAGCAGCTTTTACTTTTTAAATTCCAAAAATGATAAAACCATTTTCAAATTCATTACCAATCAACCCCATAGTTATTTTTCGTTTTTTTATCCATTTTTTTTAGGTCAAAAAATTATAATTTTGTGGCCAAAATTTCAAACCTATATATTTTTTTACACATCTCCCACGTAATTTTGACATTAATTTTTTTTCTCTAAATAAAAATAACTTCAAATTTATTAATAAAAATACATTCCATAATTATTTTTAATTCATAAATATATTAAATTTATTATAATATCTAAACAATAGTTGAACTTCATTTTTTTAAAATGTATTTTTAGCATAATTTCACTAAAACGTTGTTATACTTTATGATAATTTGAATGATTATATTATAAATACTTGAAAAAAAAATTAAACGATTGAAGTACAGTATTAATATATTTTTTTAATTCACAATAAATAAATTACAAAATTATATTATTATTATTTAAATTTGAGGGTTTATACATTTTTAGACCCTGTATTTTGCCTCATTACTTGTTTGGACCCTGTGTTTTGACAAATTATTTTTTGGACCTTGTGTTTTATAAAATTGTTCAAATAGGCCCCTAAACCTGATTTTGATGAACAAAAAATTGAATATAACAACACAGTTCTTAGGCCGAATGACTGTATTTTTGTTCTGAGTTGTTAGTTCGATGAATTATTTGTGATTTTAGTTCAAAAATTTTTGATCAAAATCGGGTTTAGATGTCTATTTGAACTATTTTATAAAATACAGGATCCAAAAAGTAATTTATCAAAACATAGGGTCCAAACAGGTAATGAGTCAAAACACAAGGTCTAAAAAATCATAAACCCTGAATTTTATAAAAAAAAAAATTGCCAACATTTAAACTATGCCTAAAAAGATGTCTAGGTTGAGGATTTTTGTCACACAAATCTTTATATTTTAACAAAAAATTTGGATGGAAAAGTGAATTTGGATTACAATATGATATTAACATTTTTAAAAAGGTTCAAGATTCAAATATAAAAATTGAGGTCATAAAAAACAGGCTACATTATCTTCAGGAAAATTCACAAAAATACTTAAGATTTAAAAAATTATTAAAAATACAGAATATGGAAAAAATTATAAAAATATGGAAGGACCAATCGTAACTACAGAGTTTTTTTTTTTTAAACAAAGTTTACAAATTTGTAACAATGCAACTTTTTTGTAACTAAATTTTACAAATTTGTAACTAAAATTTACATGTGTGTAATTATATATTACGATTTTGTAAACAACATTTACAAACTAAATAGAAGATTGTAACAGACAATTATATAACTGTTAACTGCATTTTTCAAAAAAAAATTTAAAATTTACAGTGCTATGTAATTTTTCCTAAATTTTATGTCAAATTTGATTAAAAAATGAGTCAATGTTATATTTGGTCCAATTTTTGCAATTGTGCCCCAATACATTTGGTGCAAATTAACTTAAAAAGTCAAGAAAATCATTTTATTTTTGATGAAATTATATATAAAAAATTATTAAATAAAGAAGTAAAAAGTTAAAAATCTTTAAATTAATATAAACAATATTAATTAGTCACAAAATAGTAAATAAAAAATGTGACATTTATTGTTGGCTAAATTTGACACAACTTTTAGCATGTGTTAAATTTGACCTACATTTTTGCATCACTATTAGAGTCTCATTTTGTCAAGATGTTTTAAAAAAATAACAATATCCCACTTTTATAACTCTTAATTGGAGATATTCTTAAGCGGAAGATATTGATGCAAATGCGCCAAATAATAATAATATTGTTGAACCTTAATCAAGAAAGTATCATATTGATGATTTATAGATTTGAAATTGTTTAATAATTTGCACTAATTAAGGTTTTATATCTAATGATTCTAATCAAACCTTGTAATCCCGTAATTAATCATGGTGCGCTTTACAAAATCATGCAAACCTTACAAAATCTAAACATAATTTACCAGTTTTCAACACTATATAGGCAAATCCGAAGATACCAGTTAATACAAACAAAGAGTCAATATCATCATTCTCTAGTGGAACTTAAGCTAAATTTTCTCAATTATCACTTACAAATGATAAACAAAAGCCTAATCATGTAGCTAACTTTTTTTATTAGCAATAATGATGGCTATTAGGGTTTTCTTATACCTTTATAATAATAATAATAATAATTTGTTCACCTTGGCTCTTCAACTTTAAAAAGATTAATTTAATTTATAAAGCCATCATTATACCTAGAACTGAGAAAGGGATATAAATATTTAAAAAATAACAAAACTTATAACTCTTGCTCAAACTCTATATGGTGAGAGTGACTAAGAACACTTTCAGTAGAAGGAGTAAAATGTCTAATTTTTTATAATATAGAGAAAAAATTGTTAAATAGTCTTCCAATAGGTGATGTAAAGTTATATTTATTTACCTAAATTAATAGTATTTCTCTATATGTAGTGAAACACTATCCATCAAGCTATAAATATTATATTATTTTTTTTATAAACTTTTGTATATATATATATGAGTGTGTGATACTATTATATTTAATTATTTTATTTCTTAAAATGAATAAAATATTTTTAAAAAATATAATATTTAAATGATGTAGAGAAAAAAATAGAGAAGTTGATGTATGGTATAATGTAAAAGTTTGAGGTAAATTATAATAAAATATATATATTGGTGGTGTATTTTGTAATACACTTTCTCTATAATATTTAACTAAAACTCACAAAAACATCTTTCATCAGCTCCTTTATACATATATTTATAATAGTTATGCACAAACTTCAATTAATTCATATCTACATTTACATAACATTTATATAATATTTTAATATTATTATTTTTCTTTATAAGCTTTCTCTCTCCCATTTAGAATATATATTTATTATTTCTTTTTTCTTTTTCAATTATTTTATTTTACTTTAATTAATAAAATATGTTTAAAGATATAATATTTAAATGATGTAGAGAAATATATAGAGAAGCTGATGTATGGTATAATGTAAAACTTAAAGGTAAAATAGAAAAATGTGTGTTTTTGAAAGGTGTTTTAAAGGATGGAGTAGATCATCCATTAGGAGTGCTCTAAATAACTGAAAGGGTTTAGCTAAGTTTATAATATTAATCCTCGATTAATACCCAAATAATTATCGATGAACTATATATTAAGCCTAATAATTTATAGATAAGATAAAAATAATGGATAAGTTTTTTTAATTGACACATAATGCAAATAATATTTAACACTATTCTCATTGTGTAGTTTATGTATATAGAATAGATAAGATTAATGATTTGTACACCCCAAAATATGTAGAAAAAATATTATACAAAATAATGCAACACTATTAATTAAAAAAAAATATTCATTGTTATTTGAACTACTGCTTGACCCATACGGAAGCGAGCATTTATATTCATCATTAAAAGAAATAAAAGTAATAAAATAAAAAAACCAAAGCCTAGATTACAAATTAAACTAAAGTGGGTGTGGCGTATTTTGCTTAAATAATTTAATTAATTGTAAAACGGTGATATATTTATATATATAATAGTGTATTAGTACTATAATTAATTGTCAACATCATGTCACCTAATGAGTATATATCACAATGTAATTTGAACTCTTTTGCCGATGATGTAGCCTTAGTTAGGGGCAAACCTTCATGGACTTCAACAATATTTCATTATCTTTATTGAAAAATACAATAAAAAATCAATACACTAGATATAGGTGGACCAGGTGTTTAGATTATTATTATTATTGTGGGTCCAGATTTTCTTTTCTTTTATTTTTTGTTGATTAAAACAGATGTGGGTCCTGAAATTCTAAGGGTTGATTAATAGGTTACCTAATATAATTGACATAGTTAGTGTTGCTAAGATGAATATATATATATATATATATATATATATTAGGTAGCCAACATATAATATATATAATATATGTTTGCTTAGTTTTAAAATTGTAAATATTATCAATAATTTTAATAAAAATTTATTCATTATTTTTTTTAAATATATATATAGTAGAATGAATTATAGTTCTATAGTATATACAAATGTTTATATCAATAATCTTTATATATATATATGACATTTAAACACAACGTTAGTATATATATATTTATATGATTACATGACATATATATAAAATACAATAATATTTAAAAAGAAATTTATAATAAAAATAAAAAAAGTCATAGTGTAGACACATGTATATGTGCATCAACTATTTTTAGTTTCTAATGTATCTCGCAATATTATTTGGTGAATTTGATAAAGAAAAAGAGTTCAATCACTTGATAAAAAATAAACTATCATACAAATTTATAAGATAAAAAAAATGATACATACGCCTTTATTATTTTTAAATAAATATGATTTAATTATTTAAATTATCATAAATTTTCTTTAAAATATCATATATATTTTAATTAATTAATTTTTGTTTAAGTTTATGTTTGTTCAAGTTTTTAAATTTTGTAGTGACAACAAAATATTATATATTATATGTTTAATATAATATTAAGTTTAAGTTTAATAAAATTTTATTTAAGTTAAAAAAATGTATGGTTTTATTATTTTTAAATAATTATAATTGTAAAATATCTCAAAAATATCTTATTTTAATTTTTTTAATTATTTATTTATTTAAGTTTAAGTCATGTTTACAATCTACTGTTAAATATAAGAATATTCTGTTAAAGTTCGCGGAAAAAAATAAAAAACCGTTAAAATCAAGAATTTTCGTTATCTACACACTTATTATATACAAGAGATATATGTCCTCTCAAATATATATATATATATATTATATAAAAAGTGTATAGATAATGGAAATTCTTGATTTTAATAGTTTGTTTTGATAATGTTAACAAAATATTTTTTTAAATATTTAATGGAATATACTTTTGAAAATAATTAAAAATAGATATTTATTAATTGTTGACGCGGTTTTTCACCAACAGTATATTAAGAAATAAAATGGGTAGATTAGTGCTAGATTATAAATCGCAATGAAATATTAAGTATTCACTCGAAAGCACAGAACTTTTACGTGGTTTAGTGGTTAAAAATCAACCTAGTCAACAAGTCAATATTAATATTGTTTCTCTCTCTATTTCTGCAGAGTTTCGGTAATACAAAAAATGATCCCCCTTCCCTGTCCAACATTCCTAGTATTTAAAGGGAAATTCCATGGACAAGTTTGGATCAATGCGTAAATAAACCACGTAATTATATATATGGTATATAATTAATACAGATTATTCTCATTTACATTGGGATATGATTTGATAACAGAATAAATATGGTCATGCTATATTGGATAATAAATGATAGCTATATGATACCGCATAGCTATTAATGAGCGCACAAAAAATTCCTGAATCTCCTGGGATCCTTCAGTATGTGTTATATCTGGGTCCTCACGAGCTGAATATCTCACATGAGTTCGTGCTTAATAACTATTTGACTCCGAGATCAGAGTAGGTTCAGAACGCCTAGGGTCTCACCATTATGAGTCTCGAACTTGATTATTACCTTAAGTGTTGGTCAGATAATGACTTGTATACCGTGTACGAATTGGATTGAACCTTGAGCTACTCACATGGTTAATAACCAGATATTCTACTTGGTTATTTTTCCACATATTCACCTGCCATCTGTACCTGGGCAAGTAATTGAACTCGTGCTAAATTTAGGGTACAACATTAATTATATTAATATAAATTTAAATATTATAAAATATCATTATTATAATAATATATAATATAAGATTAGATATTTAATAATTATACTAATATAACTTTAAATGTTATAAAATATTATTATGATAATATATAATCATAATTTTTTACTAATTATATTTATATGAATTCAAATATTATAAAATATTATTATGATAATAATATGTAATACAAGACTAGATTTTTAATACTTGTGTTAATAAAAAATTTAGTATTATAAAATATCATTAATACATAATTTTAATTTTTATTAAAAAAAATTATTATTTATGTTTAAAAAGGGTATCATATTATATATATATATTTAAAAAATCATAAATAATATTTTGGTTTAATTTTTTATTTAATATGTTTATGTCGTTTTTTATATATAATATTGTTTAATTATTTAAAACTTATGTAACAATGATACAAATTTAATAAATATAATCAATAAATTCTACAAATAAAACTAAGTAAATGTGTATTGCATGTAACTTGTATTTAGTATATATAATATATGTTGACATCAATTTTCGTCAACTTAAATTTGAAGACTAAACAATATTTCAGAAAAGAATAGTAGAACTTTTACGTGGTTCAGCAGTTAAAATCTGTCTAATCCATGAGTCAATATTATTGATCTTAATACTCTCTCAAAGTTTCTCAGGGCAATTCGACAGATAATTCTCAGTACCAATTTGTGCGTGAATACAAATGAAAATTACCAGGCTATATATAAGGCTGGTTGGGAGAATATCTTCCCTTGATTCAGGGAAGTTACAACCAACTATTCAAACTGAAATAAATGTAAATAAATACATTAAATACATAATATCCCATGATAATTGGGATTTAATATCATATAATAACAAATCCCTAAGGAATAGGGATCTCCAAACAGCTATTGTGTGCAAAATGCATTGCTGACCTCGAATGCAAGGTTAACGCGCTTTCGAGATCGACCAATACTTCGAGCTCGTTATTCCAGTCAGCCTCCTCCTCGGCTAGTGGTTTCATCAAACTCAATCTTCGGAGACCAATATCTCCAAGCTTACAACTAAGGCTCAAATAACACCCATATGCGTCGGAGAAGATTCTTTCTTTCGAGCTTGAAACTTAAGCTTGAGCATTTTAAACTCGTGCTCGATTGCCAACAAGAACAGGTCAGGAATCATGCATATTTATATGAGTGTTCAACCACTGCTTGTTATTTTCGAGCTTACGCTTTACGAGCCTACATTTCAAGACTCATTTATTCATCCTCGAAATTTGGGTATAACATTTTTCCCCCTGAAAAGTGTTGGTTCGAATCCTATGAGAATGAAACTTTTGAACTCCACTTTCGAAAATTGTGTCACCTACCACCCTCGAATGCGGACATGCATCACTTGGGGATTGAATACCTAGAGTACTCTTTTTTCGCACATGTCCTTTCCTATTCCTTTTTGCCGCCATATTTCGGGAATCAAACGTGATCCCTTGAATCTCCTTTTAATATGAATCAATGGCACAGATCCATTCGACCTTTGATTTGACAGCTGGGGTATATATATGCCCCTTCTCCTTCTTCCTCATTCTCACATTTACTTTTCAAAAAATACGAACCAGAGAGAAAAAGAAAGAAAGAACCAGAGCTTTCTATAACGACCCAAAAATCACTAATAAGGCTTAAGGGCCTTGATTAGTGTGTCGGGAGAGAGTAATTGGTTTATATGTGATTTTAATTATTTAATGCATTATTTTGTGATAAGCGTGCTTATATGATTATGCGGATATATGAAATGCATGTTTACGGGTATTAGTATGCATGTGGGCCCTGTTTAGCTAAAAGGGAAATATTTGTATTTGTGGCCCGTTGAGGGCATAAATGTGATTATATGTTATAATTGTGAAGACCACATTATTATGTGGATATATTTGCAGCATGCGGCTTGAGGCGATCCTAGGGAGTCAGTTAGCGGGAAAGTCACAACGGGACTCAATACCTGACTCGGGGAGTCAAGGGGTATTTTGGGTATTAGTTATTTATTTGGGTTATCAGGTTGTGAAAATAAATCATTGGAGATATATTTTAAGTTAGAGAGTTTAGGAGGGAATATTGGGTAAATTTACCATTTTGCCCTCGAGGACGTTTTTGGTACCCCGAGTCTCGGTTTTAACTTAAGTAACTTAAGTTAGATAAAACAAAACTAAGGAAATAAGTAGAAACTCCTAAATCGACCCTTCTCTTTTTCTCAGCTCACTCATCTCTTTCTCAAACTCTCTCTCTCTCAAGCTAAACCATTGAAACCAAGGGAAATTTGGGCTAGAAACTCAAGGATTTGAGCTGGAATCTTGGGGACTAATTCAGTAGCAATCTGGTGGTTCAGGCAAAAGTTGAGGTAAGTTTTGAATTATGATTTTAGCTGTTTAATTCTGTAGTTTTTGACTGGGTTTTAAGTGTTCTTGGGTTCTTGATGTTGAATATTGAATTGAAGTTTAGGGATGAGGATTTAAGCTAGGTTCTTGTTGGGTTTTGCTACTGGGAACATGTTAGGGTGTTTGTGATAGTTAAATTATGTTATTGGGATGGTTTTGGGTTGATTTGATTGAGGTTTAGTGGTTGGAAATGAGGATTTTTCTGGGTTCTAAGGGGTCGGGCTGCGACTCTGTTCTTTGTGTGTAGAGCCGCAGCGCGTGTCTGCTGCATGGGGAGGCTGGGCCTCTGATGGAAGGCTTAGGGTCGTGACTCTTAAGAGCATTTTTGGCTTTGATGAGGTTTTAGGTGCGGGAACTTAACCTAGGGTGCTCAGGATTGATTCCATTACCGTATTTGGTGGAATTCGATGTTCCGAAGGCTAGAACTTGGTCCAGAAAACTTTATTCAATTATTATTGATGGAAACCCCCGTATCTTGGTTGTGAATAGGTGTACGCTAGGGCTCGGGAACAGGATCGTGCTCAAGGGGTCATTTCTCGTAATCAGAGCGCTCAGAATTAAAGGTAAGAAAAGTGCACCCGGTTGTATGACTATGTTGGGACTAAGGGTTCCCTATACCTGTATGCATTATTGTACGATTGTATTATGCCCAGTGAGCATGAATAAGCAGCCTAAGAGTGCCGGAATTAATATTGGCGCACAGGACACGGCTCAGCCACTGGTAGCCGAGGACAGCTTAATATTCACTAAGCTCGGTTTAAGCGGATCGGAGTCAGTGCGGTAAACAGAGGGTGCGACCTAAGAGCGTCGACCCTGGTTATTGATGTTAATTTGTTGAATGTGATCTACTAGATATCTGAATATCAGATTGTGGATTTATTGATTATGTTCGCTGACTATGTAAGTGCTGTGGATTGCTGAGTGTTTGATTATGCTTAATGAATTATTTGATTATTGATACTGTTCATGCTATGATGTTATGGTTTTCTTGCTGGACCTTGGCTCATGGGTGCTACGTGGTGCAGGTAAAGGCAAGGGTAAGCTGGATCAACCCTGATTTTGAGAGCTCTAGAGACAGAATGTACATAGTCAACTACTCAGCCGCTACGGTCGAGGGATGGACACGAACATGGGAAATTTAAATGTTTATTTTTCCCTTAGAGTGGCCAGTAGTTGTATATACCCTGAAATTTTGTAAACTGTCCTTTAAACTTTATTTCTTTTGGGATCCCATGTATGAGGTATTTATTCAAATGAAATGTACCATTTATGACCAAAATCTTTTAACACTAGTTCAATAATGGTTTTTGTGACACGTTTTTAACTAAATGACTTGGTTAGCGAGTCTTGCACCTTTATAAACACACAGTGTAACGATCTTGGCTACCTAGGGCATTACAACTTGGTATCAGAGTGGTCTAAGTTTAAGGGTTCCTGAAGACTGGCTGGACATGTACATTCGCCGCTATAGACAAGCTCGACTTAGGGTTTGGTAAATGTGTATACATGTTTATATGCTTAAGTGATTGGAAAGAAATATGATTGTTGTTGTTTGTTTGATTAATAGGGAGCGTGAGATACTGATAAGGCCTAGCCGTTGACTGCTGTGTGACAATATTGAGGCATGCTTATTAGCATTTCCATGCATGTAAATGATTATCTATATATTGCTTATATTTGGATGAACTATTATATCTTGATTGCTTGTGATTGGTTGCTTCCCAATGGTGGGTTATGGAAAGGCTATTATCCTGTCATCATAGTCTGATCGTCGAGTCGTTGATTGCATATTAACTTGGATAGCTATGCATCCAAGGCGATCTACGCGACTAGTCGGCACCAGGTCTGGGACTAGAGATGATGACCAGGGCAAGAACCCTTTGCTAGTCCTTGAGAACTGGCAGTAGATTATGGCAGATATGCAAGCCCGGCTTCAGAGCCAAGATGAACAGATCCATCTTTTGAGGCAGCAGGCTCCGTCAGGCAGTGCTGCATCCATTGTGCCACCTCAAGTGGCACTAGTTGCTCCGCCAGTGGAAGTTGGGAATAGGTGGGAGTCATTGTATGAGCAGTTCAGGAGACAGCATCCTCCAACCTTTAAGGGAGGACCTGATCCACTGAAGGTCGAACAGTGGATGAGTATGATTACTACTATCCTGGATTTCATGAGGGTAGAAGGTCATGACAGAGTGGTCTGCACCGCATATATGCTGAGAGAGGATGCCCGCATTTGGTGGGAAGTGGCATCACAGACTAGAGACGTTACTACTTTGAGTTGGGATGGATTCAAGGACTTGTTCAGTCAGAAGTATTATAATGTTGCCATCAGGGAAGCGAAGTTGAATGAATTTGTGGGATTTGTACAGGGCAACATGAAAGTTACAGAGTATGCCCTGAAGTTCGATAGAATTGCGAAGTTTGCACCAGATCTTGTGCCTACTGATGCAGCCAGACAGGACAGATTTATCAGAGGGCTTAATGCTATGATGGCCCGAGATGTGAGAATTACAACAGTAACTGGGGGGACGACCTATGCCCAGATTTTTTAGAAGGCTCTTACCACTGAGGAAGTGGAGAACAAGATCTGGAGGGAGGGTGCTGCAAAGTAAGAGGGTCGTAGAGTGGTGCCTCCATACTCTGGGTATGGTAGGGGCAAAGGCCCCAGAGATCTGAAGAGGAAGACCCCTGACACTTTGACCGCTACTGGTCTTGATAGGAGGGGTCAGGGTGTTTAGGGTGGCCGTCAGGGAGGTGGTGACACATGGAGGAGTTACCCAGAGTGCACTAGGTGCAGAAGACGCCATCAGGGCGAGTGTCAAGCCAAGGTCTATTTTGTGTGCGGGACAATGGGACACCTCAAGAAGGATTGCCCAATAGTGAGGAAAGGAGAAGTAGGGAAGGTCGACAGCTTGACTCCAACTCGAGTGTTCACCTTGACACAAGCAGAGGCCGAGGCTAGTCCCTCGGTGGTGACAGGTCAACTTTCTTGCACTGGCTCTCCTTTTACTGTATTGAGTGACTCTGGTGCTACACATTCATTCGTTTCTAGTAAGGTGATTGATAGATTGTGTAGACCTAGTGAGTACTGTATTGTGGGGTTTGGGACTATATTGCCTACATGGGAACTGGTAGTTTCTAGGAGGTGGATTAGAGCCCTGCAGTAGTGGTTGATGGTAGAGAGCTTTCAGTAGATTTGATTGAGTTAGATATGGAGGACTTTGACATGATTCTAGGGATGGATTGGCTGGTCAGATATGGGGCTACTATTGATTGTAGGAAGGAGATGGTGACTTTTGAGCCTGAGGGAGATGATCCCTTTGTGTTTGTGGGTATGGTATGGGGACCCCGTATACCCATGATATCAGCGTTGAGAGCCAGAGACTTATTACAGGGAGGATGTATAGGTTTCCTGGCTAGTGTGGTGGATACTACTAGAGTTTTTCCAATAGGGCCGGGAGAGACTAGATTGGTTTGTGAGTTTTTGGATGTATTTCCTGTGGATCTACCAAGGCTGCCACCACACAAGGAGATTCAATTTGTTATTGAGGTAGCACCGGGGACAGAACTAGTGTCAAGAGCACCATACAGGATGGATCCACCAGAATTGAAGGAATTGAAGATACAGTTACAGGAGCTTCTGGATTTGGGGTTCATTAGGCCTAGTTACTCGCCATGGGGTGCTCCGGTTTTGTTTGTGAAGAAGAAGGACGAGACTCTGAGGATGTGTATAGACTATAGAGAATTGAACAAGTTGACCATCAAGAATAAGTACCCTCTACCAAGGATTGATGACTTGTTTGATCAGCTGCAGGGTAAGACGGTATTCTCAAAGATTGATCTTCGATCTGGTTATTACCAGTTGAGGATTAAGGATGAGGATATACCGAAGACGACCTTTCGAACGAGGTATGGGCACTATGAGTTTTTGGGTCATGTCATTTGGTTTGACCAATGCTCCAACAGCCTTCATGGACCTAATGAACAGGGTGTTTAAGGACCTCTTGGATCAGTTCATCATTGTCTTCATCGATGATATTTTAGTATACTCCAGTTCAGAGGCAGAGCACGAGCAACATCTTCGACAGGTCTTGCAGAGGTTAAGAGAACATCGATTATATGCCAAGTTTAAGAAGTGTGAGTTTTGGCTACCAGAAGTCTGACGCCCCACGTCACTATGGCTGCTTTCTGGAATGACGACTGGCCCTACAAACCAAGACAAGTCTTTCCAGCGTGCTTTGTCCTCACTCGCACACTTCCTGGGAAAACTTCCCAGGAGGTCACCCATCCCTAGATTACTCTAGGCCAAGCACGCTTAACCATGGAGTTCTCAAGTGATGGGCTACCGAAAAGAAGATGCACCTTCCTGGTATAGGTAGTACCCATTAAGCCCTCTTCAACTGTGCAGTCCCATACCTACACAGTCTTAGAATCATCACACTTGACCTTCCCCAAGCGGTGTGGGATTGCACAGCTTACCCGGTCTTTCCCCTTACGGATCACGGGATTTTGACTATCACAAGAAGTGTCCTTTCTTGGACACATACTTGGCACAGATGGGATTAAGGTGGATCCATCTAAGGTGGAAGAAGTGAGAGATTGGCCGAGGCCAAGGAATGCCTCGGAAGTTCAGAGTTTCCTCGGGTTAGCAGGTTACTATCAATGGTTTGTGGAAGGATTCTCGAAGATCACTGCACTGATAACAGAAATGACACGAAAGAATCAGAAGTTCGTCTGGTCAGAGAAGTGTGAGAACCATTTCCAAGAATTGAAGCGAGGATTTATTACTGCACCTGTGCTGAGACTTCCTTCGAAGGAAGGAAAGTTTGTAGTATATTGTGATGCATCAAGGTTAGGTTTGGGCTGTATGTTGATGCAGAATGAGAAAGTTATAGCTTATGCATCAAGAAAGTTGAAGGAGTATGAGTAACGGTATCCTACCCATGATCTAGAATTGGCGGTAGTGGTATTCGCACTGAAGGTGTGGCGACATTATCTGTATGGGGAAAAGTGTGAGACATACACCGATCATAAGTGTTTGAAGTATTTCTTCACCCAGAAGGACCTGAACATGAGACAGAGACTTTGGTTGGAGTTGGTAAATGATTATGATTGTGACATTCTTTACCACCCAGGGAAGGCCAATGTGGTGGCGGTTGCATTGAGCCGGAGAGGCTCGGGGAAGTTATTTAGTTCTATTCAGATTTCCAGAGAATTGGTTGATGAGATTACCAGAGCAAGGATAGAATTGGTGGTGGGCCTATTGGCAAACGTTACTTTGCAGTCGACCCTATTAGAGTGGATCAGGGAGGGTCAATTGGTTGATGCACAATTACAGGAGATTAGAGAGAATGTCTTAGCGAGGGTAGCTAAGGATTATTCTATTTCTAAGGTTGGTATGCTACGGTATCAGGGATGGATTTGTGTTCCAACTGATGTAGGGATTAAACGAGAGATATTAGATGAGTCTCATACTATGCCGTACTCACTTCATCTGGGTACCACAAAGATGTATCAGGATCTACGGACATTGTATTTGTGGCCTGGGATGAAGAAGGATGTAGGGGAGTACATGGCCAGATGTTTGACCTGTAAGCAGGTGAAAGCTAAGCATCAACGACCAGCGGGGTTGCTTCAGCCTTTGGGTATCCCTGAGTGGAAATGGGAGGATGTTACAATGGACTTGTGGGAGGTTTACCCAGGACCATGGGGCTTCATGACTTGGTGTGGGTAATAGTGGATAGATACACCAAGTCAGCTCATTTTCTGCCAGTTAAGTCGACTTATACAGTGGATCAGTATGCAGAGTTTTATGTGAGGGAGATTGTACGTCTCCACAAGGTTCCTAAGTCTATTGTATCAGACTGGGATCTTATTTGTACCTCCATGTTTTGGGGTAGTTTGTAGAAAGCCATGGGGACTCAGTTAAAGTTTAGCACAACCTTTCATCCTCAGACTGATGGGCAGTTTGAGAGGACGATTCAAGTGTTGGAAGATATGCTTAGGGCATGTGTGATCGACTTTGAGGGATCTTGGAGTAAGTGTCTCCCGTTTATTGAATTTTCATATAACAATAGTTATCAATCGACGATTGGAATTGCGAGATGTTATATGGGAAGAGATGTAGATCGCCCATTCATTGGGACGAGATGGGTGAGAGAAAGAATTTGGGACCGGACATGGTTCAAAAGACTAGTGAAGCTACAGAGAAGATCCGAGTTAGAATGCTTGCTTCACAGAGTAGACAGAAAAGCTATGCTGATCCTAAGCGTAGGGACGTGGAGTACCAGGTTGGGGGCCACGTGTTTCTACCAGTTTCACCACTGCGAGGAGTGAGGAGATTTGGAAAGAAGGGCAAGTTGAGCCCTCGATTCATTGGACCTTTTGAGATCCTAGAGAGGATCGAACAGGTGGCTTACAGTTTGGCTTTGCCGCCATCGCTGTTAGGAGTTCATGACATATTCCATGTATCTATGCTTCGGAAGTACGTCTCGGATACAACACATGTGTTGAAGTATGAGGACTTGGAATCGCATACAGATTTGTCTTATGAAGAGCAGTTGGTTCAGATTTTAGACCGGAAAGACAAGGTTCTATGGAACAAGACGATTCCTTTAGTTAAAATGTTATGGAGGAATAGCAGGGTCGAGGAGGCGACCTGGGAGATTGAGTCAGCGATGTGGGATCAGTATCCCGAGTTATTCACGTAAATTTCGAGGACGAAATTCTCAGTAGGAGGGATAGTTACAATGACTCAAAAATCACTAATAAGGCTTAAGGGATTTGTAATGACCCAACTAATTCTAGACTTTGGACCATTAAAACTACTATACATAGACACTACTCTTAAGAAAACATACATACGAAATAGTCATAACTTTATTAAAAACTGTAAAGCAAAGGTTAAAATACATAAAATTCTAGGTATGATATGGGATCTCATTGTTTGAAAATAAAACATATCTTAAATCTTAAATAAATTCGTTACAAGATCAGGTGCGGAAAATACATAGCAAACATAATTGAAATGACAAAAAACAACTTCATCCTCGAATCGTTCACGCAGTCCACCGAATCCATTCTCCCTCAATACACAATCCCAAGTCGCCAAGAATCTTTCCGCCGCCATAACTATTTTCCTGCACATATAAAAAAAATAAAGGAATGAGCCTAATTCCCAACAAGGAAAATCTGCTAATAACATAAAACATATACATAAACTATATCGTAAACATATACTATAAACATATATCACAATTCTAACCCATGTACCTGGTAAACATTGGGGTTTTCTAACTAAGCAACTATAAGCCTCAAAATACAATGAGGTTTGCTAGCTAAGCAGCTATAAGCCCCAAGAACATAAAAGTGTTGGGGTTTTCTATTTAAGCAACTATAAGCCCCAAAACATATATATCATAACATATAAAAACATATCATAACATAACATATTATAGCATAATCATATAAGCATATAATAACTATCCTATTTTCCTTACCAATACCGGGATGTGAGAACAAGGACGGGATTTTGGAACACTCCTAAAACAAACAATAGAAAGGTGAGTACTTCTAAAAGAAAATAGAAGAAAAGGAATGAACTAAACCACCGAGAAGATACTTACCGACAAGAAACCTCAAGTTCAAAGAATTTAGATGCCTAACCAAGAATGGAAAACAATGAGTTAGGATTTGAGTAGAGAAAAGCTATAAGAAACGTATGAAACATATAGAAATGAACTAGGAATAGATATACCTTTGAATGCACTAGAACCGAACTACACCTTTATAGAAAAACACACTATTAACCTTACTTCCCAAGTGTTTAATAAGCTTAAGATGATAAAGCTTATAACCCCAACCCAAGTGTTTAACACTCTAAAGTAAACCTAGCTGTTTGAAGGCTCTGAACTCAGCTTGAAGAATGAATGAAATGGCTGGGTACTAGGTCCTATTTATAGAGTTCAAGAATGAAAAGATCTTTCTTTTAGCTTGAATAAAATAATGACTATTTAATTGAAAAACATTTGAATATTCGTTCAGCAGAGGCTTGAGACTCGGTCAAAAAGATTCAGAGGCTTGCTAAGAGGTTATGGGTTGAATTGAGCTCGGTTTCAAAATCATTCAAAAATCTTGCCCTAGGGCCGATATATCACCCATGGTAGGCGATATATCGCCTGGGCTTGTATTCCCGAGGCTCGTCGAAATGTTCGTGCGAAGTTATGTGTTTTTCGTATTCCCCGAGTGGCGATATATCGCCCCTTAGAGCTGCGATATATCGACATACACTGAAATATTATACACGTAATAGCACTTTTTCAGCCTAATTTGAATAGAGTAAATAGCTTTGACTGAGTCCTATAACGATTTTAAAGCTGCTGGTAGATTCAGGAGTTTTCAAATATTACTCTTATAAAACTATTCCTCAAAAATACTTTAATTTCTCAATAAGCATGCACATGACAAGTGTCATGATCTTATTGGTTCTGTCTAAACCTTATAGTATAATTAAATAACATCTTCATAATCAGCTATATAATCAAACCTTAGGTTATAATCAATATTCTTAAACTATAGGTTAAACTTATAAAATCTATAAGTGTTGCTACGAGTGTTCAACTAAGTCCCGGCTTGAACCAAAATCCACAGTAATAAACATACTATAACTATTACTAGCTATTACTACTACTACTACTATTATCTAACTAGCTAAGTAAAGTTATGAGACTCTACAATTCTCCCTTACTAAAAAGAATTTCGTCCCCGAAATTTACTTACCAAACAATTTCGGATACCAGGCTTGGATACCAAATTTAATGCATGATTCTATGATAAGCATTCTTATATGATTATGTGGATATATGAAATGCATGTTTACGAGTATTAGTATGCATGTGGGACCTATTTAGCTTAAAGGGGCATATTTGTAATTTTGGCCCGTTGAGGGCATAAATGTGATTATATGTTATAATTGTGAAGACAACATTATTATGTGGATATATTTGCAGCATGCGACTTGAGGCAATCCTAGGGAGGCAGTTAGTGGGAAAGTCACAACGGGACCCAATGCCTGACTCGTGGCGAGTCAAGGGGTATTAGATATTTATTTGGGTTATCGGGTTGTGAAAATAAATAATTGGAGATATATTTGAAGTTAGAGAGTTTAGGAGGGAATATTGGAGAAATTTACCATTTTTCCCTCGAGGACGTTTTTGGTACCCCGAGCCTCGGGATTAACTTAAGTAACTTAAGTTAGCTAAAACAAAACTAAGGAAAAAAGTAGAAACTAATAAACCGACCATTCTCTTTCTCTCAGCTCACTCATCTCTTTCTCAAACTCTCTCTCAAGCTGAGCCATTGAGACCAAGGGAAATTTGGGCTAGAAACTCAAGGATTTGAGCTGGAATCTTGGGGACTAATTCAGTAGCAATCTGGTGGTTCATGAGGCAAGTTTGAATTATGATTTTAGCTGTTTAATTATGTAGTTTTTGGCTGGGTTTTAAGTGTTCTTGGGTTCTTGATATTGAAGATTGAATTGAAGTTTTGGGATGAGGATTTAAGCTAGGTTCTTGTTGGGTTTTGCTACTGGGAACATGTTAGGGTGTTTGTGATAGTTAAATTAATTGAATGGGATGGTTTTGGGTTGATTTGATTGAGGTTTAGTGGTTGGAAATGAGGATTTTTCTGGGTTCGAAGGGGTTAGACCGTGACTCTGTTCTTGGTGTGTTGTGGCCCTCTAGAACAGATGGGAGCCAAAATGAAAGGTGGGCCGCAGCATGGGGTGTGTAGGGCGACGACGTGTGTCTCCTGCATGGGGAGGCTGGACCTCTAATGGAGGGCTTAGGGTCGCGGCTCTTAAGAGAATTTTTGTCTTAGAGGAGGTTGTAGGTGCGGGAACTTAACCTAGGGTGCTCGAGATCGATTCCACTACCGTGTTTGGTGGAATTTGATGTTCCGAAGGCTAGAACTTGGTCCAGAAACTTTTATTCAATTATTATTGATGGAAACCCCCTTATCTTGGTTGTGACTGGGTGTACGCTAGGGCTCGGGAAATGGATCATGCTCAAGGGGTCAGTTCTTGTAATCAGAGCGCTCGGAATTAAAGGTAAGAAAAATTCACCCGGTTGTATGTCTATGTTGGGACTAAGGGTTCCCTATACATGTATGCATTATTGTATGATGGTATTATGCCATGTGAACATGAAATAAATGACCTGAGAGTGCCAGAATTAATATTGGTGCATAGGACGCGTGTAACGCCCTAGATAGCCAAGACCGTTACATTGTGTGTTTATAAAAGTGCAAGACTTTCTAATCAAGTCATTTATTTAGAAACGCGTTACTGAAACTATAATTGAACTAGGGTTAAAAGATTTCGGTCACAAAAGTTACATTTCATATAAGTAAACAATTTTGTACATGGGATCCCAAAAGTAATAACGTTTAAAAGACAGTTTACAAAATTTCAGGATAAAAGTACAGCTACTAGCCACTCTAAGGGCAAAATAGACATTTAGGTTTTTCCCGTCCTGTACCACTCCTTGACCGTGGCGGCTGATCAGTTGACTATGTACATTCAGCCCCAAAGCTCTCCAACTCAAGACTGGTCCACTTTGCCCTTGCCTTTACGTGCACCACGTAGCACCCGTGAGCCAAGGCCCAGAAAGAAACTAGATAACAGAGCATAATCATTAAGCAATAAATTTACAAATCAACCATCAGAAAACTTATAAAGCATAACCACATGCTCAACAATCCATAAGAGTTACATAATTAGGCATTCAACATCCAAGTTCATCAATTAACGTTAATAATCAATTCATATATTAATCAGGGTTGACGCCCTTAGGTCGCGTCCCCTATTTATCCCACTGACTCCGGCCCGCTAAAACCGAGCTCAGTGAATATTAAGCTGCCCTTAGCTACCAGTGGCCGAGCTGCGGCCTGTGCGCAAATATTGATTCCGACATTCTTAGGCCATTTATCATATGTCCCCATGGCATAATACCATCTATGACATCATACAAATATAGGGAGCTCTTAGTCCCATCATAATCACATAACCAGGTGCAGTTTGATCGTTTGGAAAAATTTGCCATGGAGCTGGTGCACACTGATGGGACTAGGAGGGAGAGATTTCTCCAGGGGTTACAACCCATATTAGCCCGTGATGTTCATATTACCACTATGGTTGGGGTTACTACCTATGGACAGGTGGTTGAGAAGGCACTGACAACTGAGAGTGCGGAGAACAAGATCTGACAAGACAGTGCAGCCATAAAGGAGTTCAGGAGGACAGGTCCTCCATTTGTGGGTTTTGGTAGTGGTCTAGGCCCCAGTGATTAGAAGAGGAAGGTTCCTGATACCTTCCCAGTTCCAGGTCCTGATAGCGCGGCCCCGTGGAATTTCAATGGGTCGTCCAGGTGGTAGTGAAGCCTGGAAGTCTTATCCTGAATGCCCTAGATGCAAAAGGCATTATTTGGGAGAGTGTAGGTCAAGGGCCTACTTCTCATGTGGAGTAGTGGGTCATCTTAAGAAAGATTGCCCTAAGGCCAGAAAAGAAGAACCCAGAAAAGCAGACAGCTCAGCCCCAGCTCGAGTGTCCGCATTGACACAAGCAGAAGCTGAGGCTTCTCCCTCAGTAGTTACGGGTCAGCTTCTTAGTGTTGGAACCCCTTATAATGTTTTGATTGATTCTGGTGCTACACATTCTTTTGTTGCTAGTAGTATTATTGATAGATTGTGTAGACCCTGTGATTTTTTTATGCTGTGGGGTTTGGAACTTTGTTACCCACTGGGGAGTTAGTGGTATCCAGGAGATGGGTCAGATCTTTGCCAGTGACAGTGGAGGGCAGAGAGTTGTCAGTGGATTTGATAGAGTTAGTTATGACTGACTTCAACATGATATTGGGTATGGATTGGTTGGCAAAGTATGTGGAAACCATTCATTGTAGAAGGATGATGGTCACCTTTGAGCCTAAAGGTGAGGATCCTTTTGTGTTTGTTGGTACTGTGCATGGACCTCGCATACCTATGATTTCTGTATTGAGAGCTAGGGATCTATTGCAAGGAGGTTGTATTGGATTCTTAGCTAGTGTGGTTGATACAACTCAGGTTGTGCGAGTGAGACTAGAAGAGACCAGACTTGTTTATGAATTCCTGGATGTTTTTCCAAAATATTTGCTAGGGTTGCCACCACATAGAGAAATAGAGTTTGTGATAGAACTGGCACCAGGGACGGAGCCAGTGTCTAGAGCACCTTACAGAATGGCCCCAGCTGAGTTGAAAGAATTGAAGGTACAGTTACAAGAGCTGTTAGATTTGGGTTTTATCAGACCTAGTTTCTCACCTTGGGGTGCGTCAGTTCTGTTTGTAAAGAAGAAGGATGGTTATCTGAGGATGTGCATTGATTACAGAGAATTGAATAAGCTGACAATTAAGAATACGTATCCTTTTCCAAGGATAGATGACCTGTTTGATCAATTGCAAGGTAAGAAGGTATTCTCAAAGATCGACCTTCGTTCTGGTTATCATAATTTGAGGGTCAAGGAAGGAGATATACCGAAGACTGCTTTTTGTACCAGGTATGGGCATTATGAGATCTTAGTTATGTCTTTTGGATTGACTAATGCCCCTACGACCTTTATGGATTTGATGAACCAAGTGTTCAAGGATTATCTGGACCAGTTTGTGATCGTCTTCATCGATGATATCCTGGAATATTCTCAGTCTGAGTCAGAGCATGAGCAGCATTTGAGGTTGGTTCTATAGAGGCTGAGAGAACACAGATTGTTTGCTAAATTCAAGAAGTGTGAGTTCTGGTTGTCTCAGGTATCCTTTCTTGGGCATATTGTCAGTAAGGAGGGGATTAAGGTAGATCTAGCAAAGATCGAAGCGGTCAGAGATTGGCCAAGGCCAAAGAATGCTTCTGAGGTTAGAAGTTTCCTTGGATTGGCAGGTTATTATAGGCGTTTCGTGGAAGGGTTCTCAAAGATTGCTATTGCATTGATTGAGCTGACACGCAAGAGTCAGAAATTTGTATGGTCAGATATATGTGAGAACAGCTTCCAGGAACTAAAGCAGAGATTGATTACAGCTCCGATTCTAAGTCTTCCGACAGATCAGGAGAAGTTTGTGATTTATTGCGATGCTTCTCATCAGGGTTTGGGCTGTGTTCTAATGTAGTCAGAGAAGGTAATCGCTTATGCCTCTCGTTAGTTGAAGGAGTATGAAAAGAGATATCCCACTCATGATTTAGAGTTGGCAGCTGTGGTTTTCGCTTTAAAGATATGGAGGCATTATCTTTATGGGGAGAAGTGTGAGGTTTATATAGACCACAAGAGCCTGAAATACTTCTTCACTCAAAAAGATTTGAATATGAGACAAAGGTGTTGGCTGGAGTTAGTAAAAGATTATGACTGTGAGATTCTGTATCATCCAGGAAAAGCCAACGTGGTAGCTGATGCTTTAAGCCGGAAGGGTCCAGGACAGATTTATGGTGTGAGGCTAATAGCCAGAGAGTTAGCAGAGGATATGACCAGAGCTGGTATAGAGTTTCTGGTGGGCCAGATGACCAATATTACGCTACAGTCTACACTGTTGGAGAGAATCAATGAGGGTCAGTTGAGTGATCCACAGATGGTCAAGATCAGAGATGATGTTTTGGTTGGAGCATTCAGAGATTATACAGTGTCTGATTTAGGCTTGCTACGGTATAAGGGGCGGTCATGTGTTCCGTTAGACACTGCTTTGAGGCGAGAGATTCTGGATGAATCTCATACTACACCTTACTCTTTGCATCCAGGCACCACGAAGATGTATCAGGATGTGAGATTGTTGTATTGGTGGCTGGGGATGAAGATGGATGTAGTAGAATATGTGGCTAAGTGCTTGACATGTCAACAGGTCAAGGTCAAGCGTCAAAGGCCGGCAGGGTTATTGCAGCCTCTGGATATCCCAGAGTGGAAGTGGGAGGACATCACAATGGATTTCGTGGTGGGGTTACCCAAGACTGTTGGTCAGCATGATTCTATTTCGGTGATAGTGGATCGCTACACCAAGTCATCTCACTTCTTGCCAGTGAGGACTACATATACAGTTGACCAGTATGCAGATCTCTATGTGAGAGAGATCATGCGCCTCCATGGAGCACCAAGGTCGATCGTGTCAGATCAGGACCCCACTTTTACTTCCATGTTCTGGGGGAGCTTACAGAAGGCCATGGGAACACAATTGAAGTTCATTACTACTTATCATCCTCAGACAGATGGGCAACTGAGAGGACGATCCAGATATTGGAAGACATGCTGTGAGCATGTGTGCTGGACTTTGGCGGCTCTTGGAGTAAGTATCTACCTTTGATAGAGTTTTCCTACAACAATAGTTATCAATCTACCATTGGAGTTGCACCTTATGAGATGTTGTATGGTAGGAAGTGCAGATCTCCCATTCAATAGGATGAGACAGGTGAAAGGAGTTTCTTAGGTCCTGAGGCAGTTCAGAGGACCAATGAGGCCATTGAGAAAATTAGAGCTTGGATGCTCGCTTCTCAGAGTAGGTAGAAAATTTATGCAGATCCCAAGCGCAGGAACGCGGAGTTCCAAGTGGGAGACTATGTCTTCCTTAGAGTCTCACCATGGAAAGGGGTGAGAAGGTTTGGGAAGAAGGGCAAGCTGAGCCCTAGATTTGTAGGTCCATTTGAGATTCTGGAGAGGATTGGTCAAGTAGCTTACAGGTTGGCCTTGCCACCGGCATTGTTAGCTGTGCATAACGTGTTTCATGTTTCTGCTCTTCAGAGGTATGTATCTGATGTGAATCATATTTTGAATTATGAAGATCTGGAGCTTGAGGTAGATCTCTCCTTTGAGGAACAACCAGTCTAGATACTTGACAGAAAGGATAAGGTCCTCAAGAATAAGACGATACCTTTGGTTAAGGTGTTGTGGAGGAACAGCAAGGTCGAGGAAGTGACCTGGGAGCTGGAGTCAGATATGCAGAGTCAGTATCCCGATCTGTTCAGGTAAATTTTAAGGACGAAATTTCTGTAAGGAGGGGATAGTTGTAATGCCCCGAAATCCCTAATGTGGTTTAATGGCTGGATTAGTAGATTGGGAGGGACATAATTGTTTTAATTATGCCATTAAATGATTATATGCATGTTTATGTGAATTATATTATAATATGATGTTAAATGCATGCATGTGGGTCCACATTTCATTACAGGGGTGTTTTGGTAATTTGGTCGTTGAGGGCGTAATTGTATATTTGTATGCATGTCGGTGACATATTGTTGAGACCACATTATAATGTGCATTTGTTCGAGCTATAAGGCATGAAACGATCTTTGAATATAAATTAGCGGTTTAGTCATAACAGGTTTAAGTTCGGGGCTCGGGGTGAGTCTCGAGGTGATTTTAATAATTAGAGCGTTGCCCGGAATTATAGGGTAATGGGGTATGAATTATTGGTGTTTGAGAATATTGAGATTAGCGGGAATTGGAGAGGGTTAATTATGATTAACGAAATAGGTGGAAAAGGTCAATTTTTCCCTTGGGGGCCTTTAGAAATCTTTATTTGACCTAGGGGTATTTTGGTCTTTTCACCCCTAGGATAGATTTAAGCCATTGAAGGCTATAGAAGGAAGGAGAAAACAGAGCATAGAACAAACCTTCTCCCGTACCTATTTTCTCTCATTTTCTTCTTGGATTTTTGAGCTTAAGTTGGTAAATCAAGCTTAGGGAATAAGTCTTGAGAGCTTGGGAGTGTGTTCCACCATTGAAGAGCATCATAATCTGAACTTGAGGTAAGTTTCTAGCCATTGAATCTCTGGTTTGCTCTATTTTTGTTATGGAATTAAGTTGAGATTTCTAGGTTGGTTGATTGGTTGGTTTTGTTGGGAGTTTTTGGCTAGGGTTCTTGTGGTTGTGATGCTTAGGGCTTGTGGGGATGGTTTTTGGGTTCATTTGGCACCAAAAATGAGGTTTGGAAGCATTGGAATCGAGTTGGAATTGAAGGAGTCGAAGGAAGAGGATTCAGGGGCTGATCTGGATGGGTGTAGCGCTACAGCGCTACCCAGGGTTGTGATCGGTGGTTTTTGGTTATGAGAATAGCGCTGGGGCGCTAGTGAGTAGCGCTGTAGCGCTACTCTGTTCCTTCAGAATCCTGTTTTGAGTGTTTTTAAGGGTTTTTGGCTCGAGGTTTCAATCCTTAAGGCCCGAGATCGAATCTACTCACCGTGTGGGTACGTTTTGGGGTCCCGACAGTGGGGTTAGGTTAAGGCCCTTTCATTGTTTATTTTCATTAATGGAGGTTATAATTGGTTATGATTAGGTAACCGCTAAGGAATCCAAAAGGTCGATCGTTCTCAAGGGTCGTTCTTGTTCTATTTCTCGCTCGAACCAAAGGTAAGAAAACTGCACTCTGTGTATATGACATGCATGATTGTTATAGAGGCATGTTGGTTGTTAAATGTGGACATTGATTGCATATTAAATGCTGGCAGAGGTTTTTTACTTGTGTATGGTAGTGACTATTCAGAATCAGCATTGGTCGTGTATTACTGACCTAAGAGTCAGAAACGGCATAAGTGTCCTCAACGCAGGGCCGATAAAAGATTAGATCTAATCGATATCAGTGTTGAATGACTCTAGGAGCATTATTGTTGGACCGATCCTAAGGTCGATGAAAATTGTAAGCGCTTGACTAGTCTAGGACTAGTTACTCAGAGACAGGGCCAAAGGCCTAGGTGACTGCTTGTCACGTGGCTAGGGAGCAGAATCCCATGGTTGTGACCCTATGGTCATGTGGTAGGTTATATTGGTGACTAGTTCATCGAACACCTATCTTGATAAGCTAGTGAAAGGATCACTTATTTGTAAAGCCCAGGTGAGCCTATCGTCACATGGCTAATGGGAACGAAACCCACTTTAGCGACTTTTTTAATTGTCACTCCTCTATTTTGGACTGAAAGTCTTGAATGATTATTATGATCATTGTTGATATTATATTCATGCGTTATTGAGTTTTCTTACTGGGCTTTGGGTCATGGGTTCTATGTGGTGCAGGTAAAGGGAAAGAAAATCTCACCCAGCCTTGAGTGGAGAGCTTAGGTGGTGCTGTGTACATATGCCCGCTTGACCACCACGGCCAAGGAGTTCTTAGAGGAACTCTGGGGTTTACCTTATTTTTGCCGCTTAGGTTGGCAGGTTGTAAATTTAAATAGTAATGACCATTTGGAGTTGTAAATAACTTGTAAACGTTTTTATGGGCCCATGAATAGTTTTGTGTTTTAAATAAAATATATCCTTCCCTTTTGATTGGTTTTCCACCTTAACCTATTAATAACACCTAGAAGCACGTTTTTAACCAAAGAACTCGGGTAGCGAATTAAATTCACGGTTCATCGTTCACCGTAACTGTTCTGGGGTAACCAGGGCGTTACATAAAGATAGGATCCCAGTCAGACACAATAGACTTAGGAACCCCATGGAGACGTACGATCTCCCTCACATATAACTCTGCGTACTGATCCACTGTATACGTCGACCTCACTGAAAGAAAATGAGCTGACTTGGTGTATCTGTCCACACTCACCCACACCGAGTCATGAAGCCCTACTATCCTGGGTAAACCTCCCACAAAATCCATTGTAATATCCTTCCATTCCACTCAGGAATACCCAAAGACTGAAGCAACCCTGCTGGTCGCTGATGCTCAGCCTTCACCTGCTGACAGGTTAGACATCTGGCCACGTACTCCACTGCATCCTTCTACATTCCGGGCCACCAATATAACGTCCATAGATCCTGATACATCTTTGTGGTACCCAGATGAAGTGAGTACGGCGTAGTATGCAACTCATCCAATATCTCTCGTCTGATCCCCACATCAGCTGGAACACAAATCCGCTCCTGATACCATAGCAAACGAACCTTAGAAATAGAATAGTTCTTAGCTACTCCTGCTAAGACATTCTCTCTAACCTCCTGTAACTGAGCATCTATTAGCTATCCTTCCTTAATCCGCTCTAGCAGGATCAACTGCAGAGTAATGTTGGCCAACCGGCCCACCACCAATTCTATCCCTGCTCTGGTCATCTCATCAGCTAACTCACTTGAAATCTGGGTAGAACTATATAACTGACCTCGGCCCCTCCAGCTCAACGCATCCGCCACTACGTTGGCTTTCCCCGGATGGTAAAGAATATCATAGTCATAGTCTTTTACCAACTCTAGCCAACGTCTCTGCCTCATGTTCAGGTGCTTCTGTGTGAAGTACTTCAAACTCTTGTGATCAGTGTATATCTCACACTTCTCCCTATACAGGTAGTGCCGCCAAACTTTCAGTGCGAATACCACTGCTGCTAACTTCAAATCATGGGTAGGGTACCGTTGCTCATACTCCTTTAGCTGTCATGACGCATAAGCTATAACCTTCTCATTCTGCATCAACACACAACCCAAACCCAGCCTTGACGCATCGCAATAAACAACAAACTTTTCTTCCTCCGAACGAAGACTCAACACAGGTGCAGTAATAAGTCACCGCTTCAACTCTTGAAAGCTGTTCTCACACTTGTCTGACCAGACGAACTTCAAATTCTTCCGTGTCAATTCTATCATCGATGCTGCTATCTTCGAGAAGCCTTCCACAAACTGCCTGTAGTAACCTGCCAACCCGAGGAAACTTCGAACCTCAGAGGCGTTCCTTGGCCTCGGCCAATCTCTAACTGCCTCCACCTTAGATGGATCCACCTTAATCCCATCTGCACCAACAATATGTCCAAGGAATGTCACTTCTGGTAGCCAAAACTCACACTTCTTAAACTTGGCATACAACTGGTGCTCTCTCAATCTTTGTAGAACCTATCGGAGATGAAACTCGTGCTTTGTCTCTGAAATAGAATACACCAAAATGTCGTCAATGAAGATGATGATGAACTGATCCAAGAAGTCCTTGAACACCCTATTCATTAGGTCCATGAAGGTTGCTGGGGCATTGGTAAAACCAAATGACATGACCAGAAACTCATAGTGCCCATACCTCGTTCAGAAGGCCATCTTCGGTATGTCCTCGTCCTTGATCCTAAGCTGGTGATAACCAGATTGAAGATCAATCTTTGAGAACACCGTCTTACCCTGCAGCTGGTTGAACAAGTCATCAATCCTTGGTAGGGGATACTTATTCTTGATGGTCAACTTGTTTGGATCCCTATAGTCTATACACATCCTCAAAGTCCCGTCCTTTTTCTTCACAAACAAAACTGGAGCACCCCATGGCGAGTAGCTTAGTCCGATGAACCCCAAATCCAGAAGCTCCTGTAACTGTATCTTCAACTCCTTCAGTTCTACCGGTGCCATTCTATACGGTCCTGTTGACACTGGCTCTATCCCTAGCGCCAAATCAATGGCGAACTGAATCTCCCTGTATGGTGGCAGCCTTGGTAAGTCCTCAGGGAATACATCTAAAAATCCACAAACCAATCTAGTCTCTCCCGGCCCTTCTGGCAGTACTCTGGTGGTGTCTACCACACTAGCTAGGAAACCTATACATCCTCCCTGTAATAGGTCCCTAGCTCTCAGCACTGAAATCATAGGTATGCGGGGTCCACATACCGCTCCCATGAAGACAAAGGGATCCTCTCCCTCTGGCTCAAACGTCACCATCTTCTTTCTACAGTCAATAGTAGCCCCATATCTGACCAGTCAATCTATTCCTAGAATCATGCCAAAGTCCTCCATATCTAGCTCAATCAAATCCACAGAAAGTTCTCTACCATCAACTATCACTGGCAGTGCTCTAACCCATCTCCTAGAAACTATTAGTTCCCTTGTAGGCAGTATAGTCCTAAACCCCACAATACAGTACTCACTATGTCTACACAATCTATCAATCACCTTACTAGAAACGAAGGAATGTGTAGCACCAAAGTCAATCAATACAGTAAAAGGAGAGCCAACGCTAAAAAGTTGACCTATTACTACTGAGGGACTAGCCTCGGCCTCTGCCTGCGTTAGAGTGAACACTCGAGCTAGAGTCAAGCTGTCCACCTTCCCCCTTTTTCACTGTCGGGCAGTTTTTCTTGAGATGTCCTACCACCCCACACACATAACAGGCCTTAGCCCGACATTCGCCCGGATGGCATCTTCTGCACCTCGTGCACTCAGGATAGCTTCTCCATGAATCACTGCCTCCTTGACGGCCACCCTGAGTACCCCGACCTCTCCTATCAGGACCAGGAGCAGTCAGAGTATCACAGGGCTTCCTCTTCAGATCACTGGGGCCTCCGCCCCTACCAGACCCAGAGTATGGAGGTACCGCCCTGCGGCCCTCCCGCCTTACTGCACTCTCCCTCCAGATCTTATTCTCCGCTTCCTTAGCGATAAGAGCCTTCTCCACAGCCTGGGCATAAGTTGTCCCCCTAGGAACTGTTGTGATCCTCATATCTCGGGCTATCATAGCATTAAGCCCTTTGATAAATCTGTCTTGCCTAGCTGCATCAGTAGGCACAAGATCTGGTGCGAACTTTGCAAGTCTGTCAAACTTCAGGGCATATTCTGTGACTGTCATGCTTCCCTGAACCAACCCCACAAATTCATTAACCTTTGATGCCCTGATGGCGACATTGTAATACTTCTGACTGAATAAATCTTTGAATCCTTCCCAAGTCAAAGTAGTAACATCTTTGGTCTGCGATGCCACTTCCCACCAGATACGGGCATCCTCTCTCAGCATATATGTGGCACAGGCCACTCTGCCATGTCCTTCTACCCTCATGAAATCCAGGATAGTAGTAATCATAGTCATCCACTATTCGACCTTCATTGGATCAGGTCCTCCCTCAAAAATTGGGGGCTGCTGCTTCTTGAACCACTCATACAATAGCTCCCATCTGTTTTCAACCTCTGCTGGCTGTACAACTGGTACCACTGCCGGTGGCACAATAGGGCAGCACTCCTTGATGGAGCCTGCTGTCACAGAATTCGGATCTGCTCATCCTGGCTCTGTAGTCGTGCTTGCATGTCTGCCATAAGTTGCTGCCAGTTCTCAGGGACTAGCGGAGGGGTCTGGCCCTGGTCATCATCCCTTGACTCAGACCTACTGCCGGTAAGTCGTATAGATCGTCTTGTACGCATAGCTATCCAATTTAATCTGCAATCAAGGACTCAATGGTTAGACTATGATGACAGGGTAATAATCCTTCCATGATCCACCATTGGAACTCAAAGATTCACAAACAATCAAGATATAACAGTTTATCCAAGTATTCATCAATATATTCATTTACATGCATAACAATGCTAATAAGCATGCCTCAATATCATCACACAATAGTCAAGGGTCAGGCCCTATTAGTATCTCATGCTTCTTATTAATCATACAGATATCAGCATTCATATTCCTTTCTAATCATTTAACCATATAATCATGTATACACAATTACCAAATCCTGAGTCGAGCTTGTCTTCGCGGCGAATGTACATGTCCAGCCAGTCTTTAGGAACCCTTAAACCTAAGACGCTCTGATACCAAGTTGTAACGCCCTGGATAGCCAAGACCGTTACATTGTGTGTTTATAAAAGTGCAAGACTTGCTAATCAAATCATTTAGTTAGAAATGTGTTACTAAAACTATAATTGAACTAGGGTTAAAATATTTCGGTCACAAAAGTTACATTTCGTATAATCAAACATTTTTGTATATGGGATCCCAAAAGTAATAATGTTTAAAAGACAGTTTACAAAATTTGAGGATAAAAGTACATCTACTAGCCACTCTAAGGGAAAAACAGACATTTAGGCTTTTCCCGTCCTGTACAACTCCTCAACCGTAGCGGCCGATCAACTGACTATGTACATTCAGCCCCAAAGCTCTCCAACTCAAGACTGGTCCACTTTGCCCTTGCCTTTACGTGCACCATGTAGCACCCGTGAGCCAAGGCCTAGCAAGAAACCAGATAACAGAACATAATCATTA
This sequence comes from Humulus lupulus, assembly GCF_963169125.1. Classification (NCBI taxonomy): domain Eukaryota; kingdom Viridiplantae; phylum Streptophyta; class Magnoliopsida; order Rosales; family Cannabaceae; genus Humulus; species Humulus lupulus. The sequence continues at coordinate 248,244,262 of NC_084794.1, forward strand.
AGCAATCAATTTACAAATCAACAATCAGACAACTCATGAAGCATAACCACATTCTCAACAATCCACGTAGCACCCGAGCTCAGTGAATATTAAGTTGTCCTCAGCTACCAGTGGCCGAGCCACGCCCGTGCGCAAATATTAATTCCGATACTCTTAGGCCGTTTATCATATGTCCCCATGGAATAATACCATCTATGACATCATACAAATATAGGGAGCTCTTAGTCCCAACATAATCACATAACCAGGTGCAGTTTTCTTACCTTTAGATTCTGATAGCTTGAGTAGCGAAATCGACCATCAAGCACGATCCCGTTCGAGCCCTAGCGTACACCTAGTCACATGCATAAATTAGAATCAACACTAAACTTCAATTCCAAAATCTAGCCTCGGGACCAATCCCGAGCCCTCGGGAAGCTCTAATTCCACTAAACGGGGTGGTAGAATCAAACCCCGAGCCCCCGGGCAAAAACCTTAAGAAATAACCCAAAAATCCCCTTTTGGAAACATGGTAGCGCTACATCGCCACAAAGTGGGCACTATAGCACAACAAACATAGCCAAAAACACCCAAATAGCCCAGGCCTAGCGCTGTAGCACCCAAAGGCTAGCACTAGTTACAACATTCAATTTCCCAAATTTGCCTTGTTCGAATTTCCTCAAACCAAAACCCACCAAAACTCTTCCAAACCTCAACCATACACCAAAATGAGCCTACGATCATCTATATCTCACCCTACATAACCCAACCATATAGAACTTAGCCACATGCACCCCAAAACAAAGAAAAAACCATGCTTGAGATTGAAGCTCAAAAACCCAACAGAAGAGAACCAGAACAGCCCAGAATTCAAGTGTTCAAGCTTAGAATTTCTTACCTCAAGTGGGGAATTCGAATTTAGATTATCTATAGTATCCTCCCATCCCTAAGCTCATCAATTCCTCAAGCTTACCTCCCTTAATTTCCATCAAAACCAAGTTTAGAAATCACCTCAACAAAATTCAAAAAAGAAACTCAGCATGAATCTTGAAACTTACCTCAATTGAACTTAACTCCAGTAAAACCTCCTAGCTTCACCAAGGACCCAAATGCTAAGCTTTGACCTATTCCTCTTCTGAACCACAGCTCCAAAAGCCCCCAAGAAATGGTGCAAGAAGAAAGAACCGAGTGAGAGAGAGAATGGGTTAACTTGGGAATTCTGCTTTTCTTTCTTTCCTTTTGTCTCTTTCCCTTTTTCTCTCGGCTTCTAACACTCTCTAAACATTCCACTAAGTCATAAAGGCTGAATGTCACTTATTCCTTATTAAAGCAAATGACCATATTGCCCTCCCAATTATAACTAAACCTTTAAGTCATTCCAAGGGCATTTTGGTCATTGCTCCCAATTCCCGGCAAATTCCTCGAGTGTTCCTAAAAATTATCGCTTAAATCCCAACACCTAACTAATTACCAATTACTTTCCTCAATATCAAATAATCTCCAATATATTTCCCAGAAATACTCCCGAGCTGGGTATAAATTCCCGTTGTGACTTTTTCGCTAAACCGCTCACTAAGATCGCCTTGAGTCACAAGCTGCAGATATATCCACATAATATTGTGGTCTCAACAATTTATCACAAATATTTACATTTATGCCTCAATGGGCCAAAATTACAAGTATACCCTTATAACCTAAATAAGGCCTACATGCATACTAATACTCAAAATCATGCATCTCATGTATCCATATAATCATATAAGCATGCTTTTCACATAATCATGCATTTAATCATTTAAATCACACATAATCCAGTTATGCCCTCCCAACACACTAATCAAGGCCTTTAAGCCTTATTTGTAATTTTTGGGTCGTCACAGCGCGGCTCAGCCACTGGTAGCTGAGGACAGCTTAATATTCACTAAGCTCAGTTTAAGCGGATCAGACAGAGGGTGCGACCTAAGGGTGTCGACCTTGGTTATTGTATGACTTGGTTATTGATGTTAATTTGATGAATATGATCTACTAGTTATCTGAATATTAGATTGTGGATTTACTAAATATGTTCGCTGACTATGTGAGTGTTGTGAACTGTTGAGTGTTTGATTATGCTTAATGAATTATTTGATTATTGATACTGTTCATGCTATGATGTTATGATTTTCTTGCTGGGCCTTGGCTCACGGGTGCTACGTGGTGCAGGTAAAGGCAAGGGTAAGTTGGATCAACCCTGATTTGGAGAGCTCTAGAGGCAGAATGTACATAGTCAGCTGCTCGACCGCCATGGTTGAGGGATGGACAGGAACAGGGGAACCTTAAATGTCTATTTTCCCCTTAGAGTGGCCAATAGTTGTATATACCCTGAAATTTTGTAAACTTTTCTTTAAACTTTATTTCTTTTGGGATCCCATGTATGAGGTATTTATTTAAATGAAATGTACCCTTTATGACCAAAATCTTTTAACCCTAGTTCAATAATGGTTTTAGTGACACGTTTTTAACTATACGACTTGGTTAGCGAGTCTTGCACCTTTATAAACACACAGTGTAACGGTCTTGGCTACCTAGGGAGTTACACTTTCTTTGCATGTTTTCTAAACCAAAGAAGCAAAGCCATTCCAGTACATTCAGCTTCGTGAAGTCATTCATACTTTTGCTACTTCAATCGACGATCTCATCGTATCCTAGATCCAATTCATGTAAGTGCTCTGATCTTTCCTGGTTATATATGAATTTTTTCTTGTTTATGTGTTTCTTTCGTCCATGAGGATGGTTTTGTGGTTATTACCAAATTTTATGGCTTCTTTCTTACATTAAACAAGTTTTTTTTACTGAGTAGATTTTGCGTGATTAGGATCACGGTTTAGACAGGGTTTTTCTGGTAATGGGGGGGGGGGGGGGGGGGTTGTTTGGTCATAGGTTTCGTGTAGCTTAAGAAATAAGATTTTGGATTACGGTTTTAATGCACGAATCCCGAAAAAATATTGCATTTTCGGGTGACTGACAGCTTTTTCCCTGCAAATCAGGGATTCTTATAAACAGACAATAACCGTCCCACTCCTGCGTGGGTGCACGCTCGATGCCTGAACTTTACAATAGTTCGGGATAAACACCCGAGTCAATCTCACCTTTTCCAGCTTTTAGGCTCGATTAGGGTGATCTCATTATCTTCGGCTTTTGAGTCGAGTTATCAAGATTTTAACCCCTTCATCTTTTATACATATATATTTTTTTATATATAATAGGCCATCACCTTTTCCTTCTTTGCTAGATGTCGCAATATTTTGAGAATCGGTGGGGGCCCAAGTTTTTCATCCCTTACCACCCATCAACTCCTAGTCCTGAATCACCTTTCACCCAAAATCAACGACTTATCTGTGAGCATAAAGAACGGTGCAAGCAAGAGGATATACGAGACCACTTTCAACGTCATATCGACAAGGTTGAAGAGAGGAAAAGGAAAAGACTCTGAGGGGCAGCTTATCCCAGACCCCAAGGTCCAGCCTATTCCATTAGACCCCAAACTCAAAGTTACCATAGCCTTTCCACCTGGTGAGCTCGTATTCAACCTTATGGAGGGTCTTTCTAACCAGCCATCCAAAGCCCCCAAATCACTTTCTATCCTGGTCTCGGAGAGTTCTTTCTTCGAGGCCGAACACTACTAGAGTTCCATTATTCAACCTGAAAAGTTTCTGAGTTACTCTCTTGCCACGAGTTGAAGCTTTCTGGGAAGTTAGTCGGTCGCCCTGCCAGCTCCAATGAGAGGAGCTATTTTGCTCCTGGCAAAGACGATTCAGATAGAAAAGTTAAGCTCGTGGCCTGGAGTTGTGAGCACCTACGAGCTGGGGCTTTACTACCCCTAATGGATTACTTCCGCAACTTTCTAGACTATGCGGGCATAGCCCTGTTCCAGCTCTAGATGAACTTGTACAGGGTTTTGTCTGCATTGAAGTCACTGTACAAGGAGATAAGGTGGGAGGATCCCATAGCACATGAGATCTTGTACCTTTTTTGCCTAAAATACAACCCCTCCCGAGCACATGGTGGGGATTGGTTCTATTATCTGTCAAGCTACCCGAAGGAGAAGCAACTTTTCGAGGATATTCTGAATCATTGCCTGAACTTCAAGACCGCCTTCTTCTGGATAGACGATCTCGCTCCCTCTTGATTCTACTCCTTTTAGAAAATTCGTAAGTTCCTTACTTGTGTTTTCTGATTAAATTTTCCTTTAATCTGCGAGCCCAACTGACTTGCTCAAACCTTTTATATAGCCACCTACCATTGTCCCTAGCCTACGGACGCCATGAAGGAACATAGGGAAGTTATCCTCAAGCTCCCCTATGGTCAATGATCCCTCTCTTATCTTCTCCATGAGGATAAGCTTCGACTGCAACCTTCTAGAGGAAGGCGAGACCACTGACGACTCCGGCAACCGCAAATTTGTAAGATGGGAGGATGTGCCCATGCCTACCACCAAACCCCCCGTGAGAGGCAAACACTCGGGTCAAAGTTCTCGAGCTCATAGACCTCACCCATTTGAACCCTCAAGCTCAGGAAATGAGGCGCATGATGAGTCCTCAGTGAGCTTGTCAGGAGGTAAAGTCTTGCTCGACTCATCCATGTGGTCTCTGTCATTACTTAAGCACCAGCTTGACATAATGATCCTCTTTGAGGACCCCAGTGATAACTTCCTAGCATGGTCGAGAGTAGACCTTAGAGTCCATAGGTTCGATGGTTGGCTAGGTAAATACCAAGCCATGTATAGCTTAAATGAGGTTTGGGATGGGGTAGCAGTGCAATACGACACAAACGATTATAGTGACCTCTCGAGGATGTCCACCACCTTTAGGGAGAGGACTCCCATAGCCTCGTCAGAAGACAGAGGAATTTCCTGGTCCCCTAGTTTGAGCTTTAGTGAGTCCTCCTGTTAGGTTCTTGACACTGAGTCTTTTTAACTTATAAAAATGTGTATGACTTTTTCTTTCTCGGCTTGATTAATCTTTCTTGTGCTTTTCAGGTGACATGGAGTTGGACCTAGACAGCCTTTTGGGACAACTCCCCAAACTCCACGGTACTAAACGAGGCCGTGTAACCTCAAAGAAAGGGGCTCGAAGTCGACCAAGATTATTAAGGGCTCTTCTCCCTCAAAGCTCTCCTCTTCCGAGCCTAAGGCCCAGCCTCTAAACTCCACAGACGTGGTTTCTGACACAACTCTCGCAACCTCAACAGTGGCCACCACCGAGCCTTCGGAGACCAAGCTTCCTCCCCAACTGATCATTGCTGGAGACAAACGCAAACAAGTCGTGCCTCCTTCGGCCCTCAAGCCTACGGGTGCCCAAACCATGGTCTATAAGTTTATGGCATCATCCCTCATGTGAGAGTACCCTCTGGAGAACGTTGCAAGATCTCTAGGAGCTGACCTTTGCTCGGACCTATTGTCCCGAACAGGCCAATCCTGCAGCAACCTCGACGCCAATGTGTGGTGGTTTTTGAGGGGGGACAATCCCACACGCCTCGCCGACCAAACAATGGAGCTCGGGGTTTCTGTAAGTCTATTCCCCATGAATTTTACTTTCTTTGGTCACCTATTTACTCTCTAACCATTGTAAAAGCTTTTTGCTTCAGACCCTTCTTGGTGTCCTTCGCCAAAGTTCTGTGTTCTCCTTAAAGATGGCAGTGGGGAAAACCGTGGTTTATGAAACAAACCAGGCTTGCATTCGAGCTAAAGATGGGATGAAAGAGGCCAAGGGAGCCTAGGTCTGAGCTAAGGAGGCCCAAGCCAAGGCCGAGGATGCCCTCAAGCTTCTTCAAGCTAAACTTGACTCCTCTGAGGCTACTGCTAACAGCCTGAAGGGGGACCTCGACACCAAAATAGTGGATTTCAACGCTGCCAGGGCCAAGATCGATTGCTTGAAGGTAGAGACAAGTGTTTCCAAGATCGAGGTTTAACGCCTGTAGGAGGAGAATAATTTCACCTTTGAAATTCTTGAGGACGAGAAGAAGCGCTCACCGAGGAGTTCAAGATCAAGAAGGATTGGGCTACGGACCGAGCTATGTACATGATCTACTCTCTGAACCCTGACATAGACACTTCGTTCCTCCAGGACAAAGAAAAGGAGTTCATCTCCAAATGGAAGGCTCAGTTGGCCGAGGATGAGGTCACAGCCACTACCCCTGATGGCGGGAATAGGGATGACAAAGGAGAGGAAGCCGAGTTTGGTTCAGTCGACCAACACTGAGCTGTCTCGAATAGGGTTGTGTCCCTTATAATTTTTGTAATTATACTATCTATTTTGTGTGCCCTTGGGGCAAAGACAATTTACAGCTCGAGTTTGAGCCATTTTGATTATCTCGGGAATGTTATATTTTAATAGTAGTTTTTATGTAGTTAACTTTCTAGCTCGAAAACATTTTTGCACATTATCTACGTTTAGCTTTCGCCTTAATATTATACATCATATTACTGGATCGAAATATTTCAAGCATGGTATTAAGGACTGACTTTTATACTTGTTTATTTGCACAAATATATGTTGGGTTTAAGTTCGAATTTCGATACATTCGTGCATAGTTTATTCGAAATACCCATGTTCGACTTCGTTATTATCAAGGTCGAACTTTACTTTTACCATGTATTTGAAAAATACTCAATGGCGTGTAACCTCGTTAGTCTAGTTATATTTTGTTTTTTCTAGTTACTTTCCCTCATCCTCGAGTTTGATCTCGAGGTTTTGAGGTCAAAACTTGTTTGAAAAAATTTCCAGCCCTAGCTCGACTTATGCTTTTTGGTTGGTTTATCTAGAATTCCAACTCTTGATTGTGTCGATTAGGTTTTGTTGGTTTGTTCTAGACTTGTTTAATTCATGTTTGGTTAATGATCCATACACTTATTGTTTTCTTCATGGTAGGTTAACAATCCATACATTGCTATTAGAGTTTATTTTTATTTAGTTATATTTTTTTGAGCTTATGGTATGATTATATACAACTTATGCCCCCTTAATATCCTATGATTGTGATCTTAGGTGAATGAATTTTGAGGGCTTGCAAAAAAGTATAACAAAAAAATACAACATTTAAATGAAATTCAGTACGTTATTGACAAAAAGAAAAAACCAAATACAAGATTGGTTAAAAAAAATAAACATCATTCCTACATTACTTTACCAGCATGTCGTCCACGTACACCTCCATGTTTATTCCGATCAATTATTTAAACATGTGGTTAACCAATTGCTGGTAAGTCGCACCTGCGTTTTTCAGTCCGAAGGGCATTACTTTATAACAGTATAATCCCGTATCGGTCCGAAAGCTGGTGTGATCCTTGTCAGGGGGATGCATGTTGATCTGATTGTAGCCTGAGTATGCATCCATGAAGGAGAGGATCTCGTGTCCTGCAGTAGCGTCGACCAACTGGTCGATCCTTGGGAGTGGGAAGCAATCCTTCGGGCAGGCTTTATTGAGGTCTGTAAAATCCACATAGGTTCGCCATTTGCCGTTAGGCTTGGGAACCAGTACTGGATTAGAGACCCACGATGGATAAAACGCCACCCTGATGAACCCATTCTGCTTTAATCTTTCAACTTCTTCTTTTAAGGCTCTCGACCGATCCTTATCGAGCAGCCTTCTTTTCTATTGCACAGGTGGAAAACTCTTGTCTATGTTCAGGACATGGCTGATAACTGCAGGATCTATCCCAGCCATGTCTTTGTGCGACCAGGCAAAGACTTCCTGGTTTTTCCGCAAAAACTCCACCAGTGCATGCTTCATGGTTGGTTCTAAGTTTTTCCCGACCTTCACGACTCTGGTCGGGTCTTTTTCGTCAAGTTGGACCTCTTCCAGGTCCTCGACAGGTCCAACATTTTCTTCAAAATCCCCAAAGCGAGGATCTAAATCTCTATCCTCACTTTGGGCAACACCCTATTTGGTGACTTCATCACCGGATTGGGCTTGTGTATCAATTGCCATCTGCAACCTATCTGGGGGAGTGCTTTTTGACGTTCCCTTCTTCGCCTTTGTGATTGAGGCATTGTAGCACTCCCTGGCCTCCCTCTGGTTTCCCAACACGCGTCCTACCCCTGCGTCTGTCGGGAATTTCATGGCTAAGTGCCACATAGAGGTGACGACCCGTAGATCAACCAGTATAGGCCTCCCACTGACGGCATTGTACGCTGAGCGACAATCGACTACTATGAAAGTAGCGAGTAATGTCCTGGTAGTAGGCGCTGTACCTGCTGTCACTGGTAGTCTGATTTACCCTGCTGGGGCAGTCCTTCACCAGAGAAGCCGTATATTGTTTGGTTGCAGGGCTCCAGGCCCTTAATGGACAACTTCATGCGTTCCAGCGAAGACTTATACAGGATGTTCACCGAACTTCCTGTATCAACTAGCACTCTCTTCACCATCATATTGGCCATTTGGATATCCACGACCAGCGGATCGGAATGTGGGAACCGGACATGTTGGGCATCGCTATCAGAGAAGGTTATTTCGCCCTCTTCTGACCGAGCCTTTTTTGGCGTGCAGTCATCCACAGTCATCATCTCGATGTCCTGGTCGTGGCGCAGAGTCCGAGCATATCATTCTATAGCCTTTCCGCTGTTTCCCGCGAGGTGCGGGCCTCCACAGATGGTTAACAATGTGCCAATTACAGGGTCAGGCTGCAAAGGTGGTGAGCGTTGGCGTGTGGGCGCTTGCTCGTTGCCACCTGGAGCTTCTCGTTGGGAATTTCTCGAGGCCCGTATATATCTTCTCAAGTGTCCTTGTCTAATAAGGAACTCGATCTCATCCTTCAGCTGGTTGCATTCATTGGTATCATGTCTGTAGTCGTTATGATAATGACAGAACTTGGTAGTGTCTCTTCTCGAAATATCCTTTCGAATGGGAGCAGGTTTCTTATAAGGCACACTGGAACTCGTGGCCTGATAAACCTCTCCCTAAGTTTCAATAAGGGCAGTATAGTTAGTGAATCGAGGTTCATAACAATTACCCTTGGCTCGTTTATTGTCAGAGGTGGAAGGCTCATTGTGCGGCCGTTTATCCCCATTCTTGCCATTACCGTTGCCGTTCCCGTTGTCTTTGCCGTTGTCGTTGGGCTTGGACCCATTGGCGACTTTGGCGGGCTCGACAGTCCCCTTGTCCTTGCCTGGGGGTTTCCCTTCATTGGCGATGGTGTCTTCGAGCTTGATATATCGATCAGCTCGATCCAAAAATTCCTGGGTAGTTCTGACCCCATGTTTTCTGAGGCTGTCCCAGAGAGGCGTGCGGCGCTTAACCCCCACGGTTATGGCCATCATTTTTCCTTTGTCTCCCACTCTTTTTGCCCCAGCAGCTGCTCGCATAAAGCGCTGGACGTAATCCTTCAGTGGCTCTCCGTCTTGCTGGCGTATTTCGACCAGCTGATTTGCCTCAGTCGGGTGCACACGACCCATGTAGAATTGTCCGTAAAACTCCTTTATGAACATTTCCCATGAAACTATACTTGCAGGAGGGAATTTGAAAAGCCACTCCTGTGTGGCATCAGAAAGTGTTGCAGGGGAGATCCTGCACTGAGCATCTTCGGACACTTTCTGAATGTCCATTTGTATCTCGAACTTGTTGACGTGAGATACCGGGTCACCATACCCGTCAAAGTTCAGAAGCACAGGCATCTTAAACTATCTAGAAGTTTCTGCCATAGCTATCCTCTAGATGAAAGGAGTGCCTTTTCTCCTATCGTGGTCAATATAAGATGTTCTTCCCCCGACCAGTTGCTGCACTACCTGGTTGAGGGCATCTATCTGGGCTTGCACGGTGCCAGGAATCGCTGGGGCCTCTAGTGCTGGGGGGACGTACTCGTCGTGCCGCTCCTGGCGATCATTGAGTACGTCTCTTAAGTCCTCGTCTCTTCTCCGCTGCTCGCTAGCTCCGAGCCAGTTGAAGACGTTATTTTGTCTGGGCTGCCCCCCAGTGTCCCGTCTTTCGGGTTGGTCATCCCGAGGTGGCTGGCTTCTGCTTCCACCTCTTTCTTCATTCCTCCGACCAACATTTCCTCTGCCTGAGTCAGCCTTGTTATAACCATGGCCATCTCTGAATCTTGATTGGCTATGGTGGGATCGACTGTTCCCTCGGTTGCCTTCCCGGGCTGGAACCTCCTGAGCGTTAGAGGGTGGTCTGCGTTGGTCGGTAGGTCCCGTGCATTATCAAGCCGTGGGGGGCCTCGGACCGCAGAGCCTAACTCTGAGTTCCTCCTATTACCAGGTGGACGTTGTCCTCTGCTTTGAGGGTTTAGCTCGTCGCCCCTATGGCGTCTAGGACTGCGAGGCGGCTGCCCGGCCCTATTCTGCCTCTGTTGCGGGGGATTTCCGCGACCAGCTTGGGATAGAGGCTGTGCCTCAGGGTCCCTCAGTGGGACATCGTCCTGAGGTGCCGGTGGCTGCTCGGGCCTTTGTGGGCTCGAGGGTTGGATAGGCGGGCTAGGATTAGGACCCCTCTGTGGCGGCCTGTTCATAGGTTGATCAGGCTGCGAGGTAGGTGTAGCCTAGTTCCTAACCAGTTGTAGGGCTGCTTCGAGGGCTGCCATGGCCTCCCTCTGGTGACGGTCCATCCCTGCCTATCTTTCACTCAGCTCCAGGCGCTGCCGTTCAATTTCTTGTTGCTGCCGCGCCATGATTTCGGCAGCACTTTCCTGGCCGGCCCTCAGATTGGCCAGTTCGTCCTGCAATACCCCCAGAGTATTCTTCAGCATTTCAGAGTCCATTTCTTCCTCATCAAATTCCAAATGTGGCTCATCCTCACCCATGTTTGGCGGAGGAGGAGGCGGGTGAGATGGTGCAGCGCCGGCCACCTGTCCAGTTTTCTTGGTAGTTTTCGCCATTGATCTTTCAACGATAATGTATCAAGCTCTCAATGAAAGCACCAGAATGTTGACCCTGATTTTGGCCAACTGACACGAAGTCAAATATGCTTGATATGGACAAACACGTTGGAAAGAATATGATGACGAAACAATAAAGAACACAAGAGTTTATAGTGGTTCGGCCCTAGAATCTGGTAATAACCTACGTCCACTTGGATTGTTATTGATATAGGATTCAAAGGAGTGATCAAAGAACTAGGGTTCAATGAGTTTCACAAACCTCTGAAGAACAAGACAATATATAAAATAGAATAACTCTAATCTCAAGTGACCAGAAAGCAAAAAAGAAGAGATCCCTTATTTCCCTTGAGTTATCTTTCTTTATTTATAGGCTCAAGGAGGGTTTACATTAATTTGTTATAGATATTATTTCCTAAATAATCGGATACTCAGGAAATCATGGGAGATAATTTCGGATACTATCATAACTGCATAAGATCTTCTCCGCGTATAGCATGCGTATGACTAGGCTGATCGTATGAAGAGATCGAACGTTGTGACAATAGATGTCTTCCTGGTCGATAGTCGAGCCCGAATTCTGCAAGATGTCAGCCACGTGTACTAAATGTTTGCCATGTCATTCATGCCTGTTTTTTGGATAACATACACTAATGGCATGCTTGGTTGTTGCGAGGTATAAGTACAAGACTTCCCTTGGGATTGGTTTAGACAAGATTGGTGGCTCGGAGAGATGTTTCTTAAGGTTCTAGAATGCGAGTTCACACTTGTTCGACCATTCAAATTTCTTGCCCCCTCTCAAAAGATTAATAAATGCAAGGCACTGATTTGTAGAATCTGAGATAAACCTACTTAAGGCCGCCATTCGTCCAGTTAGGCTCTGAACATCTTTATGTTTTCGAGGTGAGGACATGTCAATTAACATCTTAATCTTGTCGGGATTAGCCTCTATACCCCAAGCATTCATTATAAATCCGAGAAACTTTCCCAAAGATACTCCGAATGAGCATTTCTGTGGGTTAAGTCTCATATTTTATTTTCGGAGCACAACGAAACATTCAGCGAGATCGTCCACATGGTTACAATTATGTTTGGACTTGACTAACATATCATCCACATAAACTTCCATGTTATTCTTTATCTGCTCAACAAACATCCTATTCACCAGTCTTTGGTATGTGGCTCCTGCGTTCTAGAGCCTGAAAGGCATTACATTGTAGCAATACAAGCCCTTATCGGTCATGAAGCTTGTACGTTCTTGTTCGGGGGAATGCATAGCTAACTGGTTATATCCAGAATAAGCGTCCATGGATGACATGAAGTCTTGACCCGCAGTGGCATCTACGAGTTGATCGATTCAAGGCAAGGGAAGGCAATCCTTAGGGCATGCCTTGTTAAGATCCGAATAATCGATGCAAGTTTGCCACTTGCCACTGGACTTCAGAACTAGCACAATTTTTTCTATCCAATCAGGGTAGAAAGCATCTTGGATAAACTGTTTCCCTTTAGCCTTTTGACCTCCTCTTTCAGGGCTTTCTTCCTATCATCGTCCAGGAGCCTCCTTTTTTGTTGCTTCATAGGGAAGCTCTTATCTATGTTGAGTGCATGGCTTATAACAATCAGACTGATCCCTACCATGTCCGAGTGTGGCCATGCAAACACATCCTGGTTCTCTCTCAGGAAGCGAGTTAATTGCTATTTCGCATCCTCAGAAAGTCTCATTCTTATTTTCACCACTCTCGTGGTATCTTTCTCATCGAGCTTTTCTTCTTCAAGCTCCTCAATTGGTTCGAGATCAACCCTTTCTTCTACTATATGGTCTATCTCTTCTTTGATTTTGAAGACGGATCAAATCATTTCCTGAATAACAATAAGTGCTTGTGCACTCATTTGATTCTTTCCTCTCATGGAAATGTTATAGCATTCCCATGCAGCAAGTTGGTCTCCCTTCAGCGTCCCAATGCCACCAGACATCGGGAACTTGATGGCCAAATGCCTAACAGACGACACTGCCCCAACCCAATCAGGGGTGGTCTCCCGAGCAGTGCGTTGTAGGTAGACGGGGTGTCCAACACTATAAATTCCATCATCTTGGTCATTGAGACTGGATAGTCTCCCAAGGTTACAGGGAGCTTGATGGATTCCATGTTGGCAATCCCTTCCCTCGAAAATTCAAACAACTTCATTGCACAGGCTTTCAAATGTCGAAGCATGAGTCCCATCTTTTCTAGAGTGGCCTTATAGAGGACATCAACTGAGCTCCCATTATCTATCAGGACTCTACGCACCCTTTTGTTGGCAAGCTAAAGTGTGATGACCAGAGGGTCGTTGTGAGGAAACTGAACAAGCGAAGCATCTTTTTCTGTAAAAGTAATGGGTTGAGATTCAACCCTTTGTTGCTTTAGAGCTCACGGTTCAAGCTCGTAGGAAGAACCATCTCTTATCTTGAGCTCGTTCACATATCTCTTCTAGGAATTTCTGCCCAATCCAACAAGGTGTGGTCCTCTGGAGATAGTTACCACATCCTCCCCATCTATTGGGGACGGTCGATCATCTTCCTGTGTTCGAGAAGTGTTATTATATTGGGTAGGTTGCGCAAAAGCTGCCCTTTGTCCAGCCGACACCTTAGTGGTATTTCAGTTGCTTATGTATTGTCCAAAATATCCTCTCAAGATCAGGCCTTCGATCTTGTCTTTTAGTTGTCGACACTCATTGGCGGTATGTCCGTCATCCCTGTGGAACCTGCATTACTTTTTGGTGTCTTTCTTTGACTTCTAATTTCGCACCTAATTCTCATTTGTGACAAAGATATTCTCTCGAGTTTCAGTGAACTCAGTGTAAACCGTATAAACGGAGAAATACTTGTCTCCCTTCTTCTTTTTCCACCCTTCCGCCTCTGAGTTATTCCCTTCATTTTTCTTTCTTTTTGAAGGGTTATCTCCTGACATTAACATTCGTCAAGTGATTGATGGGGTAGCCAAGGTTGAGGCTGAGTTAACATTCATCGTTGTAGTTATAATGGGCTGAGGGGTCAGTTTTAATGTTGACCTCACCTCCTCTACATTGACAAATCTCTGAGTCCTTTTGTTGAACTCAATTATTGTTCGTATCAATTTTCTCTGCATATCATCCCAAAGGGGACTTCCTGAAAATATACCAACTCGAACGGCCATAAGATGACCACTATCATCAACATTACGGGCTCGCGCCACCTCTATGTTAAACGTTGCTAGGTAGCTTTTTAATGACTCTCCCGGGTGTTGTCTGATATTGGTCACGGTCGAGGCCTCAGACTTGACGCCTACCCTGACCTTGAATTGTTTTTTAAATTCCTTTGCCAATTGATCCCAAGACGAGATTGAATGTCTTCTGAATTTATCGAACCAGTTTTTCGCTTGTCCTGCCAATGTAGTTGGAAGTAACATGCATCTGAGCTCATAGCCAACATTGTTGGCTCGCATGATGGTGTTAAATGTGCTTAGAAGGCTACACGGGTCTGGATTCTCGTCAAAAGGAGCTACATGTGGTATCTTGAATCCATAAGGGATGGTGTGTTTGATATATGCAAAGCAAAAGGTTCAAGCTCCTCATTGAAGTCGTCGGCCTTGTCCTTGTTCCTTTCATCCTGAAGGAGCCTGAACGCTCTTTCGACCTAATTAATTCTCTCTTGGACCAAGTCCACTGGAGGCTAACCTTGTGCTTGGGGTAGTTGTTTATTGTTTATAAAACTCCAGTTCCCTGTCCTAGGATAGGGTTATATTGGTTCCCATATACTGGCTGCACAAGTTCCTTTCGGCTGTTTAGATGTGCATGTAAATCGGGGATCGCGAGATAACCTTGCCCCCCATTCTGGTTTAGATGGTCTCAAAGATCAAGGTTAATGTCATAATTCCTAGTATTCTTGGGTTCGGTATTATATACGTAGTGAGGTCCAAACTCCCACTCATAAAACTAACATTTTTTTCTAGTTGAGGGGCTCGATGGTTGCGATGTGGATCTTCCACCGACCCTCTTGCTCCAGCTTTCTGTGATCTCGACATGTGGCTTCCATATAGTTGAGCTGCCCTATGTCCTCAGGTTATCTCTCTCTCGCCCTCGTGTTCGGGTCGAGTTTGACGGTTCCCTTCTCGGTTGCCACTTCGAGATGGCCTTTGTGGTGCATGCTCCCCTGCCTGGTTACTATTAGGAGTAGGCTGGGGTGCTTCTCAGATCGGTGATGAATGCCTTATGGGAGACAGTGGATGCCTTATAGGCGATGGTGGAGGCCTTCCATTGTTGGGCCTGGAAGGTCCAAAATTGGCCCTGTAATGTCCCAAATTACCTAATAAGGCTTAGGGCTTGATTAGGGGGCCAGGATGGAAAATTATGGAAATTACATGTTTATGTGTTTTATATGCGTGTAATTATGTGATTATGTGAGTTATATTAATATATGACTTGATATGAACGTTTAGATGTATTAATTAAGCATGTGGGCTCGTTTATTATTAGAAGGGAAATTTTTTTAATATGGGCCCGTTATGGGTATATTTGGCATATATGTGATATATGTGTGGAACCACATTATTATGTGGATATATTTTGGTTACTCGACATGAGGCGATCCTAGGGAGCAAGCTAGTGGGAAATTCACAATGGGATTAATACTTGATTCGGGGGGTGAGTCAAGGGGTATTTAGTTCATTACCTGATATTGGGTAATAGGAATGAATATTTGAGGATATATTTGGAGTTAGTGAGAACATGAGGGAATTATGGAAATTTTGACTATTTTACCCTCGGGGGGGGGGGGGGGGGGGTTTGGGACCCCAAGCCTTGGGTTTTACTTAACGTTACTTGAGTTCAAAGTAACCTGGCAGAAGCATAAGAACCTGTTCAAGAACTTTTCTCCCTCTCTCATTCTCCTTTTTACCGTTCGTTGCATTTTCAAAGGAAACTCGAGTTTTAGGACTCGGATTCAAGCAAAGATAGAGTCATATCAATTCTAGGAAAGATTAGTAGCTTATTAGCCGGAGGATTTAACGAGAAATGACACAATCAGAGGTAATTTAAGCTTTGAATTTCTGAGTTTTCATTCCCTAAAGTTTCTTAAGTTTTGAATTGGATTCTACGTTTTGGTGAGTTTTTGAGTTTTTTGAAGCTTAGGTTTTGATGGTTTTGGGCCATTGAGATGATTGGGAACTTTGTTTTTGAGATTTGGATATGTTTGGATATGTTTATGGAGGGATTTGGCATGAGAAAAACAGAGAAAAACTGAGTTTTGCAGGTCAAGCCGCGACTCTGTTCATGGGGCATCACGACTCAAATTAGGCAAAGAAGAAGCAGGTGGCTATGAAACTTTTGAGTTGCGGTGCCTGTGAGTGGGTGGCGCGGTGCTTGGGCAGGCAGAGAAGAAGCTTGGGCCTCTGAATTGAGTGGGCGTGGCTCAAATGGTTGGGCCTCGGGGAGGTTTTGATAGCAGGAACTCAAACCTAAAGGCTCGGGATCGATCCTACTACCCGGTTTAGTAGGATTCGATGTCTCGGAGGCTAGAATTCAGTCCGAAAGCCTTTATTTACTCGTTTTTTTATGGGATTCTATAATTAGTTATGATGAGGTTATCGCTAGGGGCTCTAGAACAGGATCGTGCTCGAGGGTCGTTCTTATTTTACATTACACTCGGACCTGAGGTAAGAAAACTGCACCCATTATGTGACACACATGATTAGGGATTAGCCCGAATGCTGAATATAGTTTTGATTGGGCTTTGGTCCCTGTAAAATGCACATGATTATGATTATGCCTGTAATTATTGATGAAGCATGTTGAGTGCTCTATATATGGATATTTGTTATATGATGAATGCTTGTTTGCATTATATACCTGAGAAAAGCATTGACTTGTCAATCAAAGGCGGCAATAGCACGTTGAGCACTGGTCAATATGATTAGATCTAATCAGGAAATCATTACACGGTTGTTTGACCCAATGGTCGTAGAAAGCTAAAGCACTTGGCTAGCTCTATGGTTAGTTTCTCGGAGCTAGAGCAAAGGACCTAGGTGGGCCCTATGGTCACATAGCTAGGGAAAAGGACCCCAGGTTGACTCTACAGTCATCTATTCAGGGTCACGAACCCTAGGTTGACTCTATGGTCATATATTCAGGGCAAAGAACCCCAGGTTGACTCTACGGTCATCTATTCAGAGCAAAATACCCCAAGTTGACTCTATGGTCATCAAATTAGGGCTACGAGCCCCAAAATGATTCCATAATCATTTATTTGTACCTGTATGCATGCATGAGTAGGTTATTACTGCCTAGCATGCTAGATATACATTTGAATTTATATATATTGTCCATGCACTTTTATTAAGTTTTCTTGTTGGGCCTTGACTCACTGGTGCTACGTGGTGTAGGTAAAGGGAAAGAAATGTTGGCCATCCATGAGTTGGAGAGCATAGGTGGCAATGCGTGCCTATGCGGCCTCTTGACCACCACGACCAAGGTTTCTTAGAGGAACTAGGATGTAATCCTATTTTTTCCACTTAAGTTGTCTAGTTGTATTTTTTGAATTGTAATGACCTTTTTCGAACTGTAAATAACTTTGTAAATGTTATTATGGGATCCCATGTACAGTTTAATGTTTTAATAAAACATCCATTCCTTTTAATCGAAACTTTTAACCTTGGACCAGTAATCACACTTAGATGCACATTTATGGCCTAATGACTCGTTTAGCGAGTTAATCACTATTTAAAATACACAATGTAACGGTCTTGGCTAACCAGGGTATTACAGGCCCAGACTAGCTCCGGGTTATTTATGACAGATTCAGGGTTGGTGCATCGAGCTGCTGTGGGAGCTCAGTTATGCCCTGTTCCTGCAATTACCTCCACCGTCAGATTACCAGTAGTATTAGCTTGAGTATTCCTCCCAAGGCGAGTGTCGCCAATGTTTGCCCTGGGCCTTGGCTGGGTATGATGGGCCCCTTGTTCGGCCCTCCTGGCTATCGCGCTCCTGCGGAGATGCCCTCTGGCCTCCGGGGTGGGGCCTCGACCTTGGCGGCTTGCCTAGCCAATTCTTCATTACGTCGTGTGGCTTCTACCAATTTTTGGCGCAGCTGGCAATTCTCCAATTCCAAAATGGGAATGTACCTTTCAGGATTATAATAGAGGTCCTCATCAGGCCTAGGAGAAGGTGGTCTCCTTGAGTCAGATGATGCACTCCCCGCATCTAGACCGTGGTCTTTCATTAGTTGTTTCCCAGGCCTTCGGGGATAATTCTCAGTTGAGGAGTTTTCTCCTAAGGTATTTGGGAAAATGGTCGCCCACCAGCTCCTGGGTTGTTCGCAGCGACCATTGATGCAATTCAGGAGGTTTCTAATTAAACAATGCAAAGATTTGCTTAATTCTCTCAATGAAAGCACCAAACTGTTGACGTCGTTTTTCGTCAACTTAAATTTTAAGAGTGCTAAACAATATTTCAGAAAAAAGAAAAGAACAGTAGAACTTTTACGTGGTTCAGCAATAAAAATCTACCAAGTCCACGAGTCAATATTATTGATCTTAATACTCTCTCAAAGTTTTCTCATAGCACTTCGACAGAGTATTCTCAGTACCAATTTGTGCGTGAATACAAATGAAAATTACCAGGCTATTATAAGCCTAGTTGGGAGAATATCTTCTCTTGATTCAGGGAAGTTACAACCAATTATTCAAACTAAAATAAATGTAAATAAATACATTAAATACATAATATCCCATGATAATTGAGATTTAATATCAGATAACAACAAATCCCTAAGGAATATGAATCTCCTAACAGTTGTTGTGTGCAAAACGCATTGATGACCTCGAATGCAAGGTTAACACGCTTTTAAGATCGACAAATACTTCGAGCTCGTTATTCTAGTCAGCCAACTCCTCAGCTAGTGGTTTCATCAAACTTAATCTTCGGAGACCAATATCTTCCAGCTTACAACTAAGGCTCGAATAACACCCATTTGTGTCGGAGAAGATTCTTTCTTTTGAGCTTGAACCTTAACCTCGAGCCTTTTAAACTTGTGCTTGATCGCCAACAAGAACAGGTCAGGAATCATGCATATTTATACGAGTGTTCAACCACTACTTGTTATCTTCGAGCTTACACTTTACGAGCCTACATTTCGAAACTCATTTATTCATCCTCAAAATTTGGGTGTAACAATATAGATGACCCATTGGTATGAAATGCAAAGACCCCTATCATTTTCAGTGAAAAAATAGTAAAGAAACAAAAATAACTCACCCAATATTCTCTTATCTTCATGCTATCTGTGTCTAATTCAATATCATTATTAATTTCACATTTGGCCCCTTTTAGAAGTTTTCTGTTGTTTATTTTGGCTTTTCACTTTCAAAAAAATTAGAGAAATTTGTTGATCAATTATGATTTTGTACAAACAAAATTTCTGCATAATTAAGTTCTTAACTTTGCAGCTCTTTACAAGTTAAATATATGTGGAATGCCACAGGTTCTGGTTTTTACCTCCCAAATTCCCATATAAAAAGTAAATGACAATAATTAATTAGCAATCACTTTTTCTTTTTGGTGTTCTGTTCAATTTTTGGATGAACAATAACATAAATACGAGTGAATTTAGACGATAAATATCATATATTTCAATATGGTTATATATATACTAGATACAAGCAACGTGCAATATGCATGTTTGCTTAGTTTTATTTATAGAATTTATTAATTAATTTTACTAAATTTATATTAATATCATATAAATATCTTATTTTAATTAAATAGTTTATTTATTTTTGTTTAAGTTTATCTTTGTTCTAGTTTTTTAATTTAAGAGTGACAATAATAGATTATATATTATATGTTTAATGTAATATTAAATATTATACGTAGATTTTAAATTTAAGTTTATTGCTAGTTTTCTTAAAAAAATAATTTGTTGCTAATTGACAATAGATTATATTATATGTTCAATATAATATTATTCTAATAAGTGCGTTTAAGTTTAATTAAATTTTATTTAAGTTATAAAACGTATGATTTTATTATTTTTAAATAATTATCATGGTAAAATATTTTAAAAATATCATATTTTAATTTGTTTAATTATTTATTATTTTTAAATAATTACTATTATAAAATATCTCAAAAATATCTTATTTTAATTTTTTTAATTATTTATTTTATTTATTTAAGTTTAAGTGTTTACAAACTACTGTTAAATATAAGAATATTCCGTTAAAGTTAACATTAAAAAAATAAAAAACCGTTAAAACCAAGAATTTTCGTTATCTACACACTTATTATATAGAAGAGATATGAGTACACTCTTAATGGTAACTACCCATGAGTGATTACTTTAATATTAATCATTATATTAAGATCAATGATCCATATTTACAGTTGTTAATTAATATTTCTAAAAATAAATTTTGATTTTTTTTATATTTTTTGAATGGTTACTTAATGAAAAATGTATATTTATTATGAAAATATAATATTGTAAAATTTTCATTTTTCAAATGCATGTCAATATCTAAATATAGCTATAATCAATCATTTGTTGGAAACAACATTAATTATGGCAAAAATAAAAATAACTAAGTTCGAAATTAATGTAGAAAAAAATATTTATCTGTTGGTGACTTGCTATACCAAGTCACTATGTTGCCACATCATCATAATTGTTAGTATCCATATATGGGTAGTAACTATTGAGAAGTCTTTTATATATATAATTTAAAAATTAGACGTTTATCTTAGTTATATATAAGATAATCAACAAAAGGGACCTATTTTGAATTGGTTAGTTATCGATAACTTGTTTGTATGTAACGTTAACATATATGGATTATATATATGTTAGATGATATAATATGATCTACACGCACATGTACGTATAATTATAAATCACTAGAGAGGGAAAATTTCCATTTTTTATACTAATATGAGACGAAAGAACAAGAAAGTTCGTGTATATTTTTGGCCCCCAAGACCATATAATAGTTCTTCTCTTGACCCGTAGACTACGAATGCTGGAATGGTAATTATATTATGTTCTTCATCAAGCTTGGCATTAAGACTAAGAAAGAGAACAGTATAACAGTTTATTAGGCTGGCAACATTTGGGCCTAGTGGATAGATAAAAGTGGATTTGTTATTTTGGAACTTTTTCCATTCAACCGATAGGACATTTTTCTATTTTTCCAATGGCGTGAACCAAGTCAGAATGTCCATTTGGACTTGGTAAGCTGATTTGAACCTTTCTTGGTCCAAGAATGATTTTATGGATGTGTGCAAGACCATAGTTTGTACCTCGACAGCTATGGTAAAAACACTGGCCAAATACTAGAAAAAGTGAGATACTAGTTTTTGTGTGAAGATAGCATCTCTAAGAGGTAGGATTTTGGCAAATGGATACTTTGGATGGATTCCAAAGTCATTTTGTATAGAAGGTTCAAGTTTGGAAATCATAAAATTCTGAAGAAAGATTGCTCTGTGAGTTGCTCTTTCTCTAGCTAATTTGTTGGATGTTTTCGAAAGGATATTTTTTGCATCCCGAGGAAAATATTGGTTGTGTGTGACAAAAGAGGAAGAAGCCATTATGAATATAAATGGGATGGTATGTAATGATTTTTGGACAACAATGAGAATGGTTCTTGGTGAGTATCCTGAGGCTAGATTTATAGCAGGGGTGATCTAGATAAGATATCTGCCACATTGTCTTTGCCTTGAATGTGTTTAATGTCAAAAGGGTAATTGTCAAACCAGACTGCCAATCTCAAAAGCTGGGAATTTTTCGTTTTGCTCTTTTTTAGACCAATCAATCCTTTTGACGCGACAAAGTCCGTTTCTACCCAAAAATGATGACCTATCAGATGGAATTCAAATTTTGTAATACCCATCTTTATCGCCAATAATTCTTTAAGGGTAGAATGATAATGGATCTGAGAATCTTTGAAGTGGCCACTCTTGTATCCACATATTTTTCTTTTCCCTGTCTTGTCTTGTTCAAGTAGGATCGCTCCCCAATACTGATCACTAGCATCTGTTTGCAAGATTCTTTTTCCATTAGAAGGAATCTACAAATGTGGTAGTGTGTGCATTATCTCCTTTAGTTTTTTTATTGCTACAGTTTGCTCTTGTGACCATGGTGGAGTTTGCTTTTTAAGCATGTCACTGAGTGGTCTTGTCATTTCAGAAAGTCGCGGGGCAAAATGCCGTAAATAGTTTACAATTCCTAGGAACTGTTGGATTTGGACCTTTGTGAAGTCCTTTTTGGAAAACTTTAATAGCTCTTGGGCTATGTGCGGTTGGGCTTCATATTGGCCTTTAATAAGCTTCATCCCTAGATAGTCAATTTGGGCTTGTCCAATGATCATCTTCTTTTTGGATAACATGACCCCATGGGCTTCTGTGAGAGAGATGAACTGGGCTAGAAGATTGTGATGGGCGTGTTCATCTTGTGAGAAGAGCAATATATCATCATTGTAGATTAAGGCCTTATCTAGAATGGGGCCATAGATTTTAGTCATGGCCTTTTGGAACAGTGATGGGGCTGTTTTGAGACCAAAGTGAAGGACAATCCACTGATAGTGGTGATTTGGAATGCAAAAGGCCGTTTTGGGGCTATCTTCCTCTTTGATACCCAACTGCCAAAATCCCACCTTCAGATCAAATTTCGAAAATATTTGAGCCTTTAACAGGCTTGCGAATAGGGAATTCTTGTTTGGTAGGGGGAATTTATCATCTACCAAAAATTCATTCAAGGGCTTATAATTGATGACCAGCCTTTATTTTCCCCGAGCCTGCTCCTATCTCTTATTGACGTAGAAAGCATGGCATGCCCATGAAGAGGTGGTTGGTTCGATTAATCCTTGTTGTTGTAGTTTTTTGCATTCCTCAGTTGCTATTTTCTAATGCTCTGGGTTCATGCCTGGGTGGCTTGCCTTGGTAGGGTTAACATCTTCATTGAGCTTAAATGGTAAACTGATGAAGAACTAATGATTTTTTTTTTCAAAGAGGGCGTTCACATTTTTGGAGGAATTTGGCATGACTTGCGGCACAAGAATTTTCTATGAGCCATTGTCTGAACTTGGAGAATGGATCAGGAGGCATGAGAAAGTAGTTTGATATGGATTCCCATGAAGCAAAATGTTGTTTGTAGCCGAGGCCACCAAGAAGGCTTTGTAAACCCTTTTTCTTGGTGTAGAAATCAAAACCAATAATCAGATCTTTTCCTAGTAATTTTGAACCAATTACTCTATGAATGATAGAGCATCCTGGGAAGAACTGTAATTTAATTGGTTTACTGATGAACTCCGTACAGAAGATGCTTCCATTTGCAGCGTGGAAGAATTGTTTTTCTTTCCTCCAATATTCTGGAGGGAGAACATCAGGGTTCATCATGGTGTATGATGCTCCTGTATCGAAGAAGGCTGCTACTTTTACTGGCCGAGCATACTTTGTAGAGAGGATCTGCATGGAGATGATAGGCGATGGTTGTATTGTATTGATAGCTGCCATGTGGTAGAAATCATCTGGAGCTTTCTGTTGTTCGAATGCATAGAGGGATTCTGGATTTATCTTGTCATCAGTAGAGAAGATGGATTCTAGGTCATTCTCTTCGAGAGATATGCCCATTGTTTGTTGAATGTGGGAGATCAATTTGGCAGATTTCCCTTTAGGACATTGCTTGGCATAATGTCCTATGACGCAATAGATGAAACATCTGTTGGACTTCTTCCTGAAAGAGCGCTTCCTCCTTAGAAACTTGAATGAGCAACGTCCTTTTTCTTTTGAGGATTTAAAGGTCTTAAAGGTTTTACACCTTGTGTTGTGTTTCCTTTTTTCTGGAAGAAAAGAACATGCTGATTATTATGGACATTTGATTCGTAGGTCCGTTTGGCTGCAAACCTTTCCGAGCTTCTTGGATTGTTTCATGAATTCTTGGATAAATTTGTGCTGAGAGCACCTCTTTTCCAATGCCTTTAGAACTAGCTGATAGATTTCTCCAATCATAGCATCAGCTAGGGTTCTTCCTGTTCCCAAGAGAAGTCTAAAGGTTTCTTCTCCTAGTGGTTTTGGTATGGAAGAGAGGAAAGCCTGTTTTAGATTTGGATCATTAATTCCACCTATTTGGTAGAACAGTTGAGTCATCTTTTTGTAATGCTTTTCCAAATCTCTTTTATCCATTGAACATCATTTTAGTTTAAAGAATTATGTGCGTAGTCTTTCAGTAACTTGAGCGTCCTGTCCGTAGAATTCAATATACAGATAGGTTAGGGCATTGGTGACAGATGGAAGTTGTAAAAACGTCATTTTCCTGTAATCGCCCAGACTTGTCCACCAGTCTTGTAGGGTGCCTGTAAAATGGGAAACAAAGCTGAGGAGAACCGTTCATGTCTGTGCTTCTGTTCTTTGTGATTTGAGGCTAAGCCAAGCCTGAAACTCTTGGAACCTTTCGCGCCATTTTGATGGAGGGAGGTCATCTAAAGTAAAAGTTTGAAAATTTGAACCTTTACTCTTTCGTTTTTGGGGAACATGTGGTGTTGTTGATTCATTTCCACTTTCGTCTTCACTTGTGATAATTGGTTCAGTTTGTGAGTTTGATTCAGCAGGTTGAACCATTAGATGTGGAAATGCTCCATCGTCATTGCTGGATAAGTTTTACTAGATAGGCTCTCGGGATCACTAGGTATAGAATCATCAGAAGTTGAGCTCATTTCTTTAGACCAGTCATCTGAAGAATTGTCTGAACTAGCTGAAGAGCTTTGATCGTCTGAGTCTGTTTCATTTTCTACGATGTGGAGAGTGCTTATATGTCGAATCATTTGTGACAGAAGATTTGTGGTTGGATGAACCATAAGTTGCTTAAGTTTGTCTGTCGGTTGGCTTGGTGATTCTTTCTTCTTCCCCTTTCTGTCTTCTGTTGTTGGTTTTCATCAAGCATGCATCTTAATCTTACAATAAAGTCCTCTTGTACATATCCAATAATAGGAAAAGGCTGGGAGGTTTTTGGGATTGTAGCAAACTACCAAGGGATCGACATCGTAGTTATCCCGAACGGAGACGAGGTTCCCAAATAGCTAGTTGAAGGAGCCTTTGTCGGTTATTGTTGGCAGAACCGGTTCTTGAGGGATTCATATTGAGTTTTAAGGCTCTTCATCTCGGCTTCTTTTGCTAGGAATACTAGCATCAGAACTGAGTTTTCTTTGATGATGGCTAGAAGCTCTTCATGAGTCTGTTAGATCTTTGCAGTGAGTTGGTCGATGACAGTAGTCTGAGATTGTTTTACTGCCGTCTCTATTATGGTATTTTGTAACTCGACTTGCATTAAGACCTTGTTTTAGGCAATCATATTTTCTGATTGCCAGTTGAGAACTTCTTCGGCCAGAGATACTCTTTTGAGAGACCCATCCGCGTTCCTGGTTGTGGGGTTTTGAACCTTTGGTTGGTGAGAGACTGTGCCTTGGTCGTCTTGTTTATCAAATTTCTTGAGAGGAGGCAAATCTAACTCATAATCGGTAGTAGTCATCATACATACTTGTGGAATTTGTTGTAACTGATTTTGAGCTGGAAAAGCTTCTCCATGATGTTGCATCCATTTTGCTGCTTTTTTTGTAGCATGGCAAATGTTCTGTTGAGGAGCCGAAAGTGGAGGCTGTTGGGAGCCTGTTGGAGGAAGCTCAATGTCCCATCCAGTTGGTTCTGGAGGAGAGTCAGGTAAGCCTTTGGGAGCAGAATATTTGACTATATAGTCAAACTTTCCAGAGGGTTGGCCTAACAATCCTATTCCTTTTTCTCCTTGATCTAGCCGTTGCTTAAGTCGTTTTCCTGAGCTCGGATGTTGCTTTGGCTTTGGGTGGTCTTCTTCCACTTTTAATCAACTTTTGAAGTCGCAAACATCCCAATACTTATGTCCATCCGAAGATTTGAAAGCATAAATAGGGCTGCCTTGAGAATCAAAGGATTGGATTTCCACATCAGCTGGTGTGACAGAAGTCATCATATACTAGGTGGTAAAGCAACTGGGAGTCTTTGTTTGAGTTCTGTCAAAGATTATTTCGATAGAGCCATCTTCTTTCTTGTGATAAGATGGTTCAGTAAGAGTCTGGACAACTTTTTGAGGTTGATGGAGCATCTCATAATTTGTTATCCATGAACTGGGCAAAATCTTCATAAGATCATCTGTAGAGATTTTCCTTGGAATATGAGTGCATGTTGGAATTTGGGTGGAGTCTACCGAGACCAGTAATGCTTCTTCAGATGTTGGCAAAGAAAGATCCAGAGCGTGATCTTGGAGTCTGTATGCCATCTAGTAGTGAAGAGTAGCTCCAATGAAAGTAAGATCTTGGTCAATTCCAGAAAGTTGGACCTCTACTTTGAAAGCATCAATCAAGCGGTTGTCTTTGAGAGATATATTAAAGTTAGGAAACAGTGTAGTTATTACTGTTCCTGCGTTTAATATAGTTTCTATGGTTGCAATGCTTGCATGTTGGTATTTCCTCATTCGGGTGTCGAGCAGACCCATTCGACAGCCAATTGGAAGGCCCTTTCAGCCATGAAGGGAAATAGCTAAGCGAATGGCACCAAAATGAATATGGGTGAATCCTTGCGCAATCCAATCGGGAATAAATTCAGGAGGGAATTGTAAAGTAACGAATTGGACCTCAGGAGTAGGTCTCAATTGGCACTCGCTGAATTTAGAAGCTTAGATATATTCTTTTGGGGCTTTGTAGGATGGTTTGATGAGTGCTTTAATGGACCGGGTAAAAGGAGTAATGGATTTTGGGAAGATTTGGTATGGGTTAATCAAAGGAAGGTTGTTATTGGTAATCTTGTTTTCTTCAGGAACATATGATAGTTCATAAAGAAAGTCAAGCTTGTTCGCTGTGGACTTACGGAAAGATGGGGAAAGAGTAAGTGACAATGGTGATATTATAGGAGCACTAGAGTTTGTAGGACTTGTAGATGAGGTTGCGTTTACCATGATCTGAAATAGAGATTTGTCGGTAGGATAGGATGAAGTATGACTCTGAAATAGATATATATATATATATCTATATAATAAGTATGTAGATAAAGGAATATTCGTTAACTGAGATTTTAAGGGTTTTTTATTTTTTCCGTTAACTTTAACAGAATATTCTTATATTTAATAGAATATTCGTTTATTTAACGGTAGATTGTAAACATAACTTAAACTTAAATAAAATTAAATAAATGAATAATTAAACAAATTAAAATATGATATTTTTGAGATATTTTACAATGATAATTATTTAAAAATAATAAAATTATATCTTTTATTACTTAAATAAAATCTAATTAAACTTAAATTTAGTATTATATTAAACATATAATATATAATCTTTTGTTGTCATTGCCAAATTAAAAAACTAGAACAAACATAAACTTAAAAAAAATAATTAAAATAAGATATTTTAAAGATATTTTATGATAATTTAAATAATTAAATCGTATTTATTTAAAAAATAATAAAGGCATACATATCATTTTTGTTATCTTATAAATCTATGTGATAGTTTGTTTTTTTAACAAGTGATTGGAGCTTTTTTTTCTTCATCAAATTCATCAAAGGATATTGTGAGATACATTAGAAACTAAAAATAGTTGATGCATGTATACTACTGTCTACACTATGACTTTTTCTATTCTTATTTTATTTCTATTATTGATTTCTTTTTAAATATTATTGTATTTTATATATGTGTCATATAGTCGTGTAAATATATATATATCAACTTTGTATTTAGATGTCATATATGTAGAGATTATTGATATAAATATTTATCTATACTATAGAACTATAATTTATTCTATTATATATATTTAAAAAAACACAGTAAACCAGTTTTTATTAAAATTATAGACAATGTTTACAACTTTAAAACTAAGAAAACGTGTATTGCATGTTGCTTCTACCTAG
This sequence comes from Humulus lupulus, assembly GCF_963169125.1. NCBI lineage: Eukaryota > Viridiplantae > Streptophyta > Magnoliopsida > Rosales > Cannabaceae > Humulus > Humulus lupulus. The sequence goes on from NC_084794.1 coordinate 248,272,038, forward strand.
TATACTATATACAAGTAATGTGCTTTGGTTTTATCTTAGAATTTATTAAATATTTTTATTAAATTTGTATCATTGTTATATAAATTTTAAATAAATAAAAATTTATTATATATAAACATAGTAAATGTAAATTAAACCAAAACATTGTTTATGATTTTTAAACTATATATATAATTTGATAATCTTTTTAAACATAAAGAATAATTTTTTTTAATACAAATTAAGATTATGTATTATATATTATTATTATAATGATATTTTATAATATTTAAATTTATATTAATATAAGTATTAAATATATAGTATTCTATTAAATATAATAATAATAATAATATTTTATAATATTTGAATTTATATTAATATAATTAGTAAAAAATTAGGATTGTATATTATTATCATAATAATGTTTTATAACATTTAAATTTGAATTTGAATTTATATTAATATAATCATTATATTTATATATGGGGGCCTTCTGGAGTCCCTCAGCTCGTTTTCAAGGACTGAGTCCTGTGGTGATTTTTGGTCGTTGGACGAGGTGGTTTATTAGATTGAACGACATGATTTGAGTTGAAGCTTAAGTGGGTGTAAAATACGAAAATACCCCTAACTTCTTCCCTATAACTGACAATCGTTCCTCTTCACTGTTTCTTTGGTTTGGTTATTATATTCTAAAATAACAAAAGGTTGTAAGAGCCCCAGTAAGCTTCATTCCCTTGCCCGACTCCGAAGAGAAGTTTTTGGTTATCGTCGTCATTTTGGTTGAAGCTCGGATATGAACTTTGGTCGGTGGACAGTTTGTTTGAGAATGGGTTTCAGAGGCCGTTTTTTGTAGTGTTCGACATTTTGGAGTTCTTCCATTGGTGGTAAGTTTTTCCCTCCTTTAGCTTGTGGAATTTTGTTTGGGCATTACCCATTTGTTTATTATAGATTTTGCCATTTGTTTTGATTAAGTAGTTTGTATGCCAATGTAAAGAATATCAAAGTTAGGAAGTGTGCACATATGGTGCTCCAATTTTTTTTTTTTTTGGAAGTTTAAACTTTAGCTATGGGAGAAATGGCATTAGGATAACTGAAAATGAAGAAATCTTCCCTATTATATGAAGTTGAAGATTGTTATCGGCAATATGAGGAGGGTAAGATTTCTCCAAACGCAAACCTTAGAGGCTGAGGGGCGATTTGTTTGGAATTTTTGCCTCGTTGGATATAATGTCAAGTGCATCATTTTAATCGCAAGAGTGGTGGTTGTTGAGATTGTTAATTTTTATGGTTTAGAACTTTGGGTCTTGTTTGGAGTTGTGTTTGAGTTTTATGGTTTGGTTTTTCATTGAAATTTGGTGAAGTGAGGTTGGACTTTGTTGTGCAAAGTATCACAGAATTGATACACAAGAAACTCAAAACTGAATTCAAGCAATAAACCTTAAGAATGCAATTAGAAATTTAATCAAACAAGTAAAGAACAATCATGAGAAAAATGAATATGAAAGTCACTTTATTGATCACAATCCAATCTCGGTTACAACACACTTTCTTTCTCAAGATGAGTTTCAGATTACAGAGAGTTTTTCTAGAGAGAGAATTGAAAAAAAAATTGATGCCTAAGCTAAAGAGTAGCTGGGCTATTATATTGGTTTTTAGAAATGGACAACACACTATTTTTAGTAGTTTGTTACAACTGTTTTAACTACCAGCTTAAAATAGAAAAGCTTAGGAATTAGAGGCTTTAGTTATGTGGACCAACTAATTAGCAAATCACCACCTTGGCTGCATAACTAAGCAAAGATCAGAGTGACTACTCTTTTTGGCATCAGACTAGCTAACATTACTTCAAATTTATAAGGTCCAAGCAGTAGAAAAACTTGCTGCTTGGTAGAACTTTAGTGATCATATCAGAGGGATTATGCTCAGTGGAGACTTTCTTCACATACACAGCTCCTTTAGCAATAGTCTCTCTCACAAAATGTAGCTTCACATCTACATGCTTTGTCCTTTCGTGATAAACCTGGTTCTTTGAGTGGTGAATAACACTTTGGTTATCACAATGGACAGTGATAACTTGATCTTGCAGCTTCAGCTCTTGAGCTATTCCCCTTAACCACAAAGCTTCTTTTATTGCTTCTGTCAAAGCAATATACTCTGCTTCAGTTGTGGACAATGCAGAGTATATTGTGAAGACTAGCTTTCCAGGTAATTGCAGTCCCAAATGCAATAAATACATAGCCTGTGAGGGATTTTCTAGTGTCCAAACAACCAGCAAAATCAGACTCTACAAACCCCTCTATTACAGCAGTGTTTTCCTGGTGACCCTCAGCTCTTCCATATATTAGACTCTTTCCAATTGATCCCTTTATGTACCTTAGGATTCATTTTAGAGCTTGTCAGTGTGCTTTTCCAGGATTTGCCATAAATCTGCTTACACGGCTAATTGAGTATGCAAGGTCAGGTGGAGTGCATACCATGGCATACATGAGTGAACCTACTGCATTTGTATAAGGAACATCAGACATGAACTCCTTATCTGCTTTGCTTTCAGGAGCTTGATCCATACTAAATTTTAACTATTGGGATAAGGGTGTTGTGACAAGTTTAGCATCCTACATACCAAACCTGTTTAGGACTTTCTTTAGGTACATCTCTTGAGATAGAAACAGTAGCTTCTTGTCTCTGTCTCTCTTGGTCTCTATACCCAATATTTTTTTAGCTCCACCCAGATCTTTCATTTCAAATTCTCTTTTCAAGTATGCCTTTACTTTGTCTGTTTCATCCTTGTTATTACTTGCTATTAGGATGTCATCTACATATAGCAACAGAATGAAAAAATTATGATCCGAGGCAAACTTGAAATAGACACAGTTATTAAACTTGCTCCTCCTGAACTTGATGCGAGTTATGAACTCATCAAATCTTTTATTCCACTGCTTTGGAGACTGCTTTAAACCATATAGGGACTTGTTCAGTTTACACACAAAGTCTTCCTTTCCTTCTATTATAAATCCCTCAGGTTGTCTCATGTAAATGGTTTCTTCCAGTTCTCCATATAAGAAGGCAATTTTAACATCCATTTGCTCCAATTGTAGATCAAACTTGGCAACCATTGATAGCAGAATTCTTATGGACCTGTGCTTCACCACTGGAGAGAATACATCATTGTAATCAATTCCCTCCCTCTGAGTGAAGCCTCGAGCTACTAGCTTAGCTTTGAATCTTCCTTGTTCAACTCCAAGAATTCCATGTTTCCTCTTGAAAATCCACTTACAACTGACTAACTTTGACCCTGCAGGTCTCTTTTACCAGGTCCCAAGTATGGTTATCATGAAGAAACTTCATCTCTTCATTCATGGCCATAAGCCATTTACCCTTCTCTTTACAATCAACTGCAGTCTTGTCAGAGTTTGGTTCATCATTCAGGACCCCACTAGCTACAAAAAGAGAGAATGCCATCAAATCTGCATAACCATATTTCTCAGGGGGTTTGATTTGCCTTCTGTTTCTATCTCGAGCCAAAAAATAACCCTCCTCATCTTCTTCCCCATCATCATCAATCTGAGGTTGAATATCAGATTCTTCTCTGTGCCAAGTTTCAGATTGATCTATTTGTTTTCCTCATTGAGCTCCACCTCAACGTTATCTTTTTCTAAGCTTACATGGACCACCTTATCTTATGCAGTTGCCTTTGTTTTATAAGCCATTTCAGACTCATTAAAAACAACATCACGGCTTACAATGCATATTCTATGTCCTGGCTCTAGACACCACAATCTATACCCCTTAACACCTTTAGGATATCCTAGAAACATACACTTGATAGCTCTAGGTTCTAATTTTTCTTGCCTTATGTGAGCATAAGCAACACATCCAAACACCCTAAGTATATCATAACTTGGAGGATGCCCTGACCATACCTCTTCTGGTGTCTTCATGTTTATGTCTGTTGAGGGGCACCTGTTGATTAAGTAACAAGCAGTCATGACTACTTCAACCCAAAAAAAAAAATTGACAGATTATCACTCAACAACATACACCTCACTCTCTCAAGAATGATTATGTTAAATCTCCGAGCTAAACCATTCTGCTAGGTGTTTTTACTACAGTATTGTGTTTTTCTATTCTAGCCTTCCTACGGTAGTCATTGAAAAAATCTGAACAAAATTCAAGTCCATTATCTGTTCTGAATCTTTTAATCTTGTTTTCCTGTTTGGTTTTCTAACAATGTTTTCCAGTTTTTAAAACAATCATCAACCTCATGTTTAGTTTTCAAAATGAAAATCCATAACTTCCTGGAATATTCATATACCATTGATAGAAAATACCTGGCACCTGAGTGAGATGGAGTTCGAGATGGACCCCATAAATTAGCAAGGACGTAGTCTGAAGTACCTTTAGTTCTCTGTTGTCCAGTACCAAACTTGACCCTACAAGCTTTGCCATAAACACAGTGTTCACAAAAGTCAAGTTTCTCCTCCTTATCTCCACAAAGCAGGTTCTGTTTTCCTAGTTCAATCAACCCCCTCTCACTCACATGTCCCAGTCTTCTGTGCCATAGTTCAGTCTTTGACAACCCTTTGACAGAAACTGTAGCACCTGATCCCATTACCATTTCTCCAATTAGAGAATACATGCCATTCTTTTGCATCCCTTTCATGAATATCATGGAGCCCTTTAGAACTTTCAGAACTCCATTCTCCCATTTGAACACATAGCCTTGTTTGTCAAACTCACTCAGAGAAATCAAATTTCTCTTCAGATCTGGTACAAGCCTTACATTCTTGATGACTCTCTCAGAGTAATTTTATCTCTTCAATGAAGTTGAAGTTTAATTTAACCAATATGAGAGGTTAAGATGCTTCCGAGTAAAAAAAAAGAGAGAAGGACATGCGGGTTGATTTGAAAATGAAAATTTAGAAAGAATTATGTTTGGATTAAAGCTTGAAATTTGAAAAGGTTTATTGATCATATTTGAAAAGTTAATTCAAGTATTTGTCAGTTGTCCCCCATTTGGTTTATTGTGAAATGCACACTCTTTTGGACATGATTGATGGTTATGCACAGTGTTTCTTTTTTATCTCAAATTTGTGGTCTAGTTTGAAGTTGTGGTTCCAATTTATATTGTGGTTTTTTTTTTTTAATTTGGTGATTTTTGGAATTTAAAAGTTGCTAGTAGTTTGATTGTAGGGTTAGTTTCTGCATTTTATGTTGTGAATTTAGATAGAGATTGTTGTTTTTTTTTGGACTCAAATTTTGATTGAAGTGCTGGTTATATAATGATTCTTGCTTTTTCACAAGTGGATTTGTGTTGATTTTGCTGCATTGATTTTATACTGGATTTTTGGGTTTATATATGGTATTGGTATAATTTTCTTTAGTTAGTTGTGGACTGCATGGAGTAGACCCACATATGGATTTTTTTTTTAATTTTTTAAAAAGTTGTTGTCCTGATTTTGCGTAGTAAATTTTCTCGTGATTGGGGCAAAAGGGAGTTGGTTCCATTTGCTTATTATATATGCTCTTGTTTTGTCCTTTTGTCGTCTACCATTGGGCTGATTTTTGCATTTGATGATCCAAGTTTTTGTATAGGATGTAGATTTTATTTTCAAGTACATCAATTCATGTTATGTGAGCAACGTCTTTTGTTACGTTACTAGAGCTAAATGGTTATGTAACTAAGTAATTAAAGCAATCTACTCGGCGTTTTTACGTTTCAAAGTATAGTGTATTTTAAAGTTCTTTTAATTGCTCGAGCAACGACCTTTGATACATTACTTGAGCTAACTTGTTACGTAAATCAGTTAGCAATGCAATGTACTTGGTGTTTGTACATTTAAGAGTACAATCTATTTTATTTTTCTTTAGTTAGAATGTCATTGAAAAATAAATTGCTCTAGATTTCTAAAGTGGACGTTGGAATGAGGCCGTTGATATTTTCTTTGTTGCTAATTGTAGAATTCTTTGATTAGTGAATTGTTTTCCACATTGAAATGTAATTATTAGTTTTTATTTTTGTTTGACTATTTTACTTATGTTTCTTGTGTTAGGTTATCGTCGGCTACTGGATAGGATTTCGTAATGGTTGATCCAAAGAAATTGGATTACAGATGCTCGCCTCATAGGCTTTTCTCAATTTTTTCTAATATGAATGGGAAACAGAAAGAGGTTGTAAAAGAAATGGGGTTCGACACACTTCTGGGAATGAAAGATTGTACCGTTAGAAGAAATATGATAACATGGTTGGTGTCTAGGTTCAACGTTGAAAATGGGTGTTTGGATGTCCACGGCAAAAAAATTAAGTTGGATAGTAAAAATTTTAGTGCTACCATGGGTGTTAAGGATGGACTTCAAGATTTAGTGGATAGTGTTAGTGGCGATGAGCCGAATGAGAAAGGGGAAAGAGTTCCTATGCCAGTTCTAGAGGTTAAACTGAAAGAAAATCAATCAACGAACATGTTTTTCATTCGAGACATCCTTTTGTTCCTTGTCTCCTCCTCTCTGATGCTGAAAAAGGGACTAAAAATTTCGCGGGAGTTCGACGGTCCTATACTTGCCATAAAAGACATTGCAACTATCTCTCGGGTTAATTGGGCCTCAATGTCGAACAAGCATCTGTCGAAATGCCTTCGATAGTTTCATGCCAAACCAACCCAGTTTGTGGGAGGATGCATCTACTTCTTGCAAGTAGATTTTTTTTAATAATTAGGTGATGTAATTGTTATACCATACACTAGTGTATTAAATATGTTTGTCTTTGTGCACTCTGTAGGTTTTTTATTGTCATCACATTGCTTGGAAGGAAGGCTATGTTGATAGAAGCCTCTGTCCTTTAAATGTTTGGTCCGAAGATGATTTCAAGGCCGTACTTGATTGGGTAGATGAGCAAGGGGGTTTGAGTCAAACACAGTAAGTGGATGATGGATTTTTCTAGGATTAGTAATTTTTATAGTGAGTGATTTTTTCATTTGTAATAATTAATGTTTTTTTTTTTGCTTTTTATTTGATTTTGTAGAAACCAATGTTAGAATTGCAGGATGGGTTGGTTGAGTTGAAGTTGCCCGCCACGATCTCATCTCTTTGTACTATGGTTGCATCACTGCAGAAGAAAATGATCGACCAGGAGAATCAAATTGTTAAATTACAAGAGTGGATTCAAAGGCAAATGTCAAGGGAATTTGAAAGATTATGTAAAAGCTTGAGTCGTCCAATAAGCTCAACTGTGGCTGGTCTTGCCATTCCCGACTCCCGTAAAGAGAAGGAGCCTCACGGAGGAGGGGATGGAAGAAAGTTCATTAACGACCCTATAGAGGGGAACCTACAGTTGAATGATGGCACAAGGTGGACGAAGGTTTGGAGTCGGAGTGACCTAATGTTGATCGAGTGTGGTGCTGGTTTTATGAATGAAGTTGAAGATTCTTATGCAACAGATCCCCTTTCATACAACGAAAACAACGATGTGGAAATGGAGCATGATTTGAATGATTGTCAACCTACAACTGCACCCTCTAGTGAACATAACGATGTGGTCGAAGTAGTTATTGAACTGGCTGATTCGCCAACTAAGTCAACAGGTTCCGAGAAGGAGACAAAAGCAATGTTAGTACAAAAACAATTGTTCAAAACAACTATTGAACTTGGACCTGTTGAGAAGGAGAGGGAATGGGTGGACACGGGAAAAGGGAAGGAAATAGTCGAGTATAACATTATTTCTCAACCTTATATCGATGGTGGTACGTGTGATCGTGTCATTCATGAAATAGAGGATGATGAAAACTTCAAGATTGATCCTGCCATTCGTAAGAGAGACGCAGAACTATGAAAAATGGACAAGTTATTTTAGAATATGGTTGCCACATATATGGGGAGCGACGGCTACTAGGTTGGGGCATTCAAATTCAAACCACCTGTACCCGTGGCTAGTTTCAAACTCGGAATTTTCCTTTTTGATAATAGTTTTTCATTGAGGTACGTGAAACTATCACATGTAGTAGCAGCGTTTTATTTTCAAAACTTTTTAGTTATGTAAATAGTGTCCATTTCGGTAGAGTTTGCTAACAATCCCACACTTTACTTTGCAGGGATGTTTTGGTGGATAGTCAAGTGGTAAAGCTAGAATGTTGGTACTTCAGAAGCCTTAGACCAGAAGGTCATGTGGACGTGAAGGTAAGATCTTCTACTTATCTAAAGATAATGTCTAATTTTTATGGAAAATGAGTGATTTATACTGTGCACTAATTCATTAATTCAATGAGGTTGGGATTGATGGTTGCACTCTCTCTTTTTATCACTTGGCAGATTATTTATGCTTTTGGGTCTGTATTACAAGCAAGATATGCAGGGGATGTTGCCCGAGTTGAAGATATGAAGACTCTCATTTTGCCAACCTTTTCCCCCCCATATGGTAAGGTCTAATACATATTCCTTTTACTTCATTCAATATTCAAGCCTTCCTTGGTTGCAACTCCTGATTTTGCTTAAATGTGAACTTTCAAGATAGCAACGTGGTCAGGGTGGAAAGTTTTGGGAGACTGGGAGCTTTGACTTCCTCGGTGGAGAAGTGGATGTGACGAAGTTACTAAAGAAAGTGAATAAGGTATTTTCTTTTAAGACTTATTCTTACCTTGTTTACAATTGGATAATAAACTTGGTAATTATGTGATATTCGCCATGCTATAGATCTAGTCACTTTGAAGGATTTGGAAAACAGTCATTGGATACTTTGTGTTTTTGACATGAAGAACAAGTTCACATCATACTGGGACTCTATGAAGACGGGACGTTCGAAAATGCACAGGATCCATTTGCTTAGCGGAATGGAGGGTGTGTGTTTTCATCTTAATATGATTCTTGTTAAAAGCTTCCTAAGAATACATCATTTGTACTTCTTGTTACAATTGAATAAGCTAGATGACTTGCTACTATCGTCAATGGATGATGTATACGATGGTCAACCGGTGTTCAAAGTTTTGGGTATAGTGGTATTTTCGTCATGCATTATATGGAGTGCATTGCATTTGGAGAATCTTCTCGCACCACCTACGTAAGTGCATCAAGGATTTGTGACAATACAAAGCCAACATTTATATTAATCAATGTAATGTAACGATTTGTTGGCTAGTAGTTGACTTGATTCTTATATTTTGCAGAAGGTTGACCATAGTGAAAGATTCCAGTTATCAGTCAATATTCTTACATCTAAGTCAAACAGGTTGTGTTTGAAGGCCATACGAGATGCAGCTACTTATTACAAGACATGTTTAAGTGAAGGTAGTCCAATCTTAAAAGAAGGTGTTTGTCTCCCCCAAGTCATTCACCTTCTATTTCCATGCATTCAGCGAAAAAGGAAAGAGGCCAACCCTTGTCTAATCTTCGTAAGAGAAAAAGAAAGCCATGAATGACTTCCACCTCTTCCTCAGTTGTGTCTGTCAGTAGGCGCTGCTGAACTAACATGTAGGACTTCTTCGTTTTTTTTACCAAACATATTCTACACGATCTCACTAAATTATTCGTTAGTTTTTTAAATATTTTTTGGGAATCAATTTATGTTCAGTGGGGATTTTTTTTCTCATTGTATTGCCACATATGTGGAATTAGAATTCCAAACAGAGGATGATTTCACTATGGAATTTTTTTGTAATTAAGTGAAATGAATGTATTTTATGGTTGGGGTGGAACGAGAGAGGCATACAACTAGTTTACTATCAACTATTCCAATTAGACATACCATAAGTCAATGCCTTCCCAAGTACCAATTGCTATTTAAAGTTTTACTTTCCATAAGACTACATGTTACTTTCGTCCGAAGAATAGTTACCTGTTACAACAAAAACAAATACGTTCCTATTCCAAAAATTTACCTGGCATAAAACCAAAAATACGATTAGTTGGACATTAATGCTACCCTTGATATATTGTAACGACCCAAATTCACTAATAAGGCTTAAGGGCCTTGATTAGTGTGCCTGGAGGGCATAATGGGATTTTGTGTGTGACTTTAATGAGTTAAATGCATGATTATGATTTAATGCATGTTATATGACTATTTGAGATGCATGACTATGTGTATTAGTATGCATGTAGACCTGATTGTCTTAGAAAGAGCATAATTGTAATTTGGCCACTTTGGGCATGACTGTGTTGATATCTGTGATCTGTGACTCGAGACGATCCTAGAATGAGCGGGTTAGCGGAAAAGTCAAAGCGGGAATTTATACCTGGCTTAGGTCAAGCCTGGGGAGTTTAAATGGGAATTTGGAAAAATATATTGAGGTTAATCTTGATGATGAGGAATGTATATTTGGTGATTAATCGGGTATTGGGTAGCAAGCGGGAAATTATTAGAGACACTCGAGGAATTAGTGGGAATTGAGTAAAATGACTAAAATGGCCCTACATGGACAAAAAGGTTTAGAATTAATAAGGAAGGGCATATTGGTCTTTAGGCATTTTAGAGATAAGTTAATTGAAGCTTTATATTTAGTGGGATTGGTAGAATAGAGTTATAAGGCTGAGAAAAAGAAAGAAAGAAAGAAGGAAGAAAAAGAAAAGAGAGAAAAACAGTGTGGGTTTTCTTCAAAGGATCGGTTTGTGGTTCTTCCACCATTTCCCTTCATTTTTCTTGGAGTTAAGCTCAGTGGAGAGCTAGGGTAGGCTGAGCATCAGGGATCCTAAGCTACACTTGAAGATTGGCAAGGGATTAGCAAGAACACATCAAAAGTTGAGGTAAGTTTTTAGGAATTTCAGTTTTAGGGTTTAACTGGTTTGTGCTGTGTATTTAAGCTAAATTGATGGGGATTTTAGGGGAATTCAGGCCAAGGTTGATAAGGAGCAAGCTAAGGAGGTCTAGGGTTTAACTCAAGGTCGAATTTCCATCCACGGTATGATTTCTAAGTCTTTAACTTTGATGTTTGACTGAATTTCTGGGTTTAGGGTTCATTATGGTAGATCTTGAGTTTTGGGTTGCTTGAGCTTGGGTTATGAGTTCTTGGGATGCTTGGGATGAGTGTGAGGTGTTGATAAGTTTGTTTTTGGGTTTGGGAAAGATTTGGACAAGTTTGGGGTTGAAATGGTTGAAAGAAATCGCAGAAAACGATTTTGGGTGTTGCCAGTCTGCAACTAGCGCTACAGTGCTAGTCTTTGGGCGCTATAGCACTAGGCCCTGTTTCCGGGGATGTGTGGTTCTGCTTGTAGCACTATAGCACCCTCTTTAGAGCGCTGTAGCGCTGCACTGTTCGCAGAAAGGGGTTTTGGGCTATTTTTGAGGGATTTTGACCTAGGGTTCGGGGCTCGATTCCACCACCTTGTTTTGTGGATCTAGGACTTCCCGGGGGCTCGGGATTGGTCCCGAGGCTAGGTTTTGGACTTGAGGTTTGGTAATGACTTTGACTTATGGATTTTGTTTAGGTGAGCGCTAGGGCTCGAGTGGGATCATGCTCGAGGAGTCAGGTGATCAAAGCTACCGAATTGAAAGGTAAGAAAACCGTAGTACCCAAGAATAGGGCATGGGCCCACAGTGTTATTGCAGGGCATGACCCTAGATTGTATTATGTACGAATGTAAAACCTTAAATGAATTATTATATGCTTGAATGATTATTTCGAAATGTACTATATGTGTGATTATAATAAAATGAACGGCTAAGGCTGAGAGCGGCGAAGCCTGAGAACGGCCTTGGGGCCGGAAGTAACGCTTAGCACATGGAGTGCTTGTAGCCAGGGTGGGACCCAATGGATACATGAGTTATCCTTACGGTATAAGTTTTCTTGCTGGGCTTCAGCTCACGGGTGCTCTGTGTGGCAGGTAAAAGCAAAGAGTTAGTCAACCGACCATGAGTATGGAGAGTGTGGGGGCGGCGCGTACATGTTCGGCCTGCCCGACTGCTTTGGTTGGGGGCGTTTTGTATATGGCTATATTAACTTATTCTTTTGATAGTTAACCAGGTGTAAATCTATTTTTGAGTTGTAAATATTTTGTAAACCTTATTTTGGGATCCCAGATGTTTGACACTTAATGTTTTCAATGAAACTAAGCATTTTCAAAGACTACAGCCTTAACTTCTGATCAAGTCACACTTTTGGTTTTAGAAACCTCGTAGAGTCAGTTAGTTGCACAATTTCCGTTTTAAACTCACTTAGTAACGGCTCTAAGGTAGTAGGGTGTTACATATATGATCAATCATCTTGCAAGTTCACATCCACACACCCTTCTCCTCAATTACCGATTATTTTTCCATTGTTCCCCTTTTCCCATGCGAGTGGGTTAGTTTTTTTTTTTTAGTTTTTTTGGGTTCGACAACGAACTAAATCTTTAAGTAGAGGACATCACCTAGTTTTCCATAAACTATTTTAATTTGACAAACCATAAGTCCGACCATCCCCGAGTACCAAATGCTTTTTAAAATTTTACTTTCCGTAAGACAACATTTTACTTCACTTCGGAGATAAGTTACCTGTTACAACACAAAAAATATGTGAATTTCCATAAATATGTGTATGTGGACATTAATGCTACCCTTCATCTTGATATATGATCATTCCTTTTCAGTTTGGTAGGAGTCTGAGCTACATGTTTTGGTACAAATCATGTGGGACCCCCGTAAGTACCATACCTCTTTAATTCCATCACGAGTGCTGACTCAGTCAAATAAGGGCTACATGTGTATAATCCACGCCAAAGATATTAGGGACTGTACTCGGATGAAAGAACCATGAGAATATTTTAAACGAAGATCCTCAAATCATTTAGTGCAATCTTTTGTTCACCTACCACAGATACCAAATTCATTTACCAAAAGAGGGTAGAAGACGGGTATATTTGTTGAAATCACTTTTCTATGACCACCCAGGGAGTTAGCCTCCAACTAGCAAACAGTTGTTAAACTGTACGTACTACATACATGTCTCCAAGTGGCCCTCCCATGCATGCAAAACAATGATTCTTGTGAGGGGTACAAGATACTTTCTACCACCATAAAATTCTGAGGATTTGGAAAACAATCAGTGCAAGCACCATTCAACCATTGCTTTTAGCTCTTCCACTAATTAAAATACACACATCCACTAAGACATGTCTTCTGAAAAGAACCCCATGGCTTCCTCAACGAAGGATTCAAAGAAGGAGGATGAAAAGTTACACATCCAGGCTGAGTCCAACAGTCCAAAAGTTGTCCCAGAAAGTTGGGATACTACAATCGACAATTACGTACAGTCTCTGGGGAACTCAGTACATGTTCAAGTCACCGAACCAGCGCCTGGGATCAAGTTGACAACCATCGCTCCTTATGAAGCTGTTTGTAACTACTCAAAGCGAAACCTGGGAGAGCAGAACCAGTAGATGTTCAATGTTTCATTGTGGAGCAAATACGCAAGTTCGACGAAGCAATGGAGCAAGCTCAATGGGTGCGTAAGGAAATTGAGAAGATTGGAATAAAATGGTGCACTGTTAATGGAATGCAGTTGACACTATGGTTCTGTGTTTCCAAGAGTTGGAGGACATAGTGGACCATGAACTTAATGCATCAGTCATCTAATTAAGCTATTACTAATATTAATCATGTAGGTGATTCAACTAGTAAGTTCTTTTCATGGCATATAAAACTATGGGTATTACCTTCTGTGGTTGTCGGAAGAGGGAAATTGCCATTTTATTTATACTATATACACGTCTGAGTGTGTATAATTCTATGGCTGGACCTTATATTTTTAAAATGATGATGCAGTGGCAACCGTATTTTATTATGTTAACAAAATGACTTATCATTAAGCATTTAAATATGTTGACGTAACCACCTTTTTAATCTTAAATTTCAAGTCTTACTATATATATATATATATATGATACCACCTTAGTTAAAATATAATCTTACAACTCCATGCAAAAATACAATAGACACAATGTTTTCTTCAAATAAATTCTACAACTGAATCGCACCAAAAACAAGTAAATACAAATATTTATAAGAAGAAGATCACAAAGTCAAAATAATATTAACAAGATCGACAAAAGAATGAAAAATTTTAATTGCAAGGACTAAAGAATTAAAAAAAATTAGTTGCATGGTTTTCGAATTAAAATGAAATTTTCTGATTTATTTGGGCGCCCAAGATGATTATAATTGGAAAAAAATTGGAAAAAATTGAAAAATTCTCCTACGTTTCCATCACTCCAGGTCCATGCTTTGTCTCAATCGCTGGATACTGACTCCGAGGCTGCGGCCTGGGAAGCATGTCGTTGCGGCCGCAAGGCTGTTTCCACCACTCAATTTTTCGATTTTCTAAAACGTCTAAAACTCTTTCCCACATGCTTTTGTAATCTCGATATACCCAGGGAGTTCAAAGCATGTCATTAACAACCATATTACATAATGACTCTATGCAATTGAAACATGAATGTGTACCTCTCAATCTACACATTATTATGTCATATTGGGGAATTTCAACTTTGTATCAAATTTTGTAACTCCAAAATATGATTCGTGAAAAAGACGGACATATATCCAATTTGGTAACTCTCAATGTTACAAGGTGTGACAATTCACATTTTCTCACATTATTTAATATGACATTATATTATATCAAATGATATAACACTAAATTAAAAAACAAAATAGATGACCATTTATAAGTGATTATTCACTAAGAAAATATAAGTAATATATAAGCAAAAGTTAACTATGTTTCAAGTTGGATAGTTGAAGTAGTTATTATTTGGATTTAGGTTGTTGTTTCGCCACTAAAGGCATGGTTTCTTAATTAGTATGCCACTATTAAATTCATTTTCAAATTTTTTATTATGATTAATGACAATAAATCCTATGTGTAAGAAGATGATATGTACATTCACTGTTCTAATAGGAAAGCCAAAAATTACATCTTACAAAACTTAAAATACAGTGCACTTTCATTAAATTACCTGGCCCAAAACCAAAAATACGTGTAGCTGAACATTAATGGTACCATTCATTTAAATAAATAAAAACCTATATCGAAGTCAAATAAACTATTTAGAAATTTTGAAATGCCCATATTTCACCATGTTAAAATGACTTTTAAAATTGTCATTAGTTTAAATACATGATGTTATGCAGTTCATAACAAAGTGGAGTAAATCCTAAAGTGGTCAAGTTAGAGAAATGCTTTCTTACATTTTTGTACTTCACACATGACAAATATATTTATACCACCTAAGGTACAGTAACTAAATCCCAGAAAACCTATTCAAATCATTATGAATTTCCCACCTAACCCCTCACTCATACACATAACACTCATTTCATATCCTAAGTGCAATATTTTGGTAGTGCTAGTAAATATTTTGTCCACAATTTTTGGCAATAGTAGTATCATAGGTTTTTAATTGTTTCTTCTGACATGAAGTAAATCCCCATGACCTCAATAATATTACAGCCACCCACTCCATGACTTTCCCTCACCTTGAAAGGTTAGTGAGTAGTACGGTTTTCCAGTCATAATTGGATGGCCTCACCATGTTTTTTCCAGGCCATCATTTCAAGTTTTACTAGTATTTCCTCCCAAATTGGTGAAAGACATGACAACTACAATTATTCCTTATCTTCAGTAGGAAATTGAGGCAGAAAAATATTAGATTTACAAAATGAAACAAGTGTGAAGTTAAATAAATTTTATTGTTATGACTTAAATAGACTAAATTAAAAAGCAATATAGTTTTATTCCTCATGAATAACATGTCGAACACAAATTTAACACTCCAAAATAGCAGTAATATAACAATAATCTATCAAACAATTAATATAATATTATTGGAGTAGGGGTAACATGGAGGACTCTCATCCTCTACCACCTGGTATGCGCAATCACCCACAATATGATTAACTTTATCCTCCATATATTCTTGGTACCTACTCATTGACTCTGTCTTCAAATGTCTGATTGCTTCCCAAAGTATTTCATAATCTTCCTTGGACTCGTCCAATGAGTTCCAAGCATCATCTTTCATTCCTTCTAATGTCTTTGTCTTTTGTGCAACCTCCGCCTCCAACTGCACAATCTTCTCCTTCATTGACTTGTTCATTTCCTCCAAAAGATGCTTGTCAACATTAATTGAGAAAATCTCATACTCTTTCTCCTCCAACCTCCTCTTCAGATCGTTAATGTAGTCAATAGGTTGTGGGGGGTGGCTTGTAATTTTAAACTGAGTGAAGTCATCCCAGTCGACATCATCTAATTTCGTTTTGGCCAGGTCGTGGAGGAACTCAAGATTGCATGAATTGAGTGAAGATTCAGAATCCATACCCCTCGCGGTAGCAATAAAAATTAGATATCAATAGTATGTAAGAGGAAAAGAAAACTTATAACTAATGATAAAGGTACAGTATAATGTAAATTCAAGCTCCCCCTATACCTAAAAGAAATCTATGAAAATATATTATTAAAAAAGATGGAAGTAATATCACGTGGGCCCACCAAATACATGAGAGAAACAGTGTCCCTTAAAGCCACACGCAACATTCAGGTCAAACTGGACTAATATAAGGGTTGTAGGCCAAAAGTTAATAGTTGGTTTAATGGAATAAAAATGGTAATAATCAAACCCGGTTTAATATATATATATCACAGGTCCCACTTTTTAATTTAATCAATCATTCTTCATCTCATCAAATCATTTGGTGAAATGTCTCTTACTCCAACTTTAAATTTATGACCTATTCCTGTGTGTGGAGTGTATAAAAATAGATTATTTTCACAAAAAGTCAAATGTGAACTGTTTCCCCACTGAGTTTGGCATTACCCGAAACATGTTTTTCCTGAAATAGGGTACACATAATTAGTTCGGCCGTACCACGTTCCTATTAGGTGTCCAAACGTAACTTCTGACTTGTGCCACATTACTACTGATTTAGTGATATTACACTTATGCATGCCTTTCTAATTGATAAAAAATATTTAAATGATGTATAATTGCCATTATTTTTAAATGACATTGCATTAACAAATTTAGCTTGTCCAAAAGTAATCCCCATCCACATACCCCATCATCTCCTCCTACTTGTCTTATATAAATACCTATATTCAAGTTTTGGAATTCATCACATATGCACAAACTGAAGTCAACGTATTGAGGAGCTACAATGAAGCCTGCACATTCGAAAAATCCTGCAGTTTTTCGTTGTCCAAACTTTGACAAGCTAAATGTTGACCAAATGCAGTACATGAACCACATTGCACAAGAAAACCTTAGGATTGCCACCGAGCGGAGTGATATACAGAACCGGTTATGTGTCGAGCTCCTTTGTAACACCACACTCAACTCCGATGTGCAGTCCATGAAGGGGACGTTGGAAGTTATGAAGGCCAAGTTTTTCGGTGTTTGAATCATCAGTTAGAAGGGACCTCGAAGCTATGGCATGTGCCATCGAGGAACTTCGCAACGACTATATCACCATGTACACGTTGTTTGCTCAAGCTCCAAAGCCACCAACTCAATAGTATTTTGTGTACTTGTAGAAGAAGTATTTCTAATAACTTATGTATATCAGTAAGTGTATAATGAGTCAGAGGTTGTGTGCTTATAACCAAACCTCGATCATGGCTATTTTCTTTTGTGGGTTGCCACTCCATCTATTTAATATCTTCTTTATAGACTACATGTCACTTTTGTCGTGTTATATTATTTGTATCGTCTCTCTCTCTCTCTCTCTCTCTCTCTCTCTACGTATATGTAATGCCCCAAATTTCCTAATAAGGCTAAGGACCCTGATTAGGAGGGCGGGAGGGCCATAATTGATTTATTATGTTATTAAGCGATCATATGCATGTTTATGTGAATTATATTATTATATGATGATGCATGCATATGGGTGTATTTTTTATTATAAGGGCATTTTGGTAATTTGGCCCGTTGATGCCGTAATTGTGTATTTTCGTGCATGTGGGTGAGTTTTGAATGGTACCACATTATATGTGGATTTGGTCGAGCCTTTCGGCATGAGACGATCATGAAATGCAAGTGTTCGGTCTGGTCATAACGGGTTTAAGTTCAGGGCTCGGGGTGAGTCTCGGGGTGATTTTAATGATTAGAGCTTTACCGGGAATTCAAGGGTAATGGGATATGGATTATTGGTGTTTGAGAATATTGAGTATGGGGGGAATTGGATGGTGTTAATTATGATTAACGAAATAGGTGCGAAATGATGATTTTGCCTTAGTGGCTATTAAGGCTTTATTTTAGACTTGAGGGCATTTAGGTCTTTTCACCCTTAAAGATTTATATCAGCCATTAAGGTTGTAGAAGCTTACCAAAATAGAGTCCCATTTTCTCCTTCTCTCCCGATGGTTTTCTCCTCCATTTTTCTTTGAATTTTCAAGATCTTTTTGAGGAATCAAGCCAAAGAACCAAGTTGGGATAAGCTAGGGTTATGCTCCACCATTGAAGAGGGTGTGTTGCTGAGATTGAGGTGAGTTTTTAGCCATTAGAACGCTTGCTTTTGCTCTGTTTTCTTCGTTAAGTTTCAGCTTGTTTTTTTTTTAGTTAGAAAGTTGGGAATTGATTGGAGTTTTGGCTAAGGTTCTTGTAGTTGTGATGCTTGGGCATGTGGAGATAGTATTTGGGTTCATTTGGGGCTTAATTTGATGTTTGGAAGCTTTTGGTTTGGTTTAGAAATGGTGGAATCGAAGGAAGAGATTTCTGGAAAATTTCTGGCTGAAGGTAGCGCTACAGCGCCTAGTATAGGGCGCTACAGCGCTACTTGCAGGGGGTGTCAGGGTGATTGGGCTATGTGAAGATCACTGGGGCACTAGGAGGGTAGCGCTGTAGCACTACCCTGTTTCTTTAGAACCCTGTTTTGAGTGTTTTTAAGGGTTTTTGGCTCGTGGTTTCAATCCTTAAGACCCGGGATCGAATCTACTCACCATGTGGGTACATGTCGGGGTCCCAAGAGTGGGGTTTAGATCAACACCCTATCTTTGTTGATTTTTATTAATCGGAGATTGTATTTGGTTAAGACTAGGTGACCGTTAAAGGATTAAAGGATCGATCGTTCTCAAGGGTCGTTCTTGTTCTAACTCTCGCTCGAACTAAAGGTAAGAAAACTGCACCCTGTGTACATGACATGCATGATTGTTATTGAGGCATGTTGGTTGATAAATGTGGACATTGATTGCATATTAAATGCTAGCGGATGTTGTTTACTTGTGTATGACACTGATTAGTCAGGGACGACACTAGTCGCGTATCACTGACCTAAGAGTCAGAAACAGCATAAGTGTCCTGAACGCAGGGCCGAATGAAGATTAGATCTAATCGATATCAGCATTGAATGACTCTAAGGCATTAATGCTGGACCGACCCTAAGGTCGATGAAACTTATAAGCACTTGGCTAGTCTAGGACTAGTTACTCAGAGCCAGGGCCTAAGGCCTAGGTGACTGCTTGTCACATGGCTAGGGAACGGTGTTCCATGGTTATGACTCTATGGTCATGAGGTAGGTTATGCTGATGACTAGTCATCATGCACCTAACCTATTTAAGCTAGTGAAATGATCACTTATCTATAAAGCCCCGGTGACCTTATCGTTACATGGCTATTGGGAACGGAACCCACCTCAGTGACTATTACAACTGTCACTCTTCTATTTGGGGCTAAAAGCCCTGGGCGATTATTATGATCATCAGTTGATGTGTTATACTCAACATTACGTGAATTTGGTTGCCTGCTTGATTAGGGCTATATTTGCTCGGCGTGTGCCTTATAATTTGATGACATGTTATTACTGATCATGAGCATATTAGGTTTTCTTGCTGGGCTTCGGCTCACGGGTGCTATGTGGTGCAGGTAAAGGGAAAAGAAAGTTGGACCATCCTTGAGTTGGAGAGCTTAGGTGACGATGTGTACATATGCTGTTGCTCAACCGCCACGGCCGAGGGTTGAAAGAGGAACTAGGGTTAAACCCTGTTTTGCCGCTTAGATTGGCCTGTTGTAAATACTTTCTTGTAATAGATTTTTAAATTATATTTTTGGGATCCCAATGTATATAGTAAACGTTCTAATGAAACGTTATATCTTAACCAAAAAAATTTAATCCCTAAACCTCTAATCATACTTAGTTACACGATTTTCGCAAATGACTCGATGAGCGAGTTTAGCACTATTTATAAGGCACACGGTAACGCTCCATGGAGTTTGGGGCATTACAGTATATATATATATATATGTGTGTGTGTGTATGTCTATGTATTGTGTGCCATGAAGGTCTAGGTTGTATTAGCTGACATTTTTTTTTGTATGAATATATATTATCCTACAGATTTAGCGTAATAATTCACCTCTATCTTAATTTGTGTTGTTACCTAACCATTTTTTAATCTTGTTCAATTTACCACAATGTGAACCCTTAGAATATCTGATTATGGTTGTTATGTCCCTTTTTCTTCATTGACTTGTTCAAAATATATAGAAAATTAAATCCAAAATCAACCATGCATATGATACACCTAAGTAACTTCCTAATGGTAGAAAGATGAATAAAATTCTTACATCACTTTAAGTTACATAAAATGACAGCTCCTCCATAGGAAACAGGAATACTATTGATCCTATTGATAAAACGAACCTTCTACAAATTAACCACTGTAAAACTATGTGATGTTATTAATGGCAAATGCTCATTAAAGAAGGACACGATGGACAAAAAATAGCATAATTAATGCTATCAAATCTTCCCACAACAAACCTGAACCTAACAATAAATGAGGCAAAAGCCACTTTCTCTGTGTGTATATATATAGGTGTTACTCAAATGTGGTTTTGTCATAACCAACGGGGAAATCAGCAGAAGGAGCTTCACTCCCCAGGTTTCAATTATAAGTTACCAGGAGTCATTAATTTAATCAAGGTTCATTCCAAAATAAGAGTTTCACAAGTTAAGGAACAAGGTAATTAAATACATCCCATGCAAATCTGAAAAATTACTACTTATTGTTTGTACCATTTGTTTATCAATAGTCATCTAATTTTTTTCTTAATTTTACCTAAAAAACAAAACTTTTGGTACCTTATTCTAGGATATCCACTTTGAATATGCTTTTTCACTTGGACTTTGTGTGGTATTGGTGAGAAAGTTTGGAGTTGGTGAGAAAGTTTCATAGATCCTATGTGTCTAGAAGCATATGCTTCCTTTACAGGTGAGACAAACCTAAGTGTACACCACTAGGGTTTTACCACGTACTAGAAGCTCAACATATTCAAAATTTATTAAGTTGGGCGTTCATTGTTAACTTTAGTAAAGCGATCTTAGTTTGTTGGGGTGATTGTCATTTATGTGGTTATTCTTTCATATATGTATAGATATGTATGTGATGGTCCCTCATTGGTACCCGACTCTCTAACCCTCTTGTTCGAAAATTTCACCATCTCAAAACCATTTTTTCTTCGATCATAACATTACCCTTACCATGTCATCTTCCAAGTTATGCGTCAATCTCTTTCCTAAAGAATATGAAGTGAAAAAAGAGTTGGAATCTCCAACAAAATAATTTCCTATACCATTCCCTGTGGACTTTCCCTAACTCCATCACCACCAAATAACAACAACGAAAAGATGACCATCCCTACACCTTCCACAGTAACTAGTTTCGCAACAGCCTCCCGTAGTGATAATGGGAAAAAAAAATCCAAAAACTAAACCTGGGTTTCGCGGCAAGTGCAAAAATTGTATGAAGAAAGATATGAAGATTGAGAAGCTTATGGCTTTCAAGCAAGTTGTTGGTAAGAAAGCAACGAATTTAAGGCTGAATTCAATGGATATTAAGTCTTTTCTTTTTTACCAGCACCAGATTATGGATCATGTAGGGACTATGGTGAAACGACAAGAGACAATTAGTGGTGAGTTGTGTGTTGAAGCTACGGAGGAAGGACTGACCAAGGAGATCATATTTCTTGACTGATTTTACTTTACGATTCTCGTGTCACGGGTTTTCATTTCAGTTCTTGTATAAACTAGATGATCCCATGTGCATGTATGACTATTAGTGGTACTATTGTTTACTTTAAACACTAAGAACCAGTAGGTACTAACGTTACCTTAAACTATAAGTTAACGGTAATTGATGTACCTACTATTGGTACTTTGGAAGACATAGTGTGTAGCAGGAGATATATCTCCCTCAACCATCTATCGTGTAGCTAGACATTATGTGTTGATGTGATGTTTATCCTTAATTAATCATGTTTATGTTGATTGTGGTTGTGGTTGTTTACGTGCCACAGTGAATTTGTCAAATAAAATGGGATGCCTGCAAAAACATGATAAACCCATTAGAACTAGCTAAACAGATATATATATATATATTAATAAAAGGTATAACTAAAAAGCTTGCCAAATCAAAAGCAATTATAGTAAGGGTAGTCATATGCTTGAAAAGGTTAAGTTGAAAAGGGGTGGATGTGTGGGCAGTTACCTTATAATTTGTTAATGCTTGAGAAGAATGAAGAGTTGTTCACAATCCATCCCTGTACGTACCAAAATGAAACTCACACTATAGGTAGAGACATACACGGTAAAAGTACCAACCTCACTTTCAGTAACTTATTAACCATTACATACCTAATCCAAAGCTAAATTCCAAACCCATTGGCCAAAGAAAATGAAGTGCTGGAAAAAATCCTCTTTTCTGGGTTGTAACTTGAAATGACATACATAGAGCGACAATGTGATTATATATGGTATAGTTCAAATTTTTGTTTCTTTATTATCCCACCAAAACAAAATTGAAATTTGTGTGGAGGGAGAAAGACCCCATTTCAAGGTAGGTACTTCAATTTTGTTAGATATATCTTCCTACCCTTCCCATTGGTATGTTGGGGCTAACATAAATGATACCCTCACTATTTGTATGTAGTTTTCACTTTAGTTATCCCTAATTACTTGTGTTTTCTAATGTTTCTTTTACCATACAATAAATAGTGATTTAACATAAATATGTTCCCAATTTTAAATACATGTGAACATTTACTAATGAAACTGAAGTGTCAAGGGCTATAAACATAGACATTCAATTGCATTTCCACTCAATCTAAGATTGATTTAGGTTTTTCCATCAAGCCTTATTTTGTATTTGGTATTTCTTTTCATTTCTAACAACTATTTGTTTCGTGTTCAGGAGATGAAAAACTAATTACTCAAACAACATGGCAAATGACATGTTGGAAGCACTCACACAACTAAATATTTCGAACAAGCTTCCACAACAATTAACAACAGAAGACATTATAAACAAACACCCACCCACGGTTGGCCACTGGGAAGATTTTTACTACAAATACTCTCAGTCGATGGGGTTTAGTGTTAGAAAAGAAGATATCCGTCGGGACAATGAAAATAAAGAGTGGCAAAGAAAATGGGCTTGCTCTAATCAAGGGTTCAGGCAAGAAAAGTGTACAAACCTAATGAACCGCAAGAAAAAACCTTTGGTTCTTACCCGCGCAGGGTGCCTAGCACTACTACGCGTGAAGTTCGACAAGTTTGAAACCAGTTGGGTGGTGAAAGACTTTAACCCAATTCATAATCATGACCTTGCTTTGAAGACAAATATGCAATTCTTGAGATCTAACCGTGCTGTCCCAGATTGTATGGGCGCCTTAGTAACGTCAATGAGATGGCCGAGCATACAAACTTGCCACATATTGAATCACCTTGCTGCAGAAAGAGGAGGACATGAGTATGTTCCATTCCTGAAAAAGGACCTATACAATTGGATTGGACGACAAAGAGAGTTAGAAGAGGAAGACGAAACAGATGCTGAGGGTGCTCTGGGATACTTGGAATGTCTTGGGTTACGTGACCCCAATTTTTTTTAAACACACATGATCGACACAGAGTATAGGCTTACTGACTTGTTCTGGGCCGATGCAATATCGAGAGATGACTATGGATGTTTTAAGGAGATCATCGCATTTGACACAACGTACAAGAAGAATGCGTACAACAAACCCCTTCTCATGTTTGTCGGCGTGAATCACCACTTCAAAACTGATGTATTTGCAGTTGCATTGCTTTACGATGAGAAGGAGGACACATACATTTGGTTGTTGGAAAAATTCCTTCAGTGTATGAACAACAAAGTCCCCCAAGTTGTTGTCACTGACGGAGATAAAGCTATGGCAAAAGCAATAGAGAAAGTCATGCCTCATGTTGTCCATCGTTTGTGTGCGTGGCCCCTTTAGAAAAATGTTACCATTAATGTCCCTCAATCTATTTTCAAGAGAAGGTTTAATGAGCTCCTATATCAATATTGTACAGAGGAAGAGTTTGATGAGTCTTGGAGTGGCTTGGTTTCAGAATTTTAGCTACAAGATAGCCAATGGGCAGCCACAACATACAACAATAGAAGGAGTTGGGCAGAATGCTTCCTACGGGGTCATTTCTTTGCGGGCCTCAGAACCACCCAAAGGTCGGATTCGATGAATTCTTACATGTCACACTTCTTGGCAAGAAAACTTAAAGACCTTGTTGGGCAAGTTGATAAAGCCATACAGAGCATAAGCCACACAAAACGCGAAGATGATTTCATCAGCAACAACACATCGCCCCAGTTCCCTTCCAACATTCTCCAATAGTATTACCAGCAAGTTGCTTCAGTTTTGATGAGAAACATGTACGATAAGGTGGCACAACAAATCGACAATGCTCTTACATACTCAATTGATTCGACAAGTGTGGAATTTGGGTGCAGGGTTTTTTCCCTAACTCATTTCGGTAGAGGACTAGTAAGAAGTTCAGTTCGCTACATAATTGATCATGACCACTTTGAATGTAGTTGCATGTTGTTCCAGTCAGAGGGAATCTCACGTCGACATATGTTTGCGGTAATGAAGCACTTGAACCTACCCTGCATCCCAAAACCTCTGTTAAAGGCATGGTGGAGGAAGGATGCCAAAGTGAGAGGTGAATTGAATAGCACTCCCTATGATAGGGTCCCCCGTGATGTGTTATTATGTACCCGTTGGGGAGCATTGACATCACGGTTACATGCAATGGGGTACTATGCCACACAACGTGATGATACATATGAAGAAGCATTAAACGAAATGTCTCCTTTGGAGGAAAAATTTAAAACAATGTGTGGTCAGCCTAATGATGAGTCTGAATCAAGTCACATTGTACATGGGGACCATCAATCGCAACAACCACACAGAGTAATTGGGGATCCGGAAATTGTGAGAACGAAGGGGAGGGAACCAAACAAAACAAATCAAAATACAAGGGCGTGGACAATGCGACCCCAAGGAAGAATAGGTGTTGCAACTACAACCAATGAGGCCATAATAGGGCGACTTGCAAAGTTGTTCCAGAAATGGACAATCAAGCCATGGAGACAGAAAATCCAAGATCTTCCAACTGTCCAATCTACTATACTCCAAAAGTGGACCACGTCATTCAAAGTCAAAGGAGTGAATTAAGAGGAGATAATGGCACAAGCGAGCAATGGCATAGTGACCAATGGCCAACTATTTCGAAACATATTCTCAATCCCTCTACAGATTGTTACATCACATAGTCATGCGAACAGTTTTATACTAAGGATTTACGCAGGGTTTAGAATTAGTTTGAAAAAAAAAATCATGAACAATGTGTAATGCTTTGTATGTCTCATTTTTTATCAAATGTGATCTTATGGATGTCATGCTCATTTACTAAGTCTTGCCATGTGGTATGCTCTTACTATGTTTTGTAAGAGCCATTTATGGATGGATCGTTAAATGGATGCTTGTTGACACATAAATTTAAGAAAATTTGTTGAAAGGATACTATAATAATTCGTTAATAACGAAATTGAGGCTTAATTAATTGAAATAGAGGTTGTTTAGCATCAATATATATATGATGTTCCTCTGTATATTTTTTTAGTGTGGCCACATTACTACTATCATGTGAAGCTAAATTCCTTGGTATATTATTGGGCCCCACTTGTCCAAACGTTAGGTTAGTGAAATCTTACACGGTATGGAACAAGTTGTTCATGATCTTGCCTACCCTATATCATCATTAGGAAGGTGAGGGTAGGTGGAGATTGAGTGAAACAAGTCATTGCTTATATTGACAATTGATGTATAGTACGTTCATTATAACACATTATGCAAAAGTTATGATTGGATTGGAGACATATGAATTGATTAGTACACATTATGCAAAAGGTATGATTGGATTGGAGAAATATGAATTGATTGGATCTATGATTTGACAAACCAGTTGAGTTGCTCAATGTAGAATAGTGGAAACAAATATGGTTACTTACATCTTGCAATTAATAGGACTCGACATATATCTAAAAATTTGTAAAAGCTAATTGCTACTATTGGAGAATTAATAAAACCATAAATTTAATCTTTATTTAAATAAAGTCTTCATTAATCCATGATTCGTTACACACATGTGTAAACCCTTAATAAACTAAAAAAAAAAAAAGGCAAACAAATTGCACCACTCATCTATAAGATCAATTAAGAATCACCATGTCATCGCACTACAACACTTAAGATCTTCATGTTCTTCTACATCCAAGTGGGGCAACATCACCAACTATATTGTTAATTTTCTCCTTGAGGTAGTCATCGTATCTACTCACTGCTTCTGTCTTAAGTTCCTCTAGTGCTTTCAACACCCTTTCATAGTCTGCCATGAATGTGACATCCCTCAGTTCCTCTAATTTCTTTGTCTTCTGTTCAAGCTCAGTTTCCAACTGCATTATCCTGGCTTTCATGGAATCATTATGTTTCTCTCGCTTGCGAAAATCCAAATTTATAAAGTAAATTTCTTCATCCTTCCTCTCTAATTTGAACTTGAGGTCGTTTATATAGTCTATAGGTTCCGAGGGGGTGGTCTTTATGTTGCTGTTGGTGAACTCCTCCCACTCCGGTCGGTCTACCTGATGGTGGCCCCTTTCGGGAAATACCTCAATATTGCATGAGTTAAATGAGGAATCTAAATCCATGAGGTATGGGTGGAAGGAAAAATGATGGGGTGGAAGGGATGAAGGAAGAGATGGCTACCAAAGTAGTTGGTAGTGGTTTGTCTGATGGAATATTTTTTTTTACTCATTCAAAATGGGGAGTTGTTGTACGATGTCTGTATTTGAGCAGGGCCCCCACGTATACATGAAATTTTTGTGATAGTGTGACATGCCAAAGGTCAATTGGACAGTGAATGCTGAGACATACCGTAAAGATGCCTTATTTTTTGCACAAGGTACAATTCCTTATCTAGGGAATGAAATCATGCTAGATGGTATGAGAAAGTGAATAACTTGAGAATTCTCTTTGAATTGGGGATTGGATTAAAAAACAACTGGACCACAATGAACCATAATACAAAAAACAACATTATTGATGGTTAACGTATATGTGTACTTGTCAAACAAACTTAAAAATAATCTATATGTTTGAAGTGTCATGTCATCAATAGTGGAAGCTCTTCAAACAAATATAAAAGGCCATTTATTAGGCAACACAATTAGTTTATGTTCCATGACCAAATATATTATCTACCTATTTCGTACTATGGATGTAATGTCCTAAATTTGCTAATAATACTTAGTGCCTTCATTACTGTGTCTAAGGGGCATAATTGGATGTCGATGTATTAGTATAATTTAATAGTGATTATATATGTCAATTTAATGAGTTATATTATGATGCGACTACTTATGCATGTTTAAGTGTATTAAAAATGCTTAATGGGTCGTATCTGTTAAAAAATGTATTTTTGTAATATTACCCCCCTGAGGGTATATCTGTAATTTTATGTGCTTTGTGAGTGGGATCACATTATTATGTGGATATCTTTGAGATGTATGGCTGGAGACGATCCTAGTGAGCAATTTGGCAGAAAGTCACATCGGGGATTAATACCCGGCTCGGGTTGAGCTCACCATAATTTTAGTAATTTGGTGAATTACCGGGGGTTTGGGAGTATATTACTTTAATTGAGGGAAAATATTGGTATGCGGGGGAATTAGTGGTAATCGACTTGGGAATCTTAAGTGGAATATGAGGTGTACCGGGATGGTGATGTCAAATGACTTTTTTGCCCTAGGAGGCCTAAATGAAAGATTTTTAAGGTAGGGACATTATGGTATTTAGCCAAGATTTTAGGCCAATTGACTCACTTAACGAGTAAAGAAATCTTTTTAACACACAACGCAACGGTCTTGACCATTCTGGGCGTTACATTCGGTTTACCATACATTTTTTCTTTTGTCTATTAACATATGTTATTGACATTAATGATGAAATAGTAGTGAAGTAAAATTAACTTTTTTTAAAATAAAAGCACTTATATTTTTTTTGGGTTAATGACCATATGCATGGGGGGAATTAGTGGTGAAAAGATATGTGTATTTGTCTAGAATGGTTGGCTAACAAGTCGTGATCGACAAAATGAATGTGTAATGTAGGACGTTATGGCAGGGCCACTCTAGGGGTGCGGTATGCACTCGTTCGGCATAGAGGCCGAATAAATATATTATTTGCTTACTTGAGTTTGATTGTAAATGTTAAGCATGTTGTATATGATTTATATTCTGCTAGTTAACTATTTCTGCTTATTTGGGTTTTTTTGCTGGGTGGTAGCTTACGGATGCTATGCGGTGCAAGTAAGGGCAAAGAGAAGTTGGACCAACCATGAGTTGGAGAGATCTAGGGGCTGTGTGTACATATGCAGCCTGCTCGACTGCCACAGCCAGGATTTCTTTTAAGGATTTAGGGTTATGGTGTATTTTGCCGCTTAGGATGGCCATTTACTACCCTTTTACTTTTGTAACTTGTTACAAACTCCTTTTTGATCATTTTACATAATGAAACCTTTTTAATGGAATATATTACTTCTTTGGCCCAAATTTTGAATGCCTAAACCATTAGTTAACTTTAAGATCCATGTAAATCCAAATGACTCGCTGAACGAGTTAAACACTATTTTAAATACACAACGTAACGGTCATGGATTAGTAGGGCATTACAGATATGAAATCTATAGCTACTGTATGAGAGGTGGAAAGTTGACTTCCTTAATAACTTAGTCTAAAAGGGTAAATGATTGAGTGCTGACATCTGTGATTAAGCTCACAGATTTATCATTTACATGGGACTTAGTGGGAGTTTAGGATAAAATACAAATAAGTGGTGCAACGGTAATTTGCACATGCATCGTTTCCATTATACATAGATATTCTTCACAATACCTTGCCACCACCAGAAATCACAGGTTAGAGAATCTAAAGGAAGGTGTGATTGTTCCACTACGTATTCGTAAGTTTATACATCTTTGTGTTTATGTCAATTTATAAATCTGATGTTCATATGTATGTTATGTTATTCTATTTTTCTATTAAGTTATGGAAAATCAATATGGAGCATGCATCTACATTTAAACTCCATGATCCTATAGGTGTAAGCAAAAGACAGTTTTATTAGTGTTTAATATATTTGCTCTATAATTGCAGATGTTGCGGGTATTGTTTGTAGATGTTTATGATTGATCGGTGTAATACCCAAGTAGCTTATTTAATTAATTGTTAGTTTGTTTTTATTAGTTATGATATTTTTTGTGGGTTTTGGTATAATTAAAAATAATATTTTTAGTGGTGGTATTATTTTAATTAAAGTTAGAAAAGTACGAGGATTGCATTGCGTATTGTAAACTAGTTATAAATAATTAAATGTGTATCAAATAATGTTTAGTTTCAAAATGGTTGATGAATTACGGAGAATAGGTTTTTAATGGGGAGTAGTTTATTAAATAAGAATTATTTAAGTTTGAGTTAATAGATAATTATTAATTTTAGTTAAATAATAATTCTTTCTTTTAGAATAGCCACGATTAGTTAGTAGTTAGTAAATATTTTATTAAGTCAATTATTAAAGGATTTGTATATTTTAAATATGAGATTAATTAGTTAAATATGTATACTAGATTTTTTTTTTCTTTCTTTTTCGATCGTAGGAGTTAATTGTTAAATTAGTTAGATATTTTTTTAGTAAAAATAAGATTTGAATTTTATATGATTCCAAAAATAGTGATGAGAATATGTACAACTTGTGATATTATGGTTTGTTAGATATTCAGCTAAGTAAATTTTGAAATTTTAAGAGATAAAGTAAGACACTTACTAAGAGACATTTTCTAAGGAATGTTATACGGAATTTCAAAATTTTCTTAACCATAATAGAATGGGAATATTAGTTAGTTTAGGTGTTATTCAACTATTTATAACAATATATTTTTTTTTAGTTGGAGTGAATCACGGTCAACATTAAGAAATTAAGTGAATAATATTTTATTATTATTAAAATTACATGATTGGTTCATAAAATAAGTAACAGAATAATAATGTATCACTTTTTTTACTATTATGAAGAGTAAGTTGTGACTAGATAATTTAACGGCAGTCAACAGTGGTTAATAGATAAACTAGAAATTTGGTGAGATATTTTGTGATTTCAAATTTTAAATAATTATTGTTAGGTCATATAGTATTGACTGGTTAAGGTAATTTTGTGTTATTTTAGTGATTTAAATAATCTTCTAAGTAAGTCAGTAATGAGGGTTTAATGATATTAGGATTCAAGTAGTTAATGGCTAAGAAGGTGGTTTTCGTTGTTTCGATCATCATATTCTTGGGGTAAGATTTTTATTTTGGTTTAATAAGTTGAATTCTCTTGAAGGATAGGATTCTAACACATGTTATGGTAAAACTACGTTCTAAGCTTTGCAATCTCTTACGCTCATTCTTAATTTCTGAGGTAAGGAATTTAGATAGAACTAGTCTTTGTGCTATGTGAATCTAATCTTGATTGTTGATTTTTTGATAGAGATCATAGTATTTGACCGTGTTATCCCCAAAAATTGGAGATCAATGACGTGGCAATAAAAGTGACCCGGTAGACTGGTGAAGAGTTGGGACTGCTTGAAAGATGTCATAACCAAGCTAAATGCATCCAAGGAAATCCCAAGGGGGTGGTCCTAGGAGAGCTAAGGAGAGTGCATCCTAGGAGATCCCAAGGATGTGGTTTGAGGAGAGCACAAGGGACTTTGGTCCGAGGAGAACCAAGAGAGTGGTCCTAGGAGACCCCAAGAGAGTGGTCCTAGGAGACCCCAAGGATGTGGTCTGAGGAGAGCCCAAGAATTTGGTCTTTATACATATGTCCAATAAGTGCATGGTTGCCCAAATAAAAGAGTGTCATGTTAGAGAAGAGATATGGCATGCTAGAGGAGAGTGCCATGTTAGAAGAGAGGAGTGCATGTCCTACCACCATGCACTTGTCCGACCCACAAAAACATGTCCTACCACCATGCACATGTCCGACCAGCACTTGCATGGGTGGTCAGTAGGAGGTGGATCAACTAGCTAGAGGAGGACTAAGTCAACATTCCCAGAAACAACTTCAACAAGATATGCGGGAATCTCTCATTCTTCCCACAAATGGGGGTTTGCTACATTTTGAATGTTATTTGTAATTTAAAAGTAATAAATATAATAAAATATCCCGGTTCTAGGGGATACCGTATGTATGACCCTAAGCCTATAAATAGAGGGCTTATGGGATTAGAGAGGGGCTTCTTTCTGCTTCTTCTTTCTAGAGAGAGAAAATTTGGGTCTGACTATTCTAGAGAGAGAAAGGGCTGATATTTTAAAGGATTCTTGTATTTTTGCAATCTGTACTGGACAAACTCAGTTGGCTCAGTCCATCTGATCTTGAGTACAGATCTATAATCACAACTCTAAGTGGATTAGGCTATTACCGACTGATCGGGGCTGAACCACTATAAAAATCTTGTGTGTTCTTTATTTTCTTTATTATATCGTTTGTGTTGTTTAAATTCTCTTGAAGGTTTGTCGTATTTGACGTTCTCACGTCGTTGGCTAAAAACACAGTCAACAGACCGTGTAGGTCCACAGTTTTGACAAAGTATCGTCTCGGGGGTATTTTATTCCCAACAGAATCAGGATCTCTTGCTCCCTTAACTCTTCTATATGTTGCTTGTTGTGCCACATAATATGTGATATCGTTGTTGACATATTATTGCATGAAATAATCAAGCTATATTGTTTGTGTATGCGCGAAGCACTTCCTTACTGGGCTTTAGTTGCTTATTCCTTTCTTTGTCGTTTGTGCAGATAAAAAGTGAAAATTTAGGGCAGATGCAATAAGCTGAGACTCAATCCAGAAGTGTGTGTATCCTGTGAGGACCATATAATCGATCGATGGGGAGATCTCGGACACGCCAAATTTATTTATTTATTTCAATAAAGATTGTTGCTATGATTATTTTAAGACTATTTTGTTTTTTTTTACTGGGATCCCATCTTGTTGAAATTTCTTTTACATTTAATAAATATGGCGACATATACTATTTATTTATATATTTTATTTGAATAGTATTTTATAAAAGAATCGAGCGTTATAATCAGCTAGGACATTATAATCAGCGATAATGATGCAGAATGTAGGTCGTTATGGTAGGGCCACTACTGGGGTGCAATATGCACTTAATTATTAATTGGAAAGTTAACTTGTTGTAAAGTTAATCCAAATTTATTTATGATTTCTAAACCATATAATGTAATTAATGTTAATGGTTAAATGAAAACTTATTATGGTGGAGAATAGTTTTATTGAAGGGCTCTCGCTCACAGGTGCTTTGTGCTGGAGGTAAGGCTAAGGGGAAATTGGACCAGTGTTCACTTGGACAGCTTTATGGCGATGTCTACATACTCAGCCTTCTCGGTGCCACGGTCGATATAATTTTTAAGGGAGTTTAGATATAAGTCCATCTTTACCTGCTATGTCGCATATTGTTTTTGTAACCTTGCTTATAATTGTGGTTTGTTTAAAATGTTGTTACGATCGAGTGTAGATTCAGAAAACTTTTTATTGAAAAGTGTAATCCCTTCAAACAAACTTATTTATTTCTTCCCCACTATTCAATTGTCATTACGCATTAGAGTCCATATTAAACGTTTAACTGGAAAAACAGGGCTTTGAACAAAAAATGTAATGGTGCTGGATTTAGTAGGCCATTAGACACATGGTTGAAGTGTCATGTATTTACATTTTCGGAGGACAAAAGAACTAGTGAACATATGAAAATCATAAACACACACGATCGATGAAAGAAATTGGAATATAACGGTGTTTTGATTCTTTCGATTCAGTCTGAGGGAATTACGCAATATATTATCTAAACTATAGGGGGCACACTCTCTCCATTGATTATTTTCGAAAATGAAAAATCATCAATTTCATGATCTTTAGTATAGCTATTACGAAATTAGTGGCCGATTTATAAATTAATGAAAAATAATGTCAAATTGTAATTTGTTTTAAGCATATATAGGAAAATAAAAGTTTCAATGCCTAAACCCTTTTTTTAGTTGCAATAAATAGGAAGTTTTTATATGAATATATAACAACACTAATATTTATGATAATTAACTTATTAGCACAATTTTCTGTTATAAATTTAAAGATGTGGAGTAATTTACCATTACAAAAAAAAAAATCAATTGTCACCACCCTTTTAATATATACTTTATTGGTTTTCTTATTGTAAACTTGAATTAAAGTGGTATTAATGCAGTAGAAGTGAGCAAAAATGTTCCTTGTTCTGCATAATTTTCCTTAAATATTCTTCTTTGTGGTGTATTTGAAAGAGTCAATTGTAAATTGACATGACTTCGAGAATTAGTTTTATTAGGATATAGAAGGCTGAAATGGTTTTTCAAACTTGGTACCCGAACCCATTGTAGTCGACCCAATACAAAAAAATAATTTATTGGGAATATACCAAGGCATTTGCAATATTTTTTTTTTAAAAAATCAAAATTTAGCAAATCGTTGTCAAGGCATTGCGTCTTTTAGTATATCACCACATTTGGTAGAAGTGAGGACATTATGTGGCTATGGTACCAAACCTATAGGGACTGTTCAGTTTCTCTATGTGAAGACCAATGCTTCACATTACTTAATAAACTTGAAAATGTACTCATGACCTTGCTTTCCCCCTGGAATTTACATTGAGTTCCCACTCCAAACAAGATGAGATACAAAGCCTTAGCCACCCGCTCCCCCTCAATGACGGGCGACAAAATCGAGGACTCTCACAAGCCTTGTTCCCTCCGATGGGTGGGTCATCCCAGGAAAATGACCATCAAAAGTGATGCAAGCCCAGTGGAAGAGGGCATACAATGACAAAGTGTGGAAGGTGGCAAACTCCAAAGGCATCCTTCCACCACCCAACCACGGCGTAAGCGAGGTAACCCAGTTTATGTAGCAGCTGCCCTTCCTCTTGCTAAAGAACATATTTTTTTTCAAAGGGATGAAGGTAGTCAATGTACATTTAGGGTAAACTTTTTTTTTCAGATACTAAAATTTCTGTTTTTTGTTTACTATAACAAAGGATGACCCCGAAAAAACCTCATCCCTGCAAGTTCTATTCATGCTAGAGGGGAAAAGTCAGATGCAAAACTGGTGTGTTCCTCCTCTTCAGACTCAGAGATCTCGGACCCTGAGAGTTACATGAGCAGGAGTACATTCCAGAAAGTGGTTTTCAGCATGTTGTTCAATCTCCGAACGGACATTGATGAGATAAAGAAGAGAAGGTTTTTCCATTGTTGCCAAGGGGCCAAAATGAAGAGTGTTGACATATACAGGGAAAAGTCTCCAAGTCCATCTTCTCGATCCAGCCCTGAGTTGTAAGGTGAGTCGATGTTGAATTTTTTAATTACTGTAATTTCATGTAGCCTTCACTCATTCGATTTTGTTATTATGTTATTAGTTCCAAGTCCAAACCAGTCAATGATGTTGTTAGTTATTATTGAAGTTTAATTTTGAAGTATGAGAGTGGTTGATCATGTTTCCAGGTTCATCAATGGGTCATTTTGCCCGTGTTTGGTCAAGTAGAACTATCATATATTGTGACGTTGTTTGGTTCCTTTCCTTTCAAGTATAATTATCATATATATTTTTGTGTTCTTTGTTAAGTTTAAAGTTTTTAAAAATTCATACTGTCTTGTGGGTTTCTATATGGATTCTGTTAAAAAAATTCATCTCTGTCGCTGAGGATATTGGTAAGGGTTTTGATCTAATGATCAGTTTAATAAGAATGGACGAAGAAGACAAATTACTTTTTAGAAAAATGATTAGCATGTGAATTCGAGAACGACTTGTACTGCATTAACTGGAAAAATGATACAATGGCATACCTAATTTTACTGGAAATTTATTCAAGAATTATTTTTATTCAAATACAACCTGCACATGCAAGTTTGAAAGTAAAATTTTTATAAATCAATTAGAACCATAATATGTTACGTCGGCCTTGTGCAGTTATTGTTACGCCGGCCTTGTGCATTTATTATCAACCAACAAAGAAAAATTATCTGTGCGTGTATAAATTTTTACATCCATAATATGTTCACTCCACTTTCTAATATAATTTAAAATGGCAAATATTACCCAAACGTCCATAGTTGCACTAACTTTTTCAATTATAAGGTTAATTAATTACCATAATGCATGTGGCAACTTTCAAGTCTTTCATTTGGACTGTTGATGTACAAGCAAAACCATGGAATCAGTTTTTGTTAAGTCGACGTTTTTGTTTTCATATGCAACATTTAAGAAAATTTACGTTGGATCATTTACATGGTTACATGGACAATTAGTTCATTCTTATAAAAAATGGGAAAATAAAATTCACCAACCCTCCCATCAAAGAACTTGCATACGACCTCAGACTTTTTTCATTCAACTACAAATTATATGTGCCAAAGCCAACTTCTCTTACTCTGTTATTGAAGTAGAAAAGGTACACACAAAATTATTTTACATATACGGCCGCTCGACCAACATAGCCGGGGTATCTCATAGGAACTAGGGTTAAACCCTATTTTTCCCCTTAGGTCGACTGGTTGTAACTTTTCAATTGTAATTAGCCTTTTAAACGTTATTTTTGGATCCCATGTGTGAATGTAAAAAATTTAATGAAATAGTTATCCCTTTTGACCAAATTTTTTTACCATTAATCACGTTTAGTTACACGTTTATGGCCAGAAGACCCATTTGGAGAGTGTAACACTATTTAAAACAAACAGTGTAACGGTCTTCGCTATTAGACGTTACACAAACCCTATTGGCCAAGGTCCCCACCTTTTGTTAATGTACAATGATCATTACAAAACGAAAAAGCAATGGATTTGGAATATCCCAATTTTCTTAACAATATAAAACAAAAAAAATAACTCTTCAAAAACATGTTAACCAAGATTAAAATTCAGACTATTCTGTCAGAGGCTTACGTCTCTTACGATCTCACCACGTTTGGCATAGTACTCATAATGAATCTATGCTAAAAGGCTTATAGGGACTATTCACTTTCTCTGTGCCATGAGCATGATCATTAAATTTCAATATATCATTTCTAAATCTAACCCTTTTTTCAATGATCACCTTCATCTCTTAAACATTTTCCTAGTTGGAAGATGAGGAGATACATTGCCTTAGCAAGCCGACCGTCTTCAAAAATGGCCGACAACTCTCACGCCTATGACGAGTCATCTCCCTCGCTAAGGGTCGCCCCTCCGAGGAAGAGGAACAACAAAGTCCATAAGGCTAGTGAAAGAGTTCGTACACCTGCAATCTTCACAAGGTGTCGCAATCAAACAACATATGGACCAATAGTTCCTCTTATTTTTGTTAATGTGTTTGCATTGCTAAAGATAATAGGGTTTTAACATTACGATAGGAATTGTTACAACTTGTCAAACACTGACTTTTACATTGTTTTTATACAATAACGAAGGACGACCATGCAAAAATCCTTTGCCTGACACTGATGGAACTGCCAATGAGGTACCGCTGGCGGAAAGAAATCATATTTGCAACCGGTCCCCTTCACCTCTTCGGAATCTGACATCTCAGACCCTGGTATTTACATGAGGAGGAGTAGATTCCAAACTTTGGCTTTGAGCATGTTATTCAATATCTGAACTGGCGTTGACGAAATAAAGACGGCGGGTGTTTCCATTGTTGCCATGGGGACCAAATTAGCATTCCACCTCATCATTCCAGCCCTAACTTGTAAGCCAAAATACTCAAGGCTCTATTTTGTATTAAAAGTACTCTAGTGTTTAATTAAGCTCTTTATTATGTTACAATTTTAAAGTACAAACTAATCAATGAGGTAGGTAGTTATTGTTGATTAATTTTGCATGTACACAATCGTTGGGTTATGTTTTCTTTTAGGGGAAATGGCTCCTTCACCTATTCTAAACCCATGTATGAATTAGTATGTATTATATGGTGATAATGACTTTCGTTACAAAGCTTGCTTTTCATAAGTATGGAGCATTTTATTAAGCAAAAGAAAAATTACTAACAATATGATTCCCATGCCTATAAATGATACAAATCTATGCCTAATATAGATGGAAATATAATATTTAGTTTACTGTAAATGCTCATTGATTGACTGAAACACATCCAAGTGGACTATGTGGAAAATGGCATACTATTTAACATAGGGTTGTACAAGAAATAATTTGTTAATTACACTAGTGATGAATTTACTATCATCAAGTTCTAGCTTAACTGGAGATAGGTTTACCACTATAGGTCTTCCTCTCCGATTTCGATGCTCATATCTATAAGAACCGCCACAAGAAACAAACAAACTTGTCATAAAAGGTAAATATGTCCAACAAGTAACGACTTCTAGTGAATCAACCAAAAATATGATACAATCCCAAACCTAATTTAATTAGAAACACATGCAATGAAAATTTTAATTGATATATAACCTGATCGTTTTAGTTTAATAGAAACATGTTTTAGAAAAACAGACAACCATAAAATAAGTTTATGTTACGTGGAACTTTCATTTTATGTGGATAATTGTACAGTTTGTTTTCATAACTAGGCTTTAAAATAAAATAAAAAACAGCTATAACTACTACATTAAACCAAGCTTGACATATAACCTATCTATTATTATCACTACTCCATAGTTGATGTACATTGAAATGGGATTCATTTTCTCACTCACATACGTGGTTTAGTACCAATCATGTGGGACCCCATGAGTACCCTACCTCTTAAATTACATCAATAGCGTTGAATATGTCAGATAAGGGGTAGATGAATACAATCCAAGCCAAAGATATTAGGGAATGTAGTTATGAGAAATAACCATGAGAATATTCTAAACGAAGATCCTCAAATCATTTAGTGCAATCTTTTGTTCACCTAACATTGATACTAAATTCATTTAAGAAGAGAGGGTACAACACCAGCCATATTAATTGGAATCACTTATGGCTGACCACCTACGGAGTTAGCCTCCAACTGACAAATAATCCATCATACTGTAAGAACTACATACATGTCTCCACGTGCCCCTCCCATGCATGGCCGGCGTGTTGGAAATGTGCCCTGAAAGCATATGTAGTAGACATTATTTTTATGAAATAAATAAATGAATTGAATTTGTTATGCATATATTTTATGGACTATATTATTCTATGATAATATTATGTAAATATCAGGAAAATTCCTAAGTTCATATATGTGATCTCAAACACGTATTGGTACGAGAGGATTGTGTTTGAGATAAATGAACTTGAATAGTTCGCAGTAAAATAAAGTTGTGGAATCTTTAGATTAATTACTGCAAGTACGGTCCACTAGTATTATGAATACATGTGATCTAGATCCAGATCACTAGTGTGGTAGGACACTTTAGTGGAGGTGCTTTATATATTAGAGAATATATAGAACTGGACCAGATATGTTTATTAATACTTAGTTAAATATCGTTTCGAAGTATTAATCAAATATATCAACTGATGATCATATACAAATAGATCTTAATCCTGAAGTTACTATGAACTCCTGTTTATGTTATATGAGTTCTTTGATTCACTTGTTAGGGTCTGTCAGAATGATCAGGCTAGAAACTTTTGTTTTGGGAACTCATTAATATAGATGGTTGGGGACATAGTATACAGATATGGAATCTATGCCTTCTCGCAAGAGATTGAATGATGGTTCTCTTAAGGGTTGACTATTGGGACTGAAAGGTTATTGAGTTCAAATTCATAATTTAGTTATGAATTAACCTTCACTAGTAGAGTCAATGGTACTTAAGGAAACAAGAGATAATTAAAAGGGTAAAACGATAATTTAATTCCCGATTAATTATGAACCATTATTAGAGGGTCAAGTTGTATGCAATGATAATATCAATGGACGCTTTATGATTATAAAGTACTCAGTAAATGAAATGTCTATAATTACAAGAGTGCAGTCTCATATTTATAGTGGAATAATCATGAGATTAATAGATTAAGATTATTTAATTAAAGAGTTTAATTAATAATCTCAAATTTATTGGAGCTTGGAATTATAGGTCCATAGGTCCCCATAGCGGCTCTATCAACACTGTTCAAGGTAAGAGATGATATGAAGGGAAAATAGTTTGAAGACATATTTAAGAAGAAATTTGTTCTTCAGGCCAAATATGCAATTATATGATAATAGTGATTAATTAATTAATTACAAATTAGTTGTAGTTAATAAAACTAATTAATATTTAATTATTGTATAATTTTTGAAATTATATTAAATAATTATATTAATTTAAAAAATTAATTAAATAATTAATTAATTATAATTTTCGAAATTATAATAAATTAAATATTTATTTTCAAAAATTTTGGATTTAATTAATTGGTAGAATTAATTAAATATATTTATTTGAGTGGGAGAAAATAATCTGATAATTTCAAATTGGATTTGAATTTAGAAGATTAATATTTATTCAAATAATTAATTATATTTGATAATTAATTAAAGAGATAATTAATTTGAATTCAAATTTGAATTAATTATCAGGTTGTTAGATCTTATCTCACAAAGTAATTTGAATAAATAATTAAATAAAATTTGAAAAATCAATATCCCTAAAAATTAGGAAGCTACACGTTTACACACAGTCCATGGACTGTGTGTGGCGTGTAGGGCCAGCATTTTCAGGGATGAGATTTTCATTTTCATTTTTATTTATTTAATTAATTCATTCATGGATAATTCAAAAATTGGTTTTTGGATTTTTTCATTAATAGAATAATTAATTAATTAAAAAGTAAATTGTAAAATGGTTACAGATTTATTTTTTTAAAATTTGAATATTTTCTTTTAAGTATGACTAATCAGAAAATTATTCAGATAAGTGATGTGAGACAACTCTGTACATTCGTTCTGTGAAAAATAGAATGATAGTTTTCTCTCCCTGAAAATAAAGAACCAATTCTCAGGCCTATTCTATTGATCTCATGTGTTGAGTACATCAAGTTGAATCACAAATAAACTATCCTTCATTCTCTAAGTGCCCACACATTTCTTGAGATGTAGAGAACGCTTTGGAAGATCTTGGTGTGAGT
Organism: Humulus lupulus; assembly: GCF_963169125.1. NCBI lineage: Eukaryota > Viridiplantae > Streptophyta > Magnoliopsida > Rosales > Cannabaceae > Humulus > Humulus lupulus. The sequence goes on from NC_084794.1 coordinate 248,312,492, forward strand.
ACGTGGGAGCGGCTTGGATAGGAAGATCGTTCTAAATACGAAAAGATAGCAAGGATACTTGATAGGCTTCAAGAGGTATGAATTCTATCCTTATCTTGTTTATGATTAATGTATGTATATTAATGGATCCGCATATTTAAAGGTAGTTTAAATATGTTACAAAATTTTTGTTGTACACTGGGCCAACCACACCACCATTCTGATGCGTATTAATGTATTCATTGTTTCTGAAGTTGAAAAAAAATATGTAATCGTAATATTCCAAAATTGCTCACTGCACTAATTAAGCTTTGTTATTAGCTAAAAATAATAATATAACCAATAATATTTTCATAACAAACTTTTAGGGATCCTTATAAACACATCAACTTATGCAATAAATGGGGGAGCCACAACACAAATAATTGGAAACAAAACAAGCTTGTGTAGTAGGCAATATCAGAAAAGAAATTTGTGCTTACCACCCACAAAGAGACAAGATTCCAGCACACCTACTATGCCATGTTTCACTTCCAAACTGCCATATAGAGCCAATACCTCTCCCATTTCCACAAGGAACAAACTCCAAATTTATAAATGCAAATGGAAACCTTGCCATGATTGTGTTTGACGAAGGATAGTACATTGTATACAACTTTCTCACGGTATCAGTAAGTCCTTCAATCTAAAAATTGAGATTCTATTGATTCAATTTTAATATCTAATTTCTTTAACCTGTCTATGTACTCATTTAGACAATGCTCCTGGTAAGTTCATTTATGACTTACGAGGAGCATGGAGACAAGGTTGTGAATATAGACATAAGGGGTGGTAGCAAAATGATAACTTACATACTTCCAGGATCCCCAAAAGACTTGCAATTAGATACAAGAATCAAGCAAGTGTGGTCATATTGTCAAAAAGTATTACCACTAAATCAGAAGGGTGTCTATGTTTATAGTCACTCTAGCATAGAGTACAAAGGCATGATTTGGGACGTCTTATTGCATCCAATATGACAAAGGTTGACCCCATCTTCAGTGCAATCAATAACAAAATAATAATTTCATCGTCAGCTAAGCCAGCAAATGTGGTGTGCACTTTAACTCGCATATCTCACTATGCATTTCAGCTGAACCAAAAGGAGTGTATTAGTGATTATTTTTACAACCATTATCTCCTAAATATTATCACTCTTTCTTTGTTTCCACTAAATTAACTAAAAAAAAAAAACAAAAACAAAAACAAAAAACAAGCCAAGTGCAATAGTACTATTATTATTTTCTTTAAATATTATCACACATAATTAGACGTCGATTATGAAGTCATCTAATACTAGAAGAAAAATGACTTCAAACAAAAATCAAAGCATTGAAACTTAATAGAAAAAAAAAACTGTACAAACTAACACTAAAATATATGTTCTCGTTGCGTTGTACTTTAATTTTCTCACTTAACAAACCATCAAAAGTTACTTACTAGAATGAAACTTCTTACGTAGCTAATACATATACATAGCCCAATATTCATGCAAAATAAAGCTCCATGCAAAAATTAACTGCTAAATGGTAATGCAATGTGTCATTCAATAATCCATACATTTAAAAATAATTATTATTAAAATTAAAAATTTAACACCACATTTTATTCATTTCTTATATCGCATTAAAAACATAAAAAAGCTTCAGTTTTTGTTATGCTATTTTATTATACATTTATGTAAGTCAATTATAATAGTTACTTAGCAGCAGTCAAATATTTACGTGTCCACAGTCGTAAATAAGTCCTAACTCCTATATAAATTTATTGTAAAACTCTCAACTGTACAGTTTATTGGACCTAAAATTACGCTTCTACCCCCACTTATTTAACTTGTGTCAGCTCAAAAAAATACAGCTGGTTCACACAACCGGTTACACCAAGTAAAAAGATTAAAAAGTCAACATTTTAACACCAATCTAAAATTGACACTTGGCAAAAATCTAGACCTCACATGAAGGACTAAGTCCTGTGAGGGACGCCATAAATGTCCTTATATATGTAGTCTTATAATTATATTTTATAATATTTGAATTTATATTAATATAATTAATAAATATATATTTTTAATTAGTTTTAAAAGTATATTTAATTAAATATTTAGAATTTTTTGTGAAAATTAACAAAATAAATAAAAAATTTCTGTTATCTACCCATTTTTTTTATATAGAAGAGATATTATATAAATTACTATATATAATATAAAAATAAAATGAACTCATGAATTAAGGAATAAAGAAAATGCTATCTTGAACTCATGCAAGCTCAGTACTTCACTAGTCTATGCCACTGTTTTAGTTCTTATTATTAAAAGAAGAAAAAAAAAAGAAAAAAAGTCATGCAGTTTAGTAAATGAATTTTATGTACTAAATATATTTATATGTCGACACACGCACACAAAGTGTCGACACTTAATATATAAATATATATATATCATTTTCAAATTAATTAATTTTTCTTTTCAACTATTCGATGGAGCTATTAATTAAGAGAAATTCACATTAACCATTCAAAAAGCTAATAAAATTACATTTGCACGGTTCAACTGACTTTTTTTTTTTTTCATTTTTACTGTTGTACGTTGTGTTATTATAAATTTGCTGTGCGTTCATCAAATCCCAAGTCTGAGAATTTTAATGATATGGTCAATTAGAGCATCTCAAGTCATTGGGCATGAGGATTGTTGCTTGTCATAGGTCGGAGATGGACTTTTACGAGACTATCAGAAGACACACAATAAGTGTGTATGTGTCATATACACTAGGGGATATACTGTTGCTTCTTTTGGACGATGTACTACCAAAATGTTTAACAGTAAGGTGATCAGAACCTACAAGAGCTACATGAGATTGATAAAAGGGGATAATGGGGATTGATGTGGAAAAAGTATAGTCAAAGTTTGAAAAAAACAAAAAACAAAAATTGTCTTTTTCATCATTGCATTTTTTTAGTTTTATTATGTATTGCTAAAAATTATATGTAAATTTTACTAGTAGCAATTTTAAAAATTCTGAAATATTCATACAATGTCTACATGAAATATGAATATTTGTAATAATAAAAAAAAACTAGATAAATACTATGCTTATTTGCATATTCAAGAGATTGTGTTTCTTTTTTTTATGTGTGATTTTTTAGTTAATTTTGTACTTTTAGAATATTTTTAATAAATATATTTTTTATTTTATTCTTGTTGTGCAAGTTGATTTTTATTTATATATATATATATATATGTTTAGTTTTCTTATAATTTTGGTTGATGTCAAGTTGATTTCAAATTGAGTAAATTTTTTATAATTTTTTTTAGACTAGTTTAGTTGTTTTTGTGTTATTTAGATTTATGTATAGATGTTTTCATGTTATTTTTTTAGTTGTTTAAGTTTATATATAGTTTTTTTTTTTTGTTGATGTCTAATTATTGTTTATTTGTTTTTAGATATATTTTGATTTTTTTTTTTAAAAAACATGTTAGTATGCTATGGGCTCACTTCTAGATGTTGTCCAATTATTGTATTTTAGTTATTTTTTAATGTGTTAGTATGTAGTGTGTTAATGTTTAGCTGTTTTCCAATTGTTGTTTTTTTGTTGTTTTTTTTAGTTTATTTTGGATATATATTTTGTTGTTTTGATATATATTTTTAGTTTATTTTTGACACATTTAAAAATGCAGGGAAAAATTATTTTGAGGTTATTTATTTTTAGTTTATTTTGAGTTAATGCAATGAATTGATGTCTAATAGTCTTTTCAACACTGTATTGTTGTGAGGTTGTTGGCGTGCTGTATTTAAGTTACTTTTTTGATATTGTATTGCAGTGTATTGCTTTTTTAAAATATAAGAATGAGTTTTTTGATGTTGTTTTTTATTTTTTTAGCTGCAATGGGTTGCATTGTGTTGTTTTCTTGTTGTTTATTTAACGTTATGTTTTGTAGATTGATATTTAGTTTAAATCGTATTTTTGTAATTTTGAAACATTAAAATCATATTTTTGAAAATTTGAGTTTGCAAAAATGTAAAAAAAAGAAAAGGATATCATTAAAAAAAGTAAAAAAAAAATCATAAAAAAGTGAGCTTTTATCAAAACACCCCATTCATTAATACATTTCTACTCCACACATTATCATGCATGCACACACATACATATGCATTTATGTATAAAATATTATGTAAATATATCTATTCTACATAAAAAATGTGTAAATAACAGAAATTTTTCGTTTTAATCGTTTTCTTATTTTTTCCCGTTAATTTTAATGGAATATTCTTATATTTATAACAGAATATTCTTCTATATGAAGGTAGACTATAAACATGACTTCAACTTAAATCAAATTCAATAAATAAATAATTAAACAAACTAAAATATGATATATTTTAGATATTGACTTAAACTTAAATAAAATAAAATAAATAATCAATTAAATAAATTAAACTATGATATTTTAGAGATATTTTACAATGATAATTATTTAAAAATAATAAAACCATACGTTTTATAACTTAAATAAAATTTAATTAAACGTAAATTTAAACTTCACATAAGAATAATATCATACTAAACATATAATATAATATAATCTATTATTAACTAGCAACAAACTTAATTTTAAAATCCACGTATAATATTAATATTATATTATACATATAATATATAATCTCTTGATGTCACTGTCAAATTCAAAAACTAGAACAAATATAAACTTAAACAAAAAACTAATTAATTATTCAAATAGTTGATGCATGCATACTACTCTACATTATGACTTTTTCAATTCTTATTTTATTTATATTATTAATTTTTTAAAAATATTATTGTAATTTATATACACATGTCATGTATCCATGTAAATATATATATATATATATATCTATGTCAATGTTGTATTTAAAGGTTATATATATGTAGAGATTATTGATATAAATTTTTATATATACTATAAAACTATAATTCATTCTATTATATATATATATTAAAAAAAGTGAACCAATTTTTATTAACATTATAGACAATATTTTGCCTTAATATTTTTAATACATTTATGTCATACATTATATTAAACACTTTTACTTATTTTTATGATATTGTTTATTTATTTAAACTGTTGAAGTTGTACGCATGTTGAGTAATAATTTCTTATTAATTCTACTTTCTATTTGTTCTTGAATTAATTTACACCCTAATTAAGTAGATATCAATCGCTGTAATTATAATAATATATCTCTTTAGATATATTATCTTATTTTAATTGTTTATCGAGTTTTTCGAAAACTACAAATATATTAAGAATGAGAACTAGCGAGAAATGAAATAAACTAATTAGACTAGGATTTTTACGTGGTTGGGGTATTAATAAGCCTTAGTCTACGAGCCGGTAGTATTAATCTTTGACTCTCAACAATGGGGACTTTGAATAGTAAGTTCAGCAACGTATTTGCATGCATGAAAAAAATTGGATCCCTTCTACAGTGAACTGAGGGCCCTATTTATAGGTGGTCATGTACTTTGGACCAATCTGGACCCAATAGGGAAGTAATTACAATTAACTCTCAAATGGATCTTGATACAAATATAAAGTGTTGTTTCAATATGTTAAATCTAAAGCCCATTGGGTCGACCCAAGTCTAGTTGAACGCTCCAGTTGTCCTTTGTTCGTTGACAGTGACTGGCGCGCGTGAGCCGTAATAAGGATTTGGGGGACAGGATGTGTCAGAGTAGTGGGAGTGTCAATCCCTAAGAATATCGTGCTTTTTGTACGCACCCCTTTGGCAGGTTAGTTGAAGAAACCAACTGTTGAACTTCTCGAGGATGGCGTCAGTAGGATGACATGTCCGTCTTGCGCTTTTCGGACGGAGAGTCCGGGTTCATTTCTGAGGGTAAGTATCCATTCATGGTGATAAGTCTAGGATATACCCTAGTGCATCAAATCAGGATGCACGGATGGAGCCAGAGATACTTTCCAGATCTCAAATGGTGGGATCTATTCATTGAAATGGGCTATTCACCATAATAACCTTTATCCAGGTTGTTACGGGCCATTTGTAGTCATGATGCTGGCCCGGGCCATCGCCTCAGGCCCGGCTTCTCGCCATACTCCTGATAGTTATTATTTATTTGACCCAAGTTGGGTCTGGGCCTACCCTGAGAGTTATCGAAGCCAATTTAGGGATGCCATGTGTCCTTGGTGGAAAATACGGGCAACATTCACCCCCCAAGTCTTCATCTGCGTTCACACGATGGAGTCTTGTTACTTCGTTCCGGTTCAATTCGTTGGGGGCCAACTGACCAGTCCTATTCTTTCGGATTCCAAAGAAATTGGGCACGTATCTTCAGGTGGGTGGTACGTTGACGCCACTCGCGCCCTAAAAATGCATGGAAACCCCTTCATTGTCCTGGGTGACTGATGGGTGTCACTGCATTTCTTGAGACGTCCCATCAAGGAGAATCGATGTTTTAGCACTTGAGTAGTTTAATTAATGTTCGTTCGTCCTTTTGGGCCGTCGAATGTAGTTTTTCTTGGGATGCTCAATGTGAGTTGTTGGATCAGAAAGGCACGGATCATGGACCTATTTTTATAAATACACCTACAAACTTATCTCTTCACTTTTACCACATTCGAATTTCTGAACCAGAGAGCGATGCGATTTGCCAGTGAATGTTTGAACTTGCCGACGAACTTCACCGCCGTCTGTTACTACTCTGAACCCACTTATTCCCGTCTAATCCGGCTTCCATTCATCAAGAGGATTCCTTCACCTCAACCAACCCCTCTGAGAGTATTGACGAACACTACTATACCGTCTTCTCACGTTCAAGGCCGAGTTTTTACCGTCGATTTTTCCCTTTCATCACCAGGCTCCAAACTCGATTCTCTCAAGTAAGTGTTTCCGACAATCTCTTTGCTTTTTTTTCATCACTTTATTGGCTTAGAATTCTCTGTCAAGATTCTAGTTGTTAGGGTAAATGCCACCTTATCGGGTGGCTCTATGTAGCATAATAAGTAGATTAATTAGCTCTTAAGGCAATTTTCCCACCAAAACGCTTGTCATGATAATGAAGAGGGCTAGGCTGCTTCGAATCATCGAACCTAGACGCCTTAAAACCGTTCGGGTGGATATATTTTTTTTTATCTCTACAAAATTATTTCGTTTTTAGTTCCCGACTTATGCTTCCGGGACCTTAGTTTTCCTTGGCGCTCTGTCCGGAGGGAACTTCTCTAAGCAGTTTAGGAGAGTTCCCATACCAAACCATTTTGCTCGGTTTCAGTGCTAACTGCTTGGTTCTTGCATCTTTTTTTTACGTCCAGGTCTCTGATCATGGCCGATATTACTATCTTTCTGGAAGATGACATCAACGTAGCTCCTGTGGTCTTGAAGGAGCACAAACTCCCTACCTACAATACCTGGGAGATGGGGACGGAAGTGACCGAGTTCCAGAACTATCGGATGTTGAACGAGCTCGAGAAATCCTTCGGCGTCGAGTCAACTCTGGGACTCTTTTTCACTAGACTACTTTGAAAAGAAAAGAATTCCCACACCGGCGTTGGTGGATTCGGGGCCTGGAAGACGGGCCACATTAGCGCCGGAGCCAATCTCCCCTTACATGACTACTTCGCAAAGTTCCTCAAGTTTGTGGGAATCACCCTGTTCTAGCTTCTTCCCCAGGCATACAAACTTCTCGCGGGGTGGTACGTGTTTTATGCATGGAAGGAGATGGTTGAACCTACTCTTGCGGAGGTGCTTTATTATTACCGCTTGGAGCCGCAGTTGAACTCGAAGGACAAAAACCGGGACGGGTTTTACAAGCTGAGAACCCGTAACGCTGGTCCGGCACCTTCCAGTACCTGGAAGCATCCCCCATATGTCAGACACTAATGGTTCATGACACCTGGGCTCCTTCTTGATAAGAACCCAACTCTGGTTCTAAACTTCCAAGGCGTGGGTAAATTTTTCCTTTCCCACTCTATGCTTCGTCTTTCCTTTTTCTTTATCTTTCATCGGATATACACGTCCCTTTGAACAGGTTCATGTGCCAAGACCCGTATGACTAAGTTCATCCTGGATCGGAAGAGAAAATATGCCACCTTCAGTATCAAAGATCTGGATGTGGGGGGGGGGGGGGGGGGGGGTCAATGAACACGTACAATCTTCGGTTGGCCGGATTGCTTGTCGGCCATCAATCGATAGATGCCCCCAACCTCCGGGGACTGCAATGCGAGAGGGACCCTCCTCTAAGGGAAGAGTTGGCCCTCATTCATATTGAGGTGGTGGAGGCTACGGTCAAGGCCGACACAAAGAGGTTGGAGGTGAAATGTACATGCCATTCAGAGCAGGCTGAGTCCGAGGAGTTGGACGCCTTGCTTGAGGGGAGGCAACCCAACACTGGAGCTCCTGGAGCCAGCATCTTGGGGCTAGGTAAATCATCTCTATTTTTAACTCATTCCCTACGCATTGGGGACTATGTTAGGGTTAGGCAGCGAGACCTTGACCACTTAGTTGGGAGCCCCAACAGCAGGAGGTCCTTTCCTAATCCTATTGTTATGGACACTCTTACCCTCATGAGTTCGTCCTAGTTTCTTCAATACGATAACTTATCAAATTCATTCCTTTGCCCTAGGAGAATTAAGTCGTGCCAGATCTACTGCTAAGGGTCCGTCCGGAGGAACTTAGATGTATTTTTATCGTAGTTTTTTTACATATTTCTTTCTATCCAGCTTTGTTATTAACCTTGATTTGTTTTTATCTCAGGTGAGCAAGACATGGCGTGCCCAGTAGCAAAAATGAAGGGGCTCATCAAGGCCAGGGCCACCAAGGTCAAGAAAGCTGCAAAGAAGGCCACCAAGAGCTCCAACAAGACCAAGTCTATAATCCCGCTGGCCCATTCCACAGGGCAACCTGCCAAAGTCTTGAAGAGGTCAACATGCACTGTCCTAGTCAGCACAACTTCGACAGAGCTGTGACTACCCACAACTGCTCCCTTACAGATCATCAATTTGGAGCAGGAGTTGGAGATAGAGGGTTTGGTTCAAAAGAGGAAGGCGGACACCGGTGGGCAAGTTCAAGGGGATCGCGCGAAGAATGCCAAGATGATGGGGGATTCTGCTGTCAGTGACACACACTTCCACAAGGATGGCTTTACCGTTACATCAGTGCTCCCAAACGCCCCCATTCTTCCCATCAACCCCGCCCTTCCAGGAGAGGTCGAGTCGGTAATAATGGAGGAGATGCGGATGAGGGTGACAAGGGCCTGGGATGAAGGTATAGATCGTCAAGACGAGGTGGCCCGGTGTAATGCCCTGGTTAGCCAAGACCATCACACTATGTACTTTAAATAGTGCTTAACTTGCTAAATGAGTAATTAGGTCATAAACGTGCATCTAACTATTATTAATGGACCAGGGTGAAAATTTCAGTAAAAAAGAATGGATATATTTTATTTAAAACATTAAACTGTACATGGGATCCCATAAAAAGTGTTTACAAAGTTATTTACATTCCAAAATGGTCATTATAGTTCAAAATTTACAATACATCGACCTAAGCGGCAAAAATAGGGTTAAACCCTATTTCCCATGAGAAACACCTTGGTCGTGGTGGTCAAGCGGCCGCATATGTACACGTCGCCTCCTAAGCTCTCCACTCAAGGTTGGGTGAACTTTTCTTTTCCTTTACCTGCACCACATAGCACCCATAAGCCAAGGCTTAGCAAGAAAACTTATTACTGCATGTATTCAATATAAATAAATGATCATGTAATCATTCTGGGGCTTCAGCCTTAATCAGATGATGACTAGCAAGTCAATCATGGGGTCCTGCAGATAACTAATGAATCATTCTGGGGTTATGCGCCCTGAATAGATGACTAATGAGTCTCTCTAGGGTCCTGCGCCCTGAATAGATGACTAATGAGTCTCTCTGGGGTCTTGCGCCCTAAGCCATGTGACTATCAAGTCACCTGAACCTTTTTGGTCCTGGCTCTGAGTAACTAGTCATAGACTAGCCAAGCGCTTTAGTTTTCTTCGATTATTAGGTCGGTCAAGCATTTAATGCTCATGTTGATTAGATCTAATCATTTCAGGCTGCGTTCAAAACGCTAATGTCGCTCTTGACTCATAAATCAATTCTATATGACCAGCACTTAGTTTTATTGTCGATCATGACTGATAAGTCAGAACTTCCCAACCAGTACTAAACACCATTACCTTTTCTGACTAATAAGTCAGTGCCATTCACAAATAAGAAACCCTGTCAAGCATTCACAATGAAACCAATGTTCATATATAGAGCACTCAACATGCCTCATCAATAATCATGTATGTCACATACTGGGTGCTGTTTTATTACCTCAAACTTGAGCGTAAAATAAATAAAGAACGACCCTTGAGAACAATCTATCTTTAGGCCCCTTAGCAGTCACCTAATCATAACCAAACAGGAAATCCCATCAATAAAATGAGTAATAAAAGGTTCATGGACTAAAACCCAGCTCTTGGGACCTCGAATCCTACTAAAACGGTTAGTAGATTCGATCCCGAGCCTTGAAATTTGAAACTCGCGCCTAAAACTAAACAAAAACCCAATCTGGCACTAAGAGGACAGGCGGGTTGCGACCTGCCCCCCAAGGGCTGCGACGTGCCCCCAAGACAGAGAGCCCCCTGTCTAGGTGCCAGGGGCGGGCCGCCACTTGACGCTGAGGGTCGCAGTGCGCCTGCTAGACAGAGCCTAGGGGAGGCTCTGGGGTTCATTCAAGTCGCGACTTGCATGAACTCGGTCGCGACTTGACCCCGCGAACCCAGATCCCCTGCACTTTCTTCAATTCTAACTCAGCCAAATCTCATCAAATAAATCTCCAATATCACAACCGATCATTAATACAACATTATCACCATTCTAAAATCAAAACCCAATCTTTAAACCACTTGAAACATCACCAAATACACAATTCCAAAATCAAACTATTAAGCTAAAAGAATAACCTTAAAATAGATTAAAACCAGAGATTTCCAGCTAAAAACCTTACCTCAAATAAGAATTGAACCCCTTTTAGTTGTTGATCACTATCCTAAACTCTCAAGCCTTAAATCCTCCAATTGAATCCTCTAATTTTCTTCAAAAATCCAATAGAAAGAGAGAGAGAGAAGGATGATCCAAAGAGAGAGAAGAGAACTCTGTTTTTCCTTAGTCCTTCTACAGCCTACTAAACTTAAACATATCTAATGGTCAAAATGACCAAAATGCCCCTAGGGCCATTTTAATCCTCAAAGCCACCCAAGGGTATAATTGTCATTTCCCACATATCTTGTTAATCATAATTAATGTCCTCCAAATCCCGTTACTCCCAATATCCTCAAATAATTAATAAATCATATCCCATTACCCGCTCATTCTCGGTAATGTACTAAGCATCAAATTACCCCTAGGCTCACCTCGAGCCCGGTAATTAATCCCATTATGACCAAACCGCTAACTTGCATTCTAGGATCGTCTCATGTTGAATAGCTCAAACATATCCACATAACAATATGGTCTCTCCCATATATCACATACATGCACATAAATATACAAATATGCCTTCAATGGGCCAAAATTATGAAAATGCCCTTCTTATAAGAAGTGGGCCCACATGCATGCAATTATCATTATATAATAATATAACTCACATAATCATGCATATAATCACATAATCACATATTAAACAAATTATGGCCCTCCTGGCCCCCTAATCCAGGCACTGAGCCACATTAGGGAAATTTGGGACATTACACACGGGCCTTGACCACCCGACGTAATGTGGAGTTCTCTGGCCATCCTGGAGTATTTAATTCTCCACAAAAATTGTGGACTGATTGGGAGCTTAGACTGGATTCCATCCCAATTTGGGGATGGACTTGGCTCCATTTTCTGCGGACCTCCTGGCCTAGGTGGAGACCTCCATTTCTCACCTCCGGCTCAATCGGTACGCCACCTTGGCCAGCAACGATGCCCTCTTCATCTCCCAGGCCCTCCAGCATCAGGCCACCGCTGTAAGCCTTGTTTGTTTACTATGTGATTCTATTGTTTCCTTGCATGTTTCTAACTCTTGTTTTTTAGGATGCTCCATTGGCTCATCGGAATGCGGAATTGGTGGCGGAGGTGGCCATGAAGCTTGAGACGGCCCAATTAGAGTTGGAGGTGGTCGTCAACCATCGATAATCCGCCAAAAAATCTCTCGCTAAGGAAACGGCCCAGATTACTACTGAACACCAGGAAGACCTATCTCAGAAGGATGCTGACCACGAAAAGGTGGTGGACAATTTGCCTGGGGAGCTGCAAAAATTGTGGGCCAATGTGTCTGGTGCCCGTAACTCGAAGGCCTCCCTTAAGGTGCTTTTGGAGACAGCCGAGACCCGTTTGCGACAAGAGCAGGAGAAGGTGGAGTCCTTGGGGGTCGGGTCGGTATTGGAGGCTCAAGCTCAACTGGAGCGGGAGCGATGTGTGGAGGTTCAAAAGGAGAAGGAGCAAGCGGATGCTATGCTCGTGGTCACCATCGATGAAGCCATTTATATGGCCTGGCTCCAAGACAAGAATATGAACCTTCAGCTCTATCCCGATCCAACTACCAAGAGAGCTGAGTTTATGGCCAAGGAGAAAGAGGACGCGGAGCTCCTTGAGGTTGATGACAATGAAGATGGTGTCGTCCCCCCTCTCCCGGACCAAGACGAGTCTCAGGCTTAAGGGTTCTTGTAATGATTTTTCCTATCTTTTTTTTTGTAATTTCTTAAATGGGTGTGGATGCGCTTAAGAAAATTTTATGTTTCTGTTCTTATATTAGTCTTCACCTTCTTAATCTTTCTACTTCCCCTTTTATATTTGCTTGTCCCTTTGCAAATTCACTAAATGTGTTGCCACTTGGCATGAAATTTTTCTTTGTGGGATCTTGGTTCCAATGGCCAGGACCATTAAGGGGGAATGTTAGATGAAAATTAATTAATTTACCCCAGACCTAAGATCTTGGTTCCAATAGCAAGGATCGCTAGGGGGAATATTAGATAAAAATTGATTAAGTTATCCCGGACCTAAGATCTTGGCTCCAATGGCTAGGACCATTAAGGGAAACCTTGGATAAGTATTAAATGAATTTCCCCATATCATGTTAAGTCAACCAATTTTTGGCTTTTTGGAGGGTTTTGGACTCCCTAGTCTATATGAATTCGGATTAGCACTGAGCCTCAAGCCTTGTATCCTTTTTTCTCCATATTGCATAGGCGGATTTATTAATGGCCTATATATGAATCCGGGTCAGGACTAAGCCTCGGGCCTTGCATCCTTTTTCTCTAGATTGTATAGACGAATCTCTTGATGGTCTACCCCCCAAGTGATCAAAGAGTATGGTCTTAGGTCACTTGTTTGGGAATAAATTAAAGATGGACATTGAATTTTTCTTTTCTGAAATACTTCCTATGGTGTTTTGTTCACACCATTTTCATTTAATAAGAAGCGCCCCTGGGACGTACATTGACTGAAAGTAAATATATTGAAAATAGAAGATAAGATTAAACCCACCCGACTACTGGTAGTATTGGGAGAGATGTTCAGTATTCCAGGCCCTTGGGACCTCTGTTTCATCTAGTCGCCTTAACCTATACATTCCCAGACACACTTCGTTTTGGATCTCGTAAGGTCCTTCCCTGTTGGGTCCTAGAACCCCCACTTTTGGATCTTGTGATGCTGGGAAAACTCTTCTTATGACCAGGTCATCAATCCCAAACTTCTGGATTTTGACTTTAGAATGAAAATGCCTTGCGATCTTTCCTTGATACATTTTTTGATGAATTTGTGATGCTTCCCGGACCTCTTCAACAAGGTCCAAGAATTCCTGGAGCAAAGCGTGGTTCCAGATGGGATCATATGTGTCTCGTCTATGAGATGGGACTGTGGTTTCCACTGGGATGATGGCTTCACATCCATAATCCATTGAGTAGGGAGTATGTCCGGTAGATGTTCTTTCTATGGTCTGATATGCTCATAACACATGGGGCAACTCTTCCGACAACTTACTCTTGCAAGCTTGGAGTTTTTTCTTCAGTTTCCCCTTCAAAATTTTGTCTACGACCTCTGTCTGCCCAGTCACTTAAGGCCTTGCGACCGCAATAAAGCTCTTGATGATTCCATGTCTCTCATAGAAATCAGTGAAATGGAAGCCATCAAATTATTTTTCGTTGTCAGAAACGATTTTAGGCAGGAGGTCGTATCGGCACACAATATTGTTGATGAAAATCCAAGGCCTTTTTGGAGGTAATAGTGTTCATTGGTTCCGCCTCGACCCACTTGGTGTAATTGTCGACGGCTACGATGGCGTATTTTAATCCGCTCTTTCCGATCGGGAGGGATCCTACCAAATCAATTCCCCAAACAGTAAAAGGCCAGGGATTGGTCATCAAGGTGATCTCCATAGGAGGACGTCTCGAGACCTTTGCGTATCTTTGACATTGTTCACATTTGCGGACGTAATCCACACAGTCCTTCTTCATCGTTGGCCAGAAGTATCCTTGCCTTAGGATCATCTTGGATAGGTTGAGCTAGTTGTGTGGTCTCCATAAAACCCTTCGTGCACCTCATGCATGATCATGTTGATTTTAGTCCTGGATACACATCTAAGATAGGGCATAGACAACTCCCTACGATACAGCTTTTCATCCATCATGACATATCAGGGAGCCTGGTACTAGAGCTTCCTTCCAGCAGCTCGGTCTGCGGGCAATTCCCCGATGGTTAGGTCTTTGATGAGAGGCCAATTCATGAGGTAGTGCAATCAATGGCATTCATAGTTATAGGGATTTGGATACTAGGTACAGATATATGGTCGATCGGGACTAGTCCTAAGAGTTCAACTTCAACATCCGTGGCCAGCTTTGCCAAGGTGTCCGCAAACACATTTTGTTCCTTGGGGATCTGGCGGATGACGTACCTCTTGAAAAACTGAAGCAGATCCTGTGTTTGTGTCATGTAGACGACCATCTTTTCTCCCCTCGTTTGATAATCTCCCAATATTTGTTTCACCATTAACTAAGAATCACTGTGAACTTCGATGTTATCTGCCCCCACTTCCTGGGTCAGTCGTAATCCGGTTAGCATAGCTTCATGCTCAGCTTCATTATTTGAGGCCTCGAACTGGAATTAGAGGGCGTTTTGTAATTGGTGACCTTGGGGAGAGATTAGGATAATCCCGGCCCCAGACCCATACTTGTTTGAACCTCCCTCAACAAAAAATTTACAGACGGGCATGATAGGATTGATTTGCTCTTTGTCTTGTGTAATTCTGTTACATTTCACGATGAATTTGGCCAAGGCCTGGCCCTTGATGGAGACTCTGGGAACGTAGGCGATGTCGAATTGGCTCAACTCTATAGCCCACTTCAAAAGTCTCCCTGATGATTCTGGTTTCTGTAAAACTTGTCGGAGGGGATGGTTCGTTAGTACCTTGATGGCATGAGCCTGAAATTAAGGTCTTAACTTCCTAGAAGTGGTCAACAAGAAAAATGCCAGCTAACCGATCAGTGGGTACCTACACTCCGCGCCCAGTAACCTTTTGCTTACGTAATAGACTGGGAGTTGGACCTTTCCCTCTTCTCGCACTAAGGCGACCTTTATGGCATGTTCTGACACTACCAAGTATAGGTACAACGGTTCCCCATCCACCAGCTTCGACAACATTGATGCTTGTGTCAAGTGTTCCTTAAGTTTCTAGAAAGCCTTTTCACATTCACCTGTCCATTCGAACTTATTGTTCCCGCGAAGTATGTTGAAGAAAGGGATGCACTTGTCCGTGGACTTTGACACGAAGCGGCTTAAAGTGACTATTCTCCTAGTCAAACTTTCAACATCTTTATGCTTCCATGGTGATGACACATCGATCAAAGCCCTATTATTTTCCAGGTTTCCCTCTATCCCTCTAGAGCTTACGATAAAGCCAAGAAACTTCCTTGATGCCACTCGAAAGGTTCATTTTTTGGGATTTAGCTTCATCCCATACTTCAAGATATTGGCGAGTGCTTCATCCAAGTTGTCTGCATGCTAGGCTGAGGTCTTGGACTTAACCAACATGTCATATATGTATACTTCCATATTCTTCTCGAGTAAATTTCTAAACATCCTGTTAACCAATCTCTGGTACGTGGCTTCAACATTCTTCAGCCCAAAGGGAATGACAACGTAATAGTAACACCCTTGTCCGTCTAGAAGGTAGTGTGTTCCTGGTCTGCTACATGCATGGAAATTTGATTGTAGCTGGAGTAGGCGTCCATGAAGCTTACCAACTCATATCCAGAAGTGGCATCCACCATTTGGTCGATCCGGGGCAGCAGGAAACAATCTTTCAGACATGCTTTGTTGTGGTCAATAAAATCAATGTAGGTCCTCCATGTTTCATTTGGATTTGGCACCAACACCGGGTTCGCCAGCCACAGTGGATATAATGTTTCCTGAATGAAATTGATCGAGAATAAATTTTCAATTTCTTATTTTAGAGCTTAGGACTGTACTGGATCTAAAGGTTGTCGCTTTTGTCGAACTGGGGTTGCGTTCTCGTCGATGTTCAGGGCATGACATATGATGTTGTGGTCAATCCTGGTCATGTCTGCGTGGGACCAGGCCAAAACATCTTGATTTTCTTTTACCCGGGCGACTATGGCATCTTTGACGTCGGGATTCAAATTCCTCCCTACCTGAATTACTCTGGTTGGATCGGTGTCACTAATGCAAACCTCCTCTATTTCCTCCATCAGTTCCAATGTTCAGTCTGCCTCTATTCTGGGTCTAATTCATCATCCTCCCGAACCACCACTTGGGCTGGTTGTGGCTGTGGCACGGGAGCAACACCCCTATTTCTAAGGGCTCTTCACCAACCATGAAGATTGGTCTGGCAGACACATGGTAGCACTTCCAGACACTTTTATGATCTCCTCGTATTGTACCCACTCTGTCGTTGTCACACAAGAACTTTAAACATAAGTGGCAGATGGATGTAACGACTCTGAAATCAATAAAAGCAGGGCGGCCGAAAATAAAGTTGTATGCAGTGGGACAATCTTCTACCACAAACATGCAGTATTTGAAAGTGCTTTGAGTGTCACCTCCTAACCCTCGTGGGAGTTGTATCTTGCCCATTGGGAGCAATGAATCCCCATTAAAACTGTAGATCTGAGTTGGCCGCGATGCTAGATTTGCCTCCGTCAGGCTGATTGCTGTAAAGGCCAGCTTAAATAGGACATTAACGGAACTTCCATTTTCCACCAACACTCGGGATACTCTTTTGTTGGCAGTCTATGCATTGATGACCAATGGGCCATGATGCGGGAAATGAACACTCCAGTCTTCTTCCTCTATGAATGTTATTAGCAGATTTATCAGTTTCGGGCGCTGGGCCGGGGTCTGGAATAGAGCACATGTAACGCCCTGGTTACCCCAGGACAGTTACTGTAAACGATGAACCGTGAATTTAACTCACTACCCGAGTTATTTGGTTAAAAACGTACTTCTAGGTGTTATTAACAGGTTAAGGTGAAAAACCAATCAAAAGGGAAGGATATATTTTATTTAAAACATAAAACTGTTCATGGGCCCGTAAAAATGTTTACAAGTTATTTACAACTCAAAATGGTCATTACAGTTTAAATTTACAACCCGCTGATCTAAGCGGAAAAAATAGGGTAAACCCCCTAGTTCCCCTGAGAACTCCCTGCCCGTGGTGGTCAAGGGGCCGCATATGTACACAGCACCACCTAATCTCTCCACTCAAGGCTGGGTGAGCTTTTCTTTCCCTTTACCTGCACCACATAGCACCCATGAGCCAAAGCCCAGCAAGAAAACACAATATTGCATGAATATAATATCAACCATGATCATAATAATCATTCAGGACTTTCAGTCCAAAATAGAGGAGTGACAATTAGAAAAGTCACTAAAATGGGTTCCGTTCCCATTAGCCATGTGACAATAGGGTCACCTGGGCGTTAAAAATAAGTGATCATTTCACTAGCTTATCAAGAAAGGTGTTTGATGAACTGGTCACCAACATAACCTACCGCATGACCATAGAGTCACAACCATGGGATTCCGCTCCCTAGCCACGTGACAAGCAATCACCTAGGTTTTAGGCCCTGGCTCTGAGTAACTAGTCCTAGACTAGTCAAGCACTTATAATTTTCATCGACCTTAGGGTCAGTCCAGCATTAATGCTCCTAGAGTCATTCAACACTGATATCGATTAGATTTAATCTTTTATCGACTCTGCGTTCACAACGCTGATGCCGTTTCTGACTCTCAGGTCAGTAATACGCGACCAGTGTCGTTTCTGAATAATCAGTGCTATTCACAGATAAGCAAGGTTTGTTAAGCATTCAATATTCAGTCCATGTCCACATTGAAACATTCAACATGCCTCATTAACAACCACGCATGTCATATACACAGGGTGCAGTTTTCTTACCTCTGATTCGAGCAAGAATGAATAAAAGAACGACCCTTAAGAATGATCAACCCTTAAGTCCTTTAGCGGTCACCTAGTCATAACCAAATATGGGACACCATCAATAAAATGAATAACAAAGGGTTCCTGAACCAAGACGGCCTCAAAACCCTTCATGACCCGCGGCCCTAGAACCTTGAGCCGCAGCCCCCAGCCACACCAAGAGCAAGCGCCGTGGTGCCCACTACTCAGTGTTGCGGCCCCCAACACACACAAACCTCACCTCCTTCAGCATCGAGCTTGGGCTGCGGCGCCCAAGAACAAGGCTGCGGCCCCACCTGGGAAACCTGCCATAACTCTGTTTTCTCCCATTTAAAACCTTCCAAAAACATACCTAAACATCTCCAAATCCAAAAATCAAAGTTCCCAAACTTCCCAATGATCCAAAATCATCAAATCCCAAGGCTCAAACGAATCAAAAACTCAACGATACACAAAATCCAAATCAAAGCTTAGAAACTCTAAAACTCAGAACTTAAAACTTAGATTACCTTTGATTGGGTTGTTTCTCATTAAATCCTTCGGTCAAGAAGCATCTAATCTTTCCTAGGATCGCTATGCCTCGATCCTCGCTTGATTCCGACTCCTAGAACTCAAGATTCCTTTGAAATTGCCACGAACGTGATAAAGGTTAACAGGAGAGACAGAAAGTGTTTTAAACGTACAGTTCTTTCTGACAGACTACTTCAGGCCTAAGTAACCTCAAATAAAACCTAATGCTCAGGGTCCCAAAAACATCATCGGGGACAAAATAGTCAAAACTCCCAGAATTTCCTATTGATCTCAACAACTCCCAATATATCATCAAATAAACATTCCCATTATCCACTATCCCAATAATTGACTCCGTTATGACATAACCGCTAATATGCAATATAAGACCGTCTCATGCCGAATAGCTTGAATATATCCCCATAATAATGAGATCTCATCCATAAATCACAATATGCACCAAAATACACAAATATGCCATCAACAGACCAAATTACCAAAATGCCTTATTAATCAAATGTGGACCCACATGCATGCATTTAATATCATATTATAATATAATTCACATAAACAGGCATATAATAATTTAATGGCATAATTAAATAATTATGGTCGTCCCGGTCAACTAATCCAGCCATTAAACCGCATTAGGGATTTTGGGGCATTACAACTATCCCCACCTTACAGAAATTTCATCCTCAAAATTTACCTGAACAGCTCGGGATACTGATTATGCATATTTGACTCCAGCTCCTAGGTCGCTTCCTCGACCTTGCTGTTCCTCCACAATACCTTAACCAAAGGTATCATCTTATTCCTGAGGATCTTGTCTTTTCTGTCAAGTATCTGGACTGACTGCTCCTCAAAGGAGAGATATGCCTCAAGCTCCAGATCTCCATAGCTCAAAATATGATTCACATCAGATACATACCGCGCGAAGGGCTGAAACGTGAAACACGTTATGCACTGCTGACAATGCCGGAGGCAAGGCCAACATGTAAGCCACTTTACCAATCCTCTCCAGGATCTCAAATGGACCTACAAATCTAGGGCTCAGCTTGCCCTTCTTCCCAAACCTCCTCACCCCTTTCCATGGCGAGACTCTAAGGAAGACATAGTCTCCCACTTGGAACTCCACGTTCCTACGCTTGGGATCTGCATATCTCTTTTGTCTACTCTGAGAAGCGAGCATCCGAGCTCTAATATTCTCAATGGCCTCACTGGTCCTTTGAACTACCTCAGGACCCAAGTATTTCCTTTCACCTGTCTCATCCCAATGAATGGGAGATCTGAACTTCCTACCATACAGCATCTCATAAGGTGCAACTCCAATGGTAGACTGATAACTGTTGTTGTAGGAAAACTCTATCAAAGGTAGATATTTACTCCAAGATCCACCAAAGTCCAGCACATATGCTCGCAGCATGTCTTCCAATATCTGGATCGTCCTCTCAGATTGCCCACCTGTCTGAGGAAGATAAGCAGTACTGAACTTCAACTGTGTTCCCATGGCCTTCTGTAAACTTCCCCAGAACTTAGAAGTAAAAGTGGGGTCCCGATCTGACATGATCGACCTAGGCGCTCCATGAAGGCGCACGATCTCTCTCACATAGAGATCTACATACTGATCAATTGCATATGTAGTCCTCATTGGCAAGAAGTGAGCTGATTTGGTATAGCTATCCACTATCACCCAAATAGAATCATGCTGACCAACAGTTCTGGGTAAGCCCACGACGAAATCCATCGTGATGTCTTCCCACTTCCACTCTGGAATATCCAGAGGCTGCAATAACCCTGTCGGCCTCTGATGCTCAGCCTTGACCTGCTGACATGTCAAGCACTTAGCCACATATTCCACTACATCCCTTTTCATCCCAGGCCGCCAATACAACGATCTCACATCCTGATACATCTTCATGGTGCCTGGATGCAAAGAGTAAGGTGTAGTATGAGATTCATCCAGAATATCTCCCCTCAAGGCAGTGTCTAACGGAACACATATCCGCCCCTTGTATCTTAACAAGCCCAAATCAGACACTGTATAATCTTTGGATGCTCCAGCCAAAACATCCTCTCTAATCTTGATCAGCTGTGGATCACTCAACTGACCCTCCTTGATTCTCTCCAACAGTGTAGACTGTAGCGTAATATTGACCAACTGGCCCACCAGCAACTCTATACCAACTCTGGTCATATCATCAGCTAACTCTCTGGCTATCAGCCTTGCACCATAAATTTGCCCCAGACCTTTCCGGCTTAAAGCATCAGCTACCACGTTGGCTTTTCCTGGATGATACAAAATCTCACAGTCATAATCTTTTACTAACTTCAGCCAACGTCTTTGTCTCATATTCAAGTCCTTCTGCGTGAAGAAGTATTTCAGGCTCTTGTGGTCTGTATAGATCTCACACTTCTCTCCATACAGATAATGCCTCCATATCTTTAAAGAAACGACCATAATCGCCAACTTTAAATCATGAGTGGGATATCTCTTTTCATAATCCTTCAACTGACGTGAAGCATAAGCAATTACCTTTTCTGACTGCATCAGAACACAGCCCAAACCCTGATGCGAAGCATCGCTGTAAATCACAAACTTCTCCTGATGTGTTGGAAGACTCAGAATCGGAGCTGTAATCAATCTCTGCTTCAGATCTGGAAGCTATTCTCACATTTATCTGACCACACAAATTTCTGACTCTTGCATGTCAGCTCAGTCAACGAAGTAGCAATCTTTGAGAACTCTTCCACGAAACGCCTATAATAACCTGCCAATCCAAGGAAAATTCTAACCTCATAAGCATTCTTCGGCCTTGGCCAATCTTTGACTGCCTCAATCTTTGCTGGATCTACCTTAATCCCCTCCTTACTGACAATGTGCCCAAGAAAGGACACCTGAGATAACCAGAAATCACATTTCTTGAACTTTGCAAACAATCTATGTTCCCTCAGTCTCTGAGAATCAACCTCAGATGCTGCTCATGCTCTGACTCAGACTGAAAATAAACCAGGATATCATCGATGAAAACAATCACAAACTGATCCAGATAATCCTTGAACACTCTATTCATCAAATCGATAAAAGCAACAGGGGCATTAGTCAATCCAAAAGACATAACTAAGAACTTATAATGCCCATACCTGGTATGAAAAGCATCTTAGGTATGTCTCCCTCCTTGACCCTCAACTGATGATAACCAGAACGAAGTTCGATCTTTGAGAATACCGTCTTACCTTGCAACTGATCAAACAAATCATCTATCCTTGGCAAAGGATACTTTTTCTTAATTGTCAACTTATTCAGTTTTCTGTAATCAATGCACATTCTCTGAGATCCATCCTTCTTTTTCACAAACAGAACTGGCACACCCCAAGGTGAGAAACTAGGTCTAATAAAACTCAAATCCAATAGTTCTTGCAACTGTTCCTTTAATTCTTTCAACTCAGCTGGGGCCATTCTGTAAGGTGCTCTAAACACTGGCTCCATCCCTGGTGCCAATTCTATCACAAACTCAATTTCTCTGTGCAGTGGCAACCCTGGTAAATCTTTTGGAAACACATCCAGGAATTCACAAACTAATCTGGTATTTTCTGGTTTCACTGGCACGGCCTGAGTGGTGCCAACCACACTGGCTAAAAATCCAATGCAACCTCCTTGCATAAGATCTCTAGCTCTTAATACAGAAATCATAGGTATGCAAGGTCCATGAACAGTACCAACAAACACAAAATGATCCTCACCTTCAAGCTCAAAGGTGAGCATCTTCCTTCTGCAATCAATGGTTGCCCCATACTTCACTAACCAATCCATACCCAATATCATGTCGAAGTCAGTAATAACCAACTCTATCAAATCCACTGAAAATTCTCTGCCCTCCACTGTCACTGGCAAAGATCTGACCCATCTCCTGGATACCACTAATTCCCTAGTGGGTAACAAAGTTCCAAAATTATTCAGCATACATTAGAAGAGTTTTTAGCTGCTCCAGGTCTGCTTATCAATAAAAGCAAATCTAGAGCTTATTTTGGAGGGGTTTTGGACCAAGAAAAATCTGTTTTGCTGAATATTTCTCAGCTGAATGAAGGCGAGTTTCCCCTGACTTATCTTGGTCTGCCTTTGAGACCAACAAAGTGGAAGGCAATGGATTGTGACTTAATCTTAAAGAAGATAAGGCAGAGACTTTGTGTTTGGTCTAGTAGGAACCTTTCCTATGCAGGGCGGGTCCAGCTGATCCAATCTGTTTTGTTGGGTATCAGGAACTACTGGATGAGCATATTCCTCTTACCTCAGAGTGTCCTAAAGGAGATTGATCATCTTTGCAGAATATTTCTTTGGGGAGGAAAAGGAAATAGGAGCAAGTTTCATCTCACATCTTGGGAGCTAGTTTGTTGCCCTAAGAGTCATGGTGGGTTAGGTTTCAAGGAGCGGCCTCTTTGGAATAGATTGTTGTTATCTAAATTCATTTGGGCTATATCTTCTAAGCAGGATTTGCTTTGGGTCAAATGGGTTAATTGTATTTACTTGAAGGGGACAAAATAGTCAAAACTCCCAGAATTTCCTCCTGATCTCAACAACTCCCAATATATCATCAAATAAACATTCCCATTATCCACTATCCCAATAATTGACCCCGTGATGACAAAATCGCTAATCTGCAATATAAGATCGTCTCATGCTGAATAGCTTGAATATATCCCCATAATAATGGGATCTCATCCATAAATCACAATATGCAGCAAAATACACAAATATGCCCTCAACGGGCCAAATTACCAAAATGCCTTATTAATCAAATGTGGACCCACATGAATGCATTTAACATCATATTACAATATAATTCACATAAACATGCATATAATCATTTAATGGCATAATTAAACAATTATGGCCCTCCCGGCCTACTAATCCAGTCATTAAACTACATTAGGGATTTTGTGGCATTACATCACACATCTCACCATCGTGATCAAGTTTGTTAAGGTACCTATTTTGATCATTCCTGGACGGTCCACCTAGATGCGGGCCTCCAAATATGGTGGCTATGTGGCCATCTACTTGAGGTGGTGCGGTTCCCGGTGGATACGGCGCTCCAGGTTAGGGAGCTAGTGGGCCTCCAGGAAATCGTACTATTGGGGCTCCTGAGGGGCTCGTATTCCCTGTCCTGACGCATATCCTCCCTTAGGAGGTCTGATCTGTCCTTGTACTCACGGGATAAAAGACTGTCCGGGAGCCAAAAGGTTGTCTCGGAATTCCAACTAGCATCCTCACCCATTGGTGGAGGTTTCCCAACTTAATGAGGTTCTCAATTTCATCCTTCAACTGAGGACATTCTTCAGTTGTGTGGCCTATGTCCTTGTGATAGGTGCATCTCTTGTTCTGGTCCCTTTGATTCTTTCCTCCTTTAAACGTGGGGTTTGGTTTGCAGTAATGAATTACATTGCCCATTGCGAGGTAGATATTTTCTCAAGTATCTACCAAGTTGGTGTATTCCGTATACTGGGACTCGTGCCCCCTCTTTCTCTACTTTGCGGACTCGGCCTGGCTTTGAGTCTTACTGGGATGCTTCCCTCTGGATTGAGTTATGCTCACCTCTGCTGCTTCTGTCTGGGATTTTTGAATTGCTCCGGGAGCGGCACTGTATCCGGTTGGTGCCACTCCGTATCCAGAGAAAAAGGCTGAAGATATTGGGACATATCCTGACGAAGCGGGTGCATAGACAATCGGGGCCATGAACTGCAGACCGGGAGATTCTGGGCTCTCAACATCACTGGTGGTGTCAAATAAGAGTTGACCGGGTATTGCATTCCATATCCTAGAATAGTATGTGTTGGCACCGATGGTGCTGGAGACCATCCAAATGCCTGAATTCGGGCTTCTTCCCAGTTGATGAAGCCCTGAGCTCTTCTTATAAACTCTTCCAAAGTGTCCTTTTCTTTCGCTGCATGTCATCCCAGAGAGGGGATCCTACTTTGATCCCGGACTGAAGGGCTACTAGGCACTGCCCATTGTCCACCTTTTTTTTCTTGGCTTCCTCTGTGAAGCGCTGGATATAAGCCCTAAGAGTCTCAGTGGAATGTTGCTTTATATTTGCCAGTGCAGTGACCTCCATGCCGACTTTCCTAGCGGCCACAAATTGAAGGTCAATTGTAACCTGAACCAAGATTGGATTGATCCTGTCTTGAGTCTTTTCCACCATTCTTCAACGGATCTGGTTAAGGTGATGGAAAAACACATGCATTTGGCATTGTCGCAGACATATGCCATGGTCATCAGGAGATTCTAGCGAGATAAATGATCTCTTGGATCCGTATTCCCAGTGTAAGGGGGAATATCTAGCATTTTAAACCCTTTGGGTAATACCACATCCAAAATATGTTTTGCGTAGGGCTCCTTCTCTTCATCTTCCGAATTGGACCCCCCACCGTCTTGTTTTTGGACAAGGCGGTCAGTTACCTTCTTAAGATCGGCCAGCTACTCCATGAATTGTCTAGCCATTCTATCATCGACGGGAACTCTCTCTCTCCTCTTGTCATTTGTATCATTTCTTAGGTCACCTCCTCGAGGGAGAACCTTTTCTCTATGGGCATGCTCCTTTCTAGCGTTGAGGCCTTCGCATAAGTCCACGTGGGAGGTGTCATCTCCCAAACTTACAGCTTCTGGCCCCCTGTATTTATGTCCTCTGTGACCCTTGTTCACGAATGCACTAGGGCAAACCCTTCTCCCCTTGGAATCTTGCCCTGTAGCATTCCGGGGCCTGTTAACCTACGGGCGTTTCCCTTGTGGATTGCTCGGGTGATTCCGTCCTAGAACAAGACTCACCTGGTCTTTCCTAGGGAAATGTTTGGGGTCCATCCTGGTCTTTGGAGCGGGAGGAGCCGTAGGAAACTTCTTCTCCGAGTTTGTTTTCTTTATAGGGTCAGCTGCTTTGGCTTTCCCTTGATCTTATACAAGGTTCAATCCAGAGAGAGTTGTGGGTTTTGAAATAGTTCTCCATTGTCTTATTGTCGTTGTTGCTGAGCGGGATCAAACATAGTGTTTCAGGTATTCACAATCTTTGTAAATGACAAAGAGTGGTTCAAACTTTCTTCTAGATCTCAATGAAAGCCCCAAAATATTTACTGAGTTTTTTAAAAACTACAAATATATTAAGAATGAAACTAGCGAGAAAGAAAATAAACTAATGAGACTAGGATTTTTACGTGGTTGGGGCATTAATAAGTCTTAGTCCATGAGTCAGTAGTATTAAGCTTTGAGTTTCAACAATGGAGAGTTTGACTGGTAAGTTCTGCAGCGTGTTTGCATGCATGAAAAAAATTGGATCCCTTCCACAGTGAACTGAGGGCCCTATATATAGGTGGTCATGTACTTTGGACCGGACTAATCTAGGCCCAATCGGGATGTAATTACAATTAACTCTCTAACAGAACTTGATACAAATATAAAATGTTGTTTCAATATGTTAAATCTAAAGCCCATTGTGCCAGCCCAAGTCTAGTTGGACGCTCCAGTTGTCCTTTGTTCGTTGAAAGTGACTGACGCGCGTGAGCATAATGGGGATTTGGGGAACAGGATGTGTCAGAATAGTGGGAGTGCCAATCTATAAGAATATCATGCTTTTTGTACACACCCCTTTGGCAGGTTGGTTGAGGAGACCAACTGCCGAACTTCTGGAGGATGGCGTTAGCATAATGACATGTCCGTTTTCGCTTTCCAGACGAAGAGTTCAGGTTCATTTCCGAGGGTAAGTATCCATTCGTGGTGATAAGTCTAGGATATACCCTGGTGCATCAAATCAAAATGCACTGATGGAGCGAGAGATACCATCCATATCTCAAATGGTGGGATCTATTCATTGAACTAGGTTGTTGACCGTAATAACCTTTATCCAGGTTGATCCGACTTCTCTCCATACTCCTGATAGTTATTATTTATTTGACCCAAGTTGGGCCTGGGCCTACCTTGAGAGTTATCGAAGCCCATTTAGTGGTGCCACGTGTCCTTGGTAGAAAATACGGACAACACTAATATATTCAAGCTAAAACAAAATAAGTATTATTACCTTAGTGGTATCGCCTATTGGTGAGAGCCTCTAACTTTGTACTAAGAGATTGGGGGTTCAATAAGAACTTATGCCAAAAATTTGTAAATTTGTATATATGCTGGTATTTGTCCCCCTCATGACGAGGTCTGTCAATCCTTCTCCATGGTTGTTCCAGGTGGGCTATGTCGGGTTGGAAATTATAAATAGATTTGGGATTATTATCATTTTCTGTAATACAATGTATATACTTCATTTGTACAATGTAATGAATTTAAAAACAATAAGTCGTATTAGTTGAAAGAATATATATTTACATATTATTTTGCAAAACCATAGGAAATAAATATTCATGGATTACTTGGACCAAATTTATAAGAAAGGGACCTTTCATAATAGAGATATAATAAAGTTACTTTTTTTTAATAATAAATTGTAAATCACTAGAAAGCATTATAGTCTATCGAGTCATAAAGTTAAAGTAGTGTATTTTAATTGGACCAGTACATAGTAGTATTGTTATCCAAACTAGGACCACTCAAATAGACCCACTATTTATTATAAAAAAAAAAAAAAAAAAAATAGAACCTCTATATATATATCGAACCCCAAATAAAATGAAAAGGAAGAAAATGAATATTTATATATAAAAGAAATAAGTTGTCAAGAGAGCTGATAGATCATCAAAAGAACTAAATTGATAGTTTAAATGTGTAACTTTGTTTTATTATATGTAAAATTTCTTTCTTCTCTAGCTACCTACCCTAATGAACATAATAAATAAGCATAAAGAAAAGAAAAATTATTATGAAAGACAGCCTATTTAAATACTACATTTATTACTTGAGTTAAAACGTAAATGCAATTTTGTGGGGTAACTTTATCACTAGTAACTATTAATCCAAATAATCCATGTAGTGATCAAAATATTAAGTCTTTCTTTCAAGTTAATCAATGCTAATTGGTCCCTCATTTATCGAGAATTTCATGAATTCTATCTTCGCAAATATAAACCAAGGATTACACTTTTTGAAGTTTGTATTTTGTTCCACTATCTGTTTAAATTTAGTGTTTTAACAAATTATTTTTTAGATCTTATGTTTTGTAAAATTATTCAAATAGACCTTTAAACCTAATTTTTAGTCAAAATTTTTTGAACGAAAATCACAAATAATTCCCAAAAATAACAATTTATAACAAAAGTACAATCATTTTGTCTAATAACTGTGTTGTTATATTCAAACTAAACTCAATGTATTTTTTTGTTCATGATCTTTACTGAAACAAGTTGTTGGAGATTTGTAACATAAGTTCACATTTTCATTTCCTTTACTATGTTGTCTGTAAAAGTTTGTTACAAGTTTGTAAAATAAATTTTATGTCCTCTGCATTTTAACCTGAACGTAATTATTTGGAAGGATTTGTTACAGATTTATAACTTTCAGTTTCATACTAATAAAGTCTTCTTCTGTTATGTAAAAGTTGGTTATTAGAATGTAAACTTGTAGATAATTAATTAATAATCATAAGAAATTCTTATGAAATTTGTGATAATACATATAGATTTGTTGTTCAAGGTGTTATCAGAAGTTTTGTTGCAGATTTATAACTTAAGTTCATATTTTCATTTCATATACCATGTTGTTTATAAAAGTTTGTTACAAATTGTTTTGTAAAGAATGGTTACAATTTCATTACAAACCCAAATACCAACGGCAAAAGAGTGAAGTACATGAAGCTACTAAGCTACGGTATCAAATATGGTAGTTGTCAAAACTATATTCATGAATTTGAAAAACTAAGTAAAGAAAAACTTAGTGAAGAAGATATAGAATTATATTCATATAATTGATTATTCTATTTATTAGTGAAAGTTACTATTCTAGATTATTCAACTCTTTAATATTAATATTGACCTTTTGTATTTATAATTTATTTAGTTTAGGAAATTTCTAGAATTGTGTAAGGAGTAACCGATTGATTACTCACCATTACTCACCATTGTATATATAATCTATCCTTATCAATAGAATGTGTTAAAAAAAGCCATTATCTATTTCTTATTCAATCTCAATTACAACATGTATCAGAGCATAATAATCTTTGGGCCAGTACTATTTTTTTTCTCACTCAATCATTTATTAAATTCTTCACCCTTAATGGCTACCGAAGTGAATTCCTCCTCCACCACTGACAACACCACCATCTCCAATTCTACAGACCCACAAAATCCCTTGCTTATCATAAATCTTTCCAATATCACCAAACTCTCAACCACCAACTATCTCACTTAAAGTCTTCTAGTTCGTTCTCTCCTTGAGGCTATGATTTACATTGTTTTATTGATGTCGATCAATCCATTCTTGTACGCACCCTCACCACCAATAATGTCACCTCCCCAAACCCAGCATATACTACATGGAAACGTTAAGTTCAAATTATTTTTAGTGTTCTTCTAGGTGTTATCTCGCTTCCGTTAGGGCCACTTATTGCCGGCACTACCTCTTCTCTTGATGCGTGGAATATTTTAGCTAACACATATGCCAAACTGTCTCGTGGCCACATCAAGCAATTGAAAGATCAATTGAAACATTGCACTAAAGGTTCCAAATCAATCACTGAGTATATGCAGATTATTAAGACACATTCTAACAAACTTGCACTCCTTGGAAAATAAGTTAATGACGAGGATCTTGCTGACAGAGTTCTTGAAGATCTTGGAAATGAGTACATGTCCATTGTTAATGTTGTCAATGCTCGTGACTCCCCTATATCCTTTGTTGAACTTCATGAAAAACTACCTAACAAGGAAGCCTATCTTCAGTCAGCACAGTCTGCATCTTTATTACTCCTGGCAATGACAAATCCAACAACACCACGAAATCGTCAAAATTGGCGCTTGTCCTTCCATAATCCACCATCCACCGGTTCCTCAAATAACTTTCTACTACTAATCAACGACAATCCAATCCATATCTTGGTCATTGTCAAGCATGTGGTGTTCAAGGACACAATGTCAAGCGTTGTCCTATGTTTAGGCTTGTCTCCAATCAACAAACATCGAATCCTCGCTGGCAAGGCCACCAAGGACCACACCCTTCCACACCATGGCAACCCAATGCCAACCATGCTACTCTTGACACCACCACTACTCCTACTTGGCTGCTTGATAGTGGAGCATCTCACCACGTTACTTCCGGCTTGAACAATCTCTATCTACATAGCCCATATCATGGTTCTGATGATGTTATGATTGGTGATGACTCGGGTCTTCCAATCACTCATATTGGTTCCACCACTATTCCTTCTCACTCTAGACCTTTTACTTTGCTAGTGTCCTTTGTGTTCCCTCCATGAAAAAAGAAGTTAATTTATATTTATCAATTTTGCATCAACAATCATGTTCTATTGAATTCTCACCCTATTATTTTCATGTGAAGGATCTAAGCATGGAGGAAATTCTTCTTACAGGACAACCCAAGAATGGAATTTATTAGTGGTCGGCATCGACTTCCTCTTCCTCACCTTTGCTTGCTTTTTTCAGTGCCAAGACCACCTTGACTAAGTGGCACTCTAGAATAGGTCATCCATCTTTTTCTATTTTGAAAAACATTGTCTTTAGATTTTCCTTACCGTTACCATTGTCAAATAATTTTTCTTCACCAACTATCTGTAATGCTTGTTCCTGCAATAAAAGTCATAAGTTTCTATTTTCTTCCTCTACTTTGGTCTCTTCTCATTCTCTTGAGATTCTATTTTCTAATGTGTGGACCTCTCATGTTCATTATGTTGATGGTTTCTAGCACTATGTCATTTTTGTTGATCACTACACTAGGTACACCTATTACTACCCACTAAAACAAACATCTCAAGTGTTTGATCTATTTTTTAGCTTCAAAGCATTGGTAGAAAACTAATTCAAGCATTGGATTGTCACTCTCTATTCTGAAAATGGTGGTGAATATCTAGCCCTAAAAACATTTTTATCCACTCATCGTATATCACATCGTACCACACCCCCACACACACTCGAACATAATGGTCTTTCCGAACGTCTCCATCGTCATATTATTGAAACTGGTCTATCTCTTCTCTCACATGCCTCCATGCCTTTAATTTTTTGGACCTATGTGTTTGCTACTGCTATCTATCTTATAAATCGCTTGCCTACACCCACTCTCAACCTTTCCTCTCCATTTGAAACACTTTGCCGTTCTCAACCCAACTATATCAAACTTCGTGTGTTTGGTTATTTGTGCTACCCGTGGCTTCGTCCTTACTCCCAGCATAAACTTGATTCTCACTCCGCTCCATGCATCTTTCTAGGCTACTCTCTCACTCAAAGTGCTTACATTTGTCTTAATTTGTCCACCACTAAAATATACATCTCTCGTCATGTCAAATTTCTTGAAACATCTTTTCCCTTTGTCACTCATCAAACCAAACTCTCTTGTTCAACACCAGAGGATTTGTCCAAATGGATTCCACCAATTTCAGTTCAGTTGTTCCAATGACAAGTCGATCACTCACAGTGCCATCGTCTAAAGAACCCCTAGAAAACACTTCTACGCAAAACATAGCACCCAGTGGCTAATTGTCCTGCCACTCATGCGACTCTTGATCTCAATCCTTCACCACTTGACTACCCTACCCAAAAAATTGCCAACTCCACCCCAGCAAACATATCCTTTCAACCTACCCAACAAAACACTAACCCAATGACCACTAGAGCCAAAAACAACATCCATAAACCATTAAACACACTTAATCTCACTGTTGTCTTACACCAAATCTCTGACATTGAATCTCACACCTTCACCCAATCTCTTAAAGACCCCAAATGGCGACATGCTATGTCAGATGAGTTTGATGCTCTTGTTCGAAATAACACTTGGGATCTTGTTCCTTCTACCCCTGTGCAAAATATTGTAGGAAGTAAGTGGGTTTTTCATACTAAACGTCTTCTTGATGGATATGTTGACAGGTATAAAGCCCAACTAGTTGCTAAAGGGTTCCATCAACGCCCTGGAGTAGATTATCATGATACTTTTAGTCTAGTTGTCAAACCCACTAAAATTCGCCTTGTTCTCAGCCTGGCTATTAGTTGCAGTTGGTCTTTGAGACAATTGGATGTTAATAATGCATTCCTTCAAGGTCATATCTTGGAAGATGTATTCATGGATCAACCACCAGGATTTAATGACAAGGATAATCCTACTTATGTATGAAAACTCAAGAAGGTTGTGTATGGTCTCAAACAGCCTCCAAGGGCTTGATATTATGAGCTTCATCAGTTTCCTTTACACTCAGGGTTCACAAACTCCCATGCTGACATGTCTTTATTTGTTCTCTATTATGGCAACATTACTATGTTCTTACTTGTGTATGTGGATGACATCATCATTACAAGCACCAATCCTCATGTTGTTCAATGCTTTTATTGACCTCCTTGCACAACGAATTTTCCATCAAGGATCTTGGTTCGTTGTCTTACTTCCTTGGTATTGAGGTCCTCACTACCTCCTTTGGTTTGTTCCTAACCCAACGTCGTTATATCAATGAGCTTTTTGTCACACAAACATGACTGGAGCGAAGTCTGTAGCTACACCTCTTGCCACCAATTGCACTATTTCTCTTCACCCTAGCACAACCTTGACTGATCCTACGGAATATAGGAATGTTATTGGCAATCTTCAGTATCTCTCTCTCTCACTCAATCCGATATTGCATATGTTGTAAACCAACTATCCCAATTTATGCATCGTCCGACATCTGACCATTGGAATGCTGCAAAGCGATTGCTTCGATATTTGTCTGGTACATCAATGTAGGGTTTATTCCTTCAGAAGGCTAATTCGTTGTCTTTGCATGCCTTCTCAGATGCAGATTGGGGTGGCAACAAGGATGATTATACCTCGACAAGTGCGTATGTTGTCTATCTTGGTCGTCATCCCATCTCTTGGTCATCCAAGAAACAACGTATAGTAGCAAGATCCTCTACTAAAGCTGAGTATCGATCGGTTGCTACTACTGCTGCTGAAATTCGTTGCATTTGTTCTCTTCTTACTGAACTTGGTGTCTCTATTCCAAACAAACCGATCATTTATTGTGACAATGTGGGTGCCACTTATATTTTCTCTAGTCCAGTCTTTCATTCACGCATGAAGCATATCGCTATTGATTATCACTATATTCGAGATCAGGTTCACTCCGGTGCTCTTCAGGTTGCTCATGTCTTCTTGGAAGATAATTTAGCAGATGCACTCACCAAGCCGCTTTCCCTCAATCGTTGTTCAGACACTCCGAGTCAAGATTGGAGTCTCCTCCGGAGTTCCATCTTGAGGGGGCATATAGAATTATATTCATATTCTAGATTATTCCATTTATTAGAGAAAGTTACTATTCTAGATTATTCTATTCTTGAATATTAACATTAATCTTTTGTATTTATAATTCATTTAGTTTAGGAAATTTCTAGAATTGTGCAAGGAGTAACCGACTGATTACTCACCATTGTATATATAATCTATCCTTACCAATAGAATGTGTCAAAAAAGCCATTATCTATTTTCTTATTCAATCTCAATTACAAGAGAAGAGAAAATTGGACCATGCTTAGTATATGTTTGTTTCTTCCTTTTACTGTGTTTGCTATTTAAGGCACTCACTCTTTTTGTTTGAGTATCAACTTCAAATGTTAACATAATTGTAATCACAGTAGACAAATTTTGAGAAAGATGGTTATAATATTGTAAAAATTTGTTTTATAAAAGTTTATTTTACCTTGTTATCTTGTTTAAGAATTTTGAACTTTGGTGTAGCTTGTTAATTTTACAATTAGATCTAGCTTTTCACAAATATGATATGAGCTCACTCAGAAAAGATAATCAACATTGTTAGTGGAGTTTGCTATTGTATATAAATGTAATAAATATTGGATTTATGACTTTTTAGCTCATGTTGCAAATTTTTTGGTGGGATTCCTATGACAAAATTTATGAATTTGCCCAAATTTTCATACTGTTTTTGGGAAAGAAATATTTGATAGTTGTGTAGTTTTGGCAAACTCTCAATTTTGGAAAAATGGTCGTGGGATTGCAGTAGAAAAAATCTGAAGTTGCCCAGGATTTCTGATGATTTTGAAAGTTTTTTAATCAGTTTTTTTCGAAGAATTTTCAATTCCAGGCTTCATAATTTCGGACCTATTTTCATATTAGTTTTTTTTTTGGATGTTTTTTCCGATTAATCACGTAAGTTTTCCGATTGCAAGAGTTAGAATTTTCGGATCTCTTCCCTTTTTTGATCAATTCAATAATGGTACTGGTTTGGATGGGTTGTGCTTCAATTTGTAATGGGCTGAATAATATGGATTGGGAGTAATGAGTGATGGGTTTCTGAAGCATGGGCAATTGATACGGTGAGGCGCCATCTCTATAGATTTTTTTTTAGGTAATCTGCCGTATCTATGTAAATATCCTAGAAAAAAGCCTGTGCTTACTGCTCAGGGCCCGATAAAAGTTAACCCAAAATTTAGAACCTCAACTATCAGCATTTGTCGAGTAAAA
The DNA here is from genome assembly GCF_963169125.1 of Humulus lupulus. Classification (NCBI taxonomy): domain Eukaryota; kingdom Viridiplantae; phylum Streptophyta; class Magnoliopsida; order Rosales; family Cannabaceae; genus Humulus; species Humulus lupulus. Next base: position 248,347,110 of record NC_084794.1, read on the forward strand.
GATGGTGAACACTCTCAAAACGTGAAAAAATTAGGCAAGAAAAATTATAAATTATCTATTTATCTAAACTCATTAGTCATGTCTATAATAATTCAATGCTCTGTAAGGAACCTGAGAACAAATAAAAAAGATTCACTAAAAAGTGGTTGAGCCTGTGAGGAAGATATGTCCCAATTAATTTGTACTCTATCAAATTAGTTTTATATTAGACTTTTTTGTTTTTATACTAATTTTATTTTAAAACAAATACTTTTATTACAACAGTTGATAATTTATAGGAATATATCATCTTTGTTTCACTATTTTTTTTTGGTTGCTACAAAATAAAACATTACTTTAAATTATTTATATAATTTTAATTTTATAAAAATTTCAAAATGAATATGAAAAATCATTGTTATTATTAATACTCGTACTTGTCATGCTTAATTATATTACTATAAGCTATACTAAAAATATTATTTTTTTAAGGGGAAAATATTATTAATATATTCCTGTTGGTATATTATATCTCAGAACAAAATTACCTCATATATTTTGCGTCTCAATAAGGATAATAAAACAAAATCAAAGAGTTTGAATATGGTTGATTAATTCTATAGGCTTTGAATTTTGTCTTTTTTCTTCTTCTATAAAATGGAATGGATCACCTTTTATATTGCAAGTTTTATTTTATATATTTAAATTAAGATTTAATATATCAATAATTGATACTTCAGTGATCAATTCAATTCATTTATTGATTTCACCGAAATATAAAGGTCCCATCAATAAATTAAATCACATCTCAACGACCCTGCCCTTCCCCTACCCTATGGTTCTTCTTAGCTAGACGGAAGGAATTTCTCTAAATAACTATTATTGCCATTTTTATTTGAGAATAAAATTAAATTACATGCCTTTCACAATACTTTTTCTTTTCTTTATGCCTATTTATTATGTTCATTAGGGTAGGTAGCTAGAGAAGAAAGTTATTTTACATATAATAAAACAAAGTTACAAATTTAAACTATCAATTTAGTTCTCTTGATGATCTATCAACTTTCTCTTGACAACTTATTTCTTTTATATAAAAATGTTCATTTTCTTCCTTTTCATTTTATTTGGGTTGAGTTTGGGGCATCATTACCAAGGCATCTGAGTTGCGTTGTCTACAGCAGGCGACATAATGCCTAGAAGTGCTTGGGAGACAAAGCCCCCAACAGGCGGCGCATCGTCTGTGTAGTTCGTACAGTTACGTAATTTTGGTTCTAAAACTTAATTTAAAATGTTTTAATCTCATTGGTTGAAACTAATGAGAGTTTCTATACTATTTAAATTAGTCATTTGAATTTTTTGTGATTTGATCACTCACATCTCTTTCTCTATCTCTAAAACTCTCTCTCTAGCTATTAAGATTACTAGTTTTCTATAAGATCTTCATATAAAAAGCTTGACTTGCATGAAGATTCAAGGCTTGTAAATCTCAATCTCATTCCACTTGTAGTAGCTTCAAGCAATCTATAAGGGAAGGCTAGAAATATATATTTTTGGACAACAAATACCATTTGTGTCAAACATTTGTCACCTCCATTTATTCACATGAAATCATAGACTTATAATTTTATGTAACTAAGATTCTCCATCTCTATAGGTCTATTTTATTACTTGATCTTATTTGTGTGTATTTCCCTTGTATCATTTTTTGAGCAAATAAAATAAAATAAAAAAGGTTCTTCACCAAACAAAACTTAAAGCATAAGCTGAGAATGAATGATTATGTTGACAACGTGAGTTGCTTCAGTTATGTGAGAGAGACACTATAAATTGACTATGTCAATTTCAGTTGTTTGTATTTTGGGACAAGAAAACAAGAGTTCCTGATAAGTTTAGTTTAGGGTAGTTTTAGTCTTTGTTTCGAGTCAAATTGTGAGTTTTGTTCGGTATTATGCTTGTGTTTGTTTTGTTTTCAGGATTTTGCTATGAATTTGAGAATGGAGAGGAAATGAGAGGATTTAGTGATGAAATTGGATATTTTGGGGAGCTTTTGGCCATTTTGTGTGTGTTTAGAAGAGTCGCGAACATTGGGGATGAATCTGGTGCTAAACGGAGGTTGAAAAGGATGTGAAAGGAAAAAGGATCCCAGAAGTTGCGACTTGGTCTATCAAGTCGCGACGCGCATGAAGACATAGGCGAATCAGCAAAAGAAACCAAAAATAGGCAGGCCGCGACTTGATTTATCAAGTCAAGACTTCTGAACTTCCAGAGTAGGAAAGAATTGGTAGAAAAAGACACGGGTCACGACTCAGCAATGGGCAAGTCACGACCAACCTCACAAAAAAAGGGAAAACATGTTTTATAAGTGCGATTTTTAGGTCATTTGTAAAGGGAGTTCTTGGATGACGGGATTAGGAACCGTTTAACATTATTGATCTATTTTTCTTCAGTTTTCTCTTAGATTTTAGTAGTTTAATTTTATGTTTTTGAACAATTTTTTTATTATTTTAGTCATGTCTGATATGAACTAAACATTTATTCTAGGGTTTAATATAGTCACTTGGATATTTGTTAATTTTCTATGAAGTTTATATAATTTCTTCTTCTTCTTCCATCCTTTCTCTATATGATTTGTGCTTAATGCATGTGGATAACTAATCACTATTTACATGATTTATGATTTTGATTCGAGATCCGAGAGGGGAGAGTTGAATATTATATAATCATATCACTACAAGAAAGAAGACCTTTGCCGGAGCAATTGGTGAAATGCGCCGGCAAAAACAAGGTCTTTTGCCAGCACGATTTTGCGCCGGCAAAGTTTTATGAAGATTGATATCAGACACTTTTGCCGGCGCATTTCACTTAACGCGCCGGCAAAAGTCACGTGTATATTAAACCATATGCACGTTTTCAAGAAGGTAGGTGGGCAAACTTTTGCCGACACGTTTTGTTACGCAACAAAAGTCTAAAAATGCGTCGATAAAATGTATACTTATTTAAACGACACTGTTTTGGATTAGAGATTTCTGATTGACTTTTGCTGGCACATTTTTATACTTTTGCCGGCGCAACGAAACGCCCCGACAAAAGTCATAACGATATACCTAGCCGCCCGAGCCCTTCTTCCTCATTTTTGCAATTTTCTCTTCCTCTTCTTCCCCTTCTTCCCTTCTTCAACGACACCACCACCACCCCAACCCTCCACCACCCCCACCAGCCGCACCCCGAGCCCACCACACCCCGACGACAGCCCGAGCCCACCCACCCCGACGGCCACCCCACCCCACCCGAGCCCCACCCCGACGCCACTGCGAGCCCACCACTGCCACCCCCTAAGGTAAGTTTTATAATATAGTTTGTATTTTATTTTATTTTATTTATGTATTGAATTTGATTTTTTTTTCTATGGAGTCCCCGAGCCGCTGCCGGAGCAGTCGGAGCGGAGCCACTTCACCCATTGTAATATTTTTATTTTTTATTTACTATTTTTAAGTTACTTTTATAATATATGTTTTTAGTATTTATTAATTTTTTTTTTGTAAAATTAAAAAAACAAATTTGAATATGTATTTTTTTTATTTTAATGTTTTATATGTATTTGTTTATTTTTGCTTGTTAATATTTATTATATTGTATTTTGTGATATATATATATATATATTTAAGTTAAAATATGAACTTAAAAAAAATCAGATTAATAATGCATGTTTATATTTTTAAATTGTTTTATATTAAATGTGAAATGTTTGTAAATATGTATTTAATAATTTTTTTTGTATTAATAAAAAAATCAGTTTTGGTATATATTTTTTTGTGGTTAAATATTTGTATATATGTAAATTGATGTATTTGTTAATGTATATATATGTTTTGTATAATCTGGGAATATTATGATTATATGTGTGTTTAATTTGTAGGTTTTAAAATTTTTGGGATAGTTTGAAATATAGTCGTTATACTGCCCAAATTCTGTTAGACTTAGTAAAATTAATAAAAGTTTAATAATTAATTAAATAAAAGTTTAAGTATAATTAAAAAATACATCTAAAAATTAATTTTTAACTATAATTTAAATAAAATAAAATCACCAATCATAATAATTAAAAAAACAGATTTGAATATGTAAAATTAATTTTTTTTGTAAAATTAAAAAACAGATTTGAATATGTATTTTTTTTTATTTTAATGCTTTATATGTATTTGTTTATTTTTGCTTGTTAATATTTATTATATTGTATTTTGTGATATATGTATTTTAGTTAAAGTATGAACTTAAAAAAAATCAGATTAATAATGCATGTTTATATTTTTAAATTATTTTATATTAAATGTGATATGTTTGTAAATATGTATTTAATAATATTTTTTGTATTAATAAAAAAATCAGTTTTGGTATATGTTTTTTTGTGGTTAAATATTTGTATATATGTAAATTGATGTATTTGGTAATGTATATATATGTTTTGTATGATCTGGGAATATTCTGGTTATATATGTGTTTAATTTGTAGATTTTAAAATTTTTGGGATAGTTTGAAATATAGTCGTTATACTGCCCAAATTATGTTAGACTTAGTAAAATTAATAAAAGTTTAATAATTAATTAAATAAAAGTTTAAGTATAATTAAAAAATACATCAAAAATTAATTTTTAACTATAATTTAAATAAAATAAAATTATCAATCATAATAATTAACAATTAATTTTAACATTAATATTAGATGTTTTGTAATTGAAAAAAATTAAAAATATAAATGATTTAATAAAATATAATTAAGTAAATATCGAGAAATTAATGTTTAATTAAATTAATTTTAAAATAAAAGTAATATATAAGTAAATGATTTAAAAAATTGTAATAAATAATAATTAGCTACATTTTCTTTGGTAAATATAAATAATTAGTTTTGCCAGAGATAGGATATTATTATCACTTAGTGATAATCAGGGAGACAAACAGTCATGAAATATTTTGACTATCATTTCCCTCATTTTAAGACAATTATTAATATTTTCTGAATTATTTCGCTTGAAGATGGCAAGCGACAGAAGCTGGATGAGTGCGAGGAATCGTTGGTCTCTGGAGTATAGAAATGGTGTTAAAGAGTTCTTCGAGATCACTAAAAATCAGGTGAACGATTGGGGTTTGGTTTGTTGTTTGTGCAAGAAATGTGAGAATGTTAAGTTCCAGCCTATAAATGCAATTTTGCTGCATTTATTCAACAATGGCATCATACAGTCCTACAAAGTGTGGCATTACCATGGAGAGGCGCTGCTGCCGCCACCAGATGTGGTACGAGATCAGGATAGAGATGAGATAGCGGATATCCTGGAGGATGTTTACGCTGAAGATGACGCTCCTGCTGGAAATTATAATGATCCTCCCCTAGATGATGTTCAACATCGCGACAAGTATGACAATTTATTTAAGGAGATGTCAAGTGAACTGTACCCGGGTTGCCGAAAGTATTATGCGTTGAACTTCTTGGAGAAGCTCATGCATCTGAAAGTTATTAACAAGTGCAGCAATCATTACTTTGATGGTTTGCTAGAATTGTTAGTCAACGCTATGCCTGACGGAACAATTTTACCTAAGTCTAACTATGAGGCAAATGCAAAGTTGTGGAGTATTGGATTGGGATGTGAGTCCATTGATGCTTGCAAGCATGACTGTGCACTGTTTTGTAAGGAGAATGCGAATTTGGAATTTTGTCCGGTTTGTGGTGAGTGTCGTTGGCAAGATAATCGTGGGAACGGGAAGAAAGTGGCTCATAAGGTCATGCGGTACTTTCCATTGACGCCGAGATTGAAAAGGTTGTACAGTTCGAGATATACTGCATCGGATATGAGATGGCACTATTCTAAAAGGCCAAAGAAAGATGGTGTGATGAGGCACCCCGCTGACAGTAAGGTGTGGAAGCACCTTGATGAGTTGTACCCATATTTCGCAGCCGAACCTCGAAATGTTAGGCTTGGGTTGGCTACAAATGGTTTCAATCATTTTGGGACCATGAGCAACTCTTACAACATGTGGCCTGTGATACTTGTCCCATACAACTTGCCGCCGTGGAAGTGCATGAAACCACAATCATTAATGTTGTTTATTCTAATTCCAGGTCTTTCTTCACCTGGAAAAGATATTGATGTCTATATGAGACCTTTGCTTGACGAGTTGAAGGAGTTATGGGTGAATGGTGTCGAGACACGAGATGCATACAATAGTACCTCATTCAATATGCGTGCAGCAATCTTGTGGACCATTAACGACTACCCAGCTTATGCTATGATGTCTGGGTGGAGCAGAAAAGGGTACAAGGCGTGCCCCACATGCAATGAAGAAACTCCCTCTGTAGGGATTAGAAGTAAAATTTCATACATTAGCCATAGAAGGTTTCTTGATATGGATCATGAATGGAGGAGTAAACGAGCACTATTCGACGGTAACAAGGAACTCAGGCCACCACCGAAAGATTACTCCGGTGATGATGTGTTGAAGCAATTAGAGAATTTGCAGATTAAACAACCTGGGAAACACAAAGAATTTGGTGGTGTGAAACACAAAAGGACTCCGATTGAACTTAATTGGTCGAAGAAGAGCATATTTTTTGAGCTTGATTATTGGAAGGAATTATTGCTGAGGCATAACTTGGACGTAATGCACATTGAGAAGAATATTTGCGACAATGTCTTGGAACTTTGTTGAACTTAGAGGGGAAATCTAAAGACATTGACAAGGCAAGACTTGATTTAGCAGACATGAAAGTTAGGGAAAAAATCCACCTCTGCAAAGAGGGAAACAAGTGGAAGAAACCACACGCCAGTTACACCCTCAGTGTCTCGGAGCGTCGAGTTTTCTGTGAATTTGTGAAGTCGGTTGAATTCCCAAACGATTTTGCTGCAAACCTTTCGAAGAATGTCAATGTCAATGATGGCAAGATAACTGGGCTGAAATCACACGATTGCCACGTGTTGTTTCAGCAGTTGTTGCCCGCCGCAATTAGATCGTATTTGGTTCCTGAAGGTTAGAAGCCAATTATTGAGTTGTGCGGTTTTTTCAAAAAACTTTATTCACGGACTTTGAATGTGAAAGACCTTGAGAAGATGGAGACAGACATTATCACCATTTTATGCAAGTTGGAAATGATATTTCCTCCAGCATTTTTGGACATTATGGTGCATTTGGTTTTGCATCTTTCGAAAGAGACAATTCTTGGCGGTCCCTTGCACTTTAGGTGGATGTATCCCATTGAACGTTCAATGGCGGTTTATAAAAAGTATGTAAGAAATCGTGCACGTCCGAAAGGTTCAATCGCAGAAGCTAACGTGGTGAACAAGGCCTTAACCTTTTGCTCAATGTACCTCTGAGGGGTTGAGACTCGATTCAATCGACCTGAGAGGAATGCCGATTGTATTAAATCCCAACCAAATCGGGAATATTCTATTTATAAGGCTGTTGGTCGTCCATTTGGTAAGAAATCAAGTATGCTCCTCAATTCGCAGTTAAAGCAAATGGTTGAGTGGTATATCTTGAACAATTGTGCCGAAATTAAGGAGTACCTTAGGTGTATTTTCTAGTCTTTTTCAATAAATTTGTTTGGTTTATAAACCGAGTAAAGGAAAAAATCATAACATTGTTGTCCGTTTGTAGTGAGCATATGGATGAATTAAGAACACGTGGGGGCTCGAATCTTGAAGTTCAACAAGAAGCTGAGTTTCCTCAGTGGTGCAAAGAACGAGTATGTATATTAGTCAATTCTTTTCCGAAACTCCATTTAATCAATCCAAAACTAACTTTCAATGTTAATGTTGATAGATGAGCGGTTTGCATGAGTCTAAACCTACAGAAGTTAATAATGAATTGTATGCTCTCGCAAGCAAATTAAGCGGCATCGTGTTCTCATATCCAGGGATGATAGTGAATGGTGTGAAATTTGTGAGTCATGGTCATGATATGAAGCTTAAAACACAAAATTGCGGTGTAATGGTGCCAAGTGAGGAATGAGTGAACTGCTATGGAGTTCTGGAAGAAGTAATTGAATTGTCCTACTTGATGTGTTACAGTGTTGTCCTATTCAAGTGTAGATGGTTCAATACAAGTATAATTAAAGTGGAATCCAATTTTACGAGCGTATATGTGAAGGAAGAATGTTATAAAGATGATCCTTCCATTCTCGCATCTCAAGCGAAGTTGGTGTATTATCTTCGAGATGTGAAAAATGGGGATGATTGGAGGCTCGTTAATGAATAAATTCCGAGGAATGTATGAGATTTCTCAAATTCCAATGTTGATGATACTGAGACCACAAATGATATACCAATATTGCAAGAAGTTAATTCTTCTTCATTTCAGTTGTGGGTAGAACTTCCAATTTTTGATAATCTTCAGTATGATCGGGTTGATGTCAATCCCACTGAAGTGTACAACGTCGATGATTTGGTTGGTGAAGGTTCAAATGAATTTTTTTTTGACGATGAAGTTGAATTTGAAGACTACATGTTGGCCGAGTATGAAGACGAAGAGGATGACGACAATGTTCTAGTCGATAGTGATAGTGATAGTGGTGTCTCGTAATGATGTTGTAGTTAGTGATGATGAGGACAGTGATATGTAATTTAAACAAATATATGTAACTTTTTATTTAATTCAATGAAAACTTTATTTATTATCATTAATTAATGATAGTATCAAATATAGGTACACATGCACCTAGTGGATGCCTTGGAGATAATCAATGTATTCATGTACTGGTTCTTATTTTTTCAAGATATTTGATGAAATATCTTGAAAAAATGAGAATTAGTACATGATTGCTTACTATCTCAAAGGGATCCACTAGGTCAGAATAGGGTAGGTTGGGAAAGAAAATAAGTAATAGAATGTTAATTTTACATATAAAAAAAAGTAATAGACATGCACCTAGTGGATGCCTTGGGGATAGCCAATATATTTATGTACTGCTCCTTATTTTTTTCAAGATGTTTGAGAAACATTTTGAAAAAATGTGGAGAAGTACATGACTGCTTACTATCTCCAAGGGATCCACTAGGTTGGAATAGGGTAAGTTGGGAAAGACAATAAGTAATAAAATGTTAATTATATATATATATATATAAAAATAATAGACATGCACTTAGTGGATGCCTTGGGGATAGCCCATGTATTCATGTACTACTCCTCATTTTTTCAAGATGTTTGAGAAACATCTTGAAAAAATGGGAAAAAGTACATGACTGCTTACTATCTCCAAGGGATCCACTAGGTTGGAATAGGGTAGGTTGGGAAAGACCATAAGTAATAAAATGTTAATTTTATAACAAAAAACAACAGACATACATAATTTGAATTAGTTAATTAATGAATATTTTAATGTAGAATGACCGAACCAAGTAATGACACCGGTGGTGGCTCCAAGAGGGGCAGGGAAGCTTATTACGGTGCCAATATCGAGAAGGAGCTAGCCACCAAAAAAGTTAGCCATCTGAAAGTAGAGTTTGATGCACAAACTGGAAAAGCTATTCAAACGTACGACAAGTGGTTCAACAATTCCGTGGCTTGTTATTTGCGTGACACCGTACCCCCAACTACACTAACTTGGGAACAAGTAACGCCAGCTGATTTCCAAGTTATTCGGCATAGGTTATCTGTAAGCATTTTTTAAATCTTTAATAACTCACTATTAAAGATTTTGTCTATCTTCATAATATTTTAACAAATTCCAAATTTAATTGTGATTTTAGGACAAATTCATTTATCCACAAGACAATCCAGTAATCAACGATGCTATGGTAAGACAAATGAAAAAGCATTTGACTGATTGGCGCCACACAATGAAGAAACACTGGGTAGAGGTTGGAAGAGAGGTGGACAACGAGAGAGCGAAGTCAAAACCTTTTGGGTCGATTACTTCTTCTGATTGGGCAATTCTATGCGATTTTTGGGCTTCTGATTCTCAGCAGGTATGTTTAGTTTTTACATTAATTTTTAATTATAAAATTACAATCTAGATTAATGAGCACTATTTTCTGTTTGAAGCGTATATCGAAGAGAAGTAAAGAAGCTCGAGCAAAAATGACCATACCAAGAGGACACGGTTCCAAATCCATCGTTGCCCATGTTTATGATCACGTAAATTATAATAACCTATATCTTTACATTTGCGAAAATATTATAAAGGTAACAATGTTTAAATAATTTGCTTTTTTAGATGGACCCGTCTACTGGCTAGCTTCCGAGCATGATCGACACATTCGAGCACCTCCACAAGAAGAAGGATAAGTGAATTAGTGATGAAGCGGCGACAAAACATGCAAGTTGCCTAACCTTAACTAATTTATGATCATTTGGATGTAAAAAAGTTTAGTAAATAATTAATAAATATTAATTATTAATTAATTTTTTAACAATTAAATCTTTATAATCTATGTGCCAATATTTTTATGATTAATGATTGTGGACTAAGATAAAAAAAGAATGTAACTAATGTTGTCCCTGTATCAGGGAGCTTGTGGGCTAAGTTAGTTTGTTCATGAAAATCAATATCTAAATCACAAACATGCAAATATAGTTGATGTATATGTTTAGAGACGTAAATTCCCTATTAATGGAATTAACTGCTCTTACCATATAAATCAACAATATCTTCATAATTGTGATTTAGATATGGATTTTCATGACCAAATTAACTATAGCCCACTTGATCTTTGATACAGGAAACAAATTAATTACATTTTTTTTTTCAATCACTGGTTTGCAGTCATTAATAATAGGATGTTGACAGATAGATAATAAAGTTATATTAAAAATTTATATTGGTTGGTGTCAATTAGTAATTATTTATTAATTATTAATTAAATTTTTAACAATTAAATCTTTATAATCTATGTGCCAATATTTTTATGATTAATGATTGTGGACTAAGATAAAAAAGAATGTAACTAATGTTGTCCCCGTATCAAGGAGCTTGTGGGCTAAGTTAGTTTGTTCATGAAAATCCATATCTAAATCACAACACATGCAAATATAGTTGATGTATATGTTTAGAGTCGTAAATTCCCCATTAATGGAATTAACTGCTCTTACTGCATATATCAACAATATCTTCATGATTGTGATTTAGATATGGATTTTCATGACCAAATTAACTTTAGCCCACTTGCTCCCTGATACAGGAACAAAATTAATAACATTCTTTTTCAATCACTGGTCTGCAGTCATTAATGATAGGATGTTGGCAGATAGATAATAAAGTTATATTTTATATGTAGTTATATTAAAAATTTATAAGTTAGGTTTTCAAATAATGTTATATTGGAATTCGAGATACGTGCTTTTTATTGTGCAGACTGAGATGACCGAGCGTCAAGCATCGCAAAGTACGACCCCTGTATCATCTGCTGCTTCTTGTGTTAGCGATAATGTCGACGGTCAGTTCCCGCCTGATATGGATATTGTCACGGATGTCCTTGGACCCCGCTCGCATTATAAGAAAGGGTTTGGGGGGTTGCCTAGGTTGAAGGAAATTGACGCAAAGAGGGCAGCATCTTCGTCAACTTCTCAAATGTCCGGGCAATTGCCACCTGAAGTGGACACCATCTTGTAGCAAACTCAGGACATTATGCTGGAAAATTAGAACCTAAAGAAGTATACGACTAAAATTATTGAGAGTTGTCAACGGCGTCAAGATGTATTGCTCAGTGTTTTGTTGAAACAGGTTGGTGTATTGCTCCTGGTTTTACTGTCGACTTACCAGGATAGGATCCGAACGAGGACGATGATGCTGACGGGGGCGGGGATGATGTGGAGGGCAGTACACATTTGTAGAACTTATTTATTTAAAGTTTAATTTATTAGAGATTTAATTTACTAAACTACTTTTATATTTTCATGTTGGGTGGAGACAATAAACATTAATAGTTATAATTTTTTTATTTCTTTATAAAATTTTAATTTTATTTCTAATTAAATAATATTACTAAATAATTAAATAATTATTAATATATTAAAATCAAAATTTATTAATTAATATTAATATATTGAAAATAAAATTAGTAATATTATAAAAAAAATTATTTAAAAAATACTCTTACCGACACAAAATTACGTCGGCAAAAGTCTCAACTTTTACTGGCGCAAAAACGTGTCACTAAAAGACACATCTTTTGCCGGTGCAATTTTGCGCTGCTAAAAGTGTTTTCCACAATCCTGCGACAAAATTTTTTGTCGGCGCATCTTTATTTTTCCCGGCGCATTTTTTCGTTGCCAAAAGATACAATTGCCGGCGCAGTGCGTTTTGCGTAGGCAAAAGTCACATTATTGACGGGTGTACGTCGTCACTTTTTTCGACGGAAAAGCGTGCCGGGAAAGACCATAAGGCTTTGCTGGCGCAAAATTGCACTGGCAAAAGTGATGTTTTTTGTAGTGTATATACATAAATTGCGTATAGAACGATAGTATAGCGATAGGGTTTGTGTAACATTTAGGGTTTCTATGCTTCATGCCTGCTATATGTTAAAACTTATCACAGACATGTAGAAAGTTTGCACATAGGTTGAGATCTTTTTATCTTGAAAAAGAATTGAGATTGTTTTAGTTAACCCGCTATTAGGATAGAAATTAAAGAATTATATGCGTTGATTAGTAAGATTAACCGGTTGAAAAGTTGATGAAGTTAACCCTAGGTTTTAATTATTAAATCAATTTTTATAATTGCATAGTTTATTTCAATTTTAAGTTTTAGTTTAAAAATCACTCTATTTTCGACAGCCAAATAGAAAGCTAGAATTTGTTATTGTTACTTAATTGATAGTCTCCGTAAGAACGATTTTTATTTACTATCTATATTACTTGAATCGATTGTGTATACTTGCATATTATATTTTCACTATCAGGTCCATAATGCATATACTTTGAATATCACACACAAAATAGTTCTCAAACATATAACGAAAAAATGAATTACTTGAGTTCTATATTATCTAAGTTTTATAGTGTGAGCTTTTAAATATATAAATCAAATACTAAGCCACATCAAGAAATCATGAAAACACCCTCTGTCTAGATATGATTTTGGAGCAATGAACTGCAATGAATGGAAATTAGAAATGATGAGCAAAAGATATCAAAGGTGACTGAAATAGATGAAAACAAACAAGTTTTTGAGCTGGGTCCCAAATCAGATGAAGAGTATCAAAAAGTGAGAAACCTAAAAGACATCAAAATAATAATAAGAATAAATAAATAACATCTGAAATAGCTAGAAACATATAAACCATGGAGAATGCAGCTTTGTTATCACATCTGTTTTAATCTGCAATTTTTTTTATCAATCAACAAAAACATCTACAATTCAAAGTGTTGCATGTAAAATCCTCCAAGTTTCAGGGATAGACAAAATACAACAAAATTTGAACAAAATAGAGATAGTTATCCAACTATCCAGCTTCCAATAATTTTTTTTTTCATGCTTATCCCCAGTTTGAAATGCAATGTACCAAATATATTGTCAAGGGTGTGTCAATAATTAGGATATAAAGCTGAATCGATACATGTTCTATGGATTCTTCAGTAAAAGGATGCCAACATCATATACCTACTGTTGGGCCCAAAATATTCGGCCCAAAGACCTTCTCTATTTTGAGTATGCTTAAAACAGGTCATTTTGATCTGCAAAGGCTCCGAAGACAGAAGCCGCGGGTCAGAGGCGGTCTGCGCCTCTGACCTCCATGTATTTAATTGAAACCAATACATCTTGGGGGGAAATTCAGTTATTTCCCCCGCCAATCAGGGAACCAGTTTAACCAACTAACCACCTCACATTTTTGTTCTATAAATACTGAACTCTTATTCAAATGAAGGCATCGAAAAATCTGACTTAGGCATCAGAGTGTCTTTCTTGCAGGTACCCCCGACGGTGCAATAATTGTCAAAGTGATCATTGTCATCGGAGAAGAAACAGAAGATTAGCACTCGTCGGCAAACACCTCCATATATAGAAAGGCAAAGTTGTTGCTTCAACAAATTGGCGCCATCTGTGGGAAGCCTGTTCCCTTTTCAACTACATCGTCAAATAAAGAACTCTTTCCTTGTAATCAAGATTTACTTGAAACCTTGGAACCATGCCGCCTAAGAACAAGAGAGAGCCAGGAACCGTCGCCCAGGTCGTCCCACCGACGGATGTGGGCGACCAAATCGACAGGATGTGTCGCCTGCTGGAGGCTAGCCAACAGCGATCCAATGAAGCCATTAGGACGCTAACCGAAGCTCAGGCCAGGCTCGAAGCAGAGATCGCCGAATTGTAAAAATCCAATGAAGCTACGCGCATGACCCAAGACAATGAGAATCTTGACCTTGATAGACCTGGAGCTCCGATCGTTCAGATCGACTCCCCTCGGAGAAGCACACACCATGTCAGGGAAGAGTCTCAAGGTCCCATACCATCCTCCCCAACTCGTCTTCACCAAGGGGCCGAGGAGCGACGGATGGTACACTGTGAGACACATGCGCGAGCCGGTGCAGAGCCCACAAGAACAACCTAAACAGTTTCCGAGAGTGGGCCCCATAGACCCCACAACGGGCTACGCAAGACGCACCAGCTGAGAACCGTACCCCCTCCATCCGCTTCTTGGACAATTGGAAAGAAGAGATGATGCGAGAAATGATACAGAATTTTTCAGATGGAAGGTTCGCTCACACTACTGAGCACATGGACTTGGTATCAAGAAGCACTGAGAGGTCGCCTTTTTGCAGAGTGGATTCAGAACGAGCCCAAACCGCGGGACTTCATAATCCCTCCATTGCCCGCGTTTAATGGAAAGGGAGACCCACTCAACCACCTATTCCAATTCCAACAAAAGATGGCCCTGGAAGCCAACAATGAAGCCATACAGTGCAAAGTTTTCTCCACGACTTTCTCTAGGCCAGCCCTGCTGTGGTTCAGGCAATTGAAACCTGGTTCTGTCAACAGTTTCGGTGATCTCTGCAGAGCCTTTCTCCAATAGTATAATGCTAACCGCGAGGCACCAAGAACGATGGAAAATCTCTACCGAATCGAGCAAGGGGAAAATGAACATCCAAAATCATACCTGCAACATTACATGGACCTCGTACATCAGATCCATGATGTCGAACCAGTCACCACGGCTAACCTCTTTGTCAAAAGCCTACAGGTGGGATCTCTCCTACATGAAAACCTCACCATGACACCACCTTGTGACATGGCCGAGATCCAGATCCGTGCTGAGGGCGTCTTTAGGTCCTAGAATTTCGAGAGCGTGCGCACAAGAAATCCGCACTTATCTCCACTCCACCAGCAAATAACCCTCCTCCCCCACCTGCAAGGGACGATAAGAGGAAGAGACAGGAGACAGATCACATGAAAGGAGGGAAAAGGCCAAAACCAAATCAAGACCCACCACGATACCCCTCTTTCGAATACATCGTCCCTCAGGAGGTCATCTACGAAGAAAACAAAGACAGGCCCATCTGGCGTGAACCGTACAAAATTATCACTCCCCCTGAAAGAAGAGATAAAGGCAGGTTCTGCCTCTTCCACAAGGATCATGGCCATACAATCTCCAAGTGCCACAACCTCCACAATCAGATCCAGGCCCTCATGAGAAGTGGACGGTTAACCCAGTACATTAAAGGGACAAGTAGACCCGGCGTCCCACAGCCCAACATTGCTTCTGCCCCAACACCACCAGTAGCAGACTCCCTGAATATGGACACCACGAGCTCATAAGAGCCTCTCAAGAAAATCCCCATGATCCACGGGATCGTAGAACTCACCGAGGAACAAGAGCAGGCAACCAAAATTCGTAGAAGAATGGAAGAAAGGATGAAGCGATACAGATCATTAGGCCACATAGTCAACCTTGTCACTTCGGAGGACAGACGCTATCCAGCCTCTGCAATCACCTTCACAGAAGATGACCTGCGAGGAGTGCACCTGCCCCATGACGACCCTTTAGTCATTTTGCTATAGGTCGACCATTGCCAGCTAGGAGTATTTTTAGTTGATGGGGGCAATGGGGTTGATATTATCTTCTAGGAAGCTTTTCAGAAGATGGGACTCGAAGAAAGTTAGATCAGGCCCTTGCACCAATTTTGGGATTTTATAGCCAGAGGGTATACCCGAAGGGCATTGTTCGATTAAACATGGTAGCCGCAGAACGCACCTTGCCTATCGACTTCCTCATTGTGGACTCCGTCACAAGCTACAATGCCATCGTGGGAAGAAGTTGGATCCATAGAATGTAAGGAGTGGTCTCAACTTTGCACCAAGTTATGCGGTGCCACTCACCCAACGGACGGTATACAATCGACATAAAAGGGTGTCAGAAGCAGGCCAAGAAATGCTTCCTTACCCTGAAAGAAATAAATGATTCTGGCACCTCCTCTCCCGACGACAACCCCAACAAATAGCAATCACATAATAGCTTACCAGCATGTCTCAAAGGCATAGATCTAGAGGAAGATCGCAAAAAGCCCCATACCACCCTCGATGATTTAGAGGAAATCTGTATAGATGATGCTGACCCATCCAAAATAGTGCTGGTAAGTACCAAACTTCTTAAAAAAGAAAAGCAGACCCTAATCCAATTCCTCAAAACCAGAATTAGGACCTTCGCCTGGTCTCCACATGATATACCAGGAATAGACTCATCTGTCATGAATCACAGCCTCAACATATCGAATAGCTTCCCACCTATCAAGCAGAGGCAGAGGAGGTTTGCTCCCGAAATCAACCAGGCCATACAAGAAGAGGTACAACGACTTATGAGCATAGGAGCAATCAAAGAATGCCTGTATCCTAGTTGGCTAGCCAACCCTGTAGTGGTCCCAAAGAAAAAAGATAAAAAGAGAGTATGCATAGACTACACCAACTTAAACAAAGAATGTCCTAAGGATAGCTACCCTCTCCCGAAAAATGATCAGATGATAGATGCCACAGCAGGTTTCGAAAGAATGAGCTTCCTCGATGCCTACTCAGGATACAATCAGATCCCAATGAAGGCAGAAGATCGAATCCATACAGCTTTCATAACAGAATGCGGCTTGTACTGTTACAAAGTTATGTCTTTCAGACTAAAGAATGCAGGAGCAATATACCAGAGGCTGATGCACAAACTATTTTCCTCATTGCTTGGGAGGAACATGGAAGTATATGTCAATGACAAGGTCATCAAATCTCGACAAGGTGCTTCACATGTGGACGATTTAACCGAATGCTTTGACATCCTCGACACCTATAAAATGAAATTGAATCCCACCAAGTGTTCTTTTGGGGCGTCCTCTGGCCAGTTCTTAGGGTATGTGGTCAGCCAGAGGGGCATTGAGGCCAATCCAACCCAGATTGCATCACTCTCCGAGGTCAAGGAACCCAGAACCGTCTGGGACATCCAGGCTCTGACAAGCAAAATTGTAGCACTAAGCCAATTTATATCACACATGTCCGATCGTTGCCAGCCTTTCCTGCAATGTATCAAGAAGTCTACCAACACCACCTAAGGGACATAACAAAATAAAGCGCTCGAAGAATTGAAAGCCTATCTGAGCTCTCCTCCTATACTAAGTTCTCCCATCCCCAACGAAGACCTGTTCCTGTACCTGTCTATTTCGCACTTTGCCGTGAGTTCTGTGCTCTTTCGGGAAGACGCGAGCTAACAGAAGCCTGTGTTCTACTGCAGTAAGATGATACTAGACACTGAAACCTGCTATAGCATGATGGAAAAATTGGCACTCGCACTAATTACGGCAAAGAAGAGCTACGGCAATATTTTGAAAGCCATACCATCATTGTATATATGGACTGCCTACTGAAGCAGGTCTTGAACAAACCTGATCTGTCCGGTAGATTATCCAAATGGGCAATTGAACTCGGGACATATGATATACGGTTCCTGCCGCGAAAAGCAAAGAAAGGCCAAGTACTTGCTGATTTCCTAGTTGAGATATAATCTTTTACCCCAGATACCTTACCTGAACTGCTGGAATCAAAAGTTGAATGGGTGTGGACAATGCATATGGATGGAGCCTCCAATTCTCAAGGAGTTGGAATTGGCATCGTATTGGAAGCACCCTCCGGACTAAAAATTGAGGAAGCCATACGGTTAGAACAATCTGCCACGAATAACGAGGCTCGGTATGAGGCTTTGATTTATGGCTTGGAACTAGCACGGGACATGGGCATTAGACGATTGAAAGTCATAGGAGATTCAAAACTCATGATAGAACAAGTGGTCAGAAATTTCGACACCAAGGCACCCCACTTGACTAGCCTATTGAAAAAGGTAACTGAATTGAAGTAACAATTCCATCAATTTGAGCTCGTGCAAGTACCGAGGGAACAAAATCAGAAGGCCGATGCCCTCGCCAAATTAGCCTCTGCAGGAGAATGTTCTCGGCACTCCGCCATATCCACAAGCCACTCACCAAGAGCTTTGGAAGTTTTCTCAACCTCATCAGAACCTGAGTGCTGGATGGATCCAATCATTCGCTATTTGTCCAAATCTGAACTTCCAGCCCATGCAAAAGACGCAAAGCTTATGCGTCTTCGAGCTCAACGCTACTCCATCATCCATGGAACGTTGTATCACAGGTCCTTTAATGGCCCCTATCTTCAATGTTTACGTCCATCAGAAGCTAAAAAATTATTAGAGGAGATCCACGAAGGAGCATGTGGAAACCACATTGGGGGCCAAAGTTTGGCACACAAAGCACTTACAGCAGGGTACTACTGGCCATACATGATGATAGAAGCATGCGACTATGCAAAAAAAAAAAGTGACAAATGCCAGCGATTTGCACCCACCATCCATCAGCCCGCTCAAGCTTTACACTCCATCATTGCACCTTGGCCTTTTGAAAAGTGGGGAATGGACGTGGTAGGGGAACTGCCCAGAGCTGCTGGAGGGAAACGGTACGCTTTGGTAGCCACCGATTACTTCACTAAATGGGTCGTAGTAGAGGCATACATCACGGTCAGCAAAACAGACACCATGAGTTTCGTGTGAAAGCACATCATCTGTCAATTTGGGATACCATGGGAGATAGTCGTCGACAACGGAACGCCGTTCCAAAATTCCAAAAGTACAGGAACTGTGTGACACATACAAGATAAAATTGAGTTTTGCTTCTGTCACCTACCCTCAAGACAACGGCCAAGCAGAAGCTTCCAACATAGTCATTTTTTCCAACATCAAGAAAAACTTGGAAGATAAAAAAAGGCGCATGGGTAGAAGAGTTACCAAAGATGCTATGGGCATATAGGACAACAAAAAGGTCCTCTACGGGCGAATCTCCCTACGCCATGGTGTATGGAATAGAGGCTATCATCCCAGTAGAAGTGGGCCTACCTACGCTTCAAACAAAGATAGCTTCTGACCTGACCACAAACAACATACAGTTGACACACAACCTCGACCTCCTGGATGAGTTGCGAACAACAGCACAAATAAAACATGAAAATTACCAAAAGGCTGCAAAACGCTACTACAATAAAGAGTCCACTCACACACGTTTAAGAAGGGATACTGGGTTCTGTGTAAAGTCACTGGCAACCCAAAGAAGCTAGAGCCAAACTGGGACAGACCCTTTGAAATCGCAGAAGTACTAGGGCGAGGGTCTTATACTCTTAAAAATGTACGTAGTGGGAAAAATGTACCTCGTCCTTGGAATTCAATGTCTTTGAAACAATATTATTGTTGATAGTTGTACTATATAATTCGAAAGTAATACAACAACTTTCCTTTTTGCATTGTTTTATTATATTTTACATACTCAGCTTTTGCTGGCACAATTTTGCATGCGGAATCCTCACTGTCATGACATAAAAAGAACACACATGTGACAACTATTAATTTACTCATTCCACACTGAGAGCTACTAGCAAGCACATATTTTAATATATCCTTACCTACCCATATGAGAAACAACATTATTCACGTGCACTTAAAACTACCTACCACTTCTGCTATAAATAGTGACCATCGGGACACTTGTGGTTATCAATTTTTCCTCCGTTTAAACATTCAGCCGAAATACAACAAGAATCTTTAATTTCAATGTAGCCATTTTCTAAACTTAAGGGTTCCTTAGTACAAAGAGAATGTTTTCTAGCATACAAAAAGTGATGCATGGTAAGAAGCAAAAGATCACTTCACACGCGCAAGATACATACACAGGCGTGTTGCCTCTGCCACTCCACTCGAAATCCTGCCCACAAAATTTTGGGTTTCACCTAAAGGCATTCTAATCTGACTTGACTAAGCTAATGGGGAGCTAAGGCCAGCCATTTCGCAGTCTAATCTGGCCCAACTATGCGAATTTGACTGTCCATCCAGGGTACACTTCACCAACTACCCTGCTCTCTTACTTTGCTGCGAGGGGCTCCGTCGTGCAGTTTATTCTACTCTGACTACTGCAGCAGAACCATCAGATGCCCCACTTCGGGTCTGCGCCCAGTGTACACTAACTAGTTTAGCAATCCAAGGCTGGGAGGAACTTTTCCCGCAGTCGCACCCGCGTCCTGAACAACGGCTGCCTCTGTCGAGTTGGGAGCCTACCCAAGCAAGCCTTGCCACATACATCTCGGTATGGGTGCACTGGAAAGATGTCTGATCCAGGGTTCTGCCTCTCTTCACTTTGCCTCGACGCCGAACCTCGCATGCTGTGTTCTGCGTCTGAGCTGAACCACATCCCTCCCTCTCGCAAATGGTAATTCATCTACGTTACCTTTTTCCTTTTTTATGCACTTACAGGGACACCTTAGTTCTAATAAGAATGCAACACAACTATCTCTCAAAGCAAAGTGTTCAACGCACTCAGCTCTTTTAGCAAATCGACGCGCGACATCAATATCAATCATGTACATCAGACAGTCAAATATACAACAGATTGTCAAAAAAGACGAATAACTCAGAAGCTGTTCTTTACAAAATATGTTATCTTAATAATGATTCCCAGTTGTTTACTACATACTACTTTACTTACTATATACCTCCTTAAGACGCACATAACATAATTTACAAAATACATGTCTCAGGAGTATCTAATCCCATTCAATACGACGCGTATACTCTGCCATCACACTTTCTAGCTTCGGATGACCTAATCCATAATGCTCGCATGATATGTAATATGGGATTCCACTTTTTACTAACTCATTCAGTGCCCACGTTGAGTACAGCCACTGCGGCTTATCAAAGATTCGCCTAAAAAATGGCACATTTATCCAATCACGATGTTCACCTGAAACAGAAATGTCATCAGCACTGAACAATCGCCCAAACATTATGCCAATCCACTCATGCAACACTTAACTGGGCATTCTCTCCCACCATCTGTATAAGCTCTTACTGTATCTCACGCGCAACGGCCTAAAGGGTCTATCCAGCCTCTTATCAGCATACGTCAACTGACTCTCCCCTGCTGCAATATTTTAATTATTACAGTATCAAGAAAAACACATTCACTAGCAACCAGATAACTAACGTGAAAGAATTTTTACAAGTCGTATTGATAATTTTCACATTACATCTACAATTTTCCAACCATTAAAAAACAAACAAAACAGAATGCATATGCAAGCACCAAAAACTGCGTCGATCATTCTATGGCACCTCTTTCAGCTGGTCTTGCCTCTGTCACTGGAGCAGGCTCCATCACCATCTGTCCGGCAGCTTCTTACACAACAATAGAGGGCGCCTGCCCTGAGACATCACCTTCTTCCACAGGCTCCCCACTTGCATTATAAATTGAACCTAAGGCATCCCCTTTCAGCTTCAATTTTTCAAGATGCTATGCTGGGTACGTAATTTTCAGATCCCCGAGCTCATTGAGATATTGATCGACATCATATTCTCCCACTTTCACATCGATGCTTTTGCAATACATCTCCAATTTAGCCCATTTCTCCTCTGGGGTTTGCTTCTTATTACGAAGTGCAAGATCCAGGTATTTTGCAGTGTCTACCTCGACGATCCTCACAAACTTGCGTTCGGTAATCTCACAATCTCGGATACGCTGCCTCGTAGCTTCTACTGCCGCTTCTTCTACCTTCTGCAAAACGCACCCTTCGCCTAATTAAAAAACGCAACATAACACTTAACAACAATATCATCATACCCATACATAGAGCACATACCTCAGACATTTCCCCTAATTCTACCTCTTTCTCCTTTAACCAAAGTTCCACCTCTAGCTTCTGCGATGCCCATTTCTAAAACCCCCACCTTCCACTGTAGCTCTTTCTTTTCTTTCTCCAAAATCTCTTTCTCTGTCTGCAGAGATACTACATCGTCCTCCAAATCGCTTATCATGCTGTCGAGTTTCTCCATTCGGGCTTCGTGCTGCACGCAGAACTGGCTCTTCTCCATCCATTTATTAGTCATCTCGGTTTGCTTTGGCCATCCTTCTCCCTACACGCTCTTCTTCCAGCATGGCCCCCTGCTCAACCATCTTTGCACTGTTCTGAACAGCCGCTGCATACTCCCTTCTAGTAGCAGAAGCACATACGTAACTCTGCGAAACAGTAGCTACACTTGTCACACAACAAAGAGGATGCACACCATACGATACCCACTCACGTATATACATGGAAACCATGATCATATTAAACAAACTAACCATCCATATACAATCTGACACTTGTTGCAACAAGTCACCTTGCCCACTCAACGACCCAATTGCTTCAGCAGGAAGATGAGGTCTATTGATGCGCAGCATCTCCTCCATCACCTCTATTGATGTAGAAGGTACATATTCTGGCACATCTGCCACTCTGTCATTTTCTTCTCTCCCTGCTAGCGTAGCAATAGAAGCAACGAGGGCAACCGACTCTCCACCTCCTGCTAGCGATGACACCACAATACTATTAGATGTCAAAGCGGTCGTTCCCATTCCAGAAAGATGTGGCATGGAAGGATGTACAAGCAATCCATCCCCAACATCTTCACCCAAGTCACTTGGCAGATACACTGGCGTCTGCACTGCAGAAGACGTCAGTTGCTCCAGAAAAGCACTTGGAGACTCAAAATTACTTGTACCCTTCGAGGATACGATGACGACCTCTCCTAGATGAGAACTAGAAGCCACAAGTGATGTCATATGAACGTCAACACCTAAATTATGGTCACCTGCGACCTCGGTAGTCCCTGATTTTTGGCATACGGAAAGGGTCTCTGGGACAGTAACCTGGCCTACATCAACTGGCCAAGAAGGATTGCTCGTAGACTCAGAGCCACCCCCAAAAGCGTCCTTTAAAAGACAGTTCTTACGACAGGCAGAAGAAGGGCGTCTCCCCTCTGATCCTTGCCTGTGGCCAACGTCAGACCCCCCAGCCAAGGCAGAGGCAGAAGGCAACGCCTCTGATGATCTCGCACAGGTGATAGAGGATCCCGCCTCAACTGGCAAGTCACCTTGCACCCCACTAACAGTCTCCGCCTCTGACGACCTGACCAATGCAGAAGGCTGAGCCATAGTAGGCGCAACGTCTTTCGGACCCTCCCCTAGGGAGGACCCCGTCACAGGTGAAAAGGAGGATGATATGGGTAAAGAGCTAACGGAGGCAAATCCCAGAGGCCTCTTAGGCAAGGAAAGAGCTTGCCCGGTTGGTAACTTCCCTGGAGTAAGTTTGGGAATTGCCAAAGAAGAGCCCCTAGTGGCAGAAACAGAGCCTCTTGAGATCTGAAGCTTGGATGAAATGCATTTTCCATCATTCGAGTCTTCGTCAGTGGATTCCTCTCGGGACTTCCTCTTCCCCAAGGCGTCCTTTGGAAGAGGCACCTATTGGAGGGGTTGGACCTGTAGAGCATCAAAGGGCGTTGAGGACCACCCATGTATGCAAGTAGACCTGCGTGCCAAAGCAGATTTTTTAGGGGACGACTTTGCGGCATAAGTTAAGTCAGAGCCATCTCTCTTCTTGCTCTCAGAGACCCCTTGACGCTTGGCGCATGTGGTAAAGGTCTCAGAACATGCCCTCACATACTCAGCCTTTGATAGGGACATATTTGAAGAAGCAGGGGGGACTTTTTCAAAAACACTCCTAACTGCCTCACACATGTAGCCGTGATTTTGCTGAGGGACATGTCACCCTTCTGTGTTCTGACTTGCATGGCGCCAAGATCAGTTCGATCCATGAAGTAGATTCGGGTCATGATTTGCATGCAGTAGGGGTTCATCACACCTTTGATGCTGATGGCGTTTTCTTTGGACTCATGAAGGAGCCCTTTCTCTGTCAGCAGGCTCTGCCGCTCGGGACTCATGTCGACCTGAGGCCACACGAAATCTAGTACATAAAATAAAATGGTGACGCATAGAGCCAGATTAACGGACAATCATTCAGACATAGTGTACTTACACGAAAGATGAGAAAGAACAAAGTAAAGGCAGAACATACCTTTTATGAAGACCCTGGCCAAGGGGAAAATTTCTTGAGGCAGAAATTCAGGATACCATGCACCTCAAATTGCGAAGAAGTATTTATCCCTATTTCTATGGGACCTGTCAAAATCAGTGAAGATTGTTCAGTCCTTTTTGGGGGAAAGATAGAAGGTCTTCCAGGATTTACCTTCTATTGCCTTGTTAGTCGACTTAGTAAAGCACGCGTAGACATCATCTGATTGAATGTCAACATTCCTAAGAGCTCCAATCATTTGAGCACCGACTATGGATTGAATAGCGTTCGGAAGAAATTGAGAAATGTGAGCGTCGGAGTTTGAAATTATTTGCACTAGCATAGCGGGGAGGGGGAAACGAAGCCACTCTATGTGTCTCAGGCTCATGACGATCTCGCTGGGCATGACCACATCCTTGAATCTCCATTCACGTAGTTTAGTGTCCGAGAGCATTCGGACCGTGACATTATCTGGAATGTCAAATGACTTGTGTACGCGTTCGTATGCAGCTTTGTATCCTTCACGATCCATAGGCCCGGGAGATGAACATGAAGACATGATTAAGAAAAATTAGGAGGTTTACTATGAGAATAGAAGGACAATCAATCTTAGGGTTTTTTCTCTCTGAGTTCTTCTCTGGAAAGCTAAAATGGAGTTTCAAAAGTTTGAAATAAAGATTATTTGAATTGAACCAATAAAATGGGAAATGAAATGCCTTAATCGAGTGCTACACTCGGTAATCATGCTTGCATTGAATTCTAAGTGGAGAATGTCAGGGGTCTATGTGATCGTGTGCCTGCGGCCCGCCTCGATTTACGGGAAATGACAGCTTTGGGCAAAATCTTTGGCGTTGAAGAGTCGGCCTAAGGTTCGAGTGAATGAGTGTGCCTCATTCGTTCGAAGCTTGGGCCAGGGGGCATCTGTTGGGCCCAAAATATTCGGCCCAAAGATCTTCTCTATTTTGAGTATGCTTAAAACATGTCGTTTTGATCTGTAGAGGCTTCGAAGACAAAAGCCCCTGGTCAGATGCGATCTGCGCCTCTGACCTCCGTGTATTTAATTGAAACCAATACATCTTTGGGGGAAATTCAGTTATTTCCCCCGCCAATCAAGGAACCAATTTAACCAACTAACCACCTCACATTTTTGTTCTATAAATACTGAACTCTTATTCAAATGAAGGCATCGAAAAATCTGACTTAGGCATCAAAATGTCTTTCTTGCAGGTACTCCCGATGGTGCAATAATTGTCAAAGTGATCATCGTCATCGGAGAAGAAACGGAAGATTAGCACTCGTCGACAAACATCTCCATATATAGAAAGGCAAAGTTGTTGCTTCAATACCTACATACACATTTGTTGGGACATCCTTTGGCCAAAGGGACATCTTCAACTCTTCACCCTGAATACAAACAATGATGGATGGTTAAATAAAAATAGAAAGCGAAATAATCTTGGCAGTTGAATGATATCATGTCCAAATGATATTATGAAACCACACACCATAGAACAATTCAAACTCATGTGTAAAAACAATTAACAAATGTTGTGATTCATAACAATAATTATGCACGACATGACATGCTCACACGTGTTAAAGAAACTGATAAAAATAAAGCAAAGAAAGCAAGTAGCAGTATTTTATTAAACTGATAGTCTTTAAGTAATGACCCATAAACACTAAATTATCAATAATTTCACCAAAATCTACCCATATTTTGAGATTCGTATTCTAGGGCACTCTTGCCACCAATAATATATATAAATTGTCATGGCCATCGATGTAGAGCCGCCATGTACTTGAGCAAAACGGCTCTCGCCCTTGTTATTTAATTAATAAAATGCAAATGCCTTAGAAGTTGTACAAAACAGGTACAATTGTCCTAACATCTCACTAGATTGATGCCCCACTTTGTATTAACTTTTTGTAATATAAAAATTGTGGGAAAAGGATGATAGCCGGTTATTATAATCGACTGTATTTTTTAATTAAAATAAATGATAAATAATGGGGTTATATATGACATTTCATGTTGCAGTACATTTTTTATTCAATTTTGGAGGGATTAAATTATAATTTTACATGCATGAATAAGCTTAAGTATATGACAAAATTAGGCAACGCAAATTATAAGTCCACAATTATTAGTTGACATAACACAATCACACTGTTTTTGCATTAGGTTCCACATTATTTTTACAAACGTTTATGTTTGGAAAAGACTTGTCATGAAAATGGTTAATTAGTTTTTTTATTTATTTAGAAGTGTAATAACAATTTTTTTTTTTGCTAACTGAAATAGGGGTTTAATTGAATGAGAAACAGTTGTTCATGTTTCAAATTTTGATATTCATACTTGTAGTTAGGTTACCATTTCATATCAAATTTTGATATGAAAAATAGAGAGTGTTTGAGATTTCATATCAAAATTTTATAATTAAATTGTTTAAAATTAAAAACTTGGAGATACCAAACCATTTAAGATGTATAAGAAATTTTTTATAATGCCATTCAATAAAAGCAAAATCTTGAAGAAAGTTTGAGTACCAAATCATTTATGATGCCTTAGAGATATGTTGTAATTGTCTATAAATAAAATAACAAATGTAGTAGGGCAACCTAGCAAGTGATATTAGATTGTATTGCTGCTGAAGTGTTGAGTGTTATCAAGTGTAATACAAAAATAGTCAATCTCTCGCTGAAGTGACAATAATATCAGTGTTGCTTGATGAAAGGTTTGGTGACAATAGGATTGGACCTTGAAAAAGATCGCATCTGCTCATTGGTTCGTCGTATATGACATCATCATAAATTACATACAGTCCAACCTCATTAGCAGCGTAGACTTTTCCATTAATGAACAAAACACTTAAAATTGTGATGTTGTGCAAACTATTTCTTTTTTACTGGTACCTTATAATATTTCATTGAAGTTAGTGTTCTGATAGGGAAAATCACCACATAGTCTTCCTTCATTTGTATTATGTTACCTTCGTTGTTTAGTACGTCTGTTTCATATCCTATGATCACAGTACGATCATGGTAGTGTAGAAACTTTACTTTTGAGATATAATAAGTCAGGTATAATCGACGGGTCATGCATGATCGGAGATCAATAATATGTAGAATATGGTTTGTGCTATAGAAACCATCAATCCCTCTTGCATTTGGGGCTCTGTAATGTGTCACATAACTTGTTAATGTAACTATTTTATTAAACTAGAATAAGCACACTATGAATATAAATTACTAGTTAATATCTTTGAATTTTAACATAGTTATAATGAATTACCTATAATAGTCATGCAATGTGATATCACCTTCTTGGTACTCGACGTGAGTGACCATGATGTCCCCAACCTCTACCCTTGTTGTGAGGACACATTTTGGCGTGCTAGAATTCACATCCCAGGCTGTTACATCTGTTTCGCCGGCAGTGAAAACGAGATGATTGTTTCTCCATTGTATTGCATTGGAGAATTAAAAATCTTGCAGAGGTTGAGCTAGGTATGATTGCAAAGTCATATCTCTATTCATTACGTCGTATAGTCTTACTTTATTGCCACCAACCACCCCATACAACATTCCATTTCAAGCGAGAACATGGTAATGTGTGGTGGATACTGGACGCGCTAGACTGGGATCATCTCGTTGGTGGATTATCCCTACTTTGAACTCAGTAGTCTCTAACTCCCATGTGGCAAAGGTAGATGTCTCCATAAAGTTGTTGGAAGATGCAAGTAAATATGTGGTAGGAGTTCCATCCATTCCCAAAGCTTCCATTTCCCAACATTTGTTCCAGCAACATGAATGGAATTAGTCCGATGGATGAATATTTTTTTGACATGTTCACAAAAAATACGACAGTGAATGTAATTATTAATAAACTTATTTAATGACATAAATTTTTAAACTTTTACACATTAAATTACCTTGTCTTTTTTGTGGTTCATTATTCGGCATGTTCCGTCACTATATGTTAGCATCGCTTGGTTTGGCCTTGATCTTAAAATTATTGCAGAAGCAGTGTATGTATGCCAAAGTACCTACAATCATAGGTGTATCTTTCATGCCTGTTTGTATTTGGCTCAAGACCCCCTGGAAGTAAGAAGTCTTCATTATAACCCAACAACTAATCTTGTATTGTTTCAGGATTTTGGAGATGTGATCTGATTGGGAACAAAGGCTCCATGTGCTTCTGAAATAAGAAAGTTACTAAACATATAACCGATCACTCCAAAAATAATTAATATTAATATTGAAAATGAATTTTATATTTAAAAAATAATCATCAGTATCCTAAATATGTCATTGTTCATTTAGATTTCAAGAACAAGTTCAATACATAAGCATAATAATGATTAGTACAAAAGAAGTCCATGTTCAGTCAATTAAGAGACAACAATTTTGTCCATTATACAAAGATGTTAAATAAGTAAATAAGACAAATTTAATAAGGATTATAAAATAAACAACTGCATATTGGAGAAAATATATCTAGTTCATGCAATCATAATAATCATTCACGATCGACTTTTGCGTTGAATAATGAGTTTCACTTCCACTCGCCATGTTTTGAATCACTAAATCCATTCTTGTGCTTGCCCCTCGCCCTCTGCCAGTGGTGTGGCCATGATTGGAACATGCTCAACTATTATGGCCAAGTGCACCACACGCTCCGCATGCCCTTTGTCTGAAGCCTGTTCCATTTGTTGGAAAATCTTGCCCACCCTCCCTTCGCTGCCCATTGCCTTGGCCTTTCGTTCTTACTCTGACTAGGTCTTGTATGATGTTGGTGTTGTCTTGGTATGAACGACTAGTTGGTGCTCCTTTCGATGTTTCTGATCTCAAACCCTTCCTTGAATATTGTTGTTAGATGAGCAATTTGATCCTTTGATGTGTTATAAAAGGCCGGTGACTTGAATGCAGAGAAATTCATCATGGTAGCTTCTGCATTTATTGCACCGTATCTTAACATCTCGCATTGCAAGGTATGTTCCTCTGGATGCTAGATCATGTCTATGTTATCTGGTGGGATTTAGCTTTGAAGCTCCACCGTTTTAGTAGCAGTGAAGGTGGAATGATCCTTATGCAACATGACTTCATAATTGCCCAAATATATATGCATAGGTAACCATTAGTCTCATTGAATAAGACACTACACTGAAAATGGTTTGTTCCTAGGGTACGAGTGACCTTGTGCCTTTTTTACCCATCTCGAAAATTGTCGACGTTGCAGATTGTGCTGTTGGTATGGTCTTCGTAGCTGCTTATGAAATACCCATTTTCCAGTTTGATTTATGAAGAAACTTTGTAGTACATTGCTCGAGTGTAGAGTTTTGCACATTGATCATAGTAAATACCCAATGCATTTGAGGAGGGGAGCTTGGAGAGCGTGTCTTTGTTGGTGTAGTTGTTTTCTCTCTCAATGTATCTCATTTTTGCCACTGAGAGGTCTATTACTGTAACAAACTCACGTAGTGTGTAACTTTTCAATAGAAATTTTTTAAGGCAAAATTCATTGCCTCACACTGTTGCGTTGTTCTCATTCCAGCAACAAACTTCCCATGTAGGAAGGTTTCAAACCACATTCGCTTCCTACTGCACTGAATTTGGCACCATTCATTTCCTTCCATTTCATAAGTTTCAATCATTTGTTTCCATTTAGTCTCAAACATCTCCTTAGTGTAGTATTTGTACATTAAATTATTGAAAGCTTTAGTGAATCCAGGATCGTTGCCAGCCCTTGATGCATTTGTGCTTAGATGCCAACCACATAAACGATGTGTTGTTTTTGGGAGTATTTCTTTTATTGCCTCATGCATGGCATTATCTCCATGTGTGATTACCACTGAAGGCATTTGTTGTTGCTCGCATTGTAGAAACACTCTTAGCATCCATGAGTAAGTCTCTTGTTTTTCATTGACCAACAAAGAAAATATGAAAACAGATGTTGAGAAATGGTGATTGACACCCATCATACTGCATAATGGATTATTGTAAGTGTTGGTCATGTATGTTGTGTCAAACGCCAGCACATCCCAAAAAGCCTTGTAGTCATTTTGGGTAGTTCTGTCGGTCAAGAATACGCTGGCGAGTCTGTTATCCGTATCGGCCTGATGGTATACAAAAAATTCTGGATCTCAAGCTGAAAGGCAGTCTAGGAATCCTAATGTGCCTTTGGCATCTGTCTCTAATTTTTCTCCACAAATTGATCTTGCAACTTTATTGTAGACATCTTTGAATTGACATGGCATTCTTTCATACCCTCTGAACGACATAGCAACATGAGACATGATTTGAGAGATTTTTATCCCAACCGAGTTCATAGAACGAACTTGGGCAAGTAAACCATCAGAGACCACACAATTGGATCTAAGGAATTGCAATTCTGCAACTGACACCATTTCATGATTATGCTCATGACTAAACTCTTTGGCCATCCACATGTTGTTGTCTCTCATACGAACAACTCTGAGAGCTGCTTGACAACCCATTCTTGTAATCTGTTTTGGTTGTTTCTTGCAATTCTCCATGTTTATGTATTGTTCCCGTCTAAACCCTTCTTTCGAGAAAACCCACCGTCTCATAGATACTGCATATTCTCTTCTCTTGACGTCATAGAATGCTTGCTGAAACCCATCCATTTCGCATAGACCTCGTAGAAAGTCTCCCACTTTTCTAACGAAGTCATGAGTTTTCCTAAAATATCTCACGTTTCAAGTTCATTTACAGTTTTGGTTATATTTAGTTATTCGATTATAGACGTCCACTCAGGATTAGAAGCTGTGTCTACATCTAACATCTATATCAATATGGTATTAGGCAGAATGTTATTGTTAATGTTTGAGTTAGTATTCTTTTATAAATTAAGTTTTTAAATTTAATATGTATTAATTAAGTGATGATAGTATTATGCAAACAACATATAGGTTCTTATATTTTAGTTTGAGTAAATATTTAACAGAAAAATAATGGTGCTAATGAATGACTATCTTTTTTTTTAATTTGGACCGAATTAAACTTAATAACAAAACACATTCGGGCTTTTTTTTTTTTTTTTACAAATGATGTTAGGACAAAACTATTTTGGGCCTATGATTATGTATTTTATGACTAACCTAGTAACCAACCCGATATGGGCCTCTGAATATGTAGTATCATTTTATCAATTTTTTTTTTACATTTCCCCTTAACATAATAGATTTCGGTTTCTGATAATATTTTTGTAAGGAAAAAATAATTTTATTTTAATTAAAGGAACTAATTGGGTTATGAAATTCAGCACTAGACCGCCACATTCATTAATTTAATGTTTATTTTTAGTATTTAAAATACATGTTTTAATTTGTTATCAATTTAAAATAACTTATATATATTTTATTTATAAATTCAATATTTTTTTTTTATTATTTTGACAATATTTAAAAATGATAGTTATTTTGGACGAATTAGAGTTATAAGTTTTATTTTTTTAAATGCAAATTTTCTTCAAATTATAAAAATTCCAAGGAAAATATGATCAAAATATAATTTTAAGACAAAAAAATTAGAAGAGTTATAAGTTTATTGTCATTAAGTTAATAATGTCTGGTGCTAGTGTCTTGTAAAGAAATCTGGTAAACAAAAACATGGAGTAATTGAAAGGGATTAATATATTGACATGAACTGGTTAATTTTGTTACCATTTTTTTTTACTTGTTTCAGTCATGTAGTAAAGTATAAACTATTTGCATATAAATTAGCTTACGTAACATGCAAACAATACACTTAATAATAAAGGAACAATAAAAAACAAACCATTTGTGATTTCATGTAAGTTGATATATAGAGATTAGTTAGCTATAGAAAGTTTTTAAAATAATGGATACTGACCTTGTTTTATTGTGGTTGTTGATTTGTGGAATTCGAATATTTTTTACCACCCCTTCAACTACATAATGCATGTGGCAACATGTAGCATAAAAATGAAATGTCAGGGTCACTTATTCGTAAATTTATGTAGATAATACAACATATAAAAAAACTCACCACCGCATGGTAATGGCCCCCATGATGAACAAAAGGAAGTGCTTCAACTTCTAAGTTTTTCCTCTGAGATGTCTTTTATATTTTATAGGTTATATTTTTCATTCGAAATTCAGAATGAAGTGTTGTGGCACTAGTAACATGTGATTCATGAAGGGTACCCAAACTAGTTCCACTGTAGCAATGAGTTTAAGTTGGAGCAGGTTGTGATGCATGAGTAGGGATGGGGTGTTTCCCTCTTAAGCATGGACATCGGGTGAGAAAATGGGCATGCTAAGGGCCATTAGCATAAGTAAGGAACTAGACATAGTTAAGAATCTCAGATCTCTAACCTAGTAACCTAATCAATGAAAGGTACCCAAATTAGTTCCACCGTAGCAACGAGTTTAGGTTGGAGCAGGTTGCGATGCATGCGTAGGGATGGGGTGTTTCCCTCTTAAGCATGGACATCGGGTGAGAAAATGGGCATGCAGAGGGCCATTAGCAAAAGTAGGGCACTAGACACGGTTAAGAATCAGAGATCTCTAACCTAGTAATCTAATCAGTGAAGGGTACCCAAACTAGTTCCACCATAGCATTGGGTTTAGGTTGCAGGTTGCGATGCATGAGTAGGGATAAGGTATTTCCCTCTTAAGCATGGCCCCCGGGTGAGAAAATGGGCATGCAGAGGGCCATTAGCATAAGTAGGGTACTAGAAACAGTTAAGAATCTGAGATCTCTAACTTAGTAACCTAATCAATGAAGGGTAACCAAACTAGTTCCATCGTAGCAACGGGTTTAGGTTGGAGCAGGTTGCGATGCATGAGTAGGGATAGGGTGTTTCCCTCTTAAGCATGGACACTGAGTGAGAAAATGGGAATGCGGAGGGTCGTTAGCATAAGTAGGGCACTAAACACAGTTAAGAATCTGAGGTCTCTAACCTAGTAACCTAATCAGTGAAGGGTACCCAAACTAGTTCCACCTTAGCAACCATATTAGGTTGGAGTAGGTTGCGATGCATGAGTAGGGATGGGGTGTTTCCCTCTTAAGCATGGACTCCGAGTGAGAAAATGGGCATGCGGAGGGCCGTTAGCATAAGTAGGACACTAGACACAGTTAAGAATATGAGATCTCTAACCTAGTAACCTAATCAATGAAGGGTACCCAAACTAGATCCACCGTAGCAATGAGTTTAGGTTGGAGTAGGTTGTGATGCATGAGTGGGGATGGGGTGTTTCCCTCTTCATCATGGACACCGGGTGAGAAAATGGGCATTCAGAGGGCCATTAGCATAAGTAAGGCATTAGACACAGTTAAGAATCTGAGATCTCTAACCTAGTAACCTAATCAGTGAAGGGTACAAAAACTAGTTCCACCGTAGCAACGGGTTTAGGTTGGAGCAGTTTATGTTGTATAAGTAGGGATGGGGTGTTTCCCACTTGTGGATGCTCAATATTCCATACTTGTACAAGCCCCAAGGTATATGCTCAGGTCCCATAAACATCCAGATGTGTGACGGAGTTGCGGTGGCTCCGAGCCATCATCGCCTCACATGTCTGCCCGTAGGGCCAAGCGTCTCATGTAGCTGCCCATATGGCCTCGCACCTCGTAGAGGTGGCGTGCACATGAGCACCTCACGTACCAGCCATCTCGCGAGGCCCCTCTGCCTCGCGGGCCCAGCACCTAGCGACGCCTCACCCGAGCGCGAGACCCCTCCGCCTCGCGTGCCCAGCACCTGGCGAGGCTGCATCCGCGCGCGAGACCCCTCCGCCACGCATGCCCAGGCGTCTCGCGAGACCCGTCCGTCACGCGCGCCCATGGTGCCTCGCACCTACGCCTCGCGAATGGGGGCTACATGGCATTGATCTCATGGAGTGAGATCAATGACCCACACATGGGTGCCAAGTCTCACTAAATACATAGCAGGCCTCTTTGAAGAGGCCTCGTCTCTCTCCCTAAGATTAGTGCCACTAACAGGGCACCATCACACAAGATAAGTAGTGGTGGTACGAGCGAAGTACCTTTCGTTGTCCTCACCAGCTACTCCTCTGACACCCGTACCAGGCAAGTAGTGGAAGCAAGATCAAGTACTAAAGTGGAGGTGCTCCCACCACCCTAATCATGTACTGGAGCAGACACCACTACCCCTGAGACCACTCACCTGACAGTGTACTAGCGTACTGCCTGGTCCCCTGGACCACATTGTATCAGGGGTCATTAGAGCCCACTATAAAATAAACTCCACTTCCATTTGGAGGGGGGTTGGAAAATTTACTGTAGCAAGTGCTAGAGGGTGAATGAAATATTGATTTCTCCATTGTTGTTCTACCATTGTTCTTGAGTTATTACTTAAATTTCTAAGGCTTTCTTATTGATAATCTTTACTTTGCAATTTTTTCCAACTGAACTTAGTTGACGAGTTCTCACCGTCAACACCACTTAAGCATAGACACTGGGTGGGAAAATGGGTATGCGGAGGGTCGTTAGCATAAGTAGGGCACTAGACACAGTTAAGAATATGATATCTCTAACCTAGTAACCTAATCAGTGAAGGGTACCCAAACTAGTTCCACCGTAGCAACGAGTTTCAGTGGTTTTATTTTTTCTTGGTTTTTTATTTTTGTTTTCAAATTTAAATATTTTGGATGAATCGGAGACTGCCACTTGTCCGATTGGATTAGTTTTACTTTAGTTGTTTTGCCACAATTATCTCTAGTTATAATATTGTCGTGATTATGTAGTTTTAGAAATTACTAAGATTAATAATAATTTTTTTAAATAAATAAAAAAATTATTGTCAAAGTTAAATTAATTTGTTTAAAGGCTTATTTAAGTGTTTTTTTTTTTTGCAACTTTTATATAAATTATAAAAATTTTTAGGAAAATATGATCAAAAAAATAATTTTAGTCAAATAAATTAGAATAGTTATAAGCTTATTTTTAGTAACTTAATAATGGCTAATGCCAAAGTGTCTTGTAAAGAAATCAGGTAAACAAAAACATGGAGCAATTGATATGTGAAGGTAGTCCAAGTAGGTAAGTGGTAGCCGAGGTATAAAAAACGTGAGTAATAGACTTTGACAGAATGGGGGAAAAATGGCAAACACCGAACCAGCGACATGTGATAGCAAGCGCCCAAAAAAAAAAAAAACAGATATGAACCAAGGTTCACCAATTACACTGCCCTGGTCGATAGCCGAGCTTAAGTGTATCAGGCCAGTCATACCACCGTTCCCTTTAGGCGACCAACCCCGATCAGGAAAGACTAATCCAAAAGGGATACGACCAAGTTTTCTCATTTTCACAACAACTATGGCCATGATACCAACGAGTGTAACCAACTCAAGGACGAGATCGAGTTCCTTATTCGACAAGGACATCTGAGGAGATATGTACGAGCAGGTGGAAGTTCTCAGCAGAAGGCTTACGGAGGCAACAACCAGACGCCTGTACGTCAACGCCCGCCTCCTCTATAGCTAGCTCTAGTCGCTGGTACATTGTTGACCATCTGCGGAGGACCACATATAGCAGGTGATAGTGGTAAGGCGAGGGAGAGATATGCCAGAACCCTACGTCACGATTAGGACATTGAAATGATGAACATCGAGGAGCAAACTCCCAAAAAAAGCTCGAACAGAGGAAGAATTACTAACTTTCTCCAAGCTAGACGCACAACATGTCCGATTTCCCCACTCAGATCCTCTGGCCGTGGATGTTCAGATCACCAACATGATGGTAGAACGAGTGTTGGTAGATACAAGAAGCTCAACCAATATTTTGTATAAGTCTTCATTGGAAAGAATGAAATTGTTAGTGCAAGATTTAGAGCCATGCTACCAAACCATCTACGATTTTTCTGGCGAAAGGCTAGCATCAACAGGGTCGATCAGACTCCTAGTCACAGCAGGAATTGCACATGCGAACAGGACATTACTCACTGCTTTTATAGTAGTTGATTGTCCATTTGCATATAATGGTGTGATTGGAAGACCCATACTCGTTGATCTGCTAGCCATAACTTCGGTCTGGCATATGGCCATGAAGTTTCCAACCGATGTAGGAGTTGGATGCGTGTTGGGAAACCAACAAGAAGCCAGAGAATGCTACAATTCCTTGATCGCAAAGGAAAGAAGAGGCAGATCGAGAAGCGGAGTTGAAAAAAGGTTGCTATTAGTAAATGAAATGTAAACCCAATCAGGTGAACATGTCACCAAATAGGGCATTGCCCAAAGTGAGAATAGGAACTTAGATCCTCGCTTTGGAGATTTTGAAGAAAACACTGAGCTTGTGGAGGACCTCGAGGAGGTCCAACTAGAAGAAAAAGATCTGACCAGGGTTGTGAAAGTCGGTAAAAACTTAGAGACAACAACAAAAACCAAACTGGTGGAGTTTTTGAAGAGACACCAGGAGGTCTTTGCCTGGTCGCATAACGATATGGTTGGGATAAACCTAGTAGTGATAAGCCATGTCTTGATTATAGACAAAAATCATCCACCTATACAACAAAAAAGAAAGCTGCTCGACAAAGATAGATCTAGAGATGCAGTCACCTGCCAAAGTTAAAGATGTACAAGGCCTGATAGGAAGAATTGTTTCCCTAAGTAGATTCATATCTAAGTCTACTGACAAGTGTGTCCCATTTTTTAATCTACTCAGAGGAAACAAAAAGTTTGAATGGACAGAGTAATGCGAACATGATTTTCAGGCACCCAAAGCCTACATGTCGCAACCGCCTATTTTGTCCAAGCCGGTCGAAGGAGAGACTTTGTACATCTACTTAGCAATAATAGAGTATGCTGCTAGTGCTATTTTAATCAGAGAGGAAGACAACATTCAAAAAGCATTGTACTATGTAAGCAAAAGGCTGGTGGGAGTAGAACTACGATATCCACCTATAGAGAAATTAGCTTATTGCTTGATAATGGCGTCTAGAAAACTATGACCCTACTTTTAGGCTCACCCCATAATAGTGCTTACCGACCAGCCACTACGATAAGTCTTACAAAAACTAGAAGCTGCTGGTCGACTACTAAAATGGGCAGTTGAGTTAGGGTAGTTTGAAATTTCCTATGCACCATGAGCAGGTGTTAAGGGACAAGCCCTAGCATATTTCGTTGCAAAATTTACTGGAATCTTTACCATCGAACCGACTATAGAGACTGATATTCAGAATCAAACCCCTACCATCCTCCAACGAGCACAATGCAAAGGCAGGGCTAATCTTAATCACACTCGAGGGACATCGGTTTCACTGTGCGATTAGATTCAACTTTACGACCTTTAACAATGAAGCCGAGTATGAGGCTCTACTCGCATGATTAGGACTAGTCAAGGATATGAACATAAAGTCACTAGAAATATATAGTGACTCCCAGCTAGTAGTTAATTAGATTATTGGAGAATATCAGGCTAGGGGTCTCAAGATGGTTGCTTACTTAAACAAGGCAAAGGATTTACTAGCATAGTTTGAGAAATAGACTCTCCAACAAGTACTTTTCGATCAGAATTCAAACGACGATGCCTTAGCCAAGTTAGCAAGCGTAAAAGATGCTGACACTTTGAGCATAGTACTAGTCGAACATTTATTGGCACCAAGCATTCAATCAGAAGAATCCTCGCTAACAATACAAGTGTCCGACACATGGATGACTCCCATCTTATAATATCTCGAACAAGGATTATTACCTGCAGATGGGAATAGGGCAAGGACGATTCAAAGACAATCGACTCAGTTTATTTTGATCGATCTTATATAGACGAGGATACTCAATGCCTTTATTACGGTGTGTCTCTAAGGAAAAGACTAAGGAATTGATGAAAGAAGCACATGAAGGTTTCTGTGGAGATTACGTTGGGGAGCAAATTTTGTCAAAGAAGATTCTTCGGCAAGGATATTTCTGGCCTACCATGATCGAAGATTCTATGGAATTCGTTAAGAAGTGTGATAAGTGCCAAAGATTTTCCAAGATACCACGAGCATCCCCAAATGAGCTTAAATAGATGCAAAGCCCATGGCCATTCGCAGTTTGGGGAATTGACCTAATTAGATCTTTGCCTACAGGAAAAGGGAATATCAAGTATGAAGTAGTTCTTGTCGACTACTTTACTAAGTGGGCCGAAGTTGAGCAACTCATAACAATCACAACCAAGAAAGTATTGAATTTCATCGCTAAAAACATTGTATGCCGATGTGGGTTGTCGAAAAAAATTGTCTCAAATAATGGCACACAATTTGACAGTGACCTTTTCACCGATTTGTGTGAACGAAATGGCATCACGAAGAGTTTTTTGTCAGTTGCTCATCCATAAGCCAACTAGAAGGTTGAAGCTGTTAACAAAACTCTGAAGGACACACTGAAGAAAAGGCTCGAAGAAGCAAAGGGAGCATGGCCAGAACAATTGCTAGAAGTACTCTGGTCGTATAGAACATCTCACCGAACAGCAACATGCCATACACCATTTTCCTTGGCCTATGGGTATGAAGCCATGCTACCCGTTGAGTTAGATCCACCATCACATAGAAGGCTTACATACGACCCAAGCGCGAATAACCAGTTATTAATGGAGTCTTTGGACTTGGTCAACGAAAGGCGTGAGCAGGCTCAACTTCGAGTTGCAGCTTACCAACAAAAGGTCGCTCGATATTTTAATTCTAAAGTACGCAAAAGAAAGTTTGACTTGGGAGATTTGGTACTTAGAAGGGATTTTCTCAACACTCACGACCAGGCTGCTGGAGTACTCGGAACAACCTAGGAAGGTCCATATCAAATTGAAGAAATTCTTCAACCAGGCACATACAAACTTGCTCGCTTAAATGGAGATCTTGTTCCTCGCTATTGGAATGGAGAAAACCAGCGCAAGTGTTATCAATGAACAATTAATTTTAAAGAATTGGCTTGTATTAATTTTACTTTTTACAAGTTTGTGAACAAAGGTTGGCCAGTTAGATGGTTGGTCGCTTATAAGTGTAAGATCAATTTTTGATCACTTGTACAGACACAAATTTTGTCCATTTATTACGAGAAATAAAAGGAATTGTGCGCAGCCAGTTATTCTTGCCAATTATTGTATTTGTTACAAGCATTTGCTCATTATGTGTGTTGTTTTGCTATATTATCATTTATTGCTTATAAGTACGCGAGCAATAATGTTCGAACAGGTATTGGTCATGGCAAGTGACCGAGAACCTTAAACTCCTCGATCACTTAGGGGGCATATAAGATACTAAGAGAGAAAAGCATATCAATATAGACATATGTAAACACAAGAGCAAAATACAAGAAAGCATACTACGACACAGTATTTTTCCAAATTTTTAGTTAATTTTGTGAAATCTCAATAAAGTGTTATGCTAAGTTCGGTCATACGAGCAGATGTTATAATAAAAATGAGAATATATTATAATATCACAATGAAATGTCTTTACACAGCAAGCAAGTGCTGCTCAAATGTAATTAAAATATTATAAGGAAATTAAAGTTGCCTTAGGCAGCTAATTGACTTAACACCGCGAACATATTGTTTGTATGTTTTAATTACATAAATAAAGTTTTTACTGTGTAGTTGAAGGAGGGCCCAGCTGAGGTTGTTTGTCGACTGAAGGTTCGACTTCTTCTTCAGCACCATCAATGCCTGTCGCCAAGGAAATTTCAGGAGAATCCGAGGCATTTTGGGCATTTCTCTCCTCCTTTAGGCGAGCAACACATTTGGCAAGTTCAGCTTGTTTTATCTGCTCGGGAAGATAGTCGAAGTTTGCTTTTGGATTGTTCTTCCAAAACATGTAGAAGTAGTTGAAGGTGGCTCCTCGAAACCTCTCCAAGTTTTGGGAGTTTTTCTCCTTGAGCAGCTTCACTCACTCCTCTAGACCAGTGGCCTCCTTCATGCTCGCCTCTGGATCCTCTTGAAGCTTGGATGCTTCCTTGTAGTTAGTCTTGGAAGCTTCCTTAAACTTCTCCTTGGCAGCAACAACCTTAGCCAGATCTTCTTAGCTCCTCGGTTAAAATGGAAACTTTGACTTTAGCCGCCTTAACCTTGACCTCCCATGCCTTGATCTCATCAGCATGTTTTGCATCGACCTCTTCAGCGCGACGCCAGCCGTTGTTCATGGTCAAGATACCATGTGAACATTAGAAGAATGAAGCTTTTAAAGATAATAAAAGGAAATATTGTTCGACTAAAACACAGTACAGAAGAAACTTACACTAAGGAGTTCATTGAATCCACGAGCAAGGACCTAGTTGGGTTTCAATGAAGGAAGACAGGCAAAGGCCTCCTGGCTGAGACGATGCTTGGACAATCTATTAAGTTTGTCATTTGTTGAGCTATAAGCATTTCTTAGCAATTCTGCATCAAAGGATCCTCCCGTTTGGTCGGTGGAAGGATCACTGCGAGCAGGAGGAGGAGGAGTTGTTGATCTGGAAGGAATGGGAGCTAGAGTGTAACGCCCTAAATAGCCAAGACCGCTACACTGTGTACTTATAAAGGTGCAGGACTTGCTAATCAAGTCATTAATTAAAAAATGTGGCACTAAACATGTATGAGCTAGGGTTAAAAAGGTTTTGGCCTCAAAAGTTTCTTTCTATATAATTAAGCAGTGTAATACATGGGATCCCAAAAAAAGAAATAGAGTTTAAAAGTCGGTTTACAGAATTTCCCAAATTACAGGCAACCATCAGCCATACAAAGGCAAAATAGACATTTTTGGTTCTTGCGTCCTTGCCTAAACCCCAACCGTGGCGGCTGAGCAGCTGGTCATGTACATTCGACCCGCAGAGCTCTCCAAGTCAGGGCTGATCAAGTTTGCCCTTGCCTTTACCTGAACCACGTAGCACCCGTGAGCCAAGGCTCAACAAGAAAACATAATGTGCAACACAAACAATAATAACAAATAGTCAATTCTTTAAGCACGACCATCCATCAAATAATTCACATTAACCATTCAGCATATACTCAAAATCAAGGATGCAACTAATCACATATAACATTCAAGTCTCATAATAACCAGATCACATAATAATCAGGGCCGACAACTTAGGCCGCATCCTCTGTTCACCCCACTGACTCCGGCACGCTTAAACCGAGCTCAGTGCATATTAAGCTGTCCCCGGCTACTAGTGGCCAAGTCGTGCTCTGTGCGCTGGTGTAACCCTTGGCACTCTTAGGCCATTGGTTCACTATTTAGTTTACATGGAATAACACCATCATTTCAAGCATACACGTTAGGGAACCCTTAGTCCCATTACATATATACAACTAGGTGCAGTTTT
Source organism: Humulus lupulus (assembly GCF_963169125.1). Lineage (NCBI taxonomy): Eukaryota > Viridiplantae > Streptophyta > Magnoliopsida > Rosales > Cannabaceae > Humulus > Humulus lupulus. The sequence goes on from NC_084794.1 coordinate 248,388,759, forward strand.
CTTACCTTTAGTCTCTGCGTTCACTAATTACGAGCGACGCTCCTCGAGCACGATCCGTTCCCGAGCCCTAGTCTTAACACCTAGTCATAACCAAGGTATTGGATTACTTTAATATTCAAATAAGGGTTTTCGGATACAATACTAGCTTTCGGGACTTCTAATTCCACCGAGCACGGTGGGGAAATCGATCCCGAGCACCCTAGACTACATTCCCGTGCCTAAAATCCCCAAATGTTCAAGTGTGCACCTAAGGGTTGCGACCCTTGAAACCTAGCCGCGGTCCTACCCTAAAACAGAGCCAAGGCCATCCCTGGAAGTAGACACGCGTCGCGGCCCTGCACTTGGGCACCGCGACGCTTCCTTTGGCCGAGCCTCCCTGGCTCCTTTGCATCCTAGGGCCGCAACGCTCTAGAACAGAGCCGTGGCCCTTCCCTTCGTGCCCAGAAAATCCACCATTTCCAACATCTAAACCTCATCCAAAACCATCCCAAAGCTCCCTAATTCAAAACCCATCAATCACAAAACTTTTAACATGACTCTAACAACGTAACTCACAGAAATCCAGCCTAAAAACTTACTATAATCCCATTTTTAATTTCTGAGACTCAAGAACTTAAAACACCAAAAATAGTCATACAAAACTAGAATTTAAACTTCTGAATCACAAATTGGAGCTTACCTCTTCTACTGAACCACCTCCTTGACAAATTCCTGAGTTAAAACCCAAGCTCTCAGCTTCAATTCAGCCCTTAAACAAAAAAATCATAAATACCTTAATACTTAGCCAAAAACTCAGAATTCTTACCCCAAAAACACAATTCAATTGTCACCTTAGCCTTGGTTGAGTGTTCCTTGGATAATTCTTGAGCTAATCTTCCAAATCCCCACTTCAATCCTCTGAATTCCCAGCTCAATTCCCTAAATTTCCAGTGTTTTGTGCTTTCTCCTTGAAAGAGAGAGAGAGAGAGAGAAGAAGTCGGTCTATTTTTGTTCCACTAGCTTCTGTTTTGGCTAAGTCTAACTTTGGTTACTTAGGACAATCCCGAGGCTCGGGGTGCCGGAAACGTCCCCGAGGGCAAAACGGTAAAATTCCCCAATATTCCCGCCTAGACTTCTTAACCTCAAATATATCTCCATATATTTATTTTCATAACCCGATAGTCTAAGTAACTACCCGATACCTAAATACCCCTGACTTATCCAAAGTCAAATATTAAGCCCCGTTGCGACCTTTCCCGCTATCTAGCCTTAGGATCGCCTCAAGTCGTACTCTGCAAACCTGCCCACATAATAATGTGGTTCTCACAAATACTATATATATATCACATTTACATTCATATAGTCATACGAGCATTTTTTTATCATATAATTATGCATATAAATCAATAAATTAATTCAAATCACATATAAGTCAATTATGCCCTCCCGGCACACTAATCAAGACCCTTAAGCCTTATTAGCAAATTTTGGGGTCGTTACAACTATCCCCTCCTAATGAGAATTTCGTCCTCAAAATTTACCTGAATAGCTTGGGATATTGATCCCACATTGCTGACTTTAATTCCCAGGTCGCTTCCTCGACCTTGCGATTTCTCCACAACACCTTAACTAACGGAATTGTCTTATTCCGTAAAACTTTGTCCTTCCGATCCAAAATCTGGACTGGTCGCTCTTCATAGGACAAATCAGTCTGTAACAAGTCCTCATACTTCAGCATGTGTGTAGCATCTGAAACATACTTTCGCAACATGGAGACATGGAATACATCGTGAACCCCTGACAGCGATGGTGGCAAGGCCAACCTATAAGTCACCTGTCCAATCCTCTCCAGGATCTCAAAAGGTCCAACAAACTGAGGGCTTAGCTTGCCCTTTACTCCAAATCTCCTTACCCCTCTCAATGGCGAGACTCGCAGAAACACGTGATCCCCAACCTGGAACTCCACGTCCCTACGCTTAGGATCAGCGTAGCTTTTCTGTCTACTCTGCGACGCAAGCATTCTGGCTTGAATCTTCTCAATAGTCTCATTAGTCTTCTGAACCATATCTGGCCCTAAGTACCTCCTCTCACCCATCTCATCCCAATGTATTGACAGATGTGACAAGTCGGATGGATTGCTAGTTAAGTAAGTTTATTAAATGTTGATCGCATTAAAATAAACTTGGGAGGCAAATGTTTAACCAAAAAATGTTTGCTTGCTGATGTGGCACGACTGAGGGGCACGTGGATAGCACATGACTGTTTAGTGATGACAATCTGGTCGACCAACGACCAGAATAGAAGTTGCTTGATGGATTCAAGAAAGATGTTGAACAGTACGACAGAAGATGTGCTGACATATGCGACCAGGTCTATCGTAATAATGAAACCAGAGTTCAAATATAGTTATAAGTTAGATATTTTTAAGATATTTAACCCTCTTTATGTGTAACTATTACGATTTCTGTGATTATTCAAACATGTTTGTACCAAAGTTTAAACATGGCCCATCGGCTCATATGTACATCCTTGAGCCTATAAATAAGACTTATGGGATTCATTTAAAGGAGGGCAATAATTTGTATTCAGAGAGAACTAGTGTTTTTTATTGACGAATTTTGTGTCCCTCTTTGGACCTTGTGAAACTTAGTGAACCCTAGTTTGCTGATCGCAGGTTTCAGAGTACATCAATAGAAACACTAAGTGGACGTAGGTCATTACTAATCTCTGGGGCCAAACCACTATAAATCTTTGTGCTATTTAGTTCTTGCATTCAGCTTATAAATCTTTATCATTTTAGTGACTCCGTGTCATTGGCTAAATCACCAGTCAACATTTTGGTGCTTTTATTGAGGGCTGAACTCAAGACCTTCAAGATAAACAATGGCGCAAACCTCCAGGAAAGCGGGTCAGATAGGGCAGACATCTAGAAGTGTGCCAAATCAACCTCCTCCACAAGATGTAGTAGAGGATGAGCCGCATGTGGAACTGGAAGAGGATGAGATGGATGCTGAAACGTTGAGAACGACTTTGATTGTATTGCAAGTGGAATTAGCTACTCTGAAAGCTAATCAAGAGAATGTGGCTAAAACGATGGTGCTGCCGCAAAGGGAGATTGACTGGCAGCACCGAGAACTGAATGAGCGGCAAGCTGACATGGATCGCCGGCAAAGAGATGCCACATCAGCTTTAGAAGTAGCTATTCAGTTGGCCTAGGGACAACCTGCACCAACCTCTCAACCAGATCAGCCACCAAGCTCTCACCCTCAACAAAATCCACAGTCAGAGCGTCCCCAGTATCATCATAATCCACCACACCCAAGGAGTCCTCAAGGACCAGAGCAACCTCCCGCTGCTCAACAGGAAAGACCAGCCCAAAATCCTGACAGAAACAATGACCAGCAACCACCCTCTTGATCTGCCCGAGATAACATTCAACAGCACAGGTAGAATAGGGCCGAGCAACATCCCAGAAGCCCTAGATGCCAGACAACTGGGGAACAGAACCCTCCTGGCAGGGGACAATGTCCCTCAGGAAGCAGAAGGCAAGTGGACTCAAGCTCTGCGGTCTGGGATCCCCCACGACATAGTAATGTTAGAGGACCTAATGACCACGCATGCCTCCCCTTGTCTATCAAGACGTATTAGAGGAAGAGAGGGGAACAGTGTGTACAGCAAGCCGCACACTCATAGGTCACAATTCAGAGATGACCATGATTATAATGAGGCAGACTCTGGCAGGAGGAACAATGGTCGGTAGAAGGAAGAACGAGGCAGATAACAAAATCCTTTGCCAATGGAGAACCGAGCGACATGCCAAAATGCTAGGGGGCAGCCTAAACAGCCCAATGTCTTTGACCGACTAGGTGCAAGTGAGCAAAGACATAGGGATGAGGATCTAAGGGATGTGCTCAATAATAGAAGAGAAAGACACGACGAGTAAAACCCCCAACCCCAGCCGCTCAAGCAATAATAGATGTTGTACAAGCTCAGATAGATGCCTTAAATCAGGCCGTGCAGCAGCTAGTTGGGAATAAAATGTCCCACATAGAGTTTGATCAAAGGAAGGGCACCCCATTTGTTAATAGAATTGTTGTGGTGGAAGTTCGAAGAAAATTCAAAATGCTAATTCTACCCAACTTCACAGGAGGGGAAGATCCAGTATCTCACGTGAACAAGTCTGAGATACAAATGGACATCCAAAAGGTGTCAGAAGATGCTCGGTGCAAGATTTTTCCTGCCACTTTGTCTGAATCTGCTCATGAATGGTATTTCAATTTCCCTCCGGCCAGTATAGTTTCCTGCGAGATGTTCGTGAAGGAGTTATACATACAATGCTATGCTGGTCGAATACATCCAATAGAGGCTAATCAGGTGGTCGACATTCGACAAAAGGAAGAAGAAACTCTCAAGGAGTATATCCAGTGGTTCATGCGAGCGACTTTGGGCCAAAATTGTTGGAGATGAGGGAAAGATTATGGAACTCACAGCTGGAGTGTGACACCATTCTCCCCTCTGGAGTAGTGTGTGAAAGAATGGAGTCAAGAGCACCCAAGAATTTCTGGATCAAGCAGAAAAATATATCAAACTCAAGGAGACCATTGCCAATGAAGGAAAGTCTCCAAAGGATAACCAGGGCAAGAAGGAGGACCCGACCAAAGTCGCCAATGGGTCTGGTAAGCCCAACGGCAGCGGAAAAGGTAACTGGAAGGGCGAACACTGAACCAGCGACATGTGAGAGAAATCGCCCTAAACAAAAAAGATATGAACCAAGGTTCACCAATTTCACTGCCCTGGTCGATAGCCGAGCTGAAGTGTATCAAGCCAATCATACCACCGTCCCCTTTAGGCGACCAACCCCGATCAGGAAAGGCATATCCAAAAGGGATACGACCAAGTTTTTTCATTTTCACAACGACTATGGCCATGATACCAACGAGTGTAACCAGCTAAAGGATGAGATCGAGTTCCTTATTCGACAAGGACATCTAAGGAGATATGTACGAGCAGGTGGAAGTTCTCAGCTGGAGGCTTACGGAGGCAACGACCAGGCGCATGTACGCCAATGCTAGCCTCCTCTACAGCTAGCTCTGGTCGCTAGTACATTGTTGACCATCTGGAGAATACCACATATAGCAGATGATAGTGGTAAGGAAAGGGGGAGATAAGCCAGAATCCTACGTCATGATCAGGACATTGAAATGCTGAGCATCGTGGAGCAAACTCCCAAAATATCTCGAACAGAGGAAGAATTACTAACTTTCTCCGAGCAGGGCGCACAACATGTCCGATTTCCCCACTCAGATCGTCTGGTCGTGGATGTTCAGATCGCCAACATGATGGTAAAACGAGTGTTGGTAGATACAAAAAGCTCAGTCAATATTTTGTATAAGTCTTCACTGGAAAGAATGAAATTGTCAGTGCAAGATTTAGAGCCATGCATCCAAACCATCTATAGTTTTTCTGGCGAAGGGCTAGCACCAACTGTTATATTATTTCATATAATATAATGTTAGATTAAATAATGTGACAAAATGTGATTTGTCACACCTTGTAACATATTATTGAGAGTCACAAAATTAGACACGTGTGTGTGCCCAAATGTGACATATTTTGGAGTTACAAAATCAGTTACAAATTTGCAACTCCCAAATATTACCCAATAATGTGTATATTATATGTTACACATTTGAGATTGGATTTCACAAAGCCATGATGAAATATGGCTGTTGGAGACACGTTTTTAACTCCCAATAGGTGTCTGGAGGTTACAAAATCATATGGGAAAGGATTTGGGACGTTTTGGAACGTTTTGGAAAAATGACTTTTTTGTGCTGAAAATGGCTTGTGGCCGCGGCCTAGGGGACAGAAGCCAGTGGCCGTGGCCACTGAAAAGTCCTGGCTGTGGCCAGTGAGGCTGGCATCCTATATGATTTTTCAGTTTTTTCCAAATTGAACGGTTCTAACATCCCAAATAACTCTCAAATATCCATTTTAATTCCATAAACATCCAATTAAACATTGGTAACAACCATTTTCCATCCACAAAGCACTTGGCTGGAAAATACACCATTGAGGCTTGATAATTCTAGAGAGCTATTTCCTAGAGAGATCCCTTAGTGTTTAGAGAATAGGGGAAATAAGCTTTTGGACAAAGGTTTTGAACCTTGTTCAAGTTGGTGATCCCCACTACTCTACACTTTGGTTGTGTGAGAGTTTGTCCCTTTTATTGGTTTTCTTTTCATTATGTTGTTCTTCTTGTATTATTAGTGTATTGAGTTTGTAATCCTCTACTTCTATTTCTATTTACATATTCATTGGTATCTTTTGTTTTAGGGTTTTAGTTATGATAATTCTCTTCCTTCTCTTATTTTTATTTACTTGTATTTTGAGCAATTGAGTTGTAATATTTGTTTAATCAATTACCTTGTCTATTGTATTCTTTGCATAGAGTTGTATTTTGGTTTTTTTCCATATTTCCATTGAGTATAAAAATATATTCTCTAACACCAACAGGGTCGACCAGACTCCCAGTCACAGCAGGAACTTCACCTGCGAATAGGACATTACTCACTACTTTTATAGTAGTTGATTGTCCATCTGCATATAATGATGTGATCTATTGACCCATACTCGTCGATCTGCGAGCCATAACTTTGGTCTGGCATCTGGCCATGAAGTTTCCAACCGATGTAGGAGTTGGATGCGTGTTGGGAAACCATCAAGAAGCTAGAGAATGCTACAATTCCTTGATCACAAAGGCAAGAAGAGGCAAATCGGGAAGCGGAGCTGAAAAAATGTTGCTAGTAGTAAATGAAACGTAAGCCCAATTAGGTGAACATGTCAGCAAATAGGGCGTTGCCCAAAGTGAGAATAGGGACTTAGATCCTCGCTTTGGGGATTTTGAAGAAAACATTGGGCCTATGGAGGACTTCGAGGAGTTCAAACTAGAAGAGAAAGATCTGACCAGGGTTGTGAAAGTCGTTGGCTAAATCATCAGTCAACAAAACTAATCTATACCACTCATAATTTTGTCTAATATGTTTTAACTGAACTCCACTATTCCAAGAGATATGTCTTTAAAAAAAATTAAACTAAACTATACCACTCATAATTTAGCAAAAAGGCTGTGTAGTAATGAATATACACCAAGCTGAAACTATGTGCCTATGGGGGTGTGAATAATTATTTAGTTTAATTTTTTGGTTTAACATTTACTTGAAGAAAAGTAGTGCATCCATTTATATGATGGGTACAACCATCTTAATACTTCTCGATGGATTTCATGAGGGCACTGTATGCATGGGTAGCCCAGATGCGATGCCAAATGTTGGTGGGATTGCTAGCTGCATTTCTGCAACCATTATGAATCTCCGGTCCAGAACTAGGGACCAATATGCTCCCAATGATGACAAGAATGAAGTTGGCTAGGAAATACTCATTAACTTCTTCATAATGAAGGAGATTTTTCTCCAAATTCGATAATAAGATTCTAAGGCTGTCAACAAAGATCTTAACCTTCAAATCTGTTTCAAGGACCCGATGTCAGCAAGGATTTTTCAACAAGACATGGACATTCCAAATGGCAATTTGCCGATAGGCAATGAACTAATGGGTTGTACACCTAGGAAAGTTTAAACTTAGATAGGAACCAAATCCATCCTTCACAACCATGGACTTCTGATCCTCGGATAGGGTATTCGCTATCCTAACCACTTGTTCGAATGAACATCGACTCACAATGTCACACAAATCAACCTCCACACCAGGTTCATCATCCACAAACTTCTCCCTCTCAATATGACCAGAAGGTGTCAGTGCCACACCATTCAACTTCTTTCATTTAGTCTTGCTTACTTGGTTCTCCTCTTTCTACTTTAGAGACTTACATGGAGAAGATTTATCAACAGCTTTCTCCTTCTCACACTTACTGGTGGAGCCAGCGTTGAAAGCATCCCTAAACTGTCCAGTGAGCTACTTATGCATCTGCAAATGAAGACACAAGATTACATTGATTCTTGTATGATAAATAACAAAAAAAAAAAACAAATGAAACTGATTTTACAAGTAAGTTAACATACCCCAAAATGTTGAAGCCTATTTTGCACATTAAGCAAGTGTTACACCTAAATTTAGAGAATAAATAAATAGCCTTGAAATGTAGGTTTGTAAGTTATAAGCTCGAAGTTAACAAGTATTGGCGTTATAATTGCACAAATAAACATGAAGTTCTAGTGCCACATCATCATCACATGAGCATGAGTTGGAGGCTCGAAGGTGAAGTCTCCTCCAAAATGATGAGTTTGAAAAACTAGTCGAGCAAAGAGGTGGCGGCAACTGGAATGGTGAGTTCGAAGTTACGTGATCTCAAAAACGTATTGAAGCAGTGTTCAAGCTTGAAGACGCATTAAACATACACACAAAAAAATCTGTTAGGAAACCCCTATTTCTTTTGGATTAGGTTAAGTCGTGTATTGAGTCCCTATTTTTATGTGATCTTTATTTAAATAATGCATTTAAGTTGTATTATTATTCAAATATTCATTTGAATTTAGATTTGAATATATATTGTAACTTCCCTAAACTTATGGGAAGATATTCTTGTAACTAGGTCTATAAATAACCTGAACTGGTCATTTTTACACAAGCACAACTTGGTATTGAGAAACGCTCTGTGAAGTTGCTCTTTCTTGAAACTTTAACATAGACCAGTTAATAAAAGTGACTTGTGGATGTAGGCATATTTTAACTACTGAACCACGTAAAAAAATCTATTTCTTTTCTTTTCTTTTCTTCCTGTTTAATTGCTCTACATAATTAAGGTGATGAAAAATGACGTCAATAGTTTGGTGCTTTCGTTGAGAGCATTAAGAAATTCTTCCTACCGTTTAGTGAAAAACTTCCTGCTTAGCAATAATGGCTGCCCTAAATATTCCTATAACCAGTGGATTATCACTTCCCCAAATCCCTGAGGAAAATACTCCATGTACTAAGGAGAATCCTCGAAGGCCTGGCAAACAACTAGTCATGGACTGGAGTCCCGATGAGAGGAGTGCCTCCTCATCTCCCAGAGGATGTCTTGGTCAAAGTTTTAGACCTAATGAGTAGAATTATTGTAATTCGTAGAGGTATGTGCCATCATTTGATCTCAAAAATCGTAGGCTATGTGAATAGTTAGTCGAGGCAACACGATTAAATGAAGAGATGGAAAGACAAGCCACTGAGACCCAGGCACCCGTGGTGGACTAGGGGGCGACCTCGTGGAAGGACTGCTGCCAGGATGGTCAAGCAAAGGGCCCAAAGGCTCAATCAAAGCCTAGGGAAAATACTGGAGAAAACCTGCCCAGGGTATCATCACGAAACCCTGCCTAAAACAACCCAGCTAGGGACATTCCCCACACCTTGAGAATAATCTAGCTCCCTTGGTAGCTCGGAGTAGTAACCTAGGACCTGTCGGGAATAATAATAAACCTGAACCTGCGAGGCCAAACGATGAAAGGCCACCAACATCTCCTATCAGACATACTCCATCACCAATCAAACATCCCTTCCCCCACTCGGGGTGTACCTCATCAAGCTCCCAGCGGAAATTGAGCTGGGGAGAGAGAGCCTCAGAGGACTTTTCAAAGTGCAAGAAGCAGAAATTGAGACAGGACCCGTCATTCTCGACCCGAGAACATGGGAGAATGCGAGGTCTTAGTGGGGGCGTGTCAGGAGCATAGACAAGCTAGTGATCGCTAAAATATGTTGTGAAAGTATACACAATCGATTCAATAATAAAATAGTAAGTAAAGTATCGTTCCCACAAGGGCTGTCAACAAATTACCAATAATTGCGTTTAAATTTCTATTTGGCTGTCAAAAATAGAGTGATTTTTAAACTAAGACTTAAAATTGAAATAAACTTTGCAATAATAAAGATTGATTAAAGAATTTAAAAACCTAGGGTATTAACTTCATCGGCTTTTCAACATGTTAATCTTACTAATCAACGCATATAATTCTTCAATTTCTATCCTAATAGCAGGTTAACTAAAACAATCCTAATTCTTTTTCAAGAAAAAAAGATCTCAACCTATATGCAAACTTTCTACATATCTGTGATAAGTTTTAACATATAGCAGGCATGAAGCATAGAAACCCTAAACGATACACAAACCCTATAAGTACTATCATCCTATATGCAATTTATGTCTATATGATTATACAATATTTTACTCTCCCCTCTCGGATCTCAAATCAAAATCATAAATCCTGTAAATAGTGATCAATTATCCACACGCATTAAGCACAAATCATATAGATAAAGGATAGAAGAAGTATAAATTATATAAATTTCATTGAAAATTAACAAATATCCAAGTGACTACATTAAACCCTAGAACATATGTTTAGTTCATATCAGACATGACTAAAATCATAAAACAATTGTTCAGAAACATAAAATTAAACTACTAAAAACTAAGAGAAATGTGAAGAAAAATAGATCAATAATGTTGAACAGCTGCTAATCCCGAATCCAAGAAGTCTCTGAAAATTCATAACTAAAAACACTAATCCATATCTTAATTTATAATGTTGTAAACCTAAATAAGAAATTTTTTTCTCTTCAGGGAGGTGTGCCGCAACCCTTAAGGGACCATGCCACGGCCCGTGTCTTCAAAATGCCCAGGAGATTTGTGCCTCCGTCTTTAAGCACCGCGGCCCTTAAACTCCATGTCCCAGCCCATGTGAAAACCCTGATTTTCTTTGCACTCTGCCACTCATCATGCTGCGACCCTAAAGGGCATGCCGTGACATTAATTCCTCCCAGATTTGGGTAGTTTCTAACTTTGCTAAAGTCGCGGCCCTTAATCCCATGCCGCGACTCTAATTCTATTTTTTTTTTCAAAACTTGACCATTTTAAGTTCGACCTTCATCAAAACTTCATCAAAACTTATTCTAACTCCTCCTTGATGGCAATTTGACTCAAACAACCACAAAAAGATCCATTTTTACACCATTTCTTCTTCTTTTCGCGTTTAGCTCATAATTCATAACACAATCCTACAATAAAGACAAACATGAGCGTAATCTTGCAATGAACAAACATAAAGACTCAAGATTATGGCTCGCAGCGCAAGCTCCCCTTCTGGTAGAATTGATTCAGGAGAGAATTAATCAACTTGAGGAAGCATTCAGGCTCATTCAAGAAGGGAAAAATAAAGAAAAGGCTTACGATTCAAATGAGGAGCTTATCTCGATCACACCATTTCCAAATGGTTTCAAGATACCCCACGTGACGCCCTACGATGGGACTACCGACCCGGGCAGCCATATGAGCACGTTCAATATTGTGATGCGAGCCAACAATGTTTGATATGAGCTTAGATGTATGATCTTCTCCACCAAACTCACTAGACCAGCAAAGAACTGGTTTGAAAAGTTCCGAAGACACTCGATCTCATCTTGAGATGAGTTTTCTAAGCAGTTTAAAAAGTAGTTCCAAGCTTCAAAGAGAATCAAGCCTGAGGCTTCCACCCTAACAAATGTTAGACAACAACCAGGTGAAGCACTGAAGAACTACCTGGCGAGGTTCATTATAGAGGTAGCTCGAGCTCACAATGTTGATGACAACGGTCTTCTTATGGCAGTAAGCATAATAGTCGAGTTCACCACTCGGGCCCAGAGGTTTGTCAATGTAGTGGAGGAAAGGTTGGCACTTTAAATGGCTCCTCCGCCCTCAATAACTAGAATAATGTTAACTCAGCCACTTCCTCGGCTACGCCCTCCCTGACACAACCCACAAGAGACAATTCTTCTATGAGAAAGAAGAATGAAGGGAACCACCCTGAGGTTGATGGGGATAATAAAAATAAAGGAGATAAACACTTATCCATTATACAATATATATCTAGCTCACAGATACTTTGGAGAATATATTAGTTGTGAATGAGAATCAAGTCCCCTTTAGGCGACCCGATGCAATGCAACATCAGAGAACTAAGTGGGATTCAAAAAAGTTCTGCAAATTCCACAGAGACGTGGGCCATTCAACTGAGGAATGTAGACAGTTAAAAGATGAGATTGAGGGTTTAATCTCGAGAGGCTACCTTTCAAAGTATATACGAAACTAGAATCAAGTCCAGGCTTCACCTGGTCAAAAAGCCATTCTGATTCAATCTACCAAACAAGCTACAACCCCACCTGTGAGGGAGGGTAGTCCACATCCCCCAATCGATGAAGAAGATGTAATAACCATCGTGGGGGGGACCACACATTGCTAGGTCAAGAAGAAATGTTCAGAAGAGGTATGTCCAAGAGTGTAAAATGAGAGATGGATCTCCCTAAGTGCCTGAACTACAAGCTCCGAAACAACAAAGAGTTGAATCCCAACCTATCAGTTTTAGCGAAGAGGACACTTCGCACCTCTAATTTCCACATAATGACCCCTTGGTCATAACCTTCCAACTTGCCAATAAGAGGGTGTGTTGAGTCCTAATTGATAACGAGAGCTCGATCAACATCCTATATAAAGCGACCTTGGAAAAGATGGGCCTGTCTGTTCAAGACCTTAAAGCCTATGCAGCGACGCTGTATGAATTCTCAGGAGAGGTAATCTCCAGTACAAGGTATATCGAGCTCCTAGTAACCTTGGGAGAATACCTAGTCTTGACAACCAAGATGCTTGAGTTAATCATGGTAGACACCCCATCCGCCTACAATGTCCTGCTCGAGAGATCAGCCCGATCGGGTTGGGGGAAGTTTCATCTGTCAGGCATTTGGCCATTAAATTCCCAACTCACAGTGGTATTGGGTACTAAAGGGGGATCGATTATTAACCCGAGAATGCTATAACATCTCGATGAGGGGAAAAGGCCAAGCTAGTGCGCAGTCCCTAGTAATCATTGAAGAAATGGATGAAGTAGTATACGAGGTCGGCGAAGAGATCGACCCAAGAGTAGAAGAAGATAGGGCTGATCTCGGTCCGATCGAAGAGCTTGAATATATTCAGGTTGATGAAAAGGACACCACCAAGGTGGTAAAGATTGGGAAGAACCTCCCAAAGGACGCAAGATAACATTTAATTCGCTTATTGAGGGAGAATAAGGATGTATTCGCATGGTTGCACTCAGATATGATTGGGATCAGTCCCGATGTTATGAGCCATGCGTTAAACATTGACAAAAACTTCCCTCCAAAACAGCAGAAGAAAAGACTCCTCGACGATGAGAGGAAGAAAGCCTTGGAAAAAGAGGTCGATAGATTAAAAGAAAATCAATTTATTTGAGATGCTTTCTACCTAGAATGGATTGCCAACCCAATATTGGTCCCTAAACCCAATGGAGAGTGGTGAACATGCATTGAATATTCGGACCTCAACATAGCATGTCCAAAAGACTGTTTCCCTCTGCCTCGAATCGATCAGCTCATGGATGTAACCTCACGTCATGACATTATATCATTCATGGATGCATATTCTGGATATAAACAGATAGCCATTCATACACCTGACCAGGAGCATACGAGCTTCATGACTGATAAAGGGTTGTATCATTACAACGTGATGCCTTTTGAGCTCAAAAATGCTAGGGCAACATATCAGAGATTGGTAAATAGATTGTTTCCCTAATAGATAGGAAATAACATGGAAGTGTATGTGGACGATATGCTGGTCAAGTCCAAGCACAATAATAACCATGTTGATGACCTCGCACAGTGCTTTGCTATACTTCGGAAGTACAACATGAGACTCAACCCACAAAAGTTCTCATTCGGAGTATCTTTAGAAAAGCTTCTCGAATTTATAGTAAACTCTCGAGGCATTGAGGTAAACCTGGATAAGATAAGGGCCTTAATTGAAAAGCTTTCACCTCAAAATCATAAATATGTCAAGATTCTAACTGGACGTATGGCGGATTTGAGTAGGTTCATCTCGAAATCTATGGACAAGTGCTTACCATTCTTTAATCTTCTGAGAGGGGGCAAAAAGTGTGAATGGTTAGATGACTACAAGCTCGCTTTTCTGGCTCTCAAAAAGCATCTTGCTAAGCTACCTATCTTATCCAAACTAGTTACGGGGGAAATATTGTATTTATACCTCACTAAAACCGAGCATGCAGTTAGTGAAATGCTTGTTCAGGAGGATAAAAAAGTACAAAAACCTGCCTATTATATCAGCAAAATAATACTTGGGGCAGAATCGAGGTATCCACTGATGGAAAAACTCGCATTGTGATGGATACATGTGTAATGACCCAAATTTTCTAATAAGGTTTAGGACCTTGATTAGGAGGCGGGGAGGGCCATAATTGATTTATTATGCCATTAAATTATTATATGCATGTTTATGTGAATTATATTATTATATGATGATAAATGCATGCATATGGGTCCATTTTTCATTATAAGGGCATTTTGGTAATTTGGCCCGTTGAGGGCACATTTGTATATTTTCATGCATGTTGGTGAATTTTAAATAAGGCCACATCATAATGTGGATTTGTTCGAGCCATTCGGCATGAGACGATCTTTGAATGCAAGTTATCAGTTTGGTCATAACAGGGTTAATTTCGGGGCTCGGGGTGAGTCTCGGGGTAATTTGGTGATTAGTACATTACTGGGAATTAATGGGTAATGGGATATGATTTATTGTCATTTGAGAATATTGATAATAAAGGGAATTGGAGGGTCTTAATTATGATTAACGAGATAGACGGAAAATGATGATTTTACCCTTGGTGGCTGTTAAGGGTTTTAAATAGGCTTGGGGGCATTTTGGTCTTTTGACCTAAGGGATATATATATATATATATATGAACTAAGAAGGATATAGAACTGAACCAAAACATAGCAATTCTTCTTCCTCTCCCGACCAGTTTTTCTCCATCTTTTCTCTTTGGATTTTTAAGCTATATTTGAGGAACCAAGCTAGGGAGTTGAGCCTTGATGGTCTAGGGGTATGTTCCACCATTGAAGAGGGTGTGATACTGAGCTTGAGGTAAGTTTCTAGCCATTAAAACTCAGGTTTATGCTCTATTTTCCTTTTGGTTTTCAGCTTGATTTCTAGTTTGGATAGATGAGAATTGATGGGAGTTTTTGGCAAAGTTTGCTTGGGTTATGATGCCTAGGACATGTAAAGTAGATATTTAGGTTCATTTGGGGGTTTGGATGGAGTTTGGGGTCAAGTTTTTAAGGTTAGAAATGGTGAAGTCGAAGGAGGAAGAGCCAGGGTTGTTTCAGCCTGGTCCTAGCGCTATAGCGCCAAAGGGAGGGCACTACAGCGCTGTCCAGGGCCAGGCTACTCTGGTTGTAGCGCATGGGTGCTAGAGGGGAAGCGCTGCCCTGCTTTTCCTGGTTCACGTTTTGGGCATTTTTGAGGGTTTTTGGCTCGGGGTTTCAATTCCTAAGGCTCGGGATCGAATCTACTATTCGTTTGAGAACAATTCGAGGTTCCGGAAGTGAGGTTTAGGTCAAGAACCTTTTATTGTTGATTTCATTAATTGGATTCCATATTTGGTTATGACTACGTGACCGCTAAGGGATCAAAGGATTGATCGTTCTCAAGAGTTGTTCATTTGTTATTTCTTGCTCGAACTAGAGGTAAGAAAATTGCACCCAGTATGTGAAGCATGAGAAACATGTGATTAGGGCATGACATGAATATTGAATATGAGATTGATCAGAGCTTGAGTCTCTGTAATTGTGCATGATCATAATTATGCTAGTGATTGTTAAGTAAGCATGCTGAATGCCCTACATTTGGATATTTGACATATGATATATGCCTGGTTGCATTGTGTACTTGTGTGTGGCACTGACCCATGAGTTAGAAATCGGCACGAGCCGTATGGTATTGGCTTAAGAGTCAAGAACGGCACTGATGTGTTCAACCCAAGCTGAAATGATTAGATCTAATAACATAAGCACTGAAGGACTCATCATGATCATTAGATCTTGACTAACCTCAAGTTTGAAGAAAACTAAAAGCGCTTGTCTAGCCTAATGGCTAGTCACTTAGAGACAGGGCCAGAAGGCCCAGGTGACTGCATCGTCACATGGCTAAGGGTGCAGAGCCCATGTTAGTGACTCATTCATCAGTCACTCATCTGGTTTAAGCTAGTGACTCACTCATCAGTTACTTATCTGGTTTAAGTTAGTGACTTACTCATCAGTCACTCATCTGATTAGGGCTACACGCCCCAACATGGTTATCAGAACCTCAAAGTGTTAAGCACTCATCTGATTTGGGCTATAAGCTCCAACATGATTATCAGAATCTCAAAGTGTTAATCACTCATCTGATTAGGATTGACTTGATAGTCATCCATACAAAGGGTAAGGCCCACAATCATTATCTGGACTTATTTACATGCATGAATAAGGATATTATTGCTAGGCATGCACATTATGACTTATAAACATGCTATTACTGTTCATGAGCATATTGAGTTTTCTTGCTGAGCTTCGGATCACGGGTGCTATGTGGTGCAGGTAAAAGCAAAAGAAATATGGACCATCCTTAAGTTGGAGAGCTTAGGTGGTGATGTGTACATATGCGGCTGCTCGACTGCCACGGCCAAGGGTTGAAAGAGGAACTAGGGTTAAACCCTATTTTTCCGCTTAGGTTGGCTGGTTGTAAGTCTTTTGTTGTAATTAACCATTAAATTATATTTTTGGGATCCCAATGTATACAGTAAACGTTTTATTGAAATGTTGTATCTTAACAAAAAAAATTAACCCTAAACCGCTAAGCATACTTAGTTACACGATTATGGCCAAATGACTCGATTAGCGAGTTTAGCACTGTTTAAAATGCACACCGTAACGGTCCCTAGGTAGTAGGGCGTTACAACATGCGTCCCGAAAACTTTGACCTTACATTCAAGCACACCCCATACATGTGCTGACTAATCAACCGTTGAGACAAATATTATCAAAATTTGAAGCATCCGGAAGACTAATGAAATGGGTAGTCAAACTTGGACAGTTTGAGATTATGTATCACCCGAGAACGACGATAAAGGATCAGGCCTTGGATGACTTCGTAGTTGAATGTACATGGATAACCAACAAAGAAGTCGTAACCCCAGCCCGCGAGCTATGGAGACTATATGTCGATGGATCCTCTAACAAAAATGGATCGGGGGCAGGCATTATCCTAATAACCCCATCAGGAAACAAATTTCATTTAGCTTTAAGGTTTGGCTTCGAGGAATATAATAACAAGGCTGAATATGAGGTACTATTAGTAGGGCTTCGAATAGCTTTCGATCTAAAAGCTAAAGCCATTCACTGCTATAGTGACTGTCAATTGGTTGTCAACAAAGTCCTATTGAATACCAGGCTTGGGGCACTAAAATGGCAGCATACTAGGAAAAAGTCAAAGCAACATTCAGAAAATTTGAGTTCTACGCGATTGAGCAGGTTCCACGAGAACAGAACTCGAATGTAGATGCTCTAGCTGGACTCGCGATGACCAGGGAAGCTGATACACTTAATGTGGTACCAGTAAAATTTTTGCCAGAATTGAGCATAACGGAGCCTAATTAAGTCGAGGTCTATATGATACACACACAACCTACTTGGAAGACACCCATAATTAACTACCTCGAAACCGAGAGCCTCCCACCAGATCAGAACAAGGCTCGATACCTGATGTACATAGTACCAAGATATACTATCTTGGAAGGGGATTGGATAGAAATGGATATTTCATGCCATTTCTAAGATGTGTAACTCCACTCGAGGCTAAAAAATCCTAGACGAAATTCACGAAGGATTTTGTGGAGATCACACCGGGGGCATAGCCTCTCAAAGAAGGTAATTAGGCAAGGATATTTTTGGCCTACTGTAAAGACACACTCATTCAGATACATCAAGCGTTGCGATTAGTTTCAATGGTTCACCTTAGTACCTTGAGCTCCACCAACCGAGCTCACCATGATGAGCTCCCCATGGAAATTCGCAGTATGGGGAATCGACCTTATAGGATCTTTACCAACGGGAAAATGTGGAGTCAAATATGCTATGGTTGTTGTGGATTACTTCACCAAATGGACCAAGGTTGAACCTCTAGCCATAATCACTTCAAAAAAATTCTTGGGTTTTCTGGTAAAGAACACAATTTGCATATATGGGATAGCAAGAAAGATTGTCTCAGACATGCGATCTAGTTCGACAGCGATCTATTCACACACTTCTGTGAGAAAAATGAGATAATTTAAAGTTTCTCCTCAGTAGCCCATCCACAAGCAAACGACCAGGTCAAAGCCGTAAACAAGAGTCTAAAGAGTTACATGAAGAAAAGGCTTGAAGAATCTAAAGGAAAATTTCCAAAAGAATTACCAAAAGTCCTATGGCTTATGGAATGACAACTCGGACCTCAACCAGACATACAATATTCTCCCTAGCATACGACTGTGAAGCGATGTTGCCAATCAAAGTCGAAGTTCTCACTATCAGACGAGTAGCATATAATCGTGACTCAAACCAATTTCTACTCGAAGAAGCCTTAGATTTAATTGATGAAAAGTAAGATGAAGCGTAGCTTAAAAACGTTGCATAACAGCAAAGGGCTACAAGATACTTCAATAAAAGGGTCTGAGACAAACACTTTGGATTGGGAGATTTGGTGCTTAGGCGCATATTTTTGGCCACACGAGACCCCTCTACAGGAGTGCTCAGGCCTAATTGGGAGGGACCTAACCAAATCAAATCCATCATTCAATCTGAAGTATACAAACTAGTGAGATTGAATGAAGAGATGGTTCCACGAGCTTGGAACGGTGAACATCTACGACCTTATTATCAATAATGTAGGAATGATGTTTATTTAGTTGTAATCACGTTTATATTTTTTGTTTTTATTATTCATAAAGTACAATTTCTTCTTCAAATTTTGTTTTTTTTGTTAGATTTTTTGCAAGCTCTCAAAATTCAATAACCTAAGATTTCACAAGCGTAAGAATATAAGGGGGGCATAAGTGTTATACAATCATACCATAGGCTCAAAAAATAATGCATAAATAAAAATAGAAGCTAAAACAATAATAATTAAAGTGCATGGATCGCTAATAAATATCCATAACCAGGCACAAGCCTAACTTAACTACTAGTCTAGAATAACCAACAATATTCATAAATCAAGACAGAGCTGGAATTTTTTGCAAAATAGTTTCAACCTCGAAACCTTGAGACCATACTTGAGGATGAGGAAAAGTTACTATCGCTAAGCAAGAAATAACTAGACTAGTGGAACTACACACTGACAAGTGTTTTTAACGCAAAAATACATGGTATAAGTAGTCTTCGAGCTTGAATATAACGAGGTCAAAATTGTGTAATCGAATGAACTATGTATGAATATATAGAAGTTCAAACCTAAGCACGAATTGAATTTGTGCAGATAAACAAATATAAAAGCAGGTCCTTAGTAGCATGCTCAAAATATTTCGACCTTTGAATATGATGCATAGTTTTAAGGAGAAAGCTATAAGTAGATAATCTACTTAAAGATTTTGAGACAAAAATTTAAGCATAAAACTACTGATAAAAATATATGAATATTCACATGAGATAATAGGGCAGCTCGAACCTGAGCTATAGCGTAAATTGTCTCAGCCCCAAGGACCTAATAGAATATATACAGTAAAAAAATAAAGGACATAACCCTTGTTAAGAAATAATAATAAACTACTCTTAAGCAGTTGGAGTGGACTCAGCTTCTTCGCCCTTCTCCTCCTCTCCACTGGCCTCAACAATAGTGCCCACAATTGCCTCCTTTTTTGCCAACTGAGCCTTCCATTTTCTCACAAACTCCTCCTCTTTGTCTAGCAGGAATAAAGTGTCAATATGAGGGTTCAATGGCCACATTCCATGCATGGCTCTATCAGTGGCCCACTCCTTTTTGGCTACAAACTCTTTGAGCATGCGCTTCTTCTCATCCTCAAGGATCTCATAGGCTGTGTTTTTTCTCCTCTTTGAGGCTCTCAACCGCTGAAGGACTTTTATCGAGCTCAACTTTGGCAACATCGACGTCTGCAGTCTTCATGTCAAGCTCTGCCTTCAGACAGTTAGCCTCGGCCTCAAAGGAGGCAAGCTTGTCTTGGGTTTCTTTAAAGGGAATTCTTGGCCTTGGCCTAAGCT
The DNA here is from genome assembly GCF_963169125.1 of Humulus lupulus. Taxonomy (NCBI): domain Eukaryota; kingdom Viridiplantae; phylum Streptophyta; class Magnoliopsida; order Rosales; family Cannabaceae; genus Humulus; species Humulus lupulus. The sequence continues at coordinate 248,408,865 of NC_084794.1, forward strand.
CCCTTGGCCTCTTTCAGGTCATCTTCCATTCAGATTCAGGCCTAGTGAGCATCTTTGGCCAGCTTCTCACTAGTCATGATCTTAGAAGATAAAAGGGAGCACTGGCGCATGAACCCGAGGAGAGTCTAAAAGGAAAATAATGATAGTTAGAGAATAATTATAAATACTAATGCTTTATCCCCAGAAAGGACTTTGCTGGGGGGACAAGGAGGAGGTGGAGTTTTTCTCTTTGGGGGAGGAGGAGTTTTGCTTCTTGGCTCACCAGGAGTAGCCTTCGAGGTCACCAAAGACGGGTCCTTGACGACCTTCGCGACCTTAGAAGGATGCACATCCTTCTTCAAGGACGCGCGACCTCGTTTGCCACCTTGGGCTTTAGGCGGCATCCTGAGAATGATATCGAGCTCTAAATCCATATCACCTGAAAAACAAGAGTATATTAGCAATTGGTTATTATATCAAGATCAGAAATAGTTAGTAGGGAAACCTAACCCGATGATTTAGTTGAGCTTGAGCTTGAGGACTAGGAAATCCCTCTATCTTCTGAAGATTTTAAGGGAGTACCTTCTCGGTGGGTGGGGGATAACCTAGACAAATTCCTATATTCATTGGTTCAATATTGAACCACTATCCCTTCCCAAACCTCATTTAAACTACACACAGTTTGAAATCTACCTAACCAACTATCATCTCTGTGAACCTTAAAATCTACTCCCGACCAAATAGAAAAGTTGTTCTGGGGATTGTTAAAGAGAACAAGGACGTTGGGCTCATATTTCAAAAGAGTTGGAGATCATATGGACATTTCCAACACTACTTTACCTTTTGATGAGCCTGGCGACACATCATCTTGAGCATTGCTACCTAACCCGGAAGGCCTCGCTAGCTCTATGTTCGAGTCCTTTCATTTCTTTTTATTTAAAGAATTTAAAGGGCGAGGAAGAGGGACATCTTCCCATTGAGTATATTTATGTGTTGGAAAGTCGTCTGTAGACTCGCCTTCATCATGGAGCTTGTAGAGGAATAACTTATCCTTATGTAAGAGATAGAGGAGAGATCATTGCCCATATGGGAGCTTCAAAATTTTCTCTCTATAGTCCACCGTATCTTGGGTTGGAATTGGGCGATCGTAGTTGACTGAAAAGAACAAGAAGGAGTGAACGTTCGAGCTTGGAAAAGATCAAAATAAAAACTATTTTAATAGATTGGTAACTCACGAGGGCGTTGGAATGAGAGGAATTTGGACAATTTGTGAATGGGAGAAATTTTCCCTTGAAGCATTTGTTGGCGCATTTAGGCGTGGGCGTAGAAGGCGCGAATGCCCCACTATGTAAGGCCTAGCCCACCATAGGCGTGTACACGCACCTCTGCTACACTTAACAAATCCTTCGCATAGCGAGGGGTTACTCGGTGCTCATGCATACGCGGGCGCCACAAGACTAAGACCCACTTTGTTTGTGGCTTAGAGCCTCGGTTGGGGTGCAAGGCGTGCGAAGGAGAAGGCCTCGCTATGCAAGGTTGAACCAGTGGGGAAAGGCGCCTCACTAGGCACCGTTATGCAAGGCTCGCGGGGTAGGACGCCTCGCTACGTGAGGCTGGACCAATAGGAAAGGCACCTCGCCATGTGCCTTTGTGCGAGGCTCGCGAGGTCAGGACGCCACGCTACGCGAGGCTGGACCAATGGGAAAGGCACCTCGCCAGGCACCGTTGTGCGAGGCTCGCGGGGTCAGGAGTGCCTTGCTACGTGATACTGGACCATTAGGGGAAGGTACCTCGCTAGGTGAGGCATAACCCACCTGCGGGGCCGAGATGCGAGTGTGGCGCACTATGCGAGGGGCCAAGATACGCGGGGGTGGCTTGCTGCATGAGGGACTGAGGTGCGTGAGTGACTCGCTACGCGAGGGGCTGAGGCGCGCAAGGGAAGCTTGCTACAAAGACCTCCATAGGGCTCTCCGTGGGTCACACATTGGGGTCTTTGGATAGAGGCACCTGTGAGGGCCAGTCTAGCCATGCAAGATATGGGCTAGGCCCCGTGGGTACCAATGTCACCCACCAATGGATTGGCCTGAACACATGTGCATCCCTAATGTCACGAACTCTTCCCATGACATCTAAGGGAAACCCACTATACCGTAGAGATGAGTTCCCAAGATCAACAACACTTACTAGAATGGGAGAAAACTTGGAAAGATGATGTGTCTCGGACATATAAGAAGGACCATTAGTTACAAGGCATGTATAGGAGTACGGGATGTACAATCTCGAGGAGGACAGAGGCGTGGCCCTGACATCCGCGTCTGACAAGTAGTGGCGGTACGAACCCGTATGGAGAGTGGAGGCACTACCTAAGCACCGTCGACCATATACCAGAGTCGACAGTACGATGTCCTACGCCACTACTCTGGCATTGTCAAGGTAGACACCACTATGTCCTGAGCCACTACCCTGGCAATGTACCTGCATATGTCCTTGTCCCCTGGGACCTACTTGTATCAGGGGCCAATAGAGCCCACCTATAAATAGGCTTCGACCCCTCAGTTTAAGGGATTGGAAAATTCTTTGTATCCATAGACAATTAAGGAATACATGATCTTTGCTCCCTTGTAGTTCTGTATTTTTGCTCTTTCAAGTTCTTTCCATCTTCTTCCTAGCTATCTTTTGCAATATAATTTGAGTTTTCTAACCTTATATCGTTGATGAGTTCTCACCGTCAACAGTTTGGCGACGTCTGTGGGAAGAACGAGTATCAAGCTAATGTTCTTTCATCACCTTCAGAAAGGGAGAAATGCCAAGGCGTTCGAAATGCCAACATCAACTACAAGATGTTGAGGTTTTCCTAGACGAAGAACAACTAAGGGCCTCCTAGAAGGAACCCCCTCTACCTAAGCAGAGGGACATGCCGGAGCAATGCCCTCCACCAATGAAGGAGAAGGAAGCATCGTCCCCAGCTATCTGGCCCGACGGAGGTCACCCAGAGCCACCAGCTCCTCCACATCCCCAATCCTTGGTGGCACCCCGCTCCGGCCACCGAGACCCGGGTCCCTCGATGCAGAGGCCAGGAAAAAGTCCCCATGTACACTCGGTGAGTTCCAGCTCGAGGACTCGCTTCTATGTGGACGAAATTCGTGAGTTGCACAAGAAAAACCGAAAGTTAGAAGCCACACTAGAAAACATGCAGGAGGTCTTAAACGACCTTTCGCAAGGAAAGTCGAGCCTACTCATTCCGAAGCACAAGGAGAAAGAGCAAGAAAGAAGGGAATCCGCTGTCCCCATGGACGATGGGAGAACCCAACTCTCCACCAGCAACACCCCAAGACAAAATACCATGAGGGACTTAGACCGGCGAAATATCCCCAGGAGCAGAGACAGAAGAACAACGATGGTCTTTGGAATGAGGCCGAAGTCACCTCTAAGGAAGTGATGCCTGACCTAAGAGAAAAGCTCAATGAGAAGAGGTCAAAAGTGAGGACGACGCCCCCTGTGGCCCCTCTGAAGGACGGAGAAAAGAGAAAGGGAAATCCCACTGAGATAAGGGACTCCTTACATAAGAGGCGAAAAGAGCTAGACACTGAGATGAGGAGCCTTTGGAGCAAGATTTTCACAGCGTAAGGGGGCACATTAACGATGAAGAATTCGAATACGAGTCACCTTCACGTGAGAAATCCAGTTGGAGCGACTCCCAGCCAACTTTAAAGAACCCCATATGACCCCATACGAGGGTACCTCAGACCCCAAGTACCACTTGGATGCCTTCAATGATTTAATGAAGCTGAGAGGGATCAATAGCAGAGCGAGGTGTCACTGTTTTGCTGTCACGTTGAAAGGGCCTGCTTACAAATAGTTTAAGAGGCTGAGGCCGGGGAACATTAGGTCATGGCAGTAGTTTTTCGATGAGTTTCTCCAACAACATCATGTCATGCGGGATTACACCATGCCAGGCACCAGTCTCGCTAACATCAAGCAAGGTGAAGGAGAAAGTTTAAAGAGTTATATTCATAGGTTCAACATGGAGGTGGCCAAGGTGGGAAGCCTGACCAGGGGAGAATGTAAGATGGCAATCTTGGCTGGAGTGCACCCACGTAGCAAGCTTTGGGATAATATGCTCAAAAGGGAAGTCATCGACTTAGATGACTTCTACGAAAGGGCACAAAAGTACATTCATGTCGAGGATGGCCATGAGAACTTAAAGGCGAGAAAAAACGAATCCCATGTTAAGCCCTCAACCTATGAAGGATCGAATGGGACAAAAAAGAAGAGGGCATACGAGGGGCCGAGAGATGACCACTAGAGAAGGCCCAAACACGGGAGTGACCCCAGGAAAGCGGCTTACACCTTCTATACAAACCTGACGGACACCAGAGAACATATCTATCTTACAAATGAAGGTCAGGCTCCTTTCAAGAGGCCCCCGCCGATGAGAAAAGATCGGTCCAAGAGGGACCCTAGAAAATACTGTCAGTACCACAAGGACATCAGCCATACCACAGCAGAATGCACCCATTTGAAGGAAGAAATTGAAGAGCTCATATGCAGGGGGCACCTAGGCCAATATGTCAGAAGAGAAAATCAGAAATCGGAGAACGAGCCGGTGATACCTCAGGCCCGAGAAAGAGCCCTGGAGATACAATGAGAAGTGAAAATAATCTTCGGAGGTACGGGGTTTGGAGGAGAGTCCAGGAAGGGTCGAGACAGGTATGCTAGAGAAGCCAGACGGAGTCCACCACCGTGTATCATGAGTTTGGAGCAATGACCCCCGAAAAGCTTTAAGGGAGAAAATTATTCAATCACTTTCACAGAGGAGGATGCACGAGGGGTGCACTTTCCCCACAATGATCCTCTGATGTTGACGGTTCAATTGGCTAACATGCGGGTGCATCGGGTCCTCATAGACAATGGAAGTTCCATGGATATCTTGTATCGCCCCGTCTTGGAGAAGATGGGCTTGGGCGCCAGGCACTTGAAACCTTGCCAATCCTCCTTATACAGATTCATGGGGGACTCAATACAACCCTTAGGGATGATTGAATTGGCTCTCACCATGGGAGAACAACCCAGACAGACCACAGTCATTGCACTTCATCGTGGTAGACCGTGTTTCAGCTTTCAATACGATATTGGGGAGACCATCCCTAAGAGAATTGAAAGCAATAACTTCAATATATCACCTAGCCATCAAGTTCCCAACTCCTGGTGGAATAGTGAGTATGAAAGGAGAACAGAGGAAAGCAAGGGAGTGTTATAACACCTCCCTTCGCACGCCTGTGAAACCGCGAGAGCCAATGGCGATGGTAGTACATGGAGGCGCAAACCCGCAAGAACTAGACCCCAGAATCATGGAGGAGCCAAGGGTGGAAGTCGTGGAGGAGGTAGAGGAAATCGTGGTGATGGAAGAGCCATTATGAAAGTTGAAGGTGGGAAAAAACCTTCAAGACGACGCGAAGGAGAAGTTGGTGAGGTTTTTGAAGGAAATTTTGGATGTATTCGCCTGGAGTCATGAAAACATGGTGGGGATAGATCCTACGATCATGTGCCACCATTTGAATATCACCCCCAAGGCAAGGCCCGTTAGGCAGAAAAGACGAGCACTTGACCCAGAGAGGTACGCAACCTTAAAGGAGGAGGTTGATAAATTGAAGACGAATGGGTTCATCCATGAATCATTCTATCCTGTATGGGTATCAAACCCCGTACTAGTCCCAAATCTGAATGGAAAATGGAGGACTTGTGTGGACTTCTTAAACCTCAATAAGGCATGTCCTAAGGACAGTTTTCCGCTTTCAAGAATAGATCAGCTGGTGGATGCGACGGCCGGGAACGAGTTACTCAACTTCATGGATGCCTACTCTGGATACAACAAGATATCTATGAACCCAGCTGACGAAGAGCATACGTCATTCATAACGGATAAAGGACTCTACTGCTATAGAGTGATGCCTTTCGGATTGAAGAACGCAGGTGCCACCTATCAAAGATTGGTGAATAAAATGTTCGCCAACTAGATAGGAAGGAACATGGAAGTATACGTTGACGATATGTTTGTGAAGACCAAAGATGCCGCAGAACTCAACAGGGACCTAGGTGAGATGTTCGACACACTCAGGAGGTACCGAATGAAGTTGAATCCACTCAAGTGCACTTTCGGTGTCTCCTCAGGAAAATTCTTGGGTTTCATGGTCAACTCCAGAAGCCTCGAAGATAATCCTGATAAGATAAGGGCCTTAATAGAAATGAGCCCACCTAAGAATAAGAAGGAGGTGCAATGACTAACGGGATGAGTGGCAGCCCTTAATAGATTCATTTCAAGATCTATAGACAAGTGCCTCCCCTTCTTCAACATCCTAAAAGGGAGCAAAAATTTCGCTTGGGATGGAGAATGTGAGGATGCTTTTACCAAGTTGAAGAAATACTTAGGGAAGCCACCCTTGTTGGCTAAACCTGAAAAGGGTGAAAGACTATACTTATACTTAGCACTATCCGAGCATGCCATAAGCGCTGCCCTGGTTAGAGGAGAGAAGAGGCATCAGCAACCCGTGTACTACATCAGCAAACGGTTGGTAAATGCAGAGAACCAATACCCAGAGATAGAGAAGTTAGCATACGCATTAGTCATGGCCTCATGGAAGTTAAGGCCTTACTTCCATGCCCATGCGATCGAGGTACTCACTGATATTCCTTTAAGACAGGTCTTGCATAAACCTGACACCTCGAGGAGATTGAAGAAAGGGTCAATTGAGTTGAGTCAATTCGACATCACTGATAACCCAAGGACCTCCATCAATGGGCAAGTGCTTGCAGAATTCATAGTGGAGTTCACTTATCGACCGAATGAAGGAGGAGATGAAGGAGAGGGACAGCCGGTTGGAGAAGGAGAGCAAAGGAATTTTGAGGAATGGAGCTTGCATGTGGATGGAGCGTCCAACGAAGGGGGAGCTGGAGCAGGTATCATGATGATTGGACTCGGGGGACACAGGATGTACTGCGCGATACGATTTGGGTTCGAAGCCTCGAACAATGAGGCAGAATAAGAAGTGCTCCTAGTCGTGTTGCGGTTGGCCGAGGGGCTAAAGGTAACGCATTTACACATTTTTAATGATTCACAATTGGTGGTGTTCCAGGTGAAGGGCGAGTATCAAGCGAGGGATCCTAAGATGGCTGCATACTTGGAAAGGGTAATAGGCTATCTGGGGCAGTTGGTGGGGTATAGCATAAAGCAAATCCCAAGAGAGAGGAATACCCATGCTGATTCCCTCGCAAAGCTGGCTTCTACTAAGGATACAGATATCCTTGAATCACTGCCTGTGGAATACTTACCGAGGTCAAGCGTCATTGATTCAGACGTTCTTATGATTAGCATCCCAAAGGAGTCATGGACTGACCCAATTGTAAGCTACCTGAAGGATGGAGTTTTGCCAACAGACAAGAGGGAGGCTCAGAGGCTGGTTTATAAGGTTGCGCGATACACCTTAGTAGACGAGATCTTGTATAAGAGAGGGTTTTCTGTGCCGCTCTTGCGGTGTGTTGGTGAGGAGGAAGCGATGAAAGTGCTATATGAAATACATGAGGGCGAGTGTGGCAACCATGCTAGTGGACCATCCACGGCTCGGAAAAGCCATGAGGCAAGGGTACTACTAGCCCTCCAAGGAGAGGGTTGCAAAGGACTTCGTGAAAAAATGTGATAAATGCCAAAGATACGCAAAATACTCCCGGAAACCCCCGAATGAGTTAACTAGCCTGACCAGTCCTTGGCCTTTTGCTATCTGGAGGATAGACTTGATTGGCACCCTTCCCGCAGGCAGAGGTGGAGCAAAGTACACAGCTGTAGCCATAGATTACTTCACCAAGTGGGTTGAAGGAGAACCTCTAGTAAAAATAACGGCCAAGCATATCACCACCTTTGTCAACAAATTCATTGTCTGTAGATACGAAGTGCTCTACAAAATCATTTCTGACAACGACACCCATTTTGAGGGGGAAACGTTCGAGGAGTACTGTAAGGAAAGAGGAATAAGGAGAAGCTTCTCAGCTTGTTTACATCCACAGGCCAATGGGCAGGTGGAAGCCATTAACAAAATCCTTAAGAAGAACTTAAAAACGAAGCTAGAGAAGATGAAGGGAGCCTGGGTTGAGGAGCTACCTAATGTGCTTTAGGCCTATAGAACCACCCCGCGCACAACCTCGGGGCATCGAGAGTGACTCACGTGCGAAGTTGATTCTGAAAACCCCAATTTTCAAGGAAAAGTGTGCATATAAACCCTATTTCTAAACCCCTATTCCTTGTTCTGTACGATACCCTCGCATAACCCTTTCAAATCCCAGAAAATACCACTTATTCTACAAATTTTCCTAAAAATCTCCTTTTTACAACTTTTTTTATATTAGCATATTGGATCAAGATACCTTTTTATTCTATAAATTTCCAAAAGTCCAATCTAGAACTAGTCAAGACTTTTCTATAAAAACTACAACAAGAAGATCAGAAAACTTACAAGTTGGAAGTTGATGGAAGATTCAAAGATTCGACTGGTAGTATATGTGTAGAGAGATCCTTAGAAACTCATCTTCGAAAGGGGAGTGAGTGTTAATTGATGAATTCTTGAGAGTTCTTTTCTTTTATTCTTAGAGAACATGGAAGTTTTTAAGAGAAATGAAATAAAATAGGTGATTGAGGAAGAAGAAATGGGGAGAACTTTAAATAAATCTGAACCAGCAAAATGTAATTAAATGAGATCTAGTTGACTTTAATCTTGAAGATTGGAGGCAAAAGGTGGAATGGGAAAAGACCTGTGCAGAAAGAGAGTGTGTGAGTATTCTCAATGTACAATCTCGTAGTGACACGTGTCCATACTCAAGTGTGGTAGGTAGGCACGTTTCCTGAAAGTGAAGTTCAAAAGTTTCCTTCTCATAGGATTCGAACCAACAGTTTTGAGGGGGCAAAATGTGACACCCAAGTTTCAAAAATAAATAAATAGCCTCAAAATGTAGGATCGTAAGTTGTAAGCTCAAAGTTAACAAGTATTGGTGTTATACTTGCACAAATAAATACGAGGTTCTAGTGCCAAGCCATTAGCACACAAGCATGAGTTGTAGGATCGAAGGTAGACATCTCCTCCAAAAGGATGAGTTCAAAAAACTAGTATAGCAAAGTGGTGGCGACAACTGGAACAGTGAGCTCGAAATTATGTGATCTCAAAAGCGTGTTGAAGAAGTGTTCAAACTTGAAAATGCGTTAATCATATACACGAAAAAGATGTTAGGGTGTCCCTATTTCTTTGGGATTATGTTAAACCATGTATTGAATCCCTATTTTTTATGGGATCTTTATTTAAATAATGCATTATTATTATTATTATTATTCAAATATTAATTTGAATTTAGATTTGAATATTGTTGACGGTAAGAACTCATCAACTAAGTTAGATTAAGGATTTTGTGAGTTGTAGAAGAAGTGAACTTAAATCAACTGAACTTCAAAAAAACTTTCTGATGGTTTCAAGAAATTAAAACGCAAATGCTAGAATTTTAGAATGGAAAATACAGAGAATAGAGAGAATGTAGGATATATGTGTGTATTTATTGGCAATGGATGATTACAAAACTTCCAAAATTCAACCCCATTCTCAGGTGAAGGGAAGTCACATTTATAGGAGAGCCCTATTGGCTCACTGTACATGGTGGTCCCAGGAGGACATGGCCCTGTATATATAGACTACGGATGGTAGTGATGTTGGGAGTGTGGTGGTCGGATCCAGTACACGCCAAAGGTCTGTGGGAGCACCTCAATTTTAGTACCTGGTTGTACCTCCACCATCTGTTTAGTACGAACGTCAGAGGTTGGATGGGTAGGACCACATCAGGTACCTTACTCATACGACCACTACTTGTTTGGCATGGAGATTAGGATCAGACATCTGGAATCTTTAGGGTTGTACCCCCGTACGTACTTCGTACTTGTACGATCTTGTTGAGTCATGTGTAGGTGTTTATCCTCACAAGGCATCCTATTCTTTTAACCTTTAAATGTTGAATTCCTTATGTGTCCTCATGGAAGACACGATTCGAAGAGGCATGGGAGGAAAGAGCCTCGTGAGACGGTGGTGCGAGGTAGAGGCCTTGTGGCGTGAGACGGTTGTGAGAGGTAGAGGCTTGTGGCATGAGACTATGCCTCGCGAGACGGTGGTGCGAGGCGGAGGCCTTGTGGTGCGAGACGGTGGCTTGCTAGGCAATTGTGCGAGGCAGAGGCCTGTGGCACGAGACGGTGGTGCGAGGAAAAAGACTTGTGGCGCGAGATGGTGGCTCGTGAGACGGTTGTGCAAGGCAGAGTCCTGTGGCACGAGATGGTTCCTCGTGAGATGGTTATGCGAGGCAGAGGCCTGTGGCGCGGGACGGTGCCTAACGAGACATTTGTGCAAGGCGGAGGCCTGTGGCGCGAAATGGTGCCTTGCGAGATGGTTGTGCGAGGCGGAGGCCTGTGGCGCAATACTATGCCTCGCGAGATGCTGGTGCGAGGCGGGGTGTCCGTGGCGCGAGGCCATGCTTTGTGAGGCACTATCGTGAGACTGAGGCCTGTGGCCCGAGACCGTGCCTCGTGAGACATTGGTGCATGGCGGGGTCCGTGGCGCGAGGCCATGCTTCGCTAGGTGTTGTCGAGGGGCCTTCAGCGCAAGGTTGGGTTTTACTGTTTCCATCTTGAGCCAATATTTTGAGGGTCACGAGGTGGGGGTCTTGTGCAACTGAAATTTTGGCATCCACATTTGCCCCCCAATCTATGGGAGGGCCTTTAGGCACTTTGGTAGACTTTTTGGTATGGTGTCTTCAAGCCACTTGTGGTGTTAGTGTGTTTCTTTTTTTTGGTGGTGTGAAGTAACACACTTTGGGATGTTGATCCTCATGATTCCTTAAGGGTAAATGTGAACCTATCATTCGTCTTTGCGGATTCCAATGCGGGTGTTTGGATTCATTCTTGACCATGGATCAAATATAGGATTCAATGGCTCGGATGAGTTTAAGCTTCTTATAAATAGGCTTCCTTCTTAAAGACAATCACTACACTAATTTCCGTTAGCTTGGTGGTGCTTTAGTCTTCAAAACTTCCAAGAGTTGGGTGGTTCCATCTCCCACAAGTGCACTTTGTCTTTTATTTTTTATATTTTTTATATAGACATTTGTAAGTTTATTTTGAGACTAAAAATTATGTATTTCTATCTATTTTCCTTTTGTAGCCGTGTACTTTTGACCCTAGGTACTTTTGCTGCTGCGACAGTGTGCAACTTCATCTATTCAAGGTATGCCTTCACCCTTTCTCATGTTCATTGGGACTAAATTAGAGTCATTTGGGAAGGGTTGCCTCGGCCGGAACACCGTGTGAGCTGAATTATTCATTTTCAACCATTAGCACGTATACCCCCCATTGTACCCCGTTGTTGGTCATTTGGAGCAATTGTGTCTAAGGGTTTTGAGTTTATTCCTTTGTGCCAATAGTACACTTTCCTCATACGCTTGCACCTGTGTTCCCAAAGAGGCATGACTTTATGGCATTTGGGGGGTCATTTAGCGTTCCTCCAGGGGCAGAGTTTGTAGACTTGTCCTCAGACTCGTTGTTCCCCGAAAACAACCTCTACCAAAGATACGACACCTTAAGGAGGGCCTGTCTATGTCACTTAAAACGCATAGTTGAGCTTAGGAAAAATATTTGGGTTGTTGAAAGCGAGATAGGCTAGATTCTGAGGGGTGATGGAGCCCATTTTCCTTTGATTCTGATGCCTAGCTTGTCAGCCTTAGAGTGAGCCTTCTTGACCTACAAAAGGAGCTAGAGTTCAAGGAGGGCATCCTCCCTCCTTAACCCTCACCTCCATATCCTCATAGCAGTCTTGAGGTCACTCTTGGTTCCCCTAAGCCCTTATCTTCATTCTACTTGTGTTTGATGCTCCCACACCCGATGTATCGATGGAAAACTCTCACAAGAAGAAGAAAATGGAGGGTAAAGTGCTCGATTTTGACCTCACCCTTTTCCTTTGGTTTTGTAGACATGTCGAAGAGAGTGAGGCGACAGGTTGCCCCCGAGAAGTTGGACTCCAGTCCTCTATTGGCGTCCACCATTGTTTCAAACGTGTTGGAGAACAGGCTATTAGAGTTTTCAGAGAAATACCATATTAGTAAGGAGTACAAATTGTATGTACCCTCCAATAGATGCTGGGCTAATAACCCCCCCCCCCCCCCCCTCTCAGGGCTACATCTCTTTTAGTGAACATATTTTGAAGGCGGGTGGGACCATTCCTCTACACCCGTTCTTCGTCATGATCCTAAACCACTTTGACCTCACTCGACCCTGAGCTGCCTGTACATGGAATTCATGAAGCTCAAAGGTCACACTCCAATGACCCAAGAGGTGTATTTCATGCACAACCTCATGCCCACTCCCAAGTTGAAGGGCTTCTACTTTTTACAGAAGGCCAACTCTCAAGTCTCTTTGATCGAAGGATCTGTTTCTAACCCGGGTTCGTGGAAGCAGGATTTTTTCTTTGTCAAAGGCCCTCTTTCTATCCGCGAACATTTCCATTCCTCTCCAAGTAATTACTTCAAGTCTTTTCTTTTACATTGAGCTTGCTATTGTGGACCTTATATTCATACTGATAGCTGAGTTGGTTCTTCAGAGAATTTTACTATCCCTGACGTTCATGAGTCAGAGGCGGCGCCGGTGGATGTCTTCCTTGATGCAGACCCTTCAACAAAAATGGTTGCCCATATTTTTACTGTGGCCAACCTCAACTATTATGGTCTATCCAAAGTTTTCGGAGCCTGACCTGCTATGGCACATTTCTAAGCGAAAGAAGAAAATGGCTCTGATAGAACCTCACTCAGACAATGGTGATGTTTAATGGGTGTCGGAGGAGACTTCACGCGAATCAAAATGTCCAACCCGACTGTCTCCATCCTCTAGGGGACGGCCTTCTTCTGTTCCCATGGACCGCGACACGACTTCTGATTCCCACGGTTCACAGTCCATGAAAAGGTGCTTTGTTCTACCATCTTACTATGAATTTAACAATCTCCCTTACACCCCTACTAGTCATGGCTATTTTGGGTACCCTTCGTCTAATTCTCTCGCATTGCTCACCTAGACGCTCCAGATTTGGAGGGGATGTCTTGGTTGAGTCGCACATTAGCCCCTTATGGGCAAAGGTATGCCTGGGTTGCCAAGGATATCCCCGAGGCCGAGTGGAGAGGTCTTAAGAGTTTTAACATGGCAGAGCTTGGGAAGACCCAAATGCACTCTACTATTTGGGTGAGTTCATGCATCTTACATTGGTCTTTTTTTGTGTTTGGGTTCCATATTTTCTCACTTTTTGCTTCCTTACAGACTTCTTTGGTGGGTCAGTGCTTGATAGACTTGGCACATGACCTATCATCGTCCAATGCTTAAAGGGATCATCTTGCAGCCAGAGTTCACGAGCTTGAGGGACAACTTGCTGATGTCGATCTCAAGCTGGAGACAGCCCTGGCGAAGGCCTCATCGTCAGCCAAAAAGAAGAATAGAGCGGAAGCCCAGGCTGAGGTGTTGCGGGAGAGGATCACCCTCTTGGGGGTCGATCTGGCAGAGGTTCAATATAAGTCTGTGGAGCGCACCCTGTATGGAGCGTGGAGGTAGAATCTTGGTTTTGACTTCTCCTCCTTTGGTGATCATGTCATTGCCAAAGAGGCTGAGTGGAATGCTCCTGATGGGAGGCCTTGAGATTTTCCCATTTTTATTAGGTTGTATAATTATTCAAACCTTATTATACCGGAGAGGTTTCTCCAGGTTCTTTGCTTTTTCCTTCAGGAAATTTTATAAGTCCTGTTGTGGTTGGTGCTGACTTTATCCTGTAGCATTATCAAGACCTTTATATATATATATGTATGTATGTGATCTTTTGTTATTGTTTCTTTATGCTTGAGGTCCTTTTGAGCCCGCTCTGTATGCATGAGCAAAAGGGGTACAATAGGTCTCTTTTTTTTCTGATAACTTGTTGATGTTTTATCTAGATCGGTAACGATAGTCTCTTTGGTGAACCTTGAGTGTATTTGTAAGGAGATATTAACCCTTTGGGTTCTTACTATCCTTTTATATATTTTTGCATGCACTTGTGATTTTTCATGAGAATCATCCTTCTCATCGTAATGTATAATACTATTTTTGCAAGGTCTCCTTTTGGACCCTTTCTGGCTGGATGACTTGACTGCTGCTCTAGACTTATTGATGGACGTTCTCCTTGAAGCCATACTCCTCATGGAGGTACTGACCTTTTCTAGGAGGTTTTTTATGCCTATCTGTTAGGCCCCCTTATCATCCACAAGGGTAGTTTTTCCTCATGAATTCAGGGAATACCTTTGGCTTGTTACCTCTTCATTTAGTGAACTTACCTTTGTAGAGCCTCTTTGCTCTCCTAAGAGCCATGAGGGAATCTAATCCTCATGAACTCAAAAGATGCTTTACAAGGCTTTTTTTTTTTTTTTTTTTGTATACCCTCCTTACGACTCCTTTGATATCCATAGGGGTAGCTAATCCTAATGAATTCAAGGGATGCCTTGCGGGGTTTTTCATCATCATTTTTTTATAAATCTCCTTTCTGCCCCCCAAGTGGTCGGTGGGATTTATCTCATTGAGCACTTTGGTTGTTTTATCCCCATCATGTGTGCATATATGTTAAATGGGTCTTTTCATGGAAAAAAAAAGTAACAACTGGGATGGAAAAGGAAATATTCTTATTAAAGATAGGTAGATTACAAAGGTGCTCATGGCAGTATTGCATCTATTGAGGCCTTTGAGATAACTTCCTTAATTCTTAACTATTTAACCAAACATTTCATACTTAGACAAAGTGCAGACATTCTTGCCTCATATATGGAGGTCTTATTGATAATATTTTTTAAGTGCTCTGTGTTCCACCCTCTGGGTACCATGGTATCATCCAAACGTGCTAGCTTGTAGGTGTTAAGGGGCACCACCTGGGCAACCTGGTAGGGTCCCTCCCAGTTCGCCTCTAGTACACCCACTCCTAGGTCACGAGTGTTTGGTAGAACTTTCCTTAACATGAGGTCTACTACCCTGAATGCCCTCTCTCGCACACTTGAGTTATAGTATCGTGCAGCCCACTGTTAGTACATTGCCAACCTTAGTTGTGCCTTCTCTCTTCTTGCATTTAACAGGTCCAAATTTTCAGCCAACACTGTGTGGTTAGCCTAATCATCATATGCTTGTACACGGAAATAATTGACTTTTATTTCAATTGGAAGAACAACCTTACACCCATAGGCTAAGGCGAAAGGTGTTTCTCCAGTAGTAGAACTGGGGGTGGTCCTGTAGGACCAAAGCACATTAGGCAGTTCTTCGACCTAGGCTCCCTTCAACTTTTCCAATTTCATTTTCAGGTTCGTCTTAAGGATCTTGTTGATGGCTTCCACTTGTGCGTGTGTACTACAGCGGAAAAACTCCTTTTGATTGCCCTTTCTCTGCAATATTCATTGAACAACCCTCATATAAACTGGGTGCTGTAGTCGGAGATTATCTTGTAGGACACCCCATACCTGCAAATGATAAACTTGTTGACAAAGGAGATGATTTTCTTGGCCGGTATATTGACTAGAGGCTCTGCTTTAACCCACTTGGTAAAGTAATCCACTGCTACAACTATATACTTTGCTCCTCATCTTCCTGCTGGTAACATGCCAATCAAGTCGATCCCCCACACAGTAAAGGGCCACAGACTGGTCATGCTCACCAGCTCATTTGGTGATTGTCTGGGGTAGTTTGCATGTCGTTGGCACTTGTCGCATCTCCTTGCAAAGTCACTCGTGTCCCTTCCATGGTAGGCCAATAATACCCCCGTGGCATGGCGTTTTTTGCTGTGGATTGTCCCCTAGCGTGATTTCCACATTCTCCTTCATGTATCTCTCATAAAACCTTCAAAGCTTCCTCCTTGTTTATACATTGGAGGAGAGAGGTGGAGAAGCCCCTTTTATACAAGACTCCATCCACTAGGGTGTATCAGGCGGCTCTATAAACCAGCTTACAAGCATCCTTTTTGTCCAAAGGAAACGTTCCATCACTTAAGTGCCTCAAGATGGGTTTGGTCCATGAATCCTCGGGGATGTTGACCATATGAAATTCCCCCTCTGCGATACTTGGTTTGGACAGGTATTCCACGGGGATGGACTCAAGTATATCTCCATCTCAGGTGGAGGCGAGCTTTGCTAGAGCATCGACATTCATGTTTTGCTCTCTTGGGATTTGTTCTATGGTATATTGTTCCAGCTAGTCCAAATACCCATTCACCTGGACATGTATGCATCCATATCTGGGCCTCCTGCTTGATATTCACCTTTCACCTGAAATACCTCTAATTGTGAGTCACTAAAAACATGCAAATGTGTTACCTTCAACTCCTTGGCTAGTCGCAGGCCAGCCAGGAGTGCTTCATTGTTGGAAGCTTCGGATCTAAATTTTATTGTGCAATACATCTTGTGCCCCTCAGGTCTCATCATTACTATGCTAGCTTCTGCCCCTATTTCGTTGGATGCTCTGTCTACATGGAGGCTCCATTCTTCAGATTGCTTTTTTTCTTCTTCATAAGTCGGTTCATTTTCTTCTATTTCTCCCTCTTCATGGGGTCGGTAGGCAAAATCGACTATAAAGTCTACAAGTACCTGCCCGTTGATTGAGATTCTTAGGGTATAAGTGATGTCAAATTGACTTAATTAAATTGACCATTTTGGCAACCTTCCTGAAGTCTCTAGCATATGCAATACTTGATGCAAAGGGGTGTTGGTGAGCTCTTCAATAGCATGAGTCTGAAAATAGGGCCTTAGCTTTCGCCAGGCCACCAACAAAGCATATGCTAATTATTCTATTTCTGGATACCGGGTTTCTACATCTACCAACCGATTGCTGACATAGTATACGAGTTATTGGTGCTTCTTTTCCCCTTTGACAAGGGTGGCACTAATGGCGTGTTCCGACACTGCTAAGTATAGGTACAACCTTTCCCCTTTTTCGGGCTTAGCCAGAAGGGGCGGTTTTCTGAGGTGTTATTTTAGCTTAGTATAGGCTTCTTGACAATCTTCATCCCAAGCAAACTTTTTTCTCCCTTTTAGGATGTTGAAGAAGGGGAGGCACTTGCGGTGGATCTGGAAATGAACCTATTGAGTGCTGCTACCCTCCCTGTCAAGCATTGCACCTCCTTTTTGTTTCTCGGTGGGCTCATTTCTAATAATACTCTGATTTTATTAGGATTGGCCTCAATACCATGGGAAGTTACCATAAAACTGAGGAATTTCCTTGATGAAACTCCAAAGGTTCACTTGAGCACGTTCAATTTCATTCTGAATCTTCGGAGGGTGTCAAACATTTCACCAAGGTCATTTGTGAGCTCTTCTGCTCTCTTAGTCTTCACCAACATATCATCCACATATACTTCCATATTTCTTCCTATTTGTTTGCAAACATTCTATTTACCAACCTTTGATAAGTAGCGTTCGCATTCTTTAACCCAAAAGGTATTACCTTATAGAAATAGAGTCGTTATAAATGAAGTATGCTCTTCATCAACTGGGTTCATGGGTATTTGGTTGTACCTGGAATAGGCATCCATGAAGCTAAGTAGCTTTTGCCCAGCCGTTGCATCTACTAAGTGATCTATCCTACGAAGCGGGAAGCTATCCTTGGGGCAGACTTTATTGAGGTTAGTAAAATCCACGCAAGTCCTCCACTTCCCATTAGGCTTTGGGACTAGGACTTGGTTGGATACCCAGACTGGGTAGAATGCTTCTCGGATAAATCCATTTTCCTTCAACTTGTCGAATTCTTCTTTCAGGGCTGCGTATCTATCTGGATCTAGCGCCCTCCTTTTCTGCCTCACAGGTCTTGCTTTTGGGTCAATGTTCAAGTGATGGCAAAAGACTGATGGATCTATCCCCACCATGTCCTCATGAATCCAGGTGAACACATTAAGGTTATCTTTCAAAAATTTTACCAACTTCTCTTTTACGTTATCTTGAAGGTTTTTTCCTACCTTCAGCTTCCTCAGCAGCTAATTCATAACTGTGACATATAATGCCTTTACTGGCTCGACCATGGGTTCCTCTGAGACCCGAGGATCTAATTCATGCGGGTTTGCACTTCCATGCACTACCATCACCATGGGTACTGGTAGTTTCATGGTTGTGTGGAGGGACAAGTTATAACATTCCCTCGCTTCATTCTGTTCCCGTTTCACGCTCGCTATCCCTCCAGGAGTCGAGAATTTTATGGCCAAGTGGTATACTGAGGTTATTGCCTTCAATTCTCTTAGGGAGGGTCTCCCTAATACTACATTGAAAGCCGAGGCACAATCTACCACGATAAAGTTGTCATTCTAGTGGTTTTTCTTGGTTGCTCTCCCATGGTGAGGGCGAACTCAATTGTGCCTATGGGTTGTATCGAGTCCTTTGTAAACCCACACAGAGGTATTGCAAGCCTTTAGGTTTCCAATGCCTAATCCCATCTTCTCTAAGGCTAGGCGATATAGGATGTCTACAGATCTCCCATTGTCTACCAAGACCCAATGCACCCCTAATGTTAGCTAGCTGCACAGTCAGTACCAAGGGGTCGTTGTGCGAAAAATGCACACCGCATGCATCCTCTTCAGTGAAGGTTATTGAATCGTTTTCTCCCTTAAAGATTTTTGGGGGTCGTTGCATCAAGCTTAAGATGCATGGAGGTGGACTTCACCTGACTTCCCTGGCATATCTATCTCACCCCTTCCTCGATTCTCCTCTGAATCATAGTCCTCCGAAGATGGTCCTCACCTCTCCTTGCACCTCTAGGGCTACATCTCGTGCCCGTGGCGAGGGTGGCCTATCTTCTGGTCTTTGATTTTCTCTTCGGACGAATCTGCCCTAGTGCCCTCTGCGTATGAGTTCTTCAATTTCGACCTTTAAATGAGTGCATTCTACCGTGGTGTGTCCAATGTCTTTATGATACTGACAATACTTACTGGGATCTCTCTTCATTGGTGGGGGTCTCTTGAAGGGGACTTGATTCTCATTCATGACAAAGATATGTTCCCTAGGATGTGTTAGGTTAGTATAAAAGGTGTATGGGTCTGCCTATGTTCACCCACACACTTGGGTTTCCTAGGATGATCATCTCTCGACCCTTTGTAGACCATCTTTTTCTTTGCCCTATTTAGGCCTTCATGGGTTGAGGGTTTTAGGGATGGCTCACTCTTTCCAGCCTTAAGACTCTTGTGGCCATCCTCAACATGGATGTATTTTTGTGCTTGTTCGTAGAAGTCGTCTAAGTCAATGACCTCCCTCTTTAGCATGTTACCCCATAGCTTACTACCCGGGTGCACTCCGGTTGTAATAGCCCCTTTTAACTCCGTCCCGGTCAGGCTTCCTACTTTAGCTACCTCCATATTGAACTTATGAATATAGCTCTTTAGGCTCTCATCCTCTCCTTCTTTTATGTTAGTGAGGCTGGTGCCCGACATGGTGTAATCACACACTTCAGGATGTTGCTAAAGAAATTCATCGGAAAATTGTTGCCAAGACCTAATGGACCCTGGCCTATGTCTCTTGAACCATTTGTATGCAAGTCCCTTCAATGTGATAGCAAAGCAGTGGCATCTGGCTTTGCTATTAATTCCCCTTAACTTCATTAGGTCATTGAATGCATCAAGATGGTACTTTGGATCCGTATTGCCCTCGTAGCGGGTCATGCGGGGCTCTTTGAAGTTGGCCGGGAGCCTCACAACTTAGATTTCTCTAGTGAAGGGTGAGTTGTAATCAAACTCGTCATAGACAGCGTACACCCCAGATGGGGTGATTATCTTGCTCCATAGGCTCCGCATCTTAGTGTCTAGATCTTGTCTCCTTTTGCTCAAGGAGTCCCTCAAGTCAGATGGGTTGGCCTTTCCTTTCCTTTTATTTTCTGGGGGATCCACAAGAGGTGTGGTCCTCACACCCGACCTTATCATGTTGAGCTCTTCCCTCAAGTCCAAGGTTGTTTCCCTTGAAGTGACCTTAACTTCGTTCTGAGGGTTAGCGTCGCTCCTCCTCTCCGGCCTCTTAGGCTGCTTCATCTGCCCCAGACGCTCATGTTGCTTTGACCGAGGGGTATTGCTAGTGGAGAGTCGAGTCCTCCTGTCATCCACAGGGACTGTGGTCTATCCCCTCTCATGGCCTTTTTCCTTTCGCTTAGGAAGAGGCATGCTTGACTTTCCCTGTAACTGGCCATTTAACACCTTTTGCATGTTTTCTAGCATGTGATTCTTTTGGTGTAACTCACATATCTCATCCTCATAGAATCGAGTCCTCGAGCTCTAGCTTATGGAATGTACTCGGGGCTTCTTGTTGGGCCTCCGTGTTGAAGGACCAGGATCCCGCAGGCCGGAGTTCGGCTCCGATGGTGGCTTTGGAGGAGGGAATGCTCTCGCACCACCCGTAGGGACGACTGTTGGTCCTGGCTGGTCTCCATCAGGTTGGACAGCTGGGGATGAAGCCTCCCTTTCATCTTCAGGAGCCATGGGCTCCTTTGGTGCATGCACATTTGTGGGGGGTGGAGGGTTCTTCATGGAGGCTTCCAGCTGATCTCCGTCTAGGTGGAAATCAACCTCTTATGGTTCTCTAAAGCGCTTAGAACGTCTTGGAATCTTTCCTTGCCGAAATCAATAGAAGAACAGTGGCTTGACACTTATCCTTCCCACAGGCAGCGCCAAACTATTGATGGTAAGAACTCGTCAACTAAATTAGATTAAGGGTTTTGTGAGTTGTAGAAGAAGTGAACTTAAATCGACTAAACCTCAAACAAACTTTTTGAGGATTTTCTGATGGTTTCCACATAAAAAATATCTTTCTTTTCTTTTCTTCCTAGGGTCTAAATAATTAAGTTGACGAAAAACCGCGTCAACACTAGGGTCTCCAATCGAGTATTTTCAATCTTCAATTTTTCCAATGTCGAAGACCTGCATGTACATAAAATTAAATACATTAAGTATAAAATAATGTCACCAATATATGAATAACTAGCAAACATAATGAAATAGAAAATGTTAATGGATACAAACATTTTACTACCACACTATCATTCATATCATTTCATCTACCTTCTTAGCGACACTTCCACGCTTCCTTTGCACCGACATCTTAAATTTGAGCACTTGGTAAGGAACTATACACTAATTCAAGTTTCAGAATATTAAAATACAACTGAACCTGCAAAAAGCAAACAACATGCTCCAAGGGTTAGTTAATTTAGACTTGGTAACCTAATAAATTGATTCTATGGTATTTCACCAGCCTGAAGCATATAAAATTGAATTCACCAATGTAGATCAATAAGAATGCCTCTGTATAACTACTTGATTGCACAAGTTTCACAAGTCAGAATAATATAAAGGTCATATTATACACTCAACTTGAAATGATAATACATACTAAAATAAATTTAGGATAAATAATATGAAAATACATAATAAAATATACTCAAACTAAGCACCCTCCACAAAGTACTTAATCTTGGACAAAGTAGCATCATTTGAACAACATTTTAATCCAAAGTCACCTAAGAACTCCTATGATAAATGGAAACCATAATGAGAATGTTCAAACACAACATAATTAGCAAAAAAACATGATTTTCAATTGCACGACCTATACCTTAAAAAATGTCTCACAAACCAGAAAAAAATAACATCAAAGGCAAAAAACATAAAAAATAAAGCATATAAAAAGACCCAAACACATACACACATATACATAAACGACTATCAAAACAAAAAAACCCAATAATCCGACTAGTTTCTCTTTTTTTTTTAATTAGTTATCTACTTTTATAACAATAGTTTCCACTACTCATTCCATTTTAAAAAAAATTCACACAACTTCATATTTAAAATCATCTTCATAAAAAAAACCCACAAATAACCATGATGAGAAAAAAGATATATTGTGCCATGACTTAAATACTTCAGATTGAAGAAATAAACATACATGCATAAAAGAAATGGGTAAGTTCTAAACTAATCACAACCAAGGAAAAGAGAAGAACTAAAAAAATTTCAAACAACATTAATAAAACTCATCGCCTAATGTATTACAAAAAAAAAAAAAGAGAAAATGGTCAAAGTCCATGGTACAGTAACATACCCTATCTTGACATTTATCAACTCGGACCTCCAATGATGCTCTCAAGCTCTGGTTCTAGGTACCGAGTTTAAAAATCCTGAAACCTCCACCAGAGTATATTGAACTGGAAAAAAAGGAAGATGAAGGTGGAGAAAGGGTTGAGTTTGGAACGTAGCAGAGAGTATTGGAGAAAGGGTGGAGAAGATGAAAGTAAATGTTTGGGTTGATTGAGTAAAGTAACCATTTGAGTGTAACCGGTTAAGTTTTTAAAAATAATGATTAAGAGCTTACACTACACCTACAATATAGCCTGCAAACTAATTTACATCTGTCAGATACTTCAATTTTCTCAATTTAATTCCCTAGTCGTCTGATCAAAATGAAAAGATCAATGGTCAGGATTGTTACTCATTTGTGGCAAAATTTATTTGATGACAGGACTCTTCCCGCCTCCGTATCAGGCAGGACATCATCGGGTCCCAATTATCATATATATATATACATCCAATCCTAACATCAATTATGAGGAGTCAGGGAAAAAGCTTAAAAACCCAAATAATTGAGCTTAAAGCTACAAAAATAGCACCACAGATGATTACAAAAGGTTGGATCACTAGGAAAGATTGAGAAATAAGAAAGGGGAAAGATGAAGAGATTGAGAGAGTAAAGTAAGAGAGATAATGGAGTAACTAATACCGCAGAGAGAGAGAGAAAGAAATACAAACTTTCCTTTTAAATATAATTTTTACTTGGTTTAAAATTATATTAAAAATTACATTATATAAAAAATTGTAATTTACCGTAAGTATGAAAGAAGTAACAGTATAAATGTAACCAAACGTAGATTTCATATATATTTTTAGTTTATACGGTGCATTTTGTAATTTTTTTTGGACAAAATCTTATTTCCCCCCGAACTATAACACTTGTAGAATTTTGCCCTCGAATTTTTTTGCTTGGCACTGTTAGAGATAAGTTATTAGGACCTATAATAGAAAATGGTTAGTTTCTTATAGTTTGTTATTATTCAGTTATTACTCTAACAACTTACTATAATGTTTGATCTCTATATATGAGGTTCAACACTTTTCTCATTAAGTGAGCAGAGCAAATTTCATTCCATTCTTTTTCTCTTTAGATTCTCTTCTACATATCTTTGTTTCACACTTTCTTTCTCACTGAAACATGGTATCAGAAACCATGGAGTCCAATTCTTCTGCACCATCTTCGTCAATTGCTCCAAAAGTTGGTGTTCCTCACGCGACTGGCGTTCCTCTGATGACTGGTGTTCCTCCGATGATTGGTGTTCCTCCAATCAATACTGCTCCTTCGCTGAATAGTTCTCCTCTAGTACAAATTGCCTCTCCGTTACCGTTCGCTACAAATCTCCTTCCATGGAATCTCCAATTGTATCGGACTAACTACTTGTATTGGCAATCTTCTGTTCTTCCAACTGTTCGTGCTCATAACTTGGATTGCATTTTTATTGGAACCATACCTCGGCCACCTCATCTTCTAGAAGGTACAACTTCTGTTAATCCTGCTTATGACCATTGGATTCAATGTTATCAGTGCCTAATGATTTTGATAATGTATTCACTTTCTGAGGCCATGATTAGACATGTTGTTAACTGTTAATCTGCTTCTGAGATGTGGAATATGTTCGTGAGTCTATTTGTTGTTCGATCAAAGGATAGAACTCTTTAATTGTGTTTCATGATTAAAACCACCAAGAAAGGATCTATGAGAATTGATGAGAACATCTTGAAGATGAAGAATCTTGCCGATTCTTTATCTGTAGCTGGACAACGTTTTTTAAGAGGAATTAGCTCTTTACATACTTGGATGTCTCAGACCTAAGTATGAATATGTGGTTGTTAATATAACCTCGCGTGCTGAATCCATCACCATTCAGGAAGTACAATTCATGCTTCAGAATCAAGAGACGTGACTTGATCAAGTTACTGCATCTACTGTTAATTATGTTCAATCCAATCTTACAACTCTTAATATTCGTGGTGGAAACAATAACATTAGAGGTGGATCTCATGGACGTGGTTACAATAATCATGGTGGAGGTTGAAGCTACTATAGTGGCCGTGGTAGAGACCATAATTGACCTACATGCCAAGTCTGTGGACGAGTTGGACACACAAGACTCAAATGTTTTCGTCGCTTTGACATAAGTATTTAAAATAATGATACTGTGCCTACAAGATCTGTTTCATCTGGATCTACTTCACCTCAAGCCTTTATCACTGATTCAGGAGTTACTGAGGATGGAGGATGGTTTGTTGATAGTTGTGCTACTCACCATATCACACTAGAAGCTCAAAATGTGAATCATGTTATTGATTACAAAGGCAAAGCTAAGGTTGTTGTTGGTAATGGCTCTAATATTCCCATTTCTCACATTGGACAAAATTTAAATCCTATTTTTGATTCATCTATGTCATTATGGTCAAAAGATATATTGCATGCTCCTACTATTACAAATAATTTACTGAGTATTTCTAAAATTACTCAAGATAACAACATAATTCTTCAATTTGATTCTCATGCATGTGTTGTTAAGGACAAGAATACAAGGCAAGTAATTCTACAGGGCTCTCTTAAAGATGGCTTATATTGCATTGATCTCCCTCCATCAAATTCAAAGGATGCAAGCTTGAGATCACATCAAACTCACCTCTCTGTTCCACAAGTTTTCAGTTACAGTACAATCAATAATGATGCAAAGTCTTCAATAAAAACACTTTTCTTTGGCATTGTAGACTTCGGTATCCTTCCAAATATATTTTGTCCAAAGTTCTTTCTACTATAAGTCCAAAAGGCAAGTGTACTATTCTACCATTTTGTCAAGCATGTCAGTATGGTAAGCTTCACAAATTTCCTTTTAAGAGTTCAGTACCCAAAACTACTTCTGCTTTTGAGTTGATTCACTAAGATGTTTGGGGTCCCTATTTTTATGCTTCAATGGATGGTTATAAGTACTATGTTAGCTTTATTAATGATTTTTCCAAATTTACTTGGATATTTCCTATAACTGTTAAATCTGAAGTGGCCTCCATAATTCAGAATTTGAATGCTTATGTGGAAAGGTAGTTTCAAACCAAGTTAAAATGTATGAGTACTAAACATTAAAGTCTTTACTTCAGTCACTTGGCATTGTTTTTAGACATCCATCCACACACACTCACCTACAACAATGATGCGCTAAATGCAAACATAGAAATGTGGTTGATATGGGGTTAAATTTTCTAGCTCAAGCTTATATGCCACTTTCTTACTAGTGGGATGCTTTTGTTTCAGCTGCTTTCACCATTAACAGATTACCTACAACTTTAAGTCTCCATATGAGGTGTTATTTCATTCTAAACTAGAATATCATTTTTTTTAAATATTTGGATGTGCTTGCTATCTATTACTTAGACCTTATCAAAATCACACATTATCATTTCACACTTCTTAGTATATATTTCTTTGGTATAGTCATTCTCATAAAGGCTATAGATGCTTACATTCTAGCGGTCGAATTTATGTTGCTAGGAAGGTTCTTTTTTATGAAGTCCAATTTTCTTATTCCAAACTCTTTCCAATACATTCCACTTTCTCATCTTCTTCTTCTACTACCCAAGTTACTGATTACAATGCTTATCTAATTCCTTAACCATCTACATCTTTCACTTCTCCCCATTGTCCTCCAACAACCTCTTTCCATATGTCATTATTCAACTCACCTAATCTTTCACGTAGTTCTTCTTCATCTTCCCCCATTATCTCATACATCTAATGAGCTCATTATAGCATCTGAACCTAGCTTGTTGGTTCCCATTGAATTCATTATTCCTTCTATTCCAGAGATTAAACTAGACTTACCTATTCCTCCACTTACCACAAATACTCACCCTATGAAAACCCGGTCTAAATTTGGTATCTTCAAGCCCAAAGCTCTTATTGCTTCTTCCCCTATTTCAGTTGAGCCTAAGAGTGTAACTGTAACGTCCCAAATTACCTAATAAGGCTTAGGGCCTTGATTAGGGGACCAGGATGGCAAATTATGGAAATTATGTGTTTATGTGATATATATATGTGTATCATTATATAATTGTGCGAGTTATAATATAATATGACTTGATATGCATGTTCATGTGTCTTAAATATGTATGTGGGCCTGTTTCATGTTAAAAGGGAAATTTTCGTAATTTGGCATGTTATGGGTATATTTGGCATATATGTGTGAGACCACATCATTATGTGGATATATTCGGGTTACTAGGAATGAGGCGATCCTAGGGAGCAAGTTAGTGGGAAAGTCACAACGGGGTCAAATAACAGACTCGGGGTGAGCCTAGAGGTAATTTGACAATTTAGTACATTATAAGGCGTTATTGGAAGTAACGGGAATTATAAGTCATTAATTAAGATTAATGGGGTATGAGACAAAAGACAAATTTGCCCTTGGGGGCATAAGGAGGCAAGGCTTAGGCTAAGGGGCATAGTGGACTTTTGGTGCCAAAAGTAGTGGCTTGGGTCATTGGTTTCTTCAGCTGAAGGAAATCGCAGAACAGAGCATATCAAAACAGAGCAACTCCTTTCACTCTCCCTCTATACGATTTCTCTCTTTCTCTCTTAGTACCTTGGGGGATTTTGGATTTTGGAGTAAGACATGCTCAAGGATTAGGAGGTTGTAGCCATAGATTGGCTAAGAGACAGCTTGGGCTTGTAGACCATTGGTTTAGGTAAGGATTCTTTCAGTATTACTGTGAACTCTATTAATGTTCTTCATGTTCTTGAGATGTTCTTGAGCATCAAGGCTCAATTATGGATTTTTGAGGTTTGGTGGGTTATAGATCAAGTTTAAGGTTGGATTTTAATGGTCTTGATGTATTGATGAGGTTCTGAGGTTGAATTGTGAGTTTGGCTTGTGTTTAAATGTGATTTAGGTGGCTTGAGTTTAGGGGAAAACGCAGGGGATTATGGGTTTGTTGGTTGGCACCTCAGCGTTGGTTTTGAGCGCCCCAACGCTAGGTAGGAGAAGCCAATGGGTGGCTCTCTGACTTGGGTGGCGCTCCAGCACTAGACTAATTTCACCAATGCCTAATTTTAGGGCTTTGGAGGACTTGGGGGCTCGGGGGATGGTTCCACCACCCCGTTTGGTGGAATTGGAAGTCCTGAGAGCAAGAGAGTGGTCCCAGAGTTTATTTTTAGGGATTGAACCTTAATGAGGTTATTATTTATGGTTGTGACTAGGTTATTGCTAGGGCTCGGGACATGATCGTGCTCGAGGGTCGTTCATATTTAATTTGTGCTTTGACTAAAGGTAAGAAAACTACACCCAGTATGTGATATATGTGATTACAACTTGGCCTATATTGTTAAGCAGGGATATGAATAGGGCTCGGAGCCATGAGAATGTTCAATATTATGATTATGCCCATGATTGTTGATTAAGGATGTTGAATGCTTTGTATTTGGATATTTAACATATGATATATGTTGTCTGCATTATCTAATTGAGAAAAGCATTGACTTATTAGTCAAGGATGGCGATAGCACTGAGCGCTAGTCGAAAAGCATTGACTTATAAGTCAAGTGTATCAATAGCGCACTGAGCGCTGGTCAATATGGTTAGCCTAACCAAGAGCTCATCACACGCTTGTCCAACCTATTGGTTGTGGAAAATATAGCGCAGCTTACGTTGGGCCAGCTCCAAGGTTGGTTATATAAAGGAAAGGAATGGGCCCTGGGGTGACCAATTAGTCCCATATCCTAGGGTTGGGCTTCAGACTTGACTTATGAGTCAAGAATGACATTATCACGCTGAGTGCCGGTCGAAAGCATTGACTTATAAGTCAAGGATGACAATAGCGTTGAGCGTTGGTCGAGAAACATTGACTTATAAGTCAAGGGCGACAATAGCGTGCTGAGAGCTGGTTGATATGGTTATGCCTAATCAGGAGTGTGACATACGCTTGAATGACCTATTGGTCGTGGAAAACTAAAGCGCCAGGTATGCTGGACCAGCTCCAAGGCTGGTTATACAGTGGATAGGGCAAATAGCCCCGGGGTGACTCATTATTCCCATATCCTAGGGTGCTGAGCCCCAGTGTGATTTATTAATCATGTATTAGGGTGCTCAGTCCTAGTATGATTTATTAATCATGTATTAGGGCGTCAAGCCCTAGTATGATTCATTAATCATGTAATTTGGGCATTTGGCCCTAGTATGATTCATTGATCGTTATTCTTGGGCTATTATCCCCATATGGCACTGTAATCATTTATATGAATGGTATGCATTCATGAGTAAGGTTATTACTACTAGGCATGGTTATTATGATTTGGTAACATGTTAATAATTGCTTATGGGTATGTTTATGTTTTCTTGCTGAGCCTTGGCTCACGGGTGCTATATGGTGCAGGTAAGGGGAAAATAAAGTAGGACCATCCTTGAGTTGGAGAACTTCGGTGATGATGTATACATATGTAGCTGCTCGACCACCACAGCTAGGGATTCTCAGAGGAACTAGGGTCAAACCCTATTTTTCTACTTAGGTCAGCTGGTTGTAACTTTTTAATTGTAATTAACCTTTTTAAATGTTAGTTTGGGATCCCATGTACGAAAGTAAATGTTTTAGTTTAACAGTTGTACCTTTTGACCAAAAAATTTAACCCTAAATTGTTAATCACGTTTAGTTACGCTATTATGGCCAAATGACTCGTTTAATGAATTTAGCACTATTTAAAATACAAGCTGGTTTAGGGCGTTACAACTTGGTATCAGAGTGTGCCAAGCATAAGGGTTCCTAAAGACAAGCTGGGAATGTACACTTGTCACTAAAGACAATCTCCACTCAGCATTTGGTAACTATTTATGTGGTTATGTGTTTAACTGCTTAAATAGGATATAAATGCCTTATCTGTCTGCCTTATTAGGAAGCATAAGAGATTTTGATAGGGCCTGGCCCTTGACTGTTGATATGGTTATGTTCTTTCCTTCTCAGTTGATATATGAATGCTTTACCTGCATGCTAAAGTTTAAAGCATGATATTTATGTTGGGAAGAGCAGGGCTTAATGATTGATGCATGAATTTTATGGGAATGTATTTTAGCACTATAGTGATATGTGAATGTGGTGTTGTTTGGTTTTCCCATGGGAAGGCTTTTGGGTGCTCATCATGCTTAATGGGTCAAGTTATTGACTACAAACAAATTTAAATGTTATGTACCCAAGGCAATTAATGGGACCCGATGGTGTTTATGTTGAGGCTGGAAATTATGGCCAGGGCCAGAGCCCTCCCCCTACCCCTCAGAATTGGCAGCGAGTGTTTACAGATATGCAAGTAAGATTGCAGAGGCAAGAGGAAGAGATTAGGTGTTTAAAACAACTGGTTCTGTCAGGGAACACCTCTTCCTTTGTTATGCTGGGAGTGGCACCAATTTTGCTCAGCCTAGGGTTGAGAACAAGTGGGAATTACTATATGAGAGATTTAAGGAATATTACCCTCCAGTTTTTTAGGGAGGCCTAGATCCATTCAGAGCTGAACAATGGATGGGATGGGAGTGGTGGGTCACGATAGGGTGATCTGTGCTACATATGTGTTAAGAGATGATGCCCCGACTTGGTGGGAAGTGGTATCCTAGATGCGAAATATAGCTACAATCAATTGGGAAGAATTTAGGCATTTGTTTAATGAGAGATATTATTGTGGTGTAGTTAAGACTGCAAAGACAAAATTTATGAAACACAACAATAACAGAGTATGTTAACAAATTCGATGATATAGCCAAGTTATCTTTTGATATGGTACCCAAAGATGTAGCTCGAAAGAAGCGATTTATCCAGGGATTGAATTCCAGGATAGCTCAGGGCGTTATAATCGCCCCAGTTCATGTGGTCTCTACCTATGCTCAGGTGGTAGGTAGGTCTCTTGTTGTTGAGAGCACAAGAAATGAAATATAGAGGGAGAGTGTTGGAGAGCGCGAAGCTCAGGTAGTGATACCTCCGTTTATTGGATCAGGCAGGAGCAGAGGCTCCAATAATCAAGAAATAATAGTTATCAACATATTCGGTACCTCTGTACTAGAAAAGGGGTTCAGAAGTGCTCAGATGGGCCATCAGGGCGAGGACGGGGATTAGATACTTTACCCAGAGTGCACTCGATGCAGGAGGAGCCATCGGGGAGAATGCCAAGCAAAGGCATGTTTCTTATGTGGGATGATTGGGCACCTCAGGAGGGATTGCCTAGGGCTGAGGAAGAATGAACAAAAGGAAGCGGGTAGCTCGACTCCAGCTCGAGTGTTTGCTCTGTGGGAGTCAAAGGATTAGACTGAGGTTGGTCCCTCAGTAGTGACAGGTCAGCTTCCTAGTTCTGATTATTATATTGTGTTGATGGTTCTGGTGCCATGTTTTATTTGTTTTGTTGCGTCTAGTAGAAGCACCAAATTATTATGTGGATTACATGGTTACATTGGGATGAGAATTTGGAACGTTACTGGTAACTTTTAAGAGATGGGTTAGATTATTGTGGGATAAGACTCATCATTTAATTCGACAGAGTTTGTTATGATCGAATTCGATATGATCTTGGTTATGGATTAATTAGCCAAGTATGGGGCAACGATAGATTGCAAGAAAAAAGATGCTAATCGTTGTGTCTGAGGGTGAGAAACCCTTTTATATTTGTTGGCATTGTGCATTGACCCCATATACTTATGATATCTGTACTTAGAGTTAGAGACCTATTGTAGGAGGGATGCATAGGATTCTTAGCTAGTGTGGAGGATACCACTTAGGTTGTGCCAGTGGGACCCGGACAGACTAGATTAGTATGTGAGTTTCTGGATGTGTTTCCAGAGGATCTGTCAGGGTTACCTCTGCATAGAGAGATAGAGTTGTGATTAACTTGGTGGTGCCAATGATGGAACAAGTATCTAGGACACCATATTGAATGGCTCCAGCAGAGTTGTAGGAACTAAAGGTTTAGTTACAGGGTAAGATGGTATTCTCCAAGATAGATCTTCGATCTGGTGATTACCAGCTGAGGATTCAGGAGAAGGATTATGCACAAGACTGCTTTTTGTATCAGATATGGGAATTAGGAGTTCTTAGTCATGTCTTTTGGTTTGACTAATGCCCCAGTTGCTTTTATAAATCAGATGAACAGGGTGTTCAATGATTATCTAGATTGGTTTGTGATCATCTTTATCGACGACATTTTGGGTATATTCTCAGTTAGAGATTGGCCAAGGCCAAGGAATGCCTCAGTGATTAGGAGTTTCCATGGATTGGCAAGGTATTACATGTGTTTTGTGGAAGAGTTCTCAAGGATTGGTACCTCATTGACAGAACTGACACGCAAAATCAAAAGTGTGCATGGTCAGATAAGTGTGAGAACAACTTCTAGGAGCTAAAACGGTGATTGATTACAGCTCCAGGTCTGAGTCTTCCTACAGATCAGAACAAGTTTATAATTTATCGTGACTCCTTGAGAAAGGATTTATGTTGTGTCCTTATGCAAACAGGAAAGGTGATTGCCTATGCATCACGTCAGTTGAAGGATGTGACCAGAGCTAGAGTAGAGTTACTGGTGGGCCAGTTGGCCAACATTACACTTCATTCTACTCTTTTATAGAGGATCAAAAGAAAAATTGTTGAGTGACGCACAGCTGGGAAAGATTAGAGGGGATTTCCTAGCTGGAGTAGCTAAGGACTATACAGTGTCAGACATGGGTTTATTGAGGTATAGGGATCAGATGGGTATTTCGATGGACACTGGGATCATATGGGAGATTCTGGATGAATCTCATACTACCCTTTATTCTCTACATCTAGGCACCATAAATATGTACCAGGATTTGAAAGCTTTATATGGTGGTCTGGGATGAAGAGGGACGTAACTGAGTACGTGGCAAAGTACTTGACCTGTTAGCAGATCAAGGAAGAGTATCAGAAACCAGTAAGGCTATTACATCCTTTGGGTATTTCAGAGTGGAATTTGGAGGACATCACGATGTATTTTGTGATGGGTTTGCCCAGGAAAGTGGGCCAATATGATTCAATATGGGTCATTATGGACCGGTATACGAAGTTAGCTAACTTTGTACTAGTGAGAACGAACAATACAGTTTACTAGTATGTAGATCTCGATGCAAGAGAGCTAGTATGCCTTTATGGGAATTTGAGGTCTATCCCGACGGGTAGGGACCCCACATTTACTACCAAGTTTTGGGGAAGTTTATAGAAGGTGATGGGTACACAGCTGAAGTTCAGTGTAACTTGTCATCCTCAGACTGATGGTGAATCAGAAAGGATTATCCATCTATTGGAGGACATGCTGAGAGCTCATATATTGGACTTTGAAGGGTCCTGGAATGAATGTTTGCCTCTAAAAAAGTTTTCCTATAATTACAACTACCAATTGACTATTGGAGTGGCACCTTATAAGATGATGTATGGTAGGAAGTGTAGATCGCCCATTCACTAGGATGAGAGGACCACTGAGGCTATTGAAAAGATTAGAGCTCGGATGCTCGCTTCTTAGAGTAGACATAAAAGTTATGCTAATCCGAAATGCATGAACATGGAGTTCCAAGTGGGAGACTATGTTTTCCTTAGAGTCTCACCATAGAAATGAATGAGGGGATTTGGGAAAAAGGGAAAGTTGAGCCATAGATTGGTTGGACTGTTAGGGAACCTGGAGAAGATCAATCAGGTGGCCTTACTTGCGGCACTGTTGGTCGTACACAATGTATTTCAAATTTCCACATTGAGGAAACATGTATTAGATGAAACTCATGTGTTGAGTTATAAGGATATGGAACTGGAGGCAGAGTTATCCTATGAGGAGCAGCCAGTTCAGATTTTAGACAGGAAGGACAAGGCCCTGAGGAACAAAACCATACCTTTAGTTAAGGTATTATAGAGGAATAGCAATGTCGAGGAAGCGACAGAAGGAGGCAAGGCTTAGGCTAAAGGGCATAGTGGTCTTTTGGTGCCAAAAGTAGTGGCTTGGGTCTTTGGTTTCTTTAGCTGAAGGAAACCTCAGAATATAGGATATCAAAACAGAGCATCTCCTTTCTCTCTCCCTCTATACGATTTCTCTCTTAGCACCTTGGGGGATTTTAGATTTTGGAGGAAGAAAAGCTCTTGGATTAGAAGGTTGAAGCCATAGTGTGGCTAAGGGACAGCCTGGGCTTGTAGACCATTGGTTTGAGGTAAGGATTCTTTGAGTTTTGCTATGAATTCTGTTTAAGTTCTTCATGTTCTTGAGATGTGCTTGAGCTTCAAAGCACAAGTATGGATTTTTGAGTTTTGGTGGGTTATAGACCAAATTTAAGGTTGGGTTCTTATGGTCTTGATGTATTGATGAGGTTTTGAGATTGAATTGTGAGTTTGGGTTGTGTTTAGATGCGATTTTTATGGCTTGAGTTCAGGGGAAAACACAGGGGAAAATGCAGGGGATTCTGGGTTCGTTGGCTGGCACCCCAGCACTAGGTAGGGGAAGCCAAGGTGTGGATGCCAAAAATCCACCAAGGAAAAAATCTCTAATCCCTGGTTGAAATACATGGCTAAGGGTCACTTAGTCCTATTATCGGGCTTAGGCCTAAAGGTCTCACGAGACCACGTTCTAACCACCACTACTAAGTGCCCTGTAGGTCTCTGAAGATTTGAAGGCTCACGACACCCTTGTGTGTCTCACGCCCCTGGGCCTTGCGAGGCCCCTGCCTTACGCCCAGGTTTTTGGAGTCCATGTGCCTCGTGAGACTCTTGCCTGGTTGAAGACCCAAGTGCCAAGCTCTTAGGAGCCTTGCTCCCATGCGGCTCATGAGGCCTCCACCTCGCTGAAGACCAAATCGCCTTGCGCCTAGGTGCCACGCACCCTTGCGCCTCACTGAACACCAGAGCGTCTCATCAAGGGCCCTGCACCAAAGGCCTCGCACCACGGTCCCGCGCGCCTATGTCAGCACCTCACGAGACGTTGAGGCCTCGCATAACAAGGCTCACCTCGCCTCACCCAGGAGCCTTCGTGCTGTGGTATCGCATGCTCGTGCCACGCACCAGCACCTCGCCTCGCCCAGGTGCCTCCATGCCATGATGCTAGTGCCTCGCGTGCCCATGCCATCACCTAGCGAGATGTTGAGGCCTAGCATAGCGAGGAACACCTCACCTTGCTCAGGAGTCTCCGTGCCATGGTGTTGCATGCCCGTCGCGCGCCAGCACCTCGCCTCGCCCAGGTGCCTCCATGTTGTGATGCCAACACCTCGCATACCCATGCCAGCACCTCGCAAGACGTTGAGGCCTCGAATAGCGAGGTGCACCTTGCCTTGCCCAAGAGCCTCCGTGCTGTGGTGTCGCATACCCATGCCAAGCGCCAACAACTCGCCTCGCCCAGGTGCCTTCATCTCGTGATGCCAGGGCCTCGCATTTGGAGGGTGTCCCGCGTCTCGGAGGGACCTTGTGCCAAGAGGGTCTCGCGCATGGGGGCTGCAGGGAAATGGTCTCGCAAAGTGAGACCCTCATCTCACACATGGACACCATGTCTCATCGCATACACAGTAAGCCTCGTTGAAGAGGCCTTATCTCTCTCCTTGAGATAAGTGCCACCAACGAGGCACCTCTTTCCCTGTGGGTCTCTTGAGAAGTAGAGTCAAGGACCTCTTAAACACACGTTAGGGAAGGCCTCACAATGATTCAGTATGAAGTCAGGAAAGGTACGGAATACACTTACAAGCCAAGAGGAGTTAGAGTACGGACACGATGTCCACGCCAGACAAATAGTGGCAGTAATAGAGGGGTACATGGTAAGGACTCCCTCTACATGCTTATGAGGTCCGTACCCGACAAGTAGTGGATGTATAATATGGTACCAAGGCAAGAGTACTTTTGTAGACCCCTGACACGTACTAAAGCTGACCACCACTCCTCCGACACCACTATCACCTGTGTTGCTACTCTGACGGTGTACCCACGTACTATTTTGTCCCCAAGGACCACCATGTATAATGGGCCATTAGTGCCCAACTATAAATAGACCTTCACTCCTCTGAATAAGGGGTTGGAAAATTCATTGTATACTTAAGCTATTAAGAAATATATGAATGTTTACTCCATTTTTGATTTGCATTTATTTTTCCTTAAGTCTATTCTAAGTTCTGATCTAGCTATCTCCATACTTACCTTTGAGTTTTTCAACCTAACATCGTTGACGAGTTATCACCGCCAACATAAGGGGTGGCTCTCTGACTTGGGCGCTACCTTTTTGCACCCTAGCACTAGACTAATTTAAAAAAAAGTCCACTTTTAGGGCTTGGGAGGGCTTGGGGACTCAGGGGATGATTCCACCACCTCGTTGGGTGGGATTGGAAGTCCCAAGAGCAAGGGAGTGGTCCAAAAGTTTGTTTTTAGGAATTGAATCTTAATGAGGTTATTATTTATGGTTGTGACTAGGTTATCGCTAGGGCTCAGGATAGGATTGTGCTCAAGGGTCGTTCATATTTAACTGGTGCTTGGACCAAATATAAGAAAACTGCACCCAGTATGTGATATATGTGATTATGGCTTTGCCCAAATTGTTAAGCATGGATATGAATAGGGCTTGGAGCCATGAGAATTTGCATGATTATGATTATGCCTGTGAAAGTTGATTAACATATGATATATCCTTATCTGCATTATCTGATTAAGAAAAGCATTGACTTATGAGTGAATGACGACAATAGGATTGAGCGCTGGTCGATATGGTTAGCCTAACCAGGAGCGCATCATACGCTTGTCCAACCTATTGGTCGTGGAAAATTATAGCACCAAGTAAGTTAGGCCAGCTCCAAGGTGGTTATATAAAGGATTGGGAAATGGGCCCCTGGGTGACTTATTAGTCCCATATCCTAGGGATGGGCCATGAATTTTACTTTTGAGTCAAGAACGACATTAGCACACTGAGTGTCGGTCGAAAGCATTGACTTATAAGTTAAGGACGGCAATCGCGTTGAGCATTGGTCGAAAAGCATTGACTTATAAGTCAAGGGCAGCAATAGCACATTGAGCGCTGGTCGATATGGTTATGCTGAATCAAGAGTGTGACATACACTTGACCGATCTATTGGTCGTGGAAAATAAAGTGTCAGGTACGTTGGACCAACTCCAAGGCTAGTTATACAGAGGATAGGGCAAAGGGCCCCGGGGTGACTCATTAGTGCCATATCCTAGGGCGTTGAGCCCCAGTATGATTTATTAATCATGTATTAGGGCGATGACCCCAAGTATGATTCATTAATCATGTATTTTGGGCATTTGACCCCGGTATGATTCATTGATCATTTATCTTGGGCTAATAGCCCCATATGACATTGTAGTCATTTATATGAATGGTATCCATGCATGAGTTGGGTTATTAATGCTAGGCATGCTTATTATGATTCAGTAACATGTTAATAACTGCTTATGAGTATGTTAAGTTTTATTGATGAGCCTTGGCTCACAAGTGCTATATGGTGCAGGTAAGGGGAGAAGAAAGCAGGACCATCCTTGAGTTGGAGAGCTTTGGTGACGATGTGTACATATGCAGCTGCTCAACCACCACGGTCGGGGTTTCTAAGAGGAACTAGGGTCAAACCCTATTTCGCCGCTTAGGTCGGCTGATTGTAACATTTTAATTGTAATTACCATTTTAAAATGTTAGTTTGGGATCCCATGTATGGACATAACAATTTTAGTGAAATGGTTGTAACTTTTGTCCAAAATTTTAACCCTAAATTGTTAATCACGTTTAGTTATACGGTTATGGACAAATGACTTGTTTAGCGAGTTTAGCACTATTTAAAATACACAATGTAACGGTCCTTGAGTAGTAGGGCGTTACAGTAACAAAAGCTCTTAAAGATCCTTTCTGGACTAAAGATATGCAAGAAGAGTGTGAAGCTCTCACTCTGAACAATACATGGGTTCTTGTACCTTTTTTCAGCAGATATGAATGTTGTGAAAAATAAATTGGTTTTTCGGGTCAAGTATAAAACTGATGGATGTTTGGTTTTTCATGTTGTATTTACTCTTGCTTCTTGTTTTAATTGGCCTATTCAGCAAGTTGATATCAACAATGCTTTCCTTATTGGTGAGCTTCAAGAAAATGTGTTTATGTCTCAGCCTGAAGGTTTTCAAAGTGTTCAATTTCCTACTCGTGTTTGCAAACTCCAAATGGCTTTGTATGGTCTCAAACAAGCCCCAAGAGCATGGTTTGACAAGCTCAAAGGTTCTTTAATTCAATGGGGTTTTCAAAATTCCAAATCAGACACATCTTTGGTTTTCACCAAACATAGTGGTAAACTTATTCTTCTTCTTGTTTATGTTGAGGATATCTTAATAACGAGAGAAGATTCAGCTCAAGTGCACAATGTGATTACTGATCTTTACTTACAAATTGCATTAAAAGTTCTTGGACCTGTCCATTATTTTCTTGGCCTTGAAGCTCTTAAAGACTCTACTGGTATTTATCCTACTTAAAGCAATTATGTTCATGATATTTTGCTCAAAATGCATATGGACTCAGCCACTCCCATTCCCACTCCAATGTGTCAAAGTACAAAATTGTCAGCTTCCGACGACCCTCTTCTTGCTAATTCAAGTATATATCACAGTGTCATCGGTGCTCTTCAATACTTGACCATGACCCGTCCTGAATTTCATTTGTTGTTAATAAGCTTGCACAATTTCTAAAACTCCCACCATTAATTATTGGGCTGCCTACAAAAGAGTGCTATGGTACTTGGCTGGCACACCTCATTGTGGCCTTTCCTCAAGCCTTCTTCCAGTTTGACTTTAGAGGCTTTTTCCAATGTTGATCGGGCTAGTTCTCTAGGTGATAGACGTTCCACATCTGGATATTGTGTATTCTTTAGTGACAGTCTTCTTACCTGATGCTCACAAAAACAGAATGTCGTAACTCATTTTAGCATCGAGTTTGAGTCTCTTGCTTTTACTACTGTTGAACTCATTTGGTTGCAGTCCCTCTTCACTGAAATTGGTATCCAAATTTCTCAATGTCCCATTTTATGGTGTGATAATATTGGCACAACATCCTTGGCTTCTAATCTTGTTTTTCATGCACGTACAAAGCATATTGAAATTGACTTGCATTTTGTTCAGGGTCGTGGTCTTACCAAGTAGCTCGATATTCGCTATGTTTCTACAAAGCGTCAAATTACAAATGTTCTTACTAAGCCTCTTACTATTTCTTAGTTTTTGTTTCTTAGGGACAAGTTAACACTCTTTATATCACCATGTAACTTGAGGGGGCTGTTAGAAATAATTTGTTAGGACCCTTTTATATTTGTGTCCTCCCTTTTTCCTCTATCTTCTCTCTTCTCCATCTCTCTCTTGGTTCACTCTCTCTTTCTCTTAGGAGATCCACAACAGCCACCACCACACCATCATCAATACCAAATTTCTTTGAAAAAAAACATCCATAACTCTAACACCCTTCTCCATTTTTATTATTCTCTCTTTTGTCTTCTATCTTAAACTATCCATGGAGACTAAAAAAAATTACCTCATGATCGTTTTTGATAATTTAAAACTTAAACCCACTAAAAGTTCACTTAAGACACTAATTTATGCATTTTCAAATAGATATGGGCCTGATTTTTTGGATTTTTTTCAGTTTTTTTCGTGATTTTCAAATAGGAAACGTAAAAATTTACAGAAAACTAGAAAGACCTCGATACACCTCGATGCCTAGCTCGATGGGCCCTTCAAAATCATGATTTTCCTGAAAAATTGATATGCCTCGATGAAATTCGTTGCACCTTGATACACCTCGACGCACCTCGATGAAACTCGATGCAATTCATTGAAAATGCATAACTTTTCACTCTGGTATCCGTTTGAGGTGATTTGTTTATTTAATTTGGGTATTTTTTTTGGATATCTACATGTTTGAGATGTTTATATACACACATGTGAAGTTTAAAGCATGAAAACACCTTAAAGTTCAAAACAATATCCCATTTTTTTCAAATTGGTAATGGTCTTAACCTTTAAACTTCCTAAATGTGTATGTACACATCTTAAACATGTAGATCTGGAAAAATACCCATATTAAAAAAACTCACCTCAACCAATTACCCGAGTGAAAAGTTATGCATTTTGAATGAATTGCATTGAGGTCCATCGAGGTGTATCAAAATGCATCGAATTTCATCGAGGTATAACATTTTTTCATGAAAATCATGATTTTGAAGGGCCCATCGAGCTAGGCATCGAGGTACATCGAGGTGTATCAAGGTCTTTCTAGTTTTCTAGTTTTTCATGAAAAAATGATATGCATCGAAGAAATTCGATGCACCTTGATACACCTCAATGCACATCGATGCAATTCATTGAAAATACATAACTTTTCACTCGGGTGTCCATTTGAGGTGAGTTTTTTTTTTTTTTTGAATTTGCATATTTTTTGAGATATACACGTTTAAGATATGTGCAAACATATTTGGAAAGTTTAAAGGTTAAAACCATGCCCAACTTTGAAAAAATTGCGATATTGTTTTGAGCTTTGGGCTGTTTGAAAGTTTTAAACTTCCCAAACGTTTATATAAACATCTTAATTGTGTAGATCTCAAAAAAAAAAATACCAAAATTAAAAAAAAAAACTACCTCAAACGAACACCCGAGTGAAAACTTATGCATTTTTAATGAATTGCATCGAGTTTCATCGAGGTGTATCGATGTGTATCAAATTTCATCAAGACAAATCATTTTTTTCACAAAAATCATGATTTTTAAGGGCCCATTGAGCTGGGTATCGAGGTACATCGAGGTGTACCGAGGTCTGTCAAGTTTTTTGAAATTTTTTTACGTTTCAGATATGAAAAATCTCGAAAAAAAACTAAAAGAAATTGTAAAAAAACTAAAAATCATGCCAAGATCTATTCTAAATGCATAAATTAGTGTCTTAATTCAACTTTTAGGTTGTTTATGTTTTAAATCATCAAAAAACTATCATGAGGTAATTTTTTTAGTCTCCATGGATAGTTTAATAGAGAAGACAAAAGAGAGAATAATAAAACAGAGAAGGGTTTCGAAGTTGTAGATTTTTTTTCAAATAAATTTGATGGTGATGATGGTGTAGTGGTGGCTGTCGTGGCTCTCCCAAGAGAAAGAGAGGGTAAACCAAGAGAGAGATAGATAAGAGGAAAGATAGAGGAACAGAGAGGCTCAAAATATGAAAGGGGTATTTTTGGAGACAAAGCAAATAATAGGATAAGTTCATAATGTTAGAAAAGGGTGGCACTTTTTGGATTTATTAGTCCACAATATCGATAGAAACTCAAATTTCCTTTGATATATTTTTAGACTATGTGTTTTGTCCCATTATCAATGAGAAATTTGAGTATTTATGCAATATATGAGGTACTAACTGAAAAATATCCTACCCAATATTCACATGTCAATTTGGTCCTATTGTTTCCATTTGATCCCAAAATACCCTTAGCATTTATTTCCCACTCTCTCTCTATT
The DNA here is from genome assembly GCF_963169125.1 of Humulus lupulus. Classification (NCBI taxonomy): domain Eukaryota; kingdom Viridiplantae; phylum Streptophyta; class Magnoliopsida; order Rosales; family Cannabaceae; genus Humulus; species Humulus lupulus. Next base: position 248,449,517 of record NC_084794.1, read on the forward strand.
CTCTTGGTCTCTCTCTATTTTCCCTCACTCTCTCAGTCCCGAAACCAAAGCCCAAAAAAACCCTTAAATCGACCCTCTAATCTCTCAGTTTCTCTCTAAACCCCAGTGGGCGTTACTCGGATCTTGTCCTTCACCTTGGTGCATCGGAGGGGACGACCCATACATCGAAGAAGGTGAAGGTTAGGGCTCAATCCATTTCTTTGTTTATAATGTATTATTTGTCTGCATGAGTTTTTTTTTCCTTAAAAATTTGTTCATAGGTTAGATCGGGGCTGGGAATACGCATATCTGGGTTTTCTGTCAAAAAAAATTCATCCACCTAGATGGAAATAGATGGGCCTCGATGGATGTTACCTTGAAAGCTCTCGACATGACTTGATAAAACATGATAGAATTTGAAAATGAAGAATTTATATTACCTCGACAGACCTCGATGAGGCTCGATTGGCCTCAACAAGGTTCGATGGATGTTACATCGGTGTGTCTCGATGAAATTTGATAGGTTATAAAGTTGGAGAATTAAGAGTTCCTCGATTGGCTTCAACGAGTCACGATAGACCTTTATGGTACCTGTCTATTAATGTCACCTCAATATGTCTCAACAGGCCTTGATGAAAATTGATAGACTTTGGAATTTAATACCTCGACATGCCTTGATAGGCCTCGATGAAAACTAGATTATTAATTTTTTTTTATTAACTATTTGTTTTGTTTGGTTTTGGTTTGCAAATGCCTGACCATATTATTTCTTTGGAGAAGCACTTTCCAGCCCGTATTACTTATAGGGGGAGTGCTCACATGGTGACCCTTATATAGCAGTTTCAGAGGGCATGACTTGATTGAACAGAAAAAGGCATGCCCATTGGGATAGTTCTTCAAGGCGAAGAATTTCAATTTTTATGGGGTCTTATTACACTGACTAATGTTATGTAAGATTTTCAACTTGAAGAATGTAATGTCCCAAAAATTCATTGTGAGGCTTAGCGCCTTGGATAGCGTGCCGAGAGGGCACGTGGAGTAATTATGAATTAATTAAATTGAATAAATATGTGATTATGTGGATTATATGAGTTATATTAAGATATGAGTGTTTATGCATGTTTATGTGTATTAGATATGCTTACAGGCCCGCTTTTGTTTAAAAATGGGCATTTTTCGTAATTTTGACCCGTTGAGGGTATATTTGTATTTTTATTGTGCTATATGCTTGAGACCACATGATTATGTGGATACCATCGTGATATTCATAATGAGTTGATCCATTTGAGAAACTTAGCGGAAAAGTCACAATGGGAAATTATACCCGACTCTGGGTGAGCCAAGGGGTATTTTGGTAAATTGGTATATTTTGAGGAATTATTAAAAGTGAAATATTTTGGGAAAATATTTGGGTTTGGAAGATTAGTGGATTAATTAGGAATTTAAGGTGTACATTGAGATTTAGTGGGAATTAAAGCAAAATGACTATTTTGCCTTTGGTGATATTTTGAAGAGAAATTTTAGGGCAGAATATAATGGTCTTTTCATCATAAGAGTTAATCAAATGACTAACTGTTGATTTCCTGGTCCATACACGTTCAAAGCAACCTAGGATTTGCACTTAGCCAGTTTGGTAGGGGCTTCTCAAGGTGTAGCGTCTCAAAATTTTACTTAGTTAGATAGTAGTAAGCTTGAGCTGTAGTATTTTAGTTTTCATGGTTATTGGTTCAAGCCGTGGATTATTTGGAAACTCAAAGAGATAGTTATGGATTTTGTAAGTTTGGTCAATTGTTTAGAAATATTAATTTTATCATAAGGTTTGATTATTGAAGTTGATCCTAGAAATATTATTTATTATAACCTAAGATTTAGATAGAATAGTTAAGGATCTGACATTTGTCACATGTATGTTCATTAAGGATTTAAGGATTTTAGATGAATAAATTATTCAAGGATAAACCTAAAAGTATAGAACCTTCCCTCCGATATTAGGACCTTGTATTACACAGTCAATGTGGTTTTAAACAACTTCAAGTGTGCTGAAAGTGTGCAAAAACGTGTTTAATATATCAGCGTAAGCCAATATATCGCAGCTATAGGGGTTGATATATCCTATGATGATACGAAAAATACGCCGACTTCGCACGAACGAAACCACGGAGTCTCGGGAATATGGGGCAGGAGATATATCACCTATAGGGGCGATATATCGGCTCCATCAACTATTTTTGAAACTTCGTAGAATCCAAGCTAGAAATAACCCTCAACAACTTAGACTTGTTCTTGAACGATTTTGACTGAGTTTTGGGCATCTGTTGAGCAAAAAAATCCATTTTTATTCATTTTAATTGGAGTTCACTCCTTGAACTCTATAAATAGGACCCTTCACTCAGCCATTTGCATCATCTTCCAAACAATTCTCAGAGCCTCCAAGCTGCTAATTTCATTCTAGAGAGAAACACTAGGATTTTGGGGTTGAAAGCTTTCGAATCTAAGTTTTTCTAAACACTTGGGAAGTAAGCTAGAGTGTGATTTTGGTATTGAGGCGTAGATCAAAGTTCTAAGCTATCTAAGGTACTTTTTATCCTCAGGTTTAGTTCATTGCTATTCCTCTTATTCTTTTCTTTTACCTCAAATCCTAACTTGTTATAATGGCTTTTGGTTAGGTGTTTGATTTCTTTGAAAGTTAAGGTTTTCGGTAAGTTTTATCTTCATGATTTAGATCTTCTTTTCTTTAGGAAACTTATGGTTTTACTGTTTGGTTTTAGGGGTTTCCAATCCCACACTTGTCTCCAATACCCCAGTTTTGGTAAGGAAAATAAGTTAGATTTTATGTACTATGATTATGTGCTTTGTGTATGTATGTATGTATACATGTTGTTTTTATGTTTGTAGTCGCTTGAGAAATATGGTTGCTTAGATAGCAAATAAGCAAATCCTGATATTTTTATCATTTATCATAGACTATAGTTGTGTTTAAACCTACCCCTAAATAGTAGAACGAGGACTATAGATGGTCTCTATCACATACTACGGTAATTATTTAATGGCCATTAATACTGTAGTCCATTTTTATGTTTTATGTTTTTACGTCTTATATTTTATGTTATGCTTTAGTAGTTTTTCCTTACTAGGCATTAGGCCCATTCCTTTTTTTTTTTAGATGGTGCATGTAAATGAGCATGGAAGGCGGGATGAATCCTAGGAGGCTTTGGCATGTGTATTGGGAGAGGACTAAAAGAATGGACCAAGGGAATCGATCGAGGATGACGTTGACATTTGAGTCTTTTATTTATGTATTTATGACTTCCGCATTTAGTATTTGAACATTTAAAATAAAGGTTTCATTTTTTTTTTATGATTTTATGTAATAACAATGGGATCCTATATTTTGGATTTTCTATAACAAAGTCTATTATTTTATGAATATATCCAAAAGATAGTAGTATGTCTTAGTAGCTTTTAAAGGTCTGAGGTCTTTAAGTTAGGCGGGTCATTACACAAGGATACCAAGTGCAAGTGCAAGTTCATGCTTTGATTCTTTGCTAAGGAGTTTGAAGGAGATTGGAGACTTCCAGGAGGATTAGAAGTTGAGGACTTCAAAACCAGTTGGGGATTTCAAAATTCAGTAAGTTAATTCTCACTGTTTGGTAGTTTCATGTTCTTGCGGGTGTTCTTGGGTTTACTTGAAGCTTGGTCTGAATTTTGAGTTCAGCATGTGTTTGGGTGATTTAGGTGGGGGAAATGGGTATAAAGTTAGGTTCACACTTGATTGTGATGATTGGTTGTGGCTAGGATTTGAGTTCTGTAAGGTGATTTTTGGATTTGAGGAATGAAAGTTGAGTTTGAAACTCAACTATGACCAAGTGTGATTTTGATATGTTTTAGTGCATTTTTTAGGTGTTTTGTTGTAGATGGTTGTTTACCTATGTTGTTTGAGGTAGTTTGTGGTCAAAAATGGCTGGAAATACTTATTTGGGTCGGAGTTTGAGTTTGGTTTCGAAGGGGAAAATCATGGGTTTAAATTGGGGGAAGAACATGAGTTATGGGCTATTTTTTGTGTTTCTAGAGACCTAGGGTGACCACGCTAGGTTTCTAGAGCCTCAGAAATTGTATTTTAATTAGGGGTTTCGAGTTTAGGGGCACTACCACACCAGGTGGCCTGAAATGGTGTTTTTCTGAATTGTAGGTTTAAGGCTCGGGGTTTCTAGGAAATGTGTCAAGGGTCCATTTGGGGGATCGAGGGACGTTCCTATCATCCCATCGACTGGAAATAATGGTTCCAAGTGTTAGGTTTTGGATTGGAACTTAGGATCTAGACTTGGTTCCTGATAAGTGTATACTTATATTGTGACTAGGGTTTTCGCAAGGCTCGGGACAGAGATCGCGCTCGGGATCATTTTACTATTCGCACAGGACTTGAGGTAAGAAAAGTTGACATTGCACATAGAGCGCACATTAGCCCTGTTGCATCTAGAAGTGGTTCTGGTTGCATTATCTAAATGAGCTACATGGTGTATGGTTATTATATACCTTGATTGTTTGTGAGTATGCAACTATTATTGTGATCCTAGTGCCAGGTTATGTACTCTATTAGGCATCGACCGTACATATGGTGCTGGTGGTGCAAAGTATGCAGTCATTACTAAATCCTAGTGCCGAGAGACACACTCTATTAGGAATCAACCGTAGGTATGGTGCTGGTGATGCAAATTGCTTGAGATTGATTGTTATAGAATATTATAATGATTATCAATTATATGTGTGGCCATGATTCATAAATTATATGAACTATTATCTATATCAGTTGTTATATATTCATGTTGTGATTTTTACGCATATCTTGTGAAACTTTTATTGTTGGGCCTCGGCTCACATGTGCTCTATGGTGCATGTAAGGGAGAACTAGACGTAATCGACCATGAGTTTGAGAGCTTTGGAGCGGCACATATATATCCAGTCAGCTTGGCCATTACGGTTGAGTAATATAAGGGACCTAGGTTACCAACCTGATTTTTCCACTTAGGTCGGCTACTTTTTTAACTTTGAGTGTAATTACTTTTCATTTAAAAACACTTGTTGGGATCTTAGTAATCGATTAAAGTTTTAATGGAGAATGTTTGTACCCTTTTAACATAAATTTTTAATACCTAACCATTGATTAGTCTTAATTACACTTTTGAGTCCAAATGACTCACTTAACGAGTTAAGCACTAGTTTAAACACACAATGTAACGATTCTGGATTATTAAGGCGTTACAAAGAGAATCTAGAGAAGGTGGCACAGAAGTTTCCTGATGTTGCAAAATCGGCTTCTATTATATACGAGGATGTCCCAAAGGAGAAATTATTCAGTCCACAATCTGGTGCTCCTTCCTCAAGTTAGGTTGCAAATTCTGATTATGAGCAGTTGGTGCAGAGGCTTGAGAAGGTTGAGGAGGGCTAGGCGACGTGTAACGTCCTCCTAATCCAGGACTGTTACACTGTGTACTTTAAATAGGGTCAAATTTGCTAATCAAGTCATTTGGTTATAAATGTGTAACTAAGGTTAATGTCAAGGGTTAGGGATAAATTTTTTGGTAAAAGGATTTGTTGACTTTTCATTTAAAAGTTTCATACATACATGGGATCCCAAAATATTACAAATAGATGTTTAAAAGGGTATATACAAGTCAAAAGTTACAACCCGCCAACCTAAGCGGCAAAATAAAGGTTACAACCCTAGTTCCTCTGAACTATCCTCGGCCGTGGTGGACGAGCAGCCGCATATGTACACGCCGCTACCGAAGCTTTCCAACTCATGCCTGGCCTAGCTTTCCTTTCCCCTTACCTACACCACATAGCTCTCGTGAGCCAAGGCTCAGCAAGAAAACTTAAACAAGTGCATGAACAGTAAATACAGATGCTAAATACATATCTAGCATGCCCAACAGTAATAACCTACTCATGCATGCATGCAATTACAAATAAATGATCATTAGATCATATTGGGTCCCGCTACCTTGAATAGTTGACCATAGAGTCAATCTGGGGCCCTATGCCCTAGTTATGTGACCTTGGAGCCACATGGGGCCCTTCCCCTTAGCTCTGAGTAACTAGCCATAGAGCTAACCAAGCGCTTTTTTTTTCCAACGACCATAGGATCAGCCAACGTAATAGTACGTTCCGTATTGGGCATAAGCCTTTCGACCAACGCGCAACGCACTATTACCGCTCTTTACTAATAAGTCAAGCCCTGAACCAGGTATTTAGATAAGGATATAGATACACATAAGCATACTTCAGACAATACAAGTATGCATACATATTAATCATGGTATCTTAACCAATCAAACACAAACATAGTAATAACCATGTTCTTTATCGGGGCAGAGCCCTACCTATGCAAACAAGGCAAGCATTCATTAAACAATTATCCAGATATAGAGCATTCAAACATAAGATAAATCACGTTCATTCTCAGGGGCAGAGCCCCAATCACAGTTATATTCAACAATTGGGCCAAGCCTAATCTTATATATCACGTATTGAGTGTAGTTTTCTTACCTCGTGTTCGAGTGCAAAGTATAATAAGGACGAACCTCAAGCACGATCCCGATTATGAGCCCCTAGCGAGAACCTAGTCACATCCATAATATAGAATCCCATCATTAATGAGCAATTAAAGGCTTCAAAATCAATTCTTAGCCTCCAGGAAGTCGAATTCTACTAAAACAGGTAGTAGAATCGATCTTGAGAACTTAGGTTTGAGTTCCCGTTACTCAAGACCTAAGGTGGCCAAAGATGCCCAGGAGGGCCACGACTTGACCCTAAGGGTCATAGCGTGCCTCCCAAGATGGAAAGCACCTCCTACCTAGAAACAAGGCACGAGCCGTGACTTGCCCCTGACAGTCGCGGCGTGCCTCCGAAACAGAAGCCACACTTGGCCCTGGGTTCTCATGGGTCGCGACCCGACCTTACGAACCCATAATTCCCTATTTTTCTTCATCCAAACTCAACAAAAATCCACCCCAAATCATGCCCAAAACAAAAATTGAATCCCGGTACAACCTCAACATCAAACCAGCAACAAAACCCCAACTCAACACACTCAATCTCCACCCAAAACTAAAATTCATAACCTTGAACCTCAAAGCTCAAGAACAGCCAAACCAAAACATAATTCAATGGAAAAACAGAGTCTATAGCTTACCTCAAATGTGAATAAATCCTTCTAGCTGCAGCTAATCCAATCCTAAATTCAAGCCTCCAATTTCCCAAGTTTTCACCCAATAATCCCCTTAGATTCCTCAAGAAATCCACCTAAAATTGAGAGAGAGTGGGGGAGAAAGAGGGAGTTGGTTGGGGGAGAGAGCTAATGAGAGTGTTCTATGTTTTGTGTAGTTTACTTAAGGTTCAAGTAACTTACGCTAATCCCAAGGCTCGGGGTACCAAAAATGTCCCCGAGGGAAAAATGGTCAAAATCCCTGATTTCCCTCCTAATCTCACTAACACCAAATATATCCTCGAATATTCAATCCTGTTACCTGATAACCTAGTAATGTATCAGTTACCTAAAATACCCCTTGACTCACCCCAAGTCGGGTATTGGGTCTCGTTGTGGCTTTCCCTCTAACTTGCTCCCTAGGGTCGTCTCGTGCCGAGTAACCCTTATAAACCCACATAATAATGTGGCCTCTCACATATATCATATATATACAATTATGCCCATAACGGGCCAAATTATGAAAATACACCTAAACATGCATATCTAGTCATATTATGATATAACTCACATAATTACACACAAATATACCACATAAGCACATAATTTCCATAAATTTTCATCCTGGCCCCCTAATCAAGGCCTTAAGACGTATTAGGTAATTTGGGACGTTACAACTATCCTCTCGTTACAGAAATTTTGTCCTCGAAATTTTACCTAAACAGTTCGGGATACTGGGTCTGCATATTTGCCTCCAGCTCCCAGGTCGCTTCCTCGACCTTGCTGTTCCTTCATAATAGCTTAATTAAAGGTATAATCTTGTTCCTCAGGACCATGCCCTTCCTGTCTAAAATCTGAACTGGCTGCTCCTCATAGAACAAATCTGTCTCCAGCTCTAGATCGTCGTAACTCAATACATGAATCCCATATGAAACATACTTCATCAACATGGAAATATGTAATACGTTGTGCACACTAGAGAGTTCAGGGGGGTAAGGCCAACCTATAGGCCACTTGACCGATCCATTCCAGGATCTCAAATGGTCCCACAAACCTAGGGCTCAGCTTGCCCTTCTTTCCAAATCTCTTCACCCCTCTCAGTGGTAACACCCTAAGGAAGACATAGTCTCCCACTTGGAACTCCACGTTCCTCCGCTTTGGGTCTAAATAACTCTTCTGTCTGCTCTAAGACGTGAGCATCTGAGCTCTAATCTTTTCAATAGCCTCAGTGGCCCTCTCACCTACCTCAAGACCCAAATATTTTGTCTAACCCATCTCATCCTAGTGAATGGGCTTTCTTTTCCCCTTACCTACACCATATAGCACCGTGAGACAAGGCTCAACAAGAAAACTTAAACATACTCATAAGCTGTTATTAATATGTCATCAAATCATAATAAGCATGCCTAGCAGTAATAACCTTATTCATGCATGCATATCATTCATATAAATGACTACAGTGTCATATGGGGATAATTTCCCAAGATAAAATATCAATGAATCATACCAGGGCCAAATGTCCATAATACATTATTAATGGATCATACTGGGGCTCAGCGCCCTAATACATGATTAATAAATCATATTAGGGCTCAGTGCTCTAATACATGATTAATAAATCATATTGGGCTCAGCGCCCTAGGAAGTGAGACTAATGAGTCACCCCGGGGCCATTCGCCCTATCCTTTGTATAACCAGCCTTGGAGATGATCTACCGTACCTGGCGCTTTAGTTTTCCATGACCAATAGATCAGTCAATCGTATGCCATGCTCTTGATTAGGCATAACCATATTGACCAGCGTTCAGCATGTAATTGCTGCTCGACCAACGCTTAACGCTATTGTTGTCCTTTACTTATAAGTCAATGCCTTCGACCGACATTCAGTGTGTTAAAGCCATTCTTGACTCGTAAGTCAAATTCCGGGCCGATCCCTATGATATGGGACTAATAATTCACCTCGGAGACCATTGCCCTATCCTCTATATAACCAGCCTAGGAGCTGGCCCAGCGTCCCTGGCACTATAACTTTCCATGACCAATAGGTCGGACAAGCATATGATGCGCTCCTAGTTAGGCTAACCATATCGACCAGCGCTCAATGCTATTGCTTCCCTTGACTTATAAGTCAATGCTTTTCGGCCAGTGCTCAGTGCTATTGTCATCTTTAAATCATAAGTCAACGCTTTTCTCAATCAGATAATGCAGACAAGCATATATCATATGTCAAATATACAGAGATAAAGCTTTCATCATGCTTAATCACTAATCACAGACATAATTATAATCATGCACATTCTCATGGCTCCAAGCCGTATTCATATCCATGCTCTACAATCTGGGTCAAGCCATAATCACATATATCACATACTGGGTGCAGTTATCTTACCTTTGGTCCATGCACCAGTTAAATATGAACTACCCTCGAGCAGGATACTGTCCCAAGCCTTAGTGGTAACCTAGTCACAACCATAAATAATAACCTCATTAAGATTCAATCCCTAAAAACAAACTCTGGGACCACTCTCGTGCTCTCATGACATCCAATCCCACCCAACGAGGTTGTGGAATCATCCCCTGAGCCCCCTAGTCCTCCCAAGCCCTAAAAGTGGGCTTTGCTGAAATTGGTCTAGCGCTGGGGCTCAAAAAGGTAGTGCTGGGGCGCCACCAAAGTCAGATAGCCACCCCTTAACTTGCCCTACCTAGTGCTGGGGCACCAGCCAACGAACCCAGAATCCCCTGGGTTTTCCCTTAAACTCAAGCCACCAAAATCACATCTAAACATAACTCAAACTCACAATTCAACCTCAGAACATCATCAATACATTTAGACCATCCAAACCCAACCTTAAACTTGATCTATAACCCACCAAAACTCAAAAATCCATACTTGAGCTTTGAAGCTCAAGAACATCTCAAGAACATGAAGAACTTAATCAGAATTCATAGCAAAACTCAAAGAATCCTTACCTTAAACCAATGGTCTCCAAGCCCAAGCTATCCCTTAGCCAAACTATGGCTTCAACCTCCTAATCATTGAGTTTTTCTTCCTCCAAAATCCAAAATACCCCAAGGTTCTAAGAGAGAAAGAGAGAAATTGTATAGAGGGAGAGAGAAAGGAGATACTCTATTTTGATATGCTTTATTCTGAGGTTTCCTTCAGCTGAAGAAACCAATGACCCAAGCCACTACTTTTGGCTCCAAAAGACCACTATGCCCCTTAGCCTAAGCCTTGCCTCCTTATGTCGCTTGCTTGACCTTGTTATTCCTCTATAATACCTTAAATAAAGGTATGGTTTTAGTAACGCCCTGGCTACCCCAGAACAGTTACGGAGAACGGTGAACCGGAAATTTGACCCGCTACCCGAGTCCTTTGGTTAAAAACGTGATCTAAGTGTTATTATCAGGTTAAGGTGGAAAACTAGTAAAAAGGAAAGGGTACTTTTCATTAAGTAAATAAACTGCTCATGAGCCTTTTAAAATATTTACAAGTAGTTCGTAATACAAAAGAGTCGCTATAGTTTCAAATTTACAAACTCCGCCGGCCTAAGCGGTAAAAATAGGGTAAACCCCTAGTCCCTCTGAGAACTCCTTGACCGTGGCGGTCAAGCGGCCCTGTATGTACACAACACCGCCCAAGCTCCCCACTCAGGGCTGGTCAAGCTTTTCCTTTCCTTTACCTGCACCACATAGCACCCATGAGCCAAGGCCCAGCAAGAAAACATAATAAAACATGATATAATATCAACAACGATCATAATAACCATTCAGGACTATCAGTCCAGGCAAATAGGAGGCAATAGCCAAAAGTCACAATAATGAGCATCGCTCCCTCTAGCCGTGTGACGATAGGGTCACCAGGGCTTAACGGTTAAGTGATTCTTTCATATGTTCGATCAGGACAGGTGCATGGTGATTAGTCACCAACATAACCTTCCTCACGATTCTAGAGTCGAAGCTATGGACAACGTCCCTTAGCCACGTGACTAACGGTCACCGGGGTCGTACACCTTGGCTATAGACATCTGGTCGTAGACCAGGCAAGCGCTTATAAGTTCTTCGACCTTAGGGTCGGTCCCGTATTAATGCCATAGAGCCATTCAATGCGTGATCGTCGACTTTAGAGTCGGTCCCTGACTAGTCAGTGTCTTAAGCAGGTAATCAGCATTCACTAGCATTTAATATGCAATCCACGTTCACATATATCAACCAACATGCCTCCATATCAAACCATGCATGTCATATACCTGTACAGGGTGCAACTGTACCCATACACTGTTTTCTTACCTCAAGTTCGAGCGAGAAGTATGATAAAGACGACCCCTGAGACCGATCGATCTTTTAGTTCCTTAACGGTTACCTAATCACAACCAATTATAACCTCCATTAATGAGAATCCATAATGATAAGGTCTTAACCTAAGCACCACCCTCGGGACCCCGAAACATGCCCACACGGTGAGTACATTCGATCCCGGGCCTTAAGGATTGAAACCCCAAGTCAAAAACCCTTAAAAACACTCAAAACAGGGTTTGGAAGGAACAGGGTAGCGCTACAGCGCTCAACCCCTAGCGCCAAACATCACAAGCATGGGAACCCTAGCCAAAACTCCCAACAAAAACCACAAATTCACCCTAGAAATCTCAGCTGTAAAGTAAAACCAAAACAGAGCAAACCAGAGAAACTATGGTTAGAAACTTACCCAAAGCTCGGCTTATGAAGCTCTTCAATGGTGGAACACACTCCCAATCTCCCAAGGCTTGCTTCCTAAGCTTGAATCCTCAAAATTGGTTCAAAAACCACAAAGAACAGTGAGGAGAAGAAGGTACGGGAGAACTCTAAAATACACTCTGTTTTTCCACCACCTTCTTCAGCTAATAAAGGGTATATCTATCCTAGGGGTGAAATGTCCATTTTACCCCTAGGTCAATTAATGGTTTCTAAAGACTCCCAAGGGCATTTTTGGTACTATCCTCCTAACTCGTTAATCATAATTAACGCTCTCCAATTCCCGCTATTCTCAATAATCATAAACACCAATAATTCACATCCCGTTACCCTTTATCACCCGGTAACGCTCTAATCATCAAAATCACCCCGAGACTCAACCCAAGTCCCGACACTTAAACCCACTGTGATTAAACCGCTAATCAATATTCTACGATCGTCTCATGTCGAATAGCTCGAACAAACCCACATCATAATGTGGTCTCAACATATATCATCGACATACATACAATTAACATTATATTATAATATAATTCTCATAAACATGCATAAACACATTTAATGGCATAATTAAACAATTATGGCCCTCCCGGCCTACAAATCCAGCCGTTAAACCACATTAGGGAATCCGGGGCATTACAGTTTTGTTCCTCAGGACCTTGTCCTTCCTGTCCAAAATCTGAACTAGTTATTCCTCATAGGATAACTCTGTCTCCAGTTTCATATCCTTATAACTCAAGACATGAGTCTCATCTAATACATGTTTCCTCAACATGGAAATTTGAAATACATTGTGTACAACCAACAATGCCCCAAGCAACGCCAATTTATAGGCCACTTGACAAATCTTCTCCAGGATCTCAAACGGTCCTACAAATCTAGGGCTCAACTTGCCCTTTTTCCCAAATCTCCTCATCCTTTTCCATGGTGAGACTCTAAGGAAGACAAAGTCTCCTGCTTGGAACTCCACGTTCCTGCATTTTAGATTAGCATAAATTTGTTGTCTACTCTAAGAAGCGAGCATACGAGCTCTAATCTTTTCAATAGCCTCAGTGGTCCTCTGAACTGTCTCAGGACTCAAATATTTCCTTTCACCCATCTCATCCCAGTGAATGGGTGATCTACACTTCCTACCATACAACATCTCATGAGGTTCCACTCCAATAGTCAATTGGTAGCTATCATTATAAAAAAAATTATTAGAGGCAAACATTCATTCCAGGACCCTTCAAAGTCCAATATACAAGCTCTCAAGATGTCCTCAAAATTTTGGATATTCCTCTTAGACTGACCATCAGTCTGAGGATGTTAAGCTGTACTGAACTTCAGTTATGTACCCATCTCCCTCTGCAAACATCCCCAAAACTTTGAAGTAATGATAAGGTCCATATCAGACACAGTAGACCTCGGAGTCCCATGAAGGCGAACTATCTCCCTCACATAGAGATCTGCATACTGGTCAACCATTTAATTTGTCCTCACTTGTAGAAAGTGAGATGATTTCTTATACCGATCCACGATGACCCAGATTGAATCGTGTTGGTCTATTGTCCTTGGTAATCCTACCACACAATCCACTATGATGTCCTCCCACTTCCACTCTGGGATATCCAAAGGCTGCAACAGCTCTGCTAGTCTCTAATATTCTACCTTGACCTGCTGATAGGTCAAGAACCTTACCATATACTTAGTAACATCTCTCTTCATCCCAGGCCACTAATATGAAACTTTCAGATCCTAGTACATCTTCGTGGTGCCTGGATGTAGAGAATAAGGGGTATTATGAGATTCATCCAGAATCTCCCGTATGATCTCAGTGTCCATCGGAACGCTGATTCGATTCTTTTATCTCAGTAAGCCCATGCTTGACACTGTGTAGTCCTTAACTATCCCAGCTAGGACGTCCCCTCTGATCTTTCCCAACAGTGGATCACTCAACTGCTTCTTCTTGATCCTCTCCAAAAAAGTAAACTAGAGGGTGATGTTGGCTAACTAGCCCACCACTTGCTCAATACCTGCTCTAGTCATATCCTCATCCAACTCCCTGGATATCTACTTGACACTATACAACTATCTCGGACCCTTTCGACTTAAGGCATCTGCTAGTACGTTGGCCTTCGCAGAGCGATAGAGGATCTCACAATCATAATCCTTCACCAGCTTCAACCAACGCCTTTGTCTCATGTTCAAATCCTTCTGGGTGAAGAAGTATTTCAAACTCTTGTGATATGTATATATCTCACTCTTCTCACAATATAAGTAGTGCCGCCACACCTTCAGTGCAAAAACTACTATTGCAAGTTCTAGATCATGTGTGGGGTACCTCTGCTCATACTCCTTCAGCTGACATGATGCATGGGCAATCACCTTCCCTGTCTGCATAAGGACACAACCTAGACCCTGCCTTGAAGCATGGCAATAAACCACAAACTTATCCTGATCTATAGGAAGACTTAGAACCGAAGCGGTGATCAAACTCTTCTTTAGTTTCTGGAAGATGTCTTCACACTTGTTTGAGCATATGAACATTTGATTCTTGTGTGTCAACTCTATTAGTGGTGACGCAATCTTGGAAAATCCCTCCACAAAGCATTTGTAAGAACCTGCCAATCCTAAGAAACTTATGATCTCTGAAGCATTCTTCGGCCTTGGTCAATCTCTGACCGCCTCAATCTTCGCTAGATCCACCATAATTTCGTCCTTATAGACTATGTGACCTGAGAAAGTCACCTGTGGCAACCAGAAATCGCACTTCTTGAATTTTGCATACAGCATGTGCTCCCTCAGCCTCTGTAGAACAAATCTATGATGCTGCTCGTGCTCTGTCTTTGACTGAGAGTATACTAGTATATCATCGATAAAGACGATCACAAACCGATCCAGGTAATCTTTGAACACCCTGTTCATAAACTCCATAAAAATGTTGGGCAATTGTCAGTCCAAATGACATCACCAAAAACTCATAATGCCCGTACCTAGTGCGAAAAGCTATCTTCAATATATCCTCCTCCCTAATCCTCAACTGGTGATAACCAGATCGAAGATCTATCTTGGAGAATACCGTCCTACCCTATAACTGATCAAGTATATCATCAATCCTTGGTAGAGGATATCTATTCTTGATAGTCAACTTGTCCAGTTCTCTATAATCGATGCACGTCCTCAAAGAACCATCTTTCTTCTTCATGAAGAGAACTGGTGCGCCCCATGGCGAGAAATTGGGCCTAATAAAACCCAAGTCTAGTAACTCCTGTAGTTAAACCTTTAGTTCCCTCAGCTCTGTTGGAACCATCCTATAAGGTGCCCTAAACACTGGCACTATCCCTGGGGCCAATTCAATCACAAACTTTATCTCCCTGTGTGGAGGTAACCCTGGAAGATCCTCTGGAAACACATCCAGAAACTCACAGACCAATTGTTAGAAAAAACTTATACATGATCTTTATTTATTTTCATAAAGATCTAATATTAAACAAATTAATATGAGATAACCTAGAACATGGTTCTAAAATTGAATTCAAAGAGAAACAAAGACAATAATACTTACAGTATACGCAGTGGAATGAAAGAGTACTTCCTTCAGTTTCTCTAACTCTTGTATCCTCTCAGTTGCAGAGTATTATCAAGAAACTGAACCAATCTTCTTTTTTCTTCACAGTCTTCCAATGTATCCTTAGAATCACCTAGACTAGTGTGGGAAATTCTTAACACATGAGATAGATATAAAGAGAAGAAGAGAAAATAACAAAGAGGCTTAGAAAAGGGCTTGTGTTTAGAGAGAATCTAAAACTATCAGAAAATCTGACTTATGACTTATCAAACTTGTGTTTTGACTTCTCTCTAAGCACTCATTTTATAGACTCAATTAGGCCATTTAATTTAATTAAAAAATCAATAAAATAATAGCCAATTAATAGCCCTAGATCGAAATTATCATGGGCTTTAGGCCCGTAAAATTTCCCATTTGATTATAAGCCCATTGGACTTAAAATTAAGGCATGTATTATTTTCTATTGATTTAATTAATTAAATAATTATTTAAATCCTTTATCAAATTAATTATTTATAATTTGAACCTTGATTTAAACTTATTTATTAATTTAGATATCAATTTATCTTAATTAATAAATCTGCCATAATTTCTCTTTTCTTCTTTAAATAACATAACTCTATGAAACTATCCAAAATTGACCTAGTCAACTTTGATATTCTAATTGATAATTTAATCAATTAATTGAGACTATCTAGATGATTTTATCCAAGGTACAATGGGGACCATGAGCCGATGAAATCAAGCTCCAATAAGTTATCATAAATCTAACAAATAAATTTACTAACTTATCAATTCCTCGTGACTCCACTATAGACTCGGAATTGCACTCTTAAATTCATAGAACGCTCTATAACAAATATAGATACGCTATTAATTATCCATTGTTACAACCACAATTGTCACTCAATCCTCTATAGATGGCCTACAATGAGATGGGACTAAAATACCATTTTACCCCTCATTGTATTTTATCCTTAAAACACTTAGTTCCTTGCAAATGATATTTCAGTAAACTAATATTAATTACTGAAATGAGATCTCTATCATTTAGCACCTTAAACCAAACTAAAAGGAAACCATCGTTTCACTTCTTCATCAGAAGCTATAGATGTTCATATCTATGATTAACATTCCCAATCAATTATACTACCGAGTTCCCAAGATGTAAGTATGGGCTAGTCCGTAGGGTAAGCTGGTAACGAACAAGTCAAAGAACTCAAATAATACAATCAGTTAGAACACTAACCACTCAGAATTGAGATTGAATTAACCTATGGTCAACTATATGATATGACTAGAATAGATAATAACGATATGTTTACTTATCTTATCAACTGTCAATATTGGTCCTGTCCGATGTAACAAATACATCCGATCTTATCTACTTTTCTAACGTTCTGGAAAGAACATAACAGTGTAATGTGTAAGTAGATCATATCGTAGATTAGCAAGTCAGTGTAAATCTTGTGCACTGACTAATCTTAGGACTAACTTATTTTGAACATATAATCATATTTATATTCCACTGTGATTACGTCACTATAAATACGATTAGCTATATTCTCGGGATTTAATAGAAGTTTATATTAAACAAATAATCATGAAAATAAAACATGTGAGCAAAGTGATTGACCAAGTCAAAAAAATGATTTCTATTCTTTTATTGATAATAAAATGATATTACAAAGAATTTGGGCTTTAATTGGGGCATAAAACCCCAACAAACTCCCACTTGCACTAATTGAAACTAATGCATTAATTCTACTAATCCCATTTCCTTGATATGCTTATCAAATGTAGCTTCTGGTAGTGTCTTTGTAAATGGATCCGCAAGATTGTTTTCAGTTGCAATCTTCATAACCTTCACATCTCCCTTGGCCACATATTCTCGAATAATGTGATATTTCCTTTCTATATGCTTACTCCTCTTGTGACTTCCCATATAGCATAGTCTTTAACCATTGAAAGTCATGAATGTTACTTTCTTGCATTTGCAGTCGATGGTTGCGCCATGCCTTGCTAGCCAATCCATGCCCAGAATAACGTCGAAGACTTTGATCTCTAGTTCTTTCAGGTCTCCTTCTAGTTCTACATCCACAATTTTGACCGGTACGCCTCGTACTATCCGTGATGATAGGACTACTTTACCCAAAGGTAATTCTGTTACAAACCTAGTTCTAAATATTTCACAAGGTTTGTCTAATTTCTCTATCATTCCTAACAAGATATACGAGTGAGTGGCTCCCGAATCAAATAATACTGAACATACATTATTGAGGATAGAAATCTGACCTGTGACTACTTTATTGCTAGTGTCAGCTTCTCCTTGGGTTAAGGCAAGGACCCTGGCAGGAACCATCTTGTTGTACCTTTTCTCCTCATGCTTAAGTTGCGGACATTCTTTCTTCCTATGACCTTCCTAACCACAATTTTAGCATCCCTTGGTGTTTGCACGACACTCTCCAGGATGTTTCTTTTGGCACTTAGCACATTGCGGGTATTCTACATAACCCGACCTACTACCTCCATTGTTCGTCTGTGCTCTTTTATCGTTGTCGGACTGCTTGGTGCCAGGATGCCTTCTCTTATGACCATTATTGTTGTGGTTGTTGTTCCGACCATTATGAGGTTGACTCTACTGTTTTGGCTAAGGCTTACTAGCTTCCTCCTTACTAACATTCGCCTGAATCCTTTCTACTTCTATAGTCGTTTCTAGAACATCGGCATAAGTATTAGTTCCGGGGTTTGCTAGCTCAACCCCTAGCTCAATCTTTGGTCTAAGTCCTCTAACGAACTTGGTAACCCTCAGAAAGTCAGTTGGAACCAACTCTGGTGCAAACTTGGCTAGTCGGTCAAACTGCCGACCATACTCTGCTACAGTCAAGTTTCCCTGCTTCAGACTAGTGAACTTCTCTACCCTTGTAGCAATGACTGCCAAGATGTAGTACTTTTTGTGGAACAGCTCCACAAATCTGGTCTAAGTCATGGTGGTGACATCGTGAGTCTACTGAACTAAGTCCCACCATATTCTAGCATCTTTCTTAAGCAGAGACGAAACGGAAGATATGCGGTCTGCGTTGCCGAGATTCATGTGCGCCAGGATCGACTTTACATTTCTGAGCCATGCTTCCGCCTTGAAGGGGTTTGTTGTCCCTTCAAAGTTTTGAGTGTGTTGCTTACGAAACCGCTCATAGATTGGCTCCATGTACTGAGCTGGGTATGGTGCATAGTTCGTCATTGGCCATCCCCATAAGGACCTACTTGTTGAGGTGCCATTTGTTGAGGCTACAGTTAAGGCTGAGTCGGAGGCTGAGTCTGTTGTCGCTGTTGTTGCAGTAATTCCTCCACTTGCTGTTGTAGTTTGGCAATTTCTGCAGTGTTATCAACCTGCGACAGTGGTGCACTTCAGTTAGCAACAGTAGTGGTAACGCGTGCTCCTCTTCTGCGAATTAGAGGGGCTTTATTATTCTCATAAGCAATGTTGGAGGCATTGGCATTGGTGCGTGCAGACCTTCTGAGCGACATCTTCAGCAAAGTTCTAGTAGTCGAGAAAACACATTAAAAATTTCCCTAATAGGCTCTAAGGCAAAAACTTAATCCAAGCAAACATAACTCGGACCTATTAATTATGATTTCTTATGAAAAATTATATAAGCCTTCTTTATTATTAGGGTGTGTTTCTATACTTAGAAAAATAAACCACCTTTATTATTTTCTAACTGTGTTTCTAATCATCCTATATGACTTAATTCTCAGGCTCGAAACTCGCCGGTGTTCCAAAGTTAACCATATTGAGGGAGGGCTGGGATCAGTAAAATCGTTCCCACTACTATGGCCCTCTAACTCTCAATAGAACCCGGTCCATTGATTTGTACCCACCCTCACCAAACTTGGTCATTATTTATTATGATTGTAATAAAAATAAAAATCATACATGTCATTAAATAACAATGATATTAATTTGGAAAAAGGTTTTCACTATATACAATCATAATTGCAAAGATAAATAAATAAAGAAAATAAACTAATTTACAAATATTCTTAACTGAAAACATAAGGGCTAAAACGTTAGCTAAACACATAATCATAACAACTATAACATAAACACTTACATTGGCGGTTAGATTCAGAGCTTGAGCGTGTGTATCAAGGAGAACTTCATGCAAATGGATCGTTGTTCTGATACCAACTGTAACGACCCAACTATTTCTAAGACCTTGGACCATTAAAACTACTAGACATGGATACTATTTTTGGAGAAAACATACATAAGAAATAATCATAACTATATTAAAACCCAAAATATTATACTAATACAAAATAGAGTAAAAATATAAAAAAAAAATGTCATATGGTATGGGATCCCATTGCTTACAAAACATAAAACATAATTTTAAATACTAAGTGCGAAATTACATTAAGAAAACATAATTTAAAAGACTAAAAATAAATAACGTCATCCTCGATCGACACGTAGTCCACTCAGTCCATACATCCTTAACACACAAGCCAAGCTGCCAAGAATCTTTCCGCCTCCATAATCATTTTCTTGCATCACACTAAAAATAAAGGAATGAGCCTAATGCCCAGCAAGGAAAATCTACTAACAGCATACATCATATAATATAAGCATAAGACTACATCATAAACATACACTATAAAACATATGACTATAAAAACATATAATAAAATGGCCATCATACTTCTTGGGGCTTGCTATCTAAACAAGTCGTATAAATTTATGGGCTTGCTATCTAAACAAGTCGTATAAATTTATGGGCTTGTTATCTAAACAAGTCGTATGCCCAATGAATATATTATTGGGGCTTGTTATCTAAACAAATCATATACCCAAGGACTAAAACATATCATACATATACATATCATAGCATAAAAAAATCATAACATAAAAGCACATAAAATCTATCCTATTTTCCTTACCAACACCGGGATATTTGAGAACAAGGACGGGATTTGGTACACTCCTAAAACCAACAATAAGAATGGTGAGTATTTCTAAAGAAAAGAGATGATAAAGAAGAGAACTAAACCACCAAGAAGAAGCTTACTAAAAAGAAACCTTAAGTTCAAAGAACTTAAATACCTAACCAAGAATCGAAAACAACAAGTTAAGATTTGAGTAAAGAAAACTAAAGAACCATATAGAAATGAACTTAAGAATATGAATACCTTTGGATGTACTAGAACCGATCTACACCTGATATTGAAAACACACTATATCTCACTTCCCAAGTGTTTATAAAGCTTAAGATGATAAAGCTTTTATCCCAAACCCAAGTGTATCACTCTATAGTAACCCTAGCAGCTTGAAGGCTCTGAACACAGCTTGAAGAATGAGAGAAATGGCTGGGTACTAGGTCCTATTTATAGAGTTCAAGGAGTGAATATATCTTCTTTTAGCTTGAATAAAATAATGAATATTAATTGAAAAATATTTGAATATTCGTTCAACATGTGCCCTGGACTCGGTAAAAATCGTTCAGAGGCAAGTTAAGAGGTTAAGGAATGAATCAAGCTCGGTTTCTACGAAGTTTGAAAACAGGCCACTGGAGCTGATATATCGCCTAGGGTAGGCGATATTTCGCCCCTACCAGCATATCACAGGCTCATGCTTTCATTCGTGCAAAGTTGATGTGTTCGTATCTTCCGTAGGCGATATATCGGCCCCTATGCTGCGATATATCAGCATACGTGAATATATTAAACACGTAATTGCACTTTTTCGACATTTTTTGAATTGGATAAAAAACTTTGACTGAGTCATAATACGATCCTAACAGCTGTTGGAAGGTTCTAGAGCTTCTAGATCTTTCTTTTTAGTTAAATTATTCATCAAAATACTTAAATCCTTAATAAACATGCACACGACAAGTGTCATGATCTTATTAGTTCTATCTAAACCTTATAGTATAATAAATGACATCTTTTAATCAGTTATATTAATCAAACCTTATGTGATAATTAATATTCTTAAACTATAGGTTAAACTTATAAAATCCATAACTATTGCTACGAGTTTCCAACTAAGTCCCGACTTGAACCAAAATCCACGGTAACTAACATACTACTAACTAATACTAACTATTACTACTACTACTACTATCTAACTAACTAAGTAAATATTCTGGGACTCAATAGCACTTGACTAGCTCGGATGCCATATGAATAAAAGGGAGTGCAACACGCACTTATGTAACCCTATGGCTATTGATCTGTATATCTTATTGGGGAAGTTCAACTTATAAGTCAAAGATTTATTTGTGCTATTTGATGAAGGGCTTGGCTAAATATTCAATGGTATAATAGGTTCTACAGACTCGACTTATTAGTCAAAGGTTAAAGGACTTGACTTATCAGTCGAAGATCACAAACTCGACTTATCAATCGAAGAACCAAGACTCGACTTATTAGTCGAAGGTAAAGAACTCGAATTATCAATCGAGAGTTAAAATACTCGACTTATCAGTCAAAGGATAAAGGACTCGACTTATCATTCGAAGATCACGAACTCGACTTATCAGTCGAAGAACCAAGACTTGACTTATTAGTCAAAGGTAAAGAACTCGACTTATCAGTCGAGAGTTAAAAGACTCAAATTACCAGTCAAACTCTAAAGGACTCGACTTATCGGTTCAAAGGCTGATGGACTCGGCTTATATGTCAAGGGTTTAAAGGCTCGACTCAGGAGTCGAGGGCGGTAGTAACGTGCTAAACGCTGGCTGATAGGGTTAAGGCAACCTAAAAGCGAGATATATGTTTGAACGCTCGTAGGATTATCTAAAATATTAAGCATTAGACCTTCCTGGCCAATCCTAAGGTCGATTGTACGAAAGATGGAATATAGGCCCTAGTATGACTATATAGCCACTCATCTTGGTTAATTGCATGCATGAGTGGGATTATTACTACTAGGCATGTTAATTATGAATATGTGATATGGTAATGTACTACTTATAAGCATGATTGTGTTTTCTTGTTGAGCCTCAGCTCACAGGTGCTAATTGGTGCAGGTAAAGGAAATGAAAGGTTAAACCAGCCATGAGTTGGAGAGCTTCAGGGGCAGAGTGTACATATGCATCCTGCTTGTCCGCCATGGCCAAGGTTATCTGTTGGAGCTAGGGTTGGACCCTAATTTTTGCCACCTAGGTATGCTTTTGTACTCGTTTTTGGGTTGTAACCCATTTATACTGTGATGGGATTCCATGTATGAAAGTTGAATGCTTTTAACAAAATGGTTGACTTTTGACCAAAATTTTTAGTATCTAAACATGTGGTTAGTTTTAATTACACGATTTAAACCCAAATGACTCATTTAGCGAGTTAAGCACTACTTAAACTACACAGTGTAACGATCCTTGATTATGAAGGCGCTACAATTTGGTATCAGAGCAGTTTAGGTTTATTGGTTCCTAAAGATTGGCTGGGCATGAACACTCGCCACTGAAGACAAGCTCGACTCAGGATTCGGTAACTATTTATGTTAATTCGTGTTTACCTGCCTAACTAACATATGAATGTCTTATTTGCATGCTTTATTAGGATGCATGCGTTACACTGGTAGGGCCTGGCCCTTGACTATTGTGTGTATGATAAGGGACGTGCTTATTAGCACTATTATTATTATGAATACTAAGAAGAATGTGCTTATTAGCACCCTAATTGAGCATGAAGATAAATTGACTTGCTTATTATTGTACGTGAAAGTTATTGAACTGCTTATTAGCGTTGTTAGCTGCATATAGGCCAGGAAATGCTTATTAGCACTTCTAATACTGACATGGATTAATGAATGTGTTTAGTAGCATTGCTATATATGTAAAAATGATTGAACATGCTCATTTGTATCATTATCGCTTATGAATGTCAGAAATGCTTATTAGCATTTCTATTTGCTGATGAATATTAGGAAGTGCCTATTAGCGCCATAGGTGAATATATTATGTGTTGGCATGCTTATTAGCAATGCATCTATTTGTTTTTTCGACCTTGGACCGTCAGGCGGAACGAGGTATAGTTATTACTTACCTAACAGCCAAATTGACCACTACGAAGTGAGCCAGTTGTCAGTATGTTTCCTTGAAGGTCTGGGAAGTTGGTTGGCCAAGAGATACAGGCCAGGAAAGAGTATGGCCAAGGCCAGGGCCCATGGCCAGTTCTAGAGAACTGGCAGCAGTTGCTTGCTGATAAGCAAGCCATGGTAGAGAGGTAGGAAGATGAGATTCGTCTCTTGAGAGAGCAATAGGTTCCAGCAGGGAACCCATAGCTCGCAGTACCGGTAGTGTCACAATCAGGGGTACCAACGGTAGTACAACCCTAGATAGGGGGAGATGGATGGTGAACCCCCGTATGGGATATTCAGGAAACAACACCCTCCAGTTTTTTAGGGTAGCTTAGACCCACTAAAGGCTGAAGAGTTCAACAAGTTACTTCAGGGTAACATGAGAATGACCGATTATGCTTTGAAGTTCGACAGATTGGCAAATTTTTCTCGGGGATCTGGTGCCCATTGATGGGACCAGAAGGGAGAGGTTCCCTAAAGGCTACAGTTTATGATAGCCCATGATGTTCATGTCACTACTTAAGCATAGGTTGTTGAGAAGGCGCTCACAGCTGAGAGCACAAAGAACGAGATCGGGCACGAGAGTACAGCCAGAAAAGATTTTAGGAGGTCAGGACCTCCAATTGCAGGCTTTTGTAGGGGCAGAGGCCCTAGTGATCGAAAGAGAAGGACTCCTGATACATTTTTAGCTCCAAGGCCAGATAGGAGGCCACGGGGCATAATGATAGGCCGCCAAGGTGGCGTTGAGACCTGGAGGGTATTTCCCAGAGTGTACTCGGTGCAAGAAGTACCATATTTGGGAATGTCAGGGCGAAAGCCTGCTTTGTCTATGGAGTTGTGGGACACTTGAGGAAAGATTGCCCGAGAATAAATAAAGAAGAACCAAGGAAGGTTGACAGCCTGACGCTGGCTCGGGTGTTCACCCTGACTCAGGCATAGGCCGAGGCTAGTCCCTCGGTGGTTACAGGTCACCTTCCCAGTGCTAGGACCCATTATACTATTTTGATTGGTTCTAGGGCTATACATTCCCTTATGCCTAGTAAGGCGATTGATAGGTTGTGTAGACCATAGGGATATTATGCAGTGGGTTTTGGAACCTTGTTGCCTACTGGGTCGTTAGTAGTTTCCAGGAGATGGATCAAGTCGTTACCGGTGGTAGTGAATGGTGGAGAGTTGTCAGTTGACCTGATAGAGTTGGTTATGACCGACTAGATTAGTCGGTGGGTTTCTGGATGTGTTTCCAAAGGATTTGTCAGGGTTACCTCTACACAGGGAGATAGAGTTTGTTGTTGAATCGGTATCAGAGATGAACCAGTGTCTGGGGCATCGTATTAAAAGGCTCCAGTAGAGCTGAAGGAATTAAAGATTCAGTTACAAAGTAAGGCTGTATTCTCCAAGGTGGATCTTCGATCTGGTTATCACCAGCTGAGGATCAAGGAGAAGGAATATGCATATGGCTGTTTTTTATACTAGATGTGGGTCTTATGAGTTCTTAATTATGTCACTTGGATTGACTAATGCTCCGAAAACACTTATGGATTTGATGAATAGAGTGTTCAAGGAATTTTTAAATTGATTTGTGATCGTCTCTATCGATGATATTTTGGTATACTCTCAGTCAGAGATTAGCCAAGGCCAAGGAACACCTTAGAGATCAGGATTTTCCTTGAATTGGCAGGATATTACATGTGTTTGGTGGAAGGATTCTCAAGGATAGTTGCTTCATTAACATAACTGACGCGCAAAAATCAAAAGTTTGCACGGTCAGATAGGTGTCAGAACAACTTCCAAGAACTGAAAAGGTGATTGCCTATGCATCACGTCAGTTGAAGAATATGACCAGAGCGAGAATATAGTTACTAGTGGGTCAGTTGGCCAACATTATGTCTCAGTTTACTCTTTTAGAGAGGATCAAAGGAAAACGGTGAGTGACCCTCAGATGGGAAATATTAGAGGGGATGTCCTAGCTGGAATAGCTAAGGACTATGCAGTAAGGACGAACAACATAGTTGACTAGTATGTGGATCTCCATGTGAGTGAGATAATACGCTTGCATGGGACTTTGAGGTCTAACCTATCAGATAGAGACCCTATCATTACTTCCAAGTTTTTGGGAAGGTTATAGAAGGAGATGAGTACACAGCTGAAGTTTAATCCAACTTATCCTCCTCAGACTGATGGTAAATCAAAGAGGATTATTTGGATAGTGGAGGACCATTTGAATTCCTAGAGAGGATCGGTCAGGTGGCCTATAGATTGTCCTTACCTTCGGCACCATCGGACGTATATAATGTATGTTATATTTCCATGTTTAGGAAACACGTATTAGATGAGACTCATGTGTTGAGTTATGAGGATCTGGGACTTCGGGCAGATCTCTCCTATGAGGAACAAACATTCCAAGTATGAGATAGAAAGAATAAGGTTCTGAGGAACAAAACTATACCTCTGGTTAAGGTATTGTACAAGAACAACAAGGCCGGGGGAGCGACCTAGGAACTAGAATCAGATATGTGGGATTAGTATCCCGAGCTCTTCAGATAAAATTTTGAGGATGAAATTTCTATAAGGAGGGGATAGTTGTAACGTCCCAAATTACCTAATAAGGCTTAGGGCCTTGATTAGGGGGGCAGGATGGCAATCTATGGAATTATATGCTTATGTGAGATATATTCGTGTGTAATTATGTGATTATGTGAGTTATATGATAATACAACTAGAAATGCATGTTTAGGGGTATTAAATATACATATGGGCCCTTTTCTTATTAGAAGGGCGATTTTCATAATTTGGCCTGTTATGGGTATAATTGTATATATGTGCATATATGTGATATATGTGTGAGACCACGTTATTATGTGGATTTATTTTGGCTACTCAGTACGAGACGATCCTAGGGAGCAAGTTAGCGGGAAAGTCACAACATGACCTAATACCCGACTCGGGGTGAGTCAAGGGGTATTCTGGGTATCTAGCACGGTATCGGGTTATCGGGTAACGGGAATGAATAATTGATGATATTTTTGGAGTTAGTGAGATTAGGTGGGAATACAGAGGATTTTGACCATTTTTCCCTCAGGGACATTTTTGGTACCCCGAGCCTCGGGATTAGCTTAAGTGACTTAAGCATTAAGGAAATAAACACAAAAACTTTCAACACTCAGCAACACCAACTGACTCACACTCTCTCATTTCTCTAAGGGAATCAATTGAGGAAAGCTACGGAATTATTGGCTTAAGCTTGGAAGATTGCAGGCTTAGCTCTAGAATTGGATTAGCTATATAGCTAGAGGGACTTAGACCACAGCTGAGGTAAAGTTTTAACCCCTGTTTCAATTGAATTATGTTTAAGTTTTGGTGTTCTTGAGCTTATGGATCAAGATTTTGAATTTGAATTTTGGGTGGAGGATTGAGTGTGTTGAGCTGGGGTTTTGTTGTTGGGAAGATGTTAAATCTGTTATGGGGATTGAATTGAGATTCTAGGTTTGATTTTGGGTGTTTCTGAGTGAGTTTGGATGAAGAAAAACTAGATAATTCTTGGTTCGTAGGGTCGGGTCGCGACTCTGTTCTTGCAGTATCGCGACTCTCTTGAACCCAAGGGCCAAAGAAGGGTTCTAACGCGAGGGCGCGCCATGGTGCGTGTTCATTGAAAAAGGAGGCTAGGGCCTCTTACTTGGGCGGTTTGCGGCACAAGTGCCTGGTGTCGTGGTGCTTAAGGATTTTTGAGCCCTGGGAGGGTTTTTGGGTGCGGGAACTCAACCCTAAGGGATCGAGATCAACCCTACTACCCGATTTAGTAGTATTCAACGTCCCGGAGGCTAGGAATTGGTCTAGAAGCCTTTATTTGCTCATTATTAACGGGATTTTATATTATGGTTGTGACTAGGTTATTGCTAGGGTCTCAGAATCATAATCATGCTCGAGGGTTATTCTTACTTTTTACACTATACTTGAACCTGAGGTAAGAAAACTGCACCCATTATGTGATATACATGATTAGGGCTTCGCCTGAATGTTGAACATGGTCTGAATTTGGGTGTTGGCCCTGTAAATGCACATGATTATGATTATGCTTGTGTATATCTGTTTTAATGTATTTTAATGCATTGTATCTGTATGTATGATAAATGTATTATATGATTGTTTGTTATGGCAAGGAAGCTCAGTTTATAAGCCAAAGATATGTTGTTGTATCTGATTAAAGATCGACTTGCTAGTCGAGGGCATAAATGATTTAAGGTGCTCAACTTATAAGTCGAGGGCCTCCCAAGGCTTGACTTATAAGTCAAGGTTCTTCAAGGCTCGACTTATAAGTCGAGGGTCTCCAAGGCTTGACTTATAAGTCAGGGGTTTGTGAGGCTCAGTTTATAAGTTAAGGATCTAAAAGACTCAGCTTATGAACCAAGACCGGCATTATGCACGTTGAGCGCAGGCCACCATGGCTGGGCCACCCTGGGAGTGCACTAAGCACTTGACTGGCTCGGATGCCATATGAATAAAAGAGAGTTCAACACGCACTTGTGTAACCCTATGGTTGTTCATCTGTATATCTTATTGGGGAAGTTCAACTTATAAGTTGAAGATTCATCTGTGCTATCTAATGAAGGGCTTGGCTTAATAGTCAAAGGTATAACATGTTCTACAAACTCGACTTATTAGTCAAAGGTTAAAGGACTCGACTTATCAGTCGAATATGAAAAACTCGACTTATCAATCGAAGAACCAAGACTCGACTTATTAGTCGAAGGTAAAGAACTCGACTTATCAGTTGAAGAACCAAGTCACGAATTATTAGTTGAAGGTAAAGAACTCAACTTATCAGTCGAGAGTTAAAAGACTCGACTTATTAGTCGAAGGTTAAAGGACTCGACTTGTTAGTCGAAGATCACAAACTCGACTTATCAGTCGAAGAACCAAGACTCGACTTATTAGTCAAAGGTAAAAAACTCGACTTATCAGTCGAAAGTTAAAAGACTCAAATTAACAGTCAAACTCTAAAGGACTTGACTTATCAGTCAAAGGCCGATGGACTCGGCTTATATGTCAAGGGATTAAAGGCTCGACTCAGGAGTTGAGGGCGGTAGTAACATGCTAAACGTCGGCCGATAGGGTTAAGCCAACCCAGAAGTGAGATATATGTTTGAACGCTCCTAGGATTATCTGAAATATTAAGCATTAGACCTTCCTGGTCAATCCTAAGGTCGGTTGTACGAAAGATGGAATATAGGCCCTAGTGTGACTATATAGCCACTCATCTTGGTTAATTGCATGCATAAGTGGGATTATTACTACTAGGCATGTTAATTATGAATATGTGATATGGTAATGTACTACTTATAAGCATGATTGTGTTTTCTTGCTGAGCCTCGATTCACGGGTGCTAATTGGTGCAGGTAAAGGAAATGAAAGGTTGGACTAGCCATGAGTTGGAGAGCTTCAAGGGAGGAGTGTACATATGCGGCCTACTCATCCGCCACGGCCGTGGTTATCAGTTGGAGCTAGGGTTGGACTCTAATTTTTGCCGCCTAGGTCTGCTTTTGTACTCATTTTGGGGTTGTAATTGTTTTAAACTGCGATGGATTCCATGTATGAAAGTTGAATGCTTTTAACAAAATGGTTGACTTTTGACCAAAATTTTTAGTACCTAAACATGTGGTTAGTTTTAATTACACGATTTAAACCCAAATGACTCGTTTAGCGAGTTAAGCACTATTTAAACTACGTAATGTAACGGGCCTTGATTAGGAGGGTGTTACAAGCTGGGGATTCAGCTGTGGAAACTCAAGGGGATCAAGCTAGGATCATCCGAAGATATTGTTGAGGAATTAGGCAGCAACTTGAGGTAAGAATTCAAGTTATTTTCTCTAATTCTATTGAAAATATGTTAAAGGTTTGAGTTTGCATGAATTTTAGTTTGTTGGCTGGATTTGAGTGTTTGATGGTGTAAGAAAATGGTTACAGACTAGTAGTGATGGCTGGGATATAAGGATGGGAATTATGTGCTTGAATTTGAGTTTGGATGCTAGTTTGGGATGTAAGATATAGGTTAGGTTCGTGGAAAAATTCTTAGAAAAATTGGTTTTTCTGGGTTTCGGGGATCAGGTCGCAGCCCTATTCTTCAGGCGTCGCGACCCGCATGAGTTTTGGAGGTTGGGAGGCTTCGCCAAGCTGCTGTGACTCGGGAGAGAGCATGTCGCGGCCCGTGTCCCCCATCAGACTGGGGTTGAGCCTCTGTCTAAGGGGTAGGTTGCGGCCCACAATGGGGAATTAAGGGGCAATAAGGTTTAAGGTTCGTGGAGGCTCAGGAATTCAAACTTAGGTGCTCGGGATGAATTCTAGTACTCGGTTTATTAGAATTCGAGGTTCTGGAGACTAATATTTGTTCACTAAGTATTTAATTGGATTAGAAATTTATGGTTACCTATTGACACTATGACTAGGTTTATTGCCAAGGCTTAGGACTGAGGATCATGCTTGAGACTGTTCTGTGTTCTTCGCTCAGGATTCCAGGTAAAAAGACTGCACCCTTTGTGGTTGTGAATGGAACTAAGGTTCCCAATAACTGGATATGTGTATTGTGTGATTATACGATTGTTATGTATACGAGATTGAACGGCCTAAGAGTGTCGGGTTTGATGCTAAGCGTACTGAACACAACTCGGCCTAAGCGAGTCGAGGTCAGCTAAATAAATAGAGGGCTCTACCTAAGTGTGCCAACACTGAGAATTTGTGTAATTGGTTACGATATGTGTTTGAGATGATGTGTTTACTATTGTTTAGTTATATGCTTGAATTCTATTAAATGACTGGACAAATTGAGTTGAGACTGATTGAATATTACTGTTGAATTCTGTCAACCTGATAGTTGACTCTAGGAACACATTATTGTTCAAACGACTTGATTAGCAAGTCATGCACTATTTTAAAATACACAGTGTAACAGTCTCGGTTATCCAGGGTGTTATAACTTGATATCAGAGCGGTCTAGGTTTAAGGGTTTTTGAAGACTGGCTAGGCATGTACACTCGCCGCTAAAGACAAGCTCAACTCAGGGTTTGGTAACTATATAAATGTGATTACATGCTTAAATGTCTAAATGAAATGTAAATGTTTTAATCTGTATGATTAATAGGGAGCATGAGATACTGATAGGGCCTGGTCCTTGACTGTTGTATGATTATGATGAGGCGTGCTTATTAGCATTGTTGCTACATGTGAATGGATGTTTAAATGCTTGCTTGCATCTTGATTGCATATGGTTGGTTAAGTTTCAATGGTGGACTATGGAAAGACTATTAATTTACCATCATTGCCTGATTGTCAAGTTATTGATTGCAGATAAACTTGGATAGTTATGCATCCAAGGCGATCAATATGACTAGCTGGCACGGGGCCCAAGGCTAGAGATGATGAACAGGGCCAGAACCCTCTGCCAGTCCCTGAGAACTGGCAGTATATACTTGCTAATATACAAGCCCGATTATAAAGTCAGGAAGAGTAGATCTGTCTCTTAAGACAGCAGGCTCCGTCAGGGAATACTGCACCTATTATGCCACCCACTATGGCACCAATTGTACAGCTGCCTGAGGTTGGGAGCAGGTGGAAGCCACTTTATGAGTGGTTTAGGAGATAGCATCTTCCAACCTTTGAGGGAGGACCAGATCCACTTAAGGTTGAACAGTGGATAAGTACGATTACCTCTATCATTTATTTCATGAGAGTGGAAGGTAATGACAGGGTGGCTTGTGCCACCTATATGCTTCGAGAGGATGCCCGTATTTGGTGGGAGGTTGCATCACAGACTCAGGACATTACTGCTATAAGCTGGGATGGGTTCAGAAATATGTTTAACCATATATATTACAATGTTGCCATCAGGGATGCAAAGGTGAATGAATTCATGGGGCTGATACAGGGCAACATGACAATTATAGAGTATGCCCTAAAATTTGATAGGCTGGCAAAGTTTTCATCGGACTTAGTGCCTACAGATGCGGCCAAGCAGGACAGGTTTATTCGAGGGCTCAATGCTATAATAGTCAGGGATGTGAGGATTACATTGGCACCTGGGCAGACGACTTACACCCAGGCTATTGAGAAGGCTCTTACCACGTAAGAGGCAGAGAATAATATTTGGAGGGAGAACGCTGTGAGACGGGATGTTCTCAGAACAGTGCCTCCATCCACAGGGTCTGGTAGGGGCAGAGGCCCCAGTGATCTGAAGAGGAAGACTCTTGATAGGAGAAAGGTCGGGGTGCTCAGGGTGCCCACCAGGGAGGCGGTGAGACATGGAGGAGTTATCTAGAATGCATGAGATGCAGGAAGTGTCATCTGGGCAAATGTCGAGAAAAGGCTTGTTATCTGTGCGAGGTGGTGGGACACCTCAAGAAGGACTGCCCAACAGCGAAGAAGGAGGAACTAGGGAAGGTGGACAACTTGACTCCAGCTCGAGTGTTCACCTTGACGCAGGTAGAGGCCGAGGCTATTCCTTCGGTAGTGACCGATTAGCTTTCTAGCGCTGGCTCTTCTTATATTGTATTGATTGACTCTGGTGTTACACATTTATTTGTTTCTAGTAAGGTAATTGATAGATTGTGTAGACCTAGTGAGTATTATACTGCGGGGTTTGGGACTATACTGCCTACAAGGGAACTAGTGGTTTCTAAGAGATGGACTAGAGCACTGCCAGTGATGGTAGATAGTAGGGAACTATCAGTAGATTTGACTGAGTTGAGTATGGATGATTTTGATATAATTCTAGGGGTGGATTGGCTGGTCAGATATGGGGCTACTATAGATTGCAGGAAGAAGATGGTGACCTTTGAGCCTGAGGGTGAGGATCCATTTATTTTCATGGGTGATGTGCATGGCCCCACATACCCATGATATCAGCATTGAGGGCTAGGGAGCTACTATAGGGAGGTTGTATAGGTTTTCTAGCTAGCGTGGTGGATACCACCAGAGTTATGCCAACGGGGCCGGGAGAGACTAGAATGGTATCCAAGTTCTTGGATGTGTTTCTTGAGGATTTACCAGGACTGTCACCGCACAGGGAGATTCAGTTTGTCATCGAGTTAGCGCCGGGTACAAAACCAGTGTCGAGGGCACCATATAGGATGGCTCTGGCGAAACTGAAAGAGTTGAAGATACAGTTGCAACAGCTTCTAGATTTGGGGTTTATCAGACCTAGCTTCTCGCTATGGGGTGCTCCGGTTTTGTTTGTGAAGAAGAAGGATGGGACTCTGAGAATGTGTATAAACTACAGGGAGTTGAACAAGTTGACCATCAAGAATAAATACCCCTTACCAAGGATCGATGACCTGTTCGATCAGCTCTAGGGAAAGACAATATTCTCAAAGATTGATCTTTGATCTGGTTATCACTAGCTGAGGATCAAGGATGAGGATATACCGAAGACGGCCTTCCGAGCAAGGTATGGACATTATGAGTTCTTGGTCATGTCATTTGGTTTGACCAATGCCCCAGCAGCATTCATGGATCTGATGAACAGGGTGTTCAAGGATTTCTTGGATCAGTTTGTGATTTTCTTCATCGATGACATCTTGGTTTACTCCAGTTCAGAGGCAGAGCATGAACGGCATATTTGACAAGTATTGCAGAGATTGAGAGAGTATCGGTTGTATGCCAAGTTTAAGAAGTGCAAGTTCTGGCTACCAGAAGTGACATTCCTTGGACATATTATTAGTGAAGATAGGATTAAGGTGGATCCAGCTAAGGTAGAGGCAGTGAGAGATTGGCCAAGGCCAAGGAATGCCTTAAAGGTTAGGAGCTTCCTTGGATTAGTGGGATATTATAGAAGATTTGTGGAAGGATTCTCGAAGATTGCTGCACCGATGATAGAATTGACCCGGAAGAATTTGAAGTTTGTCTAGTCAGACAAGTGTGAGAATAGCTTCCAGGAACTGAAGCGACGACTGATTATTGCTCCGATGTTGAGTCTTCCTTCGGAGGGAGGGAAGTTTGCAGCATACTGTGATGCATCAAGATTGGGGTTTGGATGCTTGTTGATGAAAAATGAGAAGGTCATTGCTTATACATCACGATAGCTGAAGAAGTACGAGCAGCGGTACCCTACCCATGATCTGGAGTTGGCAGTAGTGGTATTCACACTAAAAGTTTGGCGACATTACTTATATGGGAATAAGTGTGAGATATACACCGATCATAAGAGCTTGAAGTACTTCTTCACTCAGAAGGACTTGAATATGAGGCAGAGACGTTGGCTATAATTGGTAAAGGACTATGATTATGATATCCTTTACCACCCAGGGAAAGCCAATGTGGTGGCAGATGTGTTGAGCCAGAGGGGCCCGGCACAGTTATTTAGCTCTACACAGATATCAAAAGAGTTGGCGAAAGAGATGGCTAGTGCGAGGATAAGCTGGTTATGGGTCGGTTGGCAAATATTACCTTACAGTCGACCCTTCTATAGAGGATAAGAGAGGGTCAGATGGATAATATACAGATGCAGGAGGATAGAGGGAATGTCTTACCCATAATGGCTAAGGACTATTCCATTTCAGAGACTGGTTTATTACAGTATAAGGGTTAGATTTGTGTCCTGATAGATGTGAGTATTAGACGAGAGATACTAGATGAATCCCATACTACACCATACTCACTCCATCCAGGCACCATGAAGATGTATCAAGATCTACGGACATTATATTGGTGGCCTGGGATGAAGAAGGATGTAGTGGAGTACGTGGCCAAGTGTTTGACCTGTCAGCAGGTGAGGCTGAGCATCAGCGACTAGCGGGGTTGCTACAGCCTTTGGGTATTCCCGAATGGAAGTGGGGGGACATTACTATGGATTTTGTGGAAGGTTTTCCCAAGACAGTGGGGTTACATAACTCGGTGTGGGTGATTGTAGACAAATACACCAAGTCAGCTCACTTTTTACCAGTGAGGACGACCTATACTATGGATCAGTACGCAGAATTGTATGTGAGGGAGATTGTACGTCTCCATGGGGTTCCTAAATCTATAGTGTCATATCAAGATACCATATTTATCTCCAAGTTTTGGGGTGGATTGTAGAAGGCTACGGGAGCTCAGTTGAAGTTTAGTACAGTCTTTCATCCTCAGACAGATGGACAGTCTGAGAGGACGATTCAGTACTGAAAGACATGCTTAGGGTGTTTGTATTAGACTTTGAGGGGTCTTGGAATAAGTACCTTTCGTTGATTGAATTTTCATACAACAACAGTTATCAATCAACGATTGGAGTAGCTCCATATGAGATGTTGTATGGAAGGAGATGTAGATCGCCCATTCATTGGGATGAGATGGGTGAGAGGAAGTATTTAGGACCAGAGTTGGTTCAGAAGACTAGTGAAGCTATTGAGAAGATCTGAGCTCGAATGCTCGCTTCGCAGAGCAGACAGAAAAGCTATGCTGATCCTAAGCATAGGGACGTGGAGTTCCAGGTAGGGGACCACGTGTTTTTGCGAGTGTCACCATTGCAAGGGGTGAGGAGGTTTGGGAAAAAGGGCAAGTTGAGCCCTAGATTCATAGGACCTTTTGAGATCCTGGAGAGGATCGGGTAGGTGGCCTATAGATTGGCTCTGCCACCATCGTTATCAGGGGTTCATAACGTACTCCACATTTCTATGCTTCGGAGGTACGTCTCAGACACGACTCATGTATTGAAGTATGAGGATTTGCAGTTGCAGAAAGATTTGACATATGAGGAGCGACCAGTTCAGGTCGTAGACAAGAAAGATAAGGTTCTACGGAACAAAATGATTCCTCTAGTCAAAGTGTTATGGACGAATAGCAAGGTCGAGGAAGCGACCTGGGAGCTTGAGTTAGCTATGCGGGATCAGTATCCCGAGTTATTCAGGTAAAATTTCGAGGACGAAATTCCCAGTAGGAGGGATAGTTGTAATGACCCAAAATTGTTAATAGGGCTTAGTACCTTGATTAGCGTGCAAGGAGGGCATAATTAGATATATATGTATGTTTAATGGGTTAAATGCGTGACTATGTGACATGCATAATTAATATGATTATATGAATATTTTATATGCATGTTTATGAGTGTTAGATATGCATGTGGGCCCTTTATAGCTTATAAGGGCATATTTGTAAATTTGGCCCGTTGAGGGCATAAATTTGATTTTATGTGATAAATGGTTGAGACCACATTATTATGTGCATATTTGCAAGATATGGCTCAAGACTGTCCTAGTGAACGGAGAAGCGAAATAGTCACAGCAAGGTTTAATATCCGGCTCGGGAGGAGCCTGGGGGTATTTTTGGGAATTTAGAGAATATTTTGGGATTTATTAGATATTGAATAAGTATTTGATAATTAATTAGACATGACAGGATTAATTGGTTAATAGTAGGAACACTTGAGGAATTAGCGGGAACTGGGGGGAAAATGATTGTTATACCCTTATGGGCAAGGAAGAGTTGAATTAGTCTAAGAGGCAATTTAGTCTTTTTAGGAGTTAAAGACTAACTCAGTGGGGGTAAATCTAGACGCATCTATAAACTACCCAAGAATTCTAAACTCTCTGCTCTCTCTCACTCTCTTACACGTACTCTCTCTCTCTCTCTCTCCATCTCTCTCATTGTGCCCTTAAGCTAGAAGAAGGGAAAAACTCAAAGGTGGGGCTGGGGATTCAGCTGTGGAAACCCATGGGGATCAAGCTAGGATCATCCAAAGATATTGCTAAGGAATTAGGTTGCAACTTGAGGTAAGAATTCAAGTTAGTTTCTCTAATTCTGTTGAAAATATGTTAAAGGTTTGAGTTTGCGTGAGTTTAGTTTGTTAGCTGGATTTGAGTGTTTGATGGTGTAAGAAAATGGTAATAGGCTAGTAGTGTTGGCTAGGGTATAAGGATGGGAATTCTAGGCTTGAATTTGAGTTTGGCTGCTAGTTTGGGATGTAAGATAGAGGTTAGGTTTGTGGAAATATTCTGAGAAAAATTGGTTTTTCTGGGTTTAAGGGCTCAGGTCGCGAACCTGTTCTTTAGGCGCCGCGGCCCGCATGAGTTTTGGAGGATGGGAGGCTCTGTTTGCTAGGCATGCTGCGACTCAGAGTAGAGTAAGTCATGGCCCTTGTCCCCCATCAGAAAGGGATTGAGCCTCTGTCTAAGGGGTGGGTCATGGCCCTCAAGGGCAAGTCACGGCCCACAATAGGGAATTAAGGGGAAATAAGGTTTAAGGTTCGGGGAGGCTCGAGAATTCAAACTTAGGCACTCAGAATGAATTCTACTGCCCGATTCAGTAGAATTCGAGGTCGCGAAGACTAATATTTGTTCCCTAATCATTTAATTAGATTAGAAATTTATGGTTACCCATTGACACTGTGAGTAGGTTTATCGTCGAGGCTTAGGACTGAGAATCGTGCTCGAGACCGTTCTGTCTTCTTCGCTCAGGATTCGACGTAAGAAGACTTCACCCTTGTGGTTGTGAATGGAACTAAGGTTCCCAAAAACTGGATATGTGTGTTGATTGATTATATGCTTGCTATGTATACGAGATTGAACGTCCTAAGAGTGTCGGGGCTGATGATAAGCGTACTTAACGCAACTCGGCCTAAGCGAGCCGGGGTCAGCTAAATAAATAGAAGGCTCGACCTAAGTTTGCCAACCCTGAGCATTTGTGTAATTGGTTATGATATGTGTTTGAGATGATGTGTTTACTATTGTTTAGTTATATGCTTGAATTCTGTTAAATGACTGGACTGATTGAATGTTACTGTTGCTATATGCGCTTGCTGTTTACGGTTTTCTTGCTGGGCCTTGGCTCACGGAGGCTATGTGGTGCAGGTAAAGGCAAAGGAAAACTGTACCAACCATGAGTTGGAGAACTCTGGGCGCGAGGTGTACATAGTCAGCTACTCGTCCACCATGGCCGAGGGACAGTACAAAGACAAAGCCCTAAATTGTATTTTGTCATTAGAGTGGCTTTTGATTGTTTTAAAATTTTGCGAGTTGTGAATTGTCTCTTATTCCCTTTTTTTTTGGATCCCATGTACCAAACATCTTTTTTAATGAAAATTATTCGTTTATAATCAAAATCTTTTATCCCTAACCTGATAGTTGACTCTAGGAACACATTATTGTTCAAACGACTTGATTACCAAGTCCTGCACTATTTTAAAATACACAGTGTAACGGTCTTGGTTATCTAGGGCGTTACACCTGTGGGTCGCTGATGTTCCTCCTTTACTTGTTGGCATATTAGGCATTTGGATACATACTATGCTATGTCTTTCTTCATTCCCAGCCACCAATATAGTGCCTTAAGGTCGTGAGTCATCTTGGTTGATCCCGGGTGAACAGAGTATGGGTAGTGTGTGCCTCTTCTAAAATCTTCATCTTAATTCCTTGGTCATTCGGCATGCATACTCGTCCCTTATATCTCAAGAACCCCTATCCAAATATAGAAAAATTTGTAGTCTTGCCTTCTTTGACTACAGCCATATACAATAATAACGTGGCATCGTGCCCTTGCCCGATCCGTATATCATCTAGTAAACTTGACTGGATGGACAAGTTAGCCATTTGACCCATGACTATTTCGATCCCAGCATTAATCAGCTCTTGCTATAGCAACTTTTAAATTCCAGATAATGCTGCCAGATTTATGTAACTCTTTCGACTTAACACATTTGCAACTACATTTGTCTTTCCTGGGTGGTATAGGATTTCGCAATCATAGTCCTGTACTAGTTCCAACCACCTTCGCTGCCTCATATTGAGTTCCTTCTACGTGAAGAAATATTTTAAGCTCTTGTGGTCCGTATAAATCTCACACGGTTCTCCATAAAGATAGTGGCGCCAGATTTTCACTAAGAAGACCACTGCCGCCAACTCCATATCGTGTGTTGGATAGCGTTGCTTGTATTCCTTCAGCTGCCTTGAGGCGTAGGTTGTCACCTTGTCATTTTGCATCAGCACACAGCCTAAACCTTGCTTGGACGCATCACAGTATACTACAAACATGTCGTTGGGTGTTGGTCGCAAAGTACTGGTGCTGAGCATAATTTATTTTTGAGCAACTGGAAGCTTTCTTGACATTTATCCGTCCAGTTGGACTTTTGCTGTTTCCCGTTCAGGTTGATAAGTGGAGTGTCTATCTTAGAAAAGTCTTCTACAAATCTCTGATAATATCCTGCTAGCCCGAGAAAACTTCTAACCTCTTATGCATTCTAAGGTCTTGGTCAATCCTTCACAGACTCTACCTTAGTTGGGTCTACTGCGACTCCATCTTTGGATACTATGTGGCCGAGAAACGCTACTTGTGATAGCCAAAATTCACATTTCTTGAACTTGGCATAAAATTGATGCTCCTTTAGTCGCAGCATGGTCAATCTTAAATGTTCCTCATGCTCGACTTCGTCCTTGGAGTACACCAATATATCGTCAATGAATACCATGAGGAATTTGTCCAAGTAATCCTTGAAGACCCGATTCATTAAGTCCATAAATGCAATTGGAGCGTTGGTAAGACCAAAATACATAACCAAGAACTCGTAATGTCCATATCGATTCCTAAAATTTGTCTTTGGTATATCCTCTTCCCTTCCTTTGAGCTGGTGATAACCAGACCGTAGATCAATCTTTGAAAATACAGTCGCTCCTTAGAGTTGATCAAATAAGTCGTTAATCTGGGGGTAGCGGGTACTTGTTCTTAATTGTCACCTTGTTCAGCTCGCGGTAATCGATACACATCCGCATGCTTCCAACCTTCTTCTTTACAAATAGAATTGGTGCTCCCCATGGCGAATGGCTCGGTCTGATGAAACCTAAGTCTAAGAGCTCTTGTAACTGCATTTTCAACTCCTTGAGTTTGGTAGGTGTCATTCGGTATGGTTCCTTTGAGATAGGCTCGGTCCCGGTACTAGTTCGATTGTGAAGTCAATTTCTCGAGTAGGGGGTAACCCTGGTAAGTTGTCAGGAAATATCTCTGGAAATTCCTTTTATAATGCGAACGTCTCCAACCTTTAATGGTGTTTCATGTGCCACATTTGTGACGTTTGCTAAGAATGTGTGACATCCTTTCTCTATCATCCTCTGAGCTTTGAGAGATGAGATAAGTGGTGTCCGTAGTCCTAAAACCTTTCCCATATAACATAGTTTCTGACCCTCAGGGGTATCGAACATCATTTGCTTGCGTCTACAGTAGATGGTTGCGCCATGTCTTGCTAGCCAGTCCATGCCCAGTATTATGTCGAAGTCCTTGATCTCTTGCTCTATTAGGTCTCTTTCTCGCTTCATGCCCTCGACTTTGATCAGTATTCCTTGTACTATTTGTGATGAAAGAAATACTTCGCCCGAAGGCAGTTCCATAACAAACCTAGCTCTAAATCTTTCACAAGGTTTGTCTAATTTCTCTATCATTCCTAACGAGATATACAAGTGTGTTTCTCCCGAATCAAACAATACTGAACATATATTATCGAGGATAGGAAGCTGACCACCTTGTTACTAGCTTTGGCTTCTCCCTAGGTCAAGGCGAAGACTCTGGCTGGAACCATCTTGTTGTCCTTCTTTTCTTCTGGTTTGAGCTGTGGACAATCTCTTTTCTGATGACCTTCCTGGCCACAATTGTAACAACCCTTGGTGTTTGCATGACACTCCCCAGGATATATTTTTTGGCATTTGGAGCACTGAGGGTATTCCACGTAACCCGGCCTGCTATTACCATTGTTAGTTCATGCTCTTTTGTCAGTGTTAACTTGCTTATTATCAGGATGCTTTCTTTTCTGCCCATTATTGTTATGCTGGTTGTTGTTGTGGTTTTGACCATTATGAGTCTAATTCTTCTGCTTGGGCTCAGACTTTCTTGCCTCCTCCTTACTAACATTTGCTTGGAGCCTTTCCACCTCTATAGTCATTTCTAGAACATTGGCGTAAGAAGTGGTTCCAGGGTTTGCAAGCTTGACCCGTAATTCAATCTTGGGTTTGAGTCCCCTGGTAAACTTGGTTACGCTTAAGTAGTCATTCGGGACCAACTCCGGTGCAAACTTGGCTATCTGATCACACTGTCGAACCTACTCGACTACCGTCAAATTGACCTGTTTCAAATTGGAAAACTCTTCCACCCTCGTAGCGATGACTACCGAGTTGTAGTACTTTTTATGAAACAGCTCCACAAATCTAGCCCAAGTCATGGTGGTGATATCATGAGTTTGTTGTACAAAATCCCACCAGATTCTAGCATCCTTTTTCAGTAGAGAGGAAATGCAGGATATGCGATCCGCATTGCCGAGGTTCATGTGTGCTAGAATTCGCTCTACATTCCTGAGCCATTCTTCAGGCTCAAAGGGGTCGGTTATCCCTTCAAAATTTGGAGCGTGTTGCTTACAGAAACGCTCATAGACTGGCTCTATGTACTGAGCTGGATAAGGTGTGTAGTTTGCCACCAGCCATCCCTCATACAGATATCCTACATTTTTCCCTTACTGGGGTGCTTGAGCCGCTGGCTGAGGCTGCTGTTGAGGTTGCAGCTAAGGCTGTTGTTGTTATTGCTGCAGTAGTTTTTCTACTTGTTGCCATAACCGCAGCATTGTTGGCAACCAGAGGTGGTGCATTTCTATTGGCAACAGTAGTGGTAGCACGCATTCCCCTTCTTCAGACTGGAGAGACCTCGAGAGTCTCATTGGCAGTGCAGGGGGCATTGTCATTCGTGCGTGCAGACCTTTGTAGCAACATCTTCAACAAAGTTCTAACAATTGAGAAAACATGTTAGAACTTACACTAATAGTTTCTAAGGAAAAACTTAGTCTAAGCAAACATAACTCGAACCTATCAATTATGATTTCTTATGAAAATTTATGTAAGTCATCTTTATAAATTAGGGTGTGCTTCTATACTTAGACTATTAAGCCATCTTTATTATTTTCTAAGTTTGTTTCTAACCATCCTATATGACTTAATTCTCAGGCTCGAAACTTGTCGTTGTTCCAAAGTTAATCATATTGAGGGAGAGTTAGGATCAGTAAGATCATTCCCACTACTATGGCCCCCTAAACTCTCAATACAGCACTCGGTTCATTGATTTGTATCCACCCTCACTAAACTCAGTCATTATTTATTGAATTTATTCTAAATTTATTATGATTGTAAAAAAAAAAATCAAACACATACATGTCATTCAAAAATAACAACTTTATTCATTTGGAAAAAGATTTTCATTTATTACAATAATAAATTCAATAAATAAAGAAACTATAATAACTAGGGTAAAATTTCTAAAATTCAAGATCTTCTACATCTGACCCTTAATCTAGCATATCATCAGTTATTTCCTCATAATCATCAGTATCATAAGCCTCGAAACTACCACGGGGAATATTCATTAGGATATAATGCTTTTGTTCATTAGTGAATTGAAACTCAAACCTATAGGTAAACCTATGTATAAGAAAATAATATCTCATGGCTACCGGTAAATCATCTTCATCATCCATAGTCTCCCATAATTCTTCTAATTTTGAAACTACAGAAGGAAAATCCTTAAAAATCCTAATTACTAGGACATATTGTTCCATGGCTCTCATCATAATTTGCCTAGCGATTTGAAGGTGAATTATCTCCTTGTGAAATATGACCAATCTTTGAGTGATTCTTTCTAGTGATCTTATTGTATCCCTTGGCTCTCTAACCCTTTTCAATGCCTTAATGGCTCGGATATCATGATAGGTCAAAGCTTTGTTCATTTTGACTGAAAACATAATGACTAAAACGTTAGCTATTAACATAAACATAATATTCATAACATAAACACTTACATTGGCAGTTAGATTCGGAGCTTATACGTGTGTATCAAGGAGAACTTCATGCATATGAATCGTGGACCAACTGTAATGACCCGACTAACTTAAAGACCTCGGACCATTAAAAAAACTACTAAGACAACTATTATTTTGGAATACATACATAAAATAATAGAACTTTATTAGAAAATCCAAAATACGGGATCCCATTGTTATTATATAAAAACATAAAGAAAACTTAAACCTTTATTTTAATCATTCAAAATACTAAATGCAGAAAATCATAAATACATAAATACATAATTAAAAATACTCAAAACATAAACATCATCCTCGATCTTTCCCATTAATCCATTCATTTAGTTCTCGCCCAATACACATGCCAAAGCTGCCATGAATCTGGCCTGCCTTCCATGCTTATTTACCTGCACAATCTAAATAAAAAGGAATGAGCCTAATGCCCAGTAAGGAAAAACTACTAAAGCATATCATAAATCATAAGACGTAAAAACATAAATCGTAAAACATAAGACTACAATATTAATGGCCATTAACTCATTACCGTAGTTTGTGATAAAAAAAACCATCTAGGTCATTTTGCTACTATTTAGAGGTAGGTTTAAACACAACTATAGTCTACGATAATGATAAAAATCTCAGGATTTGCTTATTTGCTATCTAAGCAACCATATTTCCCAAGCGACTACAACATAAAAATATACATACATACATACATACATACATACATACATACATACATACCATATAATCATAATCATTACACATAAAATCTAACGTATTTTCCTTACCCAAAACCGGGATATTGGAGACAAGAGAGGGATTGGAAACTCCTAAAACCAACACTAAAAACCATAAGAAGAAGATGAAAAGAAGATATAAACCATCAAGATAAGAACTTACCAAAAACCTTAAGTTTCAAGAAAATCAAACACCTAACCAAAATTCATTATAACAAGTTAGGATTTGGAAGAAAATGAAAAGAATAAGAGGAACTATAATGAACTAAACTTGAGGATTGAGAGTACCTTAGACAAATTAGAACTTCAATATACACCTCAATACCAAAATAACACTCTATCTTAATTCCCAAGTGTTTAGAAAAGCTTAGCTTTGAAAGCTTTTAACCCAAAAACCCTAGTATTTCTCTCAAGAACAAAATTAGTAGCTTGGAGGCTCTGAGAAGTGCTTGAATGATGATGCAAATGGCTGAGTGAATGGTCCTATTTATAGAGCTCAAGGAGTGAAAGTAACTCCTTTTAAAATGAATAAATAATTGAATAAAAATTTAATTTTCTGCTCAACAGATGCCCAGAACTCGGTCAAAATCGTTCAAGAGAAAGTTCAAGTTGTTGAGGGTTGTTTCTAGCTCGGATTCCAAAGACTTTCAAAACATGCTAGTGGAGCTGATATATCACCCCCTATAGGCGATATATCACCTCCCCCATATTCCTGAGCCTCTATGGTTTCGTTCGTGCGAAGTCGACATGTTTTTCGTATCATTCATAGGTTATATATCGACCCCTATAGCTGTGATATATCGACCCCTATAGCTGCGATATATCGACTTACGCTGATATATCAAACACGTTTTTGCACATTTTCAGCACACTTGAAGTTGTTTAAAACAACTTTGACTGAGTAATACGAGATCCAAACAGCTGAGGGAAGGTTCTAGACTTCCAG
The DNA here is from genome assembly GCF_963169125.1 of Humulus lupulus. Lineage (NCBI taxonomy): Eukaryota > Viridiplantae > Streptophyta > Magnoliopsida > Rosales > Cannabaceae > Humulus > Humulus lupulus. Next base: position 248,493,524 of record NC_084794.1, read on the forward strand.
GGTTTATCCTTTATTAATTTATTCATATAAAATCCTTAAATCCTTAATAAACATACATGTGACAAGTGTCACATTCTTAATTATTCTATCTAAACCTTAGGTTATAATAAATAATATTTCTAGGACCAGCTATATTAATCAAACATTATGATAAAATTAATATTTCTAAACTATAGGGTAAAATTATAAAATCCCTAACTATCTCTATGAGTTTCCAACTAAATCCTAGCTTAAACCAATAACCACGAAAACTAAAATACTACAGCATAAGTTACTACTATCTAGCTAAGTAAAATTCTGAGACGCTACAAAATGTATTTGCGCCGCTGCACCCTCCCAAAAGGGTCGCGTCGCTACCAAAGTTAGAGAGCATTTCTAAGCCCAAATTTAATGCCCCGACTAATTCTAAACCTCGGACCATTAATAACTACTAAGACATAGCAACTATTTTGGAATACATATATATTCATAAAATATTAGAACTTTATTAAAAATCCAAAATACGGTACGGAATACAAAATATGGGATCCCATCGTTATTTACATAAAAACATAAACATAAACATAAAATTTAATTAATTGTTTAAAAACTAAGTGCGGAACTACATAAGAACATAAATTAAAAGACTTGAAACAACGCTATCCTCGATCTTCCAGTAGTCCATCCAATCAATCCATCCCCAATACACATGCCAGGCTACCACGAATCCATCCCGCCTTCCAAGCTCATTTTCCTGCACCATCTAAAATAAAAGGAATGAGCATAATGCCCAGCAAGGAAAATCTACTAACATATATCATACATCATAAGACTATATCATAAAACATATACTACAAAAACATATGACATAAAATCGTATATCATATAGGACTACAATATTAATGTTCATTAACTCATTACCGTGGTATGTGATTAAACCATCTAGGTCCTAAGTCTACTAATCGAGGTAGGTTAGATCACAAAGTAGTATATGATAACCCATCTAGGTCCTCTGTCTACTAATCAAGGTAGGGTAAATCATAACTCTAATCCACGATAATGATAAAAATCTTGGGGTTTGCTATCTAAGCAACGGTATGCCCCAAGTGACTACAAAACATATTTATACATATATACATAGCACATAACATATCATAGCATATAAACATATCATAACACATATAATCTAACCTAGTTTCTTTACCAAAAACTGGGATATTGGAGACAAGAACGGGATTGAAAAACTCCTAAACTCAACAGTAACAAGAATGAGTTCTAAAGAAATGGAGATGAAAAAGAGATCTAAACCATCAAGATAGAAACTTACCGAAAACCTTAAGTTTCAAGAATCTTAAACACCTAACCAAAAGCCATAATAATGAGTTAGGATCTGAAAGAAAATGAAAGAAAAATAAAAGAACTATGATGGATTAAACCTGAGGATAAGAATACCTTGGTGAATTAGAACTCCGATCTACACCTCAATACTGAAATAACACTCTATCTTACTTCCCAAGTGTTTATAAAAGCTTAGATTGAAAAAGCTTTTTATCCCAAAACTTGAATAAACTTAGCAGCTTGGAGCCTCTGAAGAATGCTTGAATAATGAATGAAATGGTTGAGTACTAGGTCCTATTTATAGAGTTCAAAGAGTGAAACTAACCCCTTTTAAAATGAATATAAATTGAATAAATTTGAATTTTTGTTTCAACAGATGCCCAGAACTCGATCAAAAATGTTCAAGAGCAAGTCCAAGTGGTTGAGGGATGTTTCTAATTTAAATCCATAAAGTTTAAAAATGGCTCCAAGAGCCGATATATCACCTATCCTAGGTGATATATCACCCTTACCTATGCCCCGAGCTTCTGTGGTTTCGTTCGTGCAAAGTCGACGTGTTTTCCGTATCAACCTTAGGTGACATATTGGCCCCTATAGCTGCGATATATCGGCATACGCTGATATTTTAAACATGTTTTTGCACATTTTCAACACACTTGAAGTTTGTTAAAACAACTTTGACTGAGTAAAATGTGATCCTAACAGCTGCTGGAAGGTTCTAGAGATTCTAGATTTATCCTCGAAAACTACTACTACTACTACTACAGCTACTGCTGCTGCTGCTGCTAAGTAAAATTCTAAGGCGCCACACCAAATAAGATGCAATTGCACTGCAGCACTCATCCATTTGAGTCGTGGCACCACTGCGAAAAAACCCAGAAATTTCTACGATTTCTCAACCATTTCGACCCCAAACATCCCAAAACACTAGGGGACTCAAAACTTTGCACCAAATCAGTTTATATAGAACTACATACATCATCTGGGTGGCATCCAAACATCAAATCCAAGTCTCAAATCAAGAATTGAAATTCTAGGGTTCTAAAACCCATTTTTCCCTAATTCTGAAATCCAACCAATTCAATAGATTTCAATTTAAATCTAAGCCTCAAATACATTCCTAAACATGTTTCTATCATCAATACACTCATCTAAATAACCTAGGATCATCAATTTATGAAAATTAAGCAAAACCCCCAATTTTTTATCAAGAACACATGAAGAACAAAAGTATAAATTCCCTTACTTTTCTCTGAGATTTGAATCCTGGATGATGGTGAAGTGAATGGAAGCAATCTAACCCTTTAAGAATCTTGAATTTCCCTTGGCATCTTAGAGGAAATCAAGAGCATGCTAGAGAGAACTCTAGAGATAATATGAGGAGAAGAAGAACATATGCTGAAAATTAAAGGGGAAAGTTAATGCCAAATTACTAAAATGCCCCTCCCATCTATCTACCCCCTTAGTCATCATCAAGGGTAATTTGGTAATCATGCCACTATTACTCATTACCTCAAATAATACTTCATACCCGACCCAAGTTGAATATTTTCCTTTGTGACATTCCACTATTATCGCTTGAAAGAATCCACTATTGTCGAAAATTAATAAAATGCATAAAACATATAAATCACAAAAATGCCCGTACTCACAACTGACAGGTCTTAACATATATATAATTCATATAACATTCACATATGAAATCACATAATTCAAAAAATGACCAATATACCCTTGGTCAACCCAATTTCCCAAAATAACATTTCTCTAAGAAAATGGATATTACAATCCACCTCTCCAATGTCTTTCATTTTAAAGTTAGAATATAGAAACCTCTTCATTTCTCTCATTTCATTACTCAAAATCAACATATCATCTACATATATACACACTAATATGACATAGTCACCACAAGTCTTAAAGTACAAGCACTTGTTCACATTGTTGTTGTTGTACCTAAAAAATACGTGCTCAATCATCTTGTTCGAGGTACAGCTGGCAAGCAATAAATGAAGATTACTAAGCCCTGGGGACGCTATACTAGCTCCAGGATGAATAGCTCGAGCTTACATCAACCGAGGTTAGCTATCAAGAGGCTCCCCAGATCACGCCAGATAGGTGTAACGGAGGTTGAATGGAATCATTCCTAAATGGCCTTCATCGGGCTATGAGCATCTCTCTCAGGCCAGATCACCGTAACTTACAACTTCTAGTTCGAGGGATGCATTCAGATTGTGGTAGTCTCATAAAGCGCAAAAGCTTGAATGTCAACAAACTCGGAGACTTTATAAACGTAATTAATATATTGCAATCCTTGTCTGATAAATGTGTAATACCAGGCAATTAATGTATTTAAGGAATTTATTTATGATTGGGAAGTTACCCATTCTTGTAAGTTACCAAATATTGAACGATTACCCAAAACTGTCCATCGAATCCCTATAAATAAAGAGGGAATTAACAGTAAAAGATGACAAAATTTTGCATGCACAAACTCTGCCAAAATTGTCTTAAATTTTTTTTCCAGAGATCCTAACAGAATAACATAGACTCGTGGACTAGGTGAATTTTAATCACTGAACCACATAAAATTCTTGTGTGATATTTATTGACGGTTTCACAAAAAGCCTAATTGTCTATTTCAAATTTAGTCTACTATTGGCGAAAAACCGCGTCAATAGTTGTGTCTAAATCCATTAGAAACAATGACTTTCTCAAACTTCTCATGCCATTGTTTTGAAGCTTGTTTCAAACCATATGATGATTTGACAAGTTTACACATTTTATGTTCATTTGCTTGAAAAACAAAACCCTCAGGTTGTTCCATATAGACCTCCTCCTCGAGACCCCCATTTGGAATGCCATTTTGACATCCATTTGATGAACATATAGGTTATATATAGCTGATAAGGAAAATAAAAATCTTATAGAAGTAATTCTTGCTACCAGTGCATAAATGTCAAAGTAATCTATTCTCTCCTTTTGTTTGAATCATTGGTCTACTGATCTAGCCTTAAAGATTTGTATGGAGCCATCGGTATGGTGTTTCCATATAAATACCCATTTTCACTCAATTGGTTTAGACCCCTTTGAAAGGTCAACCAATTCTCAAGTGTGGTTGACATAATTGAATCAATTTCATCATTAATTGTGTCCTTCCAAAAAAGCAGAGTCCCTTGAGGACATTGCTTCTTTGAAAGTTTTGGGACCATCCTCTATTTGAAGTACTATTGAATATTGCCAAGTGACCTCCTCATTATTACTATCAACAAGGTATAGTGTCTCTATTTGAGAACATTTTTCACTTGATCCCAACTCTTAGAGCCTTTGCCTCCTTCTAGGCAATTGAGGTTGCTTACCAACCATTTTAGGAGTCTCCTCTTAAGGCTCTCTAGTTTGAGTTGGTTCTATTAACTTGTAGTCATTGCGTGACATGTTCTCAAAGATTTCAACCTCTCTTGATTCAATTATCACATTAGACTCCTAGTCTAATAATCTATAAGCTTTGTTATTTTGGGCATAACCCACAAATACACATCTTGTAGCCCTTGGACCCAACTTGGTCCTTTTAGGATCGGTACTCTTGCAATAAGCAAGCACCCCCAAACTTTAAATAACTAATGTTTGGTTTCTTTCCTTTACATAACTCATGTGGAGAGATATTATTTTTCTTCACGGGAATATAATTCAAAATATGACAAGCGGATAGCAAAGCTTCACCCCACAAACTAAAACTCAATGTTGAATGTAATAGCATAGCATTAATCATCTCAAGAAATTTTCTATTTTTCCTTTCCGCTATACTATTTTGTTGTGGAGTATAAGGGATTGTACATTCATGTATTATTACATGCTCTTCACAAAACAAGTTGAAATCATTTAAAAAATCTTCACCACCCCTGTCATTTCTAAGCACTTTAATTTTCATTTTCAATTGATTTTCAACTTCCGCCTTATAAGTTTTAAACACATTAAATGCTTCATCTTTATTCTTATGAAAATATACATATGTGAACCTAGAGCAATCATCTATGAAAGTAATGAAATATCTACTTCCTTCTCTAGTCAACATTCCATTTAATTCACATAAGTAACTATGTATCAAATCTAACACCTTATAGTTTCTTTCAACACTTGGAAAATGTTTCTCTACCATCTTAGATTTAACACAATTCACATTTATCATGTTCAAAATTATCAAAATCAATCAATCCAAATTTTATTTCTCTTTAATTGTGCTAAATCCTATATGTGCAAGTCTAACATGGCACAAATTAATAGAATTTGAGTCAGCCATAGAACAAGAAGAAGAGGAAGCTTTATTGTCCACACTGTCAATAGAAGTACAAAGTTTAAACATGTCATCACAAGCATATCCCTTTCCCACAAACACATTTCCCTTTGACAAAGTAAGCTTGCTTAATCTAACACAACCTTGATTCCCAGTTTGCCAAGCAAATTACCACTCACAAGGTTTCTACTCATTTTCGATATATACAAAACATTAGTGAGTAGAACCTTTTTTCCAGATGTGAAGAACCAATCAATAGTCCCCTTGTCTTCAACCTTGGACCTTTTCTCATTGCCCATTTGTATCTCAAGTCCTTCCTTTTAAGATTTAAACATCTTGAAAAGGATATATCATAGGTAACATGAATGGTGGCACAAGTATCATACCACCACTATTCACCTTTCCATGAATGGCATTAACTTCGCTTAGTGTTACCATTAGCTCATCTTTGGTGGAGTTGACTCTTGCCTCATTGTTATGGTTCCTCTTGTAACTACAATGTTTAGCAAAGTGGTCATTCTTGCCAGACACAAAGCAATGTCCCTTGGAACTTTTGAATTGTCCCTCATTCTTCTTGGGCCTTAAGGGTTTTTAACCCTTTCCCTTGTTCTTCCCAATTCCTATGCCTTTGTTACCACATTGGCCTTTGAGGTCTCTCCATTAGACTCATCCTCGTTCTTATCTCTAGAACGAGATTCCTCCTCAATCCTCAAGTGCTTGAGGATTTCCTCCAATGAAATCTCCTCATTCTTATGGAGGATCTTCTTGAGGCAACTTGGCTATAATGGCACCCACTAGAAATTATTCCGGCAATACAATGTTTAGTGTAGACAATTTATTCACAATAATTTGTAACTCGTGTATTTGGGGGAGAAGGGGCTTCATATCGTAGAACTTAAATTCCAAATATTGAGTAATAAGGAATTTCTCTATACCTTCATCAGAAGCTATAGATGTTCATATCTATGATTAACACTCCCACTCAATTATACTACCGAGTTCCCAAGATGTAAGTATGGGCTAGTCTATAGGGTAAGTTGGTAATGAACAAGTCAAAGAACTCGAATAATATAATTAGTTAGAATACTAACCACTCAGAATTGAGATTGAATTGACATATGGTCAACTATATGATATGACTAGAACATATAATAACAGTACGTTTACTTATCTTATCAAATGTCAATATCAGTCTTGTCCAATGTAACAAATACATCCGATCTTATCTACTTTGCTAATGTTCTGGAAAGAACATAACACTGTAATGTGTAAGTAGATCATATCGTAGATTGGCAAGTCAGTGTAAATCCTGTGCACTGACTAATCTTAGGACTAACTTATTTTGAACATATAATCATATTTATATTCCACTGTAATTACATCACTATAAATACAATTAGCTATATGCTCGGGATTAATAGAAGTTTATATTAAACAAATAAAACATGCGAGCAAAGTGATTGACCAAGTCAAAAAATGATTTCTATTCTTTTATTGATAATAAAATGAGATTACAAAGAATTTGGGTTTTAATTAGGGCATAAAACCCCAACATATGATTGGTTGTATCTTAGTTTCAAGGGTTAGAAACATGCTAGGTTGACTGATTGGGTCAATTGGGGTTGAAACCTAGGTTTAAAATCGCTTCTACGATTTCTTTATTCGGGGACTAGCGTGATCGCGCCCAGCCCTGGCGCAACCACACTACTTGGTTGGTTAGCCCTAGCGCTCTCTGGGCATGACCACGCCAACTACCCAGAAATGTATATTTTTAGATTTTGATGCGCCCATTTGATACAATTGGTACCATTTTAGATTGAGGTTTTATGCAGTAGAGTTTTAAGACCTTCTTAAGAATATTTTGAGTATGAGTTATCTTTAAGAAGGATAGGGGTGTATTCTTGATATGGCTTTGGTTGGCTTGAGTTTTAAGCTTTCGATGTTATATGACATGATAGGCTCACTAAGGATACTTGAAGGGACGCATTAATGTGTGTGGAACGCTGCTGGACCAAAGGTAAGAAGAGTGGACACTTGCACGTAGGGTGTACCCTCGACATACTTAAGTGTGGTAACTTTATATGATTTATTAAAAATTATGTTATAAGCTATACTATGAATTATGTTAGGAAATCTTGTTACGAATTATATTGTGAACTATGTTATGAATTATGTTAAGAACTATGGTATGAATCATGTTATCAATTATATTAGAAGCTATGTTATGAGTGATGCATGCTGTGTGTGACTGAAATATGTAAGAATATGTGGTATGTTAGCGTGTCATGATTACGATATGAAAATGCATGCTCACATTACGATAAATTGCATGTTTATGTTACGAAAAATGCATGCATATGTTAATTTGTGCTCGGTTGCACAACTGACCAGATCAGCACTGGTTTATGTCTGGAACGACACCGATAGTACTTGATATGGATTGAACGTGTTATGCTAGTATAGGTTATTTTATGCCATGTTTATGTTACGCTATGGCTAGGTTAGAATAGGTTACATTATACTATGGTTATGTTACTAGAAATATGATTGAATAGGGAACTTTGTATGATAAGGTATCGACTATGAATTGTTTATGTTTTAGGCTGTGAAGATATTAGTTAGTTTATGTTCATGTTTTATGTTTTATGTTTTGTGTCTTATATTGTTGGGCTTTGGGGATAGTGTCATATATAGCTTTTCTTGTTGGGCATTAGCTCACGGTTACTCTGTGTTGCAGGTAAAAACAAAAGCGTAGTTGACGAGGCGATGAGTTGGAGCAGGCTCGGTTAGATGAGTGCATGTCGTGATTGTCAACCTATGGATCAAAATGGGTTGCTACTTATTCATGGTTTTAAAATTCTTGAAGTCAGGATTCTATATTGAGTTTTTAATAACTTGTATTCTTACCGACGATATGCATGTAAAAGATGGTTTATTTTTAAATAATGAGATCTCGAGTTGCATATTTTGTGAATCATATTTAATCCAGGTTTGTTTTCAAATGAGTTTCGATAAATGTTTTGTTGTAAATTATGTAGTTTATGTCAGGTCGTTACATTGTACCACCACAATATCTAGAATCTACACAAAATAATGGTCGACATAGACCAAATAAAGATTGAGAAAGATGATGCAAATCCTAGTTGTAGAACAATCTTCTTGTTGACGGTGAGAACTCGTCAACTAAGTTGAGTTGGAAATAATTATCAAGTAAAGATAGTCAATAAGAAAGCTGTAGAAATTTAAGTAATAACTCAAGAACAGTGACAGAACAACAATGGAGAAATCAATCTTTCATTCACTCTCAAGCACTTGCTACAGTAAATTTTCAAACCCCCCTTCAGGTAGGGTTAGAGTTCATTTTATAGTAGGCTCTAATGGCCCTGAGTACATGGTGGTCCAGGAGACCAAGTGGTACATAAGTACTCTGTCAGGAGAGTGATTTCAGAGGTTGTGATCGTACATCCAGTACAGGGGCAGGCATCAGGAGGATGCCTCCACTACTTGTCTGTACCCATGTCTGAGGAGTGGTGTCAGGCATAGTGGCGCAGGTGGTAGTGGTGTCGACTCTGACTCATGGTCGTAGACGTACGGGCCATAACCCTTATCCCAGCACTCCCACTACCCCACTGGTACCGGTGTCCGTACTCGACATACAAGGTTTTAATGGCCGTACCCAGCACTATATCATACAAGTATGTTCCATTTGACCCGTACTGGAGCCTCTAAGCATTGGGGTCTCAAGGTGTAAGGAATGGGACCCTTAGTGCGTGTAATGATCGTGGCGAAAGGTGGGGGTCTCGGGTCCTTGGCACGAGATGCCTGAAGCACCTCAAGGCCACCTACGAGCATAGGTGATAAGCACGTGGCCTCGCCGGAGGTCTAAGGGTACGAGGCGAGATGCCTCCCTCATGAGCCCCTTGGTGGCGTGGCTCTCCTGACGCTCACGAGTCCCCTTCACGAGGCCTCCCTCGCGTTGCCTCTCCCAAGCTGCCCACGAGTCCCCTTCGCGAGGTCTCCCTCGTGTGGCCTCTCCCAAGTTGCTCATGAGTCCCCCTCGCGAGGCCTCCTGCACGTGGCCCATTCGTGTGTCCATCTAATGGCGTGGCTGAGCGAGATGGCTGGAGCTTCGCGGCCGTGGCTGGGCATGGCCGAGCGAGGCCGATGGAGCTTCGCGCCTGGGTGGCTGAGCGAGGCCAAGCGAGGCCGATGGCGTCTCGCGCCTGGGTGGCCGAGCGAGGCCGATGGTGCTTCGCCTCTATGCCTTGCAAATGGGGGCCATATGGCATTGATCCCATGGGGCACGGATCCAGACTCGTGACGTGATGGTGTGATGACTTCCCAAGACGATGATGGCCTGAGGGCCTCGCATTGATCTCATATTTGCGAGGCCACGGCGCTGGGGCGCGACGCCAAGGGTACTTCGGTGAGGTTACGCGGGCATGGACGCGAGGCCATGGGTGCTGGGGCGTGAGCCTGGGCGTGTGAGATCATCTCGCAGGGCACGGTCCTAGGCATGCAAGGCCATTGTGAGAGGGTGGTGGCTCTCGCGTCTCGTGGCTTATGCATGCGCTGAGGCCTTTAAGGGACCTTAGCGCGCATCTTGGTTCTTTTATGGGAGTGGAATATTGAGCATCCACACTTCTTAAACCTTGTTGAAACTTCAAAACCATAGGAGAACCACCACTTTGAGCCTATTCCTTCTTCAAATGCAAAAACACAAAACCAAGGTGTTGACCACGATTTTGGCCAACGACGAGTAGACGTCAAAACTACAATAAACCTTCAAGAGAAAAATACGACACTGATAATTTTATAGTGCTTCAGCCCCAATTTATTGGTAATAGCCTAATCCACTTGGAGTTGTGATATATATATCCTACACTTAAGATCAGATGAACTTGAGCCAACTAAGTTTCTTAAGTGTAACTAGAAAAATACATAGTTTCTCTCTCTAAACTCTCTCAGAAAATACCCCAAGAATACCCCAAGTAACAGTCCCAAAGTCTCCAAACTAGAGAGTTTTTTTTCCGTCTAAAAAGATCAGATCCCCAAAATGATGCCATGAGCCATTTATTTATAAGCTCATGGATCATACATCAGATATTCCCTTTGATCGGGTCATTGGTTCTTCCAACAGATTTTAATTAATAAAATATAAATAAATCTAAATTACAATAATATAGCTATTATTCCGGGATATCTAAGAGATTCCCGCGGCAGTTGAGAATGATTTGGGTTGAAGCTGTTATTGAGGCGTCATTGGATGCTGATCCGTGTACCGACCAAATCCATCCCCAAAGTGACTGGTCGGACAAGACAACTTACCGGTCAGCATAGGCAAAAGCACTCCTCTAGCACACCTCTGGTCTAACATGACACATCTCTGGTCTAACATGACACATCTCTGGTCTAGCATGACACTTCTTTGGTCTAGCATGACACATCTCTAGTCTAGCAAAACACTTGACTGGTCGGCCAAAACAATTGACTGGTCGGCCAAAACAATTGACTGGTCAGCCAAAGCATTTGACTGGTCAGTCAAAAATCTTTACTGGTCGGACAAAAATTCTACCTGGTCGGTCAAATCACTCCCAAACCAGATAAATAATTTTCATGACCAATAATATCACAACTCCGAAGAGTCAATACATTTATTGACTATTAATGTTCCATTTACTGACCATGCATTGCCACTTGTCACTTCTGATTGTCACGTCATCGAACTGAAATTTTGGGGATAACACAAGGCTTATACACGATTTTTACAGTTGTCCTAATTCTCTATTTCCTAGCCACCATTGATGATTGAGGCCTTTTCTAAAAGGAAATGAGGATTGGGATTGAACAAGCCTTAAACTCACAAAGTCAAGCACTTTCTTTATGAGTTTCTTGGAGAAAACTAGAGATACTTGAAAGCTACAGAGAGAGATAGAGATTGGAGAGAGTGATCATGTAACGACCCAAAATTACTAATAAGGCTTAAGGGCCTTGATTAGTGTGTCGGGAGGGCATAATTGGGAGTTATGTGAATTAATGGTGAAAATGCATAATTATGTGATATGCATGATCCTATGATTATATGGATATGTGAAATGCATGTTTATGAGTATTAGATAAGCATGTGGGCCCTGTCTAGTCTGTAAGGGCATAACTGTAATTTTGGCTCGTTAGGGCATAAATGTGATAAATTGTTGAGACCACATTATTATGTGGATATATTTATATTTGTAGCATTCGACCTGAGATGGTCCTAGGGAGCCGTTTAGCTAGAAAGTCACAACGGGGTTAAATACCCGGCTCGGGAGGAGCTTAGGGGTATTTTGGGAATATTATAATGTGTTCAGGAATTATTGAGTAATGGTTAGTAGCTTATTAATAATTTGGTATGTCGGGATTAATGGGGATTTTTAGGTATACTCGAGGACTTAGCAGGATGTGTTAAAAGACCAGATTACCCTTGGTGTCATATGAGGACTTAGGTTAACTTAAGGGGCAACTAAGTCATTTTTGGCATTTGGATATACTCAGTTGAGAGCTGGGGAAATACTAGGACAATTAGAAAAAGCAGAGGAACCAAATTCTCTCTCTCTCTCCCATTTGATGCTCTCCCTCTCCCTCTCTATGGTGGTTGGTTTTGAAGGATTTTAGGCCAGGATTCAAGGCTAGGATTTGGGAGACTGGGCTAGGTTCAAAGGTAAGTTCTAATTCAGTTTCTAGATTAAATTATGTTGAGATATGTTATGGGTGTGAGCTGAATTGTGTTTATTTTGTAGATCATTGGAGTGAAGACTTGGCAAGGTTCAGCTGGGGATTAGAGGATTTGGGCTTGGAATTGAATTTGAAAGAGGCTCAAGGACGAATTTCTACTCAAGGTAAGGGTTCTATGCATCTTTGAAGTTATTAGCTGGTGTGGTTTAAGTTTTCTGGTTTGTGGTTTAAGTTTTGTAAAGTTTGAAACCACTTTGTGATTCTGAGTTTGGAGGAGTGTTTGGGTGTGTTTCTGGTGTTCATAAGTTGTTATACTGTTTATATGAAGTTCTAGGTCGAATTGGGGACTTGGGTGTACCTTGGTATTGATTTGGAAGAGTTTTGGCTCGGGAAAAATGATGGGAAAAACCCAGTTTTCTGGGTTCGCATATGAGCGCTGCATCCCTGTTCTTCCGTGCTGCGGCACTAGGTTGAATCAGGAGATGGGGATCACTCTAGGCGCCGCGGCCCCCATAGGGATGTGCCATAGCGCTAGCCTAATTTCAGGAAAGGGGAAAATTGAGTTTTTAGGGTTTTGGCTCAGGGGGCTCGGGGGACGCTTTCGCTACCTTGTGTGGGGAAATGGGAGGTCCCGGGAGCACGGGATTGATTCTGGGAGATGATCATGAATTGGTTAGTAATGAGAGTGCTATGTATGTGTTGTGACTAGGTTTTCAGCGAGGCTCGGGATAGAGGACTGTGCTCGGGATTCCGATGCTCAAGAAGCTCGGGACACAGGTAAGAAAACTGCACTCGTTTATGTGGATAAGATGGGACTAGGTGTTCCCTATATTCGTATGCACTGTTATATGATTGTGATTAACCATGTGAATATGTTGGGACTAAGGGCTCCCTATAATTGTATGAATGTCATGAGGTGGTGTTATGCCATGGGTACATGTGATAAACGGCCTAAGAGTGTCGGAATCAATACTTGTGCACAGGGCGCGACTAAGCCACTGGTAGCTGAGGATAGCTTAATAATCACTGAGCTCGGTTTAAGCGGGCCGGAGTCAGTGGGTTGAACACTGGGCTTGACCTAAGTGAGCCATAGACAGTGGATTAAATAGAGGATGCGGCCTAAGGGTGTCGACACCAGTTGTTGTTTGACATGTATACTATTGTTAATTGGACATATATGATATGTTGAATATCTGGAAACTAGATCATTGGTTATTGACTGATGTCCTTGCTTAAGTGAATGCCATGGCTTGCTGGTTAATTGATTAATGTCTTGTAAATCATTTGGTTATGCTCTGTAGTCTATTTGATTATCGATATTGATTGTGCTATGATGTTATAGTTTTCTTGCTGGGCCTTGGCTCACGGGTGCTACGTGGTGCAGGTACAGGTAAGGGTATGATGAGTTGACCATGGGTTGGAGAGCTCTGGGGACGAGGTGTACATTGTCAGCTGTTCGGCCGCCATGGTCGAGGGATTGTACAGGGACGAAAACCTAAAACGTGTATTTTTCCATTAGAGTGGCTTGATTATTTATAAGATTTGGAAATTTTGTAATTATGTTATTTAAACCCTGATTTGGGATCCCATGTGCCAAACATTTATTTTATTGAAAGTTATTCGTTTATAACCAAAATCTTTTAAACCTAACCTGTTTATGTCTCTAGATTCACGTTTTTATTTAAATGGCTTTATTAGCAAGTCTCGCACTATTTCAAACACACAGTGTAACGGTCTTGGTTATCCAGGACGTTACAGATCAAGTCTTCCAAAACTCTATGATGACCCTTTAGTGTAGGTACCGTCATTAGGTCTAACCAATAGGCTTAGAGATAATTCACATGTCATTTGGAGCTTATTTATGTAACCGTACAGACACGACAGGCGATACGTCGTCTACATGTAGGTGATGTATCGCCTGCTGAGGCTTTTGAGCCCCTTCGCATTTTGGCGATGCTACGCCACTTGGGGGGCGACGCATCACCACCTCCTCTGACTTTGGACCCTTCCAATGGTCCTAAAATTACTCCAAATGCTAGAAAAGTTTTTGAGGATCCTTTGATATCTCCATGTATCACTTTGGACCCAAAAACGCATTTTTAAAGTGCCTACAATTAAAACTCAACTTTCACATATACACTATGTGAAATTCACTAAGTGTTTATACCTAGCTTGTATTTCAACACTTATCCTTTGTATTTAACCAATCATAACAGTACTCCCAAGGCAGAAGAGAGTAAGAAGAAAAAGGGAAGGGAGACAAGTACATCTCCATTTATACAGTTTATACCGAGTTAATGGAGACTCGGGAAATATTTATGTAGCCAACAAAAATCAGGTCTCGTTTCGACAACCTGAGCCTATACGCAATCAACGCGACAAACGAGACCAAAATAAATATTGTCGGTTCCATAGGGACATTGGACAATGACAGAAGAATGTAGGAAACTAAAGGACAAGATTGAAGGACTAATCTCAAGACACCTCAAACAATATGCTTGGAACCAAGGAAACAACCAAGGGCAAGCCCCACAAAATCCAAGGGCGACACCAGCACAACCTGCATCGCCACAACTCGCGGCACCCCCAGGTTGAGAAGATAACAGGCCACCCCCAATAGATGGTGAGAGAGTAATAACTATCTCCAAAGGACCCCACATAGCCAGATCGAGCAGGAATGCTCAAAAAAGATATGATGAACTAAAAATTAAAGATGGTTCCCTTTACGTACCAGAACCTTGAGCTCCAAAACAATAGCGGGTCGAGTCTCAGCCCATAACCTTCACTGAGGATGATGCTTCACACATTCAATTCCCACATAACAACCCATTGGTGATCTCCACCCAACTCGCCAATAAGAGGGTCCACCAAGTCCTAATAGATAATGGGAGCTCAGTGAATATCTTATATAAAATGACGCTGGAAAAAATGGGTTTATCAGCCCGAGACCTTAAATCATGCATAACAACCTTGTACAAATTTTCATGAGAAGGGATTGTGAGTACAGGGTAATCGAGCTCCCCGTAACGTTGGGGGAATATCCAGTTTAGTAACCAAGATCTTTGAGTTCATAGTTGTAGGCACACCTTTGGCCTACAATGTATTGCTCGGAAGACCAACCCTAATCGAGCTGGGGGCAACAACATCAGTACGCCACTTGGTCTAAAATTCCCAACTCCAAGTGTAATTGGAATGTTAAAAGGTGATAAGCTAAAGGCTCGGGAGTGTTATAGTATCTCCATGAGAGGAAAAGGACAATCTAGTGCGCAAGCACTGGTCATACTTGAAGAAATAGAGGAAAGGGTTTTCGACGTGGAAGATGTAATTGAACCACGTATGACAAAGGACCGAGCTGAACT
Source organism: Humulus lupulus (assembly GCF_963169125.1). NCBI lineage: Eukaryota > Viridiplantae > Streptophyta > Magnoliopsida > Rosales > Cannabaceae > Humulus > Humulus lupulus. The sequence goes on from NC_084794.1 coordinate 248,509,202, forward strand.
CGGACCAATTGACGAGCTTGAAGATATCTAGCTCGATGAGAAGGACACGACAAAGGAGGTGAAAATCAAGAAAAACCTTGCCAAGGAAGCTAAATAGCAATTAACTCGATTTTTAAAAAGAAAATCATGATGTTTTTGCTTGGTCCCACACGAACGTGATTGGAATTTTTCCCAATATAATTAGCCATGCTCTAAATATAGATAAAAAATTTCCTCCAAAACAACAAAAAAGAAGGCTCCTTGATGATGAGAGGAAGCAAGCTTTGAAGGAGGAAGTGGATAGGTTAAAAGCCAACCACTTTATAAAAGATGTTTTCTACCCAGATTGGATAGCTAATCCGGTGTTAGTTCCCAAGCCAAACGACACTACTACAAAAAGTCTTTTTTGCGTCAGTCAACGGAGTTGACTGACGCTGTTGACTCCTTCTGAAAATTTGCTTCAGTGGCTAACTAACGCAAAATTTTGGTAAATAGCGTCACAATAAAAACTGACGCTGTTTATTTTCAACTTAGTGTCAGAGGTGAACTGACGCACCACTGTTCATTCACGTCAATGGGGCACTGATGCTAATGAGCAGCGACGCGTCAGTCTACCACTAACGTTATTGGGCTTTTATTAATAAAATAAAGGATAACATGGGTCGAAGCCGAATTTATTTTTAACCCTAAAATCCTTTCTTTCTCTCCTTCATTCACAGTCGCAACTCATATATTCAGTAACCTCTCTCTCTCTTTTCTCTTTCACACACACGGTGCAATCAAGGTCACGATGAGCTAGGATTTGTGGTGTGAAGGGTCTTTATATCTCTCTCTCACACAATTGTTTTTTGTAATATGTGGTGGTGATTTCATAGTGCTATAGGGTTTGACCATGGTGAGGGTCATAGGGTGGTGGTGTGAGGAGAATCGGCAAGGGTGGTGGTAGCCGATGTCCATGGTGGCTCGGCGAGGGACTTGGGACACAGGGAACAGCAGGCTTTCGCAGGTAAATCTCCCTCTGTCTTCTCTGAAATATATTATATATATATATATTTGTGTGAGTGTCTTTTGTTTGCACCACAATGGTTGTGGTTAGATTTCAGTTTGCAAAATTTGTAGTAGGTGATATTTCAGTTCTAGTTTTGGGCGATGACGATGACAACTCTCGATTTTTTTCTTTTGATTTTATGTGTGGTTATTACTTTTGATGGTTGTGTTTTAGAAGGTAATAGTATTGTTGTTCATTCCATATTTGATTTGCATAAATTTCACTCTTTTATTTAGAATAGCATATATACTAAAAGGTATATTGGTATTAAATTAGATTTGTTGTGTACAGTTGTTGAATATAATTAATAGAAACTGAGTAATCCTTTTTTTCTTTGAATCTATAAAATATATCTTTATCATAATGTATTTATGTCTATGTTTCTCTCCTATTGTAATTGAACTGAGATTTGACAAATAATTATGGTTGGATCATGAAGGTTTTTGCTTATTGATTTTAGATTTATTTGTATGACTATAATTTCAATTAAGCCTCTGGTGTTTTTTTTCGCAACTTTAGTGTTTTCAAAAGTTTGTTTCCTAGAATGGTTATTTGAGACATGTACATGGTTTTAGTTTCATTATTTACATGGTTTTAATGAGATGATTGTTTTTGTGTGCATATTATTTAATTAGGCTTATTTGTATTCTCTAAATTATCATTATATGTTTTGGGTTGAGTTTCACGTATATGTTGTTTTATATAGTCTTTAAATATGTTTTGGTGTTATCTAATTGCATATCTAATTGTATACCATAGGAAGGATTTTATTGTTTCTTGTTTGGATGGGTTTGATTGTTTCTTTTATCACTTGTTGTTTATATATTGATGAGTTTAATTAATTAGTTTGGTGGAAGTGAAATCATGTATGTTGTTACTATTTTTCTTTTCCTGCTTTTTGTTTTTGGTTTTAGAGAGACAACATTAGTATCACTTTGTTCTACTATCAATATTGAAACTATTTTTTATGGTTTAAAGTTATATAGATGCATCTTTCTTCCATAAATATCTTTTAGTATACTACATACCATAAAAGATTTTAAAATAATCATTCATTAGAAACTACCTCTATTTTGCTTTTAGATTTTATGGCTTATCTTTCGCTGTTTTGATGTTTGCAGGTGGTGGTGGTGCTTGTGAGGCTAAGGGCTCATGAATGTATTTTGTATTTTGCGTATCAATTTGCTGTTATTTTGTATTTTTAAAACCAAATTATAAATTGTGTGTGAGAGTTTGATAAATGGTATATCTGATTGTTTCTCAAACTCAGTGTTTATTATTAATAATAATAATAATATTAATAATATGTAATAATGGATTAAATATGGATTTTTTATTAATTTTTTCTAGATTTTGCGTCAGTGTTGCCCTATCACAAACAATGTTGTTTGTGTCAATTCTGCACTATCACAAAAGATGAGCATTTGTGTTAGTGCATAACTGCCAAAATGCTACATTTGTGGCAGTTCTCCACTAACGCAAATGCTTGGAAAGTTTGCATCATGGGATTTCAAACTGACGCAAAAAAATCAATCATGGCAGTTGAGAACTGACGCAAAAGATATTTTTTGTAGTAGTGCGGGAAATGGAGAACTTGTATTGACTATTCAGATTTAAATAAAGTGTGTCCAAAGGAATGTTTTCCATTTCTTCAGATTGACCAGCTCGTTGATGCAACCTCGGGACATGATGTCATGTCATTTATGGATGCCTATTCTGGATATAACCAGATAGCCATGCATGCTCCCGACCAGGAACACATGAGCTTTATGATGGATAAATGACTATACTGGTACAACGTGATGCATGTTGGGTTAAAAAAACGTTGGAGCAATGTACCAAAGATTGGTAAACTGTATGTTCGCCTAGCAGATAGAAAATAATATGGAGGTATACGTGGATGACATGTTAGTCAAATCCAAACACACCAATAACCATGTTTTCAATCTCACAGAATGTTTCACCATACTCAGAAAGTACAATATGAGGTTTAACCCACAAAAGTGCTCATTCGGAGTATCTTCGGGAAAATTCCTCGAAGTTATAGTGAATGCTCAAGAAATCAAGGCAAACCCAGACAAAATAAAGGCTCTAATTGAAATTCCTTGACCTCAAAAACACAAGGATGTCCTGAGTTTAACTGGACCAATGGCAACTTTGAACAGGTTCATCTTGAAAATCAACCGACAAGTGTTTGCCATTCTTTAACCTTTTGAGAGGGGGCAAGAAATTTGAGTGGATAGAGAATTGTGAACTATCTTTTTAGGCTCTTAAGAAACATCTCTTGGAGCCACCAATTCTGTCAAAACACGTTATGGGTGAAGTATTGCACCTATGCCTCGCAATAACCAAGCATGCAATTAGTGCTGCATTAGTTCGGGGGGATAAAAAGGTACAAAGGCCGGTGTATTATGTCAGTAAAAGATTATTAGGAATCGAATCACGATATCCCATGATGGAGAAGCTCGCATTATTCTTAGAACATGCTTCGCAGAAGTTACGATCCTACTTCCAAGCACACCCAATACATGTTCTTAATGATCAACCTTTGAGAAAAGTATTGGCGAAACCTTAAGCGTTAGGTTGGCTATGAAAATGGGCTGTTAAACTCAAGCAATTCAAGATAACGTATCATGATAACTCTACAAAATAGAGTTATTTTACCACTTTTTATGTGCTAATTGTTGCTTAATTCTTGAGTTTTTAATTGATTTATTAAGTTTTTAAGTAATTTTGAATTTATTAGGTTAATTTTAATTTTATAGATTTTTGTGTATTTTTATAGTTATATTATTGTAAAATATTATAGTTTAATTATTTAAAATTAATATTGTTAAGTTAGGAGTAAAAAGATGCAATTTTGAGCTTAAATGTTTAAGTAAATTAAGTTTTAATTAATATTTTCATGTAACTTTTGGTTGTATATTTTATTATTGAAAATATTTAATTTTAATTTAATTTATGTTTATTTTATAGGGAATTTGTTGTATTTTATTTGCTCTTGAAAAGCAAGAAAAATGAAGAAACTATAGCCATTTTCAAGAAAGAAAGGAAGAAAATGGCAATTTTGAGAACAAGTTCTCCTTCGGCCCAGTTGCAAAGGCCCATCCCATGCTCAGCTTTCCTCTCCAACAAAGCAGCCCCAAGCCCATTTTCCACATACACCAGATGCCCCATATGCCAAGACAGCCAAGCTGCCAATAGCCACAAAAATGCCAAAAATCATATTTTTCCTTCCCAATATTTTTCACTCAAATATAAATTCACTATTCCCTATTTTTCTTACCTAAATAAACATTCCTAATTTATTTTTTTACCCTAGCTTTTCACTAATATTTTACCCAACCAAACATTTCATATTTCCAATACTCTTACACTTACTCTATTTATCCTACCACTTCCCAACACAATTAAATTAATCAATTTATTTATTTTAATTTGATTAATTTAATCTCCATATTTTGCCTATAAATAGAGTCTTGTAAGACCATTTGGGAAGCTCTTCTTCTTCATCTTTTTTTCAACCTCTTCTACACTCCATATTTCTCTCTTCTTTTCATTATTTTCTATCTACCATTTTCATCTTTTGAAGAGCATGTCAAGTATGTTATTTTGTAATTTTTATCTAGTTATGAGGTTCTAATCTTTTTCAAAGGTTATTAAGATGATGATGAAGCAAAATGTAACTAGATAGTATTTTTTATTGTATGTTGATTTCCCATTTGTGTAACATTGTTTATGGATTTTTCTATCAAAGATATGCATTTTTCATCTATTATTGAGTGTTAAAGCATATTACACTTAGTTCTTCATTATGCAAAAATATGATATTCTTTGATTAAATGTTTTTCATTAAATTGTTCACATCTAATTCTTAGAGCATAAGTATCATATTTTGCCTAAACATAATCTCTTTGATTTTTTGTAGTTTCATTAGATTGTAACACAACTAATGCTTAGAAATTATATCTTATATAAGTGAAGAAAAATCCTACATTTTTTAAAGAGTAACTTGTGCTTGAATAGAAAATATATTTTGAAAAAATACATAGTGTGATTTATTTCAACTATATCAAAACTTGGGAATCAATATACTTATAAATACTATTGAACTTGCATTTTGTGGATTCTAAAATCTTAATAATCTTATTTTACATATCTCATTTGAAAATCATTAATATTTTTATTACTTGTCTTTTATTTTTCTAAAACAAAATCTCATCAAATATTTGGAACTAGGTTAGAATATTCTTGCTTTGTTTGAAATAGTTTCTTTTGATGTTAGTCAACTCCCATGGGTTCGACCTCGTACTTACATGATCATTATATTCAGAAACGATTCGTGCACTTGCGAGTTTAAATATTAAAACATACCCGTTTTGGGTCCAACATATCACCCAAGAACGATGATCAAAGTCCAAGCACTAGCCGCATTCATAGATGAATGCACCGACATATCCAACAAGGAAGTAATAACCCCAGCTCGAGAGTTGTGGAAACTTTACGTCGATGGGCCATCAAATGAGAACGGGTCGGGGGCAGGAATCATACTCATAATCCCCAAAGGACATAGGTTTCATTCTGCGTTGAGATTTGGATTTGATGCATCCAATAACAAGGCAGAATATGAAGCATTACTAGCAGGGCTTCGTGTGGCTCGTGAATTAAAAGCCAAGGCTATACATTGCTACAGTGATTCCCAGCTCGTAGTAAACCAAGTATGAGGAGAGTACCAAGCCCAAGGAACAAAGATGGCAGCATACTTAGAGAAAGTCAAGATCGCATTTGAACAATTCGAGTACTACACAATCAAATAGATTCCGAGAGAATGAAACTCAAATGTCGATGTGTTAGCTTGACTTGCAACAACTAAGGAAGTTGACACACTTAACATAGTTCTAGTGGAATTCCTGCAACAACCCAGTATTTCTGAGCTAGAAATTGCTGATGTAGAAATGATCAATTCACAACCAACATGGGTGAATGCCTTAACTGATTACCTCGAAACCGGATGTCTACCTAAAGACTGGAATGAGGCTAAAAAATTACCATACAAAATTTAAGATATACAATCTTGGATGGGAAGTTATATCGAAGGAGTTATTCCATGCCATTGTTGCGATATGTATCCCCACCTGAATATAGAAAAATCCTTAAAGAAATCCCTGAAGGATTTTGTGGAGAACACGCAAGGGGGCATTTCCTCTCAAAGAAAATAATAAGACAAGGATAGTTTTTGGTCAACTCTAAAAGATGATGCATTCACGTATGTTAGACACTGTGACAATGTTAGTTGTTCGCGTCGATACCTCAAGCTCCCCCAACCAAGCTCACAATGTTGACTTCCCTATGGCCATTTGCAGTATGGGGCATAGACCTCATAGGATCAATACTAATGGGATGAGGTGGGGTAAAATATGATTTAGTTGTAGATGATTATTTTATGAAATGGACCACTAATCCACTAGCTACAATCACCTCAAATAAGGTCATAGATTTCATGGTAAAAAATACTATGTGCCGATATGGGATCCCAAGAAAAATTGTTTCTGACAATGGAACGCAGTTCGATAGTGAATTGTTTACACAGCTTTGTGAAGAAAAAAAATGGGATTATAAAAAGCTTTTCATTGGTGGCACACCCTTAGGCAAATGGACAGGTTAAAGCTGTGAATAAGACTTTGAAAAGTTCTATCAAAAAGTGACTCGAAGAAGCGTAAGGAAAATGACCTGATGAATTACCACAAGTCTTATGGGTCTATAGAACAATAGCTCGAACCCGACAGGGCACACACCATTCTCACTAGCCTATGTCTGTGAGGCAATGCTGCCCATCGAGGTTGAAGTAACGACATTAAGACGCGAGGCGTATGAACAGAACTCAAACCATTTATAGCTCAAAGAATTGTTAGACCTACTCGAAGAAAAGCGAAACAAATTTCAGCTCAAAAATGCCCCGTATCAACAACGTGCAACAATGTATTTTAATAGGAGGGTTTGAGACAAGAAATTTGGAGTGGGAGATTTAGTGCTCAGACGAGTATTTTTGGCAACAAGAGATCTATCAGATGGTGTGCTCGGGTCGAATTGGGAAGGGCCATATCTAATCGAATCAGTCATCTGACCAGGAGTTTATAAGCTGGCTCGATTGAATGGAGAATTGGTCCCGCGAGCTTGGAATGGTGAACATCCACAACCATATTATCAATAGATTTTTGAAGATGTTTATTATTTTGTAACCAAGTGATGTTTTGTTTAAAGGATATTAATAAAATCATCTTTATTTCCATTTTCAATTTATTTGTTAATTTTTTTCTCGCAACTCAATAACAAAACAACCTAAGATCACAATGTTAGGAGTTAAAGGGGAGCATATATGGTGCTGGAAATAACCATACCATGAGCTCGAAAAAATAAAAACAGATGTGCAATGTTATAACTTCGCACATTTTCATAAGCACAAAATTATAACAAGTTGAAATAACAACAAATCGGGAAAAACTTTCATAACATTATACTCTCTTAATTTGTGAGCAAGTTAAAGAAACCGAGGTAACTTTAACACTATTACAGCAAATTTTTGTGAAGCAAATTTAAAGTAGTCGAGCTTGTGTTTACAAGTTCGAATTCGAGTGTAATCATGCACATAAACTATGCAGGACAAGTATAGAAATGCATAAGAAGCTCAACATTACTTGTATGAATAAACAAGTATTATAACTGTTATAAATATTGTAAGCTCAAAAAATTTCAGCACTTGGTAAATTTGGGCATACGATCATGAAAGCATAAGTGAAGTAGATATTTAAAAATTAGCAATAAATTATTCTTAAAATAAAAATAATTTGAAATGAGAAAATAAAATAGCTCGAAAATTTGAGTAAACTATTGCTGAAGATAGTAATATAAAACTCAAGAGCATATAATTGTCTTTAAGGGCTTCAAACCCTTCCAAAAAAATGTGATTGCTCGCAAAAATTCGATCATTGTATTGTCTCGGCTTTAAGGGCCTTAATTAAAAAATGGACCTTGGATGCGCCTCCAGCCTCCGAGGTGACCTCATCTCTGAGCTCCTCATCGAGGTTCCCCTCAGTAGTCTTGGTTTGGGCAGCCTCCTCCGCAGCTAACATGCCCTTAAACTTCTCAATGAAGGCATCTCGAGCATCACCGAGAAATGAGAAGTCGACATCAGGGTTGAAGGTCCAGACCCTATAACAGGCCAGCTCGGAGAATTCGCCCTCTTTGGCCCTGAGCACCTCCTCGAACCGAGCCCACTCTTGCTCCATGAGCTCAGCTGAGGCCTTCTTCTCCACCTCGAGCTGATTTATTCTCTATTGGGCATCCTCCAAGGATTTCTTCAAGGAGTCTGCTTCCAACTCAGCCTTGACTTGGGCCTCCTTAGCATCAGTTATGCACTTCCGACTTGAAGTGGCCAGGCTGTTGACCTGCCCCGAGAGCCGAAGGACACTTAGTATACCCTGTAAAGGAAAATATATATATATGATAAAATATGTTAGCACAATTGTAGGGTATAAATATATAGGAGTTAACAAAGTAAACATGCAAACTCTACCAAAGAAAGAAGTCAAGAGTTTTTCCTTGAAGCAAAGGAGAAGCCTCTTGCTCGAGGAACTTCCAATCTTTTCTGGACATCCCACTTAGGGTCTGGCCAACTCGGGAGAGGATTTTGGAACCTATCATAGATCCAAACTCACAAACTCCATGGGAGAGGATGAATTCTCCCTCGTGAGGAGCTACCACAACCATTTCAGAAACAATGGAATTCGTCCCCTTGAGAACGGGGGTCGAGGTGGCAGCGAAGGCTTTGCCTTTCTTCGAAGGAGCATCCTCCGAGCTAGTGAGGTGGAAGCATCGTGCCTGCATCTTCTTTTCTCCAACCTCTCTTCCCACTCTTTATTTTTGGACGGTTCTTGAATAGGTCGACCATGGCAGATGGCATCGGCTGCATTTTTCATGCGAACAAAAAAATGGCCAAGTTAGACATGAATTGGTTTTTCAACGCCATTTGTATATCGTGAAGCAAAAACACTCAAAAGAACCTACCCTGAACACTCAAGCTTGGAACAGCTCTACAGGCTATAATGGGTTTTGGTGCTGAACTAAAGAAGGATTACTAGGGTCACTAAGTTCCTTTTCTAGTCTCATGGGAGAGAGCTCAGAAAAATCTCTCTAGTCATTTGACCCAAATTGGTAATCAGGCCATTCCCAAATATCCTCCTAGATGCACTTAACTTGTCCCTCTACAAGCCCGCTATTATGTCTATGAACGATTCGATCTACCCCCGACCAGATAAAAAAGTTATAGTTAAAAACTATGAAGGATACTAAAAGGATAGGGGAATGTTCGAGCAGGGTAGGAGATCATCTTGCTCGGCTTTGGAGATTACCTTCACCTGAGGTCGAGGGGGTTTCATCGGTCTGCTTGGTCAGTAACTCATCCTGGAGAATGTCATCCTCGTCCTAGGTGTTCTTATGTTTCTTTTTAGATTTTGGAGCTGGGACAAGGACATCAGACCACGACTCGTACTTGGGGTACGTGTAGTCGGCCGAGTTTCACCGACACCGAGAAGACCACATTCTCGTAGTTAAGTTTCATGCAGAAGGTAACTAAGGGACCTCCTCCCGTATGTGAGCTTTTCTAACTCCTCCGATGTTGTTTCATCATGGGAGATGCATCAGGTCGGTCATACACAGCTAGAAAAATAGACAAAATAAATAAAGGACCAGTTGAAAGAAAGGAACTCCTTAAAATAGAACTGGGTACTAAGACTTACGAATGCAATTCAAGGAGTACAACCTGGAGGGCTTGAGGTCGTTGGTCCAAAAGAACTAGGTCTTGAAGTTTGGAGGGTGGTTGGGAATATCTTTGAGTAGCTTCTCATCCTTTTGGTAGCATGAAAGATAATAGAACCTGTCACCTCCCTTCTTTCGAGGAGGGTTGCTCTTTACGCATAAGAGATCAAGGATCTCCTTCAGAGAAGGTTCTTCCCATTTCAGCTCGTCGTAGAGAAATTTGAGGGTCACAAGGGTGCAATATGAGTTGGTTTTGAGCTAGAAAGGGGCGATCTTAATCCAGTCTGTGAAGCTCTTAAAATATTGGTTCACAAGAAGGAGAGCTTCTGCCTTCATGTGCTTATCACTCCAGACTCTAAGCCGAACAATGGCATTCGAGTTGTCATCTCTAGGTGCGAAGCAAATCCGTTCATCTTCACGGGAGCTCGACAAATGAGCGAGCCAAAGAGTTTAAGTCCATGGCTCGCCAGGATGTCAGACAATTGCTTGATTGATTTAATCGAGGACATGTAATGCTTGGCCTCGAAGAAGGTGGGTTTGGAGATGATATTTTTAGTATTGATAGAGGGGCCGAACTCAGGGATGAGTGACTCCTCTTGGGGTTGCTTAGATTTTGATGAAGATTTGGTGGCTGTTATGTTAAACTCGAGCTCACCTGGGAGAAAAGTGATAGTAACAGTTAGCGTTGGTTCTAGAGGACGAGCTAAGGGAATTTTACTAGTAGATGGATTCTCGAGATGGGCAGTGAGGCGAAGTCTTTTTCTTTTTCCTTCTATGATTTCTCTAATTTGACGCCTAAACGAGCTGCAGATTTCCTCTCTTTTGACTTTTATATGGTATTCATGGATTAACCTTTGGTTTCGAGAAAAAAGAGATTCAGGTCAAGGATTGGGTTTACAGTATGGAATGGCCTGAGAACCCCCAACCTTCCCTCTCAAAAATGTGACATGACATCTACTAAGAGATAGGGGTGAACATTTTACCCGAAAACCCGACCAACCTGTCCAACTCAAGCCCGAAAAACCCGTTTTTTCTTGAAAACCCGACCAATTCAGGTCGGATTCAACCCGATCTGATAAATTCGGGTTCAGGTTCAGGTTCGGATTTATATATTAGTAACCTCTCGAGTTCGGGTGTAACCCGAAACCCGATTATTAATCTGATTCTGAAAAAAAAAACTCTAATAAGTTTCTAAACATTAACCCTAAACCTAAAACATAAAAGAAAATGTTTCCCTATCTCTCTGTTCTCTTTCTCTCCACTGACAGCGCCTACCCCAAACTCAACCCTTCTCTCTCTCGACCAGATCCGACCCTTCCTAGTCCGTCCCTCCTCTGGACGAGTCGACGGTGGTAATGGTGTAGTCCCAAGTCCCAACCTTCTATCTCGTCTTCCCTTCTCTCTTGTCTTCCCCTCCCTCTCGGATCCTTGGACAAAGCTGCAGTAGGAGTAGCTCGGCCTCGGACGCACCTGCAACAGGAGCAGCTCGGACAGGCGACGGGGTCGGGCTTCCTCAAACAAACAACCTCCAGGTATTATAATTATCTACTCTTTCACTCAATTTTTGTTACCCATTTGATCTGATTCTAATTTTTATAATAATTAGTTTGAATTTTTGTTTGTGTTCACTAATTTTATTAGGTTTGATTCTTAAATATATGACCTGTTTCTTATTTTTGTGTTAATTAGTTTGATTTTTTTGTTTTTTTTTACTTTTGTGTATATGGATTGTGAATCTGTTCTTAGTGTTTTAAATAAAATATTTTATTGTAAATCTGACTTTTGTTGAAAATATTATTATCATTTTGTGCTTACATCGATTAATTTTTGGTTTTGTTATTGATAATTTGAATCAGTTAAAATTATATACACATATATATATATGAATAATGAATCTGATTATGTTATATATATATATATATATGAATGATCTTGTGTTCATATTATTGTCTTAAATCATGTTGTGCTCATATTATTTTTGTCACACATTATTTCTCTAAAAGTTTAAAGTGATTTATTTTTTCTGTAATATTGTTATACTATTCGGCAAGGAGAGGAGAGGAAAGTGGAGGAAAGGAAAGACAAAGAAAAAGATTCTGTATATATTCTTGTTAAACTTTTCTTTGTTTTGTATATTGTATTTACTATTTAGTATTTTGGATTTTTAGAGACTTTTGTATTTGTAATATTTTTATGGACTTGTTGTAATTACTAATTTGTATTTAGACTGAATGAACTTTATGATTGTATTTGGACTTTATAGACTTTATATTTGTATTTTAAATTTTGGAGATTAGAGACTTTATTATATGAATTAATATTAATTTTAAAACTTTATATTTCAAAATTTTCATATGGATTATAAAACTTGTCAATTTTAGCCAAAACAATTGAACAAATTTTCTTTGACAAGGTACTCTCAAGTCTCAACTTATTTTTTATAAAAAAACACTTGTCAAAAGTCAAAAAAAAAACAATTATAAAAAACTAGCATTTTTTAATTTGTTTTGTCAAATGAGTAAAAAAGCCCAAATCCGAAACATGCCCAACAAGGCCTGAAACCCGCACACACCTGACCCGTGTAGACCCGAAATCCGAAATTCAAAAATATGCAAAATCCGAGAACCATCGGATCAGGTTCGGTACCAATTTTACACACCCGAAACCCGCAAAACCCGAATCCGATACACCCGAAACCTGAAAATCCGACCCATGTTCAGCCCTACCAAGAGAGAGTAAAGGTGAGGGTCCTTTCGGAATGGAATATAGCACGAAAGCAAATATGATACAAGAAGAATTAAAGAGCTCGAGCTGTGAGCTCATATAAGTCTAAAATCTAACGCAGTATGGCAGTTATAGCTACGATCCCTAAAAATTTGGGCACGATTACCCAAATTATAGACCCTCGAACTTCTTGAAAAAACCAAATGGGAACGCTACCCAAAACCACGCCTATTTCTAGAACTTTTTTTTATCTAAAAACCATTTTTTCGTATGATTTTTGACCCCAAAACATATTAAACACCTACATTTTCCTAAAAAAATTCTGAAAAATCTCAAGGACAGAGAACAAAAAACAAATGCATGCATGAACATTACGTGTATTAAAAGAAATGTTGATAAACTTACTTGAAAATATGTGATGAATGTGTGTATAAAAGCGATTGACAGCGACAATCCAGAAATCTTGAAGAGCGAGATGATTTTGAAGAAGATGGAGACTTTGGATCACTAGTTCTTGAGAGGAAAAAGCTTTGAATTTTTTAGAGAAGGAGAAAAGTGAAGAAGATGAAAGAGGAAATAAGGTATATATAGGGAAAAAGGTAAGGAAATTTGTGGTCGTATGATTGAAATCCAACGGTTGGGGATTCAAGGAAAACAGTGGCAAAAAGGTGATGGGAAAACGAAACGACGGTACTCCAAGTACAATGGAATAACCAATTCGAGCATGACACGTGTACACACTTGAGTGTGGTAGGTGGGCACATTTTCTAATGAGGGATATTCCAAATTATCTTCTATTCGAGACCGAGCATATACTTTTGAGGGGGCAAATGTTATACGTTGTTTTCGAGAACGGGATAAGCATGATTGCTCGGAGAGTAAGCTCGAAGATAAGGGGGATCAGAATTAAATAACATTATCATTAATAATGTTCTTGTAATTAGAAGCATAACTAGATTATTTCAGCTCGAAGTCAATGAAACTAGCTCGAAATAATCACTGAAGTATATCAGTTCAATGAATATCGATATCAACTCGATATTATGTTGAAAAGAGTCAGAAAAAGGTATTCAAGTAAATTATCCCTATTTTCGGGGAATTAGTTTAGATATTGCATTATGGACTGAGTTTTTTGTAATTCAAATTCAAATAAGATATTTGTGTAACTCTTTCCTAAAATCACAGAGGAGAGTATCTGAAACCAGGTCTATAAATAGCTTGGATTATAGTCATTTAATTTTACGCTCAATTCTTGTACACAAAAACTCTATGAAATCGCTTTCAGAGCTTTGACGTAGATATATTAAGAATAGTGACTCATGGACTAGCTAGATTTAACTACTAAACTACGTAAAAAATCTCTTTTCTTCTTTTCTTCCTAATATTATTGAAGTTTAATTGTTCTTGTTCTTAGTTGACGCCGTCAACAGGTATCTTTTTGGCATCGTAAGTAACCAAAAGATTACTTTTGGAAACCACAAAAAATATAAAATATAGGATTCTGTGAATTTTCCATTTCAGGTATATTATTTTAGAATCATATATTTTTTTATTCTGGCAATGCATTTTTGTAAGGGATTTTTTTGAAATAACCAAATACCAATAAAAAAACAATATTTTTACTGTTACACTACAATAATAACTTTTGTACGGCACAAAGTTTTTTTACAAAAATACTATTTTCTCTCTCCTTCACAGGCAGCAAGATTCCTCCTTCTTTGGCAACCCACGACGCCAGCGAGAAGATTTGCTTCCATAATCATCCACCACAAACCCAGCAAGGAGAGAACTCCATGAACGCCGGCGAGAAACCTCCATGGATTTCGGCACGAATTACTTGCTCTCTCCTTCGCAGGCGGCAATACCACTACTTCTCACACGACCCACGACGCTGATTACAGCCAATCTCAACCCGAAACAACATGATAGCTACAGTCGATCTCGATCTAGTTTCACTTATATTTGTTTGTTGATGTGCAGTCAACGTAAGTTCACCACAAAACGCAATGATAAATCAACAATGGTCTCTGATGTCGTGTTGTTTTTGTCTTGCGGTATCTGATGTCGTGTTGTTTTTGTCTTGCGGTATCTGATGTTGTGTTGTTTTTATGTTGCGGTCTTTGATGTCGTGTTGTTTTTGTGTTGCAAGATCACCACAAAATCAACAGTGGACGTGGATGGTTGTGTTGTTGATCAAATCTGCAGAAGAAGATGAATAAAATAAATAAATAAAAAATGAAAGAAAGAGATGGAGAGAGAGGTCTTGGGCACAAGAAAAGAAAAAAGAAAGATAATGAGTACTAAGCATCAAAAAAAAAAAAATAAGAAGGAATAAAGTAAAAAAAACATTACAAGATGTCAAAAACTCATAAATGTCTGACAAGCTTTATGTAGCTTGTTTTTATTGAAAGAAACAAATATTAATAATACTTTTTAACTGTACCACCCATCTCCCACTTTTTTTTATTTTTTTTAAATAGAACTTTTATCTCTCTTTATTTGCATCATGTATTTTCATTTCCTCAATATTATTTTACAATCATTTACAGTTGTTTGCAAGTGTTCATCGAGACTTGCAATTAGTTTTTAAATTTTTAAATAATTTGTCATATAGTTTGTGCATTGTTGTTGCACCGTTTCCGTCACTTATAAACATCGCCTATAGTTTGTTCTACTTTGTTGCTCTTAAGATGCTTTGGTGTTGTTTATATATATAAAACAGAACTCAAATTTTTTTTAAAAATAACTTAACATTGATAATAAAACTTGTCTACAATCACATATGCATGACCTAACTAAAAGATTAATATATATATATTCTTACATAATCCATAATTTAAAAAATAAAAACAAAAAATGCATTCATATGATGCACATCACAGATAAACAAAATTAAAACACACACACACAACAACAACAACAACAAAACTCAACAAATATCATAACAACAACTATAGTACAACAACAGACAAACTACAAAACAACTCCAACATCTGAAGATTCACAGTCATTCCTGAAAGGTGACTTTAAAGCTAATCCAGGCTTGACACTCCTCTTTTTAATATCAGGAGTAACTTTAACCTCAAGTACTAATTGGACAACATCTAACTCATGAACATCAATACTTATCGCAACGTTAACCTCAATTACTAACTGCAACATTAAAACAACTAATAAATAAAAATACCACAATCACTGTCAACATTACCACTTGCTTCTTCAACAAAAATACTCAGCAAAGAACACTACGAAAACACTGCAATCACTACAGAACAACATAGAAACAACTTATAACTATTCAAAAAAAATGAAAAACCAACAAACCAGAATAAAACTTGAAACATAAACAAAATTTAATAGAAACTTGCTTTTCTTCTTACTCAAAAAAATCCTAAAACAACACCCCAACACAATCTAAGCATTGAAAGAGCCCACCACAAAACCTAAAGTAGCACTTAATAAAAAAAATAAACATACCAAAATAATTATAAAAACTAACACTAAACAACATATCTCAATCATTCAAGCATTACATCAAACGCATTGCATGCATATGAAAAAATGCCAAATATATACAAAAATAGAATAAACAAACAAAAAAGGTAACATAAACATAAAAAGCAACAAAACAATAAAATACACTAACAACTAAGGGAATACAGAAAATCAAATTAACAAAAATTCAACAAAACGAAAAGAAAAAAATAGCATCGTTGTTGGCACATCGGCGAAATGGTGATTAGAATTGAGGAAGACGAGCTTGGGCATGGATGTGATCGAGAAAGAAGAAGAAGAGGATGAGAGGAAAAGTAGCAGAGGAAGAAAGAAGAAGAAGAAGAAGAAAGAAAAAAGTGATGGATGAAAAAGAAGAAAGAGAAAAAGTGATGTGTGGTGGGTAATGTGTGTGTCAGTGAACATTTAATATTTTTGTAAATTAAAAATGATAAAAATAGTAAAAAATATAAAATAAAACAATAAAAAAGAAAAGACAGACATCTGATAGTACAATTGTAAAAAAATGGCACATTTAGTCATTTTATGTAAAAATCTCCTTTTTTTTTTTAAATAAAAGTTTGTAAGTGATTTTTGGAATTAAAATGTAAAAACCCACATAAAATATAAACTTCTCTATAAATAATGGTAGTTTGATCAATGTACATTTAAAATTGGGTAAATATTTAATTAAAATACATATGTGGCTATTTATAATTAACTTAATAATAAATTGGGCATTTATAAATTTCTCCCAATAATTTCTCTTGTTGTCTTTGAAAGATACCCTCCTATGAGGCCCATCAACACCCCAAAATCATAAATATAAAATATATATATATGATTTTTTATATTTATGAGCAAAAAAGAAATGCTATAAAATATGGTGAATTTTTCAAAAATAAAAAAGTTTAAAACATGGGAATCCCATCAAATATAAAAAATAAATTACCATATTGTTATACAAAACCCTCTCACACTTTCTCATCATCTATTTTCTCTCTCTTCATTTTCTCATTTCTCAATCTCTTCTTCCCCACTTGGTTCTTTCTTCTTAGCCCTCCGCCAGAGATACCACCTCCGCCCTCCGCCGGAGACGCAGCCCCCCACCCCCCGATGATTATGCAGCTCTACTTCACTTTGGTTCTTCTTCTTCTTCTTCTTCTTCTTCTTCTTCTTCTTCTTCTTCTTCTTCTTCTTCTGTTTGTGGTTTTAATGCTATTCTTTTGGTTGTTCTTGTTGCTTTTCTTCTTTTTCACATTTGATTTTGCATTTAAAATATGATTTTACACTTTAGATATGATTTTTTTTCTTCAAGCCCTAATGGTAACCGGTTACCATCACAATTTGTTTAGGTTTTTTTGTTCAAATTTGATTTTTTTTCAGACCTATTTAAGTAACCACGTACTATGGCGACTAATTCTTTTTATTCATATTTGATTTTTTTTTTTCAAACTTAGCTGTAACTAGTTACAATAATAATCAATTTATATATTTTTTTTGTTTAGATCTAATTTTCTTTCTAGATCTAGATAAGTAATCAGTTAACATTGTAACTATTTTTTTTTAGATCTGATTTTTTTTTTCAAACTTAGCTGTAACCAGTTACGATTATGATCATTTTAGATTTTTTGTTTGGATCCTATTTGTTTTCAGGTCTGGCTAGGTAACCGGTTGCCATCGCAACTAGTTTTTTTTCATATATTTTTTTTTAAACCTAATTGTAATCAGTTACCTTCACGGTCAATTTAATTTATTTTTTTCATATCAATTTTTTTTCTCCAAATCTCACTAAGTAACCAATTACAATTCATCTGATATTTTGATAATAGTACATTACTAAAAAATCAAAATTATTTTTATAGTTGTAACCAAAACTGATTTTCATAGATATAATCAGTTACCACACATCACTAAAAAAATTGACAGTGGCAAATGATCATACCACAAAAAAAAATCAAAATTGTTATGATAATGATAGCTGGTTACATTGGAAAAAATGTTGATTGAATAATATAAAAAAATAGAAGAAAATAAGATATTTTTCAATATCTGAACAAAAAAATTAATTAAAAATAATATCTACAATTACCAAAATACCCTCACAAAAATTCAAAATTAGCCAAAATAATCTTATATAATTAAATATAATAAAACTAATCAATTATTATACAAATATGGAAAAACAAATCCCATAAAAAAAAAAAAGAAAGCATAAAATATCATATAAAATGCACACACACAAAATGTCATTTTTATCAAAGTTTAGAAAATTTCCCCTTAATGTAAATTCATCATTTCTCTATGATAGACACCCTCAAATTAGGCCCATCAACAGCCCAAAATCATAAGAGGCCCATTAAAATAGAAGCCCAGGAAAAGTCATTCAGAGTTTTGAGAGTTGATACTCTACAGCTTCTTCTTCGCGTCTGTGATTCTGCCACATCTCCTCTGTAATTTCTCGAACGACAATGGGGGAAGTGTTATTCGAGCTGGACCAAGTTATGAGGGCCAAGAAGGTACTTTCTAATTTCCAAATCACCGTTTCGGAAAAATCCTAATCAATTTCAGCTCATTACCCGATTTTTTGCGAAAAAAATGTGTAAAATTGATTGATTTTTTTCTTTTGGAAGTATAATTTGACGGTACAAGAAAGGAATACATTGCTTAGTTGCAAATCTAAGGCTATCAAGGATTATACTGTGGGAGCTCTTTTGGGAGCTGGTGTTGCTTGGATAGGTATGCATTTAAATTAGGGCTAAATCAGAATGCCGTTATCTATATTTATACAAACAATTCATTTTTTATTGTTTAATATGACATTATTTGGCATTTGCTAAAGGGTTGTATAAATATAACAAGAATTTTTCTAAATTTATTAAATGGTACTTGGTAAAGCAATATTTATGTGGGTACAGTATATTTTTTTAGAAAAACATTATTTTTCTGTATTCTTTGCTATTAATTTTTTTTATACCTCTTGTTGTGTGACAAACTCATTAATCTTCTGTCAGGAACATCAAAGCTGAGTACGTTTGGTCGAATAGGTATTTCAGCAGGTAGGATGAACCATCTCTCTCACAAAGTATGGTTTTTAATTTATTAATAACAGGTCATGGTCATGGATTTGTAATTGTTATGTTCTCCATTGCCCATTTGCAGGAGCTTCTGCTGCTGTTGGATTGTGGAGACTTGGTACATCTTTAAATTCGTCCATTGATCAGATTCTTACTTTGCAAGAAAGTACTATGCAAAGAGAGTTAGCATCTATGTAAGTAGATTCATTCACCTTTTTTGCTAAAACTTCACGAGTTTTTCCAATTTGTGCATGATTACTGAAATCAGATAACTTATGGGAGCTTGGTTGCCTGGCAATCAAGGAATTCTTGATATAATTTTTCAAACTTATTATTATTACTCAACATGTTATCTTCCATAATATCAAACATCCAAGATTCTTCTGCTTTTTGCTCACTAGATGTTCCTAAACAATCAGTGTGAAATCAGAAGATTCCCAGCCCTAAAACTTTTACTGATTCAAGCAGTTTTTAGTTAATCTGTTTGCTGTCAGTTGTGATACGATACTGGACCAATTAGATATTCTCATAGATTTATTTTGATATAGTACTTTAAATTTCTAGTTGTGGAAAAATATCAGAAACCATATTATACATTACTTCGATTGAATTTCTTACCCACTAATAAAGATTGTAACGACAGAGTAGTGAAAAGGTATTGGAATGATCCATGGAGAATGCAGCTCATCAGCAAGCACTTTTACTCTGAGAAAGTTTTTGATGACTCAACCGTGGATCTTCCAAAAGTAAGGTGGCGGTTCCGTAATTTCTTTAGTGATAGCGGTAGTCTTGGCCAAACAACACATGATAGTGACTCTCACAGTGATTCCCAAGGTGAAGCCCAGAGTGATTCTCGTGGTGATTATAATAGTAATACCCAGAGGGATCCCAGTGGCACTCGAACTGAGTCTCGCAGGGACTTTGAAGGAAAATTTAAATTTGAGTCCAAGCAAGCTCCTGTAAGTACCTAATCATGTTTTTTTTTGTTCTTCGTAGCATTCACAAAACACGGGTAAAAAACTTCATTAAAAAAATCAATAAGGATAAAATTGACTTAAGTACCTATAAAAAAATATTTTGTTTATTGACAGAAGTACTCAGCAGGAACTTAATTATGGGAAAACATCTCTTTCAAGTCTTTCTAGAATGCTATGTTTTGTGATGCACTTACACCCGGTAAAATTTTGTCATACATATGCATTAAAAAACAATTCGAGAACCCCTTTCATTTTTTAGTTACTATTTTAGTATTCAAATCTTAAATTCTTGTAATAATCAATTTGATTAGTATTTCCTTTTATCAGAATGTCTGCACGCATATTTGTATCCATGCTTTTATGTTCTGAATAAGTCGTATGTGCCTGCAAACTGCAAGTAACCAATTAAACAAACTTCTCCCGATTTTACCTATTGTACTTATACTGCCAAGTTAAATATATGCCTATAGTGAACCAAAATTTCAGTTTCATTGTTAAAAGAAATGAAACAAGAACAACAGTAGCGGGTATTAGTTTATACACCCTCTAGTAAAAGGGTCTCTTCTTCCATCTATGCAAGCATACTAATAAATATGTTAACCTTGCTTTTGTTTCCATGGCATACAAAATAAAATTCCATTCTTTCTGACTTTACTTTCATATTGTAGATGAACACGGCTCTTGATTCAATGGACCCCTTTGATTGCTTTTTCGGTTATCCAGCAATGGAGGATATTACTCACCCTAGTAACCCCTCAACCACATCCCCCAGAACACACACTCGTAACCATAGAAGAGCTCAACGTAGGCGCCGAATGCGCCACCAGGATGCCTTGAACTCCCACCATGCATAATTGTGAGTTGTATCTAAATAAAACATCTTGGAGGATATCACAGAGAAGAAAAGTAAAAAGGAAGGTATAAGTGGAAATATTGATATGATTTCAGGTACATCTGTTATCTATTCTATACCGTTGCAAAGTAGTTTGTTGGCTCAATGGTTAATACCATATAGTCTCAATATGGACTCTTCAAATGCTTCTACCAGGCTCCTCTAAATGCAGGGAATTAATGTTCAGTTGGTTATAGTTATGATGCTATTATGTTGGAAATTTAATATACTGGCCTTAGTAGCAACAGTAATCACAATTATTATGCTGTTAAAAGTCTTGACGCCAGCATGAGGCAGCTGATGATGATAAGAGGAAGACATTTAGGTGGGAGAATTCATAATGGGAGTGTTTATTGTGTGAAATTTAGAGCAATGTTTTGCCTGAATTGTTTATCTATTTCTTGTTGAAACAATCGTCCTATTTGAGCTCTTTTCCCTTGAACAAAATATTTCATATGATGTGAAAATAAATAAATAAAAAGAAGAGCTTGAAAGTTCCTTCAAATCTCCTCTAATGATTTTTTTTTCCCTCTATGAAAAATCTCTTCTACTCCTTGAGAAGCAATTAGAAAGAAAGACACATGAAATTTCTAATCTTAAATCAATTCAGAATTAAAAGAGTACTTTGGATCGGTTGGTCTCCTTTCTAAGGCTTAGACTTATTTCGTATTATTATTATTGTTGGGTCTGGAAAAGCTTTAACAAAACAAAGAAAAATAGAAGGAAAATCACCAAATAGCACCAAATACAATATCAACAACACAAAGATTCTTGGGTTGTTATGTGGGGTGTATGTATATTTTTTTAGTGTGACTGTAAAGCGACCTTCATATACATCCAAACTAAAGCCAGTGGTGGGCTATTTACCTATAATTAAGTTTCATGATACATGATATTTAGCCAATTTGTGGGCCTTTTTCCCTTTTTGGGGGTGGGGGGGAGAACCTATCTATCTATCTATCGAAAATCGCCATGCATTTGCATTTGCACTTGCAATGAGAAAAAGAGTAAAGTATTTGTGTGTGTGGTTTTTGGGGCCCTACCACACGCGTCAGGGCCTCAGCTAAAATAAGACAAAAGATCACCCAATTCAAGCCCTTTTTTTGTTATATGGGAGGTGGATTAAGGTTGATTAGGCTATTGTCTAACCCTTTCCTGGAAAGACCAGGGAACCTTCATTCCTTGTCTTTGCTTGGTGAAAAAAATAATGGAAAGGAAATCATCAGCTATTTTAAATAAAATAATAATCATATATATACGTGTATAGTTAGTGCTATGTATGCAATGATATTGAATTGTACCTGAAATTTAGCTAGATGTAGTCATCATCAATCTAAGTATAAGACATGTTAATTTTCTTGAACTTATGTTAAGAATGACAAATTTAGCTCATGAAAACTTGAGAATATCATTTGATCTGAAATGGGCTTTCTTTTCTTTTTCTTTTTCTTTTTTCTTTCCCTTCTAAAAGTGGTAAAAAAACAAAATAAATTTATATATTCCATTGAATGTAACAGAAAGAAAGTCACCGAATCCGAGATAATAAAATAAAACAATATAATATATATTCTTGTAGAGATTGATGCTCCTTGACTATTGATTAGTGAAGCATTGTTCTAATTTTTATTTTACAAATAACTAAGTATTAAATTTTATCGAATCTTTGCTTTATTGATGTCAACCAAGACAAGAAAAATATGATTTCAAACCTACCGAAATTTTAGTTTGGATTGTGCGATTATTAACCAAGTTTTCTCTACTCTCAAGCATGGTTGATCTTTTTCACGTAACCTTCTTATTGCGCGTTGTAGAATTTTTAGCCTTCTAAAAATGGATAATGAACCATATATATTTCTCTTTAAAAAAAAACTATATATAAATTTATAAATACGTATTTTTTGGGTTAAACCATAGATTATTTTTAAGTATTAGTTAAATGCTATGTTTTTAAAATTTTCATAATAGTCTACATGATTGTCAAAATATGATTTCAAAGCTAACGGGATTTTGGTTTGGATTGTACCATCATTTACTAATTTTTCTTTCCTTTTAGGCATGGTTGAACTTTTGCATGTAACCTTCCTTTGCGCGTAGTAGAATTTTCAGCCTTCTAAAAGGGGTTAATGAACCATATATATAAATATTTTTTTTGGAGGGTTATACCATATCATATTTTTTTAAATTCCATAATAGTCTGATCTTTAAAACTGATCACAAAAATTCTTTTATTCTAATTTTAGTCAAACCAAGAACTAAAATATTAATAAAAATCTCCAAATACTCTTTAATTAAATTATAAATAAAATTGTGCATTTATATTTTAACTAGAAAATATAGTCGCGCTTCGCACAGTTTTTTTTAATAATTAAAAAATATATTTTAAAATATTTTTTGGGAGATTGTATGTAATTGATTTATTTTTACCATACACGTACAACATGTTTTTTATATGGATACGTAAGGGCGTCTTGACCGTAAAAATTTTTCATGATAATGTTCATTATATAGCGAGCCTCGTGTAGGTTTTCGAGAAATTCTGAATACTTTAAGTGCCAAAAATAAAATTCAAACTACTTGTAATACGTGTGCTTTTATTTAATATTAGTATTATTTATACACTTTGCATTGTTTTTTTTTTTACTATTATATAAATTTTTAAAGATTTTTATATTTTTAGGGTAGAAAACTTATAAATCACGGCCTTTTGCACAATCATTCATTTTTTTTTAAAATAAATATTTTTATTAATTTAATTAATAATATTCTTAATCAAATTAATATCACGTATATACATGTTGATATTTTTAATTGTTAAGATATTTTGGTTTTATATTTGAAATATCAAAACAATAAATATTGAAGATAAATTTCAATTTATTATTATAATTATTAAAAAAATAGTTATTTCTAAATATTTTAAATAGTTATAAATAAAAATATTTTTATTATAAATTTGAAATGTCAAAACAATAAAAAGATAAATACAGATGAATTTCTTTAAAATAAATGTCAATTACATATAATTATTAAAAAGATTATCAAAAAATTAGTTATTTATAAATAAATTAAGATATTTTAAATTTTGAATTTGAAATATGAAACAATAAAAAGATTATCATGAATTGGAAAATTTTCAAGATAAATGTGAATTTATATATGGTTGATTTATTAGAAAATTAGTTATTAATAAATATTAAAAAAGAGCTACGGGAGAGGCATTGCCGTTATTGATGATTTTAGATATTTTGTCTTTTAATTATTTAATAATCATAAATAAAATAAAATAAAATAAAAAATGTAGAAAAATTAGAAATAGATTAGAGATTTTGACTTAAATTCTCCTTTTATTTAAAAAAAACGTGTGACGTTTTTCAATTTTGACATTATCATTTAAAATATATCTGACGACAAACTTTATAGGTATTATTTATGTTTTTGCCAAATAAAATTGTTTCAATTGGCTTATCACATTATTGTCAAGGCAATGGTAGTATCCCAAATTGTGATTTGTTGATTATTTGAGCTTAGGAACAAATTGAACTTGAGTAGCTTAATTCTATAAAGACAAATTTTAAGGGGTTTTTGCTTCATATTATTGAGTTCATTTATGCATAGAGACCATTTACTTCATTTAGATTTGATGAATTGGATTTCTGGACTGATTGTTGTTTACATTGTATGGTAACTTCCTAAATGTGCTAATATGTTATTGATCAGTGACATTATTCATACTTGTTAGTTTTAGAAGTTGGCAGGTGTGATAAGTTATTATATACTAGTGCTACTAAAAGATATTACAATACATATACATATATTAAATTTTCTATGTAGCAATATATTTTGATGAGATGGTAAATTTAGATTTTTTTTTCATTCTATTTACTCATATCTCTTTCGAAAAAAGGGAAGGATTATTGAGAGAGATTATATGCTTTTGTATCATAATTATAAGATTCAATTCAAATTGTACCAAAACTTCACATATAATAATAATAATATATTTAATAATATCTATGGAGATTAATATTTAATTAATGTAAAAAATAATTATTTAAATTTATATTCATATAAAAAAGATTTTTTTTTATAAAATATCTTTAATTTAAAAAAAAAGTCTAAAAAATAGATATGAACTTATTATTATAAATAAAAAATTAATATCTTATTTAAATTTAAAATAATAATAGTAAATTAATTAACCACAAATAAGCAGATAAAAAATAAGATGGTTATATCAATTTTATTATTTTTTCTATTTTTTATTCATTTTAAATAATAATATTAATTAAATAAAATATAAATATATTAGAACTCGCAATAACTTTCACACCATTGGAGATGGTGGAAAATCTTTCGATTAATTATGCTACATAATCTATTTAAAGGTTTATCGATTAACTTATACTTACTAATTTGTTAAAACTTTGATGTCTCTTTTTTCCCAACAACCTCCAACAATCTCAATATCACTCACACAACATAAACACCCGATAACATCTAAAACATGATAGAAAAATAAGATAAAGATGTTAGAATATCAAGATCAATAATTTAAAATAAAAACTTTAATAATTAACAAACATTAATAATTGAATAAATACCAAAACTTTAAAGATTAACAAATATTAATAATTGAATAAATACCCGAGAGGATTGTGTTATCATTAACATGTAAATCAATCAAATTTGGTGATATGAATTGTAATTTATTGAAAATTGAAATTGAAATAATTTAGAGAGAAGAAGATAAAAAAAAAATTAAAGTAGAGGAAAATATGAGATTAATAGAGAATGTTTAAAATATATATAGATTTACAAAGAGATATTTATCTATATTTAAATAACAATATCTTATAAATATCTCATTTAAATTTAAAAAAATTACATTTATTATTATAATCTATAAAATGAATAAAAAAATTAGATTAAATGAGAAAATAGATAGAGTGGTTTGAAGAAATTTTAGAGTGTCATTTTCTCTTTGGTGCTCTCCTTTATATATATATGTAATGACTCAAATTTGCTAATAAGGCTTAGGGCATTGATTAGCGTGTCTGGAGGGCAATAAGTGAATTATTGTTATAATATGTGAATTTATGTGAATATGTGATTAGAGATGCACGTTTAGTTGAATTAAATATGCATGTGGGCCTCGTTTGGGTATTAAGGGCATGTTTGTAATTTTAGTCCCTTGAGGGCATAAATATGATAAATGAGATAAATGCGATATACTTGTGATATAACTGTGTAGCACAATCCGAGACAGTCCTTCGAAGTTGTTAGCCAGAAAGTCACAATGGGGTTGAGAATCCGACTCGGGGCGAGTCGAGGGGTATTTCGGGTATTGGATGTTTATGAGGTTATCGGGTTATGAAAATAAATATTTGGAGATATATTCGAGGTTAGGATGTTTAGGAGGGAATATTGAGAAAACTTACTATTTTGCCCTCAGGGACGTTTTTGGCACCCCGAGCTTTGAGGTAACCTTAGAAGTTTAAGTTAAATAAAACAGAATTCAGGAAACACTTAGAAACTTGGAGAAACCGACCCAAGCATTTCCTCTTCTCTCTCTTTGTTTTCTCTAAGTCTTAGCAAGGGGAACTTTGGTGAAAACTAGTCAAGACTAAGGAATTCAGCTGGGATTTTGGGAGCTTGAGGCTTGGAGCTTAGGGAACTGGTTTAGGGAATCACTTCAACTTAAGGTAAGCTTTAATCTCAGTAAATTGTTTTGAGTAGCTACTGGTTTTCATAGAGTTTGCATGTGTATTGGGTGATGGATCATTCTTGAGTTTGATGAGGCTTTGAACTTGAATTCTTGTTGGGTTTTGTTGTTGAATCCATAGTATAACCCCTGTGATGATTAGCTTGAGTTGTTGGGTTGATTTTGGGGTTAATTGGATGGGTTTCTGTGGCAAAAATTGAGGATTTTTCTGGGTTTGAAGGGTCGGGCCGCGGCATTGTTCTTGCTGAGCCGCAGCCCTCCGAAGCATTTTGGTGGCTTGGAAGAAGGGCGGGCCGCGACGCGCCTACCCTGATTTGGGGTTGCTCTCTATTTTGGGGATGGGCCGCAGCATGGCCTTATGGGGTCGCAGCTCTTAGTGCAATTTTGAGCTTTAAAGTGGATTTAGGCTTGGGAACTCAAAGGTTAAGGCTCGGGATGGATTTTATCACCTGGATTGACAAAATTCAAGGTACCGAAGATTAGAATTAAAGCTCGAAGTTATTTAATGGATTAGAACTTGATGGATGAATATTGTTAATGCGTTGTGACTAGGGTTTCGGCGAGGCTCAGATTAGGGGACTGTGCTTGGGACATCGGTGCTTGGAGAGCTCGGGACACAGGTAAGAAAAATACTGTTCCCGTAGAGCTTGTATGCAGGGTAGGGCCCTATATGATTGTGTTGCAGGGTGTAGCCCTTGGATTGAGTTTATTCATGTTTAAGTATTTGCTTTATTATGCTATGTGTGAATGAACGGCAAGAACCGGGAACGGCGAAGGCCGAGAACAGCAAGGGGTCGGGAACGACATTAAGCACGTGGAGTGCAAGGCCGAGTGCGGTAAGGGGCCGAGAGTAGCGTTTAGCACGCGGAGTGCAAGTTGCCAGGGTGAGACCCAAAGGATACCTGGGATATCCTCACGGTGTGGACCGCGTACCTAGGGCCTGGTAAAGTGCCTGGGACGGCATGGGCGTATATGTATAGCCTATTGATGGCCTGTGTTATATGCTAAGTGTTTGATATGCATATATTATCTGCTAGTGAGAGTTTTCTTGCTGGGCTTCGGCTCACGGGTGCTTTGTGGTGCAGGTAAGGGCAAGGGAAAAGTCGACCAACCATGAGTACGGAGAGCGTGAAGCGACGCGTACATGTTTGGCCTGCTTGGCTGCCACGGCCAGGGGTATTTTGGGAGATGATTGTACTAAACTTAGATTTTGTTGTCTAGTCGACTCTGCTTGTATTTATGCGTTGAAAACATTTCTAAACAGTGTTTTGGGATCCCAAATGTTAAACGCTTTATGATTTTCAGTAAATGGAATTATTTTCAAAGTTTATGACTCTGTTTATGGTTTAATTACACGTTTGTCTTAAAACCTCGATTAGCGAGTTAAATGCACGTTTTAAACTAACTTAGTAACGATTCTAAGGAAGTAGGGCGTTACAATATATATATTTGTTTTAATTTAATTCAATTTAAAATAACCAATCACTATAATTTAAATAAAAGTACTTTGAATTTTTTATTAAAATCTTATTAATAAATATGAGATCACATTTGTTGACTCGTTTTTTTGTTAACTCGTCTAACACCCAAAGAATAATGTTGTGAGAGCTAAATAAAGTATATGAGATGTTTCTAGTGCCCAAAAATAATGGAGAGAGAGAGTTTTCTAGTGGTCTAGCCCCAAAAAGATGGTCTACATCCACTTAGTCACTGTTATTGATCTTGCATGTCATGAATTACATTTTTCTTTAGCTTTTAGCTATTTAACTTCATTAAAAATTGAGAGCTTTCTCTATAAAAAGTTTTTGCCGCCCCCTCTTGGTCTTACTCTTATTTATATTGAGGAGTTAGGGTTACATTTGAGTGAGCTTAAGTTATTGGGCTTGACCCAATAATTAAACAAAGTAACAAGTGACTAGGCCTTAGGCACGATCTGGGCCGATTGATAGTGACACTCAAAAAATGGATATAACAACATTAATTTATTTCTATTTTGACAATCATATGATAATTATAAATTTTAAAAAAATACAAAGGTTTATATGATATTTTCTTGAAACTAAAAAAAGTTTTTTTTTTTTTCATTGGCTAAAAAAGCTTCATGGACAATAAGGAGGTAGCTTTTCTCTCTCTCGCATAGGGTTTTTGAAACCCTAGCCGCCGCCAATAACACAAAGCCCTCTCTCGGTCAGGGCTTCGCTGGTTTGCCTCTAAGCTCTGGCAAGGCTTCGACCGAGAGGCCATTAGTGATACCACAAGCAACCTCTTTTCCCTTCTTTCTCCTACACTGCTCCACTGCTTCTGATCTCTTGCCTGGTCTTCTCATTTTCCGATCACCTTCGTCCATGGTTGTCTCTCGTGGGTGGTCGCGTAGGTGCTCCGCACGCTGGTGGGTGGTGGTGTTGATGGGGTTTGCCGGTTTGGGTTTGAATCAGGGGTGGGTGGTGTTGGGAGAGTTGGTTTGGTGTGAAGGAGTTATTGTTTTCTTATTTCATGTGCCTTGTTGTTTATTTTCTTTAATTTTGTCTGTGTTAAATTTAATAAATAATGATACTGTTCACCTTTCATTGGTCCATTGTTCCTTTACGGGGATCCATGGTGCTAATGGTGAAGCTTATTTTATTTGGTGCATGTTTATTTTTGGCGTTGGGGAGAATGGTTGTGTGATCTTTTGGGCGGTTGGTGTTTCTTCGCGCTACTCAGTTTGCTTATGCAGGGATCTTGATCATGATTTTCTTCACCTTCAGATTTAGGGGAGGCCTCGATCTCTATTTTTATTGACCATGTGCTTCGTGAATTGCCGTTCTCTTGTGACGAGTTTCATGAGCATAGTAGGTCGTTGTTATGTTGCCCTTAATTCTTGTTTGCATATTGGGTTTGTTTTTGCACAATTTCTATTGGAAGACTTTTGGCTGATTGTCATTAATAGGATAAATATGTCATATGCTCATTTGGTTTGGAAACCTAGTCTACTTCACACTCTGTTGATGCTCGACAGCTGACGCTTATTGGTCTTTTAGTTGGGGTAGGTGTTAGAGTTTTATTCATTTTTATTATAAACGGCTTGGTAAGCATATTATTGTTGACCATGATTTATGAGTGATATCTTCGTGTAATTGACTATGTCCTATTTACCTAATAATGAAAATTTTATTTACTTTCAAAATAAAGTTTTTTTAACCATAAACGAATGATGTAAAATCATAAAAATTATTTTGTCAAAAAAAAAGTAATTATATACAATAATATAATAAAATAAATGTAATGAAAAAAGTCCCCACATGCTAATAATACTAATGTAACATCAAAACTAACTCGAAATGACAACCTCAATTGTCACCTATAGAGTGATTTGGTTCCGACTTTCTTTCAATATTGCTTTTAATTTTTATTTATGGGATGTTATGAAAATGAACAAAGTTTTTGTTCCTTCAATTAGATTTCTCTTTTATTTTTTAAAACAAGAATATTACTTACTTTATTCCTCCAAAATACTTTATTACAGTATAAATTTGTGAAAATACCTTTTAAGCTCTCCTAAACAAATATAATATTAATTACAATAATCATCTTATTTAATATTTGTTGTTAGAGTGATCATAATTAAAGTGTGAAGATACATACACATACATACGTAGTAGTGTAGTAGTACTCTACTGTCTCAAGACTTTAAAAGCCACACACATTCATGTGGTCATTTATTGATATTTCTGTCACCCTTTGCCTTATGTTAATAAATCACCCACACTCTCTTCCTTCCACCCCATTCCAATATGCTGACAAATATTTATCTTTTTATATTTATATATTTTTCTAAGAATATCTATATTTCTATATAGACAGCCTACAATTATTTGTATTCCTAAAAATATTTTTCCTATCAAATTATAGATCAACCTACAACATTGCACTATCTATTATTAAAGATAAGAATAAAATTATCTCATATGTTTTTAAATAAAATGTTTTTTGGAGGGTTTTTTTTTGTTAGGATGACTTTGTTGTCAAAGTCATTTGTAAAAATTGTTACATTTTCAGTTTTTGTTTGGCATAATTCAAATGATAAAACATTTTAACATTTTGAATAAAAATAATGTTTTAGATTTAATAAATTAACTATTTATTATATATAATTTTGTGGATAAATAGTTTGCGTTCTTTTTTTAGAAATATTTTTCCTTGTATTTATGGTAACAGAAAAGTGAACAAGTTTAGCTTGACAATGGTCTTCAAGTATTATCCTCATATAATAATTAATTAATTATTATTTTTTAAAATATTGGATATCAAAAAAAGGAAAAATAATAATATATAAAATGGCATATATTGTAAATCTCTTAACGAAAAGGGCTAAAACCAAAACCTATTTCTCTTTTATCTGTGTAGTTATTCTCACCTTCACCACAACATTCTCCAATACATAACATAAAAAAAGGCCATATTATTTCAAATCTTTGCCTTTGCATTGAAGTTGTTCCCATTCTTTCTCTCTTTCAAAAATTCAATTGAACCCCCCCAAAAAAAACTCCTTCCCTGTCTGGTTTTCAATCTTAGACATACAAAGACTCATTTTTTCTTACAAATTTGATAAAACCCACTATCTCCGTAGCTCCACAGAAGAAAGAAAGAAAGATTAAAGCAAAACAAACAAATAAAACCCATGATTTTTTAGGACCTGTCCTGTATGATTCTTCTTTTTCAGAACTTCAATTCCATCAAGATTTTGATTCCTTCCGAGAATTGGACGTCCCTACTCAAAAGGGTATCTCTCGTTTTGCTGTTAATCTTTGTGAAATTTTTGTATATCATTGCTGAAAACCCCATTGGCGTCACAACAACCACCATGAAGGTCCATCCCATGCCCAAGAAGCGAAACATCACAATCCACTATGAGATAAACAATCGAAGGGACCTGACTTCGGAATCTCGGGCGGGTCTGGCCCACAAGAAACTCCGGCGGCTACCCCATGTTTTTAGTCGGGTTTTGGAGCTTCCGTTTCGGTCCGATGCCGATGTCTCGGTTGAGGAGAGCGCTGATTTCTTCCGTTTCGTGGCCGAGACGGAGGGTTTCGGCGTCGATGTGAGGGCTCACACGGTCGAAATCCATCCTGGGGTGACGAAGATTGTGGTTAGGGAAAGTGGGTCAACGGAGTTGCCCTTGGACGAGCTCGAACTCGACATGTGGAGGTTTCGGTTACCGGAGACGACTCGACCGGAGCTCGCTAGTGCGGTCTTTGTCGACGGCGAGCTCATCGTGACGGTGCCGAAGGGCGAGGGCGTTGAGAACTCCGAGCATGGAGGAGATGGTAGTGGCGAGGTTTGGGGCGATGGCACTGGAAATGGGAATAATTTCCGAGGAGGTATGGGAAGCCGGCTTGTGCTTGTACAGTAATAAAGAAATGCCCTTTTTTTAAGATAAAAAAACTTTAAACTTTACTTCTTTTTCTTCAGTTGGATTTAGTAACAAAGTTAAATGATGATGATGATGCTCTTGATGAAACTAGTTGTTGTATGCTTCTTTCGTTAAATCAATCAAGAATGTTGCTTTTGTTAAATTTTCATTGATGATGGTATTGACGATGGCGATGGCAATGGCAATAGCATTTGAAATTGAAAGAGTTCGTGGACTTCTTTTTTTTATCTCATTGCATGTTGTTTTGGTAATTTTTTCCCTTCTAATCGTATTTAGGTAATAGATTTTTTCACCATTATTATTCCATAGACAGCAACATTGAAAGTAGTTTCGTTACCTATTTAGATTTTGGATACAGAATCTCGTTTTTAACTGTTATCATTACTCATTATGGAAGGCAAGTATGAACACAAACTTCTCTCTTTTATGTTTGTTTTGATTTTTTTTTTATGGATCAATAAACATGAGAAATGTGTGTATGTGGTAGTTTTACTTTGAAATTCATGTTATACTATGGATTATTCTTTTTCTTGGCCCCATGATGCAATAATTTCAAATAATTCAATGTGTAATGATATCCTTTCCCCTCATTTTCTCAACACTTGAACTTAGTGTAATGTTTTAGTCTGCATTCATTGCCCGTCTTTTTTGCATGGTTAGCGCATGGTTAGCCTTTCTTCTTTACCTTGTTTGATTCAGATATTCAATTGACTTCATTTCTTGATCGGAATGAACCCAATCATAACCATAACTTTCAATTCGAGAATTGCATTGAGACTAAAAAACCAGCTCTATTATTAATATATCAAAACATATCAAGAACTAATTCGCTTTTTTCATTTGATGGCTTGAAAAGAATATATGCTTCTGACTCAACTAGTGGGTCTATACGTAGTGGTCCACGTTGCTGTCTACATAGTAGGTCTTCTTGTCTTTTTGGTGGGATTCGTACGTGATCGTCTAACTTGGGGCTAACATTAAATTAGATTGCCCTTTTGCTTTTAGCAAATAAATTAGTTAGCTTAGTATTTTGAGGTCTTCATTAACTTGGCTTAGACAATGAACATCCTTTTTGTATACATTTTGGCGTGGGGTTCTTTTCTTCTTATATTTTCCTTGTTTATTTATTTTTCTGATGAGAACTCGGTCCCTCTCTAGTATCATAGTTTTTTTTTTCTTAACCATATATTTCTTTATCTTTTTGTAAGACCAAAGAAGACGTTGTTGAATCTATTGCACCTCTTTCAGTTTTTAACCTTTTTTTTTACTGTAATGATGTTAACCAATTCTCCAGCAGGGGTTTACCAAAGGCTACATCTTCTGGCCCCTGACCCTGGCCCTGGCCCTGGCCCCCCCTAACAACATTCATTTTCAGCCATTCATTTGGGATTTGAAATCTGATAATCATCACATATTTTGGAAGAGCTTTAGATAAATTTTTGGACGATATGCTTAATCATAACATAAAATTTCTCTCTTAGGTCTCGTTTTTCTATATTTATGTTTCTCTTGGTTGTTTTCTAGAGAGTTGAGGAACGGTTTTGCTTTAGAAGCTTTATTGCCCTTTTAAGCAACATGACCTTTTCTCATGTATAGCTTAAGTTGGAAACTGCAAAACATTTCAGGATCTTTTTGGTAACATGTTTTTGTAGTTTAAAATTTTATCATGCTTTTTTCAAATAAAGATTATTGATAGTGACACCGATACAAGTTTGAGAGAATCAAGAGGAAACTAAATGGAAAAATATAGTAGTTTAACCTTTATCTTCCCAAAGTTAGAAAGAAAAAAAAAAAGGTGTGAAGCAAATAATAATATAATAGAATCGTCAAAATTTTATGTCATGTCTTAGTCAATTTGGGGAGAATTTTCTCTCTTTTAACATTTGTATGAGATAGGATTTGCATTTAGGAAGACTAAAGTTATTCGATGTGTCATCTAACGAATCTTTATTTTTTGCTAACTTTGAAAGGAATGGACAGGCAAAGACGCTACCGAGTAAGATTAGCCTAAAGAAAAGAAAATATGGTTCACGAGCATGTACACGTGTGTAAGCGCTTAATCGTTACATTTCGAAATCGATTGTCTTGTGGTTATTTAATAGTCCAATAATCCAATTTCATGCAAGTGAGATTAATGAAAAGGGAACAGCACGAGTCAATTAATTTCAGATGACCAGTCAAGTATGTGATAATAAATATTTGCCCAGAATTTTGTACCCAAATAATCAAAACGAGGATATATTAAACAGGGCACACCGATAAATTTCCAAGTTGGGACTTCTTTTTAAAACAAGTGTAGCATCATTAAATTATGCTTACGACCACCACACCGGCTTAATTCTCTCTTGAATATCAACTTAGCATTTGTTATGATTTTTTTGGTTCTCAAATATTGTAGAGATGATGAGAAAATATATATATTTTAAAAAATACTAATGAAAATAGATTTTTCTTTTTGAAAAAAAGAAGCTTAATAATGATTTGATAATTCTTTACGAAGTATCATTTCAAACAAACAAGATATTGATTAAATTCAAGAGGACTGAATGTGTTTGTTGAGAAAGTGCTACTTTATGAAAGAATTATCAAAATAAGATATTTTGCAAAGTGATTAAAAAGGTTATATTTTGCCAATCACTACTTAAAACAATAATAATAACAAAAAATGAGGCTTCAAATTGAGATGACTACTCAACAAATGAGAAGTGACAGAATTTGAAATAATGTCCATAATCTTTCAACAATACAACCACCACAAAACAAAATGTTCTCCTGTTTAAACTGTTACCTCTGGATTGAAAATTGCAGAGGGTCGGCTCACTCACATAGCAGCAGGGAGACAAAATTGATGAGCCATGCTCAACGATCTCTGCACTTGACAAGGGCTTTGTAATTCCAAGTACTCAAAATCCACAACCTCCACATACTACTCCTTTCGCTTTGTTCAACAGAATTTCACTCTTTGGTTTTGTTCATCACAAGCCATAGCTGTTAATGATGAATGTATCAGAAACCTAAGAGCTCTGACATGCTTGAAAAGTTACATGGACGATCAGCTTGAAAAAGAAAAATTAGAAGAAAGTTCTGGGCCAAAATTTGACGACTAACCCAGTAATCCAAACTGCGTAACATATAGGGTTCACTACACTTCACCCCTCAATATCCATACCATAGTGCTCCTCCAGAATGCCTCTAGCAGTTCTTCCAAATCCGTTCGCCACCTTTTCCATTTCCTTGAGTTTCATCAGTTCCCGTTTTATCTGATTCACTCGGTTGAAGACAGCACTCAGCAAGTCATCTTGGTCAGTTGATGATACATGACGGGTCAATGCAGATCTCTCAATCTCGAGTTGCTGGAACAAATTAGAGAGATAATTCTTCTGAGTATAAAGCCTCTCCTCTGCCAATTCATATTCAGTCTCCTGTGACTTTCTCAAGGACTGCAAAACTTGATCAATCTCTTCTTCCAGTTTGAGAGATTCAGTTTTCCAATTAAAAGATACAGATACGTTCTGCATGTCCGTTTGAATAATATCCAGAGGGTCTTGCTGGTTTACAAGATCCAGTGCAACATCCCCACCATTAGAGATATCTATAAAGAAAAACATATATTACTTAAAAATGAGTGTTTAAAACTCCAATATGACAAAACATGTGAGATGACTCTATCCATGATCTTAGGTTGAGAGCAAAGCATTGTGGGTAGCGGGAGGTGCATGAGTGTGTATGTTAATCCAGTGTGCGATACATCCGAATTGGAGATACAACTTTCCACAATTCCATAACAAATTGTATGCAAACAAAATATATTCCCATGCTACAGCTCAAACTCATGGTTTGGTATAATATAATTATTATGAATCCAATCGAATAAGAATTTTAAGAAATTACCTTCAGAATTAGCTGATGAGCTGTCTTCCAGCTTCCAGATATCCTCAAGATGAGTCTCGTGTTCAAGCTGATGCCAAAACTAAATGGTGAGCAAGGCTTTAAATAGTGCAAGGCTACCTGCTAAGACAAGACAGCTACTCTTTCTATACCTAAAGAATATCAAATTTACCTTTCCAACAGCCAACTGAAAACGATTCAACAACCCCTTTGCACTAGTTTTCCGTGATCCATGCAAAATGGAGATACCAACTTTTAGAATCTTTTCAATGTCATCTCGAGAATCAATTGATTCACATGTCTGCAATAGCCTAGTAACATGTGGAACCAAATCTGTCTTGGCATCACAACGTCGACAATAGTACTCGGCATCCAACCCAATGCTTCCTCCTACCTTCCCCGCCAGGTAACATCGTAGAGCACAGTCAATATGTGCAATATGCCCACAGATATAAGCCTCTCCCACAACTGCTTCACACTTGATGAAACTGTAGCCTCCGTAGGTATAATCTACGGTCTTACAACACAAAATACAACAGCAATCACGACAGAATCGAGATTCAGCGCAACAGATGTCACAAGGCATGACTGGTAAGGGAGAATTTTCTACTTGCTCCACGAGACTGTTGCACATCTTATTTCTAGCCTTACAACCTCCTGTATCAGAGTTAGAATCAAAGACATCTGTATACTTTTCAGAAGGTAGATGTGCATTGCTCCATGTTGCATTACCTGTTAATATAAAAATTAACCATAGTTAAGAATATTCAGGAATTTTGGCAACAAATAACCTAATACGTAAAGATCATCTAACATACGTGTTAAAAAGTGACCCTCATAGAGAGAGGGACAGAGAAACAATCATGACATAAACGTTGCATGTTAAAACAACAAACATATGAAATATGCAAAAAATCATAAAAGACTTGTCAATTGTGAAAAAAAGTACAGAACATATTTTAATTCCTCAAGGGGACCTATCTAGCAATATGCTAGATTTCACCGACACCCAAAGAATATAGGGTTCAGCAGGAGAACAAGTAAATATATATATATATATAAAAAGAAATCATATTAATATTTAGTCTAGAGTCCATTTTAAAACTCCAAAGTGGCGTGCCCTCAACAGATCCCCAAGCTACCGATTTGTTATGACGGTAATTTTTTGTGCAGGAAAGTAGTGTGTGGGAATGTAGAATGTAACCCTGAAAAATGGCATGATTCAACTTTCACAATTGTGATAATTACGTGATGGATGGAACAGACGGACATAACATACTTAAACCGTTGGTCAGAACTTAGTCTCTAACAGCCTTCAAAGATCATCACTTTCCAACAGTTGACACCACCAAGCCAGTCATTCACTTCATAGTGGTACAAGTGGCAAACAAGTACTAGTGTTAAAAACTAGATTAGCAATTATCTTAAAAAACCAGACTCTACTTTTAGCTCTTAGCAGGCAATCAATGTCTCATTTGCCATGCATGCATTAAAATCTGAAAAATGTTAGGATATTATGGAGAAGAAGAATGTTGAACTGTATCACATTTCATAGACACAAAAAACAATGCAGAAGTCAATATATCTGTAGAAACCAGCAAGAAAGGGATTGAAGCTGACCATTTGTTAATGATGCTGCTTTTGAGGGGATTTTCCAACTGAATGATGCAAAAAATGCCTCAACATCAACACCAGGAAAGTTTTCCTGAATATAGCGTTCAACTGAAAGCTTACTAGCAAAACCTAACTTACGACCGGAAGCCTCAGTTTTACGAAGACGCTTGGGAAGATACAAATACCTATCAAGAAAGAACCCATTTCGAGCAACTCTCTTTCCCACCCGCCAACCCCAATTATCTCCAGGCTTCGGCCAATTCGCAGGACCATAGGGCAGACCCTCACCAGCATCATCCTGGGATACCGGCTTTAAAACATGCAAATCTTCCTCAATGCCTGGCATGCTTTCTTCATTTTCCTTGTAAGCTTCTATCTCCATCAATTGGTTTATAGGCTGACAAAAGAGTGAGGTCTAGTAAAGTGTAGCCAGTACCATGTTAAGAATATTATCTGCTTATGGAGTACCCTAAGCTTCAAAAAACACAAGCATAAAACCATGTTGTGGCTCAACATCACTTGTATGATTATAAATAGCTTCAAAATGGAAACATTTAAGTGAAGCATAATAAAATTATTTCAAAAACACTTTATGCTTTTATGGTACAGACTCATATGAAATGCATGGTGCACTCATTAAGTGTATATGATAATAGATGCCATAAGTCAGTCGGAGATAAAGGCAAATGCTAGCAAAATCACTGTTCATAGGCAACCACACCCATTCCAAAATGTGCTGAATCTAGAATGACTTTCACAAGAGAAATATGCTTCTCTAATTTTGTTCAATCACACTAAAATACCAAAAAAAAAAAAAAGTAAAAAAAAACTCTCCTTGCTTCAATAAAATACTGAGAAGATGGAAATATACATGATAAAAATCCCAGATTTCATTCTAAAAATTTAACTTCCTAATCCTGATGTATGTATCAATCCTAATTAAACTTTATAAACCAAGTGAGTTGTAATATTTAGAATGACTTGTGGTGACTTAGTTAGTTCATACAATTAAAAAGTAGCAATATGCTATCACAAAATTACAAGTCAACTACACACCGGGTGGTAGGATAAATAAGTTGAGCTTTGAATTGAAAACAGTAGTATAATTTTTCAGCCATATGCTACTTACAAAATTATAGGCTAAACTGTCACAAACTATACAGGAAACTGACAAGCCACCAATTCGATACACTTATACTAGAAGATCTCGTAATGAATGAGATGGGGTGTTTAGGGAAGTTCAGGGATTTGTTTCTGTTTTGAGATGTTTTCTGTTTGGGGTTGTTTCTGTTGATGTGTTCAGCTTTATTTGGAAAGTTACGGAGTTAAATTGAGATGAGAATGTTAGGGTTATACATGCTAATTGATTTGTATTGGGCAGCAGACCTTGGAGAGAAACCAGGTCTCTCGAATATTCTGGGCAATTTCCTACTTTCAATAAAATCACTCTCTTTCCCTCAGTTGTTCTCTCTGCTTGTTTTGATATTGTGCCGATACACTACTATGGTGTATCAATTGGTATCAGAGCATCGACCTAGGGACGATGGTAAATCATATGGAGACTCGCATGGAGGCAGTAG
Organism: Humulus lupulus; assembly: GCF_963169125.1. NCBI lineage: Eukaryota > Viridiplantae > Streptophyta > Magnoliopsida > Rosales > Cannabaceae > Humulus > Humulus lupulus. The sequence continues at coordinate 248,548,422 of NC_084794.1, forward strand.
AGGAATTGGTAACCACGGTGCAAGAAGAGATGGGAGCTATGAATGAAAAACTGTAGAAATTACCTGAACTGGAGCAAGGGATGGCCACACTGGTCACCCGCTTAGATCAGTTCCTTCGCAGCCAAGAGTAGCGTCGCCCGGCGCTGGTGGTCGACGGTCGGGACCAGTCGACGGTTTCGGGAAAAGCCACGGTGATTGACGACGGGGCTCGGCAGTTAGATTCGGAGAGACCCAATAAATTCGGCGGTACCAGTTCGGCTTCTGGAGGTTACCGCCCAACTACAACAGCTCCATACGGACTCGGCGCATCGAACTCTCCAGCTTTGATGGTGAGAACCCGGACGGCTGGCTATTGAAGGCAGAAAGATATTTCTCCGTGCACCAAATGACTTAGGGGTGCACAAAACTTACTGTGGGCCGATGAACCCGGCCAACCCAAACCGGAAATGGGAAGCCCAAAAGGGTTGAAACATGGGAAGCCGAATATCATTGGTTTGGGTCAAGGGTTGGAAAGCCTGGGCCCAAACCGGCCCAACCTAGCCCGATTTCTTTTTGATAAAATTTTATATTAAATAATTTTTAAAAAAACCTTAAAAATAAATACCATGTTATATCATAAATCAACGAGAGCTTTACATAAATATGGGAAATACAAAGATACTTTCTATATTTATGGGTAAAAAGGTAATTACCCAAAATATGGTCATCCACCGAGAAAAAAAAAATGAAATATGGAATGTCCATAAAATAAGGAAATTGATTACCATAAAAAAATTTCAAAAATTCATGCAAAAAGAGTTTGTTGTCCGTGTTTTCACTAAGTGACATGTGGCAATCTCCAAAAGTAGTTAGCTCACTGCCTTCTCAGAAGATAGGCTGCCTCCAATCTTTGGGTGGTTCCTCGGGGGAAGGTTACGGGCCACGCCCTGAGAACCTAGGATATGTTTGCTTGAGTTTCCTCCCTGTGATTCCTCCAGGTTTGTGAGAAGATCTCTCAGAGACTAGATGGCAGCACTAGATGTCGCGCATAGAGACCATAGCCCACAAGTAATTGTCTGACAAAGTTACTGTTGTGAAGATCATGGTGTCGAACCTGTAAAGGCGACAAACAGCATGTCCCAATGCGTCGCTTGGCATTGGAAAACGTGCAACCACTCTCTGACACTGTCAGGAGTGTGTCTCCCTAGAAGATGGTGGGTTGCAACCTCGTAAATGGGCCTCGTGTGATATGCACGGGCCCACCACTACCTTTATCACAAAAATGTGTATTAATTAGCTTTTAATCCCAACTATTTGAGAATATTTCTGTAATAACTTTCCATTAAGGGAATTAATTGCTCTCAACCTCTATAAGTAGGGCTAGGACATCCATTGTAAAGGACCTCCAAAAAATAATTTTTGTATTTAGAGCATTGCAAAAACGCTGCCTGAAACTCCATAGAAGCTTGCCAACCAAGCTTCACCAATCCTAATACAGTCGCCTCGTAGACTAGGGTTAATTAATAACCTAACACTACAAGAAAAAGAGTCTACAGCGACGACATCTATTGCGACGACTCCAAAGTCGTCACTGTATGTAGTCGAAATCCACGAAAAATTCTTTTTTCTTAATTTATTAAAAAAATAAGCTACAGCGACGACATGTCATCGCTATAGGGTCGTCAAAAACACACGACCAGATCCTCCAAATTCTTGGTGCCCTACAGCGACGACGTGGTTGTTGTAGGGTATCAGGAATTTGGAGGGAACAAGAGGCAGGAACTAACTCTACGACGACGACATGTCGTCGCTATAGGGTCTTCGTCGAAAAAAGAAGAAGGAAATATGTTTGGCTATAGCAACGATATGCCGTCGCTGTAGGATGGAGAGGGAATTCAACTGCCCAGAGTTGGTTGCCTATTTGCACCCCAAGTCATCGTTGTAGAGTCGTGGAAAAAAAGGAGGGAAATATATTATTCTAGAGCGACGACATGTCGTCGCTGTAGGATAGGGAGGGAACTTAATCGCCAAGAGTTGGTTGCCTATTTTTCACTTTCTATAGCGACGACGTGTCGTCGCTATAGAGTCCAATTTAATCCACTGGTCATTTATTTTGTACTCTATTTTGACGACATGTCGTAGCAATAGGCCCAAAAAAATGTGGAAAAGTGAACCGCCAAAAAATTTAAGTCAAATTTCACTGCTTACAGCGACAACATGTTGTCGCTGTAGATGTTGTCGCTGTAGGGTAGGCGCATAGCACACGCGTAGGATTCGTGTACTATTCATTATCCTACAGTGGCGGCATGTCGCCGCTGTAGGGTCTCACCATTTGAGTGAAACGATGCGTTTGATATCAGCGACGACATTCTTGTACTCTATAGCGACGACATGTCATCGCTATAGAGTTAGTCGATATAACTCCCCAGCCCGAGCCTTCTTCTTCATTTTCTGCAAAAAATTTTTTTAAAAACCAGAGCCATCCGAGCCCCACAGATGATCCGAGCCTATATGCTGCCTTTTTTGCCTTGTTTTGGTAATCTAATCCTATTTCTTTGTATTTTATGGTTTAAAATGTTATTTTTTGTTAGTATATGTGTGTGTTTTGTGTTTGGTATAAATGAGTTTTTAAAATTTTTTGGGTTATTATTATTATTATTATTATTATTGTTATACCCAGATTTCGAGCTATGTTAAATGTGACCTCGAAAGTTGGATTCGCAACGAATGGACTCATAAAGTTTGAAGTATGCTCCAAGACTAAATATCGAGCCTGCAAGACTGAGACGACCTCGAATGTGGTGGCCTCGAAATATTCACGATCTCAAAGGATAGCTCCCGAGACGCATCTATCCTCAGAGAATACCTCGAATCAAGGGTGCCGAGCCTGACACACGTTTGACCTCGAAGCCATGTGACCTCGGGAGATGTCATTAGCTCGAAAGCTGATGAGAAACCTGGGAGATTAAGGCCTTGGAGATATATGATAATGACTTTGAATATCTATAAGTGTTGTTTATAAGGGGCGTGTTCTGCATTTATTATTGTAAATCCCATAAAATCATGGGATATTATTCGATTAGTTATACGCCCCTTGGTCTTCAGGGGACGTTTCCTTTTATATCGGATCGCAGGCATTTAAAGCCATTTATTTTATTTACACCAAAAAGAGTAACTACCCAAAATATGTGGGATAGTATTCTGTATCCTTCTCTATAAATAGAGAAGTCGTGCACCATTGTAAAGGACCGAAATTTTGACCTTGAGAGAAAACTCTGAAGAATTGATGCTTAAGAATTTTCAGAGATAATCTTGAGTTTAATAACAGAGACTCGTGGACTAGGCAGATTTAACTGCTGAACCACGTAAAAAATCGTGCTTTATATTGTCATATTTTAATTGGCCATTACTAATAATTGTTTACGTGTTCTTCTTTCACTGTTGACGAAAAACAGCGTCAACAGTTTGGTGCTTTCATTGAGAGCCTTAAGCATTCATCCCTGAAAAGTCATGGCCACTAACAATCAGAACACACCTGAAGAAAATTACCCAAGACGTCCTGGAAAACAGCCAATGGAGAACCCGGATGTTGAAGAGAGAAGTGGGTCTTCTGATTCCCGGGGACCACCTCCTCCACCAAGGGATGAGGATATGTATTACAATCCTGAGTGGTATGTTCCTATTGTAGAACTTGAAAACCGGCAATTGAAGCAGCTGTTGGCAGAGGCCAACAAACGGAATGAGGAGTTGACAAGGATAGTCGCAGAGGCGCAGGTGGCTCAGCCCCCGCCTCCGTGCGAAAACCAAGTCCCTCCTCCAAGGGACATGCATGTTCCTCCCCGTAGACCCCGTGGGCGTCCACGAAAAGACGCTGCCACAAGGAGGCCGACTCAACCTCCGGCACCAGCAGAGCCATCCGCTCCACCTAGGCCCCAGAGGAGTACTCGGGCTCGGGCCCCGGCTAACCCGCCTGTGGAAGTGCATGCAGGAACTGAGAATAACTGAACCCCTGCAGAGGCTCGGACTCAGGTACCTGGGAGTGCACCAAATGCGACCGACCCATCTCGGGCAAATTCTGGACCCTCTAGGCCACGACATGGGTGGCAGCCACCGTCGCCTATACGGTTCCCCCCATCACCCATAAGATATCCTTCGCCCCCCCCCGGAGGAACGCTCAACTCGTTCGAGATCAGGGGGAAGGGCGTGCGGGGGGAAGACAAGGAAACGGGGAGGCTTTCCAGGAGCGGAGAGGCGCCCCATCTGAGAAAAGTCAAACATTTCGGTCTCGCACGGCGGAGACGAGGTGACGTGGGAAGAATCCATCACGAAATAACCAAGCAATGAGTTTTACCAGTGATGAGTCCGGAGATACCAAGTTGATCAGTAAGCATGACCGAGGTCGTAAGAATACCGGAAGCCGCAAAAATCGTCACGACCTGCGAGATCACCTAAATCAAAGTCGGGGTAATGGTGACCAAACGAATCCGGACTTGAGGAATCGCTTGAATAGGCGTAGAGGTCCCTTGCGGAGACGCGAGCCTGGAATTGTGATCGATGACAGCCGATTCCAGACAGTGCCTCTTATGGACCCAGTCCAAGAAAGAATTGACCAGCTTGAAAAGGCTTTTAAGCTTTTGAAAAACGAGCAAAGGAATGATCGGTATGAAGACTCTGACGAGGAGCTCGAACCATTTGCTCCTCATATTTCCAATACTCCATTTCCTCAAGGGTTCCGGATCCCTCACGTCCCAACGTTTGAAGGGAAGACCGACCCGTGTAGTCACCTGAGCACGTTCAACACTATCATGAGAGCCAGTAACGTGGGTTACGAGCTCAGGTGCATGTTGTTTCCAGCATCATTGACAGGACCTGCCAAAAGTTGGTTCGAAAAATATAAGAGACACTCAATAACTTCTTGGGAGCAGTTGTCTAAAGACTTTAAGAAGCAGTTCAGAGCAATGATGGGGGTCAGACCAGAGGCATCCACCTTAACTAACGTCCTACAACAGCCGGGCGAAACACTAAAAAGTTACTTAACAAGATTTAATCTGGAAGTCGCCCGAGCTCGGGACGTGGATGACAGTGGGCACCTAATGGCTGTCCGAGCTGGCGTAATGCCTGGAAGTGCCCTTTGGGACGACATGCAAAGGAAACCGGTAAGGTCCATAACCGAGTTTAACAGACGAGCGCAGATGTTTGTCAATGTAGAGGAAGCGAGGTCGACGCTCAATGCGACTTCCCAGCCCGAAACTACAACGATAAACATCAACTCTGCCTCAACCTCGGCGGACCCAGCAGTTCCAAAGCCTGCCACGGAGAACCCCTCCAAGAGGAAAAAGAACGAAGGAAGTAACCCCGAAGCCGAGGGAGGAAAGAAAAAGAAAGGGGAGAGATATTTCTCCGTGTATAGAGTATACACCGAGCTCAATGAGTCTCGGGAGAACATATACCTGGCTAATGAAAACCAGGTCCCTTTTAGGCGTCCGGACCCGATGAGAAATCAAAAGTCCAAGAGGGACTCTAGTAAGTATTGCCAATTTCACAGAGACACCGGCCACACAACCGATGAATGTCGACAACTGAAGGACAAGATCGAAGGATTGATCTCGAGAGGTTACTTCCGGAAATATGTCAAAAACCAGAATACTAGTCAGGCGGCCGCGAGCCAGAGAGTAGCCGCGCCTTCGACGACACAGAACAATAGTTCCCGAGCTCGGGAAGAAGACAGGCCCCCGCCAATAGATGGAGAGGATGTAATAACCATCTCGGGAGGGCCTCATCTCGCAGGAATGGGCAGGAACGCCCAAAAGAGATATGTTAACGAGCTGAAGACTGGGGACGGGTCTCCTTATGAACCCGAACCTAGGGCTCCAAAAAGCCAGAGGATTGAGACACAACCAATAACCTTCACCGAGGAAGACGCATCCCATGTCCAGTTTCCTCACCACGATCCGCTGGTCATTACTCTTCAGCTGGCCAACAAAAGGGTCCACCGAGTTCTCATAGATAATGGGAGCTCAGTCAACATTATTTACAAAGCAACCCTCGAGAAGATAGGACTCTCCCTTCGCGACCTGAAAGCGTGTGCAACTACTTTGTATGGCTTTTCAGGAGAAGGAACCGCCTGCATGGGATCCATCGAGCTCCCCGTGACCTTGGGAGACTACTCAGTCTCGGCAACCAAGATGATGGAGTTCGTGGTAGTAGACTTACCATCAGCCTACAATGTGCTGCTCGGGAGACCCGCCCTGGTCGGGCTGGGGGCAGTTTCATCAGTAAGGCATCTGGCCCTTAAGTTCCTAACCCCTAGCGGAGTCGGGACATTGAAAGGAGACCAATTAGCAGGGAGGGAATGCTACAGCATCTCCTTGAGAGGAAAGAAACAGACGAGCGCACAAGCACTCGTCATCGTACAAAACAAAGACGGAACAGTCTTAGAGATTGACGAAGAGATTGATCCAAGGATTGAGGAGAAATTTGACCTCAAACCTTTAGAGGAGCTCAAAGAAATTTAGCTCGAGGAAGCTGATCCCTCGAAGAAGGTGAAGGTCGGAAAACACCTCCAAGATGAGGCAAAATAGCAATTAATTTGCTTTTTGAAGAAAAACCAAGATGTCTTCGCGTGGTCACACTCAGACATGGTGGGGATAAGCCCGAATGTAGCAAGCCACGCACAGAACATAGACAAAAGCTTTCCCCCGAAGCAACAAAAGCGAAGACAGCTGGACGAAGACAGAAAGAAAGCACTGAAGGAGGAGGTTGACAGGTTAAAGGCAAACCGATTCATTAGGGATGCCTTTTACCCTGACTGGGTAGCCAATCCGGTGTTGGTCCCAAAGCCCAATGGGACGTGGCGAACCTGTATTGATTACTTAGACCTCAACAAAGCTTGCCCAAAAGACTGTTTTCCGTTACCAAGGATTGACCAGCTCGTGGATGCCACGGCGGGGCATGGCCTGATGTCGTTCATGGATGCTTATTCTGGATATAACCAGATTCCCATGCATGCCCCCGACCAAGAACATACGAGCTTCATCACGGATAAAGGGCTATACTGCTATAATGTCATGCCATTCGGGCTCAAGAATGCTGGAGCCACATACCAGCGGCTCGTAAACATGATGTTTTCATAACAAATAGGGAACAACATGGAAGTTTATGTTGATGACATGCTTGTCAAGTCTCAACTCAACAAGAACCATGTTGATGACCTCGAAGAGTGCTTCGGCATGCTCAGGAAGTATAACATGAAGCTAAATCCTCAGAAGTGCACTTTTGGGGTGTCTTCAGGAAAATTTCTGGGCTTTATTGTAAACTCTCGTGGAATCGAGGCTAACCCCGACAAGATCAAGGCCCTGATTGACATGCCCTCACCTCGGAGGCACAAAGATGTCCAAAGCTTGACTGGCAGGGTGGCAGCCCTAAGCAGATTCATCTCGAAATCTACGGACCGTGGTCTTCCATTTTTTAACTTATTAAGGGGAGGTAAGAAATTTGAATGGATGGAGGAATGCGAGCTGGCTTTTCAGGAGCTCAAAAAGCACCTTGCAGAATCACCCATCCTGTAGAAACCTGAAACGGGAGAAATACTGTACCTATACCTTTCAACCACCGAACACGCGATAAGCGCGATGCTCGTTCAAGAAGAAGAGAAGGTGCAAAGACCCGTTTACTACATCAGTAAAAGATTACTGGGGGCAGAGTCAAGATACCCATTGATGGAGAAACTCGCGCTCAGTTTAATTCATTCATCTCGTAAACTCCGCCCCTACTTTCAGGCGCATCCCATCCATGTGCTGACTGACCAACCGCTTAGGCAAGTCTTGTCTAAACCAGAAGCTTCAGGTCGACTTCTTAAATGGGCTGTTGAGCTTGGACAGTTCGAGATCACCTACCACCCAAGAACGACCATTAAGACACAGGCATTGGCGGACTTTATTGTGGAATGTACCGGAATAGCCGACGACGAGGTAATACCCACGGCCCACGAGCTGTGGAAACTTTACGTCGACGGCTCATCAAATGAAAATGGAGCGAGCGCAGGGGTCATTTTGGTTACCCCGCAGGGAGCAGATTTCATTCTGCCTTAAGATTTGGCTTTAAAGCGTCGAATAATGAGGCCGAATACAAGGCTTTACTCGCGGGACTTCGTATAGCAAAGGAGCTCAAAGCTAGAGCTATACATTGCTATAGTGACTCCCAGCTCGTGGTTAATCAAATCCTAGGAGAATACCAGGCTCGTGGCACAAGGATGGCAGCTTATCTGGAGAAGGAAAAATCTGCATTGGAGTATTTCGAGTTTTACGCAATTGAACAGGTTCCCCGAGAACGGAACTCAAATGCAGATGCCTTAGCTCGACTCGCCACATCCACCGAAAATGAGGAGCTGAATGTTGTACGCATAGAACACCTATTAGCACCTAGCATTAACGAGCCAGAAGAGGAAGATGTGTGTATGATCGAAACAGAGCCGACCTGGATGACCCCAATAGTTGATTATCTTGAAAATGGCGTCCTCCCAAAAGATCGAAACCAGGCTCGAAAGTTGATGTATCAACTTCCCCGTTACACCATTTTGGACGGAAAGCTATACAGAAGGGGATATTCCATGCCGTTACTTAGGTGCGTAACCCCTCCCAAAGCTAAGAAGATCATTGAAGAAATTCATGAAGGATTTTGCGGAGATCACACCGGGGGGCATAGCCTGTCCAAGAAGATCATACGCCAAGGATATTTCTGGCCAACCATCAAAACGGATTCTTTCGAGTACGTGAAGAAATGCGACAAATGCCAGAGATTCGCCACGATACCTCGAGCTCCTCCATCCGAGCCGACCATGTTGACTTCCCCATGGCCTTTCGCGGTATGGGGCATCGACCTTATAGGCTCTCTCCCGACCGGCAAGGGCGGAGTAAAATATGTTGTGGTCGCCGTGGATTACTTCACAAAGTGGACGGAGGCTGAACCATTGGCGACTATAACTTCAAAAAAGATCCTTGATTTTGTGGTAAAAAGCATCGTGTGCCGATATGGGGTACCAAGGAAGATCGTATCCGACAATGGAACCCAGTTCGATTGCGACTTATTCACCAACTTTTGTGAAAAGAACGACATAATAAAGAGTTTTTCATCAGTAGCCCACCCTCAAGCGAATGGCTAGGTCGAGGCTGTAAACAAAACTCTCAAAAGTTCTCTGAAGAAAAAGTTGGAGGAAGCAAAGGGACGGTGGCCCGAAGAATTGCCCCAAGTCCTTTGGGGATATAGGTGTTGGGGTTTTATGCCCTAATTAAAACCCAAATTTTTTGTAATCTCATTTTATTATCAATAAAAGAATAGAAATCATTTTTTGACTTGGTCAATCACTTTGCTCACATGTTTTATTTTCATGATTATTTATTTAATATAAACTTCTATTAAATCCCGAGCATATAGCTAATCTTATTTATAGTGACGTAATCACAGTGGAATATAAATATGATTATATGTTCAAAAATAAGTTAGTCCTAAGATTAGTCAGTGCACCGGATTTACACTGACTTGCCAATCTACGATATGATCTACTTACACATTACAGTGTTATGTTCTTTCCAGAACATTAGCAAAGTAGATAAGATCGGATGTATTTGTTACATCGGACAGGACCGATATTGACAGTTGATAAGATAAGTAAACATACCGTTATTATTTATTCTAGTCATATCATATAGTTGACCATAGGTCAATTCAATCTCAATTCTGAGTGGTTAGTATTCTAACTGATTGTATTATTTGAGTTCTTTGACTTGTTCGTTACCAGCTTACCCTACGGACTAGCCCATACTTACATCTTGGGAACTCGGTAGTATAATTGAGTGGGAGTGTTAATCATAGATATGAACATCTATAGCTTCTGATGAAGAAGTGAAACGATGGTTTCCTTTTAGTTTGGTTCAAGGTGTTAAATGATAGAGATCTCATTTCAGTAATTAAATTAGTTTACTGAAATATCATTTACAAGGAACTAAGTGTTTTAAGGATAAAATACAATGAGGGGTAAAACGATATTTTAGTCCTATCTCATTGTAGACCGTCTATAGAGGATTGAGTGACAATTATGGTTGTAACAATGGATAATTAATAGCGTATCTATATTTGTTATAGAGCGTTCTATGAATTCAAGAGTGCAATTCCAAGTCTATAGTGGAGTCACGAGGAATTAATAAGTTAGTAAATTTATTTGTTAGATTTATGATAACTTATTGGAGCTTGATTTCATAGGCCCATGGTCCCCATTGTACCTTGGATAAAATCATCTAGATAGTCTCAATTAATTGATTTAATCATCAATTAGAATTATCAAAGTTGACCAGGTCAATTTTGGATAGTTTCACAGAGTTGTGTAATTTTGAGAAGAAAAGAGAAATTATGGCAGATTTATTAATTAAGATAAATTGGTATCTAAATTAATAAATAAATTTAAATCAAGGTTCAAATTATAAATAATTAATTTGATAAAGGATTTAAATAATTATTTAATTAATTAAATCAATAGAAAATAATACAGGCCTTGATTTTAAGTCCAATGGGCTTATAATCAAATGGGAAATTTCACGGGCCTATAGCCCATGATAATTTCGACCGAGGGCTTCAAAATGGCTGTTATTTTATTGATTTTTTAATTAAATTAAATGGCCTAATTGAGTCTATAAAAGGAGTGCTTATAGAGAAGTTAAAAAAAGGGTTTTTGATAAGTCAGATTTTCTGATAGTTTTATATTCTCTCTAAACACAAGTCCTTTTCTAAGCCACTTTCTTATTTTATCTTCTTCTCTCTATATCTATCTCATGTGTTGAGAATTGCCCACACTAGTCTAGGTGGTTCTAAGGATACATTGGAAGATCGTGAAGAAAATAGAAGATCGGTTCAGTTTCTTGATAATACTCTGCGACAGAAAGGATACAAGAGTTAGAGAAACTGAAGGAAGGACTCTTAATTCCGCTGCGTATACTGTAAGTATTCTATTTTTGTTTCTCTTTGAATTCAATTTTAGAAACATGTTTTAGGCTATCTCGTATTAATTTGTTTAATATTAGATATACATGAAAATAAATAAAGATCCTGTATAAGCTTATCCAACAATAGGACCACAGCTTGAACATCAACAAGGCATACCCCGTTCTCTCTAGCATATGGCTGCGAGGCAATGTTGCCCATCGAGGTTGAAATCCCAACGATCCGAACTCAGATTTACGATCAAAGTTCAAACCACACTCAGCTTGAGGAAACCTTAGACTTGATTGAAGAAAAGAGAGAAGAGGCTCAGCTGAGAAACGCTGCTTACCAGCAACGAACTACCAGGTATTTCAACAAGAGGGTTCGAGATCGAAAGTTCGGAATGGGAGATCTGGTGTTAAGACGCGTATTCTTGGCAACGCGAGATCCAGCAGCTGGGTGCTCGGGCCGAATTGGGAAGGACCATACCAGATAGAGTCAATCATCCGTCCCGGTGTGTACAAACTTGCGAGATTGGACGGGAGCCTGGTACCACGAGCATAGAATGGCGAACACCTTAGACCTTACTATCAGTAGTGTAGGAAAAGTGTTGCCTATAACCATGGGTTTCTATCTGTATTAGTTTGTTTGCTTTTTGAATTCCATCAAATAAAGATTTATTTCGTTCGGTATATTATCTCTTTTTATTTTTGCAATCTCTCTTAATTTAATAACCTATGGTCACACTCATAGGATATTAAGGGGGCATCATTGGTATATATACCATCAGCTTAAGAAATAAAAAATATATATAAAGTATTTGGATATAACCAGATACGCGAGCTTAGATAGTTCGGACATAACTGAATTATCAAAAACATGAAGTATTTGGATATAACCAGATGCGCGAGCTTAGATAGTTCGGACATAACCGAATTATCAAAAACAGAAAACGTTTGGAGTTAACTAGATGTGCAAACTTAACAGGTTTGGAACAAACTAGCCAAAAAACTAATCGACGATAAGTAGGAGCCTAAACCTACTTTGGGATAGGTCGAGATCGAGGCTGGAATATCTTAAAGAAAAATAGTTTCAAACTCTTAACCTTGGAGTAAAAACCGAGGACGAGGAAAAGTAACTAAGCAAAAAAAATATAACCAAACCATTCACATTACATACCATATAAGTACTTTCGGGTTCATGGTTAAAGTAACATCCGACTTTGATGAATAACGAGGTCGGGAGTGGATAATTTGAACAAACTATGCATGAATGCATCGAGTTTCGAGCCTAAATCCACACTATGTTTGTATGAATAAATAAACATAAATGATTCATCAATGTAAAATGTGCAAAATATTTCGAGCAGAGAAATGTAAAGCATAAGAGAAATTGTATCAGCCCCGTGGGCATAAATTAAAATAATTACAAAAATAAGGGCACGCAGCCCCAATAATTGATTTCCCCGAGATCAGATTTAAGAAGGAGGAGTCTCCTTGGCCTTCTCAGTATCAGCAGCACCGGACTCCTCAGGACGAATAGCATGACTATCCTCCTGGGCTCCCTCCGAAACGGCCTCCCGAGCAGCCTCTTCCTTCTCGAGCCGAGCAGCCTCTTCCTTCTCGAGCCGAGCAGCCTCTTCCTTCTCGAGCCGAGCATTCCACCTGTCGAGAAGTGTTGCCTCGTGAGGACCTAAGAAGCTGGTATCCAGATCTTCGTTGTTGGCCCACATTCGGTACATGGCCGAGTCGATCGCCTGATTCTTCTTCTCTTTGTACTCAGCAAGGAGACGAGCCTTTTCATCCTCCATGATGTCAAAGGTGGCGACCTTTTCATCTTCAAGCTTCTTTTTGGCCTCCTGGAGCTGAGTGACCTCCTTCTTAAGATCTGCGAGCTCGGCATTCTCCTTCTCAAGCTCCTCGAGCTTGGCTTTCAGCTTCCCAAGCTCGGAGGCCATGCCCTCACGTTCCTTAGCTCCTGCATCCAGCTTTGCATTGGCTGCCTTCAGATCATCGCTTGCTTTGAGGTGGAGATCCTTCGCCTCCTGAGCATGAGACTTGCTCGAGTGGATCTCGTGGTTCAACTTATAGTTGAGCTAGGCAGTAAAGGTAAGAGACTGGCAAAGGAAGAAACTATCATTAGCTCCAGGTCAGTGTGTTTATAACCAAGAAGTAAGACTGTAAGACACTTACCACGGCGGCGAGCTTGATACTCTTCTCATAAAGGACAGTGCAGTCTTGGGTGTCGTTCAAGCATTTCCATTGGGGAGCTTCGAGACTGCCAAAGCTCTGGCCGATCCGGGACATAACATCCGAGACCAGCGTAGACCCATGAGACCCAGCGGCATTGTCAACCACATATGCGTCCATATGGGTGGAAATTGACAGCTTTTGAGCTCAAGAAGTAGAAGGCTTCCTAGAAGGTGGACCGAGTGTCGATCGAACCACTGCAGGAAGTTGGGGCTTGGTCGTGTTAGAGGCATCGATCTCCGAAGACGATACCACATTTGCGGCACCGACCTGCGAAGATGGCGCCGTGATGGAGCTGGTAACAGGAGGAGCTGGGGGAGGAGGTGTCTTCTCGGTCCTTTTGGGAACCTTGGCGTGCCGGTCCATCCTTCGTGATGGTGCCCTGGGACGCTTGGTCCTTTTGGCACCACCGCTCTCGATGATATTGTCAAGGTCGGACTCCATGGCACCTGCACAGTTCCAATCAGAGTTAGACATAATAATGATAAGCTTGGAAAATAAAAAGAAAAAACCAAGTGAAGAAAAGACCTAACTGAAACTCTTCCCCGAACTAGAGCTCGAGGACCATGAAATTCCCCCATCTTCAGAAGAAGTAGGGGGAGTACCTTCCCTATAGGTGGGTGATAACCTCGAAAGGTCCCTATAATCGTTGGTCCTGTATTGGACAGCTATCCCGTTCCACACCTCGTCCGAAGTATACATGGTGTCATACTTCCCGAGCCCACTATCAAACCTATGAACACAGTCGTCTACCCAACTCCATATGTAGAAGTGGTATCTACCATGTGGGCATGAGACTAACCTATTGAGCTTATGCCTTAGTAAGGTGGGGGACCACATTCTCGAAGTATGGAGGGCTTTACCTTCATTCGAGTCTGAGCTCGAGGCTTCGTCATTAGCCTCGTTCCCCGACGGCGGACTCCTTATGCGAACTGGAAGTGGGGGCCTCACCTCTTTCCTCGGAGGGAGGACGCTTGTGGGCAGAGGCACCTGCTCCCAGTGTTCATACTTTTTATTGGACCAGTCAGAGGTAGACTGGCCCTCCCCCAAAAGTCCGCATTTTCGGAGCTTATCCTCATGTAAAAGGTACAGGAGAGACCTCCTACCATGAGGGAGTTGGAGCAGGGTCTCCTTATGTCCCTTCATTGTCTCGTCAGGAGTGGGACGCTGAAGATTGGCTGAAAGACAAGACATATTTCAACTAAGTACGGATCTAACAGCTAAAATCCCGAGCACAAAGATAAAGAAAACTGGAATATTTACGAATCCGCCTGAACGAGTAGTGTCGAGACGGGGACAGACCGTCTGTCCAGAAGAAGGCCTTTTTGAAATCAGGTGGATGATTGGGAAGATCTTCCAAGACCTTATTCTCTTTGGGATAGCTCGAAAGATAATAAAAGCCATCTCCTCCCCGAGCTCGGGAGGGGTTGCTTTTCAGACAAAAGAGATATAAAATCTCTTGAGGCGAAGGCCCTTCCCACGTCAGCTCGTGGTATAGCGACCTCAGGGCAGACATCACCCTGTAAGAATTGGTGTTGAGCTGGAACGGAGCCAACCCAACGAAATCCGTGAAGTCCTTGAAAAAAGAATTCAAAGGCAATAGTGCCCCCGCCCTCATGTGTTCCTGGCTCCATGCCGCGTATTTCAGCTTGGCGTCGCGGCCCCCAGGGGCGAAACAGCTTCGTTCGTGGTCGGCTGGAGCTCGACACTTCAAAGAACCTGACAAGCTAAGGCCATGGAGGGCCAAGATGTCAGTTATCTGACTAGTCGAGGTAACCGAGCTCCAATAGTGCTCGGCCTCGAACATTTCTTTCCTCGGCTGTGAGGAAGAAGGTTCCCCCATTAGTGAAAATTGAAGTTCTCCTAGATTATATGCGACAGTGACCTTTAGTGCAGGGTCGAGGGGAATCGGCCTAGGCCCTGAATTGGATTCTGGATAAAGGGCCTCCCGAAGAGTTCTCCTCTTCTTCTCTATAACCTCGTCTATCTGACGGCGATAATGAGCTCGAATATCCTCCTGCTCGCACGAAAGCTCGTACTCCCGAATCCGGCGTTGATTCCGAGCGAACAGCGACTCCGAGCTTGGGGTTTTTGGCGAGTAAGGGATTGCCAGCAACGACCCCCACCGTTTTTCCAGATTTTGTGACATCTAGCGAGAAAGAAAAAATGGTGAGGGCCATGCATGCAAGAATTACGAGTTCGATAGAGCGAGCTCGGAGTTTAGAAACAAAACGAGCTCGATACTAAAACCCAATAAAAAAAGTCAGAACGTGTATTCTACGGGAAAAAGGAGGAGAGTGGACATAACTTTTTGAAAATCCCAAAGTATCAGGAAAAAAAAGGTGGCGGTTATTCAGAAAAGGTAGCGTGGGGTATCGTGCATTCTTTAAAAACCAAGATTGTGTACCCAAATATCTTGGTGTGCAAGATACGTTTTTTAAGTTTTGAAAACCTAAAAATGAAGAAACCATGTTTGGGTTCGTTCTACACAAAAATTGGATTTGAAACCAGAGATTCAACACCTAATATGGGAACGTAAATGTAGAAACCTATTGATAAAAAATTTCCTAGCATATAATACTAAGGAAATATATCAGCGCATTCCCAAAAATAACAAGAACACTATGGACAGAAACTGGCAAAAGAGAAAATAAAAATTGCACACTTACACAATAATAGCGATTGCAGAGAGATCGTTGACTGAAGGAGAGGCTGCAAATATGAGCTCACGGACTCGAACAAACCAGGGGTTCTTTGTTTTTTCGGCTGAGAGAACATGCGCGAGAAGAAAAATTCTCTGAGATGGCCTCTGGTTTCATCTTTTCCTTTTCTTTGTTTCTGATGCGTGTAAAATGAGAGGAAGAAGAAGGCCTTGAACATATAAAGGAAGAAAAGTGATAAAGAGGATTGATCTGGGCCATTAGCTAGAATCCTCATAAAATCCAACGGGCAGGGGTCAATGACAAGATGGCGCCAAAAAGGTGGCAGACGGATGATCGTGGGCATGTTCCCAAGGTACTCAAGTACCAAAAATGAGCAATACCCAGCTGATGCGTGTCCATTTTCAAAGTGTATGACGGTACGGTTCCCGAAGAAAGTAGTTCAAAAGTTTCCTTCTCTTAGGATTCGAACAAATACTTTTGAGGGGGCAAGATGTTATACCCAGATTTCGAGCTATGTTAAATGTGACCTCGAAAGTTGGATTCGCAACGAATGGACTCGTAAAGTTTGAAGTATGCTCCAGGACTAAATATCGAGCCTGCAAGACTGAGACGACCTCGAATGCGGTGGCCTCGAAATATTCACGATCTCGAAGGATAGCTCCCGACACGCATCTATCCTCAGAGAATACCTCGAATCAAGGGTGTTGAGCCTGACACACGTTTGGCCTCGAAGCCATGTGACCTCGGGAGATGTCATTAGCTCGAAAGCTGATGAGAAACCTGGGAGATTAAGGCCTTGGAGATATATGATAATGACTTTGAATATCTATAAGTGTTGTTTATAAGGGGCGTGTTCTGCATTTATTATTGTAAATCCCATAAAATCATGGGATATTATTCGATTAGTTATACGCCCCTGGTCTTCAGGGGACGTTTCCTTTTATATCGGATCGCAGGCATTTAAAGCCATTTATTTTATTTACACCAAAAAGAGTAACTACCCAAAATATGTGGGATAGTATTCTGTATCCTTCTCTATAAATAGAGAAGTCGTGCACCATTGTAAATGACCGAAATTCTGACCTTGAGAGAAAACTCTGAAGAATTCATGCTTAAGAATTTTCAGAGATAATCTTGAGTTTAATAACAGAGACTCGTGGACTAGGCAGATTTAACTGCTGAACCACGTAAAAAATCGTGCTTTATATTGTCATATTTTAATTGGCCATTACTAATAATTGTTTACGTGCTCTTCTTTCACTGTTGACGAAAAACGGCGTCAACAATTATTATTATTATTATTTTGCAGATTACTTGTGCCTAGTCCGAGCCTTGGGATAAGATTATTAACAGAAGATCACGCTATAGCCTGGCTTTTGGGTATTGTTTTTAAGTTTTTTTATTATTGATTAAGTGTTAAATTAAGTTTTCAATTGTGTAATTGGTTATTTTATATTGAGTTGAATTATGTTTTTTTAGGTTAGATTTGTATATTTGTTAATTTAATTATATTTGTATTTTTTAGGGATAGATATAAAAATATATTTATTAATTTAATTTAATTAAATATTATGTTATAAAAAATGCATATGATAGGTTTATATATTAGATGATATATTTTTTTTGATTAATATATGTATGTTTATTTTTTATGTGTATATGTATATAAATATAAATACGTATGTATATGTATATAAATGTGAATATTTTATATGATTTAATGTGGATATGAATATTAGAATTTAATAAAAAAATAGTTTATTAGGTTAGATAAATCTAATTAAATGTTTATAATATGATTTATGTTGTTGATATGAGATTTAAATCTTTATATTCAATTATATATATGTTCTGGGACTGGTTTTGTATATTTTATTTAGATTTTAATTTTTGGGATAGGTTAGATTATAATCGTTATGCTGCTGAAATTTTAGTAGATTTTAATGTAATTAATAAAAAATTTATAAAGTAATAAAAAGTAGAATAAAAATTTATAATAAAGTATTTTATAGTCAATTTTACTCTTGAAATTTTATTAAAATAAAAAGTAGAAAATAAATTAATAATTTGATGATTATTAAATAAATTAAAATAATAATCTTTAATGGTAAATTAATAATATTATAATTAAATATTTGTTTATTTAATGAATTTGATAATATATTCATAAAATTTGATAATATACATTCATAAGATTCAATAAAATTTCACAATTTACTTGAAAAAATTAGTGTTTTGGTGATAAAAAAAATTATTAGCAAATGAAGGTAGTTTTTTATGATTATCACATTGTGATAATTTATATTCCACTTGAAACAATTATGACTATTGACAAGAGTTGGATAACTAATAGACGACGTAACTCTGATGAGTTTTGGAATGGTCTTCAAGTATTTATACAAATGGGCAAGAATCATGTGAATGCTTCGGGAGAAGTCAAATGCCCATGTGTTCAGTGTGTCAATATGCTGAATTAGAAATTAGATGTGGTGGAGGTTCACATACACAGATATGGATTTCTGCAGCGATACGTGAAGTGAACCTACCACAGTGAAGTTGATACGCCTCCAGTAGTGGACGACGGGGCTCCAGTGACTGATGAGATGATTGAAATCATCAATGATGTTATTGGTGAACAAGACCCTAATGAAGAAGACGTAAATGAAGGAATTTCAGATGGTGGCGGCAATAGTGCGGAGAATCAGTTTGATGACCTATTTCAAGATGTTGAAGCTGAGTTATACCCTGGTTGTACTTGGTTGTCTTCCTTGGACTTCTTGACGAAGATGATGCACATGAAGGTTATAAATAAATGGACAAATAGTTCCTTTGATGAACTTTTGAAGTTTATGAAATTTGCATTCCCGAAGGAGAATAAGATTTCGACTTCATTCTACGAGTCTAAGAAAAAAATGACGAAGTTAGGGTAGGTTATCAATCAATTCATGCTTGCAAGTACGACTATTGTTTGTTTTGGAAGGAGAATTCCCAAAAACAGAGTTGTTCTGTATGTGGTGAGAGCCGATGGGCTGACAAAGACACAAGGGGGAAAAAAGTCACCCACAAAGTGTTGCGGTACTTCCCTTTGACTCCTAGGCTGAAGCGTCTTTATGGTTCAAGGCATACATCAAATGATATGACCTGGCATAGTACGGGACGGTCGAAAGGAGATGGTGTGATGCACCATCCTGTTGATGGGGGTGCTTGGAAACAATTTGATTCAAGATATCCTGATTTTTCTAAGGAACCCAGAAACGTTCGATTGGGTTTGGCTGCTGATGGTTTTAATCCATTTGGTAACATGTGTCTATCTTACAGCATGTGGGCAGTAATATTCTGCACGTACAATATGCCTCCTTGGTTGTGCATGAAAGAGTCATCATTCATGCCGACCTTATTGATTCTCGGTCTGAAATCACTTGGGAAGGACATGGATGTCTTTTTGAGGCCTGTGGTAGACGAATTGAAGGAGTTGTGGGATAAAGGAGTTCAAACCAGAGACGCCACAATGATCAGTGTATTTGGAATGCGTGCAACACTATTATGGACGATCAATGATTTTCCGGCCCATAGTAGTTTATCTGGTTGGAGTGGCCAAGGATATATGGCATGTCCTTCATGCAACGGAGACACTCCTTCATGTCGGGTAATTGGGAAGATGGCTTATGTTGCTCATAGAAGATTCTTATCTTCTACGCATAAGTGGAGGAAGAGTCACTTGTTTGATGGGAATTATGAAAAATGATGTTTTCCAAGAAAATCTAGTAGTCAAGACATACTCGAACAATTAGCGCATGTTCCAGATCATTTTCTTGGTAAACATGTCAGTTTCGGGGGTATGAAAAGAAAGCGAGATTCAAAAGAGCTTAATTGGAGTAAAAAAAAGTATTTTCTTTGAACTTGATTACTGGTCCGAACTTGAACTGAAGCACAATTTAGATGTGATGTATATAGAGAAAAATATTTTCGACAATTTACTCTGTACTTTTCTTATGAATGAGAAATCTAAAGACACCACCAACGCACGAGTAGACTTGAAGAATTGGGGTATCCGAGAAGAGTTTCACCTCAAGGAAGATGGTACGAAGTTGATCAAACCACATCCTATGTACTCTTTCACACCGGATAATAGACAGCTTTTTAGTCAGTTCGTAAAAAGATTTAGACTTCCTGATGGCTTCGGTTCAAATTTCTCTAAGAAAGTAACTGACAATGATGACAACATTGTTGGGTTGAAATCTCATGATTGTCACATTCTTATGCAACGTCTGTTGCCGGTAGGAGTTCGAGGATACTTGGATAAGTCTATTTTGAAGACAATCATTGAGCTTTGCAATTTATTTAAGCAAATTTGTGCTCGTACATTGGTTGTTAAAGACATGGAGAATGCAGAAGATCAAGTGATACGAATTTTGTGCAAGTTGGAGTTAATTTTTCCTCTAGCCTTTTTTAACATAACGATTCATTTAATTCTTCATTTACTGCAAAAAGCTATCCTCGGAGGACCAGTTTACATGAGGTGGATGTCTCCGTTTCAGCGATATATGAAGAAGTTGAAAAATTATGTCAGGAATAAGGCACGCCCTGAAGGTTCAATAGCGGAGGGTTATGTTGCTGATGAAGCTTTGATTTTTTGTTTGCAATATCTTCAGGGCGTACAGACTAAATTTAATCGTTCGGAAAGAAATGCGGATATTGTTATTCCTAAAAGGCAGTTGTCAATTTTTTAATCACAATGTCGTCCAAGTAGCAAAAAGAAAATCATATCCCTTGACTATCTTCATCGAAAAGAAGGGGAGTGATTTGTACTCAACAATTGCCTTGAAATCCAACCATTATGGAGTAAGTAGCTCAACACATATATGAATTCATTAAATTTAATTCATAGCAAACTGTTATCTTACCTTAATCCTTGTGCTATATAGTGAATGCCTTCGAGAAAATTCAATCATAAATATTCAAAAAGATTTTCCTAGTTGGTCTAAGTTGAAGGTAAATTATCGAAACTGTAGAAGTCTTATGAAATTTGTATCGATTAATACTCATCTCATTGTGTTTTCTTTTTTTGTGTCATACTCTATAGATGGGTCGTTTGCGACAAGTACAATCAACTGAGTGTACTGATGAATTATTTGCTTTAGCAAACGGGTCCAATCAGAATGAATACTCCTACACAGCTTGCATTGTTAACAGTGTGTAGTTTTTGGTCCATAGTCGTGACGAAAGACGTACCACTCAAAATAGTGGAGTTTCGGTGCCAGGATCTGATGGTTTCACTTTCTATGGCCAACTTGAGGAGATTTTAGAGTTATGTTATTCCCATGGTTACTCAGTAGTATTGTTTCAATGCAAATGGTTCAACACCGATGTAAGCAAGGGTCGAAATATGACTGAGAATAATATAACTAGTATCATGATTAGTTCTGAATGGTGCAAGAACGATCATTTTATTCTTGCCACTCAAGCAAAACAAGTTTTCTACTTGAAAGATCCTTCAAGAAACAAAAATTGGAAGGTAGTAGAAGAAGTCAATCATCAAAAGATCTGGGGTTATCCAAGTATTGATGATGATAACGAGGTTGATGTCGTGCATCATAGCACTTCATCAAATTTTGTACTCACTGTGGAATTAGGAGAGTTGTAGATTATGCATTTGGATTGACCTGGTCACACCAGCATAATTGGGGAAACATCCCGATCTGTTCCGGATGTGGATGATGATGAAGAAATTAGTGAAGATGATTTAGAAAGTTTAGATGATGATGTAGGAATCAACATTGATGAGAATTAATATTTTCTTATGCATATTCATATTTGTATGTTTAATGTGTATGTTTTAATTTCAAGACTTTTCAATCAATATATGACTTTGCTCAACAATGTTTGTTTTTCAATAGTTTCAAATGCATTACCGAAATTATATAACTGATTTTAAGTTAATAACTATTTAAAATGCAAAGATGTGTCTGCTACTGTTGCTCGTTCTCATGGTGGTGATGAAGCGGATCCTCCTCCTCCAGATCCCACGCGAGTTCCTACTTCTTATTAGACAAGTAATATACTATAATTACTCTATCTTTTATCAATAAATGACAAATTGTTATTATTTATTCAATTTAATTGTATTGTTTAATTAACATATGCAGCGACTCCCGAAAAAAGAAGAGGTCGGCCTCGATCCAAAAATTTGCAACAGCTCGTCAATGACAATAAAGGTTTGTTGGCTCTAAAATTTGATATGAAGGAGGGAACCTACAAATCAGTTGGTGATTTTGGGACATTATTCACGAGACTTATTGGTAACCTTATTGGTCACCATGTCCCCTTATATTATGACTCGTGGCAGAGTGTTTCGGATGAGCACAAGATAGGATTGATGCAAAAGCTTGAGGTAAATTTATCAATTTATTCACATGTAATATTTTTTATATAATTTAAAAAATCTCACCATTTTTTTGAAGGAATTTTTCATTCTTCCCCGAGCTCTCCCTGAGTAGCGACTGATAGAGACTGGGATTGAGCGAGAGTTTCAAGATCACTATAAGGATAGAAAAGGTCGCAAGAAAAGACACTTCGATGAACATAGAGGGTGTGATGATATCAAGACAGCCAGAAAGAATCCATTGGAAGACATGGACAATGAGATTTGGTTGACCTTTTCACCACTCCACAGTTCATGGCACGCTCAAAGGAAAATGCTGCAAACAAAGCAAAACAGAAGTATCCAAGTCTCCATGGATCATCTTCTTATGCTTTAGCTCGATTTAAGAAGGTAAATAAAAATATATAGATAATTTGAAATATTTTAATTTATCTTAATAATAATTTCAATAATTAAATGATATTTTGTTAAATTTTGTTTTCTAAAGATGAATCTTCAAACTAAGGAACTACCCAGCATTATCGATACGTTCCATGACATGCACAATCATCCGACATGTGGGTGGGTGAACACGAATGCTAAGGATGCATATGTAAGTAACTTTCTAAGTTTTGTATATATGTATATTATTCAATTATATTATGTATTAATTGTCTTGTTTCTAAACTGCAGGATGCTTTGCAAGAAGAAGTCCAGACACAATCCCTATCCCAATCTCAATCTAAATCTTAGTAGGAAGTGCCACTGTCAATAAGACACAATTCTTCTAAAAGGTACTTGGTCAATGTCGTGGCCACAACTAAGGTATTGGACGCAAGTTGAAGGGCACTAGTACCTTTGCCTCAAGTGCCACTGGATCCTCTTCACAATCAGAGGCATCACCGTTTCTGTCCACCACAGTTGGCCCTCCAACGGTACCACCTGAGGCTTTCTAGTCCATGATTCAACACTTCACTCAAGCCTTTATGAACCAGAACAACAACTTCTAGCAAATGCAACAATTTTTGCAAGCAACAAATCCGAACATCCAAGCTCCACAATTTCAGCCTGTCAACTTGGACATGAATATGATACAGTCCATAATGGCAAGCTTTCAACCACAACAGCCACAACAGTAACAACCACAACCACAACCACCAAAACAACATGACAATAATAACTTTGGAATTGATTTTGATGACATTTAGTTTTATTATATTATTATTTTGAACTTATTAATATGTTGTGTTGTTTTTTTTTAGTTTTGGTGACAATACTACTTGTAATGTCCCAAATTCTCTAATGTGGCTTAATGCCTGGATTAGGGGGCCAGAAGGGCCATAACTGATTTAATATGCAATTATGTGATTATATGCATGATTATGTGAGTTATATCATTATATGATGATAATTGCATGCATGTGGGCCCACTTCTTATTAGAATGACATTTTCATAACTTTGGCCCGTTAAGGGCATAATTGTATATTTATGCACATGTTTATGATTTATAGGTGAGACCACATTATTATGTGGATATGTTTGAGCTGTTTGGCATGAGACGATCCTAGGATGCAAGTTAGCAGTTTTGTCATTACGGGGTCAATTACCGGGATATTGGGTAATGAGAATGATAATTTGACGATATATTGAGAGTTAGTGAGATCAGGAGGAAATTTTGGGAATTTTGACTATTTACCCCCGGGGGTATTTTGGGACCTCGAGCATTAGGATTTATGTGAGGTTACTTAAGCTTGAAGTAACTTGTCAGAAGGAAAATACATTCAAACACTTTTTCTCTTTCTCCCGTTATCTCTTTTTATTGTTCGTCGCATTTTCGAATGAAACTTGAGTTTTAGGAGTCGAATTCAAGCAAGGATCGAGTTATAGCGATTCTAGGGAAGATTAGAAGCTTATTAACTGGAGGATTTATAGAAAAATGACTCAATCAGAGGTAATCCAAGCTTTAAGTTTTGAGTTTTCAAGTTTCTAAGTTTTGAATTGGATTCTATGCTTTGATGAGTTTTTGAGTTGTTTAAAGCTTGAGTTTTGATGGTTTTGGGCCATTGGGATGTTTGGTAACTTTGTTTTGGGATTTGGATATGTTTGGATAGGGTTATGGAGTGATTTAAAAGGGGAAAATGAAGGTTTTTGGCTGAGTTACAGGTGGGGCCACGACCCTGTTCTTGGGCGTCGCGGCCCAAGCTTAGTGAAGAAGAGAGGAGAGGCTGATGGGCGTTGGGATCGCGGTGCCTAGGAGGCAGGCTACGGCGCGAGGTTCAGGCTGAATGTAGTTGGCACCTTTATTTGGAGGTTGGCCGCAGCTCAAGGGTATGGGGCCGCGGCGCTTAAGGACAGATTGGGCCAAAATTGTGTTTTAATCGTGGGAACTCAAACCTAAGGCCTCGAGATCGTTCCTACTACCCAATTTAGTAGGATTCGACATCCCGGAGGCTAGGTCTTGGTCTAGCAACCTTCTATTACTTATTTTATTGATGGAATTTCATATTTGGTTATGATTAGGTGATTGCTAAGGGGCCTAAGGACAGATCGTTCTCAAGGGTCGTTCTTTTATTATTTCACGCTCGAACCAGAGGTAAGAAAACTGCACCCAATATGTGACATGCATGATTATTGATGAGGCATTTTGAGTGCATTAATTATGGACATTGGTTGCATTATAAATGTCTGGAAGCTTTGCTTATTTGTGAATGACATTGACTTATTAGTCAGAAACAACATTGATGTTTAGTATTGGTCATGAAGTTCTGACTTATCAGTCATGATCGGCAGTCGTACTTAGCATTGGTTGTATGATATTGGCTTATGAGTCAAGAGTGGCATTAGCGTATTTAACGCAGGCCGAAATGATTAGATCTAATCAACATGAGCATTAAATGCTTGACCGACCTACTGGTCGAAGAAAACTAAAGCACTTGTCTAGTCTAAAGGCTAGTTACTTAGAGCCAGGGATAAAAGGCTTAGGTGATTGAATCATCACATGGCTTAGGGCACGGGATTCTAGCGAGACTTATTAGTCATCTACCCTAGAGAGAGACTTATTAGTCATCTACCCCAGAGAGACTTATTAGTCATCTATTCAGAGAGACTTATTACTCATCTATTCAGAGAGACCTATTAGTCATCTACCCGAGAGAGAGACGTATTAGTCATCTATTTAGGGTGTTGGTCCCTAGAACGACTTAATAGTCAACATTCCAGGGCGCAGGACCCCAGAACGATTACATGATCATTTATTCATATTGTATACATACAGTAATAAGTTTTCTTGCTGAGTCTTAGCTCACGGGTACTATGTGGTGCATGTAAAGGGAAAGAAAAGCTCACCCAGCCTTGAGTGGAGAGCTTAGGTGGCGATGTGTACATATGTGGCCGCTTGACCACCACGGCCAAGGTGTTTTTCTGAGGAACTAGGGCTTAACCCTATTTTTGCCGCTTAGGTCGACGGGTTGTAAGTTTTATACTATAATGACCATTTTGGATTGTAAATAAATTTGTAAACACTTTTATGGGCCCATGTATAGTTTAACATTTTTATTAAAATATATCCATTCTTTTTGGCCGAGATTTTCACCTTGGCCTGTTAATATCACCTGATTGCACATTTACAACCTAATGACTCGTTTAGTGAGTTAAGCACTATTTAAAGTACAGAGTGTGACGGTCTTGGGCTATCCAGGGCGTTACAACTTGGTATCAGAGTGTGCCAAGGTTTAGGGTTCCTGTAGACTGGATGGGCATGTACACTCGCCACTAAAGACAAGATCGACTCATGTTTTGGTAACTATTTATGTGGTTATGTGTTTACCTGCTTAAATAGAATATAAATTCTTTACTTGCATGCATGGGATACATTAATAGGACTGGCCCTTGACTGCTGCATGATGAGCAAGAACGTGCTTATTAGCACTGATATTGCTAGAACATGCTTATTAGTATTGTTAATTGTTGATTGCTAAATGTTAATTTCTATGATCATGAATCTATATGTTTGTTAGTATGATTGTGGAACATGGATGAGTATCTGCGTGATCTTGGACTGTGAGGCGAAAAGATGTTTACTTATTGTTGACGCAGTTTTTTGCCAACAGTGTATCAAAAAATAATAAGGCAGATTAGTGCTTAATGATAAACCATAATGAAAAATAAACACAATTCACTCAAGAACACAGAACTTTTACGTGGTTCAGTGGTTAAAATCCACCTAGTCCCCGAGTCAATATTATTATTGTTTTTCTCTCTATTTTTGTAGAGTTTTGGTATTACAGAATAATGGTCCCCTTTCCTGTCCAATATTCCTGTATTTTTATAGGGGAATTCCATGGACAGATTTGGGTAACCGCGTGAGTCAATCACACATTTACATAATGTCTACATTTAATAGAAATAATTCCCATTTATATTGGGGCATGATTTGATAACAGGATAACAGGTTCCTGTTATCTCGAATAATAAATATGACAGCTTGGTCATAAATAAACATGTAAACAAATCCCGAGTCTTTAGGGAACCCAGAGTATGCAATATTCTTGAATTACCACGAGCTAGATATCTCCCCCAAGCTCGTGCTTCGATAGCTATTCGATTTTGAGCTCGTGCTTCACAGCCATCATATCCTTAGTTCGGGATAAACTCAGGACGCCTAACACCACATATGACCACTATGAATCTCGAGTTGCTCACATGGATAATAAGCAGATATTATTCCCATTGGTTATTTCTCTGTGTATTTATCTGCCAGCTGTACCCGAGCTGAGTGAATGAACTCGTGCTAAAATCAAAGTACAACATTTTCCCCCCAAGCTCCTGCTCGTGTATGATGTCGTCATTTTCTGACCTACACAGTAGGGGCTTTTAGACTTCTGCTACATAAAAACATGCCTGTCGACTACTTGAGTACTGGACACGTGGTGTACTACAATTGGCGTCTGTTTGGGTTTCGAGGACTGCAATAATTGTCTTGTCAACTTTTTGCCGCCATTTGGTCTATTTATTCTTGGCCCTTGGATTTTGAACTAACCCAATTGGATGGCCTAGATTAATTTCCATAATTTACGTATAAATGGGATGGCCAAATTTCAAACCTCACCACCTTTGCATTTAAAAATTCCCCTTCTAAACTTCCAAGCTTCCCTTCTTTCCCAGAATCCTCAAAACTGTTCATCGTGCCCAGACATTCAGAAGCTTTCTAAGAGCTTCCCATTGCTGAGTCTACTCCCTCTAATCAGCGAACGTATTTTCCTGTAAGTATCTCATCCCTTGGTTTGAACAGTTTTTCCTCTTTTTTTTTCAATGGAGTTTCTGTTCTTAACTATGTTCATCCACAACACACATTGTAGTGACTATTAGGCTATTTCTAAATGTTCATAGGGAATAGGTTTCGATTTAGGTTCAATGGGCGAGTCCAAATATGTTTTAGCAAGAAGACCCATAAAATTGGGAAATTTCTGGGTAAATCTGGGTAACCCTAATGGTGAATTGATTTAAAGAATACCCATTCGGGGTAAAGAAAATGAAGGGTCTTCAGGTTTAAAACCAGATAGCTTAGGGGTTATGTTTTCTTGGGTGGTTTTGCACTAAATTGCTTCCTAAGGAAAATAGGGATCTAAAA
The DNA here is from genome assembly GCF_963169125.1 of Humulus lupulus. Classification (NCBI taxonomy): domain Eukaryota; kingdom Viridiplantae; phylum Streptophyta; class Magnoliopsida; order Rosales; family Cannabaceae; genus Humulus; species Humulus lupulus. The sequence continues at coordinate 248,576,275 of NC_084794.1, forward strand.
TTTCTGACACGCGGATCCCTAAATATCAGGGGACTGTTAGGAAACCGAGGCGCATAACTTAGGATATCGCGTGGCATCATGCGATGGGGCTAAGGATAACTTTAGCTCGTTTAACCAAAATAAACATGTTTTGTCCTCCGCACTCTCATGTCATAGTTATAGATCATCTTAGGTTGCCTACTAACTAGGCCGCTTTGTCATCAGGCGATCTGATGGTCCTCTGAAGAAGAATGCTTCGAAGAAGAATGCCTCGAGCTCTTCCTCTCAACACAAGAACAAGGGGAAGCAGGTCGCCTCCGATTCTCCCATCCCACACTTTGGTCCAGTGGTGGAGAAAGAGCTCGTTATCGACCCCAATGATTATTCCGAGGCAGAGCGTATAGTCTCGAAAATCACAACTTAAGGGAAGCTCAACAAAATCCTGTTGAGTCACAACATAGAAGTAGGATCCGGAAGCCTTCTCGCCCGACTTGCGTTTAAGGGGGAACGAAGCTGTGCCCCTTTCTAGGATGATTACGCAACCTAGAGCTACGAGCATATGAAGGCTGGCGTGTTCCTTCCTTTGGACCAGTACTTCGCGGACTTCTTGAACTATGTGAAACTGGCTCCATTCCAGCTCCCCCCAAACTCCTACAGGCTTATGGCGGGGCTGAAGTATCTGTTCTTGAAACACGAGTGGGAGGTCCCCACCCCGGCAGACATACTATACTTCTTCTGCCTCAAGGCTAGCCCTGATCAGAGAGGGCGAGGTGACGGATTTTATTACCTCACACATTTTCCCAACTCCGCCCCCATCATTGAGCTTCCCAGTCATCCAAACGACTATAAAGATCTATTCTTTATGTCGAATGGATGCAAGAACTGCAAACACCGGTCCTTCAACCATCCTTGTAAGTCTTCCATCCTTGTAAATCCAGCTCGTGAATTTTTGTTCCTTTAAAGTATTTTTTTTGTACATGTCTTAATTGAATTTGTTTCTCGTACAACCATATTTGCAAGGAAGGAAAAGTTTGTGACTCTCGGGGATCAGTATGAAAAGCTGTCCAGACTTCCCCCCAGTGAAAAGGACTATCGCCAGGTCGTGAATGACGTCATGATGCTGGCCTGTAAGTTGATTATGCAGGGTCAAACACTGGCCTTGAGGACCCAGGCTCCTCTTCCAGTGATTCCCGGGCCCCTCCTCTCAAGAGGCCTTGCCAGTCACTGAGGACGAGGAGGAGGAAGTGGACAAGGTGACTCTCGTGCAAAAAAGGCGGGCCCCAAAGCAGACCAGAGACCTGATCCTGACCGAGCTGCTTCTGGGGCAGCAGCCGTCCCTTCCGGCCAAGGTAACCCATACCTTTTTAGGGAATTAGATCGGGTTGCTGCCGACTTCAGGTTAATTTGTTATAACCCAAATCAAGTCATTAGTCGACATCCTTCCAACCTAGATCTAAATGTAACCCTTCTCCAGTGCATAGACCACCTAGTGGTACGCTACGACAATAGCTACCCTAGGGGCACAATAGTAGTTGATAACACCTTAAACTTTAGATATGCCATTTTTGAGGAATATGGGACAAACCGTACGGCCTGGCCTTCTTTGCTCTAGGGTGCATTTGCCCCTGGGTTCAGACAATACGTAGACGAATCCAGCCCCGAGGAAGAACCTGAACCCCATAAGATCCAAGAAATATTAACTTTAGACTCCCCTTCTCCTCCATTAAATCGAGGGTCGGAGGTTGTGCCTATCTCGATCAAAACACCCGAGCTGGTGATAATAGACTCCTCCCCCAGCTCGGAGGGTAGGATCTTTGTTTTCTCTTTCTTTATAAATGTTTTTGACACAACTTTTTGTGAACTAACTCCCTTTGTTCTTTATAGGTGAAGAGATGGAACAACTAGGAGCTCCCAACCTGCGAACTTCCTTTCAAACCAAGAAAATCGGCATAACCCCCATTGTGAAGAGGCTTCGGGTGGCGAAGAAGGCCACCCCTTCAACGGGGAGTACCTCAAAATCCCTTGCCAAGGGTAAGGACACAGGCTCAGCTTGGGAACCAGCTCCGGTGACTTCTGTCACTATTGGTCAGGTTCCCCCTCCCCCACCTCGATTCATGCCTCCTCAAGTAATACAAACTGAGGCCCCCACTGTCAGAATACCAGTCGATCCTCAGGACCTATAAAAGATCCCTGAAGCTTTTCAGGGTATCATATACGAGACCGCGACTCATATGGTGGGTCACACTTATAAAGCCAGCGCGAGGGACCTGAGGACCATTGAAGAGCGCAGTCCCGATTACGTCCTTGAGTCCGCCATGGGGATGAATCTCACCGTGAGTTCCTTTCCCATACTTGGTGGTGAAATTGTTTTGTTATTTTTTTTTACTGTGCTCACCTTATATTTTTTACTTGTTCTGTTATTTTGTAGTCCATCCTGGCCTAATACCGCAACATAGCTCATGTTAGGGACAGAAATGAAGAGCTCCGGGCTGAGCTAGATGTTGCCAAGGAAGGTGAGCAGGCTGCCAAAGCTGCCCTGACAAATGCTCAGAAGAATGAGCGGCTGCCCAGGCTGCTCTCACCTCTTCCCAGGAAAGCGAGCAGGCCGCGAAGACCGCACTATCTGCCTCCCAAGCTCAAACCACCGAGGCAAATCATCTCATTGAACGTCTTCAGGTCAAGATTGGTGAGTTCAAGGAAAAATTACTCGAGGCTAAAGCTAAAGCCAAGGAGGAAAAGGTGGCATCTTCATCAGCCATGGAGGAGATGTTATACCATTGCTAGGCCTTCAATCAGGATGGGAACTTCTCTTTTATGGAGCCCGGGTTGTGGGATCCGTACCTTGCTAAATTCAAGGCCCGAATCTTGCAAGAACCGTCAGAGACTGGTGAGGCATCCGGACTGGCGGAGGGAGACGGTGAGGAGGTCACTTCTGCGGGGTAAGCTGATGGAGCCCAATGATCTCTTTTTTTAGTTTTCTTTATAATTGTCTATCAGTTTTTTGATATTAAATAATTGCCTCCGAGCTTAGTTCGAGGTTTTTTTTTTCCTAAATGTGATAATATATTTGTTTGTCTTATATTAATATATATATATATCTAACTTTTGATCCATTCGTCTTTTCTTTATTAACTTCTCATGCTTATGAATCCTTAGATTCTTGTACATTTGAGATTTTAGGAATCGACTTTTAGATCAAGATAGATTTTATCAAACTTGGTTATGTCCAAGTTTTGTTTGCTTATCTGTATCATACCTGGAATCAGGCCTCGAACCTGGTTATATCCAAGGTTTTTAATAATTTAAACTTAGTTCGCGCTAGGTTTATTGATAACTTGAGCTTTAAAAAGCCCTTTAATCGGTTTTTCCAAACTTCTAAGTTTCGCATCTGGTTACGTCCAGGGTTTTAAATGATTTAAACTTAGCTCGTGCTAGGTTTATTGAACACTCGAGCTTTAAAAAGCCATTGAATAATCAATTTTTCCAAGATTCTAAGTTTTTTAATCTTATCGAGCAGACTTAATTTTGCCAACCCCCCAAGTAACCAGAATGTATAAACATTCTTGGTTGCTTCTACAAATATGAGAACACGAGCTAATACAACACTAAGAAATAGTTATTGAACAATCCATTTATTATCTAATCAGTTCAGCTTGTATAACTAAGCCTTACATGGATGGTGGTACTTATTGATAATACTTTTTCAAATGTAGAGCATTCCAAGTTTGTGGGACTACCTCCTTATTCAACCGAGCTATCTTGAAAGTTCCCTCACGCAAAACCTCAACGACCTGATATGGTCCCTCCTAGTTTGGGCCTAATACACCATCCTTGGGGTCCTTATTTGCCAAAAAGATCCTTTGGAGTACAGGTTGCCTAACCCACCCTTGACTTTTGAATTGAAATAGCGAGTGATCTTTTGTTGATAATGGGCGAGTTGTAGTTGCGACTCCTCTCGTTTATCTTCGATCAGATCGAGGGATACGTTAAGTAATCCATTATTCTGTTCTTGATCAAACGCCCTTTGCCTGTGAGTAGTTACCATTGCTTCGATTGGAAGCATGGCCTCGCTTCCAAAAGTCAGGGAAAAAGGAGTATGCCCCGTGGAGGTCCTGTGAGAAGTTTGGTAGGCCCAAAGTACTTGCGGGAGTTGTTCGGGCCATAGTCCGTTGGCTTCGTCTAACCTCTTCTTCAAGCTTGCCTTAAGGGTTTTGTTTACAGCCTCGACCTGCTCGTTGGTCTACGGATATGCTATTGAGGAGAAGTTCTCAGTGATGCCATATTTTTCATAGAAGTCAGTGAAGAGATCGCTATCGAACTGTGTCCCGTTGTTTAACACGATCTTTTTAGGAAGCCCAAATCGACATATAATAATCTTCACCAGGAATTCCAGGACTCTTTTTGAAGTGATGGTTGCCAGAGGCTCGACTTTTGCCCAGTTCGTGAAATAGTCGATCGCCACTATCGCGTAACAACTCCCCCCTTTCCCATAGGTAGGGAACCTATTAGATCGATTCCCCATACCGTAAATGCCCATGGGGATGAAATCATCGTTAGCTCGACTAGAGCAGCTCAGGAAACTATGGCAAAATGCTGGCATTTTTTGTACTTCTGAACATATGAGATTGAGTATTTCATTAAAGTGGGCCAAAAATAGCCCTGCCTCAGTATCTTCAGTGCTAGGTTTTGCCCCCAGCATGATCTCCACAAAAGCCTTCGTGTATCTCTTGTAAGATGGTTTTGGCTTCCTCAGGCAGAACGCATCGTAGGAGAGGCAACGAATGACCACGTTGATACAAGGTTCCATCTACTATTACGTATCGCAGAGCTTGATAAAGTATTTTTCTTGCGTATTTTCGGTCGTCAGGTAACTTTCTTGTTGCGAGGTATTCCATTATGGGAGTCATCCAGGTCAGTCTTATGTCGATCATTTCGACCTCTATCATTTCTTCTGTCACACTCGGGCTTTCCAAGAACTCCACCGGCACTACATTCAACGTTTCAGCTTCTTTTGTGGTGGCAAGTCGTGCTAAAGTGTCAGCATTAGAATTTTGCTCACGGGGTATCTGTTCAACAGAATTGTACTCAAATTCAGACAGTTCTCCCTTTACCTTTGCTAGGTAGGCCGCCATCTTCGTACCTCGAGCTTGATATTCTTCCGATACTTGATTGACCACGAGCTGAGAATCACTATAGCATTAGATGGCTTTCACCTTGAGTTCCCTTGCCACTCTCAGCCCTGCTAGTAAGGCCTCATATTCGGCTTCATTGTTGGATGCCTCGAATCTGAATCTCAGAGCTGTATAAAATTGATGCCCTTCTGGTGAAATTAAGATGATCCCAGCTCCTAATCTGTTCTCGTTTAATGATCCGTCCACAAAGATTTTCCATAACTCCTGCACCGGCTCCTTCAAGAGCTCCTCTTGAAATCTGGTGCATTCAGCCATAAAATCAGCAAGGGCCTGACTTTTGATTGAGGTCCATGGCACGTACAATATCTCAAACTAGCTAAGTTCGAAAGCCCATTTTAAAAGACGTCCTGACGTTTTAGGTTTTTGCAAAACCTGCCTTAAAGGTTGGTCAGTCATGACGTTGATTGAATGAGACTGGAAATATGGCCGGAGCTTTCTGGAAGTCAACATCGGATAGAATGTAAGTTTCTCTATCAGTGGGTATCGTGACTCGGCTTCGAGAAGTCTCTTTCTTATATAATAAACTGGTTTCTGAGCACAGTCCTCTTCTAGAACTAATACGGCGTTGACTGCATTTTTTGTAACTGCCAAATAAAGGAACAGAGGTTCTCCAGACATGGGCTTAGATAGTACAGGGGGCTCGACCAGGTGCATTTTTAGGTCGAGGAATGCCTGTTCGCACTCCTCGGTCCACTCAAATTTCTTGTTTCCTCTGAGCAAGTTGTAGAATGGCAGACACTTGTCAGTAGATTTTGAAATGAAATGATTCAAAGCCACCACCCTTCCAGTTAGACTTTGAACTTCTTCATGCGACCTGGGCGAGGGCATTTCTAACAACGATATGATTTTCTCAGGATTCGCCTCTATCCCCCTTATGTTGACTATGAACCCCAGGAATTTTCCAAATGCCACTCCGAAAGTGCATTTTTGAGGATTCAGCTTCATGTCATACCTTCTTAATATTCCAAAACATTCTTCTAGATCAGACACATGGTTATTGGCAGCCTTTGATTTGACAAGCATGTCATCGACATACACTTCCATACTTCTCCCGATCTGATTAGCGAACATCTTGTTGACCAAACGTTGATATGTAGCCCCGACATTCTTCACCCCGAAGGGCATAACTTTATAACAATATACATTATGTTCGGTCATGAAGCTAGTATCTTCCTGATCTGCAGGATTCATAGCGATCTGGTTGTATCCAGAATATGCATGCATGAAGGACATGAGCTCGTGATCTGCTGTGGAATCTACCAACTGATCAATTCTTAGCAGTGGGAAACAATCCTTGGGACAAGCTTTATTCAGATCAGAGAAGTTGATACAAGTCCTCCATTTCCCATTTGGCTTTGGGACCAGCACGGGAATGGCGACCCAAATCAAGTATTTTGCCTCACGGATAAACCCACATTTTAATGTTATATTATTTTAAATAATATAATGTTAGATTAAATAATGTGACATAATGTGATTTTTCACACCTTGTAACATATTATTGAGAGTCACAAAAATTGGACACATGTGTGTGGCAAATGTGACATATTTTGGAGTTACAAAAAAACAAACTTGTAACTCCCAAATATTACCCAATAATGTGTAGATTTGATATTACACATTTTGATTTGAATTTCTCAAAAGCTATAAGAGATATGGCTATTAGAGATGTGATTTTAACTCCCATAATGTGTATAGAAGTTACAAAATCAAGTGGGAATGAATTTGGAACGTTTTGGCAAATTTGGAAAATTGGTTGCTGAAAAAACGACTTGGGTCGCTGCCTATGTTTTTCAGGTCGCGGCGCGAGAGGCATAAAAACATCGTGGGTCGTGGCCCATGTTTTTCAAGCCGCGGCCTGAGCGGCTGACATCATTTTTTAAACTTCGGTTTTATCCAATTTTGAACATTTCCAACATCCAAGTAACTCCCAAATCTCTATTTTAATTCCATAAACATCCAATTAATCATTGGTAATAGCCATGGGGGTTGGTGGAATTTGAAATTCAAAGGGTGTCTCAAAACTCTATAAATAGGAGCCTAATGCTCACTTGTAAGACACGCCATTTTCCATCTACAAAGCACTTGGCTGGAAAATACACCATAGAGGCTTGATAATTACAGAGAGCTATTTCCTTGAAAGATCCCTTAGTGCTTAGAGAATATGGGGAAATAAGCTTTTGGACAAAGGTTTTGAACCTTGTTCAAGTTGGTGATCCCCACTACTCTACACTTTGGTTGTGTGAGAGTTTGTTCTGTTTATTGGTTTTATTTTCATTCTTTTGATCTTGTTGATCTTATTTACTTGTACTATTATTGTTTTGAGTTTGCAATCTTCTTCTTCTACCTCTTTATATTTACTTGTATTTTGAGCAATTGAGTTGTAATGTTTATTTAATCAATTACCTTGTTTATTGTATTTTTTGCATAGAGTTGTATTTTGATTTTTTCATGTTTCTATTGAGTATAAATATATATTCTCTAACAATCAAAGCTTACTGTCCTTTTCAATGGAAGGAGAAACCATAGAGATCTTGTGAGGATCCAACTTTGAAAAGATGGTAAGATAAGGTAATGTTCTTTTTTTGTTTTCTTAGAAGATCTAATGGTTTTCATATAGTGATAGAAATCAGAAGAAGAAAATTTTATAAATGAGGTTCATTGTTTTCTAATCTCCTTAGTTTTTCAAATATAGTGGTTAGATCAGAAGATAATTCAATATGTTGAGTTTTTGTTATATGTGATTAATGTGTAAATAATCTAGTAGATTATTGGGTAATATGATATCATATTATTGAATTGTCTTATTATGAGATAATGATAAATTATTGAGATGACAATTTTATGAGTTTTACATGACATGCCTATATATTGATTTTGTGAATCAATAGAATATATCAATATGTGGATATGTGAATTATTGTATGATATTTGTGATATATTTACAATATTATTATGAGATTAACAATGCATGCTAATATGATGGATATATATTGATAAATTGTGTGAAATTTCTTTGAGACATGATTATGTTAATATATAAATGTATTTTGATATATACATGAGAATTATCATGATTATTATGGTGTGCCATATAATATGATTATTAAGGTGATAATAATATAAATATGTTTATCATATATTATTGAAATGTGATGAGTTACCATTTATTTGGTAAATAAAGAGAATTGTTTGAGAAATTAAATTTCTCATTTAAGTGTTGACCATCTCATTTTATGAGATAAGAAAATATGAACCTAAGGGGGTTACATCTTTTAATGGTTGTGTCTTGCCATTGCAAGAAAAATGGATCAAGGTGGATTCAAAAATTGTGGGATGACATATTGACTCAATAGACTTATAGTTTAGAGTGTGGTCAAATGAAATATATTTGAGAATTATTTAGTGACAATAATTCTTAAATATTCAATGAGGAGACATTTCAAAATTGGAGAAGCAATTTTGAATCTTTACACCAATGATGAATTAAAGAGAACTTTATTCATTTTGGTAAAAGATGGTGATATGTTTTGTAAATCCTATAATTGGCATTTTTATAGAAATATATTTTTCTTAAAAGATAAATTGGTTGTTTCCCTTTATTATAATTTTCGGAAATTCACTTTCCCATTTTGTGAATTTTGGATAATTATGAGCTTCCTTATTTAGCTTATATTGTCCCAATTTGTTTATAAAGGGAAGATTTATATTGCAAATATTCAGTACTTACCCAAAGTTGTTTCTGGTTTATTTGCTTATATATTTTCGTACAGCTTAAGAATTAAAAACAGGAAACTGGTTCCTTAATGTCATTAATTGCTGTTTCCTTTTTGAGCTTGTTTTTGATCCGACACAGGTCTGAGCTGTCCCCACCAAAATCGTATCTATCGGATCAACATCTTCTAAAAAAGGCAACTCTTCATCAATTAAGAATATCTTCAATTATTCTTGCATTTATTAGAAGAATTCTTTCTCAGCCTTTATGAGCACGAAAAAGGACTCTATAAATAGGGCTCTACAGGCAGTGAGAAAAGTGAACTCTTTTGTGCATTATTCGTGAGCATTATTGTAATATTTGTGAGAGTTCCTCTTTGTATTCAAGATCATAAGTATTCACATGATCTTGTAGAAATATGTGTGTTTAGTTTTTAGTGGTGAGTTTATACCATTTTCATGAGTGAATACACATTGTAATTTGAACACAACATTTGTAGTCTTCGGGAGAAGATTTTTACAAGCCTTGCGTCGGGAGGATACAAACACTCGCTGGCCATTGAAGGGAGTTCAAGTGGTGGAGCGTTTCAATCAAAATCAGATTAGTGAAGAGAAGTACAACAAAGTTGCGGCAAATCTCAAGAGGGAGTCTTGTTTTTTTTAAGTCAATATTTTGTACTTGTGATTCTTTATTAATTGGTTTTATTCTCTGGGTGTGGTCCCAAGGAGTAGGTTATCCGAAAGGGTTTCTGAACCTTGTAAAAATTCATTGTGTTCTTTATTGTTTTGCACTGTCTTTTTATTGTGTTCAGTTTCTGTCGTGACAAGTCAGGATTCTGTCCCAACAGAACTGGAATCTGTGTAAACAGTTAATTACCATTCCGCACTTTAATTAATTCAAATGGTTTAATTAATTTGGTAATTACTAAAAACGGAATTTCATGTTTGAATTAATCTCAACGAGGAGATAATTTTAAACAAAAGAAATCAAAGTGTTTAAATAAATCAATGAGGGTTTATTTTCTTTGATTTAAAGTGAATTAAAATTGACATCTTCATTTTGATTTTGATGAGAAAAACAATGGATGTCAAATTGGTGTTTTCAAAAGAATCTCAAAGAGACTCTTAAGAAATACACAAAAGTTGTTTAAGTGATTTTGAGATATTTAGACAACTAAAATTGAAAATTTGTGATTATTTGTTTGAGAAATTCTCACATTACATTTGTGTTCACATTTTTATTTTGTGAAATACATAAAAGAAAGAAACTAAGTGAAAGTTGTTTTGAAAGAAATGTGCATTGCTTTAGAAAGCAAATAAATCAAGATAAAACATTGAGGTTTTTATCTTGATCTATTGAGAGTTTATCATGTGTCTTAGAGGACTCATGATGAACTTTGAGAATTATAAGTCTAGATTTATCTTGGAGGATAAAGGACTTAATAGAAATGAATAGATTTCTATTTTAAAAAAAATGATATTTTATTATCACTATGGGAGAAATGTGGGGGCGATGCTCCAAAGTTAATCAATTTATTTTGTTGATAATAATTGATTAATTTAGTCATCCTATCAAATAGGTAATTTGGAATTCCACATTCTAAATCATATTGGCTATATGTGTATTGAATGAACAAATCTAGACATGCTTGGTGTCTAAAGTTATTGTTTTGTAATATTTTGATTCAAGAAGGAATCAATTTAAAACATAAAGGAGAATTCTAAAAATAAATAGGTTTCTAGAATTAATATTCAAATGTTTATCTTGGATATTAAGCTATAAATAGTGGGGGTGTTGACTATGGTCAAAATCACTATTTTAAAGAGATAACTATTTTAATCAAACTATGGCTAGCAACAAATTTTGAATAAAATAATGAGAGTGTCTAAGTATGCATACATGAGAAAAGAAATGATTCAAATGGAATCATTTCTACATCTCAAGGGATGGGACTTAGACTCCCTAAAGAGATTCACAGTTGATGGTAATTTATCTTAATACTAGTAATCAAACTAGTATTATGTTCAATAGGTAATAACAAGTCAATCAAGTGAATAGTAGTAGTACTCAAAATTTTGTCCCATCTAAGATATGAGTACTAGAGTGTTACCAAAATGAGGGTTAAAACCGAAAGGTTTTTTAATAGAACTCAGTCTTGAAAAGACAAGTATTTTAGGGTAACAAAATACTGTAAAAGTTCTACCTATATAGACCTAGGGGTGGTGCCGCCCCTCATGAGAATTGGGAGTCATTCTCAAGAAAAGTTTAGGAATGGAATGTGCACATGGCCATTAACGGTGCAAAAGCGAGACAATGATGTCTCAAGTGAACATAGCAAAGGTGTGTGTGTTATCACCAGTTTGTTATCAAGGGATAGTGGTTCAATGCTTCGGCAACCAAAATTTCAACAAGCTTTGTGATAATTACACTAAGGTAAAATTCAAGTTGAAAGACATTTTACTTTATGCACCAATACAAATGTTTCTATAGAGAGTCATTATTTAATCAAGTGGGGGAATCTTATATTTAAATATAATGTTTTGATTGATTAAATAAGTGTAACAAAAAGTGATTATTTAATCTAAGTGGGGGAATGTTGTATTATTTTAAATAATATAATGTTAGATTAAATAATGTGACATAATGTGATTTTTCACACCTTGTTACATATTATTGAGAGTCACAAAAATTGGACACATGTGTGTGGCAAATGTGACATATTTTGGAGTTAAAAAAAAACAAACTTGTAACTCCCAAATATTACCCAATAATGTGTAGATTTGATATTACACATTTTGATTTGAATTTCTCAAAAGCCATAAGAGATATGGCTGTTAGAGATGTGATTTTAACTCCCATAATGTGTATGGAAGTTACAGAATCAAGTGGGAATGAATTTGGAACGTTTTGGAAAATTTGGAAAATTGGTTGCTGAAAAAATGACTTGGGTCGCTGCCTATGTTTTTCAGGCCACGGCCCGAGAGGCATAAAAACATCATGGGTCGCGGCCCATGTTTTTCAGGCTGCGGCCTGAGCGGCTGACATCATTTTCCAAACTTCGGTTTTATCCAATTTTAAACGTTTCCAATATCCAAGTAACTCCCAAATCTCTATTTTAATTCCATAACATCCAATTAATCATTGGTAACAGCCATGGGGGTTGGTGGAATTTGAAATTCAAAGGGTGTCTCAAAACTCTATAAATAGGAGCTTAATGCTCACTTGTAAGACACACCATTTTCCATCTTTAAAGCACTTGGCTGGAAAATACACCATAGAGGCTTGATAATTCCAGAGATTTATTTCCATGAGAGATCCCTTAGTGCTTAGAGGATAGGGGGAAATAAGCTTTTGGACAAAGGTTTTGAACCTTGTTCAAGTTGGTGATCCCCACTACTCTACACTTTGGTTGTGTGAGAGTTTGTTCTTTTTATTGGTTTTATTTTCATTCTTTTGATCTTGTTGATCTTATTTACTTGTACTATTATTGTTTTGAGTTTGTAATTGTGACGCCCCATGTCACTATGGTTGCTTTCTGGAATGACGACTGACCTTACAAACCAACACGAGTCTTTCCAGCGTGCTTTGTCCTCACTCACATGCTTCCTAGGAAAACTTCCTAAGAGGTCACCCATCCCTAGATTACCCCAGGTCAAGCACGCTTAAAGTTGGAGTTCTCAAGTGATGGACTACCAAAAAGAAGATGCATCTTGTTGATATAGGTAGTACCCATCAATCCATTTAAGCCATCTTCAACTGTGTAGTCCCATACCTACACAGTCTTAGAATCATCACACTTGACCTTCCCCCAGGCGGTGTGGGATTGCACAGCTTACCCGCTCTTTCCCCTTACGGATCACGGGATTATGACTGTCATAATCACCCCCCCTTACGGGCCCGACGTCCCCGTCGGCCACACTTTCGGCTGGGTCAAGGCTCTGGTACCATTTGTGACGCCCCACGTCACTATGGCTGCTTTATGGAATGACGACTGACCCTACAAACCAACACGAGTCTTTCCAGCGTGCTTTGTCCTCACTCACATGCTTCCTAGGAAAACTTCCCAGGAGGTCACCCATCCCTAGATTACCTCAGGTCAAGCACGCTTAACTTTGGAGTTCTCAAGTGATGGGCTACCGAAAAGAAGATGCATCTTGTTGATATAGGTAGTACCCATCAATCCATTTAAGCCCTCTTCAACTGTGTAGTCCCATACCTACACAGTCTTAGAATCATCACACTTGACCTTCCCCAGACGGTGTGGGGTTGCACAACTTACCCGATCTTTCCCCTTATGGATCACGGGAATATGATTGTCACAGTAATCTTCTTCTTCTACCTCTTTATATTTACTTGTATTTTGAGCAATTGAGTTGTAATGTTTATTTAATCAATTACCTTGTCTATTGTATTTTTTGCATAGAGTTGTATTTTGGTTTTTCCATGTTTCCATTGAGTATAAATATATATTCTCTAACATTTAATAATCGAGCTACTTCTTCCTCAAGAGCTTCAGCTCGGACCGTTCCCAAGCATCTCCGTTTTTGAGATTTTGCAGGCACGTTCTTGTCCAAATTTAAGGTGTGCATGATTACATTCGGACTTATTCCTACCATATCTACATGTGACCAAGCGAAAAACATCCAGATTCTCCTGTAAGAAATTGACTAACTCCTTCTTCCTTTTATCGTTAAGATTCTTCCCAATCATTACGACTCTTGAAGCTTCTTTGGGGTCAATGTTTACTTCCTCGAGCTCATCTATGGCTTGGAGTTCTGACCTGTCTTCGCCTATTCGTGGGTCAATGTCATTGCGTTGGGCGATGTCACTATCCTCTTTTTGCTGAGGTTCTTCCGTCCCGCAAGTAACTTCTACTTCTTGGGACTCCTCACCTCCATCATTTATGACCATTGCTTGCTGCCCGGGTTGTGATTTTGCCTTCATATAAATGCTATAGCATTCTTTGGCAGCGAGCTGATAACCTCTGACGGTGCATATTCCCGCGGCTGAGGGGAATTTTATTGCTAGGTGGCAGATAGAGGTTATGGCTTCAAACGCCATCAGCGCAGGTCGACCCAAAATCGCATTGTATGCAACTGGACAATTGATTACCATGAACTCCCAATGTCACCACCAATCCGATTGCCCCGATGGATACCGACCCTTCACCAGAAAACTCGTACAGAGTCATTGAGGTTGCCTTCAAATCAGTTACAAGTAACCCCATTTTTTCCAAGGTGGACTTGAAAAGTAGATTCACAAAACTTCCGGTTTCTACTAGTGTTCTCCGGACTATGACCAATGGATTTTTATGTGGCAATTGGACGTGGCTAGCATCCTCTTTTGTGAAAATGATTGGTAGCTTTTCCAATCGTTGTTGTTTCGATAACCGCTGTTCCGGGACGAACTCCACCCCGTTATGGGACTTCAGTTCGTTAATGTACCTCTTTTGGGCCCCACTGCTCATGCCTGCCAAATGAGGACCTCCTGAAATGGTGGTTATATCTCACCCTACTATCGGAGAAGGGTCGACCTGATTTGCTTGAGCTCCGATTTGACTTACTAGAGCTTCGGGAACTGATTGAAGGTTTGGTCCAGTGGGTTGATTAGGGACCACCCAATTTCGGGTTTGGTCCATGGGACGTAAGTATTGGCACATGGGGGAGGATTCCTCCTACTGTCTCTGTTTACCGACTTTTTCGGAAACTAGAATTATGAAAGATAAGAGAGCTTAAGAAGAAAGGATTTAGAAGTTGCAAGCAAGGTTTTTACGTGGATGGGGCATTAATGAGCCTTAGTCCACGAGTCAGTTGTATTAGAGCTTAGAGAGCTTTTGACAATGGAGTTTTCTGCAAGTTTGAGCAGAGTAATTGCTTACTAGAAAAATATCTGGGATCCCCCTTTCAATGCACCACATTTCATATTTATAGGCAAGTGAGTGCACTGGGCTTGGGCCCAATAAGGGTGTAAATATTATTTTCTCTCTGATGGAGGCTCAATACAAAGGATTGAAATATAAAACATATATTAACCAAGGCCCATTGGGCCAGCCCAAACATGATCACATTATAAGACTCGCGACAAACTGGTGCTTCAGTCTGGGTGTTATGGGCTACGAGGAAGATTCTGGGGACAAGATCTGTCAATGTAGTGGCGGTGCAGTTCTGAACCAACAACATACATTCCCGAGGTAGCCTCCTCTATAGGTTACTTATGGGGACACAGCTCCACACTTCTTTGGATGATGTCAGTATCGGGGATACTTTATCACGCCAAACTCGGCCAACCGATCCAGGTCCATTTACCAAGGTCCCTCTTCATTTACCAGGGTCCCGGTTCGTTTACCAGGACCCGGGTTCATCCACAGCGATCCCGGACTTGGGAGCCACGACCTTTTTTACTGCATCTCGGGAGACATCCCGGTACGCGGTCCCGGGTTTATGAAACATGCCTCGGCGATGGTCCTGGCTTACACTTCTGGATGCCCTTTGGGCCTTGCCGAGACTTGGACTGCTAATGTTCATTTTCTCTTTGTCTACTGGAAGGCGACCCATAACTTAGAGTGTGGATCCGTACACTTGGGGAGAAATAGGGATAACAATTACCCCTCCGGCCTTCATCCGTGCCTGCGCGGTGGAGGCTTGATGCCCTCCCAGACCAGCTTAGTACATCCCGGTTCATTTCCAAGGTGACGGGTCCACTGATGGGGGGCATTGCTTGCTGAGCGATCATGGAGTGAACGTCTGTTTCAATGTCCTGGACCGAATCCAAAAAGCTTGGTCTGTTTACTAGAATCTGGGTTCGTTTACTAGAGCCTCGGTTCATTTACTCCAGGGCTGTCGGGATGCCTCCCGTTCGCTCTGCTTCATCGTGATGTGCATACGTGTCCTCTTGTGACTGGCGCATCGATGGCACTCGAATATTAAGGGTCAGAAAACATTCTATTGGTTGTCGTGTTGGCAATCATGCGTCAGTGTGACTTCTGAAGCATCCCATCCGCACGGACGACCCTTTTATTGCCTCTGCGTTAAAGGGGACCGTTGGATGGGATGACCTTTGAGATGCTCTTCCCCTTGGCTGTTGGATCAGGGTTGCGTGGATTGCACCTTTGGGTAACCGTGATCCAGTACTCGAGTAGGCCAATTAATGTCCCTGCACGATCCACGATCGTCCGATGGGTGGGATCACGCTGAACCGTTAGATAAAAAACAGCCTCTTGGTTCTTATAAATACCCTTAGATTCTCATTTAAAATTTTTACATTCTCAACACGAAATCGCACAAGGGACCTTTTATGTCCGAGCTCGTCAACGACATTTGCCATCAGCTACTTTGCCTTCGCCGTCACTTATTTCCAACGTGCCTAATCTCCACACCTTTGCTTGAATGGACGACCTCGGCTTGTCCAATAGACGAACTTTTGCACCTCCTCCACCTATTCAAAATGGTGATTCTGTCATCACTGTCGCCGGACATCCACCATTCTTCACGACCAGTCCTTTCCAGTAAGTTTTCCTAACTTTTTCTTTTATTTTCTCGCGTTTATCATATCTTCCTACTATTTTCATAACCGTAAGGTTGCTAGAGCCATGTGCCTCCATTTAGGGTGGCTCTGGGTGCGTTAGAGTAGGCGAGGAAAAAGTTTTCTGGGCCATCCCGGATCTTCTCAGGTTCAGGCTGTCCCGAGACAAACGGCAATAGGTTGGGTTAGGAAAATTTTAGCAAGAAACCTTCCTGTTTGTTCCTGATCAGGATCTTGCAGATCCTTGGTGATCCCGGATCCGATCCGGAGGGGACTCTTCCAAGCAGTTCGTAGGAGAGCCTCCGTACCTTAACCAACCTTTTTGGGTTTTAGTGCTGACTGCTTGGTTTATTTTGCTTCCTTTTGTTCTCAGATCATCAACTATGACTTCCGACGTCACCATCCATTCAGAGGAACATGTTCAAAAAACCTCTTTCACTTTGTTAGGACATAAGGCTCCCAGTGGAAACATATGGGAAATTGACAGGTTGAAGAACTTATTTCAGAACTATCGAATGTTGTACGCCCTAGAGAAACATTTGGGCGTAGAGTCGACTCCCAGATTTTTTTACAACCGTCTAGCTAGAAAAGAAGAAAAAGCTCACACTGCCGCGGGCAAATTTGGGGCCTGGAGCGTAGGCCACATCTGCGCGGGAGCCACTCTCCCGCTTCATAACTACTTCACGCAATTCCTCAAGTTTGTGGGGATTGCGCCGTTCCAGCTCTTGCCTCAAGATTACTGACTGCTTGCGGGATGGCGCATATTCTGCGCGGCGAAGGAAATCTCGGAGCCGACCCCCGCTGAGGTGTTGTACTTCTATAAGTTGGAGTCGCAACTTAATGTCAAGGAAAAGACCCTGGATGGATTCTACCGATTGAAGCCTCGTGGAAACTACACTGCTCCCACCAGCTCATGGAAGCACTCCCGGATGTCAGACACTACTGGTACATGACATCCAGGTTTCTTTTGGATAAGAACCCCACGCTGACGTTGGACTTCCAGCGAGTGGGTAAGTAGCTTCCCGTTTCCTAGTTTAACTTTGTTTCACTTTTTATTTCCTGTTTTCAACTTGCTGCCCTGGATGACAGGATCTTATGCCCAGAATCCCCTCACCCAGTCGATCCTGGATCAGAAAAAGTTCTATTCCACGCTAAGCGCGAAGGACCTGGACATATGGGGCTACTTTAACACCGAGAACCTTCGAGTGATCGGGATGTTGGCAGCCAACCAGATGATTAAGGCCCCTAGTCTTTGGGGGATATAATGCGAGAAAGATCTAGCCTTGAGGAAAGAGCTGGCCCTAGAGCACATCAAGGCTGTGGAAGTTGCGGCCCTGGCGGATGCGGCAAAAAGGAAGAGGGACCAGGCTTAACAAAGGGAGAGTGCCACCTCTAAGGAGTTGGAAGCCCTTTTCAACGAGGCCCAACTGAACATGGGGACTCCCGGTGCTAGTGTATCAGGGCGAGGTAATTCACCTTTGCTTTTGACTTATGCTCCCTGTGTTGGGGACTTAGTTAGGGATAGACTAGTTTATCGAGGCCCCCTGTTCGGGGCTGATGGGGAAACGAGACCTTCATCTCCCATCACTGTAGATCCGGAAACTCTCATGTACTCATCTGGGTTCCTTCAATATGGGAACTTCCTGGACCCGGATGACATGGGAGACTAAGTCCATTCCTTCGCCTTAGGAGAATTAAGTCGAGTCTGAGTTCTAGTCAGGGGTTCGTCCCGGAGTACTTTTAGCTTTGTTTTTACTCACTTATCCTGGCTCGTTTATTTTGCTAATTCCCTTTCTATTTATCCATTTCAGAAGACTCCGACATGTCCAACCCGGTGGAGAAGATGAAGCAGGCCCTTGAGGCCTGGGCTGCCAAGGTCAGGGCTTCGGCTAAGAAAGCTGCCAAAGGCGCACCCAAGCCGAAAGCGATGGACGTGATCCTTGGGGGTTCGGTGCTGGAGCTGAACTCTGTCGGGGAGGCCTTAGCTGTGGTCCCTATCATGACAGTTCACGCTGAAACTATCCCACCTCTCCCTGCTCATCCTCTAGTAATCGACCTGCAGCGGGAACCGCTGGTGAGTCGAGGATCTGGGAAGAGAACTGCGGACTCGGGCGCGGGTGAGTCCGCGAAGGGAGCAAAAAGGGCCAAGACCAAAGACGCTCGCTTGGCTGAGGAGTCCTCTGGGGAAAGTAAACTTGCCGCCCAGGAACTTCCAGAAGTGCCCGTGCTTACCATCCATCTGGCTTTGCCCGAAGAGGGAGAGGCGATCTTGCAGGAGGAGCGGTCCAAAATGGTGTCCCAGACGTGGGAGAATGGTCGGGAGAAGAGGGAGGAGGTTTACCGGGCCTTGACGATTCGTCGTAAGGTTGAGTTCTCAAAGCATCTGACAGCCTTTAGTGCTTCCCAGCCGATCGTGGACCGACTTGTTGCTGAGACTGGTTTTCATCCCAAACTGGGGCAGGATACGGCTCCATTCGTCGGAGACTTGTTGGAGCAGGTTGGGGCTACTATGTCCATCTTGCAGTGGAAGCGGTACGCCACTATATCTAACCAGAATGCACTATTCATTTCCCAGGAGATCCGCCATCAGGCCACCACTATAAGTTATCCGTTTACAACTCCTTTTTCTTCTCGTATTTTTAGTTCTTCAGATTTTTCTAACTTCAATTCATTCTGGATGCTTTACTGGCCCATTGGAATGCCAACTTGGTGGCCGAGATGGCAATGAAAATGGAGAAGGGACAATTGGAGCTAGAGGCGGTTGTGAACCAGCGGGAAGCTGCCAAGGAAGCCCTGGCCAAGGAGGTGGCTCAGGCCAAAGCGGACCGCGAAGAGGCTGCCCGGACTCATTTTTAACTCGAAGAGACTTTGTCCCGGAGAGAAGCCGAGAATAGAAAGCTGGTGGCTGATTTGGAGGTGGAGCTTCTCCGAGTTAAGGCTCAATTGGAGGCAGCCGAAGCCCAGTCTACCCAGGATCAGGAAAGGATCGCCGGTGTTGACGGTGAGAACTCGTCAACCAAGTTAAGTTAGAAAAATTGAAATGTAGAGATTATCAAAAGAAAAACTTCAAAGATCTAATTGGAAACTCAAAGAACAGTTGCAGAAAGAAAATGGTGAAATGAACTTGTATTTCATATGGTGTAGTGCTACAGTGTTTTTTCCAACCCCCCTCCAAGTGGAAGTGGGATTACTTTTATAGTGGGCTCTAATGGCCCTTGATACATGGTGGTCCAAAGGACCAGATAGTACATTGGTACACTAGCAGGAGAGTGGTTTCAGGGGTAGTGGTGTCGCTCCAGTACATGGTCAGAATCCGTGGGGATGTCTCCACTACTTACTGAATACAAGTGACAGAGGTTGTCTGGTGTGGACCGTAACAAGTACTTCACTTGTACGGCCACTACTTGCCTCACATGGGCTTAGTGTCCGTACTTCTTATAACTTGGTGTGAATCACTACGAGGCACCTCCAACGCACCCTTATTGGTGTGTTGGAGAGATCCATGATTTTACCTCTTGTTGGACTCACGGTAAGAGTGGTGTCCAGTAAGTGGCACTAATCTTAAGGGGCGAGATAGAACCCCTCTTGTGAGGCCAATTTTGGGGAGGTGACCCCTAGTGGTGTGGATGAGGCCTGGTAGGATTGAGTGTACTAAGAGGAGGTGTGATGCAAGCCTTCGCGAGATGCCTCCATCGAGGCATGGCTAGAAGGGCGCGAGGCCCTCGCCAGGCGAATCATCTAGGTGGAACTCCCTCTCGCGAGACATCTCCAGTGAGGCGTGGCTTGGGGTGTGAGGCCCTCGCGAGATGCCCCTCGTGAGGATGTTGGCTGCTGGGCACGCTGAGATGTGGCACGCAAGATGCTCTCAGCGAGGTGCGGCTAGGGGCACGAGGCCTTCGCGAGGCTGCTGGCTGCTGGGCACACTTAGACGTGGCACGTGAGACGCTCTCAGCGAGGCGTGGCTTGGGGCACGAGGAACTCGCAAGAAACCCCTCGCGAGGCTGCTGGGAATGCTAAGATGTGGCACGCGAGATGCTCTCAGCGAGGCGCGACTAGGGGTGCATGGCCCTCGCGAGATGCCCCTCATGAGGTTGCTGGCTGCTGGGCACACCGAGACGTGGCACGCGAGACGCTCTCAGTGAGGCGTGGCCTGGGGCGCGAGGCCCTCGCGAGACGCCCCTCGTGAGGCTGCTGGGCACGCGAGATGCCTCCAGCGAGGCAGGGCAACTGGGCATGAGGCCCACGCGAGGCGCCCCTCGCGAGGCTGGTGGCTGGGCGCGAGGCCCTCATGAGATGCCCCCTGCGGGGCCTGTATTTAGGCATTTAGGGGACTTGAGTATGCACTTTGGGTCTTTCACAAGCATGAAATTTTGAGCATCCACAACTGGTCTTGAGTCTCAGATCCAGGCATTGGATGATCTGCTTCAAGTGGAGGTGAAAGCGCACGAGGAGACCCGTCAAGAGAAAGAACAAGCAGATGCCTTGCTGGAGGCTACCTTCGACGAGGCCATCTACATGGCCTGGCTCCAAGACAAAAACATGAACCTCTTGCTTTCCCCCGATCCTGCCGTGAAAAGAGCCGAGTTTGAGGCCAAGGAGAAAGCTGACGCAGAGCCTTGGACAAGGAAGAGGCAGATGGAGCTAACCCGGAGGCATCAGGGCATGGCGAAGCCTAGGCCCGGGTCTTTTATTTGTTTTTCTTTCTCTTTTTTTTTTTCCAACACTTTTATGGATGTGGGTGTGTCTGAGACAATTTTTTACTCGTATTTATTCGTTTCTTGTACAAGGTTTTCCTGTTTCCATTCGCTGAGCTTTCACTAAGCATTTTACCACCATGCATGAATGAATCGAATGTTTGGTCCCGGTTCCAACGGCCGGGACCATTGGGGAAAAGTTGTAGAAAACATTTCTCTTCTGGTGACCCATGTTCAAATCCTTACGACTTGGAGTGAGTTATCCCGATTTTTACGATATGGGCTCCAACGGCCCGGACCATCAGAGATCTCTTTTTAGGTTTCAATTTATTAACTCGCTTTAACCCTGTTGTTCAGGTTCCAATGGCCTGGGCCATTAGGGAGTTGATAATTATCACTAAATTTATTTGTTTTGATTCTAGTGTTCAAGTTTCGATGGTTTGGACCATCAGGGATTAGTTGATTAGCTTATTTTGAAACATGGGTTAGGTTCCCACGACCTGGGCCGTTTATAAGACTAATTTTAGACAACTTATACCTGGGAATCGCGCTCCAATGGTCCTGTGTTATTGCAGAGAAGACGTGGATGGGTATTTTTTTATTTGGGACCACGCTTGGTCAACCGATTTTTAGGTATTTTATATCCCCGGACCATGCATGTCCGGGTTAGGATTAGGGCTGGCCCGCATGTCCTACTAGATATTATACCTCTGGGCCATGTATGTCTGGGCCAGGATTAGGCCTGAGCCTTAAGTCCTATTGAGTTTGTACTCCCGGACCATGTATGTCTGGGTCGGGACTAGGCCTAAGCCTTGCATCCCACTTGGTTTGTACCCCCCCAACCTTGGAGATCCAGGTTGGGACTAGGCGTTAGCCTTGCGTCCTTTTGGGCTTGCACCCCCCGGAACTTGTCGGTCTGGGTTGGGACTAGGCATTGGCCTTGCATCCTTTCATTAGGAGTTGGGCTTCCATTACTATTCGTGTGTACGGTTTGAACCAAGAGCATTTAGCTTCCTATTTTGTTTTTGTTCTCAGACTTGCTCATATGAATGTATATATCCCCCCCCCCCCCCCCCCCAAGTGAGCGAGGACTGGTCATGGGGTTTATGGAGATAGACGAGAACTTTCATTGTTTCACAATATATTTTTTCATATATGATGTTTTGAACACATCATTTTTATTATTCATGAGATCGCCCTGGGGCATACATTGTTTACAAGGAAAATTAAAAGCTAAAACATTTCTCCTGACTACTGATAGTACTTGTGGAGATGTTCCGCGTTCTAGGCCCTTGGGACTTCAGTCTAGTTAAGTCACCTTAAGCGGTACGTTTCCGGACATACTTCATGTTGGATTTCGTATGGTCCTTCCCAGTTTGGGCCCAGAACCCCCACTCCTGGATCTTGGGTTGCAGAGAAGACTCTCCTTAGGACTAGGTCGCTGGTTTCAAACCTTCGGCTCTTTACTTTCGAGTTAAAATGCCGAGCGATCTTGCCTTGATACATCTTCAATTGAACTTGAGATTCTTCCCGGATCTCTTCGAAAATATCTAAGGATTCCTGGAGTACGGCGTGGTTCTGGGCGGGATCATACGTGTCCCTCCTATGGGATGGGACAACTGTTTCTACTGGGATGACGGCTTCACACCCGTACACCATGGAGTAAGGAGTGTGTCCGGTAGACATTCGTTCGGTGGTTCAGTACACCCATAGTACGCGAGGCAACTCTTCTGGCCATTTGCTCTTGCAGGCTTGAAGCTTTTTCTTTAACGTCCCCTTCAAGATTTTGTTGATGGCCTCTGTTTACCCGTTTTCTTGAGGCCTGGTGACCGCGGAGAAGCTTTTGATGATGCCTTGTCTTTCACAGAAGTCCGTGAAGTGGATGCTGTCAAATTGCTTCCCGTTGTCAGACACAATCTTGTAGGGGAGCCCGTACCGGCACACGATGTTGTTGATGATGAAGTCCAAGGCCTTCTTTGAGGTGATGGTGTTCATGGGTTCCGCTTCGACCCACTTGGTGTAGTAGTCGACGACTACGATTGCATACTTCACTCCACCTTTTCCGGTCAGGAGCGATCCTACTAGGTCGATTCCCCATACCGAGAAAGGCCAGGACTCATCATCATAGTTATTTCTGTTGGAGGGGCTCGCGGGATCTTCGCGTACCTTTGGCATTGTTCGTACTTACGGACGTAATCAACACAGTCTTTCTTCATGGTTGGCCAGAAATATCCTTGGTGCAGGATTTTCTTGGACAAGCTGAGTCCGGCTGTATGATCTCCGCAGAAACCTTCGTGCACCTCGTGCATGATTGCACTCATTTCGGTCCCGGAAATGCATCAGAGGTATGGCATGGATAGCCCTCTGCGATAGAGTTTTCCTTCCATCATGACGTATCTATGGACTTGGTACTGAAGCTTCCTGGCTGCTGCCCTGTCCTTGGGCAACCCCCCAGATTTTAGGTATTGGATGATGGGTCCCATCTAGGACGTGGAGTAGTCTATAGCATTCATCGTGGGGGCTTGAATACTTGGTGCGGGGAGATGGTTGATCAGGACCAGCCCAAAGAGTTCTGCCACAGCATTTGTGGCCAGTTCTGCCAACGTGTCCGCAAACACGTTTTGTTACCTAGCGATCTGGCGGATGGAGTGCTTCTTGAAAGTTTGAAGTATCTCTCGGGTCCATGTCACATAAGCTGCCATCTTTTCCCCTTTCGTTTGGTATTCTCCCGAGATCTGTCTGACAACCAATTGGGAGTCGTTATAGATCTCCAGGCTTACGGCCCCTACTTCCTGGGCCAGGTGCAGTCTGGCCAACATGGCCTCGTGCTCGGCCTCATTGTTCGAAGCCTTGAACTGGAAACGTAGGGCGCTTTGCAACTGGTGTCCCTGTGGTGACACTAGGATGACTCCAGCTCCTGCTCCATTTTCATTCAAGGCTCCGTCTATGAAAACCTTCCACAAGGGGGCCGTGGGATCAGTGGGATTGTCTTCTTCAGTGATCTCGGAGCATTCCACGATGAAGTCGGCCAGGGTCTGCCCCTTGATTGATATTCGAGGGACATACGCAATGTCGATCTGACTCAGTTCCATGGCCCACTTCAAGAGTCTTCTCGATGATTAAGGTTTTTGCAACACTTGTCGCAAAGGATGGTTGGTCAGAACTCTTATGGCATGGGCCTGAAAATAAGGCCTAAGCTTCCGGGATGCGATTAGTAGGCAAAATGTCAACTTTTTGATAAGTGGGTATTGTGATTCTGCACCTAATAGCCTTTTACTTACGTAATACACCAAGAGCTAGGCCTTCCCATCTTCCCGTACTAGTGCGGCACTGATGGCGTGTTCGGTCACGGCCAAATAGAGGTACAACGGTTCTCCCTCCACCGATTTCGCTAGAATTGGTGATCGGGCCAGATGTTCTTTTAGTCTTTGGAAAGCCTCTTCACATTCAGCCTACCATTTGAACCTTTGGCTTCCCTGAAGGACGTTGAAGAGCGGGATGCACTTATCTGTGGCCTTTGAGAAAAAATGGCTCAAAGCGGCTATCCGCCCTGTCAGGCTCTGAACATCTTTGTGCTTTCGTGGTGAGGGCATGTCAATCATCGCTTTGATTTTTTCTGAATTGGCCTCTATTCCCCAGTAGCCTACTATGAATCCCAGGAACTCCCTAGATGCCACGCCAAAGGTGCATTTTTTGGGATTCAACTTCATCCCATACCTTCGAATGATCGCGAAGGCTTCAGCCAGATAATCAGCGTGTGCTCCGAAGGTCTTGGACTTGACCAGCATATCGTCGATCTAAACCTCCATGTTCCTTCCTATCTGGCCTTGGAACATTCTATAAATGAGTCGCTGATATGTGGCTCCGGCATTTTTGAGTCCAAAGGGCATGACGACGTAGCAGTACACCCCCTTGTCGGTTTGGAAGCTGGTATGTTCCTGGTCCGCTACATGCATAGAGATCTGGTTGTAGCTTGAGTAGGCATCCATAAAGCTCAAGATTTCATAGCCGGATGTTGCGTCCACCATTTGAATGATCCGAGGGAGTGGGAAGCAATCTTTAGGACAAGCTTTATTGAGATTAGTGGGAGTGGGAAGCAATCTTTAGGACAAGATTTATTGAGATCCGTGAAGTCGATGCACGTTCTCCAAGTCTTGTTCGACTTAGGCACCAGCACTGGATTGGCTAGCCACAAAGGGATATAAAGCTTCTCGGATGAAGTTGATCGAGTATAACTTTTCAACTTCCAGCTTGAGAGCTTCCGCTCTTTCCGTCCCTAGGGGTCTCCATTTCTGCCGGACTGGGGTCGTGTCCTTGTCGATATTTAAGGCGTGGCAGATGATATTGTGGTCAATCCCGGTCATATCCAAATGAGACCAGGCCAGGACATGCTGGTTCTCTTTCACCCGGGCGATGATGGTGGCCTAGACCTCTGCACTTAGGTTATTCCTGACTTGGATTACCTTGGTCAGGTTGGTGTCGCTGATGCACACCTCCTCAATTTCCTCCATGGGCTCCAGTATAAGGTCCTCCCCTATCCATGGGTCCAGCTCGTCTTCTTCCCGGACAATCCATCTTGCCGGGGGAGGAGGCGGAATTGGATCAGCGTTTTCCTCCTCAAGAGGTTCTTTGCGGACCATGTAAATGGGCCGGGCAGATATGTGGTAACATTTTTGGGCGCTCTTCTGATCTCCCTAGACTGTTCCTACCCCTCTGTTGTCGCAGGGGAATTTCATGCAGAGGTGGCGGATGGAGGTGATAGCCCCGAAGTCGACCAGTGCAGGCAGATCGAAGATGATGTCATACGCGGTGGGGCAGTCCACCACTACAAATGTACAAAATTTGAACGAGCCTTGGATCTCGTTCCCCAGTGTTACCAGAAACTGGATTTTTCCCATCGGGAGTATCGAATCTCCATTGAAATTGTAGATCTAGGTTGGGCATGAGGCCAGATCTGCCTCAGTCAAGCCAATTGCGACGAAGGCTGGCTTGAACAAGATGTTGACAGAGCTCCCGTTATCCACCAACACTTGGGACACCATCATGTTAGCTATCTAGGCATCAATGACCAGAGGATCATGATGTGGGAAATGGACGTTGCAGGCATTGTCTTCCGTGAAGGTGATGGGGAGGTTCATCAACTTCGGGCGTTGAGTCGGTGCTTGGACCAAGGCGCATACCTCTTGGTCGTGGTCAAGTTCACTGAGGTAGTGCTTTTGATCATTCCGGGATGGTCCTCCCAAATGGGGCCCGCCCGAGATGGTGGCTACGTGACCATCTACTCGCGGGGGTGCGATCCCAGCAGGGTAGGGCATTCCAGGTTCGGGCGCCTGCACAGCAGGGGGCCCCTGAGGGGCCTGTGCTCCCAGGCCCTTCGCGTATCCTCCCTGGGGAGGTGGGTGCTCTCCAGGTGCGCCCGGGATCGTGGACTGTCTGGGGACTGCTGGTAGTCCCGGAACGCCCACGGGCATCCTGACCCACTGGTGGAGATGTCCCAGCTTGATCAAATTTTCGATCTCATCCCTTCAGCTGCCGACATTCTTCGGTTGTGTGACCCACCTCCTTATGGTACGCGCACCTTTTGCTGGTATCTCTTGGATTCTTTCCCCCTTTGAACATGGGGGCTGGTTTCCGGTAATGAACCATCCTTTCTGTGGCCAGGTATATGTTTTCCCTGGTATCCACTAGGTTGGCGTACTTTGAGTACTAGGGCTCATAGCCCCTCTTGGCTTTCTTAGAGGCTTCAGACCAATTTTTTCCCTTCCCGAATCTCTTTCCCTGGGAGGGATTCACACTTGCCTCAGTTCCCCCCATCTGGGACGGCTGGGCCCCGCCGGGAGCAACACTATACCCGTCTGGCGCAACTCCATACCCGGGTAAAGGGGTAGACTGGACTGGGGCGTATCCTGAAGATGCAGGGCCATAGACTGCAGGCGCAGCAAAGGTCATTCCAGGGGCAGTTGTCGATCCTGGCGCTATCGAGGGAGTTAGGTACTGCTGGGCCGGATATTGCACCCTGTATCCCAGAAAGGTTTAGGCATTTGGTTGAGGGGCCAGCTGCCATCCAAATGCCTGGATTCAGGCCTCCTCCTAGTTGATAAAGCCTTGTGCCTTCCTTATGAATTCTTCGAGGGTCGCCGCCTTACTGCGCTACATGTCGTCCCAGAGGGGAGACCCGGCCCGGATTTCAGATTGTAGGGCCACCAGGCGCTGCCCATCGTCCACCTTGGTTTTTGAGGCTTCCTCTGTGAAACGCTGGATGTAGGCCCTTAGAGTCTCCATGGGGAGCTGCTTGATGTTGGCGAGGGCACTGATCTGCATATCCATCCTAAGGACGTTTGGCTCATCATCATGTTAGCGTCCTCGGTGATCTTTATTCACGGAGGCATTTGGGTGGAAAAATCGTTCTCGTCCAGTCTGCCGAGGGGCAGCCTGGGGCCTGGTACCTTGCGGATCAATCAGGTGATCCCATCCTGGGATGGGACACACTTTCTCTCTCCTAGGGAGCAGCCGAGGGTTGGCCCCAGTTTTCTGAACTTAAGGAATTTTTCTTTGGGGGTTTGTTTTTCCCTCGGGGATGGCCGCTTTGGCCGTCCCTTTCTCTTGGGCCGGGTTAGTCGGGCCCTGTTTGGGAGCTTTTCCCGGGGGAGGAATCAACCTCGCATGTTCGGAGACGTTATTCCTAGCCTGCGGAGTAGGCAGTTATGTTCCTGGAGACTAAACAACTGGAGGACTGGCCGCCAGCCCTTGGGCAACGATGAAAGCTTGTAGGGCCAGGAGGGATTCTTACATCTGTCGAGTGGCTTCTTTTTGTTCACCAATCCTAACCTCTTGGTCCAGGACTTGTTGTCTTAGTTTTTTCACCTCCAGGTCCTCCTGATCGGGGTCTACTTCTTCTGGGATCGCTGGATCCTCAGCTTCGGGGTCATGGTATTCCCCCTCATTTCCCTCGTCTTCCTCGTAGTAATCTTCCTCATAATCTGCTCCACCTTCATAATTCTGCGACTCGTCAGGCTGGGCAATGGCTCTCCATTGCCTTGTTCTTGGTTAGTAGGGTCGAAAGTGGTGTGTCTTGTGTTCACCATCGTTGCAGATGTTGGAGATCAACTCAAGCTCTCTTCAAGCTATCAATGAAAGCACCAAAATGTTTACCGAGTTTTTTGGAAACTAGAATTATGAAAGATAAGAGAGCTTAAGAAGAAAGGATTTAGAAGTTACAAGAAAGTTTTTTACGTGGTTGGGGCGTTAATGAGCCTTAGTCCACGAGTCAGTTGTATTAGATCTTAGAGAACTTTTGACAATGGAGTTTTCTGCAAGTTTGAGCAGAGTAATTGCTTACTAGAAAAATATCTGGGATCCCCCTTCAATGCACCACTATTCATATTTATAGGCAAGCGAGTGCACTGGGCTTGGGCCGGGCTAATCCGGGCCCAATATTATTTGCTCTCTGATGGAGGCTCAATACAAAGGATTGAAATATAAAACATATATTAACCAAGGCCTATTGGGCCAGCCCAAACATGATCACATTATAAGACTCGCGACAAACTGGTGCGTCAGTCTGGGTGTTATGGGCTACGAGGAGGATTCGTGGGACAAGATCTATCAATGTAGTGGCGGCACAGTTCTGAACCAATGGCGTACATTCCCAAGGTAGCCTCCTCTGTAGGTTACTTATGGGGACACAGCTCCATGCTTCTTGGGATGATGTCAGTATCGGGGATACTTTATCACGCCAAACTCGGTCAATCAATCCAGATTAGTTTACCAACGTCCCTCTTCATTTAACAGGACCCAGGCTCATCCACAACGATCCCGACCTAATCCCGGACTTGGGAGCCACGACCTCTTTTACTGCATCTCGGGAGACATCCCGGTACGCGGTCCCGGGTTTATGAAACATGCCTCGGCGATGGTCCTAGCTTACACTTCCGGATGCCCTTTGGGCCTTACCGAGACTTGGACCACTAATATTCGTTTTCTCTTCGTCTACTAGGCCCGATTTGGGCTTTTATCTCCCTGGAAGGCGGTCCATAACTTAGAGTGTGGATCCGTACACTTGGGGAGAAACGGGGATAACAGTCTCCATAAGTTGGAATGTCCCGTTGAGGATGAGGTGGTGTCGGATGTCTTATTGGCTGATAACTCTACAAAATAGAGTTATTTTACCACTTTTTATGTGCTAATTGTTGCTTAATTCTTGAGTTTTTAAGTAATTTATTAAGTTTTGAAGTAATTTTGAATTTATTGGGTTTATTTTGATTTTATATACTTTTGTGTGTTTTTATAGTTATTTTGTTGTAGTTTAATTATTTTAATTATTGTGTTTAGTTAGAAGTAAAAAAATGTGTGTTTTATTAAAACTAAATGTTAAATTAAATTAAGTTTTAATTAATATTTTCAAAGAATTAATATGATTTATTTTATAATTGAAAATATTTGATTTTGATTTAATTTATGTTTATTTTGTAGGGATTATGTTGCATTTTTCTTTGGGCTTTGAAAAATAAAAAAAAGGATAGGAAGCTAAAAAATAAAGGAAAAAATAGCATTTTCAAGGAAAAGAATTGAAAAGCTTGGCATTTATGAAAGGCCTTCAGCCTTCCCACCTCCTTCGGGCCTGAGCCCAGCACCAAAGCAGCTCACGAAGCCTTCCTCAGCACTCAGCCAGGCCCGCCAGCCCAGTTGGGCCCAATCCTTAACTTTAGCTGCACCCAGGCCTGCCTGGCCATTTCCTCCTCTCCTCCACGGGCAGCCACTCTCCTTTAGCAGCCATCACGCCTCTGCCTTCACCCAAGCAGTTGCCCAAAGTGCCATCTGCCTGCTGCCTCCCCAGCCCACGCCAGTGCACACCAACAACCACCACAAAGCTACCTTTTTCCTCTTTATTTTCTTTTGAGCCCTTGTCCCACAATGTCCCAAAATACCATTTTTTTACCCTAACTTTTCTACACATTTTACCCCAAAATATCATCATTACACCCTAAAATTTACGCCTATTTGCCATATTATAATTAATTAAATTAATTTAATCAATTTAAATTGATTATTTTAATACTCATTTTTTGGCTATAAATAAGGGATTTGGGTGTGCATTTTGGGAGGAGGAGGTTACCATACCACAAATCTTACCACATTTCAAAACCTCTCTATTCTCTTCATCTTCTTCTTCTTTTTGGTTATTTTCTATGTATTTTTAGAGGAACAATTTGGGGGTTTCTCCTCCAAATTTTCTTATTTATGTTTGTAATTTTTAGTTTGTATTTGCTATTCTAGTTATGAGTTTCTCATCTTTTTAAGATTATTAAGGTGACGATGAAACAATATGTAACTAGATAGTGTTTATTTTGTATGTTGATTTCCCATTTTGTGCAATAAAGTTTATGGATTTTCTTCTTCAAATATTTTCTTTCATCTTAAATATCTTGTATTTTGGATTGTTAGAACATATTTACACTTTGTTCTTCATTAGTGCAAAAACATAATATTTTTTGTGTAAGATGTGTCATTAAATTGTACACATCCAATGCTTAGAAAAAAAATATTATGTTTTGCCTTATAAATAATGTTCATTGATTTATTTGTTATTTCATTAGATTGATTTACACTAAATGCTTTGAAATTATACTTTTTGAAAAGTGAAGGTAAATCCTATATTTTAATAAAACTTGTGCTTAAATAGAATATCTAATTTGAATAAGTGATAGTTTGATTTATTTTAACTATCACTAAAACTTGGGAATCAATGTACTTATAAATATTATTGAACTTATATTTTGTGGATTCTAATCCTTAATAATCTTATTTTACCATCTTGTTTACAATTATTAATTTAGTAATATATATTGTCTTTAATTTCTATATTATTGTCTTTTATTTTATTTTCATTATTAAAAAATCTCTTCAATCTTTGGAGCTAGGTTAGAATTTGTTAATTTTGGTTTAAAATAGTTTTCTTTTTTATTTTAGACAACTCCTTTGGGTTCGATCTCGTGCTTACACGAATACTATATTCCATATACGATTCGTGCGCTTGCGAGTATAAATATTTAAAACATATCCGTTTTGGGTCAATCATAGGCAACGGGGGATGCCTTATTGGTGAGGCTATCCTCGTTCCATCAGGGCAGACTAAATTAGCTCGCCTATGTTCTACTCCAATGTGTCTAGTTCTCTGTGCCTGACGATTTGATCGTGACATAGGAGGGTTTGTTGGAACATTTTGTCTTTGTGAGCCTATCCCAGCCCCTCTTCGTGGATTGCCATGGGCATTCCTAGAGACCTGTGAAGAAGGCACCGAACTTGGGGTTACAGTCCTAACCGATTGACTGACATGCCCCTATGATGGTCGTTGGGTCAAGCATTTTGGTGATCTCGCTCCGCAGGTACAGAACTTGGAGTGGCGGTTCTGACTGATCAACTTGGTTTGGATCGATTATTGTTGTGGGACTTGTGAGACCAACTTTGCCTCTT
Source organism: Humulus lupulus (assembly GCF_963169125.1). Taxonomy (NCBI): domain Eukaryota; kingdom Viridiplantae; phylum Streptophyta; class Magnoliopsida; order Rosales; family Cannabaceae; genus Humulus; species Humulus lupulus. Next base: position 248,607,849 of record NC_084794.1, read on the forward strand.
TCCGACATTAACGTTGGTTGCAAGAGGGGGTAACCGGGCCAAAACCTCCTCAATCTGCCTGTTTTCCTTAGCGAGTAGGCTTCTCAATTGCATGTTTTCCAACTCAACGGCTGTTAGGTAGTTTGGATTTGGATTCGACGGCAATGACGCCGAACTCCCAGTGTCGCCATGACCTGATAGTTGTTTTCCTGGACGATGTTGAATCTCAGGGCCACGTTCATTCATAATAGCGGTATGATGGGGCTCCTGCTCACCAGGTTGTTCTATCTCATGCATTGAGCGAGTGAGCACCATGATGAGAATCGACTGGGATTTTGATGAAGCCCTAATTTTCTCTCAATGAAAGCACCAAAATTTTGACGCGGTTTTTCGCCAACAGTGTATTAAAAAAATAATAAGGCAGATTAATGCTTAATGATAAACCGTAATGAAAAATAAATAGAATTCACTCAAGAACACAGAACTTTTATGTGGTTCAGTGGTTAAAATCCACCTAGTCTACGAGTCAATATTATTGTTGTTTTTCTCCCTTTTTTTTGCAGAGTTTTGGTATTACAGAATAATGGTCCCCTTTCCTGTCCAATATTCCCATTATTTATAGTGGAATTTCATGGATAGGTTTGGGTAACAGCGTGAGTCAATCACGTATTTACATAATGTCTACATTTAATAAAAATAATTCCCATTTATATTGGGGTATGATTTGATAACAGGATAATAGGTTCCTGTTATCTCGAATAATAAATATAACAGTTTGGTCATAAATAAACATGTAAACAGATCCCGGGTCTCTGGGGTTCCCTGAGTATGCAATATTCTTGAATTACCATGAGCTGGATATCTCCCCCATGCTCATGCTTCGATAGCTATTTAATTCCAAGCTCGCGCTTCACAACCATCGTATCCTTAGTTCGGGATAAACTCAGGACGCCTAACACCACGTATGACCACTATGAATTTCGAGTTGCTCACATGGATAATAAGCATATATTATTCCCCTTGGTTATTTCTTTGTGTAATTATCTGCAAGCTGTACCCGAGCTGAGTGAATGAACTCGTGCTAAAATCAGGGCACAACAATTATCATTACATAGCTGGTTGTATTGATTATTGCAGCACAGTATAAGTTATAAGTATGCTTCCAAGGCAGATAGACTCATCAGCTGGCTAGGATGATCAGGGCCAGAATGACAGACAGGGTCAGGAAAATGACCAGAGTCAGATTCCTCAGCTAGCTCTTGATAACTGGCAGTAACTGTTTGCTGATTTACAAGCTAGAGTAATGAGGCAGGAAGAAGAAATCAGCCTCCTAAGACAACATCAGGTTCATGCAGGGAACGTTTTACCAGAGGCACCACCTGTAGCGGTGCCAACAGTTGAGTAGTTTCTAGAAGCTGGAAGTAAATGGGAACCTCTTTATGAAAGGTTCAGGAAACAACACCCTCCAGTTTTTTAGGGTAGTGCAGATCCAGCTAAAGCTGAGCAATGGATGAGCATGGTTGCCACTATCCTTGACTTTATGAGGGTGTCTAGTAATGAGAGGGTGGCTTGTGCCATATACATGTTTTAGGAGGATGCCCGAATTTGGTGGGAAGTGATATCCCAAACCAGAAATGTTAATGCCCTGAGTTGGGAAGAGTTTCAAACCTTGTTTAATGAGAAATACTATAATGATGCCATCAGGGCTACAAAAGCTGAAGATTTCAGCAAGCTGGTTCAAGGAAGTCTGTCAGTAATTGAGTATGCTTTAAAGTTTGATAGACTAGCAAAGTTTTCAATGGAACTGGTGCCCACTGATGGGACCAGGAGGGAGAGGTTTCTACAGGGGATACAACCTAGAATAGCCTGTGTTGTTCATATTACAACTTGTTGGGAAACATATACAAGATTTTTATTTATTTTCATGTAGATCTAATATTAAACTAGTCAATATGATAGAACCTAGAACATGTTTCTAAAATTGAATTCAAAGAGAAATAATGATAAGAACACTTACATTATACGCAGCGGAATGAATGAGTCCTTCCATCAGTTTCTCTAACCCTTGTATCCTTTCTGTTGCAGAGTCTTACCAAGAAATTGAACTGATCTTCAATTTTCTTCATAGCCTTCCAAAGTATCCTTAGAATTACCTAGAGTAGAGTGGGAAATTCTCAACACATGAGATAGATACAGAGAGAAGAAGAATAGAAGAGAAAAATTGAGGCTTAGAAATGACTTATGTTTAGAGAGAATCTAAAACCTATTAAAAACTTATGTTTTAGAAATCTAAACTTATGTTTTGACTTCTCTCTTAACATTCCTTTTATAGACTCATTTAGGTCATTTATTTAATTAAAAAAATAAATAAAATAATAGCCAATAATCAATCCTAGGTCGAATTTATCATGGGCTTTAGGCCCGTGAAATTTCCAATTTGATTATAAGCATATTGGATTTAAAATCAAGGCCTGTATTATTTTCTATTGATTTAATCAATTAAATAATTATTTCAATCCTTTATCAAATTAATTATTTATAATTTGAACATTGATTTAAACTTATTTATTAATTTAGATACTAATTTATCTTAATTAATAAATCAACCCTAATTTTTCTTTTCTTCTCTAAATTACATAACTCTGTGAAACTATCCAAAATTGGCCTGGTCAACTTTGATAATTCTAATTGATAATTAAATCAATTAATTGAGACTATCTAGATGATTTTATCCAGGGTACAGTGGGGACCACGGGCCTATAAAATCAAGCTCCAATAAGTTATCATAAATCTAACAAATAAATTTACTAACTTATTAATTCCTCGTGACTCCACTAAAGACTCAGTATTGCACTCTTGAATTCATGGAACACTCTATAACAAATATAGACACGCTATTAATTATCCATTGTTACAACCATAATTGTCACTCAATCCTCTATAGATGGTCTGCAATGAGATGGGACTAAAATACCATTTTACCCCTCATTGTATTTTATCCTTAAAACACTTAGTTCCTTGCAAATGATATATCAGTAAACTAGTATTAGTTACTGAAATGAGATCTCTATCATTTAGCACCTTGAACCAAACTAAAAAAAAAACCATCGTTTCACTTCTTCATCAGAAGCTATAGATGTTCATATCTATGATTAACACTCTCACTCAATTATACTACCGAGTTCCTAAGATGTAAGTATGGGCTAGTCCATAGGGTAAGCTGGTAATGAACAAGTCAAAGAACTCAAATAATACAATCAGTTAGAATACTAACCACTTAGAATTGAGATTGAATTAACCTATGGCCAACTATATGATATGACTAGAATAGATAATAACGGTATGTTTACTTATCCTATCAACTATCAATATCGGTTCTGTCCGATGTAACAAATACATCCAATCTTATCTACTTTGCTAATGTTCTGGAGAGAACATAACACTACAATGTGTAAGTAGATCATATCGTAGATTAGCAAGTCAGTGTAAATTATGTGCACTGACTAATCTTAGGACTAACTTATTTTGAACATATAATCATATTTATATTCCACTGTGATTATGTCACTATAAATATGATTAGCTATATGCTCGGGATTTAATAGAAGTTTATATTAAATAAATAATCATGAAAATAAAACATGTGAGCAAAGTGATTGACCAAGTCAAAAAATGATTTCTATTTTTTTATTGATAATAAATGAGATTACAAAGAAATTGGGTTTTAATTAGGGCATAAAACCCTAAAAAACTCCCACTTGCACTAATTGAAACTAATGCCTTAATTCTACTAATCCCATTTCCTTGATATACTTATCAAATGTAGCTTCTGGTAGTGTCTTTGTAAAAGGATCTGCAAGATTGCCTTCAGATGCAATCCTCATAACCTTCACATCTCCCCTGGCCACATATTCTCGTATAATGTGATACTTCCTTTCTATATGCATACTCCTCTTGTGACTACGAGGTTCTTTCGAGTTGGCTATCACTCTTGTATTATCACAAAACAACAAAAGTGGTTTATCCATTTATGGAATAACACCAATATCCGAATATAACTTCTTTAGCCAGACTATTTCCTTAGCTGCTTCTGACGCGGCTATGTACTCAGCCTCCATGGTGGAATCTGAGATTGCAGATTGCTTTACGCTTCTCCATATCACAGCTCCACCCCAAGAGTAAACACCATTCCAGAAGTAGACTTCCTGTTATCAACATCAGTCTAAAAATCTGAATCGGTGTAGCCTACAGGGTTCAGAACACCACCCTTGTAGACTAACATATAATCCTTAGTTCGCCTTAAATACTTCAGGATATGCTTAACTGCTATCCAATGTTCTGGTCCTGGGTTTGATTGATACCTGCTCACTACTCCCACTGCATAGCAGATATCTGGTCTAGTGCACAACATGGCATACATTAGACTTCCAACTGCAGATGTGTAAGGAACTTTTCTCATTGCATCTTCCTCTTCAGGATTCTGGGGAGACTGCTTCTTTGAAAGATGAATTCCATGGCGGGACGGTAAACATCCTTTCTTGGAATTTTTCATTGAGAAATGTTCAAGCACTTTATCTATGTAAGCTGCTTGAGATAGAGCTAAGAGTTTGTTCTTTCTATCCCTGATGATCTGGATACCTAGAACATATTTTGCTTCACCCAAATCCTTCACCAGGAATTGAGTGCTCAGCCAATTCTTCACATCTGATAATTTCTTAATATTGTTTCCAATGAGTAAGATATCATCTACATAAAGAACTAGGAATACCACTATTTGATTTGCCTTCAGTTGGTAAACACAAGGCTCATCAATATTTTGTTCAAAGCCATAGGTTTTAATTATTTCATCAAACCTAAGGTTCCAAGAACGAGAAGCTTGCTTATGTCCATAAATAGACCTATTCAACTTTCAAACTTTTCTTTCTTGTCCAGCTACTTTAAAACCTTCTGGTTGATCCATATAAATGACTTCGTCAAGCTTCCCATTAAGAAAAGTTGTCTTGACGTCCATTTGCCAGATTCATAGTCCAGAGCGGCTGCTATGGATAGGAGGATGCGAATGGACTTGAGCATGGCTACCGGACTAAAAGTTTCCTCATAGTCCACGCCTTCTCTTTGGGTATAACCCTTTGCCACTAATCGAGCTTTATAAGTCTCGATATTTCCATCAAAACCTCATTTCTTCTTGTAGATCCACTTGCACCCAATGCCCCTAAAGTCACCAGGTGCTTCCACAAGATCCTAGACGGAATTTGAGTACATGGACTCCATTTCCTGTTTCATGGCTTCGAGCCATAGTTCATTTTCAGGGCTAGCCATTGCCTGTTGAAAGACAATGGATCATCATCACTAGTGTCACCAACAACCATATTGGTTTCACCATCCAAACCATAGCGAGCTGGGTTCCTAGAAACCCTCCTACTACGACGAGGCTTCGTGATTGTTTGCTCAGAAACAGTAGTACTTTCTTCATTTAAATCGACTTGCATCGGTTGGACATGAAGAGTGGGAATTTCATCATCAACTTGCGTTGATGATGATGGAACATTGGTTGGAGTCAATTCTTTAACCATCTCCTCTAAAGCTACTTTGTTGCACGGTTTAAAGTTTTGGACATAGTCATTTTCCATAAAAGTAGCATTCGCAGAAGTAAATACTTTCTTTTCTGAATGACTATAGAAAAGTCCACCCCAAGTACCTTTAGGATAGCCAACAAATATGCAAACTTCAGTTCCTAGTTCTAGCTTTCCTTTCTTTTTCCTCAGGACGTGGCGTAAACTAGGTTTGCGACCATTCCAGCATTCTAAAGGTGTTTTGGGGATTGATTTAGATGGGGCGACATTGAGAATGTTGTTCGTGGTTTCAACTGCATGTCCCCATAATGAAGTTGGTAGAGTTGAGTAACTAAGCATGCATCTAACCATTTCTACTAAAGTTCTGTTCCGGCGTTCCGCTACACCATTTTGTTGCGGAGTACCTGGGGCAGTAAGTTGTGATAAAATCCCAAGTTCAGTTAAATGATCTTGGAATTGCATATCCAAATATTCTCCACCCCTATCAGATTGCAAGATCTTTAACATTTTACCTAATTGGTTTTGAGCCATCGCTAGGAATTCCTGAAACTTTGAAAATGTTTCTGATTTCCTATGCATTAGGTAAAGACATAAGTATCTAGATTAATCGTCAATGAAAGTGACGAAATACTCAAAACCACCCCTAGCTTGTACATTCAAAGGTCCACAAACATCTGCATGCACAAGTCCAAGTGGTTCTTTGGCCCTATCACCCTTTGCAGAGAATGGACGCTTGGTCAGTTTGCCTTCTAGAGAAGATTCACAGACAGGTAATTCACCTAAGGTGCGTTCCCTCAAAGGCCCGTCCTTTGTAAGTCTTTGAATCCTACCATAGCCAATGTGACCTAGTCTCAAGTGCCATAAATAGGTCATATTATCGTTATCGGTCTTTTGACGTTTATTGGTCCTAGGTTTAGCTACTTTGAATAAATAATTGTTAAGAGCAAGGGGTTCGTTAGGCAGAATATAAAGCCCGTTTTCCAAACATGCAATACACAATTGTGATCCATTGAAAGAAATAGATATATTATAACTTGTGAAAGTCATAACAAATTGTTCTAATTGCAACATGGAAACTGAAATTAAATTTCTAACAAAATTCAGAATAAAAAATACATCATTTAAAATTAAGTATTTATTTCCAAACGTCAGACGAGCTCTTCCTCTAGCTTGGACCGCAACGAACGCTTCGTTCCCAACTCTAAGCTTTAAGCCTCCTTCGTCTACTTCCTCCCACGATTCATGAAGCTGTAAAGAGTTGCAAACATGGTTGGTAGATCCAGAATCAATAATCCAAACAGATTTATCATTCTCCAAAACACATGTTTCTAAGATAAATGATCTATAATCATTACCTTTGTTTTTCACTGCTAGAAACTTGGGGCAATCCTGTTTCCAATGCCCCTTCTCTTTGCAGTGAAAGCACTTATCTTTACCTTTCTTGTTTTTCTTGTTCTTCCTCTTAGGCGTCTGTGCATTTGGTTGTGCACTCGTCTTTACAGCCTTTGCAGGCTTGGGGTTGGTGTTTTGTCCACCTTCCCTATTGTTTCCAGCTTTTGAAGACGAAGCTTGGTAAGCTTCAGCCTTAGCTGGATCAACAGCAACATCAATAGTCTTATTTTCTCCTCCTTTACTAGGTCCACCCATGATAGGCTCAAAAATTTGAAGCTCGTTCATGAGCTGTGTCAGACCATAGTTGAGTTGATCCCAAACGTGCGGACACGGTGCCATTCGAGCATTCACGATGTCATCACATATGTGCGGAGATGGTGCTATCCAAGCATTTACAATTCCATTACAAGCATTGACGTTGCCATCACGAACGTGCGGACACGGTGCTCGTTTTGGGGATTCCTCAATTACGACGAACTTGAAGTTGTTACCAATAAACTCTATGTTGATATTCTGCTTCCAATTAAGGAAGTTTTCTCCAGTAAATTTCTCCATCGAAAGTTGTGAAAGGATGGGAGTAGACACAGACACTACTTAAAACTACAAATTATCAATAAAATATAAATCAATCACATTTGCTCAATAAAACTCCTATTCACACAAATTTCAAGAAATAGCACAACATATATAAAAAATATGTAAGATATGAAAAAAAAAACCAAAATAATCATATCTCTATTTCTTTAGGTTTTTAATTAATCTATGATATTCTTGTCCCGGTTGGTGAGAGTAAAAAAATACCACTAGTTAAATAAATTTGTAAACTTGTTTAATAATGGACATCATTATTAACAAGGGATTTTTTTTCATAAATATAGCTTTTTAGCCATTATTGTGCAAAAATATGGGAATTAAACTTTCCCTAATCTGTTTGGAAAAATTTAATCAACAAAAAGTTAATTTATGGGAAAACTAACTACATAGGGTAATTAAAATTTAAGCAAAGACAGATCAGCCCAAGGAGGGGTAGAATCGTAATAAATAACACAACACTCCTCAAAATCAATCAAACCCATTACCGTGACATTGCCTTTCCTCTGCCGTGACTCTGTCTAATTTTTTCTTCCATCTCCGGCGAAAACTTATATCTCCGACGACCACCTCAACATTTGATCAACAATAGTTATTTTTGAACTCATCTCAAGCAAAAACACTTCAAGAAAATCTGGTCACTTTTGCAAGAAAATTGGTGATCATCTTCTGCAGAAATCAACTCAAATTCAAGAAATCTTCAAATCAGTTCTGCTGCAATCTTTGGCATTTCCAACAACTTGCATCTCTGTTATACAATCAAGAAACAAGGTATGCAAAAATCATCTCATCTCACAATTCTATTATATTGTCATTTGCTTCTATTTCAAATTATTAATTTCCTAAACCTACTGATAAATGTACATTGGTTGATCAGAAATAGACAAAAAAATAAGAACTATAAAAAATTTAGATTCTAATTTGTCTTTTCAATAAAAACTCATTTGATATTTGTGTGAATTTTAACTGCCAAAACATTCAATAACAAATTGAAAATTAGTCAATATGTTCAATTAAGTGTTTCAGTAGGGTACGTGATTACAAATTAAGGTAACAAGCTACCTTAATATATTCAATTCTATTCTATTGTCATCTTCTTCTATTTCATAACTATTAATTTCCTAAATGTTCTACATAAATCTATTTTGTTTGCATAAAAATTCAAAATTATTTTTTAACTATTATCTTGAATATAATGATAATAGTGATGATCATGGTGTGCTTTCTAAAAACACAAACAATTTATAAACTAAAAAAATTAAAAAAAAATATTTAAACCTACTGATATATGTAGATTGGTTGATAAAAAATAGACAAAAAACAAGAACTATGAAAATTTTAGATTCTAACTTGTCTTTTCAATAAAAAAATATATTTGATATTGGTGTGAATTTTAACTGCCAAAACATTCAGTAACAACAAGGTAACCAGTTACCTTGAAAAACAGTCAATACTTTCAATTAAGTGTTTCAGTAGTTTATGTGATACAGACTAAGGTAACCAGCTACCTTAATATATTCAATTATATTCTATTGTCATCTTCTTCTATTTAAAAACTATTAATTTCTTAAATGTTCTACATAAATCTATTTTGTTTGCATAAAAATTCGAAATTATTTTTTAACTATTATCTTGAATATAATGATAATAGTGATGATCATGATGTGCTTTCTAAAAACACAAACAATTTATAAACTAAAAAATTAAAAAAAAATTATTTAATCCTACTGATATATGTACATTGATTGATAAAAAATAGACAAAAAACAAGAACTATGAAAATTTTAGATTCTAACTTGTCTTTTCAATAAAAAAAATTCATTTGATATTGGTGTGAATTTTAACTACAAAAACATTCAGTAACAACAAGGTAACCAGTTACCTTGAAAAATAGTCAATATTTTCAATTAAGTGTTTCAGTAGGGTATGTGATTACAACCAACTAACTCTTGAAAAATTTGCCAAATTTTGCAGGTATGGACAATACTACTTTTTTGGTTCAATTTGGAGGCAAGTGGAATGAAAAAAACGAGTACGAAAGGAACACAATGACTGAAATATTGATTTCACCAAATTGTTCTCTTGACAACTTGGTGAATTTGATAAAAGAGGAGATAAAGGAAACAAGAGCAACTATTGAAGTTTATTATCAAGTAGCCAAAGGAACACCACCAATGAAAGTTGAAACACACAATTAAGTGTTGTTCTACATGGAAATAAAGAAAAAATTTGCTGCAAAAATAATAAACTTACCATTGTGTGTCACTATAGTTCAAGAATTAAGCAATGAAAATAACTTTATTCTACTAACAAATCCAAAAGTTACAGCAGAAGAAATGGAGGTGGGGGAATTATTAATGCAAGCAAACAATGCTTCCATCAATGAAAATATATTAACTTGATATTTTAACAATCAGAAAAAGCAAAAGACATAGCTTGATATTTTACAGCAAAACAACCCTATCATAACTTTATTCATTAAAGGAGTGACCTTCATATGCATAAATTGTTATTGAGTATTATATTAAGTCTGTTACAAATTCAAATACATTGAATGATTACACAAATATATAAAATTCCTTTTAGAATAAATTGTTGGTTTTTTTGTTGTCTGTTATATATTTATGCCACCAACACCTGAAAAACATGTTTTTTAAAAATTAAACACAATAGTCTGGGTAATTGGTTACATTTAATATATCTTAGGTGCTTTAAAAAGTGGAATATATATTATATATAATTATTAAACGTGAAATACATAAAAAAAAATAAACAAGAAACTAGGCACTTTGCTCTAACAATTGCCACAGAAAAAAAAAGAATAGCAAAAACATCAAACACCAAAGATAGCCAATTATCCCTTGTATATAAGATGAAGACCAAACTAAGTACCTGGTTACCATTAAAGTATCTCAGTTGCTTTAAAAAGTGAAATATTATAATATATAGTTATTAAACGTGAAATAAAAAAAAAAAAAAACAAGAAATTTGGTACTTTGCTCTAACAATTTCCACACAAAAAAATAGCAAAAACATCAAGCATCAAAGGTAACTAGCTACCCTTTTGTATATATGAAGACCAAACAAAGTACCTGGTTACCATTAAAATATCCCTGAAAACTAATTAAATATATACTGATAAAGAACACAAAAATATCAAAAGATATATAAAATAGTCTTAAGTAACCAAGGTCTTACAATAGTAGCAATTTAACATATACAAGTATCCAACTAACTATTGGTCATCATTTCCAAAAGTCAAATATCCTTTCCAAAAGCTGATATAGTCTAGAGTATAGACAAAATAAAAAAAGTCTAATATCCTTTCCTAAAGCTTCCTAAATAACCTATGCAACAGTCTTCCTCCTCTTCTGCCTCTTGTCCAAAAGCTTTTCACTAAACTCATTGTTAGTCAAATATCCATCTTCTCGTTTATTCTTCCCACGAAAATAGAAGCTAACAGCAATGTCTTGGCGAAGCAATTGAGTATCAAGTTCTTTTCGCATCTCTCCATTCGCCATTCGCCACTCGAAACCTCTGTTCTTTGAAGCTGTAGCACTCCGTACGCCGAAGTAAGTCGACTCCGATCGACGACTATGAAGACCACAACTTGCCTCCATTCGCCGGCCTTCAAGCTCGTGGCCGGATTGCCCCAATGTTGCAGAAAACCCCAAATCGCCACATATGGGTATGAAGCTTTTGTAAAAAGTAAATGAAAACAAGAACTGAAAGAGTCAGTTTTGTAAAAAGTAAATAAAAACAAAATGTTTTAATATATAAAATAATATAAAATCAATTAAAAAGTTAGAATACTGAACATTGATTTTTTTTTAACTAAATAGCCAATTTAAAATACTTGAAATAACATGATTACCCTTCTACTTTTATAAAATATCATTAGTAATCAAAATATGGCATAATGATAACTTAATACAAAATTATGGGGAAAAAAACTCATAATAGTGAATAAAATGTATCAAAAGCCATAAAATAATACTTGTAAAAAATAAAGCCATATTTTTGAAAACTTTCTTAAAAAAGCCATATAAAATGCAATTTCCTCTATTAACAACCTACTATTCAATCAAAATAAGAAAACAAAATCTCTTATTTTATGAGCTTGACCTACGGTTTCGATAATCACAGATTTAATCATAGTAGTCACTGTAGGGGTGACTAATGAACCTTGTCAAAATAACTAATGAACACCTTCCGTAGGGGGACTAATCAAAGCGTCTCGAGGCCCCATTAAGTTATTGACGTTGTTAAACCAACAGTGGAGATCGAATATAATTCTTAAAATAAGCTCATTATAAAATTAAAAATAAAATTTTTATTATTTTTCGAAAATTAATGACTCGTTCTCTAAAAAATTGTAAGATTAGATTTTTTTTTTAAAACCAAAGTCTTATAATTACATATTAATTCTAAAGTGTCACATTGAAACAAATTCAATTAATTTATAATTAATTTGTTGTTAATTAATATTTAGGTTTAACTAATATAACGCACCTATACAATTAAGTCCAACTCAAGTAAATGGGCCTTAACAATTGGGCTTGTATGGAGGAGGGCTGGGTCCAGTATGTCGTTCCCACTACAAAGGCCCCCAAACTTCCATACAAGGTCCAAAAGACAGGAATTTAAACCTCCATTTTATTAATTGTTATTAATTGATTAGGCCCACTATAGTCATGCAAAGCAAATGGGCCTTCACAAGTGGAATCACCCACAAGAGAGGAATTTAAACTTTACATTTTCTAATGGGCCCAAATAAAACCTATCATTTTATGAATATTTTATTTGGTAAAAACCATATATCTAACAAACATATAGACCACTATATGCATCTAAGCCCAATTACAAAAATACCACATATAGTGAAAACACACATGTTATAATTGGATGGGCCTAATCATGTTACTATATGAGCAATTCTATGAATTTATGCAAAAATACCATAATTTATTTCATTTGCAAAAATACCACCGTTGACTGCGTTTTTGGCCAACGACGTGAGAACGTCAAAAACGATAAAGCCTTTAAGAGAAAATAAATGACACAGACGATTTTATAGTGGTTCAGCCCCAATGTAATGGTAATAGCCTAATCCACTTAGAGTTATGATTATATATCTACACTCAAGATCAGATGAGCCTGAGTCAACTGAGTTTCTTCAGTGTAGATTATCAGAATACAAAAATTCTCTCAAATACAAGTACTCTCTCTCTCTAGAAAATTCAAATCAAAAGTTCAAAATTCCAAAAGTCCCCTTTATGATGCCATAAGCCTTGTATTTATAGGCTTAGGATTGCACAGATGATATCCCCCATAATCGGGATATTTTATTATTCACATTTTATTTAAATTACAACAATATTCAAAATGTAACAGTACACCATATTCGTGGGATAAATGAGAGATTCCCGCGTATGCCAAGACCGATTCTTGTTGAAGCCGTTTCTGAGAATCTTGACTTAGTCCTGCTCTATCTAGTTGATCCATATCACCTTCAGTCTGGTCGGCCACACCTTTACTGGGTAGTCATGCACTTGACTGGGCAGACATGCACTTAGCTGGGTAGACATGCACTTAGCTGGTCGGACATAATCATGACTGATCGGCCAAGTTCATGACTGGTCGGACAAAGTCATGCCTGGGCAGGCAAGGTTATTCCTGGGCAGACAAGGTCATTCCTGGGCAGACAAGGTCATTACTGGGCGGACGAGGTCATGACTGGTCGGACAAGGTCATGCCTGGTCGGTCATGACACTTCTCAAGCCAGTCAAAATTCTTCAATGGCCTACTGGGTTACTCTTAAACCAGGTCACCCAACCATTCCTTGCCACTTGTCATTTCTATTGCCACATCATCATTTTCAAAATTTGGGGATAACATTTGCCCCCCAAGCTTATTATATGATATCTCACATAATAAAAATTTTTCTCCACAGCTGACGGCACTATATAAAAAAAAATAACTGTTCATCTTCCCGCCATGCAGTAGACCACAACTCCACAGACCACGATCACTGCAAATAACTGCTCATAATCGTGGGGAGAAAAAATATCCCAGGAATTCCAAAGGTCCAAAAATAAGTGGTAACTTCCACTCTTTTCCTTTAAATAAGCCCATATACTCCCACACTTCCACACACACAAGAAAATTAGATTTCAAAAACCCTTCATCTTCTTTTTTCTCCCTTGGCCGAAACCTCTTGGTTTTCTCTTCTTCCTTTGGTGGCCGAAACTCATCTCTCCTTCCCTTGGCCGAAAGTTCATAAGCTTTCAAGGAGGAGCTTCTCATCTCTTCAAGCATTCTCCAAGGTCTCTTCAATATTGGGTAAGTCTTCTCTTCCATGCCCTCATGTTCTTGTAAATTTTTTTCAAAATCTCCATGAAAACACATGTAGTGGCCGAAACTTCTTGGGCATTTTTTCTTGAATTTTGTCTATGAATCTTGGAGATATAATGTGTGTGGTGGCTGTTTTGATGTTGTTTAGACTATGGGTAACCCAATATTATCTTCAATTTCATAGGAATTTAAAGAAAAATATGTCATTTTAACCTAAATCATGAATATGGGTTTTAGGGTTTTTGATGGCATAGGTGGTTTCAAGAACATTGATAAACCTTTCAATTTCCCACTTTGATCTTGTAGTTGTGTGTTTTACATGAGAAAACATGTTTGTGTTAGGGATTTTAGGCTCTTGCTCTTTTTTTTTTTTTTGGAATAGGTTTGTAGTGAGATTTGGGGTCATTCGGCCATTGTTGCATTTTTTTCCTTTATAAAAATATGGTCCGATCGAACCATGGGTGAGCTCCTCGGTCCCAAGTGTGTCCGATCGGACCCTTGGCTTTGGACTCGGACAGGGCCATTTGAACCCCTCAGGCCTTAGGCTAACTCCTCGGACATGTTGCCTCTCCTTGGACAAGTGTGTCCGACCGGATACTTGCTTTGGGGCTCCTCGGAGATGCTCGGATCGGACACACACGGGCATGCACCATGGCCAAGCACGGTCCGCTCGGACCAGGCCTTTTGTCACTCCTCGGACGCGCCTCGAACCCCCGGGTGTCTCGGCACCAACAACCTATCATACGTGCATGCCAGCTCCTCGGACGCCACATTCCGAATGGACACGGGCCTGGCTGCTCGGACACAACCCCTTAGGCACGCACACACGGACACTTCTTAGGCACTTTAGGCACAAAATTTATTTTTTCTCCATGCATGCTAAATTTTCACTACTTAGACAAAATTTTCTAAGTAGAAAAATAAATTTTGTTCTTGTTGAATTTTATCTGTATGGTTACTCACCTCCCCATTTTTTAATTTTTGTAGATGAATTGCTTTGACTATAGGGGAGGTGACAACCACACGGACTCCGACACATCTATCCCACAGTCAATCGAGACCCCTCAAAGCAGTGACTCCTCATCAAAGTCTTCCACCAGTCGCACTCCTGAGGATCGCCTCCACCGCTTCAAGTAGATCCTTCCCCGTTCATCTTTGTACTTTCTCCACGAAGAGCAGTTTCTTCAACAAGCTGCATAGTTGACCATGAGGGTGAAGAAGTCCAATGGAATCCCCCAAGACCAAGATCCACAAGTTGCCCGCAGAGCGGTGCTAAAGGTGGTGGAACGCAGTGAGGCCTACACTGCAGCTTCTTCGAGACAACCTCTTCAGGTGTCAAAATCAAGCAAGACTTGGAGACAAATCACCCAGGAGTTTTCCACCAAGGTCCAGCACTTGGTCGTCCAAAAACCACGGAAGGCAGGAGAAGAAACACCTTCCTGGTTCACTGCCCAGCCTACAAAACTCAATCCTGGGATGTTCGACAAACACATCCAAGCTTTGGGTTTGAGTGGGGTGAACGTGATATGTCCGCGCCCTCACCAGAGAGCCAACAGGCCCGACAGACCATACTGTGCCTGGTCTAGGCACCATATCTACGCAGGAGCAACAATCCCGTTACACTCATTTTTCCGGTC
Organism: Humulus lupulus; assembly: GCF_963169125.1. Taxonomy (NCBI): domain Eukaryota; kingdom Viridiplantae; phylum Streptophyta; class Magnoliopsida; order Rosales; family Cannabaceae; genus Humulus; species Humulus lupulus. Next base: position 248,623,375 of record NC_084794.1, read on the forward strand.
TGTAGCGGATTACTTCAACGTCTCCCCTTTCCAGATCGCTCCAAACGGGATTCAGGCGTTGTCTGCGCTGTACATTCTCTACTATCTGCAAGGCTAGGATGAGCCTACTCCTCATGAGGTACATTACTTGTTCGACTTTAGGACTAACCCAATCCATAAGAACACGGGTTTTTTCCACCTCTTTCACAGGCAAAAGGGGGTTAAATACCTTTGTGGTATCGCACACAAGTTGAACCCCGGGAAATACTACACAGAGTATTTCCTCACATCAGACATCAAAGCCAACAACTTGGCTTTTACACATGTGGGTCCATTCAAGCAACCCTTGCCCACTCAAGAGATGTTCAAGCGAGCAAAGGAGTTGGCTAACATGTGTATTGAGGAGAAGGACGTAAAAAATTTGGTTACCATGGACAACCTTCAGATGGTGGGCCTGCTACCATGTAACCAAAACATTACGGTGGAGAGTACCACTGAGGAGAAAAACGCGACTGATCAGTCCAACGCCGGGACTGAGGTGGTGACTGACCAGTTTTCTCCTGGGCCATCCTCGCACTCCCGTAGACCAGGCGATCTTGTCATTAGGGAGCCTCAGCCTGAGTATCAGTGCAGTTCTGCTATTCCCGTCCAGCCCGGGAAGGGAAAGGCCATCCAGCCTGAGAGGGACCTCAGCTCATCATCTGACGACGAGGACGACTTCCTCGATCAGATCCTCAACTCAGGTCTAGTAGTCATAGCAATATGTTTGATAACTTGGTGATTTGAGACTAATAAAACTATAGTAGTAATATACTTATCTACATTTTATTATATATATATATATTTCTAACGAATCTTGTGTTTTCCTCTTTTGCAGATCTAGAGATGTTCAGGCACTGCATCGCTCCTCCTGCCTCGAAGAGGAAGTCTGGCGAAGGAAGTGGCTCCACTCCCCCGAGCAAGGTCCCGAGGACAGTGCCACCGAGCCAAGGGAGACAACCTGAGGGGTTAGTTACGATCCCGCAGTTGACCCCTTCCTCGCTTCCTCCATCAGCGAGCCTAACTCCCCCTCGTCCGTCCGGCCCGAGCGAGGCACTACGTACTGCTAGTACCATTGGGAGGGGGGCAGTTGATCAGACCCTCCATGACGCTTCAACGATTCAAGGATTTGAATCCTTCCCTCGACTTAGTGTTGATGTTGTCTTAGAGAAAGGGATTTCTCAGTTGGTGAATGTAAGTGCTCTACCACAAGATAGTTTGTTACTTATGTTCATACTTTGTAGCAACCTTTTGTTTTTCATACAGACGCTCATGACCATCTGTCATGCCCAGCACCGATCAGTCGATTACAAGGAGTTGATCAAGGTCTTAAATGATCAACTAGTGGAGGCTCGAGCTAAGGTGGATGCTTTTCAATCCAAGTTGGAGCGGTCAGAGAAGACTGTGGCTGAGCAAAAGGAGTCTCTTAAGGGGTTGGCTGATGGGAACGATCAACTAACCTAAGCCAACAAGTCACTGACTGATCGGCTAGACAGACTGACTCGTGAGAACGAGGGGTTAGCTCGCGAGAACGAGGGACTAATTCACGAGAATGAGGAGCTGAAGCAGCAGAAGGAAGCTGATTAGACTCACTACGAGGAGGCCTGCTTCAACTATTTTTATCAGGTGTGGAAGCTAAACAAGCCTCTCAACCTCGACTTTCTCATCGAGGAGATTAAGGCAGAGGAGCTCGCCAAATGTGAGGCCAGGGCTGCTGAGGAAGCTGCTAATCCTACCGGCACTACATCTGCTTCCCTTACGCTATCATTCCGACCAGAAGGAGCAGTTGATGCCGAGGAGGGGGTTGATCAACCTACTAGAGCCGACCAGTGATCCCTCATCCTACTAGAGAAGCATCTGCCCGACCAGACAAGTTGTTGTCCTACCAGCCTTCTATCATATTTTGTTTTGTTATATACTTTTGCTCGTATGATTGAGCTGTTTGGCACTTGCACTTTACTTTTCTTTTTTAGCTAGCTTGAAACATTTAAGTCTTTTTACACTTAAAACATTACAAGTTTATTGTGAATAGTAAAGTCACTCTGTATGCCCTTTATTTTCACATGAGTACTTAGTTTTTTTTTTTTTTTGACTTAGAAATTCTAAACATTTCATAAGTCCATACTAAGTAAACTTTCTCACGCTCTTATTGCTCTAACATTTTATGAGCATAACGTTTATTATCACACGAATATCTGCTTCTAACTTAAAATTTTAAAAATTCCAAGTTACTTAAGCTTTGTCAAACAAGTTAGCTTAACGGCCTTTTTGGACTTCAAAACTTTACAAGTTAGCCTAAAAACAGATATCTTTGCTCGTGCTCTTATTGCCTGTGTTGAAGTGCACGCCAGTATACCCTATGTGCCCCCCAAGTGATTGAGGGTTGAAAAATCCTTGATCACTTGCTACTTGACTGAATTTGTCCGAGCAGTTACTACTCGTGAAACACATAGAATATACAAACATATTTCAGTAGTTAACCACTGCAAAAACATGTAACTATTTAAACGTTGGTCATTCATCTGATGAATACCGACCAGTTGAACATTGCCCGGTATATATGTATATTTATTTTTAGAAGACATTTTTTGTTTAAATTGTAATGACAGTTGAACACTGCCAAGCAAGAATAATCAACACATATGCAAAATTTGTAGCAAGATTCGACCACGCTGCGCGTGATCTCTTTTATTACTCGTAAAAAATAAATGACAAAACGTGTCTAATAACGAGTTTCAAACAAAATAACATTGTTCAAAATAACATGACTGGTTAGCAAATAGCCAGTTCACAAACAAACTTAAATAACAAGTTAAGCACTTGATACAAAGCTACTACTCTGTAAGCAGTATTCATTGATAATATTTCCTCAAGTGCTCGCCATTCCAGTAGTTCCTGATCAGCTCTCAATTTAACCGAGCAAGCTTGTAGGTGCCGGGTGGCAAGACCTGCTCAATTTGATACGGTCCTTCCCAGTTTGGTCCTAGTACGCCAGCTGCTGGGTCTCTGACGAACACCTTTCTGAGGACCAAATCTCTGACCTGGAACTTTCGATCTCGGACTTTGGAATTGAAATAGCGCGCCACTTTTTGCTAATGAGCAGCAACTCTCAAGCTTGCCTTTTCTCATCTCTCCTCGAGGAAATCCAAAGATTCTGCTAGCAATTGATGATTCTCCTCCTGGCTGTACATGGTCCTTCGATGAGATGGGGGGTCTACTTCCACAGGTAACATGGCTTCATACCCTTATGCCAAAGAAAATGAGGTATGGCCAGTTGCTGTCCGGGCAGTAGTCCTGTATGACCAAAGGACTCCTGGTAATTCTTCTGCCGAAGCACCCTTAGCTCGCTCCAGACGCTTTTTCAGAGTGTCCTCCAGAGTTTTGTTTACGGCTTCAACCTGCCCATTGGCTTGTGGATGGGCTACCAAGGAGAAACTTTTTGCGATGCCATGCCGAGTGCAAAAATCGATAAATATGTCACTGTCAAATTGGGTGCCGTTGTCAGACACTACCTTCTTGGGCAGACCATAGCGACATATTATATTCTTAACCACAAAGTCCAACACTTTTTTTGAGGTGATCGTGGCTAGTGATTCGGCCTCAGTCCACTTAGTGAAATAATCCACTGCAACCACTGCAAACTGCACTCCTCCTTTTCCTTTGGGCAATTTCCCGATCAGATCAATGCCCCACACTGCAAAAGGCCATGGGCTCTGCATTTGCTTTAAGACATTCGGAGGCGCCCTAGGCACTTTAGAAAATCTCTGGCACTTATCACACTTCTTCACATACTCCATAGAATCCTCGTTCATTGTAGGCCAGAAAAATCCTTGCCGCAAAATATTTTTAGATAGACTCTGCCCCCCAGCATGATCTCCACAGAACCCTTCGTGCACTTCAGCTAATAAATTTTTTGACTGGTCGGGTGTTATGCACCTGAGTAGAGGTAGGGAGTACCCTCTTCTATACAACACTCCATCCATCATGGTGTACCTAGCGGCTTGCCTCATAATCTTCCTTGCTTCATTACGATCATCTGGGAGGGTTCCTTGCTCAAGGTAAGCAATGATGGGAGTCATCCAGGTGTCAGCTATCGTGATTGGCATGGCTTCTTGTTCATCAATGCTCAGCTCCGCCAAGTATTCCATCGGTACTATATTCAGAGTTTCGGCATCTTTTGCACTAGCTAGCTTTGTTAGAGCATCTGCGTTAGAGTTCTGCTCTCGTGGTACTAACTTGATGGTGTACTCCTCGAATTGTGCTAGCAGATCCTTGGTCTTATTTAAGTATGCCACCATGTGTAGGCCCCTTGCCTGATATTCCTCCAAGACTTGGTAGACCACCAATTGGGAATCGCTGTTCACTTCCACCGACCGGGCATGCACATCTCTAGCCAGGCGCAAGCCTGCTAGGAGGGCTTCATACTTCGCCTCATTATTAGATGCATTAAATCCGAACCTTAATGCACAATGAATTTGGTGTTTCTCTGGCGTGACCAATACAATCCCAGATCTGAATGATGCTCATTCGACGACCCATCAACAAAAAGTTGCCAAGTAGGAAGTTCCTCTTTTTGCTCAGTGACACGCTCTTGCTGGTCGGGAACATCACCGATCCCAGTACATTCAGCAATGAAATCTGCCAAAGCCTGACCCTTAATAGCAGATCTCAGTTGGTACTTGATTTCGAATTGGCCCAACTCAACTGCCCATTTAAGTAGCCGACTAGACGACTCCGGCTTCTGTAAGACTTAGCGTAGAGGCTGGTCAGTAAGGACTTTAATGGGGTGTGCCTGGAAGTACGGCCGCAATTTTTGTGATGCAAGTACCAAGAAATAAGCCAACTTCTCAATCATGGGATACCGTTACTCTGCTCCTATCAACCATTTGCTGACATAGTATACCGGGTGCTGCACTCTATCCTCTTCCCGTACTAGGGTAGCACTAACAGCGTGCTCCGTGACTGCTAGGTACATAAAGAGGTCTTCTCCATCAACGGGCTTCGAAAGAACAGGAGGTTGGGCCAAATGTTCCTTTATTGCTTGGAAAGCTTGCTCACATTCTACCATCCACTCAAACTTCTTGCTCCCTCTAAGCAGGTTAAAAAATGGGACACACTTGTCCGTTGATTTAGAGACGAACCTGCTTAGAGCCGCAATCCGCCCAGTCAAGCTTTGCACATCCTTTATTCTGGCCGGAGACTTCATTTCTATGGAGCCTTTATCTTTTCCAAGTTTGCTTCTATTCCTCGGGAGTTCACAATAAACCCAAGAAATTTTCCAGAACCCACTCCAAATGAGCACTTGAGGGGGTTTAACTTCATGCTGTACTTTCTCAGTATTGCGAAGCACTCCTCCAAGTCTCGCACGTGCCCTTCAGCTTCCTTTGATTTCACCAGCATATCGTCTACGTACACCTCCATGCTCTTGCCGATTAAGTCACGGAACATACCATTTACCAAACGCTGGTAGGTAGCTTCTGCATTCTTCAGTCCGAAGGGCATGACCCTGTAGCAGTATAGCCATATATCTGTTCGGAAGCTGGTATGCTCTTCATCAGGAGGATGCATGCTGATCTGGTTATACCCCGAATATGCATCCATGAAGGACAATGTTTCATGACCAGAGGTTGCGTCTACCAACTGGTCTATTCTCAGTAAAGGAAAGCAATCCTTTGGGCATGCTTTGTTCAGGTCAGTAAAATCTACACAAGTCCTCCATTTTCTATTGGGTTTGGGCACCAACACTGGGTTTGAAACCCAGGCAGGATAATATGCTTCCTTTATAAACCCATTCTCCTTTAGCTGCTCTACCTCCTCCTTAAGAGCCTTTGCTCGATCTTTGTCGAGCAATCTCCTCTTCTGCTGCACCGCTGGATAGCTTTCATCCACGTTGAGCACGTGGCTGATCACAGTTGGTGAGATACCCACCATATCCTTGTGAGACCAGGCGAAGATATATTGATTCCTTCGCAAGAATTCTATCAGCTGTGCTCTCACCTCTGCTTTCAACTTTTTTCCAATCTTGACCCCTTTGGTCGGGTCATTCTCATCTATCAGGACCTCCTCTAACTCCTCGAACGGTCCCACATCACTTTCATAATCCCCAAAGCGAGGATCAAAGTCCCTTCCCTCGCTTTGGGCAACGCCCTATTTGGTGACTTCATCACCGGATGGGGTTTTCTGCTCTTTTAAACCAAGAGTTCTCTCTTGGCCAAACTCCTCTAACATCTCTTCCTGATCAGTTACCACTGCAAAACTCCGGTCGACATCCATCTCGTCCACCTCCTCTCTCTCAGCACATACAATCATGTTGTTCTCCTTGGCCCCCTTCCTTGCTTTAGCTATCGAGGCATTATAGCACTCCCTAGCCTCCCTCTGGTCTCCTTGGACGCAGCCTATGCCCGCACTGGTCGGGAACTTCATGGAAAGGTGCCAGATTGAAACCGCCGCATGTAAGTTTGTGAGCAGTGGTCGACCAATAACCACATTGTAGGCGGACGAGCAGTCAACAATCAAAAACTCGGTCATTACTGTCTCATGTTTGGGAGCCTCCCCCATCGTAACTGGCAACTTGATAGTTCCAGCTGGTGACAATCCTTCTCCAGTGAACCCATAAATGACTTAAGAGCACGGCTTCAAGTCATTGATAGATAGCTTCATCCTCTCGAAGGATGACTTATAAATAATGTTCACAGAACTCCCTGTGTCGAATAGACATCTCTTCACCTTCATATTGGCAATTTGGACTGTCACAACAAGAGGGTCATTGTGAGGATACCTCACGTGTCGAGCATCTTCTTCAGTGAAAGTGAGGGACTCACTTTCATATCTTGGGTTCTTCGGTGGTCGCTCCTCCACTGTCATAACTTCGGAGGTTGATGTTGCATCCAACTCATGATGAAGGGTGTGAGCATACCTCTCCCTCGCCTTATTGCTATCTCCAGCAAGATGTGGACCTCCACATATGGTATATAGTGTGAAGTCTACAGGTTCAGGTTGCAATGGTGGGGATCGTTGCCACTTGAACCCAGGATTGTTGTTACTTCCCTCTCCCTGGGTCTTCTCTGCTCGATACTTCTTTAGCTTCCCCGACCGGAGGAGAAACTCTATCTCATCTTTGAGATGATTACACTCATTCGTGTCGTGACCATAGTCTCCATGGAAGCGACAGAACTTGTTCATATCTCTTTTACTCATCTCCTTCTTGATAGTTGGGGGTTTCCGGTAAGGGACCTCTTGATGACTGGCCAAATAGATCTCCACTCAGCTCACCGAAAGAGTGGTGTAGTTCGTGAATCGAGGTTCATACTTCGTTGGCTTGTCGTTTGGTCCCGACTTAGCCTTCTTCTCATTGTGGCGGTCAGACCCGTTATTCCCACGTTTCTTACCACCATTTTGATCATTTCCACCATTCTTGGGCGGATCAGTCGATCCACTCGGGTTGTTTAGGCCCTTCTCTCCCTTCTCAATCACATCATCCAACTTCATGTATTTGTCCGCCCGGTCCAAAAATTGTTGTAATGTTGAAATTTGGTTGCGATGAATGCTGTCCCACAAAGGACTCCGATAGATAATGCCGGAAGAAATTGCCACCATCTTCCCCTCATCTCCAACTGCAGTAGCTCGGTTAGCTTCTCTCATGAACCTTCGTATGTAGTTCTTGAGAGACTCATCCTTTCCTTGCTTAATATCCGCCAAGTGATTGGCGTAAACAGGAGGGGTCCGAGCAGCACTAAACTGTCTGCAAAAATCCTTTCTAAAACTTTCCCAAGAAGTGATGGAGTTAGGCTTAAACTTCCAATACCACTCCTGGGCAGTGTCGGACAATGTGGTGGGGAAGACTCTACAGCGATAGTCATCACTCACCCCGAGCAGCTCCATCTGATCTTCGAACTTCCCAACATGCCTTATTGGGTCTGCCTTTTCTGTATAAATTGGCAGTACCGGTGCTTTGTATTTCGCTGGTGGTTGAGCTGCTCTAATTCGAGCACAGAAAGGGCTGCCACTCCTGTGGTCTACCGGATCAATCACAGATGGTCGTTTTGATAGACTCTGAACTGCTGCTGTCAAAGCATCAAGCTGGGCTTGGATGCTTGGGGCCACTGCTAGGGACTCATTTTTGGGACCGCCTGGTCGGGCGCTCCTATCTGGCAAACCATCATCGAGTATTTCTACTCGACTGGTAGGTCGGATTGACTCTTGACCTTCGACCAGGACGGTCCTTCGTCTATCAGCAATGACGTCCCTTAGATCCTTCTGAGTAATGTGCTTTCCCAATCGATCGAATACTGTACTCCGAGTCTTCTCGGAAGGTTTGCTAGGTGGAACATGCTCCTTGCCACTGCGCTGGTTGGGATGCAGTGGTGGCCTTCCTGTCTGAGCTGGGAGATCTTTTCCTCCTCGATGGTTGTCATTATTCTTCTCCTTCGACTGTTTAGTGTGATGACTGTCAACTTCATCATGCCCATGCCCATCTTTGAAGTTGGAAGTTTCTTTACCTCGAGGAGCTCTATTGTGCTCCTGCTCAGGAGGTGTTTTCTTGCTACCTGACTTATGACTTCCTGACCTGGAAGTCTCTGATCGGTGGCTCCTTGAAGGGGTTCTGGAGTTTCCCCTTTGAGTTGAGGCAGTGTCCGACCGGACTCCATCTTCCTCACGACCAGGTGGGTTACTACCACCCCTGCTTGGTCTGCGAGAGTAGGGTCTATCAGTGTTCTTACGACCAGCTTCTGTGGTCCTTGCTCCTGGGGTGGCTGCCACTCCAGGTGCAGCTTGGGCATTGGCTCAGGTCAGCTGCGTAGCTGCCTCCAGAGCGAGTGCAGCCTCGCGATGTCACCTATCGGCCTCCTCCTGCTGTCGCCGGATCTCCTCACTCCTGGCGTCCATTTCCCGTCTTTGTTGCTTGAATGCAGCATTCTGCCTAGCCATTTCTTTAGTGAACGCATCCTGTCTGCATTGAACTGTACCATCTCCTCCTGGAAGGCGCTCATGGCTTCCTGGAGCTCTTCAACCTCTGGGGTTACATCTTCGAGCACGACTCTAGGCTCAGATTCACGACCTTGAAGGCTAGGACCTTCTGATCTGGTAGGCTCTTTAGAGGAGCCTGTCTTCTTGGAGGCCACATTGGTGTTCTTAGGTGCCATAATACTTCAGGGATTGTCTGTCTTTCTCTTCAGGCTCTCAATGAAAGCACCAAAATGTTGACCGCGTTTTTGGCCAACGACGTGAGAACGTCAAAAATGATAAAGCCTTTAAGAGAAAAAAAACGACACGGACGATTTTATAGTGGTTCAGCCCCAATGTAATGGTAATAGCCTAATCCACTTAGAGTTATGATTATATATCTACACTCAAGATCAGATGATCCTGAGTCAACTGAGTTTCTTCAGTGTAGATTATCAGAATACAAGAATTCTCTCAAATACAAGTACTCTCTCTCTCTCTCTGGAAAATTCAGATCAAAAGTTCAAAATTCCAAAAGTCCCATTTATGATGCCATAAGCCTTGTATTTATAGGCTTAGGATCGCACAGATGATATCCTCCATAATCGGGATATTTTATTATTCACATTTTATTCAATTACAACAATATTCAAAATGTAACAGTACACCATATTCGTGGGATAAATGAGAGATACCCGCTGTTATACCCAAAAAATAGGAGAATGCATCCTAGGAGGCTAAGGAGAATGCATTCTAGGAGAACTAAGGGGAGTGGTCCTAGGAGACCCCAAGGAGGATGTGGTCCTAGGAGACCCCAAGAGAGTGATCCTAGGAGAACCCAAGGATGAGGTCCGAGGAGAACTCAAGAAAGTGGTCTTAGGAGACCCCGAGGAGAAAGTGGTCCTAGGAGACCCCAAGGAGGATGTGGTCCTAGGAGACCCCAAGGGTGTGTTTGAGGTAAGCCTCCCAAGGTTTCCCAAGTGTTGGCTCGAACATGTCCAAGGTAGGTAGCTAAGGAGGAGGAGTCCCATGCAAGTCAAGAGTGGAGGCTTAGATTTTGACAAGGAGAGCCTACTCAATGTCCATGCTTGGGAGGTGCTAAAGGAGAATGCCTTGAACTTGTCCAAGGTAAGATGTCAAGGAGGATGCCTCGGACCACCTTGGTCCGAGGAGAAAGCCATCATGTCCGATCGGACATGTCATGGAGGAGGTTGCCTCAAAGTTGTTCGAGGTGAGAAACAAGAGAATTGCCTCACCTACCCGAGGTGAGGTGCCAAGGGAGTTGGCTCGGACCACCTTGGTCCGAGGAGAGCCAAGCATGCATATACCACCTTTGGTCCAAAGAAATCTTGAAGGAGTAATCAACATGCATGTGAGACTACGTCAAAGTCCCCAGAACGACTCTAGCAAGAATTGGTCTAGGCACCCGGGAATCTCTGATTTCTCACTCAAATTGAGGAATCAGTTGTATTTTAAACATTTATTGTAATATAAATATAAGATGAATAATAAAATATCCCTATCATAAGGGGATATCAGTTGAGGATCCCAGACCTATAAATAGAGAGCTTATGGGATGAGAGAGGGGCTTCTGCTGCTTCTTCTTTCTAGAGAGAGAAAATTGGGACTGTGTATTCTAGAGAGAGAAAATTGGGTCTGAGTATTCTAGAGAGAGAATTCTTGTATTTTTGCCATCAGTACTGAAGAAACTCAGTTGGCTCAGTCCATCTGATCTTGAGTACATATATATAAATCACAACTCTAAGTGGATTAGGCTATTACCGACAATCAGGGCTGAACCACTATAAAAATCTCTTGTGTGTTCTTTATTTTCTTTATTAAACTGTCTGTTGTCGTTTACATTCTCTTGAAGGCTTGTCATTATTGACGTTCTCACGTCGTTGGCTAAAAAGACAGTCAACACCCGCGTATGCCAAGACCGATTCTTGTTGAAGCCATTTCTGAGAATCTTGACGTAGTCCTGCTCTATCTAGTTGATCCATATCACCTTCAGTCTGGTCGGCCACACCTTTACTGGGCAGACATGCACTTAGCTGGGCAGACATGCACTTAGCTGGTCGGGCATAATCATGACTGATCAGCCAAGTTCATGACTGGTCGGACAAAGTCATGCCTGGACAGGCAAGGTCATTCCTAGGCAAACAAGGTCATTCCTGGGCAGACAAGGTCATTACTGGGCAGACAAGGTCATTCCTGGGCAAACAAGGTCATTCCTGGGCAGACAAGGTCATTATTGGGCAGACGAGGTCATGACTGGTCGGACAAGGTCATGCCTGGTCGGTCATGACACTTCTCAAGCCAGTCAAAATTCTTCAATGGCCTACTGGGCTACTCCTAAACCAGGTCACCCAACCATTCCTTGCCACATCATCATTTTCAAATTTTGGGGATAACAACCACATATAATTATCTAGAATTTATCAAAAAATTCGAATTAATTAAATTTTTACAAAAATAAGTTAATTTAAATGAAATTTATCAACAATTAACAAAAGTTAATTTAAATTTCATTTATCAACAATCAACTTGGTTTAGGTTAATTTGAAAAAAAAAATCATTTTAATTTAAATAGGATTTATCAACAATTAACCAAAGTTAATTTAAATCCCATTTATTAAAAAATATTTTATTAATTGGTTGAAAAAAATGATATTTTTCAAAATTTAACCAATTTAAAATTTTAAAATCAATATCTAACTGTTTTTAAAAAATATCTTATGTTGTTACAACTATAAACTAATATTTTAACCATTTTAAAAAAAATAAAATATTAATAGTTATAACAACCATAAAATATCTTAAAACAGTTAAACAAATTCAAATATCCATGAAAATATCCAACTAACAAATTTCACATTTCAAATAATTTAAATATTAAAAATTATAGAATAAACAAATATTTATATTTTCAAATAAAGATTTAATAAAAATATCAAGTATTTAAAAGAAAATATCTTAAATATTTGATATCTTAATTATAATATTTTAATATATTAAAATATTTATAATTAAGTTGTTAGTCTATTTTTAAATTTGAATTTGAATATTTGTAGAAAATATCTAATTATTTAAATCTCAACCAACAAAAATATCTTATTTTAAATAATAAGACAAATATGATATTTTTTGCTTTGATTATAAATAATCAATTTTCACAATTTTTTTTTTTAAATTAAATTTTCTTTTTTTGATGAACAATACCCATGTGCACGCACGCATGAGCAGCTAGGCCAAAAAAAAATTTGGAAATTTTTTTGTGCAATTTTTCAAACCAAAACTATTTTCTAATAAATTTTTAACATGTTTTACACAAAATAAAGCATATATAAAAATTAATGACATAGAAAACACAACAAAATAACCCAAAAATTGCTAATAATCACATAAAATTAATATGCTTCATAAAAACATGAAAATCCATCCAATTATTCAAACACATCAAATAATCCAATTTTTAACATGTTCATGCATGAAAATAAAGATTACCAAAGGCTTTGAGGCCAGTTGTTGGGAAACTTATACAGAATCTTTATTTATTTTCATGTAGATCTAATATTAAACAAATTAATATGAGATAACCTAGAACATGTTTCTAAAATTGAATTCAAAGAGAAATAATGATAAGAGCATTTACATTATACGCAGCGGAATGAATGAGTCATTCCTTCAGTTTCTCTAACCCTTGTATCCTTTCTGTCGCAGAGTATTACCAAGAAACTGAACCGATCTTCAATTTTCTTCACAACCTTCCAAAGTATCCTTACAATCACCTAGACTAGAGTGGGCAATTCTCAACACATGAGATAGATACCGAGAGAAGAAGAATAGAAGAGAAAAATTGAGGCTTAGAAAGGACTTATGTTTAGAAGAATCTAAAACCTATTATAAACTTATGTTTTAGAAATCTGAACTTATGTGTTGACTTCTCTCTTAACATTCCTTTTGTAGACTCATTTATGTCATTTATTTAATTAAAAAAACAAATAAAATAATAGCCAATAATCAATCCTAGGTCGAAATTATCATGGGCTTTAGGCCCGTGAAATTTCCCATTTGATAATAAGCCCATTGGACTTAAAATCAAGGCCTCTATCATTTTCTATTGATTTAATTATTTAAATCATTTATCAAATTAATTATTTATAATTTGAACCTTGATTTAAACTTATTTATTAATTTAGATACTAATTTATCTTAATTAATAAATCTGCCATAATTTCTCATTTCTTCTAAAAATTACATAACTCTGTGAAAGTATCAAAAATTGACCTAGGCAACTTCGATAATTCTAATTGATAATTAAATTAAGTAATTGAGATTATCTAGATGATTTTATCCAAGGTACAGTGGGGACCATGGGCCTATGAAATCAAGCTCCAATAAGCTATCATCCTCAGACAGATGGACAATCTGAGAGGACGATCTAGATATTAGAAGACATGTTGCGTGCATGTGTGCTGGACTTTGGTGGGTCCTGGAGTAAGTATTTGCCTTTGATAGAGTTTTCCTACAACAACAGCTATCAATTGATCATTGGGGTGGCTCCTTATGAGATGCTGCATGGTAGGAAATGCAGATCTCCCATTCATTGGGATGAGACAGGAGAAATGAGGTACTTGGGTTCTGAGGCAGTTCAGATGACTAATGAGGCCATTGAGAAGATTAGAGCTCGGATGATCGCTTCTCAAAGTAGATAGAAAATGCAGATCCCAAATGCAGGAACGTGGAGTTCCAAGTGGGAGACTATGTCTTCCTTAAAGTCTCGCCTTGGAAAAGAATGAGAAGGTTTGGGAAGAAGGGTAAGTTGAGCCCTAGATTTGTAGGTCCATTTGAGAACCTGGAGAGGATTGGTCAGGTGGCCTACAGGTTGGCCTTACCACCGACATTGTCGGCCATGCATAACGTATTTCATGTTTCAGCTCTTCGGAGATATGTATCAGATGTGACTCATGTTTTGAGTTACGAGGATCTGGAGCTTGAGGCAGATCTCTCCTATGAGGAACATCCAGTCCATATATTAGACAGAAAGGAAAATGTCCTAAGGAATAAAACTATACCTTTGGTTAAGGTAGTATGGAGGAACAACAAGGTCGAGGAAGCGACTTGGGAGCCAGAGTCAGATATGCAGAGTCAGTATCCCGAGCTGTTCAGGTAAATTTCGAGGACGAAATTTCTGTAAGGAGAGGATAGTTGTAATGTCCCAAATTTCCTAATGTGGCTTAATGCCTAAATTAAGGGGCCAGCAGGGCCATAACTGATTTAATATGCAATTATGTGATTATATGCATGATTATGTGAGTTATATTATTATATGATGATAATTGCATGCATGTGGGCCCACTTCTTATTAGAAGGGCATTTTTTGTAATTTTTGCCTGTTAATGGCATAATTGTATATTTATGTGCATGTTTGTGATTTATGGGTGAGACCACATTATTATGTGGATATGTTTGAGCTATTCGACATGAGACGATCATAGTATGCAACTTAGCGGTTTTGTCATGAGAATGATTATTTGACAATATATTGGGAGTTAGTGAGATCGGGAGGAAATTATGGGAATTTTGACTATTTTACCCTCGGGGGCATTTTTGGGACCCCGAGCATTAGGATTTACTTGAGGTTACTTAAGCTTGAAGTAACTTGTCAGAAGGAAAATACGTTCAAACACTTTTTCTCTTTCTCCCGTTATCCATTTTTACTGTTCGTCCCATTTTTTGAAGGAAACTTGAGTTTTAGGACTCAGATTCAAGCAAGGATCGAGCTATAGCATGTCTAGGGAAGATTAGAAGCTTATTAACCGGAGGATTTAGCGAGAAACGACTCAATCAGAGGTAATCCAAGCTTTAAGTTTTGAGTTTTCAAGTTTCTAAGTTTTGAATTGGATTCTATGTTTTGATGAATTTTTGAGTTGTTTAAAGCTTGAGTTTTGATGGTTTCTGGCCATTGGGATGTTTGGGAACCTTGTTTTAGGATTTGGATATGTTTGGACAGGGTTATGGAGTGATTAAAAAGAGGAAAAACGAAGGTTTTTTCCTGAGTTCCAGGTGGGGCCGCAACCCTGTTCTTGGGCGCCGCAGCCAAGCTTAGTGAAGAAGAGAGGAGAGGCTGATGGGCATTGGAGCCGCAGTGCCTAGGAGGTGGGACATGGCTCAAGGGTATGGGGCCGCGGTGCTTAAGGACAGATTGGGCCAAAATTGGGTTTTAATCGTGGGAACTCAAACCTAAGGCCTCAGGATCGTTCCTACTACCTGGTTTAGTAGGATTCGACGTCCTGGAGGCTAGGTCTTGGTTCGGGAACCTTTTATTACTTATTTTATTGATAGGATTTCATATTTGGTTATAATTAGGCGGCTGCTAAGGGGTCTAAGGACAAATTTTTCTCAAGGGTCGTTCTTTTATTATTTCACGCTCGAACCAGAGGTAAGAAAATTGCACCCAGTATGTGACATGCATGGTTATTAATGAGGCATGTTGAGTGCTCTAATTATGGACATTGGTTGCATTATAAATGCCTGGTAGCTTTTCTTATTTGTGAATGACATTGACTTATTAGTCAGAAACGACATTGGTGTTTAGTATTGGTCAAGAAGTTTTGACTTATCAGTCATGATCGGCATTAGTACTAAGCATTGGTCATATGGTATTGGCTTATGAGTCAAGAGCAGCATTAGCGTGTTTAACGCAGGCTGAAATGATTAGATCTATCAACATGAGCATTAAATGCTTGACCGACCTACTAGTCGAAGAAAACTAAAGCGCTTGTCTAGTCTAAAGGCTAGTTACTTAGAGCTTGGGATAAAAGACTCAGGTGACTAAATTGTCACATGGCTTGGGGAGTGGGATTCCAAAGAGACTTATTAGTCATTTATCCAAGAGAGACTTATTAGTCATCTACCCCAAAGAGAGACTTATTAATCATCTACCCCAGAGAGACTTATTAGTCATCTATTCAGATAGACTTATTAGTCATCTAATTAAGGCGCTGGTCCCCAGAATGACTTAATAGTCAACAATCCAGGGCGCAGGACCCCATAACGATTACATGATCATCTATTCATATTGTATACATGCAGTAATAGGTTTTCTTGCTGAGCCTTGGCTCAGGGGTGCTATGTGGTGTAGGTAAAGGGAAAGAAAAGCTCACCCAACCTTGAGTGGAGAGCTTAGGTGGCGATGTGTATATATGTGGCCGCTTGACCACCACGGCCAAGGTGTTTTTCAGAGGAACTAGGGTTTAACCCAATTTTTGCCGCTTAGGTTGGCGGGTTATACTGTAATGACCATTTTGGATTGTAAATAACTTTGTAAACACTTTTATGGGCCCATGTACAGTTTAACGTTTTTATTAAAATATATACATTCCTTTTGACCGAGATTTTCACCATGACCTTTTAATAACACCTAGATGCACGTTTACAACCTAATGACTCGTTTAGCGAGTTAAGCACTATTTAAAGTACACAGTGTAACGGTCTTGGGCTATCCAGGGCGTTACACTACTTATGTTTTGTCTTTTACATTTTGGAGGCTATGGATATTGTTAAATTGGTTTTATTATTTAATTAAAAAAGTTGGTTTTATTTATTTTATTAATATTTAATATTTTATTAAATAAATTTTAATCAATATAATTGATTAATTTTAAAAAAAAATTGTATACCTACAGCGACAACATGTCGTCGCCATTGGGTTCTCGCTGAACACGAAAATCTGAGTTTTCGTGATACTACGACGATGGCATGGCATCGCTGTAGGCATATAAACCCACACACTCTTCAGCAACGACATATCGTTGCTGTAGATGGGGCGGTTGGCGGACCTACAGTGACGACATGTGGTCCCTGTAGGAGTTTTTGAAATTCAAATTTTCAAATTTTGCAACCACCAACAACGACGACATGTCATCGCAATATCCTAGTCCAACCAAAAAAAGGATTCCCAACTGCGACGACATATCGTTGCTGTAGTAAAATACTACTGCGACGACTAGGTTTTGTCGTTGCTGTAGGGTGCTACACATACGGACCTACAGCGACATCATTTTGGCGACGATAGGTCATTGTTGTACAACTATAGCGACAACTTCTTGATCTACAGCGACGAAAAAAGTCATCGCTATAGAGTCTTTTTATTATAGTGTGAACCACGTAAAATCTCTTGCTCTTTAATGCATTTCTTTAAAGTTTTGTTTTATTAAGTTGATAGCGAAAATTGCAGTCAACAGAGTTGTATTTAAGAAAGAATTGCATAGCACCAAGAACCACATAACAGAGAGGTTCACATTCAAGAATATTCAACCTAGAAGGTTTGATCGTCGCATACACCACCACCAATTGATTTGATCGTCTTCTTCTTCTTCTTCTTCTTCTTCTTCTTCTTCTTCTTCTTCTTCTATGGTTTTAATGTTATTCTTTTTGTTCTTCTTCTTTTTCACATTTGATTTTGCATTTTAAATTTGATTTTGCACTCTAGATCTGATTTTTTTTCTTCTATCCCTAACTGTAATCGGTTACCATCACAATTTCTTTAGGTTTTTTTTTGTTCAGATTTGATTTTTTTTCCCAAACCTGTTTAAGTAACCAAGTACCATGGTGACAAATTCTTTTTATTCATATCTGATTTTTTTCTATACCTAGTTGTAACTGGTTACGATAACGATCAATTTATATATATTTTTTGTTTAGATCTGATTTTATTTACACACCTGACTAACACAACCAGGTACCATGGTGACTAGTTTTTTTTTTCAAACCTAGCTGTAACCAATTACTAGTATGATCAATTTAGATTTTTTGTTTGATTCCTATTTTTTTTCCAGGTCTGACTAAGTAAACGGTTACAATCACAACTGGTTTTTTTTTTTTTTTTTCAGATCTATTTTTTTCTTTTAAGACCTAGGTGTAACCAGTTACCTTTACGATCAATTTAATTAATTATTTTCACATCTGTTTTTATTTATTTTTAAATCTCACTAAGTAACCAGTTACAATTTAGCTAGTATTTTGATAATGGTACATTACTAAAAAAATCAAAATTATTTTAATAGTTGTAACCAGTTACCACCACGCCACTTAAAAAATAAAACTGATTTTGATAGTGGTAACTGGTTACCATATATTACTAAAAAAAATTGACAGTGGCATACACTTACTACCACATAAAAAAATCAAAATTGTTTTGATATTTGTAACCGGTTACTGCACAGAAAATGTTGAAAAAGATAAAAATTTGAAGAAAAGAAGAAGAAAAAGAATAAATGGGAATAAAAAACCTGATAAATAAGGTCTCAATCTTTTTTTTTTTTAAAAAAGTGAAAAAAAACGTTTAACAAAATATGAATGATAAAAAAAATATTACATATAGATTAAAATTATAAAAATAACCTCAAAACATATAAGTCTAATCATATTTAAATGCATTCCAATAAATTTCAATAATAATTAAATGATCCCAATATTTTATTTGAAAACTAAGGATTAAAAAATAATAGAAATAAACTTAAGTAATTATATATCTATTCTATATAAAAAAATGTGTAGATAACGAAATTTTTTGGTTTTAACAGTTTGTTTTTATTAACTTTAATAGAATATTTTAAATATTTAATGAAATATATCTTTAAAACTAACTAAAAATATATATTTATTAATTATATTAATATAACTTAAAATATTATATTATTATAATAATATTTAATATAAGACTACATATACAATTTTTATATTAATATAAATTCAAATGTTATAAAATATCATTATTATAAAATATATAAGACAAGACTAGATATTTAATTATTATATTTAGCAGTGAGTGTACATGCTAGGGATGTTCGTGGTGTGGATTTTTGCTAATTTTTTTTAACCAAACTGCACATGCGGTTTGAACATTTTCCCAAACCGCACCCGCACTACGTAGACCCTCAAACCGCACCACAAAAATGCGGTGTGGTGCGGTGTGGTTTGGGCAGTTTATACCTATCGTCAATTTTTTTATGATTAACATTAGAATAAAATTTTCAGCAAACAATCTAATAAAGTTTTATACAACAAACTTATAAATTTTCAACATCATAAAAATATAACAAACTAATAATGTTGCAGCAAATAATAATAACACAATAAACTAAAAAAGCTTTTAGAAAGATAATAAAATACAACAAACTAATAAAGTTTAGACAAACAATAATATATGATATAACAACTCCAACTTTCAGCTCCATCTTTTTTCGCAACCTATTAAAGGTCTACAATTTCAGATGTACTTGTTGAGTTATCTACAAAATGAAGAGAAAATATACATTAGATAGTAATGATTTGAAGAATTTTTTTTTACAAATTAACAATAGTAAATATATTTACTTGAATCAAAATATTGATAAGCTTCTATCTCCTCTAATATTGAACTTATATCTAATGGCATAGAAGAAGATCTCAACCAATTCTGACAACATATTAAAGCTTGTACCATGGTAGGACTCAAAGAACTTCTAAAGGAATCAAGCACCCTCCCTCCAGTGCTAAAAGCAGATTCAGAAGCTACTATTGAAACTTGAATGGCAAGAACTTCACGAGCCGTCTCTGCCAAGACAGGATATTTTGATGAATTCATTTTCCACCATACCAAGATATCAAAGTCCTTGTTTTTTCTATCCTCATTGCGTTCTATAAAGTATCAAGCTCATTTCTGATGTCTAAACACATCATCTTCATCACATTCTTTATCAAAATCAGATTCAAACATGTTAACAGAATCATCATCATCTGAATCCATCATTGGGACTTTTTCTTGAATGGATGACCCACTTTGATTATTACTAACTTCTGGATTTTTCAATTTGAGTTCATTGGAATAGTGGCTAACTAGCTTTGAAAAACAACTTTTCACAGACATAATGAGAGTTTTAACTTCATCCGCACTATATAGTTTCTTCAAACAACATGTTACAAATTTCAGCTTGTACCTAGGATTAAGAACAACAACCACATAAAGAAGCAGATTTTGTTTTTCAACATTACCCCAATATTTGTCAAATTTGATCTTCATCCTAGTAGCCATATCCTTAACAATTGATTTGTCACTTGAACACTATTTCATTAGTTTCCCACGTGTTAAACACACTTCATGAAAATATGAATTAGAAGTAACAAACAAAGAAGCACTAAATTTTAGGGTGACTTCATAAAATACTTTCAAAAACCTACAAAAAGTCACACAATTCTCTCAATTTTTAGAATTTGGTGGCCCCACTAATTTCCTCCCATTCCTATCTTCGTCACTAAAATACTGCATATAAAAACCATCTTCTTCTTCTAACAATTTAAAAGCATCAACATACTTTAATGCACGATCCAACATCATAAAGGTAGAGTTCCACCTTGTTGGCACATCCAAGCAAACAAAAGCCTTCTCCTCTTTAGAAGTATTTTTCACACAACTTTGAAATCTTGCCAACCTAGAGGAAGAAGCTCTAACATATCTAACTGCATTACGAACAGTTGCAATAGATTCATCCAAAATTTTCAAGCCATCACCCACAATTAAATTAAGAATATGAGCCGAACGCCTCATATGCAAAAATTCTCCATCACAAACAGCCGAACGCCTCAACTGTGATTGCAAACACCCTATCAATACCCCAATATTTTAAACATGTCTCAATTGCTTTGCCTATTGTCTCTCCTTTGTGATTAACAATTTGACAAAAATTCAAAATCCTCTTTTGCATTTTCCACTCATGATCTATAAAGTGTGATGTCAACACCATATAACAAATATTTTGAAGGGAAGTCCATGTGTCGGTGGTTAAGAAAACTCTGTGTGAATTTTTAATAAAGTAATACCTCAATTTTTTCTTCTCATCATTATACAACTTCATAATATCCCTAGCAATTGTAATGTGTGAAGGAGGAACAAACTTAGGGCATGCAACACTACAAAATAACTTAAAACCTTCTTGCTCCACAAACCTAAAAGATAATTCATCAATGATAATCATTTTTGCACACGCAAGCCTACAAGAAGATTGACTCAATCCCATAGCCACCAAATTACTACCTCCCACCCTTTCGGATCCATTACAATTTTTCTTTTGAAAACACAAAGTCTTTTGCTTTTTATCCTCCAATCTAAATGGATATTTTGGACATTGATTCATCAAATGGCTCCTAAGGATACTTGTTCCATATTTTCTATGACCACCATCATAATCCTTGTTACAGTAATTACAGATAGCTCTAGGATCATTTGGGTCATTTTCATTTACAGTAAAATGGTCCCAAACATCAGAGATTTGCCTAGTAGGTTTCTTAGAATTGGACTTAGTAGGCAAAGGGGGTTTAGAAACATTACTATAATCAGGAGTATGGGACTGATTTTGGCTTATGTGGGTGATTGGAGTACCAATAGATTGTGAACTTTGCTCCATCTAAAAAAACAAAATAGAATATAACATTTAAATTTCAAATAAAACTAATCCAATTTAATGACATATAGAATTCACTAATATTGATACATAAATCATGATGTTCTTATTTATAATTAAATTTCAAATAAACCTAATCCAATTTAATTACTTATAGAATTCACTAATATTGCTACATAAATCATAAGGTTCTTATTTAATTATATATACTAGAAAATGACCAAAATGATCCTAGAGCTATCTAATTCAACAACAAATGTTAAAAAAACAATTAGTAGAATTTAATTGTCTATTATGAGGAACTACATTGTATGAAATATGCTTAAAAAATCATATAACAAAGAATATAAAAAGAAAAAACTAAAAACTAAAACATATCTGTTGTCATCTATGTGTAAACTAACTTTATACCCCACTTATATATACATTTATTAATCTTGCCTTCATCACTACAATTTTAAACCAATCATTCATGTTTTGTTCCTTCACTGCATAGACCTCATAAATAAAATACATTTTTTTTATTAATTAGGTACAACCAAACTATGTATATTGATCTAAAAATAAAAAAATATTAAAGTTTATTACGAAGTTATTTTATTTTCTTTATTCTATCTAAATATTTATTATTATTTATGAGTTTAAACATTACCTACCCGAAATTCGAATATTTCAATTATGCCTCTATAGACAATTTTTATATTCATCCTTCATCATCTATTATCAATGATTTTACTCAACAAAAGAATATACTGATCTAGTTAGATTTGATGAATATATATAGAACATTTTCCTGATAAAGACATATGTACACTATAAATTTATTCTCCAAAATTTACAACTAAGAAAAATGTTGTTTTGACCTAAAATTGAAGAGTACTGAAGTTGTACAACCCAAACAATACTATTATTAATTTCTTCCCAATTGAGTTCTTCAATATATCAATTATTATTTATTTCCAAGTATTTACATATACATTTATATATATAACCAATTTCAAACTTATTGTATCTTTCTTCAAACAAGAATGAAGAAATGCATGAAATAAGTATAACAGGTGGCTGAGACTCACCTAAAGAATGGGGATTGTTGCCTCTCACGTATAGTCGCTGCCTCCAACAAATGGGTTGTAAGAGTTGTGATGACTGCCTTCAAGTAGATGATTTCCTCTGACACAAACAGGGAGAATAAGAGTGAGAGTAAGATCTGTGAAGATGAATGATGAAGATGGAGAATGTGATAGAGCAATAACATAGCTGTGTCTTGTGTGTGTGTGATTGTGTGAGAGAGAGTGTCGGCTGAAAGTTTGAGAGAGAAAGAGAGATATGTGATAAACATGTTTGCCCTAATCAAAGCCTAATTAAACATTATTGGGTTGGGCTTTGTATTCATTGTGGGCTACATAGCCTACATTAAATTTGAATTAAATGGTAAAATTGAAAAGGATAGATTTTTTTTGATATATTTATGGTAAAACTAAAAAAATATATAAAAATATATTTTTTATATATAATTTTAACAATGTGGTGCGGTGCGGTTTGAACCGTAATTATAAAATTTTAAACCACACACCGCACCACACCGTGCGGTTTGGGAAAAATACAACCCCACACCACACCATGAAAAGATTAAAACCACATGGTTTGGTGTGGGTTGGTGCGGTGTGGGCGGTTTGTGCGGGTTGGGCAGTTTGATGAACACCCCTAGTACACGCCTAGCTAGTCTTCAAGAAACCTTAAACCTAGACCGCTCTACTACCAAGTTGCAACGCCCTGGTTATTCAAGACCGTTACACTGTGTGTTTAAAATAGTGCTTAACTCGCTAAGCAAGTCGTTTGGAGTTAAATGCATAATTAAAGACTAAGTCAAGGTTAGATATTAAAAAGTTTGGTCAAAAAAGTGATTATTTATCATTAAAAACATTAAGTTTATACATGAAATCCCAAAAATTGGTTACAGACTGATAAAAGACAAATGGAATACAAATTAATCGTCCTAAGTGGAAAAACAGGGTTCAACCCTAGTTCCTTCCAGGCTATCCTGACCGTGGCGGTTGAGTAGGCTGCATAGGTACACACCGCCCCTGAAGTTCTCCAACTCATGGATGGTCCAACTATCCCTTTCCCTTAACTGCACCACATAGCACCCGTGAGCCAATGCTCAACAAGAAAACTTAAATCAACAGACACAAATAAGCAACAATATATAAAAAATAGACTTAGATCAATAAATTCAATCAACAATAGGATATAAGAAATATGCTTAACATTAATATTAAGCTCAATCAGACACACAATCCAATCTCATCAACCAATACAATTAGTTAAGTGCAAACAACACTTATGTTTATTGTATAAAGTTCAGGCTCGGCGCCGTCAGGACAAGTCCTCTGGTTTTATAGTCGACCCCACACGCTTAGGCTTGGCTGCGTTCTGCACGCTTGCTATCGGCCCCCGATGCCCTTAGGCCGGCCTTCAGAATAGATATAATTACAAGTATACATTACATAACAAGCAACCAGAGGCAGCATATACAAGCATGCCCTATCAGATATTTTCAAACACAGTTATAACCATATTCTTACATATAATCGTAGTCATACTCATATTTATTAACAGGGGTTCGAGCCTCAATCAAAACCTGGGTGCTGTTTTCTTACCTCAAGTCCCGAGCAGCTAGCGTATGGCAGTCCCGAGCATGATCTCTATCCCTGAGCCCTAGTGGTATAACCTAGTCACAATGTAATAATGGATAACTATCAAAACCAAAATCAATTAAAAACTTCATAATAATATACTAGCCTCCGGGACCTCGGATTCCATTAAACCGGGTAGTAGAATCCTTCCAGAGCCTTTAGATTTGAGTTTCTGAGCTTGAAAACCTACTTTGGCTATTTTCTCTAATTTGAGCCACGACCTAGCCCCCTAGGGCCGTGACGCGCTACAAGTTAGAGAGCCCCAAGGCTCTCTCCTGGTGGACGTGGGTTGTAGTACACCCCAACCTGAGACGCGGCGCCTGGACAATTTCAGAGAACCGCCAAGCCTTTCCACACACATGGGTCACGACGTTTGAAGAATAGGGTCGTGACTCGAGCTCCAAAACCTATAATTCCCCAGCATTTTTTTCGAGCTAAACCCACTGAAATCCACCCTAAACATAAACTAAAGCCAGAATTAAGCCTCCACTCCTCAATCCTACACCCAAAGTAGTACCACCATCCCAACTACTAAACCAAAACTCCAACTCAAATTCAAAATCAGAAATTCAGCCTCTCACTATAACTAAACAGAAAATTCAGAAAAGCTTCCAGAATTTACCTTACCTTAGTTGATTAGCTCTGACCTCAGCCTGTCATAACTCCAATCTTAGCTCCAATCCACAACTCTAATTCCATAGCTATCACCTCAAGAATTCAAGAAAGCCAAACTGTAACGTCCCAAATTTCCTAATAAGGCTTAGGGCCTTGGTTAGGGGCTAGGATGGAAAATTATAGAATTATGTGATATATGTGCATCATTATGTGATTATGTGAGTTATATTATAATATGACTTGATATGCATGTTTTGGTGTATTAAATATGCATGTGGGCTTATTTATGATTAATTGGGTAATTTTCGTAATTTGGCCCGTTATGGGTATATTTGGCATAGATATGGTATATGTGTGGTACTACATTACTATGTGGATATGTTTGGGTTACTCGGCGCGAGACGTTCCTAGGGAGTAAGCTAATGGGAAAGTCACAACAGGACCCATACTTGACTCGGAGTGAGTTAATGAGTATATTGGGTATTTAGCACATTACCGAGATATTGGGTAATGAGAATGATTATTTGATGATATATTGAAAGTTAGTGATATCAGGAGGGAATTCTGGGAATTTTGACTATTTTACCCCGGGGGCATTTTTGGGACCCCGAGCATTAGGATTTGCTTGAGGTTACTTAAGCTTGAAGTAACCTGTCAGAAACATAAAAGAAAGTTCAGTACTTTCTCTCTCTCCCGTTATCCCTTTTTGACGTCGTTCACATTTTCGAAGGAAACTCGAGTTTTAGGACTCGGATTCAAGCAAGGATCGAGTCATAACAATTCTAGGGAAGATTAGAAGCTTATTAGCCGGAGGATTTAATTGGGAAATGACTCAACAAGAGGTAATCCAAATTTTAAATTTGAAGTTTTCGATTTTTTAAGCTTGGATTGGATTTTATGTCTTGAGGAGTTGGGTTGTTTGAGGCTTGGGATTTAATGGTTTCGGTCCATTGGGATGTTTGGGAAATTTTTTTTTTTTTTTGGATTTGAATATGTTTGGATAGGTTTTTGGAGGATTTTAAATGGAAAAAAAAATGAAGAAAATGGCTGGGTTCGAGGTTGGGTTGCGACCTTGTTCTAGCCAGTCGCGACCTGTGTGAACCCAGTACTAGGAGGGTTCTGCCTGAGTGGCATGCCACAACTCTAGAGGGCCAAGTCATGGCCTGCACCTTGAAGCCGAGGTTGAGGGCTCTTTGTCAGGGAGGCGCGCTGCGACCCCTAGGGCCAAGTCGCGGCCTGCCTGTGCATTTTTTGCCAGATTTGATTTTTATTCGTGGGAACTTAACTCTAAGGGCTCGGGATCGATCCTACTACCCAGTTTGGTAGGATTCGATGTCCTGGAGGCTAGGACTTGGTCCGAAAGTCTTTATTTACTTATTTTTGATGAGATTCTATATTATGGTTGTGACTAGGTGATTGCTAGGGGTTTAGAATCAGGATCGTGCACAAGGGTCATTTATTGGTAACCTGTGCTTGGACCAAAGGTAAGAAAACTGCACCTAGTATGTGATGCATGTGATACATGTGATTATGGCATGGCATGAATGTTGAATATGAAATTGATCAGAGCTTGAGTCTCTGTAAATGTGCATGATCATAATTATGCTGGTGATTGTTGATGAAGCATGTCGAGTGCTCTATATTTGGATATCTATTGCATTGTGAATGTGGAATACATTGTTTATCTGAGCTACGAATTGACTTATTAGTCAGAAACGACAATGGTGGTTAGTGCTGGTCGTGAAGCTCTGACTTATCAGTCATGATCGGCAATAGTCCTAAGCGCTAGTCGTATGGAATTGAATTATGAGTCAAGAGCGGCAATAGCACATTGAACGCTGGTCGATATGATTAGATCTAATCAAAAAGAGCATTATATGCTCGACCGACCTATTGGTCAAAGAAAACTAAAGCGCTTGACTAGTATAAGGCTAGTTACTCAGAGTCAGGGCTAAAAGGCTCAGGTGACTGGAACATCACATGGCTTAGGGCGCAAGACCCCAGATTGACTTAATAGTCATTTATTCAGGGCATAGGATCCCAGATTGACTTAATAGTCATTTATTCAGGGTGCAAGACTCCAGATTGACTTAATAGTCATCTATTTAGGGTGTAGGACCCCAGAGTAACTTAATAGTCATCTATGCAGGGCGCAGGACCCCAGATTGACTTAACAATCATCTACTCAGGGCACAAGACCCCATAATCATTTATTTGTACTTGCCTGCATGCATGAATATAGTTATTACTGCTAGGCATGCATATTATGATTTGGTGACATGCTATTAACTGCTTATGAACATGTTTGAGTTTTCTTGCTGAGTCTCGGCTCACGGGTGTTATGTGGTGCAGGTAAAGGTAAAAGAAAGCTGTACCATCCTTAAGTTGAAGAGCTTAGGTGACGATGTGTACATATGCGGCTGCTCGACCACCATGACTGAGGTTTAAAGAGGAACTAGGGTACCCTATTTTGTCGCTTAGGTCGGTTGGTTGTAAATCTTTTATTGTAATTAACGTTTTAAATGTATTTTGGGATCCCAATGTATACAGTAAACGTTTTAGTGAAACGTTGTATCTTTGACCAAAATTTTTAACCCTAAACCGTTAATCACATTTAGTTACACGATTATGGCCAAATGACTCATTTAGCAAGTTTAGCACTATTTAAAATACACAATGTAACGGTCCCTGGGTAGTAGGACGTTACACAAACCACCTCAAGGGAGAAGAGGGAACCGTGAGAGAGAAGAGAGGTTGAGAGTGTTTGTTCCCTTTTTTTCTTCGTGTTGCCTCTAGACCTCCTAAGTCCCCAAGAGAGATAAGGCAGCCCAAGACTAAGCCTATCTCTTACCACAAAAGACCCAAAAGCCCCTTGATCAAACCTTACTCTATAATTCCCTCAAGGGAAAAACGGTCATTAGCCATGTTTCCCACTAATCCTCAAATTGTCTTATAAATTCCCTGTCAATTCCGACATACCCAATTAATCATCAAATAAATACATGTTACCCAATAGATCCCAAACACACACTAACCCCCCAAAATATCCCTAGGCTCACACCGAGCTAGATATCTGACCCCATTGTGACTACTCTGCTAATTCCCCCCACTAGGATTGTCTCAGACCACACATCTCAAATATATCCACATAATAATGTGGTCTCAATCATTTAACACATATAATCACATTTGTACCCTCAACGGGTCAAAATTACAAATATTCCCTCATTAACAAGAACAAGCTCACATGCATATCTAAAACACATAAACATGCACATATATTCATATTACCATATAAATCATGTATGCCACATAGTCACACATTTATTCGATTAATCCCACATATAAATCTGATTATGCCTTCTAGGCACAATAATCAATGCACTCAGCCTTAATAACGAATTCGGGACGTTACACACGGGATCCTATTGTTTACACAAAAAAATAATAATAAAGAGAACAAAATCTTTAATTAAAATTTAAATATTCAAAGTACTAAGTGCAAAATCTTTAAAGACATAATTCACAAGACTAAAAAATAACAACGACATCATCCTCGATCGATCTCATCGGTTCATTTCTTTATTTCCTTACCCGATACACAAGCCAAAGCCACCTCGGATCCATCCTGCCTTCCATATTCATGCACAATCTAAATAAAAAGGAATGAGCCTAATTCCCAGTAAGGAAATACTACTAAACCATAAGACATAAAATAGACTTCAATATTAATGGTCATTAACTCATTATCGTAATATGTGATAAAAATCGCTATAATCCTCTTATTTTAACTATTATCTTCAGAGGTAGGTTTAGACACAACTATAGTCTACGATAACAATAAAAATCTCGGGATTTGCTATATAAGCAACCATATTTCCCAAGCGACTAAAGACATAAAAAAAAACATACAAAAACATAGCACATAAAATCCAACTTATTTTCCTTACAAACTCGAGATATTGGAGACAAGTGCGGGACTGGAAACTCCTAAAACCAAACATTAAAATCCATAAGTTTCCTAGTGGAAAGAAGATGAAGAGAAGATCTAAACCATCGGAATAAAGACTTAACGAAAACCTTAAATTTAAAAGAAATAGACTAAATATGAGGATTAAGAGTACCATAGATAGATAGAGCTTCGATCTATACACAAACACCGAAATCAAACTATAAGTTACTTCCTAAGTGTTTAGAAAAGCTTAGATTTGAAAGCTTTAAACTCCAAAACCCTAGTGTTTTAATTCGGAGGCTCTGAGAAGTGTTTGAGAAATGATGCAAATGACTGAGTGAAGGGTCCTATTTATAGAGTTCAAGGAGTGAAACTAACTCCCATTAAAATGAATAAATATGGCACTTTTCGCTCAACAAATGCCCATAGCTTGGTCAAAATCGTTTAAGAACAAGTCCAAGCTGTTGAGGATTGATTCTAGCTTCGGATTCCACGGAAATTCAAAAGTGGCACACACAGCCGATATATCGCCTATCCTGATTTTTCGACGCCCCGTGGTTTCGACCATGCAAAGTCGACGTATTTTTCCGTATTAGCATAGGTGATATATCGCCCCTATAGCTACGATATATCGACTTACGCTTATCTACTAAACCACATTTCTGCATGTTTTAAGCATACTTAAAGCTATTTCAACCACTTTGACTGATTAATATGAGATCTTAGCATCTGAGGTAAGGTTCTAGACTTCCTAGGCTTATCCTTGATTATTTTATTAATCTAAAATCCTTAATAAATATACATGTGACAATTGTCACATTCTTAATTATTCTATTTAAATCTTAGGCTATAATAAATAATATTTCTAGGACCAACTACATTAAATAAACCTTATGATAAAATTAATATTTCTAAACTATAGGCTAAACTTATAAAATTCATAACTAGCTCTACGAGTTTCCAAATAATTCCCTTGCTTGGACCAATATCACGAAACTTAAAACACTACAACATAAGATAATACTATCTAACTAAGTAAAATTTTGAGGCACTACAATCCCGATGCAAGTTGGATATCAAGTGTGGTAGACAATCTCTCCACTACCAGTTGGGTGTTTATGCTCAGAGGAGGAGCGATTTCTTAGGGTTCAAAGAAACAAACATGTATTTTACACTCAACATGGAGGCCGAGTTTATAGCTCCAGCAACAACTGACAAAGAGACTAAATGGCTTAGGGATCTCATAATGGATATCCCAATTTCCATGAATGAGGTATCGATGATTTCGATACATTGTGATAGTTAAGCCACACTTGCTAGAGCCTATAATAGCATATATATATATTATGGGAATTCTAGACATATAAGTCCAAGACATGAGTGTGTGAGACAATTGATTTAAGATGAAATCATATCGATCTCATATGTGAAAACTGGTAATAACTTAGCAGATCTGTTAACCAAACCTCTTAAAAGAGATTTGGTATGTTCTACATCTAGAAGGATGAGACTAAAAGTCCTAGAATAAGAGATAAACCAATCATGACAACCCAACTCCAAGTTTGTAAACATCAAGTGGAAGAGTTCAATGGGTAAGAATAATTCATTGGTAAGTGGGTAGTTTTCAACACTAAACAATTGTGAGTCCCATTTGAGATGGTCAGTATTCGTTGCTACCGAGTGAGGGTTAAGCCTAAGGCTTTTAATGAAGTTCAGTTAAGTGCAACAAGAATCTCTAAAGGTAGCAAAATTGTTGTAAGAACTCCATCTATGTAGAGTTAGAGGTGGCGCCGCCTCTCATGGGAGTTAGAGTTTCTTCCCAGAAAGTTCATGAAATGGATCAGCACATGACGATGATAGTGCTAAGCGAGAAAAGTGGGAAAATAAATGGTCAAATGGAGGTATATGAGGTGAGGTTTTGACAATTTTGTCACTAGGAGTACTTAGTTTAATTAATAAGACACTAATAACTTCGATAGGCTTGTAATGTAGTGCATGTCACATGTCGTACCAAATTTAATTGGGCTTGTTTTACTAATGTACAACAAAAATAAAAGATGTACAATAATAAGCCACAATTTTTTATTTACACTTTTTGTGTTCTAATAAGCAATAATCAAACATAAATGTGGCTTAAATTATGGAGTCAACTAAAATAAAAAATTCAACTTTCTACAAATACATATTTAATGTGAAATTCAATAAAAAAAAAATAGCAGCCTTTAATTTACATTCCATGCGCCAAATTCATTGTTTGAATTGCATAAAAATCACTCCACCATGAACGGTAGTTACTAGTTGCAGAGGAGAAAAAATAAACAAGAAGGATTTTATTTGAAGATCATATCAGCTTCAAGCCAAAATAGACAACAATAACACAATAGATAAATCTAAAAGTACTCACTCTCCAAGTTCTTAAAGAAGAGCGAATAGATCACCAAGGCATCCATACTACAAACTTGAAAACCAGTTACTTTGAAGAAAGAACAATAACAAATAAATAAACCAAACAGTATATTAAGGTAATTACATGAGAAAACAAACACACTTTTACAAGCCAAATACAAAACATCACTAAAATAAACACAATATAAAAACAAATAAGTTTACTTAAAATAAACTTGATATAAAGAAATAATAGTATTAATACAGTGACACAAAACCAGGGTGTAATCACATATTAAAACAAAAAAAGTAAATAAAGCAAACATAACATTAAGACAATTATAATAGATAACAAAAACAAATCTGTAAAACAATAATAAAACGTAACTAAATGAAACTCAATACATAAACCCAAAATTTTATTTTAATTAAAACTGATTTGAAATAAACAAAAAATGGTGTTAATATAGTCATATGCATTCCTTTAAATCATGATATGGCATTATAACACAATTACAAATAAATGAACCAAATAGTGTATTAAGACAAATATGTGAGAATAAAAACAAATATATAAACCTACAACAAAACATAAAATAAACCCAAAATATAAACTAATAAGTTCATTGAACCAAAACAACCTAATAAAATCAATTTACAAAAAATGGAATAGAGCAAAATTAAACCACATACTAATATTAATATCACTTGAACTTATCAATTTTAAACGAAAAATGGTTACGACAAAAGAAAACACCCTTTAGAACACAAACACAAAAATGTAACACCAAAATATGAACAATTTACCCAGATTTGAACCACATAAAAATACTAATATTACTTAAACTCAACAATTTTAAACCAAATGGCTTTAAAAAAATAAAATAAGAACCTTGAGAACACAAACTAAAAAATGAAACATCCAAGTTTGAACCATTCACCAAAAACAACTATGCAAACAAGAATTAAAACCACAAATGAACCCCAAACTCTTAATTTAAACAAAATAACAACCCTAATTCAACACCCATTAACCTAAAAAAATAAACCACATCAAAATGAACTTAGGCAAGTAGATGTTGGCCCTGTTTGGCATGACTTTGGAAGAGTTTTAGAAGTCTTAAAGTTACTTTTATGTGTGTTTGGATGAAATATAAAAATAACTTTTTGAATTTAGAAGAGCTTTTAAGAGAAGCTGAGGCTCGCCAGCTTCTTCAGGAAGGACTTCTAAAAACACAGGAAGTTATTTTCTTGTTTTAATAAAACTTTCATAATACCCATATTACCCCTATTTTTTAATAAAGAAAAAATAAATTACATCCATATCATAAATTGTGCAGATAACAGTTATAGAATATGATTATTTTTTTCTTAAAAAATATTCTATCTAATTTTTCTAAAAATAACTAAGTACAATTTTTTTAGTTTTTATTTTTATTGTTATTGTTTTATATATAGAATCTCTTTCTCTAACTACATTTAAATTTTTATATTTGAATATTCAATTTAAAATTTAGATTTTTTGTTAATTATGTTTAGATTTTTATGATTTATTTATTAATATTAATTCATATATGTATGCAATTAGATATTTTTTTCTTCAAAAGAACGATTGATTTTCAAATGAGTTCAGACATAACATATACTATTATTGTTGTTATTATTATTATTATAAATATATATTTATGGTTAAATTTGATATTTATTTTATAAGAGCTTTTATACAGTATATACCAAACACTCTGAAAAACTCTTCCACAAAGAAATTCAAACTATAAATCCAAACATGAATTAGAAAGCTCAAACTTTTACTTCTCTTCTTCTTATATGTATAAAAGTAAAAGTAAAAGTTATGTCAAACAGACCCGTTATCATCTTCCATTGAGGTTACTGATATTGCAACTAACTAGTAGTACAACCTAGAGTTAGTAGAGAGAGATGAAGCATCAATTTAGTGGGTTTGCACGTACATAGTGAACGAGAAGAGAGAAATTAGTGTGGGAGATAATAAAATGGGATGTTACTTGATTTTTTTTACAAAAGAAGTTATTTGATTTAGTTTGAGTAAAAAGTGGAAATAACATGTAACTTTCCATTTTGAATTAACTTAAATATGTAGTATATTATATAAATGTTAAGAATTTTAAAAATCATGATAAAACCTGACAATATAAACATAAATGTATCTGTAAAAAACTTAAAAATGCTATAAAAGTAGGATAATTATATTTTTTGTATTTAAAAAAAAGTGATTTTCCAAATTTAATTATATTTTTCTTTTCAATTTTTAAACTAAATAAAGGTCGAATCCATGATAACTACTATTCAATTTATTGTTCAAATTAAAAAGAGGAGTTTCAAGAATTTAAAAATTAAATAAAAATAGCAATAAAAACAATTAGAAATAAATATAATAGTTAAAATAGTCAAGATGTCATTCTCCACCACTAAATATTCATTCAAGCATTTAATAACAACATTGATATATTCCCTATCAAATTATTAATTCCGCAGATAACACATAAACAGTTATTATCCCAAATCTCTCTAATATATTTTATTAAAGCGAAGCCCTCTTAATAAATTTTTTTTACTAAACAACCTAATGGAACAGTACCTTAGATTTAATCTAGTAAAAACATTAATTTTCAAAAAGATGAGTTAATTTAAGCAGCAAATCCAACAAGCTTGTAATTCATTTAATCTAGGTTATATTTTTCATTACAATTAAAGATACCTTTGACATTACTCTTAATTGCAAATTATCACAAAACCCTAGAACTCTAAACGATTAGGTGAAGAGAAATTCTAAGATGATAGTTAGATTGTTACACCCAGATTTCGAGCATGAGATTGTGATATCGAAATCTAGGTTCGTGAGGTGCAAGCTTGAAAGAGACGTGGTCGCTATGAGTTAAACCATTTTTGTAAACAATGATCTCGAAGGCTCAAGGGATATGTGGCCTCGAAAATGCTTCGAGCTCATAAAAGACATGGTGTGACACTTGTATATACCACTAACCATCTCTTGCCTTCCAGGCTGGTTCGAGCTCGGAATGTGTGAGTTTGAATGTGGCGACATCGTCAATGTTTACTTGTTTCGAGCGTAGATAAAGTTAGACGACAAGCTCGTGATCGACTGATAGTCTCGGCGAGTTCATGATCAACTGCTGGTCTCGAAGATTTGATGATTCTCGTATCTGAGTTGATCAGTAATATGTGAGCATATTTATTGTTGTACAATCCCAATGTTTAAGGGATACTATTTAATCTATTATCTGATCCCACATTTTATGGGACGTTTCCATGTATATAGGAAATAATGCATTAAATTAATTGATTCACAGAATATCTTCCCGAGATATGTGGGAATGAATTCTGCAAACCTTCTCTATAAATAGAGAAGGAAGCTCCATTCGTGAGGATCGATTTCTGATTTCTGGAGAAAAAACTCTGGGCAACTATTCTCTGAAAAGTTTCTAGAAAATTCCCAAGTTCTAATAACATAGACTCGTGGACTAGACAGATTTAACTGCTGAACCACGTAAAAAAACCTCTTGTGTTCATCTTTGTTTATTTCCTCCAATATTTTTCTTGTTTAATTGCCCTCTTATTTGAGTTGATGAAAAATGGCGGCAACAGTTTCGTGCTTTCATTGAGAGCCATTAAACAGCACGTGCGTGAGTCTGTTTAGTCAGAAAGCCTCTCGGATTAGCAATGGCAGCAAATGATCCCAATATTCCCGAGGAGGAGATCTTAGATGAAGCTGAGTACCCCTGGTGTAGAGTCCAAGAACTTTACTAAGCTAGTTAGATAGTAGTAGTGGTAGTAATAGTAATAGTTATAGTATGTTTAATACTATGGATTTTGGTTCAAGGCGAGACTTAGTTAAACACTTGTAGCAACACTTATAGATTTTATAAGTTTAACCTATAGTTTAAGAATATTAATTATAATATAAGGTTTGATTAATATAGCTGATTATGAAGATGATATTTATTATACTATAAGGTTTAGATAGACCCAATAAGATTATGACACTTGTCATGTGCATGATTATTAAGAATTAAAGTATTTTTGAGGAATAGTTTATTAAGAGTAATATTTGAAAACCCCAGAGTCTGCCAGCAGCTTTGAAATCGTTATAGGACTCAGTCAAAGCTATTTACTCAATTCAAATTAGGTTGAAAAAGTGCAATTACGTGTATAATATTTCAGCGTATGCCGATATATCACAGCTCTAGGGGGCGATATATCGCCACTCGGGGAATACGAAAATACGTGAACTTGGCACGAACACTTCGACGAGCCTCGGGAATATGAGCCCAGGCGATATATCGCCTACCAAGGGCGATATATCGGCTCTAGGGCATTATTTTTGAATAATTTTGAAACCGAGCTCCTTTTAATCCTTAACCTCTTGATAAGCCCAGAATATTTTGACCGAGTCTTAAGCCTCTGCTGAACGATTATTCAAATGTTTTTAAGTTAAAAAGTCATTATTTTTATTCAAGCTAAATGAAGATCTTTTCATTCTTGAACTCTATAAATAGTACCTAGTACCCAACCATTTCTTTCATTCTCCAATCTGAGTTCAGAGCCTATAAGCTGCTAGGTTTACTTTAGAGTGTTAAACACTTGGGTTGTGGTTATAAGCTTTATCATTCTAAGCTTATTAAACACTTGGGAAGTAAGGTTCATAGTGTGTTTATCGTTATCGAGGTGTAGTTCGGGTATAACAATTTCAAAGGTATTCCTATTCTTAATTCCTATCTGTATTGTTTCATTAGTTCTTATAATTTTTCTCTACTCATTTCCTAGCTCTTTGTTTTTATTCATGGTTAGGCATCTAAGTTCTTTGAACTTGAGGTTCTTGTCGGTAAATACCTTCTCGGTGGTTTAGTTCATTCCTTTTCATCTTTTTTCTTTTAGAATACTCACCTTTCTCAATTATGGTTTTTAGGAGTGTTTCGAAATCCCGTCCTTGTTCTCACATCCTGGTATTTGGTAAGGAAAATAGGATAGTTCCTATGTGATATGTGCTATGATTTTAATATGTTATGATTATGCTATAGTATGATTTTATGTGTTATGATATATGTAAGTTTGGGGCTTATAGTTGCTATATAGCAAACCCCAACACTTTTATGTTTTTGGGGCTTATAGTTGCTTAACTAGCAAACCTCATTGTAGTTTGAGGCTTATAGTTGCTTAGTTAGCAAACCTCAATAGTCACCATATACATGGGTTAGAATTATGATATATGTGTTATAGTATATGATATATGTTCATAGCTTATGTGTATGATTATGTTTCATGCTTGTAGTAGATTTTCCTTGCTGGGCATTAGGCTCATTACTTTATGTTTTATATGTGCAGGAAAATAGTATGGTGGCGGGAAGATTCTTGGCAGCTTGGGATTGTGTATTGAGGGAGAATGGAATCGGTGGACTGCGCAAACGATTCGAGGATGAAGTTGTTTAAGTCTTTTAATTATGATTTCTTTGTATTTCCGCACTTAATATTGTAACCATTTTATTTAAGATTTAAGTTATGTTATGTTTTATTTTCAAAACAATGGGATCCCATATCCTACTATGAATTTTATGTATTTTAACTTTTGTTTTACAGTTTTAATGAAGTTATGATTGTTTCATATGTATGTTTTCTTAAAGATTTGTGTCTATGTATAGTAGTTATTAATGGTCCAAAGTCTAGAATAAGTTGGGTCATTACAGTTGGTATCAGAGCAACGACTCATTCACATGAAGTTCTCCTCGATACACACACTCAAAGCTCCGAATCTGACCGCCAAGTAAGTGTTTAAGTTATAGTTATTATGCTTATATGTATAGCTAACAATTTTAGCCTTTATGTTTTTCAGCTAAGAATGAACGGAGCATTAACTTATGAGGATATTCGAGCCATTAAGGCTTTAAAAAGAATTAGAGAACCACGAAACACAGTAGGAGTGCGAGAGAGAATCACTCGGAGGCTACTTTTGTTCCACAGGGAGATAGGTCACCTCCAAGAATCTAAGAAGATCATGATGAGATCAACAGAGCAATACGTTTTAGTACTTGGACTTTTTAGAGATTATCCTACCGTGACTACAGCCTTAGAAGAAATTTGGGAGACGATAGATGATGAAGATGAATTGCCGGTAGCTTTGAGATATTATTTTCTCATACTTAGGTTCACTTCAAAAATGGAATTTAAGTTTACAAATGAACAAAAACATAGAATTTTTACGAATCTTCCTCGAGGGAATTTTGAGGCACAAGACAATGATGACTATGAAGAGATAGAAGACAATGATGACTATGAAGAGATAGATTTTATAAGTTTAACCTATAGTTTAAGAATATTAATTATAACATAAGGTTTGATTAATATAGCTGATTGTGAAGATGATATTTATTATACTATAAGGTTTAGATAGACCCAATAAGATTATGACACTTGTCATGTGCATGATTATTAAGAATTAAAGTATTTTTGAGGAATAGTTTATTAAGAGTAATATTTGAAAACCCCAGAGTCTGCCAGCAGCTTTGAAATCGTTATAGGACTCAGTCAAAGCTATTTACTCAATTCAAATTAGGTTGAAAAAGTGCAATTATGTATATAATATTTTAGCGTATGCCGATATATCGCAGCTCTAGGGGGCGATATATCGCCACTCGGGGAATACGAAAACATGTGAACTTGGCACGAACACTTCGACGAGCCTCGGGAATATGAGCCCAGGCGATATATCGCCTACCAAGGGCGATATATCGGCTCTAGGGCATTATTTTTGAATAATTTTGAAACCGAGCTCCTTTTAATCCTTAACCTCTTGATAAGCCCAGAATATTTTGACCGAGTCTTAAGCCTCTGCTGAACGATTATTCAAATGTTTTTCAGTTAAAAAGTCATTATTTTTATTCAAGCTAAATGAAGATCTTTTCATTCTTGAACTCTATAAATAGGACCTAGTACCCAACCATTTCTTTCATTCTTCAAGCTAAGTTCAGAGCTTGTAAGCTGCTAGGTTTACTTTAGAGTGTTAAACACTTGGGTTGTGGTTATAAGCTTTATCATTATAAGCTTATTAAACACTTGGGAAGTAAGGTTCATAGTGTGTTTATCGTTATCGAGGTGTAGTTCGGGTATAGCAATTTCAAAGGTATTCCTATTCTTAGTTCCTTTATGTATTGTTTCATTAGTTCTTATAGTTTTTCTCTACTCATTTCCTAACTCGCTGTTTTTATTCATGGTTAGGCATCTAAGTTCTTTGAACTTGGGGTTCTTGTCGGTAAGTACCTTCTCGGTAGTTTAGTTCAATCATTTTCATATTTTTTCTTTTAGAATACTCACCTTTCTCAATTATGGTTTTTAGGAGTGCTCCAAAATCCCGTCCTTGTTCTCACATCCCGGTATTTGGTAAGGAAAATAGGATAGTTCCTATGTGATATGTGTTATGATTTTAATATGTTATGATTATGCTATAGTATGATTTTATGTGTTATGATATATGTAAGTTTGGGGCTTATAGTTGCTATATAGCAAACCCCAACACTTTTATGTTTTTGGGGCTTATAGTTGCTTAACTAGCAAACCTCATTGTAGTTTGAGGCTTATAGTTGCTTAGTTAGCAAACCTCAATAGTCACCATGTACATGGGTTAGAATTATGATATATGTGTTATAGTATATGATATATGTTCATAGCTTATGTGTATGATTATGTTTCATGCTTATAGTAGATTTTCCTTTGGGAATTAGGCTCATTCCTTTATGTTTTATATGTGCAGGAAAATAGTATGGCGGCGGGAAGATTCTTGGCAGCTTGGGATTGTGTATTGAGGGAGAATGGAATCGGTGGACCACGCGAACGATTCGAGGATGAAGTTGTTTAAGTCTTTTAATTATGATTTCTATGTATTTCCGCACTTAATATTGTAACCATTTTATTTAAGATTTAAGTTATGTTATGTTTTATTTTCAAAACAATGGGATCCCATATCCTACTATGAATTTTATGTATTTTAACTTTTGTTTTACAGTTTTAATGAAGTTATGATTATTTCATATGTATGTTTTCTTAAATATTTGTGTCTATGTGTAGAAGTTATTAATGGTCCAAAGTTTAGAATAAGTTGGGTCATTACACCTGGCGCCCTGGAAAGCAGGCTATGGTGAATTCTGATCTTGAAGAAAGGAGTGGTTCATTCGACTCTTGGGGTCCACCTGCCCCCAGGGACGATGAGGACATGTACTACAATCCTGAAAGATATGTCCCAACAGTGGAACTCGAAAATCGTCAACTGCGTAAGCAGTTGGCAGAAGCTAAGAAATGCAACGAAGAGCTAGCCAGACTAGCTGCTGAAGCGCAGGCGGCTCAGGCCCCACCTTCGCAGGATGCCCAGGCTCCGCCTCTGTGGGACGTTCACGTTCCACCGCATAGGCCTCGAGGATGGCCGTGCAAAAATGCGGCCACCCGAAGAGCGGAGTAACCTCTGTCACCAGTAGAGCAACCTGCTCCACCGAGACCCCGGAGAAGTAATTGGACTGAAGGTCCTGCCAACCCAACTACGGAGACACTGATCAAAGTAAGGAATAACCGATCCCCCTCGGAGGCTCGGACCCAAATTCCTGGTACTGCGCAGAATGTAGCAGAACCTGATCGAGCAATCTCAGGGCCTTCTAGGCCCTGTAATGGATGGCAGCCACCATCTCCAATAAGGCACCCCTCGCCAATTCGGAAGGATGCACAACCAACCCATGGTGATAAGGAAAGGCAAGCTGGGCGAAGGCGTGGGAATAGCGAAACTGCTAGGGAGCATAGGGGTCCCAATCCTACGAGAAGCCAAATGTCTCGATCTCAAACTATTGAGACAAGGTGACAAGTAAGAAACTCATATCGTAATAATCGTGCAAAAAGTCAGGTCAGTGAAGGCTCAGGTGACACCAGGTCTGTGAGTATATACGACCAGGAACCTAGGAACACTGGAAATCGAAGAGAACACCTAGATTTACGGGAGCATCTGAACCATAATCGGGGGCGTGATAATCCATCGAATCCAGATCTGAGAGATCATCTTAATGGGTGTAAGCACCTTGCACCGAGGCGCGGAACTAGAGTTATAATCAACGATAACTAGTTCCCGCTGATTCAAGCCAGACCCCCCCGTAGATCCAGTCCAAGAAAGGATTGAGCAGTTGGAAAGAACATTCAGGCTCTTACAAAACGAACGAAGCCAGGAAAGGATGAAGAGTTTGATGAAGAATTCGAGCCCTTTGCCCCACACATCTCTAGCACCCTGTTTCCTCAAGGGTTCAGAATTCCTCATGTCCCATCATTTGATGGAAATTCGGATCCATACAGTCATTTAAGTACATTCAACATAATCATGCGAGCCAGTAATGTGGGCTATGAGCTCAGGTGCATGCTATTCTTAGCCTCGCTCACGGGACCAGCGAAGAACTGGTTTGAAAAATATAAGTGACATTCGATTGCTTCTTGGGATTAATTATCAAGAGATTTCAAGAAGCAATTCAAGGCCATGGTCGGCATTAGACCCGAGGCATCTGCCTTGACCAATGTTCGACAACAGCCAAATGAAACCCTGAAAAGTTATCTCACAAGGTTTAATTTGGAAGTCGCTCGAGCTCGTGACATCGATGATAATGGCTGTTCGAGTTGGAGTAATGCCTGGAAGTCCTCTATGGGAAGATATGCAAAGGAAGCCTGTAAGGTCCTTAACCGAGTTCAATCGACAAGCTCAGAGGTTTTTTAATGCAGAAGAGGTAAGGTCAGCATTGAATATGACCTCTCAGCCCATAACTACAACAACAAACACAAAATCTGCCTCGACCTCGGCAGATCCTATGACATCAAAACCCCCTGGGGACAACACTTCTAAGAGAAAGAAAAATGAAGAGAATAATCCTGAGGCGGATGGGGGAAAGAAGAAGAAAGGGGAAAGATACTTCTCCGTATACAAGGTGTATACCACACTCAATGAGTCTCGGGATAATATCTACCTGGCTAATGAAAACCAGGTCCCTCTCAGATGACCCGACCCCATGAGAAACCAAAAGGCGAAAAGAGACTAGAGTAAGTACTGCAAATTCCACAAAGATATCAGACATACAACCGATGAATGTAGGCAATTAAAAGATGAGATCGAAGGCCTGATCTCGAAAGGATATTTTAGGCAGTACATAAGAAATTAGAACCCCAATCAGGCCTCCACCAGCCAGAGGGCAGCAGCTGCACCACCTACCCAGAACAACAACTCCCGAGCACGGGAAGATGAACGGCCCCCTCCGATTGATGGAGAAGATGTCATAACCATCTCGGGGGGACCCCATATTGCAGGATTGGGCAGGAATGCCCAGAAAAGATACGTGAATGAGCTAAAAACTGGTGACGGGTCTCCTTGCTAACCCGAACCCAGAGATTCGAAACAACAAAGGGTTGAATCTCAACCTATAACTTTTACTGAAGATGACGCATCCCATGTACATTTCTCTCATAATGACCCGCTGGTCATCACCCTTCAGCTCGCGAACAAGAGGGTACACTGAGTCCTGATTGATAACGAGAGCTCGGTAAATATCCTTTACAAAGCCACTTTAGAATGAGACTCGCGCTTCGCGACCTAAAAGC
Organism: Humulus lupulus; assembly: GCF_963169125.1. Classification (NCBI taxonomy): domain Eukaryota; kingdom Viridiplantae; phylum Streptophyta; class Magnoliopsida; order Rosales; family Cannabaceae; genus Humulus; species Humulus lupulus. The sequence goes on from NC_084794.1 coordinate 248,665,089, forward strand.
CTGCGCAACTACATTGTACGACTTTTTAGGAGAAGGGATTGCCTGTATGAGATCCATCGAACTCACTGTAACCTTGGGAGACTACCCAGTCTCAGTAACCAAGATGATGGAGTTCGTAGTGGTGGATCTCCCATCAACCTATAACGTTCTGCTCGGGAGACCCGCCCTAGTAGGGCTGGGGGCAGTTTTGTCCGTTGGGGATCTGGCCATCAAGTTCCTGAGTTTTAGTGGCATCAGGACTCTAAAAGGGGACCAACTCGCAGGAAAGGAATGCCACAGTATTTTTGTTAGAGGGAAGAAGCAAACAAGTGCACAAACACTTGTTGTAATTCAGAATAAGGATGGGATAGTCTTTGAAATAGACGAAGAGATCGATTCAAGAATAGAATAAAGGGCCGAATTTAAGCCTTTAGAGGAGCTTGAAGAAGTCAAGCTCGAAGAAGCTGATCCCCCAAAAACTGTGAAGGTGCGGAAAAACCTTTTAGAAGAAACAAAATAGCAATTAATTGGCTTCTTAAGGAAGAACTAGGATGTTTTTGCATGGTCGCATTCGGACATGGTAGGGATAAGTCCTAATGTAATAAGCCATGCACTTAACATTGATAAGAGCTTCCCCCTGAAACAGCAAAAGTGAAGGCTCCAGGACAATGATAGGAAGAAAGCCTTAAAGGAAGAAGTCGACAGATTAAAGGCAAATTGGTTTATACGAGACGCCTTCTACCCTGATTGGGTCGCAAACCCGGTCTTGGTTCCGAAACCTAACGGAACATGGCAGACTTGCATCGACTATTCTGATCTCAACAAGGCATGTCCTAAGGATTGCTTTCCCCTACCTCGAATTGATCAGCTCGTAGATGCCACAGCTAGGCACGGTCTTATGTCGTTCATGGATGCTTATTCTGGATATAATCAGATTTCCATGCATGCCTCGGACCAAGAGCATACGAGTTTTGTGACAGATAAAGGGCTGTACTGTTACAATGTCATGCCTTTCGGGCTTAAAAATGTTGGAGCCACGTACTAAAGGCTTGTAAATAGGATGTTCTTTGAGAAGATAGGTAACAACATGGAAGTGTATGTTGGTCAAATCTAAACATAATAATAATCATGTGGATGACCTCGAAGAATGCTTCGTTGTGTTACGAAAATACAACATGAAGCTCAACCCACAAAAATGCTCTTTTGGAGTGTCGTCAGGAAAATTTCTGGGCTTCATAGTAAACACGCGAGGAATAGAGTTTAATCCTGACAAGATCCAGGCTCTAATTGACATGCCCTCACCTCGAAAACATAAAGATGTCCAGAGCTTAACTGGACGGATGGCGGCATTAAGTAGGTTTATCTCGAAATCTACAGACCACTATCTTCCATTTTTCAACCTTTTGAGAGTGGGCAAAAAATTCGAGTGGACAGAGGAATGCGATCTCGCATTTCAGAAGCTAAAGAAACACCTCGCAGAGCTTCCCATCTTGTCGAAACCTATCACAGGAGAAATCTTGTACCTATATCTCGCTACAACCGAGCACGCCATCAGCGTTGTGCTCGTCCGAGAAGATCAGAAGGTACAAAAACCAGTATACTATGTCAGCAAAAGGTTATTGGGGGCAGAATTGAGATACCCGTTAATGGAGAAGTTGGCTCTCAGTTGAATCCACTCATCTCGAAAGCTCCGACCTTACTTCCAAGCATACCCCATCCAAGTGCTAACTGACCAACCACTATGGCAAGTCTTGTCAAAGCCAGAAGCCTCGGGCCGATTATTAAAATGCGCTATTGAGCTCAGACAATTCGAGATCACTTATCATCCCAGACCGACCATAAAAGGGCAGGCCCTAGAAGACTTCATTGTGGAATGTATGGGAGTATCTGACGACGAAGTTATAACCCCAGCCTGCGAGTTGTGGAAACTTTATGTCGATGGATCTTCCAACGAAAATGGATCGGGGATAGGAATCATATTGATCACTCCAACTGGAAGTCGATTTCACTCCGCCTTAAGGTTTGGCTTCGAAGCATCTAATAATGAGGCTGAATATGGAGCTCTATTGGCAGGACTTCGAATAGCCAAGGAACTCAAGGCTAAAGCGATACATTGCTACAGTGACTTGCAGTTGGTGGTCAACCAAATCTTAGGGGAATACCAGGTCCATGGAACAAAGATGGCCTCATATTTAGAAAAAGCGAAAGCAGCACTCGAACATTTCGAGTTCTATACAATAGAGCAAGTTCCCTGAGAGCAAAATTCAAATGCAGACGCCCTAGCCAGGCTCACCACGTCTACCGAGGTCGATGCGCTAAATGTGGTCCCAATTGAGTACCTCTCAACACCCAGTATTAGCGAGCCCGAAAAGGAAGATATATGCATGATAGACTCCGAACCAACCTGAATGACCCTGATAGTTGATTACCTCAAAATTGGTATTCTCCCAATAGAACGAAATAAGGCTCGGAAACTGATGTATCAGATTCCTAGATACACTATTGTGGAAGGAAGGTTATATTGAAGAGGATACTCTATGCCATTACTCCGATGTGTGACTCCACCCGAGGCCAAGAAAATCCTAGAAGAAATTCATGAAGGATTTTGTGGAGACCACACTGGGGGGCATAGCCCATCTAAGAAAATAATAAGGCAAGGATACTTCTGGCCCACTATCAAGGCAGACGCTTTCAAGTATGTCAAAAAATGCAATAAATGCCAGCGATTTGCTACGATTCTGCGAGCCCCTCTATCTGAGCTAACTATGATGACCTCCCCATGGCCATTTGTGGTATAAAGGATTGATCTCATAGGCTCATTGCCAACCGACAAAGGTGGAGTTAAGTACGCAGTAGTCGCGGTCGATTATTTTACAAAGTGGATCGAGGCCGAACCTCTAGCAATGATTACCTCGAAAAAATTCTTGGACTTTGTGGTAAAGAACATCATCTGCCGATATGGAATGCCAAGGAAAATAGTATCAGATAATGGTACTCAATTCGACAATGAATTGTTCACCAATTTTTGTGAGAAAAATTTGATAATAAAGAGCTTCTCCTCTGTTTCCCATCCCCAAGCAAATGGCCAAGTCGAAGCTGTGAATAAGATTCTTAAGAGTTCTATGAAAAAGAAATTGGAAGAAGCTAAGGGAAAATGGCCCGAGGAGTTGCCCCAAGATTTGCGGGCATATCGAACTACGTCTCGCACTTCAACAGGGCATACCCCTTTTTCTCTGGCATATGGATGCGAGGCCATGTTACCAATCGAGGTCGAAGTACCCAATATTCGTAGCCATGCTTATGATCAAGCCTCGAACCATTCCCAGCTCGAAGTAAGTCTGGACCTGATTGAAGAAACACGGGATGAAGCTCAACTGAAAAATGCAGCATATCAACAGCGAGTTACCAGATATTTCAATAAAAAGGTTCGGGAAAGAAAGTTCGGATTGGGAGACTTGGTGTTAAGGTGCGTATTTCTAGCTACAAGAGACCCAACTGCTAGCGTACTTGGGCCTAATTGGGAAGGACCTTACCAGATCGAGTCAATCATTCGACCTGGGGTCTACAAATTGGCAAGATTAAATGGAGAGTTGGTACCACGAGCATGGAATGGCGAACATCAACGACCTTACTATCAATAGTGTAGGAATGATGTCTCCTGTAACCATGCCTATTCATCTTTACGAAGTTTCTGTTGATAAATTGTTCAATTTTGAATAAAGTTCATTTTTGTTTCAATATGTTGTATTTTTTGCAAACTCTCTTAATTTAATAACCTATGATCACACTCATAGGATATTAAGGGGGCATCAGTGGTTTATATACCATCAGTTTGAAAAAATAAATAACGTAAAAGAAAAATGTCTGGACTATTAACCCGACATAGAAGTCATAAGTGTATGTTTAAAGTGTTTGGATATAACCAAATACACGAGCTAAAATAATTTGGACATAACCAAATTATTAAAAACAAACTGTTTGGATATAACCAAATACGTGAGCTAAAATTTGGACATAACCAAATTATTAAAAACAAAGTGTTTGGATATAACCAAATACGCGAGCTGATGGACCCAAAACGGGTATGTTTAAAAATTTATAAATCGCAAGCGCACGAATCATTCATATAGAATAGTGATCGTGTAAGCAAGGATGTCGAACCCAAAGGAGTTGTCTAAAATCGAAAAGAGAAAACTATTTTAAATCAAAAGTAATAAATTCTAATCTAGCTCCAAAGATTGATGAGATTTTTGTATAATAAAAATAAAATAAAAGATACTAATAAAGAAATTAAAGACAATATATATAACATAATTTAATAATAGAAATGAAGATGGTAAAATAAGATTATTAAGGATTAGAATCCACAAAATATAAGTTCAATAATATTTATAAGTACATTGATTCCCAAGTTTTAGTGATAGTTAAAATAAATCAAACTATCATTTTCTAAATAGATTTATAATTTTAGGCACAAATTACTTCTAAAAAGATAAGATTTTTCTTCACTTTTCAAAATTATAATTTCAAAGCATTTAGTGTAAATCAATCTAATGAAATAACAAATAAATCAATGAACATTATTTATAAGGCAAAACATAATATTTTTGTTCTAAGCATGGATGTGTACAATTTAATGACACATCTTACACAAAGAATATTATGTTTTTGCACTAATGAAGAACAAAGTGTAAATATGTGCTAACAATCCAAAATACATGATATTTAAGATGAAAGAAGATATTTGAAGAAAATTCCATAAACTTTGTTGCACAAAATGGGAAATCAACATACAAAATAAATACTATCTAGTTACATAATGTTTCATCATCACCTTAATAATCTTAAAAAGATTAGAAACTCATAACTAGAATAGAAATTACAAACATAAATAGGAAAATTTGGAGGAGAAACCCCCAAATTGTTCCTCTAAAAATACATAGAAAATAACCAAAAAGAATAAGAAGATGAAGAGAATGGAGAGGTTTTGAAATGTGTAGAGTTTTTGGTATGGTAACCTCCCTCTAAAATATGGACACCAAATCCCTTATTTATAGCCAAAAATGATGATTAAAATAATTAATTCAAATTAATTAAATTGATTAAATTAATTGAATTAATTATAATATGGAAAATAGGGATAAATTATAGGGTGTAATAATTATGTTTTGGGGGTAAAAAGTGTAGAAAGTGGGGTAAAAAGTAGTATTTTTGAACAAAATGACAATGGGGCATTGTTGGGCTCAAGACACAAAATGGCATGCATGGGCGCTGCTTTGTGGCTCGGTGTTGTTTTGGCAGGTGAGAGCTGGCGGATTGGGCCAGGCGCAAGGCATTGATGCTTGGAGTGAGGGCTGGAGAGAAACGGGCTGGGCTGAACTAAAGGGGCAGGCCCACGTGGTGGAGGCAGCTGATGATAAGAGTGCATGGGTGGTGACTTTGGTTATATGATGGAAGGCTGGAGGCTGAAGCTTCAGCAGAGGCAGGCGTGGACTGAAGCGTGGAAGCTGCTGCTGGAGGCTGAGACAGGTGGCGGCATGTGGCTGGGACTTGGGGCTGGAAGCTTGGGCTTCACGTGATGGGCCTTGTGGCTGAAAGTTTTCAAAAATGCCAACTTTCCTATATTTTCTCCCAAAAATCCCACTTTTCTCTCATTTTTCTTGCTTTTCAAGAGCAAATAAAATACAACAAATTCCCTATAAAACAAATATAAATTAAATTAAAACTAAATATTTTCAATAATCAAATATACCTCATAAATTCCATGAAAATATTAATTAAAACTTAATTTCTATTAAACATTTAAGTTCAATAATACAACATTTTTTACCTCAAATTAAACAACAATAATTCACATAATTAACTACAACATTTTACAACAAAATAACTATAAAAACACACAAAATTATATAAAATCAAAATAAGACTAATAAATTCAAAATTACTTAAAAACTTAATAAATCAATTAAAAACTCAAGAAGTAAGCAACAATTAGCACATAAAAAGTGGTAAAATAACTCTATTTTGTAGAGTTATCACGAGCTAAAATTTGGACAACCAAATTATTAAAAATAAAGTGTCATGGATATGACTAGATACGTGATCTAGATATAACTAGATCGAAAATATATAAGTATATGGATTACGAACCAAACACGTCCTAAATAGGTTTGGAACAAACTAGCTAAAATTGATCGACACAAGTGGGAAAAAATTAACCTACTGCGAGCTAAGTCGATACCGAGGCTGGAGTATTTTGCAACAAAAGTTTCAAACCTCACAACCTCGGGGAGTTACACAAGGACAGGGAAAAGTGTAATGACCCACTACTCTAGACTAATTGGACCATTATCGAAACTATACATAAAACTTACATTTTTACGAAAATACCATAATTTATTGAGTAACTTGAAAATAAGAGTTATTTACAAATAAACAGAATACTAAGAAGGATTTTGGGATCCCATTGTCTTTAAAACAAAACAAGATTTAAAATAAAAGACATTACATAAAAATGCGGAAAATACACATAAAAACCATAAAAAAACATAAAAGGAAGACTATATCCTCGAATCGAATAACGCTCGGCCCCTTGACTCCATTCATCATCGATACACATTCTCCAAGCGTCACGAATCTTTCCGCCTCTAAACTTATTTTCCTGCACATAAACAGAAAGGAGTGAGCCTAATGCCCAGTAAGGAAAATCTAACACAAAGTCACATACATAATTTCATAAGAAAACATAAAGACTTAACATAATACATATAACATACACTTATTATAATGGCCATTATTACTTGGGGTCCCATAGACTAAACAAGCATATGCCCATGGGATTAGTGGGGTCCTACTAGCTAAGTAGGTCATATGCCCATAACCCATTTGGGGTCTTGTTAGTCATATGGGTCATATGCCCAAGCCTACAAACATACACATATATCATAACACTTTTAATAACATAAAACATATAGATAACATAATCACATAACATGTTAATTCTAGCCTATTTTCCTTACCAAAGTTACCGAGATTATGGACTGAGTTGGGATTGTTGGAACACTCCTAAAACCATAAGAAAGAGTAAGTCTAAAGAAAGGAGATGAAATGAAAGAGATGGAACGACTAAACCATAGAAAACATACTTACCGACTTATATGCTTAAAAGCTTGGATTCCCTAACCAAAAGAAGAATAAGGTTAGGGGACTGAGTAGAAGGTTTTGAGAAAGGAAATAACATAAAAATACAGAAAAGAACTAGAGTTTTGGGTTTACCTCAAAGATTGCAAGATCAATCTAACCTCCACCGAAATACTATAGAACTCCCTTCCCAAAGTGTTTGATAAGCTTATGGTGTTTAAGCTTATAGTTTTTCCCCAAACCAAGTGTTTACACTCTCACACTCACTTAACACTAGCAGCCTCTGAACTTAGAGCAAATGGTGAATAATGGCTGGGTACTAGGTCCTATTTATAGAGTTTGGGAATGAAAGTATCTTGATTTTACTTGAATAAAAATAATGGCTTTTTAGGTGAAAATCATTTGAATAATCGTTCAACAGAGGCTGAAGACTCGTTCAAAAGATGCTGGACTTATGGAGGAGTTTGAATGGCTGAAAGGAAAAGAATTAAAAAACAATTGAACATATGCTGAAGGAGGCGATATATCGCCCCCTGTAGGCGATATATCGCCTGGGCCAGTATGCCTGAGGCGACCGTGCATCGTTTCGTGTTTTCCGTATCTACGTGCTGCGACATATCGCCCCCTATAGCTGCGATATATCGGCATTCGCTGAATATTTAAACACGAAATTACACATTTTTAGCTAAGTTTGAATGGAGTAAACAGCCTTGACTAAGCCCTCAACGTACTCAAAGCTGCTGACTGACCCTATAACATTCAAACTTTACCCTTATTTAATTTAATCCTCAAAAATACTTAATCCTTAATTACCATTCAAAACATGTGCTTAAAATCCTATTGGTTGATGTCTAAACCTTATAATATAATAATATAATCCTTAATATCAGTCACATTAATCAAACCTTAAGTTATACTTAATATTCTTAAACTATAGGTTAAACTTAGAAAATCTATAAGTACTACTATGAGTGTCCAAATAATTCCCGGTTTGAACCAAAAATCCAAAGTAACAATGATAACACTAAACATACTATAATACTACTAAACAATTAGCTAAGTAAAGATCTTGGACTCTACAAAAAGTAACTAGAAAAGTATAATACAACTAAACTGCTTACATGCCATATAAGTACTTTCGAGTGCATGGTAAAAGTAAGTTCCGACCTTGACAAATAACGATATCAGATACGGATATATCAAGCAAACTATGTGAGAATGCATGGAAACTTGAGCCTAAATCCAACATGTGTTTGTATGGATAAACAAGCATGAAAACAGACTCTTAATATAAAAATTGCTTAAAATATTTCGATCAGAGAGATGTAAAGAAAAAATATTAAAGTGAAGACAAACATGGTGTTAAAAATATCAAAAAGCTCTTTTACAAGCGTGGTATTAAAACTATCAAAAACTCATTTACAAGCTGTAAAATGTTTTTGCCCCAAGGGCATGACAAACAAAAGCTATAAACTATTACAAAAGATTCAGAGGGATGCAGCCCAGGATCGAGATTTAGAAGGCAAGAGCACCCTCCTTAGCCTTCTCAGCATCCTCCCGAGCAGCTTCCTCCACATTTAGTTGAGCTTGCCATTTGGCCACAAGCTCTTCCTCAAAAGAGCCCAAGAAGCTCGTGTCGAGATCGGCGTTGCTGGCCCAAATCCTGTACATGGCCAATTCAACCGCCCGATCCTTCCTCTGCTTGAACTCCTCGAGGAGACGAGCCTTTTCGCCCTCTATTATCTTGAAGGTGACCTTTTTCTCCTCCTCAAGCTTGGCATTTATCTTCTCAAGCTTCTCAACCCTGGAGCTCTTCTCTTTGAGCTCGGCCTTCACCTTCTCGATCTCAGCGTCCAGCTTTGACCTTGCAGCCTTAAACTCGTCGACGAGCTTGAGCTGGAGTTCCTTCGACTCCTGAGCATAGGACATGCTCACGTGAACCTCATTGTTCAGCTTATAATTCAGCTGAGCAACTGCAGTAAGAGCCTAACACACAAAAAAATCAAGTTAGAGTATGCTCCGAATAAAATCACAATAAATAGCGAGGTAAGAGAAATTACCGAGGATATGAGTTCGGTACTCTTGTCATAAAGGACATTAAAGTCTCGAGCATTTACCATGAACTGCCACTGAGGAGCCTCAAGATTGCTGATACTTTGGCCTACCCGAGACAAGATGTCCGAGCCAAGAGTGGCTCCGTGAGTCCCGGCGGCGTTGTCGATGACATACTCATCAACATGAGTGGAAATCGACACCAGACGCCCTTTAGTCATCACTGGTTTCTTCAGAGCTGGGCCAAGGGTTGGAAGGATCTGGATGGCAGGAGGCGGAGGAGCATCTCCCGCAGGAATGTCGACCTAGGGAGTGGGGTCCGCAGCCGGGCTCGTAACAATAGGAGCTGGGGGAGGAGGAGTTTTCTCGGTCCTTTTAGGGATTTTAGCAGGTTGGCCAATTTTTTGTGAGGCCCTCGGGCGCTTGCTTTGCTTGGCCCCCTCACCACTGGCGAGCATATTCTTGAGGTTGGAGTCCATAGTACCTGCATGATCAAATCACATTAGAAAACTGTAACGCCCTGGATAGCCAAGACCGCTACACTGTGTACTTATAAAGGTGAAGGACTCGCTAATCAAGTCATTTAATTAAAAACGTGTCACTAACTATGAATGTGCTAGGGTTAAAAAAAACGGTTTTGGTTTCAAAATATACAATTTATATAATTAAACAATTTTACACATGGGATCCCAAAAACAAACAGTGTTTAAAAGTTGGATTACAGAATTTCCAAAATACAGACAACTATCAGCCATTCTAAGGCAAAACATACATTTCTGGTTCCCCTGTTCCTGCCTTCCCCTCAACCGTGGCGGCTGAGCAGCTGGTTATGGTCATTCAGCTCACAGAGCTCTCCAAGTCAGGGCTGATCGAGTTTGCCCTTGCCCTTACCTGCACCACGTAGCACCCGTGAGCCAAGGCCCAACAAGAAAACATAATATGCAACACAAACAACAATAACAACAGGTAATCAATCCTTTAAGCATGATCAAACACTTAATACTCCACATTAGCCACTCAACACAAATTTAGAACCAACAATGCAACTAATCACTAATAACAATCAGGTCCGCTGACTCTGGCCTGCTTAAACCGAGCTCAGTGCATAATAAGCTGTCCTCGGCTACCAGTGGCCAAGTCGCGCCCTGCGCGCTAGTGTAATCCTTGGCACCCTTAGGCCGTTGGTTTACTGTTTACATGGCATAATACCATCCTTTCAAGCATACATATTAGGGAGCCCTTAGTCCCATTACAAATACACAACTGGGTGTAGTTTTCTTACCTTTAATTTCTACGTTCACTGATTACGAGCGACGTCCCTCGAGCACGATCCGATTCTCGAGCCCTAGCTTTAACACCTAGTCACAACCATGGTAATGGATTCCATTAAAATTCAAATAAAGGTTTCCGAGTACAATACTAGCTTCTGGGACTTCAAATTCCACCAAGCACTGTGGTGAAATCGATCCCGAGCACCCTAGGTTAAGTTCCCGCACTTATAATCCCCAAAAGATCATAAATGCACATAAGGGCTGTGGCCCTTGAAACCTAGCCGCAGCCCACCCCTTAAACAGAACCCAATACCCCAGTAAGCAGACACGCACCGTGGCGCTCCCCTTTGGCCGAGCCTCCCTGGTTTCCTTGCTTCGTAGGGCCGCAACGCTCTAGAACAGAGCCGCGACCCTACCCTTCGTGACCAGAAAATCCATCATTTCTACCATCCTAACCTCATCCAAAACCATCCCAAAGCACCCTAATTCAAAACCCATTACTCACAAAACTTTTAACATGATTCTAACAGCATAATCCAACAGAAATCCAGCTTAAAAACCTACTATAATTCCATTTTGATTTCTGAAACCCAACAACTCAAAACACCAAAACCAGTCATGCAAAACTCAAATTTTAACCTCTAAATTACAATTTGAAACTTACATCCTTTGCTAAACCACTTCCTTGACAACCTCTGAGCTAAACCCAAGCACTCAGCTTCAATTCAACCCTTAAACATAAAAATCATAAACACCTTAATATTCAACCAAAAACTCAGAGTTCTAACACCCAAAAACACAACTCAACTCTTACCTTAATCTTGGTTGAGTGACCCTTAGTTTCATGAATCCAGCTTAAACACATAATTTTCCAGCTGATTCCCCTTAGATTTTCTGTAGTTTTCTTGGGAGAGAAAAGAGAAGAGAGGAGAAGAGAAGAGCTGAGAAGGTCGGTTTTGTCTTTTTGTTCTACTACTTTCATTAGCTTAGTCTAATCTTAGTCTGTTAAGTCAATCCCGAGGCTCGGGGTACCGAAAATTTCCCTGAGGGCAAAACGGTAAAATTCCCCAATATTCCAGCCTAAGTATACTATCCTCAAATATATCTCCATATATTTATTTCCATAACCCGATAGTCTAAGTAACCACCTGATACCTAAAATACCCCTGACTTGTCCAAAGTCAACTATTAAGCCCCGTTGTGACTTTTCCTGCTATCTAGCTCCATAGGATCGCCTCAAGTCGCACACTGCAAATCTACCCACATAATAATGTGGTTCTCACAGATATAACATTTAACCTCATTTATATTCATATAATCATACAAACATGCTTGTCATATAATCATGCATTAAATCAATAAATCCACACATAAACCAATTATGCCTTCTCGGCGCACTAATCAAGGCCCTTAAGCCAAATTAGTGATTTTGGGTCGTTACAAAAACGATCTCAAAACACTAAAATTAGTGTAAAGCAGACAGTTAAAGGAATTAAAGACAAGTGACAAGGAACCTAACTAGAACTCTCCCCCGAGCTTGTGCTCGGCGACCACGTAATTCCCCTATCTTCGGAGGAGGTTGAGGGAGTCCCTTCCCTATACGTGGAAGTCAACCTCGAAAGGTCCCTATAATAGTTTGTTTCATATAGGATGGCTATTCCATCCCAAACTTCATTCATACTGTACATTATGTCGTATTTCCCTAGCCAGCTATCAAACCTATGGACCCTATCATCTACCCAAGACCATACATAAAAATTGTCCCTATCATCTGGGCATAAGATCAGGGTGTCGGGTTTATGCTTAAGGAGGGAAGGAGACCATAAGGCCAAGCTGAGAATGACCTTACCTCTGTCACTTGAGCTCGAGGCCTCATCATTGGCATCGTTCCCCGAGCATGGACTCCTGCGACGGCGAGCTGGGGATCGTGCCTTTGAGCTTTGCCTCGAATGAAGCTTGTCGGTTGGGAGAGGCACAAACTCCCACTTGGAATACTTCTTGTAGGAAGTGTCATCTGTTGACTGGTCCTTCTCCAAAAACTTACAAATTCATCTGAATGAATAATATTTGGAGGGAGCCAGGTCGTCTGTCCAGAAGAAGGCCAGCTTGAAGTTGGGGGGATGGTTGGGTATGTCCTCGAAGATCTTCTTCTCCCTGGGATAGCTCAAAACGTAGTAGAAGCCATCTCCTCCCCGAGCTCGGGAGGGGTTGCTTTTCAAACAAAAGAGATACAAAATCTCTCTTGGCGAAGGTCCTTCCCACTACAGCTCGTGGTACAACGACCTCAGGGCTGACAAGATCCTATATGAGTTGGTCTGAAGTTGGAAGGGCGCGAGCCCAAAAAAATACAGAAAGTCCTTAAAAGAGGATTTCAAGGGAAATAGAGCCCCTGCCTTCATATGATCGCGACTCCAGGCCGTGAGCTTCAATTTATTGTCAGGGTGGCCATCGCTCGAAGCAAAGCAACTTCACTCGTTGGAAGTGGGAGCTCGACACCTTAGTGAGCCTGACAATCCTAGACCATGGCGAGCTAGGATGTTGGTTATTTTCCCCAATGAAGAAACCGAGCTCCAATAGTGCCCGGCCTCGAAAAACTCTCCCCTCGAGGTGGAATAGCAGTCAGCTGCGAGGTTGAAGGATGATTTGTTGATTCCTCCATCAGCGAGAATTTAAGATCACCCGGTTTGAAAGTGACCGTTACTTTAAGCGTAGGGTCAAGAGGAATTGGTCTGGGCTCGGGGTCTGGATAGATCGCGACCCGAAGTTTTTTCCTCTTTCTCTCTTCGACCTCGTCGATTGGGCAACTAAAGTGAGCTCGAGTATCCTCTTGCTCACACCTCAATTCATGCTCACGAATCAGCCGCTGATTCCGAGTAAAGGGCGACTCTGGGCTCAGAGTTGTTGGTGAATAAGGAATCGCGAGTAATGACCCCCACCTTTTTTCCAAATTCTGCGACATCTAGCAAGAAAGAAAAAGGGTGAGGGCCAGACTCACAAGAAATTAAGGACAAAAATTGAGATGGTTCGAACTCGAGTGCTCGAGACCATGGAATAAGCTCGATCAAAAGAACGAGATCAGGTTCGGAAGGAACCTGAGTGATTGAAAGAGTCAAGCCCGAGCGTGTATTCGACGCGAAGGGGGGAATGTGGATTTATTTTCGAGAATTCTGGATTTTTAGGGAAAAAAGTTGGCGGTTACTCAAAAAGATGATATTTTTGGGAAACGTGCAGTTTAAAAACCCTAATTCCAAAACCCTATTTCTTAAGCTACACGAAACCCCCTATTACCAGAAAAGCTCCATTTTTACACATCTCTACCCTAAGTTTTTCAGTTCAAACCTTGATTCCAAACATGCAAAAATTACTCAAATCAGAAAACTTGCTTAATGCAAGAGTGAGGCCTTATAAATCTAGTAGAAACCAGGAATGCCATTTTTACAAAAAGAAATATGTACAAGAGAAACATGTAAAAAGAAAAAAATGGGTGAATAAGGATATGTAACTTACACAATGTAGCTGGTGGATACAGAGAAATTGACGATCGAAGAAGTAATTGCAGGAAAGCCTTCACGGAGTCGTAGATGTTAAGAGATTTTTGTTTCTTCGGTTTGGAAAACATGCAAGAACAGAGCCAACTTCAATTCTGGTTTTTTCTGCTTTTCTCTCTAAAAACTCAAAGTGGGAAAGTAGAATGAGGAAGACGATGGGGAGGTATTTATAGGCCCCAGGGAACGTCAAAGGTCGGATTAATCCGAGCCGTTAACCAGAATTCGTATCTGATCTAACGTTCAGGTGCAAATGGAGTAGTGGCGGCAGAAGAATAGACGTGGGAAAGGTGAAAAGGCACTCGAGTACCCTGATTAATCAATCCCTGGCTGACGCGTGTCCATACTCGAGTACAATTAATAGTACAGTTTCCAAGGAGGACAGTTCAAAACTTTTCTTCTCGTAGGATTTGAACTCATACTTTTGAGGGGGCAAAATGTTACACCCAGATTTCGAGCATGAGATTGTGATCCCGAAATCTAGGCTCATGAGGTGCAAGCTCGAAATAGACGTGGTCGCCGTGAGTTAAACCAATTCTATAAACAGCGACCTCGAAGGCTCAAGGGATATATGCCCTCGAAAATGCTTCGAGCTCGTAAAAGGCATGGTGTGACACTTGTATATACCTCTGAACCATCTCTTGCCTTCCAGGCTGGTTCGAGCTCAAAATGTGTGAGTTCGAATGTGGCAACATCATCAATGTTTACTTGTTCTGAGTGTAGGTAAAGTTAGACGATGAGCTCGTGATCAACTGGTAGTCTCGGCGAGTTCATGATCAACTGCTGGTCTCGAAGATTTGATGAATCCCGTATCTGAGTTGATCAGTAATATGTGAACATATTTATTGTTGTACAATCTCGATGTTTAAGGGATATTATTTAATCTGTTATTTGATCCCACATTTTATGGGACGTTTCCATGTATATATGAAATAATGCATTAAATAACATTATATTAATTGATTCACTGAATATCTTCCCGAGATATGTGGGAATGAATTCTGCAAACCTTCTCTATAAATAGAGAAGGAAGCTCCATTCGTGAGGACCGATTTCTAATTTCTGGAGAAAAAACTCTGGGCAACTATTCTCTGAAAAGTTTCTAGAAAACTCCCAAGTTCTAATAACATAGACTCGTGGACTAGGCAAATTCAACTGCTGAACCACGTAAAAAACCTCTTGTGTTCATCTTTGTTTATTTCCTCCAATTTTTTTCTTGTTTAATTGCTCTCTTATTTAAGTTGACAAAAAACGACATCAGCATAGACTAAAGCAAAATCATATTTAGGGGCCCTCTGAACAAGATTAAAACAATAATCATAAAATTAATATGGAAGAATATAAGTAATTTAACATACATGAATAAAAGAACAACAAAAATTCCATAACTCCCCAATTTATGTTTGGAAACATCCAAAGGGGTTAATGTGATTTGAAAATCGGTTGGTGATAAAAAAAAAACTCTATAAATAGAGACATTTGTTCACTTGTAAGACAACATTTTATATCCACAAAGCACTTGCTAGAAAATACACCAAATGCTTGATAATTCTAGATAGTTATTTCCTCAACTTGAGTGTCCCTTAGCTTAGAGAATAAATTAAATAAGCTTTAGGACAAAGGTCTTGAACCTTGTTCAACTTGGTGTTCTCAACTACTCTATACTTAGGGGTTGTTTGGTATGGGGGTTTGGTTTGGTGGGAATGAGAATGTCAAATCTAACCCATGTTTGGTAAATTTATTTTTAATGGCTTGGGGGTTTGTGTTTCCAAGTGGGTCCCATTTTTTAGCTTGATTTGAGAGTAATCTTAACCCCTTTAGACACTTGAGTTTCACATTCCCTTAATCTAAACCACTTCTAACTCTACTCCCCCAAACCCAAACCTCATACCAAACACCCCCTTAAGGTTATGTAACTGTGAGAGTTCCTTTTCTTATTCTTTATTTTGTTCTTATATGTACTTGTATTATTATTGCTTTGAGTTGTAATTCTTCATCTCTACATAATCTTTTTGTATTTCAAGCATAGACTTGTAACGTTTATTTCATCAATCTTATAATCCAAGTGTATTTTTGTAACGCCCCAACTCCAGGAACCGTTACGATGTGCCTTGTAAACAATGCTAAACTCGCTAATCGAGTCATTTGGCCAAAATCGTGAACTAAGTATGATTAGCGGTTTAGGGATTAAAATTTTTGGTTAAGATGTAACGTTTCATTAGAACATTTAATATATACATTGGGATCCCAAAAATATAATTTCGGAGTCTATTACAGAAAAATATTTACAACATGTCGTTCTATGCGGCAAAACAGGGTTCAACCCTAGTTCCTCTTTAAACCTCGGCCGTGGCGGACGAGCAGCTGCATATGTACACATCATCACCTAAGCTCTCCAACTCAAGGATGGTCCAACCTTCTTTTGCCTTTACCTGCACCACATAGCACCCGTGAGCCGAAGCCCAGCAAGAAAACACAATATAACATGATATATTATCAACAGTGATTATATTAATTATTCAGGACCATCAGCCCAAACAAATAGGTGACTAACACAAGAGTCACGAATGTAGGGACATCACCCTTTAGCCATGTGACGATAGGGTCACCAGGGCTTAACTGATAGGTTGTCCTTTCATAAGTTCGATCAGGATAGGTGCATGGCGAATGGTCACCAACATAACCTTCCTCATGACCATGGAGTCATAACCTGGGGACAGCACCCTGTAGCCATGTGATGATAGGATCACCAGGCTTAATAAATAAGTGAGCATCTCACTAGCTTTAGCAGGATAGATGCATGGTGATTGGTCACCAACATAACATTCCTCCCGACTCTAGAGTCGTAACTATGGACAGCGTCCCCTAGCCATGTGACAAACAGTCATCGGGGCCCTATGCCCTGGCTCTGAACATCTGGTCTTAGACCAGGCAAACGCTTATAAGTTCATCGAATTTAGGGTCAGTCCAGCATTAATTCCATAGAGCCATTCAATGCTGATATCGATTAGATCTAATCTTCATTTGGCCCGGCGTTCATAACGTTCTGTCATTTCTGACCTTTAGGTCAGTGTCCCTGACTAGTCAGTGCCATACACAAGTAAGCCATGCCACCAAACATATATCACATGTTCAATATCCATAAACAAGGTATTCAGCATGCTCACTAAACAAGTACTAGTACAATTAGGATCATGCATAAACACAGAGATTCAAGCTCTGAACGATATCATACCCAGTAAACAAAGCATGTCCTAATCACATGTTTCTCGTGCATCATATGCATAACACTTAATAGTCCAACATGCACCAATAATAGCCATGCATGTCATGTTTAATAATCAACCAACATGCATCAAGAATAGCCATGCATGTCACATAAACACAGGGTGCAGTTTTCTTACCTTTGGTCCAAGCACAGGTTACCAGTAAACGAGCCACAAACACGATCCTTACTCCAAGCCTCTAGTGATAACCTAGTCACAACCACAAATGGTGATCCAATGATTTCAAGTTCTAAAACCAATCCCAGAACCAAGACCTAGCCTCCAAGACATCAAACGCCACCAATCCGGGTAGTAGGATTGATCCCGAGGCCTAAGGTTTGAGTTTCCATGACTAAAAACCCATTTTGGTCACTTTTCCTCTTTTGAGCCGTGGCCCCAACCATTAGTGTCGTAGCCCCACTCAACTCAGGCCCATAAATCCTCTCTGACAGTAATTAGAGCCTCAACTCTAACCCATAGAGCCGCAGCTCAAATAGCCCATCAGTACCAAACCAGCAGCTTCTTCAAGCTTGAGCCGCAGCGCCCAAGAACAGAGCCGCGGCTCAACCTTGAACCCAGCCAAAAATCCTCCATTTCTTCATCTAAAATCCTTTCATAAACATATCCAAACATCTCCAAACTCAAAAATCAAAGTTCCCAAACATCCCCATGATCCAAAACCCATAAAACCCAAGTCTTAAATCACCCAAAAACACATCAAAACACAAAATCCAATTCAAGCTTAAAAACTTTAAAAACTTAGAACTTAAAACTTGAATTACCTCTAATTGACTTGTTTCCAACTAAATCCTCCGACTAATAAGCTTCTAATCTTTCCTAGGATCGCTATGTCTCGATCCTCGCTTGAATCCGAGACCTAGAACTCAAGTTTCCTTCGAAAATGCGATCGGGAGACGAAAGTGGAACTTAAAGGGAGAGAAAACGTACAGAACGTTCATTTTATTCTTTTAAAAGGTTACTTCAAGCTTAAGTAGCCTCAACCAAATCCTAATGCTCGGGGTCCCGAAAACACCCCCGGGACAAAATAGTCAAAACCTCCAAAATTTCCCCCTGATCTTACTAACTCCCAATTTATCACCAAATATTAATTCCCATTACCCAATAACCCGGTAATGCTCTAAATACCCCTTGACTTACTCCAAGTCAAGCTTAAATCCCGTTGTGACTTTCCCACTAGCTTACCTCCTAGGATCATCTTGTGCTGGGTAACCCTGGCATAACCAAATAATAACAAAGCACCACGCCTATTTCACATATATGCCAAAAATGCCCGAAATGGCCAAAATATGAAAATCACCAAATTCATCACAAATGGGTTCACATGCATATTTAATACACCTAAACATGCATATTATCATTAAATAATACAATAAAGCAATTATGGCCCTCCCGGTCTCCTAATCAAGGTCCTAAACCTTATTAGGAAATTCGGGGCAGTACAACTATCCCCTCCTTACAGAAATTTCATCCTCGAAATTTACTCAACAGCTCGGAACAAGAATTCCACTCAGTTGACATAAATTTTCAATTCTCCGGGTCGCTTCCTCGACCTCACCATTTCTATAGCATTACCTTATTACTTCTATCACAATCTAAACTGGCTATTCCTTACCGGAATACTTAACCTTAACCTTCAGATTCTCATAACTCAATTCATAAATTCCTTTAACCCATGTCCACTACATGGAAGTACATAACACACTATATACAGCTACCAGTGCTAAGATATAACTGATCCAGAATCAAACTATCCAGACCTATCCAGGACTCAACTGCCGAAATGAACTAGGGCTTAACTTGCCTTAATTCCTCACTCTTTTCCCATGGTGATACTTTAAAGAGGATATATTCTTCTACCTGGAATTCCACATTCCTGCTTTTCAATTCAATAAAACTTTTCCATTTATTATGAGAAATGAGCAACCAAGATTCAAATTCCAACAATCTCATCAATCCCCTGAACCACCTCAGGATTCAGATATACATTAACGCATTCATCTTATAAGATGTTCCTCCAATAATAATCGGATAACCCTCTCTCTCTGATTTGCCATCAGTCTGAGAGTAATAAACTGTACTGAGTGTTATCTCTGTTCTCATGGCCTTCCAACCCTTCCAAAACTTGGAAGTCACAATAAAGTCTTCATCTAATAAGATAGACCTTGAGTTTCATGAAGGCGTTCTATCTCTTTCACAAAGAGATATAAATACTGATCAGCTGTACTATTTACTTATTTTTACTGATGAAATGAACTCACTTGGAAAAACTGGTCCACAATGACCCAATACCAACTCACGCTGACCCACTAACCTGGGTAATCCCACCGCGAAATCCATCGCGATGCTACCTTATTTCCATTATGAAATTTTCAATGGCTATAATGGCCTTGCTGACTCCTGATACTTTGTCTTGACCTGCTAACAGGTTAAGAACTTTTCACACATCCTATTACATCTCCCCTTATCTCAGGCCATCACTATAAAGTTTCCATATCATGTTACCCTTTCACGATGCCTGATTGAAACGAATAAACAATAGCATGAGATTCATCTAGAATCTCCCAATTAATCTCGATATCCATCGGATTCCAAGTCCGATCTCTATACCGTCATAACCTCATATCTATCACTGTACAACTTCTAGCTAATCCAGCTAAGACTTTCTACCCAATCCTTCTTATCTGTGGCTCACTTAACTATCTTTCCTTTTTATCTTTCTTGAGATGATAATCTCAACAATGAACTGGCCACCTGGCCCACCAGAAACTCTATTCCAGTCCTGGTCAAATTCTTTAATCAACATGTTGCATAGGCAACCACTTTTCTCTATTATTAGGATGTCATAACAATCCACTAACTGATCCTGGCTTATAAAAGACCCAGCACACTTTCCCAAGGCACCTGAAATATCTTTACCATCCATGGACACTCCTGTCCCCAAGACACTCTTCACTCTTGGCAATTCTCCGTAGAGAAAATACCACAATATCATCGTCCAAGATGATCACAAACCCCATTCAAATAAACCTTTCAATGCTCTATTCATCTGACTCACAACACTTAGCATTAAATCGATTCTCAAAATACATTCAGCACTCGCAGTGCTCTAATCTGATACCAACACAATCCTTTATATAATTTCCTCTCTCTGATCTTTAACTGGTCCTAACCAGATCCAAGATCAACCTTAAAGAATTCCATCTTACTCAGCAACTAACCTTTTAATTCTTTTAACTCCACTGAACCACTCAAAATAGTATTTACATCTGATCTCATTTCTGGCACTAATCCAATCATTATTCTAGTCTCTTTTCATAAAAAGAAGCCCTGGCAGGCCACTTGGAAACACATTCAAAACCCACAGACTAATTCAGTCTGTTCTGTTCTCATTAACACAATCTAAGTGGTATCCACCATGCTAGCTAAGAGTTCCATGCACCTCTCTGCGCAAACTCTAGCTCTCACACCTGGTATCATAAACATACCAATTCCATGCACATTGCCAATTGTCACAAGACTTCTCACTCTCAAGCCCAAGAATTACTACACTTTCCTTGCCAGTCAAGACTGCTCTTTAATTACTTACCCAATCCAAACCCTGGATCAAACAAAAGCCTGCCATAACCAGCTTTATCAAGTTCACCGATGAGTCCTTTCCATGACCCAACTCACCTCTTAAATTACCAATACCATGTTACATTTCCCATCACATCATAACCATGTGACCTGCATAACAACTCTATGCCTCTCGATATGCAACAGACAAAAGGGACAACATGGCACCAAAACCAATTAGCATAATTCAAAACTCAAAACTAGACAACTGACCTATCATCCCCGAGGAACTAGTCTCGGTCTCTGACTGCTCTGGAATAAACACTCGAGTTGGAATCGAGCTGTCTATCCCCTTTTTCTCATCCTGTAATACAGGACACCTCTTCACAATATGCCCAACCATACCACATGCGAAACATGCCTTTGCTCGGCATTTTCCCAAATGATGCTTCTTGCACCGAGCGCATTCTGGGTAAGGTTTCCAGCTTTTCTTTTTACTTGCTCCAATAAGTGGAGATACCACTATCTGAGCTCCGTGCTCTCCAGCACTCTGCTGCCCAATCCGATGTCATGCGTTCTCAACAGCAAGAGCCTTCACTACCACCTGAGCATAGGCAGAGACTTCATGCACTGGGGCAACTCCAATGCCCTGAGCTATTCCAGGATTCAACCCCTGAATAAACCTTTCTTTCCGAGCCACATCTGTGGGTACCATGTCTAAAGCAAACTTGGTTAACCCATTAAATTTAGTAACATACTCGGTCATTGATGCATTACCCTGATCAAGATTCAAAAACTCATTCATCTTGGCAGTCTTAGCTACATCACAGTAATACTTCTCATTGAACAGCTGCCTAAACTCTTTCCAATCCATCACAGTTGTGTCTCGTGTTTGGGATACTACCTCCCACCACGTCCGGGCATCATCTCGCAATACACATGTAGCACATGTCACCCTATCGTGACCCACCAGTCCCATACTATCAAGAATGGAACTGATCATGCCCATCCATTGCTCAACTCTAAATGGATCTAGGCCTCCCTAAAAAACTGGAGGGTAATACTCCTGGAATCTTCCACTAAGAAATTCCCATCTGTTCTCAACCCTAGGCTGAGCTAAAACTGATGCCACCCCTGGCATAGCAAAGGAAGAGGTACTTCCCAACAGACTCCGATGTTGCTTCAAATACTTGATCTCTTCCTCCTGCCTCTGCAATCTTAATTGCAAATCTGTAAGCGTCTGCTGAACATTCATAGGTGCAGACGAAAAACTGATACCCTGGCTGTAACTCCCAGCCCCTGCATAACTACCACCAGGCCTCATAATCTGCCTTGAACATAAACCTGCTGATTAAATCTGCAGTCAATAACATGACCCATTAATCACAATAAGCATATCAAGGGCTTTCCCCCATGGGATAAATCTTACCACACCACAATCATAAACCACTTGCAGTGCTACAAACATGCCCATGGCATCCATACATCACTCATAATCCCTGCTCTTCCAACATTCACACCATGCCTCAACTCCAGCATGCAATATCACAATTATATATTCATGGAGCAGGCAATCATATGATCACAGTCATATATATATATTCACAGAGCATATAATCATATAATCAAGAGCCAGGCTCTATCAGAATCTCATGCTCCCTAATGCAATGTGTAGGTAAAGCATTCACAATCTATATAAGCAGCTAAGCACATAACTACAGAAATAGTTACCATCTCATGAGTGAAGCTATCTTCAGTGATGAGTGTACATGCCCAGCTTGTCTTCAGGAACCATAAACCTTGGCTCGCTCTGATACCAAGTTGTAATGCCCCAACTCCAGGGACCGTTACGGTGTGCCTTGTAAACAATGCTAAACTCGCTAATCGAGTCATTTGGCCAAAATCGTGAACTAAGTATGATGAGCGATTTAGGGATTAAAAATTTTGGCTAAGATGTAACGTTTCATTAGAACGTTTAATATATACATTGGGATCCTAAAAATATAATTTCAAAGTCTATTACAGAAAAATATTTACAACAGGCCGTTCTATGCGGCAAAACAGGGTTCAACCCTAGTTCCTCTTTAAACCTCGGCCGTGGCGGACGAGCAGCTGCATATGTACACATCATCACCTAAGCACTCCAACTCAAGGATGGTCCAACCTTCTTTTGCCTTTACCTGCACCACATAGCACCCGTGAGTTGAAGCCCAACAAGAAAACACAATATAACATGATATATTATCAACAGTGATTATATTAATTATTCAGGACCATCAGTCCAAACAAATAGGTGACTAACACAAGAGTCACGAATGTGGGGACATCACCCTTTGACCATGTGATGATAGGGTCACCAGGGATTAACTGATAGGTTGTCCTTTCATAAGTTCGATCAGGATAGGTGCATGGCGAATGGTCACCAAAATAACCTTCCTCATGACCATGGAGTCATAACCTGGGGACAGCACCCTGTAGCCATGTGATGATAGGATCACCAGGCTTAATAAATAAGTGAGCATCTCACTAGCGTTAGCAGGATAGGTGCATGGTGATTGGTCACCAACATAACCTTCCTCCCGACTCTAGAGTCGTAACGATGGACAGCGTCCCCTAGCCATGTGACAAACAGTCACCGGGGCCCTATGCCCTGGCTCTGAACATCTGGTCTTAGACCAGGCAAGCGCTTATAAGTTCATCGACTTTAGGGTCGGTCCAACATTAATTCCATAGAGCCATTCAATGATGATATCGATTAGATCTAATCTTCATTTGGCCCGACGTTCATAACGCTCTGCCATTTCTGACCTTTAGGTCAGTGTCCCTGACTAGTCAGTGCCATACACAAGTAAGCCATGCCACCAAACATATATCACATGTTCAATATCCATAAACAAGTGTTGACGCCATTTTTCTTCCACAGTGAAAGAAGAGCACGTAAACAATAATCAGTAATGGCCAATAAAAATATGATAATACAAACACGATTTTTTACGTGGTTCAGCAGTTAAATCTGCCTAGTCCACGAGTCTTTGTTATTAAACTCAAGGTGAAAATTCTTCAAGGATGAATTCTTCAGAGTTTATCTCAAGATCACAAAAATTCGGTCCTTTACAATGGTGCATGACCTCTCTATTTATAGAGAAGATTTCAGAATACTATCCCACATATTTTGGGAAGTTACTCTTTATATGCAAATAAATTAAATGGCATTAAATGCCTGTAATTTGATATAAAAGGAAACGTCCCCTGAAGACCAGGGGGCATATAACTGATCAAATAATATCCCTTAATTGTAGGGGATTTACAGTAATAAATGCAGACCGCGTCTTGTTACTGGTGATTTGCTAGGACATTCAAAGTTATTATCCTATACCACTAAGACCCTATTCTCCCAGGTTTCCTATTGACTTTCGAGCTATAACATCTCCCGAGGCCACATGACTTCGAGCTCGTACGCGCGTCAGGCTCGGAGCCCCTGATCCGAGGTCATCCCAGAGAACAGATGCACCTCGGGGCCTACCTTTCGAGCTCGTGAGGATTTCGAGGTTACCATCTTCGAAGTCGTCTCTGCTTCGCAGGCTCGTTGTTTAGATTTCGAACATATTCCAGACTTTACAAGTTCATTCATTATGAATCCAGCTTTCGAGGTCACAATTCTCATGGCTCGAAATCCGGGTATAACATCTTGCCCCCTCAAAAGTATTTGTTCGAATCCTATGAGAAGGAAACTTTTGAACTACTTTCTTCGGGAACCGTACCGTCACATACTTGAGAATGGACACGTGTCGGTTGGGTATTGCCCATTCAGGGTACTCGAGTACCTTGGAAATCTGACCACGATCATTCGTTTGCCACCTTTCTGGTACCATCATATCAATAATCCCTATCCGTTGGATCTTGCAAGGATTTTATTCAACACCCCAGATTAATCCCCTTTTACTGTCTATAAATAAGACCCCATTCATTGTCTTCCTTCTATTTTTCGTTCATCAAAGGAAAGAACAAAAACAAAACCAGAAACTCTCCCTGGGAACTTCTTGCTTGTGCATGTTTTCTCAGCCGAAGAAACAGAGGACCGTCAGTCTGTTCAAGACCGTAAGCTCATACCTCTAGCCTCTCCTACAATCAACGATTTCTCTGCAATCTCCATTATTGTGTAAGTGTCTGATATGTATATATATTTTTATCAGTTTCCAGCTTTGCTGTTTTTGTTCCTGGGAATGCACTAGTTCATTTCACAGTTTGATATTCTAGGATGCTTCGACCAATAGGTATTTAGATTTAGGTTTTCCCATTACTGGTTTTAAATCTAGTTTATATGTAGAACAAACCCAAACATGGTTTCTTTTTTCTGGGTTTTCAAAATTTAAAAGACGTATCTTGCACACCAAGATATTTGGGTACAAAATCTTGGTTTTAAAGAATGCACGATATCCAATGTTACCTTTTCTGAATAACCGCCACCTTTTTTCCCTGATATTTCGGGATTTTCAAAAAGTTATGTCCACTCTCCTCCTTTTTCCTGTAGAATACACGTTCTGACACTTTAATAGGGTCTTAATATCGAGCTCGTTTTGTTCTTAAACTCCGAGCTTGTCCTGTCAAGCTCGTAATTCTTGGACTCTTGCATGCATGGCCCTCACCATTTTTTCTTTCTCGTTAGATGTCACAGAATCTGGAAAGACGGTGGGGGTCGTTTCTGGCAATCCCTTACTCGCCCAAAACCCCGAGCCCGGAGTCGCTGTTTGCTCGGAATCAACGTCGAATTCGCAAATACGACCTCGCGCGCGAACAGGAGGATATTCGAGCTCATTATCGCCGCCAAATTGATGAGGTCATAGAGAAGAAAAGGAGGACCCTTCGAGAGGCTATTTATCCAGAATCCAATTCAGGGCCCAGGCCGATCCCACTCGACCTTAAATTGACAGTGGCCGTTGCGTACAGCCCGGGAGAGCTCCAATTTTCACTCATGGGGGAGCCTTCTACCTCGCAACCGAGGAGAGAAATCTTCGAGGCCGAGCACTATTGGAGCTCGGTTACCTCGATAAATCAGATAACTGATATTCTGGCCTTCCATGGCCTCAGGTTGTCAAGCTCCTTGAGATGTCGAGCTCCGACCACTAGCAAACATAGCTGCTATGCCCCAGGGACTGGAAACCCTGACAACAGGCTGAGGAACGCAGCATGGAGTCAGGAACACATGAAGGCAGGAGCGCTACTGCCTTTGAAGTCTTTTTTTAAGGACTTCACGGATTTTGTTGGGTTGGCTCCGTTCCAGCTCAACACCAATTCTTACAGGGTTCTGTCTGCCCTGAGGTCGTTATACCACGAGCTGAAGTGGAAGGGGCCTTCGCCGCAGGAGATTTTATATCTCTTCTGTCTGAAAAGCAATCCCCCCCGAGCTCGGGGAGGAGATGGCTTTTACTATCTTTCGAGCTACCCCAAGGAGAAGAAGATGTTTTAGGACCTTCCTAATCACCCGCCTGACTTCAAAAAAGCCTTCTTCTGGACAGATGGCCTGTCCCCATCTCGATGCTACTCATCCAGGTGGATTCGTAAGAATTCCAATCTTCTTTATCTTTGTGCTCGGACTCTTATTTGTAGGTACTTAGTTGCAATGTGTCTTATTTTCCAGCCAATTTTCACCGCCCTACACCCGATGATGCCATGAAGGAGCATAGAGAGACTCTGCTCCAACTCCCTTACAGCCGGAGGTCTCTCTCGTACCTCTTACATGAAAGTAAGCTCCGAGCTTGCGGGCTTTTGGGAGATGGCCAGTCCACCTCAGACTGGTCCAATAACAAGTATGATCATTGGGAGCAGGTGCCTTTGCCCACAGGCATCCTCCCTCCGAGGAGAGTGGTGAGGCCTCCACCTCTAGCTCGCCGAAGGAGTCTGCCATCGGGGAATGAGGCTAATGATGAAGCCTCGAGCTCAGACTCGGATGAAGAAGGTAAAGTTATCCTTAGCTCGAGAATGTAGTCCCCCACCTTATTAAAACATAAACCCGATAGGTTAGTTTTATGTCCGGATGATAGAGAGCACTTCTACATATGGACTTGGGTAGACGACCGAGTTCATAGGTTTGATAGTTGGCTCGGGAAGTATGACATCATGTACAGTCTGAACGAGATGTGGGACGGGATAGCCATCCAATATAGGACCAATGATTATAGGGACCTTTCGAGGTTGACGTCCACCTATAAGGAAGGTACTCCCCCCGCCTCTTTTGAAGATGGGGGAATCTCATGGTCCCCGAGCTCGAGCTCGGGGGAGAGTTCCAGTTAGGTTTCTTCTATCATTGCTTTGTATATCTGTGAGATACTGAATCACTTATATACTATTCCTTCTTTTTGTTATGATTCACCTTGTGTCGTGACTTGTGCAGACAAGATGGATTCCGACCTTGACAACATCATCGAAAGTGGTGGTGCCAAGAGGAGCAAGCGTCCCAGGGCGGGGTCGCGAAAGGTGAATCGGCCCACCAAAGTCCCCAGGAGGTCCGAAAAAACTCCTCCTGCTCCGCCTGTTACGAGCTCCGTCACGGCGACAACTTCCTAGGTTGGTGTTCCCACAGCGGCGCCGACCTCGCAAGTCGGTGCCTCTGCAGTGGCGCTGACCTCGCAGGTTGGTGCCTCCAGTATGGCCGAGCCCTAGCTTCTTGTAGTGATCCAGCCATCCCTTGGTCCAGCTCCTAGAAAGCCTTCTGCTTCTCGAACTCATAAGCTGTCAGTTTCTACTCATGTCGATGAGTATGTAATTGACAACGCGGCTGGATCCCATGGGTCTATGTTGTGCTTGGATGTCATGTCCCAAGTCGGCCAGAGCTTTAGCAGTCTTGAAGCTCCTCAATGGAAATACCTGAATAGCGCTCGAGATTGCACTGCCCTCTATGAGAAGAGTATCAAGCTCGCTGCCGCGGTAAGTTTTCTTCTACTTCTTAGTTATATTTACACAGTCCTGTCGTTAATGACGGTTTTTTCTTTTGTCAGTCTCTTGCCTTTACTGCCCAGCTCAACTATAGGTTGAATAACGATATCCACTTGAGCAAGTCTTATGCTCAGGAGGCGAAGGATCTTCAACTCAAGGCGAGTGACGACCTGAAGGCAGCAAATGAAAAGCTTGAGGCAGGAGCCGAGGAGCTTAAGGTCAAAGCGTTCGAGCTTGAGAGGCTGAATGCTAGGCTCGCGGAGCTCGAGAAAGAGAATGCCAGGCTCGCGGAGCTTGAGAAGGAGAACGCTCGGCTCCAAGAGGCTAACAAAAAGCTCAAAGAAGATCAGGCCGCTACCTTTGACATAATTAAGGGCGAGAAGGCTCGTCTCCTTGCTGAATATAAGGAGAAGAAAGACCAGGCGGTTGACTCAGCCATGTACAGAATGTGGGCCAACAACGAAGACCTGGATACCAGCGTCTTAGGTCCTCTTGAGGCGAAGCTTCTGGATAAGTGGAATGCTCCGCTCGAGGCGGAAGAGGCTGCTCGGGAGGCCGCCCCCGAAGGTGCTCAGGAGGATAGTCATGTTATTCGTCCTGAGGGGTCCAGTGTTGCTGATGCTGAGAAGGCCAAGGAGACTCCTCCTTCTTGAATCTGATCTCGGGGAAATCTTATCTCGGGGCTGCGTCCCCTTATTTTTGTAATTACTTTAATTTATGCCCACAAGGCTTATACAATTTCTTTTTATATTTATATATGCTTTACATTTCTTGGCTCGAAATATTTTGCACATTTTATATTGATGAATCATATATGTTTATTTATTCATACAAACATAGTTTGGATTTAGGCTCGAGACTCGATGCATTCATGCATCGCTTGCTCGAATTATCCGCTTCCGATCTCGTTATTCATCAAGGTCGGATATTACTTTAACCATGAACCCGAAAGTACTTGTATGGTATGTAATGTGAATGGTTTAGTTATATCTTATTGCTTAGTTACTTTTTCTTGTCCTCGGTTATTACTCCAAGGTTATGAGTTCGAAACTATTTTCCTTTGAGATATTCCAGCCTCGATCTCGACTTATCTCGAAGTAGGTTTAGGTTCCTACTTATCGTCGATTAGTTTTAGCTGGTTTGCTCCAAACCTGTTAAGTTTGCACATTTGGTTAAATCCAAACGTTATTATCTTTTGATAATTTGGTCCTCCAAACTATCTAAGCTCGCGTATCTGGTTACATCCAAATATTTTTATGTTTTTGATAATTCGGTTATATCCAAACTATCTAAGCTCGCGTATCTGGTTACATCCAAATACTTTTATGTTTTTGATAATTCGGTTATGTCCAAACTATCTAAGCTCGCGTATCTGGTTACATCCAAATACTTTTATGTTTTTGATAATTCGGTTATGTCCAAACTATCTAAGCTCGCGTATCTGGTTACATCCAAATACTTTTATGTTTTTCGTGCATGTTATTTTATTTTTTTAAGCTAATGGTATATATACCCATAATGCCCCCTTAATATCCTATGAGTGTGACCATAGGTTATTAAATTAAGAGAGATTGCAAAAATAAAAAGAGATGACATATTGAACGAAATAGATCTTTATTTGATGAAATTCAAAAGCAGACAAATTAATACAGATAGAAAACCATGGTTACAGGCAACACTTTTCCTATACTATTGGTAGTAAGGTCTTAAGTGTTCGCCATTCCATGCTCGCGGTACCAGGCTCCCATCCAATCTTGCTAGCTTGTAAACACCAGGCTAGATGACTGACTCTATCTGGTATGGTCCTTCCCAATTCGGCCCGAGCACACCAGTTGCTGGATCTCGTGTTGCTAAAAATACGCGTCTCAACACCAGATCTCCCATTCCGAACTTTCGATCTCGAACCCTCTTGTTGAAAGACCTGGTAGTTCGTTGTTGGTAGGCAGCGTTTCTCAGTTGAGCCTCTTCTCTCTTTTCTTCAATCTAGTCTAAGGTTTCCTCGAGCTGAGTGTGGTTTGAATTTTGGTCATAAATCTAAGTTCGGATTTTTGGGATTTCGACCTCAATAGGCAACATTGCCTCACAACCATATGCTAGAGAGAACGGGGTATGCCCCGTTGATGTTCGAGTTGTGGTTCTATATCCCCATAGGACTTGAGGCAATTCTTCGGGCCATCGTCCCTTGGCCTCCTCCAACTTTTTCTTTAGAGAACTCTTGAGAGTTTTGTTCACAGCCTCGACCTGGTCATTCACCTGAGGATGAGCTACTGACGAGAAACTCTTTATTATGCCGTTCTTTTCACAAAAGTTGGTGAACAAGTCGCAATCGAACTGGGTTCCGTTGTCGGATACAATCTTCCTCGGCACCCCGTATCGGCATACGATGTTTTTTACCACGAAATCAAGGATCTTTTTTGAAGTTATTGTTGCCAATGGTTCAGCCTCCGTCCACTTCGTGAAGTAATCCACGACGACTACAGCATATTTTACTCCGCCTTTGCCAGTTGGGAGGGAGCCTATGAGGTCGATTCCCCATACCGCGAAAGGCCATGGGGAAGTCAACATGGTCAGCTCGGATGGTGGAGCTCGGGGAATCGTGGCGAATCTCTGGCATTTGTCGCATTTTTTCACGTATTCGAAGGAATCCGTTTTAATAGTAGGCCAGAAATATCCTTGGCGTCTGATCTTCTTGGATAGGCTATGCCCCCCAATGTGATCTCCGCAGAACCCTTCATGAATTTCTTCAATGATATTCTTAGCTTCGGGTGGAGTTACGCACCGAAGTAATGGCATGGAATATCCCCTTGTGTATAGCTTTCCGTCCAAAATGGTGTAACGGGGAAGTTGATACATTAACTTTCGAGCCTGGTTCCGATCTTTTGGAAGGACTCCGTTCTCGAGATATTCAACTATTGGGGTCATCCAGGTAGGCTCTGTTTCGATCATACACACATCTTCCTCTTCTGGCTCGTTAATGCTAGGTGCCGATAGGTGTTCTATGGGCACAACGTTCAGTTCTTCATTTTCGGCAGAGGTGGCGAGCCGAGCTAAGGCATCTGCATTTGAGTTCCGCTCTCGGGGAACCTGTTCGATTGTATAAAATTTGAAACACTCCAACGCAGATTTTGCCTTCTCCAAATAAGCTGCCATTCTCGTGCCACGAGCCTGGTATTCTCCTAGGATTTGGTTAACCACGAGCTGGGAATCGCTGTGGCAATGTATTGCTTTAGCTTTGAGCTCCTTGGCTATACGAAGCCCCGCTAGCAAAGCCTCATATTCGGCTTCATTGTTTGATGCCTTGAAGTTGAATCTCAAGGCAGAATGAAATCTGCTTCCTGCGGGGGTAATCAAAATGATTCCTGCCCCCGATCCATTTTCATTGGATGAGCCACCGACGTATAGTTTCCACAGCTCGTGGACCGGGGTTATGACTTCGTCGTTGATCATACTAGTACATTCCACTATAAAGTCCGCCAACGCCTGTGCCCTAATGGTCGTCCTCGGGTGGTAGGTGATCTCGAACTGTCCGAGCTCAACAACCCATTTAAGAAGTCGACCTGAAGCTTCTGGTTTAGACAAGACTTGCCTAAGTGGTTGATCAGTCAACACATGGATGGGATGCGCTTGGAAGTAGGGGCGGAGTTTACGAGATGAATGAATTAGACTAAGCGCCAGCTTCTCCATCAGGGGGTATCTTGACTCTGCCCCCAGTAATCTTTTACTGATGTAGTAAACGGGTCTTTGTACCTTCTCTTCTTCTCGAACGAGCACTGCGCTTATTGCGTGTTCGGTGGTTGAAAGGTATAGGTACAGTATTTCTCCCGTTTCAGGTTTTGATAAGATAGGGGGTTCAACGAGGTGCTTTTTAAGTTCCTGGAATGCCAGCTCGCACTCTTCTGTCCATTCAAATTTCTTTCCTCCTCTCAAAAGGTTGAAAAACGGGAGACAACGGTCCGTAGATTTCGAAATAAACCTACTTAGGGCCGCCAACCTGCCGGTCAAACTTTGGACATCCTTGTGTCTTCGAGGTGAGGGCATGTCAATCAGGGCCTTGATCTTGTCGGGGTTAGCTTCTATTCCACGAGCGTTCACGATAAAGCCCTAGAATTTTCCTGATGATACCCCGAAAGTGCACTTCTGAGGATTCAGTTTCATGTTATACTTTCGGAGTACGCCAAAGCACTCTTCGAGGTCATCAACATGGTTATTGTTAAGTTGAGACTTGGCAAGCATGTCGTCAACATAAACCTCCATGTTGTTGCCTATCTGTTCTGAAAACATCATGTTCACGAGCCGCTAGTATGTGGCCCCAGCATTTTTGAGCCCGAATGGCATGACATTGTAACAATATAGCCCCTTATCCGTTATGAAGCTCGTATGTTCTTGGTCGGGGGCATGCATGGGAATCTGGTTATATCTAGAATAGGCATCCATGAAGGACATCAGGCCATGCCCCGCCGTGGCATCCACGAGCTGGTCAATTCTTGGTAACGGAAAACAGTCTTTCGGGCAAGCTTTGTTGAGATTTGAATAGTTAATACAGGTCTGCCACGTCCCATTGGGTTTTGGGACCAACACCGGATTGGCTACCCAGTCAGGGTAAAAGGCATCCCTAATGAATCGGTTTGCCTTCAACCTGCCAACCTCCTCCTTTAGTGCCTTCTTTCTGTCTTCGTCCAGCTGTCTTCGCTTTTGTTGCTTCGGAGGGAAGCTTTTGTCTATATTCAGTGCGTGGCTTGCTATATTCGGACTTATTCCCATCATGTCCGAGTGCGACCACACGAAGACATCCTGGTTCTTCTTCAAAAAGAAAATTAGTTGCTATTTCGTCTCATCTTGGGGGTGTTTTCCAACCTTCACCTTTTTCGAGGGATCGGCTTCCTGGAGCTGAATTTCTTCGAGCTCTTCTAAGGGTTCGAGGTCAGCTTTCTCCTCAACCCTTGGATCGATCTCTTCATCAATCTCTTAGACCATCCCTTCTT
Organism: Humulus lupulus; assembly: GCF_963169125.1. Taxonomy (NCBI): domain Eukaryota; kingdom Viridiplantae; phylum Streptophyta; class Magnoliopsida; order Rosales; family Cannabaceae; genus Humulus; species Humulus lupulus. The sequence goes on from NC_084794.1 coordinate 248,697,833, forward strand.
TACTTCAAATAATGACGAGTGCTTGTGCGCCCGTCTATTTCTTTCCTCTTAGGGAAATGCTGTAGCATTCCCTCCCAGCCAATTGATCTCCCTTTAATGTTCCGACGCCGCTAGGGGTCGAGAACTTAAGGGCCAGATGCCTTACTGATGAGACTGCCCCCAGCCCGACCAGGGCGCGTCTCCCGAGCAGCACATTATAGGCTGATGGTAGATCTACTACCACGAACTCCATCATCTTGGTTGCCGAGACTGGGTAGTCTCCCAAGGTTGCGGGGAGCTCGATGGATCCCATGCAGGCGGTCCCTTCTCCTGAAAAGCCATATAAAGTAGTTGCACACGCTTTCAAGTCGCGAAGGGAGAGTCCCATCTTCTCAAGGGTTGCTTTATAGAGAATGTTGACTAAGCTCCCATTGTCTACGAGAACTCGGTGGACCCTTTTGTTGGCCAGTTGGAGAGTGATGACCAGCGGATCATGGTGAGGAAACTAGACATGGGACGCGTCTTCCTCAGTGAAGGTTATCGGTTGTGATTCAATCCTCTGGCTTTTTGGTGCCCTAGGTTCGGGTTCATAGGGGGATCCATCCCCAGTTTTCAGCTCGTTAACGTATCTCTTTTGGGCATTCCTGCCCATTCGTGCGGGATGAGGCCCTCCCGAGATGGTTATTACATCCTCTCCATCTATCGGCGGGGGCCTTTCTTCTTCCTGAGCTCGAGAATTATTGTTTTGTGCGGGTGGAGGAGCGGCTATTTTCTGGCTCGCGGCCGCCTGACTAGTACTCTGGTTCTTGACATATTGTCTGAAGTAACCTCTCGAGATCAATCCTTCGATCTCGTCTTTCAGCTGTCGACATTCATCGGTAGTATGTCCGGTGTCTCTGTGAAATCGGCAATACTTACTGGAGTCCCTCTTGGACTTTTGATTTCTCATCGGGTCCGGACGCCTAAAGGGGACCTGGTTTTCATTGGCCAGGTATATGTTCTCCCGAGACTCGTTGAGCTTGGTGTACACTCTGTACACGGAGAAATATCTCTCCCCTTTCTTTTTCTTTCCTCCCTCAGCTTCGGGGTTACTCCCTTCGTTCTTTTTCCTCTTGGAGGGGATTTCCGCAACAGGCTTTGCAGCTGCTGGATCCGCCGAGGTTGAGGCAGAGTTGACGTTTATCGTTGTAGTTTCGGGCTGGGAAGTCACATTAAGTGTCGACCTCGCTTCCTCTACATTGACAAATCTCTGCGCCCGTCTGTTAAACTCGGTTATGGACCTCATCGGTTTTCTTTGCATATCATCCCAGAGGGCACTCCCTGGCATTACTCCGGCTTGGACAGCCATTAGGTGTCCACTGTCATCTACGTTTCGAGCTCGGGCGACTTCCAGATTAAACCTTGTTAGGTAACTTTTTAACGTTTCGCCCGGTTGTTGCCGAACGTTAGTTAAGGTTGATGCCTCTGGTCTGACCCCCATCATGGCTCTGAACTGCTTCTTTAAGTCTTTAGATAGCTGCTCCCAAGAAGTTATTGAGTGTCGCTTATATTTTTCGAACCAGCTTTTGGCTGGTCCCGTCAATGATGCTGGAAACAACATGCATCTGAGCTCGTAACCCACGTTACTGGCTCGCATTATGGTGTTGAACGTACTCAGATGACTGTACGGGTCGGTCTTTCCTTCAAACGTCGGGACGTGGGGGATCCGAAACCCTTGGGGAAATGGAGTGTTGGAAATATGGGGAGCAAACGGCTCGAGATCCTCATCAGAGTCTTCATATCGATCGTGCTCTTGCTCGTTTTTCAAAAGCCTAAAGGCCTTTTCAAGCAGATCAATTCTTTCTTGGACTGGGTCCGCGAGAGGTACCGTCTGGAATCGGTTGTCATCGATCACAATTCCAGGCTCGCGCCTCCGTAAGGGATCTTTACGCCTATTCAAGCGATCCCTCAGGTCAGGATTTATCGGGTCAATATTACCCCGACTCTAATTCAGGTGTTCTCGCAGGTCGGGGCGATTTCTGTGGCTTCCAGTATTCTTACGACCTCGGTCATGCTTGCTGACCGACCTGGTATCTCTAGAGTCGGCGCTGGTAAAACTCGTCACATAGTTATTTCGAGATGGATTTCTTCCATGCTGCCTCGTCTCCGCCGTGCGAGACTGAGATGTTTGACTTCTTTCTGATGGGGCGCCTCTCCGCTCCTAGAAAGCTTCCCCGTTTCCTTGTCTCCCTCCCACACGCCTTTTGCCCTGATCTCGAACTGGTTGAGCATTCCTACGAGGGGGCGAAGGATATCTTATTGGTGATGGAGGGAACCGTATGGGTGACGGTTGCTGCCATCCATTTCGGGGCCTAGACGGTCCGGAGTTTGCCCGAGATGGGTTGGTTGCATTTGGTGCATTTCTAGGGATTTGAGTCCGAGCCTCTGCAGGGGCTCAGTTGTTCTCAGTTCCCGCAGGTACTTCCACAGGTGGATTAACCGGGGCCCTAGCCCGAGTACTTCTCTGGGGCCTAGGGGGAGCGGATGGCTCTGCTGGTGCCGGAGGTTGAGCCGGCCTTCTTGTGGCAGTATCTTTCCGTGGGCGCCCATGGGGTCTATAGGGAGGAACGTGTACGTCCCTTGGAGGAGGGGCTTGGTCTTCACGCGGAGGCGGGGGCTGAGCCACCTGCGCCTCTGCGGCTATCCTTGCCAACTCCTCATTCCGTTTGTTGGCCTCTGCCAACTGCTGTTTCAGTTGCCAGTTCTCAAGTTCCACAATGGGAACATACCGCTCAGGATTGTAATACATATCCTCATCCCTTGGTGGAGCAGGTGATCCCCGAGAATCGGAAGATCCACTTCTTTCTTCGACATCTGGGTTATCCATTGGTTGTTTCCCAGGACGTCTTGGGTAATTCTCTTCAGGAGCGTTCTGATTATTAGTGGCCATGACTTACTCAGGGACTGAATGCTTAAGGCTCTCAATGAAAGCACCAAACTGTTGATGCCGTTTTTCGTCCACAGTGAAAGAAGAGCACGTAAACAATAATCAGTAATGGCCAATAAAAATATGATAATACAAACATGATTTTTTACGTGGTTCAGCAGTTAAATCTGCCTAGTCCACGAGTCTTTGTTATTAAACTCAAGGTGATCTCTGAAAATTCTTCAAGGATGAATTCTTCAGAGTTTTCTCTAAAGATCACAAAAATTCGGTCATTTACAATGGTGCATGACCTCTCTATTTATTGAGAAGATTTCAGAATACTATCCCACATATTTTGGGAAGTTACTCTTTATATGCAAATAAATTAAATGGCATTAAATGCCTGTAATCCGATATAAAAGGAAACGTCCCCTGAAGACCAGGGGGCGTATAACTGATCAAATAATATCCCTTGATTGTAGGAGATTTACAGTAATAAATGTAGACCGCGTCTTGTTACTGGTGATTTGCTAGGACATTCAAAGTTATTATCCTATACCACCAAGACCCTATTCTCCCAGGTTTCCTATTGACTTTCGAGCTATAACATCTCCCGAGGCCACATGACTTTGAGCTCGTACGCGCGTCAGGCTCGGAGCCCCTGATCCGAGGTCATCCCAGAGAACAGATGCACCTCGGGGCCTACCTTTCAAGCTCGTGAGGATTTCGAGGCTACCATCTTTGAAGTCGTCTCTGCTTCGCAGGCTCGTTGTTTAGATTTCGAACATATTCCAGACTTTACAAGTTCATTCATTATGAATCCAGCTTTCGAGGTCACAATTCTCATGGCTCGAAATCCGGGTATAACAACAAGGTATTCAGCATGCTCACTAAACAAGTACTAGTACAATTAGGATCATGCATAAACACAGAGATTCAAGCTCTGAACGATATCATACCCAGTAAACAAAGCATGTCCTAATCACATGTTTCTCGTGCATCATATGCATAACACTTAACAGTCCAACATGCACCAATAATAGCCATGCATGTCATGTTTAATAATCAACCAACATGCATCAAGAATAGCCATGCATGTCACATAAACACAGGGTGCAGTTTTCTTACCTTTGGTCCAAGCACAGGTTACCAGTAAACGAGCCACAAGCACGATCCTTACTCCAAGCCTTTAGTAATAACCTAGTCACAACCACAAATGGTGATCCAATGAGTTCAAGTTCTAAAACCAATTCCGGAACCAAGACCTAGCCTCCGAGATATCAAACGCCACCAATCCAGGTAGTAGGAATGATCCCGAGGCCTAAGGTTTGAGTTCCCATGACTAAAAACTCATTTTGGTCACTTTTCCTCTTTTGAGCCGCGGCCCCAACCATTAGAGCCACAGCCCCACTCAAGTCAGGCCCAAAAATCCTCTCTGACAGCAATTAGAGCCTCAACTCTACCCCATAGAGCCGCAACTTAAATAGCCCATCAGTACCAAACCAGCAGCTTCTTCAAGCTTCAGCCGCAGCGCCCAAGAACAGAGCCGCGACTCAACCTCGAACCCAGCCAAAAATCCTCCATTTCTTCATCTAAAATCCTTTCATAAACATATCCAAACATCTCCAAACTCAAAAATCAAAGTTCCCAAACATCCCCATGATCCAAAACCCATAAAACCCAAGTCTCAAATCACCCAAAAACACATCAAAACACAAAATCCAATTCAAGCTTAAAAACTTTAAAAACATAGAACTTAAAACTTGAATTACCTCCAATTGACTTGTTTCCAACTAAATCCTCTAGCTAATAAGCTTCTAATCTTTCCTAGGATCGCTATGCCTCGATCCTCGCTTGAATCCGAGACCTAGAACTCAAGTTTCCTTCGAAAATGCGATCGGGAGACGAAAGTGGAACTTAGAGGGAGAGAGAACGTACAGAACGTTCTTTTTATTCTTTTAAAAGGTTACTTCAAGCTTAAGTAGCCTCAACCAAATCCTAATGCTCGGGGTCCCGAAAACACCCCCGGGGACAAAATAGTCAAAACCTCCAAAATTTCCCCCTGATCTTACTAACTCCCAATTTATCACCAAATATTAATTCCCATTACCCAATAACCCAGTAATGCTCTAAATACCCCTTGACTTACTCCAAGTCAAGCTTAAATCCCATTGTGACTTTCCCACTAGCTTACCTCCTAGGATCATCTTGTGTTGGGTAACCCTGGCATAACCAAATAATAACAAAGCACCACGTCCATTTCACATATATGCCAAAAATGCCCGAAATGGGCAAAATATGAAAATTACCCAATTCATCACAAATGGGTTCACATGCATATTTAATACACCTAAACATGCATATTATCATTAAATAATACAATAAAGCAATTATGGCCCTCCCGGCCTCCTAATCAAGGTCCTAAACCTTATTAGGAAATTCGGGGCATTACAATTTTTGTTATTGAGTTGTAAAATTGGTGTCAATATTTTCACTGGAAATATTATTCTCTAACATCTAGTAATTAATAAATTTGTCTATCTTTAAATAATATATAAATCATGATCATTTACCAAAAACTAGCGTAGAGACAAATATACACATTATATCTCTTTTATATAAAGAGAAATTGGTAGAAATAGACCCCTTTTATAATGCATTTTGCACAATAACCTACTTTCAAAATATTTTAGCTAAATGGCCTATTTTATTAATGAATTTTTTGTATTACCTATTTTACCCTTAAAATAAAATAATAATAAATTAAAATAAAAATCCTAATAACTATCATCTTCTTCCTCTCACCCATCCACAACCACCCACTGTCATCCCCCGCCGCCGCCACCACCACCACCAGCGACCATTGCCCCCTACTGTCGGCAAACACTGCTCATCACCGGATGCTGCCATTTCTCCACAAATCCAGCCACCACTCATTCAAAAGGTTGGATTATAAATGTTTTTTTATATATAAAATATGAGATTTTTTATATTATTTTTGTAGATTTAAAATGCAAAATGATTGTTTTAGTATATTGAAAGTATAGGTAAGGATTTAGGTTTATTTCTGGGGTTTTATGGAGAATAAAGCTTGAAAATTTGAAAAATTTTATGGTGGTTTCGGTTATTTTCGAGATAGAGAAATCCATAATTTTTTGACAGCTTGTCTAATTTTTTGACAGCTTGTCTAATTTTTCGACAAGTTGTCTAATATTTTAGACCATCTGTCAAATTTAGACATGTAGTCTAATTTTTAGATAGATCGTCATATATTTTCAACCACCTGTCAAATTTTTAGACGAGTTGTCGAATTATCAGACATGTTGTCTAATTTTCAGACAAGTTGTCGAATTTCTAGATTTTCAACTTGATTTTCATTTTTTTATATAACTTTTTAATCAAAGTAATACCAATAATTTATATTTGTTTATTGTATTTTTTTTTTCAGATGTCATTAAAAAATATTGTAATATTATGTGATGGAATGTGGAAAAAGAATGAAGACTCGTGGAAATGGATTTCAAATGGCTCACGATCAAGATCAAGTTTGGTACAAACTAGCCTAACTTATGAGGAGTTAGTTGAACATATTTATGAAGTTACAGAAATCGATCGCAACCTCTTCGATATAGAATTAACTTACAAGATAACGACAATGGTGGAGATTGAACCAATTGCACTAAAAAATAGTAGAGACATTGTTAGTTTCTTTACATGGCAAAGTGTGATTTGGTTCCATTATGTGTGGGTTTGATCAAGAAGATGGAAAATGTGCTCATTGAGGATAAACTTGTTACTAATATAGATTATACTACAAATGTTAATTAAGATCCAATTCTACATGATAAAGTGTTGTTCTTATACTATAAACATAATCATCATAATAGTACCTCAATAGATTATCTACCACTCAATCCTTGATTATCATAGTAGTTTGATTGAAATATGTACCACTCAATCTGTAATCATCATAATCTCATAAAGATTCAGTTTTGTTTAACTTTATAAATTTTTAGACAAGTTGTCGAAACTCACGACTAATTGTCAAAAATGTATAATTAATTAAGATCCAATTCTACATGATAAAGTGTTGTTCTTATACTATAAACATAATCATCATAATAGTACCTCAATAGATTATCTACTACTCAATTCTTGATCATCATAGTAGTTTGATTGAAATTTGTACCACTCAATATGTAATCATCATAATCTCATAAAGATTATGTTTTGTTTAACTTTATAAAATGTTAATTGAGATATATGTTCTTTTATTGTGTTTTTGGAGCCTTTTTAGACATTTCAAATATTTTAGACAACCTGTCGAAATTTGAGACTAGCTGTTGAAAGTTTTAGACAGGCAGTCAAAATTTTATACTAGCTGTCGAAATTTTTAGACAAGCAGTCGAAATTTCAGACTAGCTGTCGAAATTTTTAGACAGGCAGACAAAATTTTAGACTAGCTGTTGAAATGTTTAGACAAGCAGTCGAAATTTTAGACTAGTTGTCGAAAGTTTTAGACAGGCAGTCAAAATTTTAGACTAGCTGTCAAAAGTTTTAGACAGGCCGTCAAAATTTGAGACTAGCTATCTAAAGTTTTAGACAGACTGTCGAAATATAGCACAAAGAGGTCCGAAACAGAAACATCCAACACAAGTAGTCTATAACAGTTTGTGGTATACCAGAACAATTTTATACATAAACAAAATACCATTCCATTGCCTTTGCTAATAAATATCCAATACATGTCATACTATAAGAGTTTGATACATAAACAAAATACAATTCCATTGCCTTTGCTAATAAATATCCAATACAAGTCATACTATAAGAGTTTGATACATGAACATTGTCATACTACAAGGAGAAGATGGCTCTCGGGTAGAACAATTTTGAAAGTAGGTTATTGGATCTTAATTAACATTTGTAGTAGAATCAATATTAGTAACAAGTTTATCCTTAATGAGCACATTTTCCATCTTTTTGATCAAACCCACACATAATGGAACCAAATCACGCTCTTGCCATGTAAAGAAACTAACAATGTCTCTACTATTTTTTATTACAATTGGTTCAATCTCCACCATTGTTGTTATCTTGTAAGTTAATTCTATATCGAAGAGGTTGTGATCGATTTCTGTAACTTCATAAATATGTTCAACTAACTCCTCATAAGTTAGGTTAGTTTGTACCAAACTTGATCTTGATCGTGAGCCATTTGAAATCCATTTCCACGAGTCCTCATTCTTTTTCCACATTCCATCACATAATATTACAATATTTTTTAATGACATCTGAAAAAAATAATACGATAAACAAATATAAATTGTTGGTATTACTTTGATTAAAAAGTTATATAAAAAAATGAAAATCAAGTTGAAAATCTAGAAATTCGACAACCTGTCTGCTAATTCGACAGCCCGTCTAAAAATTCGACAAGTGGTTGAAAATATATGACGATCTGTCTAAAAATTAGACTACCTGTCTAAATTTGACAGATGGTCTAAAATTTAGACAAGTGGTCGAAAAAAAACGACTACTGGTCTGAAATTTAGATAACTAGTCTAAAATATTAGACTCCTTGTCGAAAAATTAGACAAGCTGTCAAAAAATTCTGAATTTCTCTATCTCGAAAATAGCCGAAACCACCATTAATTTTTTTTTCTTCAGATTTTCAAGCTTTAACCTTCATAAAACCCGAGAAATAAACATAAATCCTTACTTATACTTTCAATATACTAAAACAATCATTTTGCATTTTAAATCTACAAAAATAATATCAAAAATCTCATATTATATATATATATATTTATATATATATATATAAAAAAACCTTTAAAAACCAACCTTTTGAATGAGTGGTGGTTGGATTTGTGGAGAAATGGCAACATCTGGTGATTAGCAGTGTTCGCCGGCGGTAGGGGGCAGTGGTCACCGGTGGTGGTGGTGGCGGCGGCGGCGGGGGATGATAATGGGTGTGGGTGGATGGGTGAGAGGAATGAGATGATAGTTATTAGGGTTTTTATTTTAATTTATTTTAAGGGTAAAATGGGTAATACAAAATATTCATTAATAAAAGATGCCATTTAGCTAAAATCTATTGAAACTAGGCCAAAGTGCAAATTGCACTATAAAAAAATGCCATTTTGCCAAGGACTCCTTATATAAAAAGTGGGTAGAAAACGGAAATTATTAATTTTAACGGTTTATTTTATTAACTTTAATAAAATATTCTAAATATTTAACGAAATATTCTTTTAAAACTAACTAAAATAGATATTTATTAATTATATTAATATAAATTCAAATATTATGAAATATCAAAACTAGATATTTAATAATTATGTTAATACAAATTTAAATATTATAAAGTATTATTATGATAATAATATATAAATTCAAATTCAATGTTATAAAATATCATTATTATAATAATATATAATACAGGATTAGATATTTAATAATTATATTAATATAAATTTAAATGTTATAAAATATTATTATGATAATAATATATAATTATAATTTCTTATTAATTATATTAATATAAATTCAAATATTATACAATATCATTATTATAATAATATTTAATATAAGACTACATATATAATAATTATATTAATATTAATATAAATTCGAATTCAAATGTTATAAAATATCATTATTATAATAATAAACAATACAAGATTAGATATTTAATCATTATATTAATATAAATTTAAATGTTATAAATTATTATTATGATAATAATATATAATTCTAATTTTTTTACTAATTATATTAATATGAATTCAAATATTATAAATTATTATTATAATAATACTTAATACACGACTAGATATTTAATATTTATATTAATATAAATTTAAATATTATAAAATATTATTTTAATGATATATAATACATCATTTTTATATTTTTATAAAAGTTATCATGTATGTTTAAAAAAATTATCATATTATATATATAATATATTTATGTTATTTTTTATATATAATATTGTTTATTTATTTGAAATTTATATAAGAATGATACAAATTTAATAAATATAATTGAACAATTCTATAAATAAACTAATCAAATAACATGCCTTCTAAGTTGCTTGTATCTAATATATATATATATATATGAACTCTGCTAGTTAATTAGTTTGTACTTTGAGAGAATGCTTAATTTTGTTTTTCTAGTAATAATAATATTCGCTATTGAATTTATCCTAGTATATCCATTAACTATTTTGATCGACTTTCCTGCATAAACGATTGATGAGAACATTCTTCATGTAAAACCATCAACTGTTCTGCAACCTGCATGATAAATAATTTAATTATAATTAGTAATTGAAGTGGGTTTTCATAAACATATATTATTTAAACAAAAATTCCTAACTTCATATTTATGTATAAACATTATTGACACTTTTTTTTTGCTGAAAAAAAAAAAATCATTAACACATTTTTTTTTATTTTGCAAAATGCATTCCCAAAATTAACGATATCAATTTTTAGAACATGCCTATAAATAAATAAATAAATATACAAGTAACGTGCAATATGTACGTTTGCTTAATTTTATTTATAGAATTTATTTATTATTTTTATTAAATTTATATTAATGTCATATAAATTTTGAAAAAAATATTCTATTTTAATTAAATAATTTATTTATTTTTGTTTAAGTTTATGTTTGTTATAGTTTTTGAATTTGGGAGTGACAACAAGAAATTATATATTATATGTTTAATGTAATATTGAATATTATACGTGAATTTTAAATTTAAGTTTCTTGCTAGTTTTTTTTTTTATAAAGCAATTTGTTGCTAATTCACAGTAGATTATATTATATGTTTAATATGATACTATTCTAATAAGTGAGTTTAAGTTTAATTAAATTTTATTTAAGTTATAAAAAATTTATTATTTTTAAATAGTTATCATTATAAAATATCTCAAAAATATCATATTTTAATTTATTTAATTATTTGTTATTTTAAAATAATTATTATTATTATAAAATATATGAAAAATATCATATTTTAATTTGTTTAATTATTTATTATTTTTAAATAATTATCATTGTAAAATATCTCAAAAATATCATATTTTAATTTTTTTCGATTATTTATTTTATTTTATTTAAGTTTAAGTGTTTACAAACTATCGTTAAATATAAGAATATTCTGTTAAAGTTAACATTAAAAAAATAAAAAACTGTTAAAACCAATAATTTTCGTTATTTACACACTTATTATAATGAAAATATATATATATATATAAATATATATATATATAAATAATACATCATTAATGCTTTAAACGCACTTAATATCACTGAGACCCAATTAAGAGTAATTGGGGCACCACTTATTTTTTTTAATTTATAATTTTATATGTAAACAATTAGTTTTTTTTTTTGTACTCCACAAACTTTATTTTTTTTAATAATAATGTTTTACTTATTAATTTTATTTTGTCCTTCTTGAAACCCACTACAAAGGAGGGACCAATAAATTTCAATAATAATTAAATGATGCCAATATTTTATTTGAAAACTAAGGATTAAATAATAGTAGAAATAAACTTAAGTAATTATATATTTATTCTATATAAAAAATGTGTAGGTAAATAATTTGTTTGATTTTAACCTTTTGTTTTTATTAACTTTAATAGAATATTTTAAATATTTAATAAAATATATCTTTAAAATTAATTAAATATATTAATATAACTTAAAATATTATATTATTAAAATAATATTTAATATAAAATTATATATACAATAATTATATTAATATAAATTCAAATGTTATAAAATATAATTATTATAATAATATATAAGAGAAGACTAAATATTTAATAATTATATTAATATAAATTTAAATGTTATAAAATATTATTATGATAATATTATATAATTATAATATTTTACTAAATATACTAATATTAATTCAAATATTATAAAATATTATTATTATAATAATATTTAATACAAAATTATATATTTAATACTTATATTAATATAAATTTATATTATTATTATAATATTATATAATATATAATCTTAATTTTTATTAAAAAAATTATTATATTTAAAAATATTATCAGTAAACATGTATTACACATATCTATCTAGTAAATTAAAATACCTCTTCGATGCTGCCATCTTCTATATCTGTGTTAAAAGACAGAAGCAAGCTCTCGTGAAGCAGATTTTCTACATCTTCAACGTACAGCAGCGCTGAAATATAATCAAAATTAACCGTTATTTATTAATTTCTTTTGATTATATATGCATATATATATATATTTATATGGGATGATCATCATCTCTATATGTATTTAGAATTACAAAATTCTTTTCTAAGTAAAACTTATCAATTTAAACTCTAAAAAAATGGTTAAATAAACAAACCTCTCTATATTAATTTAATGGTATGTATGTTTAGTTAGCAATAAATGTGGTGAAGATGAGAGATTTTGTAAATTTAAGAAAGTGAAGGTGAATTCGATTATATATATATATACGTACCTTTGGCCTGAGAGAAGCAAGAGAAGATATCAGAAGCTAGTTTGTGGGATTTCTGAAGAGAATTGGGACCGCCCCAGTGGTTGTTCACCGCCATTTGCAGGCCATTCCACCGCAAAAGGACCGCCGCGATACCATCCCGGAGGCGACTATTCTTATGGCCGGCGGCAGCCACGTCATCGCCATGGTCGGACTTTTGAAGCCAATAATTATCACTACCTCCTCCTTCCATGGAAAACCCACTAATATACTCTCTCTCTCCCTCTCTCAATGGAAGAGCAAGAGAGAGAGAGGTGGAAAGTTTTGGGTGGGGTTTGCAAATTAAATAAGGAAAAAAAAAGGTTTATTAAGGTAATATGGGTATGTGTGTGAGTTGGCCATGTCTATCTATACCATATATAAATGGTTTTACTGGTTAAGAATAATTTATGTGATTTTCACGTATAAATCGAAAATTAGCTTCAATCAGGCTCTATGCTTGGAAATTTAATTACTATTTCTGCAAATAACCTTTCAGCTGCATTATTTACTTTTTTTGTATATATAAATATTAGGGAGTCTTTCCACTTGCGCGACAAATGAATGCAAAAATATAGAGTATAGTAATATATGATAATTCTAAAAATAATTAATGGAGTACCAATGATTGATTTGGTGTTCGATTGCCATTGGATAAGATCAAATGAAAGATTTTATGAAAATAATGCTTGTAAATATTACCTATATGGAAATATGAATCTCACCTATCACATCAAATCAATGCTGATATTGATGATATATTATATTATATATATAATGATATAATAATTACATAATTCTATAAAAGAAAACAATATTTTCTTTGTAACATGAAGTAGGGCTGTACGCGGTGCGGGTGGTGCGGTTTTTGACCATTTTTTCAAACCAACCCGCGCATGTGGTTTTTCTAATTTTCCAAACCGCATCCGCACCGCGAAACTAAAAAATCGCAGAAACCGCATCGCAAAAAAATGGTGCGGTTTGGGTGGTTTGGACTACCGCCAAATAATTAAACTATCATAAATAATCATATTAATATTTCAGCAACACCTAAAGCTTGAAAATAAAAAATAAGAAAACTTTCAACAATACAATAATCTTAATAATGGCTCAACAAAACACCTAAGAAAATACAACAAACTTGAGACTAATAAAGTTACAACAACAACAACTATAAGTCAATAATCTTAATAAAGTTTCAGCAACACACCTAAAACAACATAGAACAAACTTGAGACTAATTAAATTCCAACATCAATATGAAAGATACAACTAAAATACTTTCAGCAATAGAATTAGTGGGCTTTGGGTTGGGCTTTAACATATTAGACTTAAATAAATATAAAAAAATAGTATTTTTATAATATGCGGTGCGGTGCGGTTTGAACCGCATTTTAATAATTCAAAACCGCAAACCGCACCACACCGCGCGGTTTAGTGAAAATTCAAACCGTGACCGCACCGCGAAGAATTTCAAACCACATTTTTTTTGCGGTGTGGTGCGATGCGGGCGGTTTGATGAACAGCCCTAACATGAAGACACATAAATTAATACTACATAATGTTTTAATAACTACTATAATGTTTATATATATATATATATATATATATTTAAAAAGGACTCAGGTTTGAAAATTAATACTTTCAATATCATCGTGAGTGTAAAATTTGATTTTAATTTTAGGGTGTGTTTGTGGTGCCATACACCCCTAATTGAGGGGGAGATAAATAATTTTTATCTTGTTTTTTTTTGTATAATTTAATTTTCTATTTTACATTATTTTCTATATTTTGGTTTAATCTTTTGAATTTTCAAAATTTGTATTCATATTATGCATATGAATCCCGATTAATTTCTAGGATTTATATTATTGAGTTTATTTCTATTATTCATTGTTGATTTACAATTTGTAAGCCATAAATTTCCAACAAGTTGGTCTTCTCTTTTTTGTGTATCCTATGTTAAGCTTTAACTTTAGCATATTTTCACCATAATCCCTTTGGTTTTTTGAGAAATTAAGTATTTTGCCTCTCTCATATTTTTTTACCAACCCGTGTTAGTATTAAATATGTAAATCAGAGTGTGCAACAAAATGTATATTGAAAAAAAATTCTTTAGAATATCGAGTCAGGATTAATATATGTATGTATACATTAAATCAAACACAATAAAAGATAGATCCAGATCTAATATCTCTTGTAGTTTATCAAGTATCGTCATTATCTTTTAGCATATAATAGCGAACATCAAATCCATAAGATTGCAACAAGATCCACACTGCAATCTTCTGAGACAATCCACAACACACTAGGATGTGTGTGGACATGTATGATGATATGGACAATATAGACTGTTAGAATTGGTTAAATAAATAGTGAAAATTGGTCATGCACAAAGAGTGCAAAAACCATTAGAATTTCACTAAAGTCAGCATGAATGATTGGACTTTTGTTGTAGGCGTTTAAAAATTATCTTTCTGTGTCCAAAGTGTTTCTTTGGAGTATATAAGAGTACCAAAAAATTTTGGAGGTATTTTTGGTCAATGTACGGGGTGACAATACAGAGGCGGTTACGTTGTGTCGCTTATTGAGAGGCGATACATCACGCGCCTTACAAAAGTTCCGCTAGGTGATGCATCACTTGCATAAAGGCAGTGTATCGTCTGTCAAGAAACACATCGCCTGCATATAGGTGATGCATCGCGTGGGTCGTCCGTATGAGATCATACAATTATGTGTTTTGGCTCCAAAACTTATTTCAAAATGCTCTAATATCATTAATTAACATTAATGATGGTCCATATACTATTTAAAGGGTTCATATGAGATTTTGGTGAATTGATCACTCTCCACTCTCTCTCTCTATCTCTCTCTAATTCATAAAGATTAGTAGTTTTCTCCAATATCGTTATCAAGAAAGCTTAACTTGTTTGACACTACAACAAAATAGGGGTTTGATGGCCACATGGGGAAGACATTATAGACATTCAATGTGTCCCCTTGTGGGAGACGTTGTTGTAGGAGCCATCTTATGTGATCCTATGATGACTCGCAGAGGAAGACTTTGAATACATTCAATGTCATCCCCTGGGAGACTTCATAGGGTATCTTTCTACACCCTACGACATCTCCCAGGAGAGACGTTAAATGTTTTCAAAGTTTTCTCGTGCGAGTCATCGTAGGGTTTTATATTTTAAGAAAATAATAAAAAAATTAATTGTTTAATATTTTAATATATTAATTTAAAATAAAATTAAATAAATATATTAATTAATTAAATGTATTATATTTACCTATTTTGCTCGGTTTTATTTTGCAAATTTTAATTGTTTTTGCAATATTTTAATTGCCTTCTTTAAGACATGCATAATATCTTATTTTTCCAAAACCGATTTTAATCTACACTATTCTATACAATCTAAAAAGAAAACCCACATCAACACTACAATTAATCCAAAAATCATAAGAACAACAAAAATAACTTATTAACACCAACATTTAGATCTAAATAAAAAACAAAAGTATATATAAAGAGTTTTCCAAAATTTATATAAATAATATTAAAAAATAGATTATGAACAAAAAAATCAGAGAGAAAAATGACCAAAATTGTTGAGCTATTGAGGCTTCGACGACGTTGGGCTTGCAACTTTCAAGGGAGGCGGCATCAGGGAGGTGCGGCATCGAGGGAGGCGCGACCACGAGGGAGGCGTGACATCAAGGGAGGAGCAGTGTCGAGGGAGGCGCGGAGACTAGGGAGGCCGCGACGAAGGAGGTTGCATGTCTTGGGAGGCGGCCGACGACGACTGGAAGAGAAAGAGAGAAGAGAAAGGGAGAAGGAGAGAAGAGAAAGGGAGAAGGAGAGAAGAGAAGAAGATGAATGAATTTTTTTTTGTTGGAGATGAACGGTTATGAGAGAAAGCTAAGATAAATATGGTCGGAGAGAGAGAGAGAGAAAAGTTAAGGGTTGGAATGGAATAGAAAAAGACAACTAATTAGGGATTGTAAAGACATTTACTTTTTTATTAATTTATTCTTTTTTAAATAAAATAATTAAGGAGATGAATTGATTATATGCTGACAATTAAAATCGTGGTCTACTTTATTTCCATTTATATAATTTATTTATTATTTTTTTAAGAATGACTTTCAATGTTTCCCTAAGGGAGACGTTAGAAGCAATTTTTAATTATATTTAAAAAAAAAGACTTTTTAACGTCTCCCTAAGGGAGACGTTAGAAGCAATTTTTAATTTAAAAAAATATATATTTTCATAGTCTCCCTTAGGTAGACGTTAGAAGTAATGTCAAATTGGGCTCACCCAGTCTATTTACAACATCTCCCCCATATTTTTAATGACTTAGAATTGTAGTCAAAAACAAAACTTTCAATGTCTCCCACCATAAGAAATTAAATACTCATTGTAATTTTTCATGTCGTACACCATATGTGTAAGACATTATAAGGAGTCATCAAAAGTAAAAATTGTTATAGTGTGAAGACTAAGGCTTGTTAATCTCAATTTCATTCCACCATTGTAGTAGTTTCAAACAATCTTTTAAGGGAGGCTTGGAATAGGGATTTTTGGATAACAATTCTAATTGTATCAAGCCTTTTTTCCATCTCCATTGTTTTCACATAAAATCATAATTTTTATGATTTTATGACTAGGGTTTTCATTGCAAATGTTATTTCTTCCTCTTACTCTAATTTGTGTTTTCTTCCATATTAAGTCTATTGTTATATTTGTTAGGGTTTTATGCCCTAATAAAAATCAAATTTCTTTGTAATCTCATTTATTATTAATAAAAGAATAGAAATTATTTTTTGACTTGGTCAATCACTTTGCTCACATGTTTTATTTTCATGATTATTTGTTTAATATAAACTTCTATTAAATCCTGAGCATATAGCTAATCGTATTTATAGTGACGTAATCACAGTGGAATATAAATATGATTATATGTTCAAAATAAGTTAGTCCTAAGATTAGTCAGTGCACAAGATTTACACTGACTTGTCTATCTATGATATGTTCTACTTACACATCACAGTGTTATGTTTTTTCCAGAACATTAGAAAAGTAGATAAGATCGGATGTATTTGTTACATCGGACTGGACCGATATTGACAGTAGATAGGATAAGTAAACATACCATTATTATCTATTCTAGTCATAACATATAGTTGACCATAGGTCAATTTAATCTCAATTCTGAGTGGTTAGTATTCTAATTGATTGTATTATTTAAGTTCTTTGACTTGTTCATTACTAGCTTACCCTACGGACTAGCCCATACTTACATCTTGGGAACTCGATAGTATAATTGAGTGAGAGTGTTAATCATAGTTATGAACATCTATAGCATCTGATGAAGAAGTGAAACGATGGTTTCCTTTTAGTTTGGTTCAAGATGCTAAATTATAGAGATCTCATTTCAGTAATTAATATTAGTTTACTAAAATATCATTTACAAGGAACTAAGTGTTTTTAAGGATAAAATACAATGAGGGATAAAACAGTATTTTAGTCCCATCTCATTGTAGACTGTCTATAGAGGATTGAGTGACAATTATGGTTGTAATAATGAATAATTAATAGCGTATCTATATTTGTTATAGAGTGTTCTATGAATTCAAGAGTGCAATTCCGAGTCTTTAGTGGAGTCACTAGGAATTAATAAGTTAGTAAATATATTTGTTAGTTTTATGATAACTTATTGGAGATTGATTTCATATGCCCATGATCCCCATTGTACCTTTGATAAAATCATCTAGATAGTCTCAATTAATTGATTTAATTATCATTTAGAATTATCAAAGTTGACTAGGTCAATTTTGGATAGTTTCACAGAGTTATGTAATTTTGAGAAGAAAATAGAAATTAGGGCAGATTTATTAATTAAGATAAATTGGTATCTAAATTAATAAATAAGTTTAAATCAAGGTTCAAATTATAAATAATTAATTTGATAAATGATTTAAATAATTAAATCAACAGAAAATAATATAGGCCTTGATTTTAAGTCCAATGAGCTTATAATCAAATGGAAAATTTCACAAGCCTAAAACCCATGATAATTTCAACCTAGGGTTGTTAATTGACTATTATTTTATTGATTTTTTTAATTAAATAAATGACCTAATTGAATCTATAAAATGAATGTTAAGAGAGAGTTGAAAACACAAGTCAAGTCAGATTTCTGAAACACAAGTTTCTGATAGGTTTTAGATTCTCTCTAAACATAAGTCATTTCTTAGCCTCATTATTGTTCTTCTCTCTGTATCTATCTCATGTGTTGAGAATTGCCCACCCTAGTCTAGGTGATTCCAAGGATACTTTTGAAGGTTGTAAAGAAAATTGAAGATTGGTTCAATTTCTTAGTAATACTCTACGACAGAAAGGATACAAGGGTTAGAGAAACTGAAGGAATGACTCATTCATTCCACTACGTATAATGTAAGTATTCTTATCATTGTAATGCCCCAAAATCCCTAATGCGGTTTAATGGTTGGATAAGTAGGCCGGGAGGGCCATAACTGATTTATTATGCCATTAAATGATTATGTGCATGTTTATGTGAATTATATTATAATATGATGTTAAATGCATGCATGTGGGTCCACATTTCATGATAGGGGCATTTTGGTAATTTGGCCCGTTGAGGCGTAATTGTATATTTGTATGCATGTTGGTGATCTATTATTGAGGCCACATAATAATGTGGATTTGTTCGAGCCATTCGGCATGAGACGATCTTTGAGTGCAAGTTAGCAGTTTGGTCATAATGGGATTAAGTTCGGGGCTCGGGGTAATTTGGTGATTAGAACATTGCCGGGAATTAAAGGGTAACAAGATATGAATTATTGGTATTTGAGAATTTTGGGAATAACATGAATTGGAGGGTGTTAATTATGATTAACGAAATAGGCGGGAAAGGCCTGTTTTACCCTTGGGAGCCTTTAGAAGAATTTAAATGACCTAGGGGAAAAAAGGTCTTTTCACCCTAAGATATACTTAAGCCATTGACGGATGTAGAAGCTTAGCCAAAACAGAGCAAGTTCTTTCTCTCCCGTACATCTTTCCTCCTTATTTTCTCTTCATTTTCTTCTTGGATTTATGAGCTCATTTTCAAGATTCAAGCTAGGGAAGTGGACCTTGGGGGCTTAGGATTGTGTTCCACCATTGAAGAGGGTTCTAAGATGATCTTGAGGTAAGTTTCTAGCCATTAAAAACTCTGGTTTGCTCTATATTTTTTTTTATTTTAGTTTGGTTTTCTAGGTTGGATAATGGGAATTGATGGGAGTTTTTGTCTAGGGTTACTTGGGTTATGATGCCTAGGACATGTGTGGATGGTTTTTGGGTTCATTTGGGACTTAATATGAGGTTTGGAAGCTTGCTATTCAGGTTGGAAATGGTGGTGTCGAAGGATGGGAAAACCAGGGTTGAAAACCCTGGTTGTAGTGCTACAACGCCCATCACTGGGCGCTACAACGCTAGCCAGGCGCCAATCTTCTTTTCCAAGGGCGCTGGGGCACTAGGGGGGTAGCGCTACAAAGCTACCCTGTTTTTCCATATTCCTGTTTTGGGCATTTTTAAGGGTTTTTGGCTCGGGGTTTCAATTCCTAAGGCTCGGGATCGAATCTACTCACCGTTTGGGTACAATTCAGGGTCCCGGGGGTGAGGTTTAGGTCAAGACCCTTTTTATTGTTGATTTTCATTAATGGAGGTTATAATTGGTTATGACTAGGTGACCGCTATGGAATCAAAAGGTCTATCGTTCTCAAGGGTTGTTCTTTTACTAATTCTCGCTCGAACTAGAGGTAAAAAAAATGCACCCCATATGTGACATGCATGGTTATTCATGAGGCATGTTGAGTGATATATATGTGGACATTGATTGCATATCAAATTCTTAGCTACACTTTCTCACTTGTGCATGGTACTGACTAATTAGTCAGAATTGGCAATGGTGTCAGTATTAACTGTGAAGTTGTGACTCACTTGTCAAGTTCGGCAGTAGTATTGAGCACTGGTCGCATGGTATTGACTAATAAGTCAAGAACGGTCTTAGCGTTTTTAACGCAAGCCGACAAAGATTAGATCTAATCGACATTTGCATTGAATGACTCATCATGAGCATTAATGCCGGACTGACCTCAAGTTCAATGAAAACTAAAAGCGCTTGTCTAGCCTATGGCTAGTCACTTAGAGCCAGGGCCAGAAGGCCCAGGTACTGCATCGTCACATGGCTATGGGTGCTGAGCCCCGTAGTGATTTACTCATCAGTCACTCATCTGTTTAAGATAGTGACTTACTCATCAGTCACTCGTCTGGTTTAAGCTAGTGACTTACTCATCAGTCACTCATCTGGTTTACATAGTGACTCACTCATCTGTTTAAGCTAGTGACTACTCATCAGTCACTCATCTGATTAGGGCTACAAGCCCCATTATGGTTAAACAGAACCTCAAAGTGATATTCACTCATCTGTTTAGGGCTATAAGCTCTGTATGATTATCATGATCATCATTTGATATTATTTACATGCAGTAATGAGTTTTCTTGGTGGGCTTTGGCTCATGGGTGCTATGTGGTGCAAGTAAAGGGAAAGAAAAGCTACCCAGCCTTGAGTGGAGAGCTTAGGTGGTGATGTGTACATATGCAGCCGCTTGACCACCACTGTAATGCCCCAAATTTCCTAATAAGGTTTAAGACCTTGATTAGGAGGTCGAGAGGGCCATAACTAATTTATTACGTTATTAAATGATAATATTCATGTGTTAGGTGTATTAAATATGCATGTGAACCCATTTTTGAGTAATTGGGTGATTTTCATATTTTGGCCATTTCGAGAATATTTGGCATTTGTGTGATATGTTTGTGGTGCTTTATTATTATTTGGTTATGCTAGGGTTACTCAGCACAAGACGATCCTAGGAGGTAAGCTAGTGGGAAAGTCACAACGGGATTTATTCTTGACTCGGAATGAGTCAAGGGGTATTTAGAGCATTACTGGGTTATTGGGTAATGGGAATCAATATTTGATGATAAATTGGGAGTTAGTAAGTTCAGAGGGAAATTCTGGAGGTTTTGACTATTTTGTCCCCGAGGGTGTTTTCGGGACACCGAGCGTTAGGATTTGTTTGAGGCTACTTAAGCTTGAAGTAACCTTTTAAGAAATAAAAAGAACGTTCAGTAAGTTCTCTCTCCCTATAAGTTCCATTTTCGTCTCCCGATCGCATTTTCGAAGGAAACTTGAGTTCTAGGACTCGGATTCAAGCGAGGATCGAGGCATAGCGATCCTAGGGAAGATTAGAAGCTTATTAGCCGGAGGATTTAGTTGGAAACAACTCAATCGAAGGTAATTCAGATTTTAAGTTTTAAGTTTTTAAGCTTGAATTGGACTTTGTGTTTTGATGAGTTTTTGGGTGATTTGAGACTTGGGTTTTATGGGTTTTGAATCATGGGGATGTTTGGGAACTTTGATTTTTGAGTTTGGAGATTTTTGGATAGGTTTTTGGAATGTTTTAAAATGGAGAAATCGGGGGGAAATGGCTGGTCCGAGGTTGGTCCGCGGCCCTGTTCTTGGGCACCGCGGCCCAGGCTTGATGAAGCAGGTGGAAGGTTTTGTGAGCTCTGGGGGCCGCGACACTGAGTATGGTGCACCGCGGTGTTTGCCCTTGGTGATTCTATTTTGGCTGGGGACCGCGACTCAGTGAGTTGGGGTCGCGGCGCTTGAGGGCATTTATGGCTGAAATGATGTTTTAAGCTTGGGAACTCAAAGCTTAGGCCTCAGGATCATTCCAACTACCCGGTTTAGTGGCATTGGATGTCTCGGAGGCTAGGTCTTGGTTCCGGGATTGGTTTTAGAACTTGAACTCATTGGATCACCATTTATGGTTGTGACTAGGTTATCACTAGAGACTTGGAATCAGGATCGTGCTTGTGGCTCGTTTATTGGTAACCTGTGTTTGGACCAAAGGTAAGAAAACTGCACCCTGTGTATATGACATGCATGGTTATTCTTGATGCATGTTGGATGTTTAAATGTGATGCACGAGAAACATGTGATTAAGGCATGCCATGAATATTGAATATGAGATTGTTCAGAGCTTGAGTCTCTGTGATTGTGCATGATCCTAGTTATGCTAGTAATTGTTAAGTAAGCATGATGGATGCCTTGTGTTGGATATTTGACATATGATATATGTTTGGTAGCATTGCTTACTTGTGCGTGGCCCTGATCATTCAAGTTTGGCATTGGTCGCGTGTTATTGACTTAAGAGCCAGAAATGGCATAAGCGTTATGAACGAAGAGCCGACAAAAGATTAGATCTAATCGACATCTGCATTGGATGACTCAACATGAGCATTAATGCCGGACCGACCTCAAGTTTGATGAAAACTAAAAGCGCTTGTCGAGCCAAAGGCTAGTCATTTAGAGCCAGGGTTAGCGAGCCCAGTGACTGTTCAGTCACATGGCTATGGGTACCGAGCCCCGTGTGACTTACCCATCAGTCACTCATATGATTGAGCTAGTGACTTACCCATTAGTCACTCATCTGTTTAGGCTAGTGACTTACCCATCAATCACTCATCTGTTTAAGCTAGTGACTTACCCATCAGTCACTCATCTGTTTGAGCTAGTGACTTACCCATCAGTCACTCATCTGTTTGAGCTAGTGACTTACCCATCAGTCACTCATCTGTTTAAGCTAGTGACTTACACATCAGTTACTCATCTGTTTGAGCTAGTGACTTACCCATCAGTCACTCATCTGTTTAAGCTAGTGACTTACCCATCAGTCACTCATCTGATTAGAGCCATTGCAGGAAAGCCCAGGTGACGGATCTGTCACACGGCTATGGGTGTCGAGCCCTGTAGTGACTTACTTGTCAGTCACTCATTATGGTTTAACAGAACCTCAAAGTGATATTCACTCATATGTTCAGGGCTATAAGCTCTGTATAATAATTTTGATCATCATTTGCATGGCTTTGGGTGCTGAGCCCCGTGGTGACTTGCTTGTTAGCCACTCAGTATGGTTTACCAGAACCTCCAGTGTTAAATCACTCATATGATTAGGATTGACTTGATAGTCATCCAATCATGAGGGCAGGATTTCTTATCCTAGATTCCCCAGCATTATCTGAATTTATTTGCATGCTTGAATAGAACTATGTTTGCTAGGCATGCCAGATATGATTTGATATCATGATATTATTATTCATGAGCATATTGAGTTTTCTTGCTGGGCTTCAACTCACGAGTGCTACATGGTGCAGGTAAGGGAAAAATAAATCTGGACCATCCTTGAGTTGGAAAGCTTAGGTGGCGATGTGTACATATGCGGCTGCTCGACCGCCACGACTGAGGGTTAAAAGAGGAACTAGGGTTAAACCCTGTTTTGCCGCTTAGATCGTCTGGTTGTAAATATTTTCTTGTAATAGACCTTTAAATTATATTTTTGGGATCCCAATGTATACAGTAAACATTATAATGAAGCGTTATATCTTAACCGAGATTTTTAATCCCTAAACCACTAATCATACTTAGTTACACGATTTTGGCCAAATGACTCGATTAGCGGGTTTAGCACTGTTTATAAGGCACACCGTAACGGTCTCTGGAGTTTAGGGCGTTACAACCACGACCAAGGAGTTTCTCGGAGGAACTAAGGGGTTAACCCTATTTTTGTCGCTTAGGTCGGCGGGTTGTAATTTTCACACTGTAATGACCATTTTGGATTGTAAATAACTTGTAAACGTTTTTATGGGCCCATGAATAGTTTTATGTTTTAAAAAAAATATATCATTTTCTTTTGATTGGTTTTCCACCTTAGCCTATTAATAACACCTAGTTGCCGTTTATAACCAAAGAACTTGATTAGCGAGTTAAGCACGGTTCAAAGCTCACAGAAACGGTCTTGGAGTAACCAGGGCGTTACAATCATTATTTCTCTTTGAATTCAATTTTAGAAACATGTTCTAGGTTGTCTCATATTAATTTGTTTAATAAATAATAAATAAAGATCATGTATAAGTTTTCCAACAACTAGCCTCAGAGCCTTTGATAATATTTATTTTCATGCATGGACATGTTAAAAATTGAATTATTTGATGTGTTTGAATAATTGGATGAATTTCATGATTTTATGAAGCATATTGAATTTTATGTGATTATTAGCAATTTTAGGTTATTTTGTTGTGTTTTCTATGCCATTAATTTTTATATATGCTTTATTTTGCATAAAACATGTTAAAAATTAATTAGAAAATAGTTTTAGTATGAAAAATTGCACAAAAAATTTTCTAGAAATTTTTTGGCCTGGCAGCCCATGCGTGCGCGCACACCGCGTGCTCCCCGCGCGTGCACACGTGCACACCTACGCACCCCGCACACGCACACAATATCACAATATCATATTCTCAAAGAACTCCATTTCTCTTTATTCAATTATCACATTAGACTCCAAGTCTAATAGCCTATAAGTCTTGCTATTTGAGGCATAGCCTATACAATCACACTTAACAGTCCTTGGACCCAACTTGGTCCTTTTAGGATTCGTGCTCTTGCAATAAGCAAGGCACCCCCACACTTTAAGATAGCCTAAGTTAGGATTCTTTCCTCTCCATAACTCATATGGAGACACATTGTTCTTTTTCATAGGAATTCGATGTAATATATGACACGCAACAAACAAATCTTAACCCCCCACAAATTATAACATAATTTAGCATGTAAAAGCATAGAGTTAATCATCTTAAGATAACTTTGATTCTTTCTGTCAACTATCCCTTTTTGTTGTGGAGTGTAAGGTGCAGTGAATTCATGTATAATGTCATGTTGTTCACAAAATACATTGAAATCATTTGAAAAGTATTCACCACCTCTATCACTTCTAAGAGACTTTATTTTCCTTCCCAATTGATTTTCTACTACATCTCTATAGATTTTAAAAGCATTAAATGCATCTTCTTTACTCTTAAGAAAATATGCAAACATATACCTAGAACAATCATCTATAAAAGTTATGAAGTATCTATTTTTCTCCTCTAGTCAACATGCCATTTATTCACATAAATCACTATGTATTAATCTAGCAAGTTTGAAAATCTATCAACACTTGGAAAATGTTTCTTTACCATTTTTGATTTAACACATAATTCAGACTTATCATGTTCATTCACATCACAGTTAATAAATCCTCATTTAACAATTCTCTTAATTGTGCTATAACCCATATGAGCAAGTCTATTATGCCACAAAGTAATAGAACTATAATTAATCACATTACAAGAATTAGATGTCATATAATTATTGTCATTATCAAGAGTATAAAGTTTGATCATTCCTTCACATGAATAAGCCTTTCCCACAAAAGTACCCAATTTAGTCAAAATGAGTTTACCGGATTCAAACTCCACTTTGATACCGAATTTACTCAATAGTCTTTCACTCACAATGTTTCTCATACCTGGAACATAGAAAACATTAGTTAATGCCATTTTCTTTCCATTAGTGAAGAACACATCAATGCAGCCCATTCAAAGTACCTTGAATCTCTTTTCATTTCCCATTTGGACTTCAAGTCCCACCTTTAAACTTTCAAAGGTTTTGAAAATATTTTTATCATAGGATGCATGAATGGTGGCAAAAGTATCATACCACCATTGTAATGACCCAAATTTCCTAATAAGGCTTAGGGCCTTGATTAGGAGGCCGGGAGGGCCATAATTGATTTATTATGCAATTAAATGATTATATGCATGTATAGGTGTATTAAATATGCATGTGAACCCATTTCTGTTCAATTGGTGTTGCGAATTTTATAGCTACGCAAGTATACGTAATCACAATTTGTAATAAATCTCGATAAGAACGAGTATCGTCCCATGAAGATTGATTTATCAATTACCAAATAATTAATTTCTAGTTTCTATTTGGCTAATGAAAATTGGATTTGTGAAATTTGAAAACAAGAAAACAGAAATAAATGAAAATTGCATAAATAAAATAATAACAAGACACAAGGATTAAATTCACTATGTGTTGACCCTCGTTTTGGTCAACTGACATGGAGTCAAATGCTTGATGTGATAGAAAGTATTGAAATAAATCTAATGGAAAGAAAAATAACGACACAAAAAATTATAGTGGTTCGGCCCCACGAATTGGTAATGACCCACGTCCACTTAAGCTATTATTGATCTTGATTCTCAAAGGAGTGATAAAAAAAAACTAGGGTTCTTCGAGTTTCACAAGCCTTAGAGGGATGAGTAATACAACCAAAAGATAATAGCCAAAATTCTCTTCTAAAGCATAAACCAAAATCAGCCAAAAGTCCCTCCCTTGAGCTATTTCTCTCTATTTATAGGCTCAAGGAGGGTTACATGAATTAGTTACATATATTTTTTCCTAACTAATCGAATAATCAAGTATCATGGGAGATAATCTTGGATATGATTACAATTGTACAAGATTATCTCAAAATATACGGAGTACACGACCAAGCTGGTCGTATATAAAACCCAAATGATGTGTCAGGGGAATCTCCCTGGTCGATGGTCGAACAGAACCTCTGTCAGGTGTCAGCCACGTGTTAAAAAAATTTTCCACGTCATCCACACCTGCTTTTTGGATAACATTTGCCCCCCAAGTTTATTTATTACGACCAGCAATAAATAAACTTTTAGGAAAATGATCCTTCGATTACCCTACCAAATTTGTCAGAGTAGTTCGTGCCTCCTTGGAAAAAGTGACCTACCCACGTCCAATCATGCCTTTTTGGTTCCCAAGCAAACCTTTGACGGCTATCACTCTTCCCCACCCTTCGAAAAAGGGGAACTTATGATTACC
This sequence comes from Humulus lupulus, assembly GCF_963169125.1. Classification (NCBI taxonomy): domain Eukaryota; kingdom Viridiplantae; phylum Streptophyta; class Magnoliopsida; order Rosales; family Cannabaceae; genus Humulus; species Humulus lupulus. The sequence goes on from NC_084794.1 coordinate 248,725,124, forward strand.
TCTTTTTTCCATATCTCAGACAATATATATAGCTTCCAGAATTTCCTTTTCACTTTTTACAAGCTATTTTTCTGTCAAGAACTCTTCCAAGAACCCCCAAGTTAGAACCCAAAATTTCTTTGAAGACAATCCTTCGTCGTTCTAGGAATCTGCTGTTCGCACACCTAAACTCGAAATTTCTCCAGGACTTCACAATCTTCGTATAGGTAAACTTCAGAACTTTTGCACCCTTTACTTTGCTGTGCATGCCGATTTAAGCTAGTTTTTTAGGTTCTGATACTGCTTCGTGTTCTTGGGTAGAGATGCATGAAAATAGGGCATTTGTCGAGTGATGCTAGATATGGTAGTGTATATATTCCTTTTAGGGGTTATGAATCAGTTTGATAGTCGAGATCATAAATTTAGGACGTAAAATCAAAGTAAAAATTTGATTTTTAGGCTAGTTGAAAAACTGGGTTTTTCCTGCCCTTACTGAAGTTGAAAAGCTTTTTCAGAAAAAACTTTTTACTTTCACTTTTTGATCTGTTTTTCAAACTGGTCGTATGAAAAATTTAGTTTTCGTTAGAATGCTGTTGTATAAAAGTTAGACTCTTATACACGAGCAGCGTTATTCTAACCAACTTTTTAGGCTCTTCATCCTCACCTCCCCTTTTTTCTGTTTGCAAATTTTAATGCCAGATTTGTGGGGAGGTGAGAGGCCAATAGACGACGACCTACTTGCGCAGCTGCTCGAGGGCGAAGAACAGCTAGCCCAGTGCATCCACGAGATTCCTTTCTCTAGAATTTCTCCTCCCAGACCTCAACCAACTCCAGTGAGAATGGGTTGTGTTAAGTCCACCACCCAAAAGAAGAAAAATCCTGAAAACCCTTCAAATCCTCCAGCCCAGCCTGACTCGCAGGCTGGGGTTCCTTCGACCAGTGGTCGAGAAAATATTGTTCCTGACCTTCACATCCAAGTTAGGGCCCATCCTCGATATTCAGTTCTTCCCGACGTCGAGTGGTATCTTTCCCCACTCAGCCATGTAACCCCTAGGATGTTAGCCAACTACTTCAGAAAGTACGACCTTTCTGGGGTAACCCTCAAAATTCCTACTGCGGATGAGCAGGCGAATTTTCCTGGAGACATTTACAACGCCTGGTCGAGATATCACATAGAGGCTGAGGCTACCCTTCCTCTCTATCCATTCTTCCAGGGGGTGGCGAACTATTTTGGAGTCGCCCCCTTCCTAATTACACCAAATGGATATAGAATGCTTGTTGCACTCTATATCCTTTATAACCACAAGAAATGGCCAGAGCCTACCCCCCACGAGGTCAATTACCTTTTTGACCTTAAGTCCAACCCCCAACAATCTGGTACGAGGTTCTTTCACTTTTGTCATCAGGAGACCAACCCACATTTCAAACGTGGGGAAATACAGTCAAGAGTATTTCCTCATGCCTGACATGGTCGCGAATAACCTGGCCTTCACTCGAGGAGGTAAAAGTCTTTTTCCATTGGTCGCTGTTTTTACTTGCATTTTTCTGAAACTTCTTGTGTTTTTCAGGCCCATGGTTGCGACCATACCCAACACCAGACATGGTGTTGAGGTCTGCCATGTTGGACAGCATGATGGACGTTGAGAAGAGCATCAAATCTCTGGTCACCGAGGCCAACTTGAGGCTAGTTGGCCTCCTGGCCCCTCACCAGGATGTGAGGGAACCTGCGGCAGGAAGTGTCATTGTCGAGGAAAATCCCGAGCAGCAACCACCAGCGTCTCCTCCTCGACGGGACCGACTGGGGTTACAATCAGGGAACCCATTGGCACTCCCCCAGCAGAAAGGTCTTCTGCCCCCCAAGGAAAGGGAAAACAAAAGGTAGCCGAGCCTGTTATAGACTTAGGCGAGTCCTCTGACGAAAACGGTATAGTTATTTCACTCTTAGATAACTTGCCAATTCCCTGTCATTTGTTCGACGGGGAAGAAAATTTTACATATGCTCCAAACCTAGGGCCAGACTTCTTCATGCCAGAGAGTGAGTGTATGACTAGTAGATTCAATAGTATAGCGACCAGTAGTAATAGATCTGGTATTTGACTTTGTAATTTTCTTTATTTCTTTTCTGATGCAACATAACTTGTCATCTATTTTTGGTTTACTATCCGCATGTTTACCTCTTTTGCAGAAATGGCTTCTACAAACGTCTTCGATATCTACAGCACTCAGAAGGAAGAAGAAGTTTTCTTGGTCCGAAAGATGAAATTGACCAGGAAACTTGACGGGGAGCCCAATCAGATGCCTTCGGCTAAGAGGAACCGAGCCACTGATCCTTCGATGAATGGGCCCTCTGGTCAAACATCTGTCCAACCTCCTGCTACTCACGAGCAGGTAATTACGCCTCCACCTGCTCCTGCTGCCACGACTCCTTCACCTCTGGCCCCTACTGAACAGACTCAACAAGCTGAGGGTGTTCCCCCTGGGGCTAAACTATCGGGCCACACCCTAAGGTCAGCTAAGGATCGCCTTGCTCACATTCTTAAGCATGACCACTGCAAAGAGGCCATGGCTGAAGCAGAAACAATGGGGGTCGACCAGATCCTCAATTGAGCCCTCAATGAAGTGGCCAGTGTAAGTAATCTTCCTTCTCTTTTGTGCTCATGGTCCTGATTTTCCTTTTTGAAGTCAGTCTAACTCTTATTATTTGATTGCAGGCAATGCTAACCATGACTGCTACTCGCGCCCGCGCGGGTGCAAGCGTCGAGCCGTGCCATGCTAGGGAGTCGAAGCTAATGGAGGAGCTTCGAGTCGCGGAGGCAAGGCATGCGGGAGAGCTAGAGGTGGTGACCCAGCAGAAGGATTCTTTGGCTGTGGATCTGGTGGAGAAACAAGCCTCTTTGGAAAGTGCTAGAAAACAGAGAGAGGAATACCAGGAGGCCAGCCGAATCCACTGGCGCGAAGTCAAAAGGCTCCAGGAGGAAAATCTTGCGAATTGCCAGCCTCAAGAGCCAAGTGGAGCAACTAAAGCTCACGAACGCCAAGGACCTGGAAAGGTACAAGAATACGACACTTTGATGTTTCTACGACTTATGGAAGCATAATCAAAGTGCCAATTTTGGCTACCTTCCAGAGGATGCCAGGAAAGCTGAGTTGGCTTGCTGTGCTGCCCGACTGGCTGCCGAAGAACGGGCCAGAGTTCCTGCCTCCCCCGAGATTTCGCTGGTCACGGGGATGGATGGAGGGGAAGCTACAGAAGACGCAGTTAACCAAGATGCTCCCCAAGATCCTCCCGCTGCTCCTTAGCTTGTTTTTTACTTATTTTATTTTCTTTTCCTTACATGACCCACAGGTCATGATGTTAAGACAATATTTATTTTCTTATTGCTGCATGGGCAGCTTTTCCTTTTAACTTAACATTTACATCCGAGTAGTACTGCTCGCGGTGTAAAAGGATTCCTTTGATATTATAATATTTTTGCTTTATTATAACATCTGTTTGCATGATCGAACTTAGCATAGTACTTTGGCTTGATTTAACAAAATATAAATTTTGAAAAATACTCTAAGTACCGTAGCATGCTTTCACTTATTTTGCTCATGTGTTTACATACCTCTTGGTATGCTTTGCTTTCTATGTACCTTATATGCCCCCCAAGTGATCGAGGAGCTTTAGGTCCTTGGTCACTTGCCTTGATCATAACCTGTACGAACATTACTGCTCGATATAAAATGTAATACTTATAATACAGAAAAACAACACACGTAATGAACAAATACTTGTAAAAAATTACAAAGTTTGGCAAGAATGACTGGCTGCGCACAGTCCCTTATAATTCTCATATTTAAATGGACTAAACATGTCTTTATGAGTGATCTTTGAAAGATCTTACACTTATAAGCGATTAGCCATATAACATGACTAACCCTTTTTCGAAACTTGTAAAAAGTAAAAATTAATACAAGCCAGTCCTTTGAGAAGGACTGTTTATTGATAATAATTGCGCAGGTGTTCTCCATTCCAACAACGCAGAATGAGATCTCCATTTAAGCGTGCAAGTTTGTAAGTGCCTGGATGAAGGACTTCTTCAATCTGGTAAGGTCCTTCCCAGTTTGGTCCGAGTACTCCAGCAGCTTGGTCGCGGGTGTTTAAGAAAACTCTTTGAAGTACTAAGTCTCCGAGGTTGAACTTTCTTTCTTTTACTTTGGAGTTAAAATATCGAGCGACTTTTTGCTGGTAGGAAGCTACTCGGAGTTGGGCTTTCTCTCGTTTCTCCTCGATCAACTCCTTAAACATGTGGTTAACTAGTCGATGGTAAGTTGCACCAGCGTTTTTCAATCCGACAGGCATTACTTTGTAACAGTATAGCCCTGTATCAGTCTGAAAGCTGGTGTGATCCTCATCAGGGGGATGCATACTAATCTGATTGTACCCTAAGTATGCATCCATGAAGGATAGGATCTCATGGCCTGCAGTTGCACCGACCAGCTGGTAGATCCTTGGGAGTGGGAAGCAATTTTTAGGACAGGCTTTATTAAGGTCTGTGAAATCCACACAGGTCCGCCATTTTCCATTCGGGTTGGGAACCAGTACTGGATTAGAGACCCATGATGGATAAAACACCACCCTGATGAGCCCATTCTCCTTCAATCTTTCAACTTCTTCCTTTAAGGCTTTTGATCTGTCTTTATCGAGCAGGCGCCTTTTCTGTTGCACGAGTGGAAAGCTTTTGTCAACGTTCAAGACATGGCTGATGACTGTAGGATCTATTCCAACCATGTCTTTATGTGACCAGGCAGAAACTTCCTAGTTCTTCCTCAAAAATTCCATCAGTGCATATTTGGTTGTTGTCTCTAAGTTTTTGTCGACCTTCACAACTCTGGTCGGATGTTCTTCATTGAGTTGGAACTCTTCAAGGTCCTCGACAGGTCCTATATCATCCTCAACATCCCCAAAGCAAGGATCTAAATCTCTATCCTCACTTTGGGCAACACCCTATTTGGTGACTTCATCACCTGATTGGGCCTGTACATCAATAGCCATTTGCAGCTCTTTTGGAGGAACACTCCTTGGCACCCACTTCTTGGCCTTGGTAATTGAGGCATTGTAGCATTCCCTGGCTTCCCTCTGGTTTCCCAATACACATCCTATCCTTGCATCTGTTGGGAATTTCATGGCCAGGTGCCATATAGAGGTGATGGCCCGAAGGTCGACCAGTATTGGCCTTCCAATTATGACATTATAGGCCGAAGGACAATCAACTACTATAAAAGTAGTGAGTAATGTCCTGGTGGCGAGTGCAGTACCTGCTGTTACTGGAAGTCTGATTGACCCTGTTGGAGCGAGTCCCTCACCAGAGAAACCATAAATTGTTTGGTTGCAGGGCTCCAAGTCCTTGACGGACAACTTCATCCGTTCTAGCAAAGATTTATACAGGACGTTAACTGAACTTCCTGTATCGACCAGTACTCTTTTCACCATCATGTTGGCAATCTGAACATCCACGACCAGCGGATCAGAATGTGGGAACTGGACATGCTAGGCATCATAATCAGAGAAAGTTATTGCACCATCCTCTGTTCAAGCCTTCTTTGATGCCTGATCCTCCACAGTCATCATCTCGATGTCCTGGTCATGACGTAGGGTCTGAGGGTATCGTTCCCTTGCCTTTCTGATGTTTCCCGCAAGGTCCGGGCCTCCGCAGATGGTGAGTAAGGTGTCAACCACGGGGTCAGGCTGTAAAGGTGGCGAGCATTGGCGTGTAGGCGCCTGCTCGTTGCCACCTGGAACCTCTCATTGGGAAGCTCCCGTGGCCCGCACGTATCTCCTCAAGTGTCCTTGTATAATAAGGAACTCGATTTCATCCTTCAGCTGGTTACACTCGTTCATACCGTGTCCGTAATCATTGTGAAAACGACAGAACTTGGTTGTATCCCTTTTTTAAATATCATTTCGAATGGGAGCGGGTCTTTTGTAGGGCACACTGGAACTTCTGGCCTGATACAACTCTACTTGAGACTCGACAAGGGCAGTGTAGTTGGTGAACCTTGGCTCATAACGATTGCCCTTAGAGCGCTTACTGTCAGAGGTAGAGGGTTCATTATGGGGCCTCTTCCCCCCATTCTTGCCTTTGCCATTGCCGTTGGGATTTGACCCATTGGCGGCTTTGGTGGGGTCTTCAGTCCCCTTATCTATATTTGGGGTCTTTCCCTCGCTTGCAATTGCATCCTCGAGCTTGATGTATCGATCAGCTCGATCCAAAAATTCTTGGGTAGTTTTAACCCCATGCTTCCTGAGGTTACTCCAAAGAGGCGTACGACGCCTAACTCCTGCAGTTAGGGCTATCATTTTGCCTTTGTCTCCCACTGTTTTGGGCCCAGCCGCTGCTCGCAAGAAACGCTGGAGATAATCTTTCAGTGGTTCTCCTTCTTGCTGGCGTAACTTGATCAGCTGGTTTGCCTCTGATGGGTGCCACGACCTGCGTAGAATTGTCCGTAAAACTCCTTTACGAACATCTCCCAAGATACAATACTTTCAGGAGGGAACTTAAAGAACCACTCCTGTGCAGCATCAGAAAGTGTTACAGGGAAGATCCTGCATCGAGCGTCTTCAGACACCTTCTGAATGTCCATTTGTATCTCAAATTTGTTGACATGAGATACCGGGTCACCATACCCGTCAAAGTTCAGAAGTGTGGACATTTTAAACTTACTGCGGGTTTCAGCCATTGCGATCCTTTGTATGAAGGAGTGCCATTTCTCCTGTCGTACTCGATATGAGACGTTCTTCCCCCGACCAGCTGTTGTACTGCTTGGTTCAGGGCATCTATTTGGGCCTGAACGGCCTCAGGAATTGTCAGGGCTTCTGGTGCCGGGAGAATGTACTCGCCGTGCCGTTCTCGGCGGTCGTTGAGTACATTCCTTATATCGTCATCTCTTCGCCGCTGCTCGCTGGCTCCGAGCTGGCTAAAGACGTTGTTTTGTCTGGGCTGCCCCCCAGCATTACGTCCTGCATGTCGATTTTCTCTAGGTGGGGGGCTTCTGCCACCACCTCTCTCCTCATTCCTCCGACCAGCGTTCCCTCTACCCGAGTCGGACTCATTGTAGCCGAGGCCATCTCTGATCCTCAATTAGCTATGGTGGGACCGACTGTTTCCTCTGTTGCCTCCTTGGGTTGGAACATCACGAGCGTTAGGGGGAGGCCTGCTCTGGTCGGTAGGTTCCCGTGCATTATCATGCCGTGGGGGACCCTGACTGCAGAGCCTGTCTCTGAGTTCCTTCTGTTTCCAGAAGGACGCTGCCCCTTGCTCGGTGGGTGCAGCTCTTCACCCCTCGGCCGTCTAGGGTTGTGGGGCTGCTGCCCAGCCCTATTTTTCCTTGGATGTGGGGGATTGCCTCAACCATCCTGGGATGGAGGCTGTGTCTCAGAGTCCCTAGGTGGAACATCATCCTGAGGCATTGGTGGCTACTCCGGCTTTTGAGGGCTTGTTGGCTGGAGCAGAGGGCTAGGATTGGGACCTCTTTGAGGTGGCCCATTTGGGGGTTGGTCAGGCTGTGAGGCAGGCGCAGCCTAATTCCTAGCCAATTGGAGGGCTTCTTCGAGGGCTTCCATGGCATCCCTCTGACGACGGTCCATCTCCGCCTGTCTTTCACTCAGCTCTTGGCATTGGCGCTTTATTTCTTGCTGCTATCGCACCATGGTCTCCGCAGCACTTTCTTGACTGGCCCTCAGATTGGCCAATTCCTCTTGCAATACTCCCATAGTAGTTCTCAGCGTTTAAGAGTCTAGTTCCTCCTCATCAAACTCCAAGTGTGGCTCATTCTCAGCCATGTTCGGAGGAGGAGGTTGAGATGGTGCAGCGTCAGCAGCCTGCCCAGTCTTCCTGGATGTCTTTGCCATTAGTACTTCAACCACCTTGTCTCAAGCTCTCAATGAAAGCACCAGAATGTTGACCCTCGTTTTGGTCAATTGACACGGAGTCAAATGCTTGATGTGATAGAAAGTATTGAAATAAATCTAATGGAAAGAAAAATAACGACACAACAAATTATAGTGGTTCGGCCCCACGAATTGGTAATGACCTACGTCCACTTAAGCTATTATTGATCTTGATTCTCAAAGGAGTGATCAAAGAACTAGGGTTCTTCGAGTTTCACAAGCCTTAGAGGGATGAGTAATACAACCGAAAGATAATAGCCAAAATTATCTTCTAAAGCATAAACCAAAATCAGCCAAAAGTCCCTCCCTTGAGCTATTTCTCTCTATTTATAGGCTCAAGGAGGGTTACATGAATTAGTTACATATATTTTTTCCTAACTAATCGGATAATCAGGTATCATGGGAGATAATCTTGGATATGATTACAATTGTACAATATTATCTCAAAATATACGGAGTACACGACCAAGCTGGTCGTATATAAAACCCAAATGCTGTGTCAGGGGAATCTCCCTGGTCGATGGTCAAACAGAACCTCTGTCAGGTGTCAGCCACGTGTTAAAAATTTTTGCCACGTCATCCACACCTGCTTTTTGGATAACACTATGAAACAATTAGGAATCCTAATCTTCTCTACTATCCACTCTATTATTCTTGAATGCAATTACTACTGAAAACTCTTCTCACTGAAATGATAGGCATGCAAAAGTGTTAACTATTCGAGTTAAGAAATAGAAAACTCGACCTATTGTGAATTCCCTATATTTCTATGGTCAATTCAAACAATAGGAAGCAATGAATACTACCCTAAATCACATAAACCAATTTGATACTCTCGTTCTAAATTGAAATCTATGTCTAGTCAATTTTAGCATATTTAAATCTCACTTTTCAGATTTTGATTCAAATTCATAAATCATATGTAAAAGGTGCGCAGTCAATTACATACACAATAAACACAAATTGAATAGATTTCAGATGAAGAAGAAATAGATAAATGCATTAAATCATAAAAGAGTTTCAAGAGAGTCAATTAGAGATCCTAAACAGAAATTTAGTTCATAAACATGACTAAATCAAACATAAACATAGAATTTAACATAATCTAAATCAAAAGATAAAGAAAAGAACTCTAGGTTTTTGTTTCTTCTCTAGCCTCCTTGCTTAATCTGATCTCCTCCTCCTAAAAATGTCATTAAGGAAACTTTTATAGACCCTAATTCATTTTTGCATGAAAAGACAAGATTACCCCTGAAAATTCCCCTAAATTATATTTCCATACGAACCCTAGCGCTGGGGCACCACGATATAGCGCTGAGGCGTTGTAGATAAGTCGCAAAACACGTTTCTCGAAAATTGATAGTGCTGAGGCGCTGAAATGTAGTGCCTAGGCGCTACAACCCACATTAAATCATGCTCTCTGTTTCTCGACAGCGCTGGGGCGCTACTTTATACAGAATAAAACTTAACTTGTCTCGAACAGCCTGCAACGTTAGCTCATCGTATTTTTATCATAACTCCTTCGATATAACTCCGAATTGAATGATTCAAAAATATATGGAAATATAGGAGAAATATCTACAACTTCTATTTCTTGAAGTGTTTCCAAAAAGTGAAGAAAGAATGGTCAAAATGCGGCTTGAATTCTAAGACTTGCGTTATAAAGCGTAAACGACGTGTGTTGAGCATCTTGAATGTAGTATTTTCCACACATAATGTCTTGAAACTTAGCAATCAACACTAAATCCATATTATTCATCATATTTAACTTGTTTCTTCTCATCTCACTCCATATTATGTACTTGACCATTAAAACCTAAAACAAGAAGAAAACAAGCATAAATCTGCACTAAACAATCCTAAATAACTAAAAAAACATAACATAAAACAATCTCTAAAACAAACCTAAAATGAACCTAACTATTGGGAAATTTTCATATTTTGGCCATTTTTGGTATATTTGGCATATATGTGGTATGTGTGTGGTGCTTCATTATTATTTGGTTATGCTAGGGTTACTCAGCATGAGACGATCCTAGGAGGTAAGCTAGTGGGAAAGTCACAATGAGATTTATACTTGACTCGGAGTGAGTCAAGGGGAATTTAGTACATTACCGGGATATTGAGTAATGGGAATAAATATTTGCTGATAAATTGTGAGTTAGTAAGATCAGGGGGAAATTCTGGGAATTTTGACTATTTTACACCCGGGGGCGTTTTTGGGACCCCAAGCATTAGGATTTGCTTGAGGTTACTTAAGCTTGAAGTAAATCGTTAGAATCATAGAAGAACGTTCTCTCTTCCTCTCGTTCCCTTTTTGACACTCGATCACATTTTCGAAGGAAAATTGAGTTCTAGGACTCGGATTTAAGAGGATCGAGGCATAGCGATTCTAGGGAAGATTAGTAGCTTATTAGCTGGAGGATTTAACTGGGAAACAACTTAATCAGAGGTAATTCAAGTTTTAAGTTATTAATTTTTAAAGTTTTTAAGCTTGGATTGGATTTTGTGTTTTGATGAGTTTTTGGATGAATTGAAGCTTGAGTTTTGTTGGTTTTGGGAGATTAGGATGTTTGGGAACCTTAATTTTGAGACTTGGATAGGTTGAGGTCAGATTTGGAGCTTTGAAGCTCGAAGAACATGAAGTTAGAACCCAGAAATCTGGTTTGGGCATTGTAGCGCTAGATTGGTAGCACTACAATGCTAGGTTGGTAGCACTACAATGCTAGGTGCTCTGTTTTGGGGGAATTGGGTCTGTTTGTAGTGCTGTAGCGCCCAAAGGTAGCGCTGTAGTGCTACATAGTCTTCAGAATGGGGTTTTTTTGCTACTTTTTGGGGTTTTGACCCGAGGGCTCGGGGGATGATTTCATCACCCTGTTTCGTGGGATTGGAGGTCCCGAGAGCGCGGGATTGGTCCCAGGATTGGTTTTCAAAACTAGAACTCATTGAAACATCATTTATGGTTGTGACTAGGTTATCGCTAGGGGCTTAGAAATAGGATCGTGCTTGTGGCTCGTTTGTTGGTAACCTGTGCTTGGACCAAAGGTAGGAAAACGGCACCCAATATGTGATGTATGTGATGCATAAGATACATGTGATTAGGGCATAACATGAATATTGAATATGAGATTGATCAGAGCTTGAGTCTCTGTAAATGTGCATGGTCACCATTATGCCAGTGATTGTTAAGTAAGCATGTTGAATGCCCTACATTTGGATATTTGACATATGATATATGCTGGATGCATTGCTTACTTGTGAGTGGAACTGACTCCATAGTCAGAATCGACAATGTTGTTAGTATTGACTGTGAAGCTGTGACTCATTAGTCAAGTTCGGTAGTAGTACTGAGCACTGTTGTATGGAATTGACCTATGAGTCAAGAACTGTAACGACCCAAATTCGCTAATAAGGCTTAAGGGCCTTGATTAGTGTGCCAGGAGGGCATTAATGGAATAATTGTGATTTAATGAGTAATTATATGTCTAATACTGCTTATATGATAATTGATTATATTATGTGGTAATATGATATGTGATATATGTGAGAACCACATTATTACGTGGACAGGTTCGTCAAGCACGACTCAAGACGATTCTAGGGTCAGATGGCGGGATAAGCCACAACGGGGTTTAAGATATGACTTTGGACAAGTCGGGGGTATTTTTAGATAGCGGATAGCGATTTAGGTTATCGGAACATGAAAATAAATATATGGAGATATATTTGAGGTTAGGCTGTCTAGGCGGGAATACTGGGGGATTTTACCATTTTGGCCTCGGGGACGGTTCCGGCACCCCGAGCCACGGGATTAACTTAATACGTGAGATAGGCCTTAGGAAGCTTTTAGAAGAAAACATAAACCGACTTTAACTTAGTTTCAGCTCTCTTTCTCTCACGCTCAAGGGAAACAAAGGGAAAAGAAAACATAGAGAACTAAGGGGAACTAGCTGGAAATTATGGGATTTGTAGTGAGGAATTGAAGGTCTAGCTCAGGGATTTATCAAGCACTTAAACAGGGATTAAGGTAAGCATCTAAACATCTTTTCTGTGGTTTGAATTCTAAGTTCTAGCTGGGTTTTGATTAAGTGTTGAAACCAGTATAGTTTTGGTGTTTTAAGGCAGAATTAAAGAAGGGACTTGGGGACATAGCTTGGCTATAGCTTGGTGAAGTGATTCTACAGCAAAGGTAAGTTTCAACTCCTGGGTTAGAGGTTTTACATTGATTTTTAGTGTTTATAGCACTTGGGTTTCAGAAATTTAAAGGAGGGGATTAGAGTGTGTTAGGCTGTGTTTTCTTGGGAATTATGTTGCTTAGATCATGCTAAAGAAGTTGGGAAGTTTTGGGATGGTTTAAGGTAAGGTTTTGAGCTTTGAAATGGTGTAAAATCTAGGTTTGAAGGGGAGGGCCACGGCTCTGTTATAGAGCGCTGCGACCCTAGCATGCAAGGAAGCCAAGGGGGCTCGGCCAAGGGGGCGCGCTGCGGCGCCCAATGCAAGGGCCGCGACTCGTGTTTGGTTCAGTGAGGGAATAGGTTCTGTTTTGGGGAGGGGCCGCGGCTAGGCTTTGGGGGCCGTAGCCCTTGGTTGCACACTTGAGATTTTAAGGGTTTTAAGCATGAGGAAGTGGTCTAGTGTGCTCGGGTTTGGTTTCACCACTGTGCTTGGTGGAATTAGGAGTTGCGGGAGTTAGTTTTGTAATTGGAAACCTATATTTGAGTATTAATGAACATTATACTTTGGTTGTGGCTAGGTGATAAAAGCTTAGGCTCGGGAACGGATCGTTCTTGAGGGGCGTTGCTCGTAATTCGATAACTGTACAAACCAAAGGTAAGAAAACTGCACCTGGTTGAATAAATGTGACGGGACTAAGGGCTCCCTATTGTAGAAGCTTGAATAGATGGTATTATGCCATGCAAGCCATTTAGTGAACCAACGGCCTAAGGGTGCCAAGGGTCTCACTAGCGCACAGGGCGCGGCTCGGCCACTGGTAGCCGAGGACAGCTTATTATGCACTGAGCTTGGTTTAAGCGGGCCAGAGTCAGTGGGTTAAACAGAGGGTGCGGCCTAAGTCGTCGGCCCTGAATGTTATGTGATATGAATATTATATGTGATAGAATGTATCTTGTATTGGATTGTATATGCTGAATATCTGTTGTGGATTATTTGAAGAGTATACATGCTTACTGAGCTATTTGTCTGCTGTTATTGTTTGAGTTATCTATGATGTTTTCTTGCTGGGCCTTGGCTCACGGGTGCTACGTGGTGCAGGTAAAGGCAAGGGCAAGTTAGATCATCCCTGACCGGAGAGCACAGCGAGCGGAATGTACATAGACAGGTGCTCGACTGCCACGGTTGAGGTCTAGGCAAGGACATGGAACCTGGAGATTGTCTGTTTTGCCTTAGTATGGCTAGTGGATACACTTGTACTTTTGGGAGTCTGTAAACTTGTTTTAACTTTGTTTTGTATGGGATCCCATGTTTACTATAGTTTAAATATATGAAATGAGTCTTTTGAGACCAAAACCTTCTTAACCATAGATCTTACAATTTTAGTGACACATTTTCAAATTAATGGCTTGATTAGCAAGTCCTGCACCTTTATAAGTACACAGTGTAACGGTCTTGGCTATCCAGGGCGTTACAAGAATGGTATTAGCGTGTTTAACGCAAGTCGAAAAGATGAGATCTAATCGACATAAGCATTGAATGAATTATCATGAACATTAATGCTTGACCGACCTCAAGTTCGATGAAAATTAAAAGCACTTGTCTAGTCTAAATGGTAGTTACTTAGAACCAGGGCCAAAAGGCTCAGGTGACTGCAACATCACATGGCTATGGGTGATGAGCCCAAGTTCGTGACTCACTCATCAGTCACTCATCTGATTAGGGCTACAAGCTCCAACATGATTACTAGAATCTCAAAGTGTTAATCACTCATCTGATTTGGGCTACAAGCCCCAGTATGATTATCAAAATCATAAAGTGTTATTCACTCATCTGATTAGGGCTACATGCCCCAGCATGATTACCAGAATCTTAAAGTGTTAATCACTCATCTGATTTAGGCTACAAGCCCCAATATGATTATCAAAATCATAAAGTGTTATCCACTCATCTGATTAGGGTGAAAAAACCCAAGTTTGTGACTCCATAGTCACTCATCTGATTACCACAATCATTAATTGGATTTATTTGCATGCATGAATAAGGCTATTATTGCTAGGCATGTCTATTATGATTTAGTAACATGTTATTATTGTTCATGAGCATATTGAGTTTTCTTGCTGAGCTTCGGCTCACGGGTGCTATGTGGTGCAGGTAAAGGCAAAAGAAAGCTGGACCATTCTTGAGTTGGAGAGCTTGGGTGACGATGTGTACATATGCGGCTACTTGACCACCACGGTCGAGGGTTTAAAGAGGAACTAGGGTTAAACCCTATTTTGCCTCTTAGATCATCTGGTTGTAAATATTTTATTGTAATTAACCTTTAAATTATATTTTTTGGATCCCAATGTATACAGTAAACGTTTTAGTGAGATATTGTGTCTTAACCAAAAATTTTAATCCTAAACCATTAATCATACTTAGTTACACGATTATGGCCAAATGACTCGATTAGCGAGTTTAGCACTGTTTAAAATGCACATCGTAACGGTCCCTGGGTAGTAGGGCGTTGCAACCATCCTTCCACCTTTCCTTGGGTTGCATTAACTTCACTCAAAGTTGCAATGATCTCAACATCAAGTACATTGGCCTTGGTATCATTACTTAAGTTTGTAATGATCTCATCATCAAATGCACTGACCTTGGTATCTTCAATTTCTCTTGAAATGATCTCATCATCAATTGCATTGACATGTTCACCTTCTCTTAAGGTTACATTAGTTTCATCACTACATGCACTTACTATGTCTATTTCCTTTAGAGTTATCATACATTCATTATCGAATGCATTATTCTTAATTAAGATTCCAATGCATTCCTCATTGAATACATTAGATTTAATTAGGTTCACAAAGATCTCATCATCCATTAAAGTAACCCAATCAAATTCATTTAGAAGAGCAATGATCTCATCCTCATTTGCCTAACCCCTTATCTCATTATTGGTTAATTTTACAATTACTATATCTCACATGATGATCAATAACTTTATAAACAAAACAAGTCTAACAATAACCCTTGAATTGTTTATTAACATTCCCCATCGTACTCTTAATATAAACAATAAACTCAAACTCAAAAAAATATGGCTGCAAACACATTTTATTCAAATTCTTGAAATCTACACATTTAGAAATAAGGAATTTGATGATAGCAATCTCCTTAAGTATGTAATCACATTGAGTTGTCTCATCATTTTTTAATGAAGACTTTGAATCCATATCCACATTCATGTAGAGCATATCCAAATAGATTTTTCTTTGATCTCCCATGGTTGTGTGTTCAACACTGTTGACCCTCGAATTAGCCAACGACATGGAGTCAAATATACGACAGGATATAGAACGACACTTGAAAAGATAATCTAATGGAAAGGAAAAAACACCAAAAAAGTATAGTGGTTCGGCCCCAGTGATATTGTTATTATTGAATCTTAAAGTCGTGATCAAAGAACTAGGGTTCTTGAGTTTCACAAACCTTAGATGTAATACAATAAGACGGTAAACCACTCACTTTAGCTCTTTTTCTCTCAATCTTAAGCAAAAAAGACTAATCAAATCCAAAAGTCCCTTCCTTGAGCTATTTCATGCATATTTATAGGCTCAAGGAGGGTTACACATGCTAACGTGTCCTATCTTTCCTTAATAATCGCGTATCAAGGATAATTATGAAGAAATATTCAATTGCAGTTAATATTATATTACAACTTAAGAAGGAAATAAATCAGGCTTCACGATCAGCCTGGTCGTATCAAAAAATTAATGCTGGCGATGAGGTGTGCTCTTGGTCGATGGCCGAACATCACCTTTGTCCTTCAATTCCGCCATGTGTCAATCCACGTGTAAGAATTCTTTGCCATGTCATCAAAAACCATTTTTGGGTAAACATTTGCCCCCCAAGTTTACTTATTGTGACCAGCAATAAGTAAACTTAGGAAACTGACTCTTCGAATACCCCACGAAATCTGTCAGAACTGCCCATGCTTTCTCGAAAAAGGTGACCAATTATGTCTAATCAAGTCCTTTCAGTTTCCCAAGAATGTGTCTGACGGTTATCATGCTTCCCCGCTCCTTGAAAAATTACCCTTAATGATTACCTTGGTAACCGCTCCTCGGCTAGTATAAATGACCCTTCAAAATCATTTTTCACATTTTACATACTTTTGCCTTCTTGAAGAACATTGAAGAACTCGTGTTCCAGAGCCCAGAAATTTCCAAACATCTACACGCGGACGTTCAAAATCTTTCACCTTTGGACTTCAATCTTTATCTGAGTAAGTTTTACGAACTTTCTTGCCTTTTGGGTTTCCATACAAAACTGTCTTATGCTTGCTTTCATCTTTGAACCCTTTCGTGTTCTTGGCTGAAAATGTATGGGGATTGTTTGCATGTTGACAGATGATTGATAGGGTAGTGAAATATTGTTCCATAGGAGTTAGGAGCCAGTTTGGAAGTCGAGACTGTAGATTTAGGGCGTAAAATCGAAGTAAAAATTCAATTTTTAACTGGGTTTTTCCCTCCCCTTCGGATTCGAAAAAGCTTTTTCCCAAAAAACTTTTTACTTCTGCTTTTCGATTTGTTTTCAAACTGCTCGTATAGAACTTGGTGTTTCTGTTAGAATGTTGCTGGTCGTATACACGAGCAACATTATTCCAACTTTCAACACAAGCTTTTAAGTTTTACGTCTTATCTCCCCCTTTCTCCGTTCGCAACTTTCATGCAAGATCGGCGGGGAGGGGAAAAACCCATCGATGACGACTTATTGGCTCAGATGCTTGAGGACGAGGAGCAACCGTCATCGTTAATACCTGACATTCCCTTTTCTCGTGCCACTTCAAACACTCCATCTATCCTTATTCAAAATATGGCTCGAGAAAACACTACAACCCAGAAAAAGAAAACTCCCAGTCCTTCAAATCAGACTGCTCCTAGGGCTGAAACTCCCTCGACCAGTGGTCGAGCATAAAATACTCCTGACCCCAATATCCAAACTCATGCCCAGCCCCGAAATGCCATTCAACCATATGTTGAATGGTATGTTGTTTCTGAAAGCCGGGTGACGACCAGGATGATCACCAACTATATTAGGATATATGGACGGGTGACATTAGTTCGACCCAACCAAGACCAATGGGCGAACTTGCCCGGAGGCGCCTTTAGCGCTTGGTCAAGATACCATATTGAGGCAGGGGCTACCTTGCCTCTTCATCCATTCTTCCAAGGGGTGGCCAACTACTTCGGGGTCGCCCCTTTCCAAATAACCCCCAACGGGTATAGAATGCTTCCAGTACCATATACCCTATATAGCCACAAAAAATGGCATGTGCCAAAAACCCATGAGGTTAAATACTTGTTCGACCTCAAGTCTAACCCCAACCAAGAAGGTACGAGGTTCTTTCATTTTTGTCATCAGGAAATAGGGCGCACCTTCCTGACCGACACCACCCACATATCGAACGTGGGGAGGTACTACCAGGAGTACTTCCTCACGACTGACATGGTCGTGAACAACCTGGCCTTCACTCAAGGAGGTAACGCCTTTGTACCACTGGTTATTAATCTTTCTTTGATTTTTTCTCTACATTTTTTTAGATTTTTAGTGTCTTTCAGGCCCATGGTTGCGACCAGACCCCACTCTAGACATGGAGTTAAGATCAGTCCTCTTGGCCAGTATGACTGACATGGAGAAAAGCATCAAGCATCTGGTCACAAAGGCTAAACCTAGGCTGGTCGGCCTTTTGGCCCCTCATCAGGATGTGAGGGAGTCAACAGCGGGGAGTGCTACTGGCAGAGAGGTTCCCGAGCAGCACCCAGCCGTGGAACAACCTCTTTCGAGGAGGGCCGTTGGAGTAACAATTAAGGAACCTTCTGGCACTCCACAAGCTGCTGCTCCCCCCACCCCAAAGGGAAAAGGAAAAAAGAAGGCCACTGAACCCCCCGCTCCCATCGAAGAATCTTCAGATGAGAACAGTGCTGATCTTTCGCTCTTAGATAGTTTTCCAATTCCCTATCACTAATTTGACGGGGATGGCAACATTAAGTATACTCCAATCTTAAGTTCAGATTTCTTCCAGGAAGTAAGTAGTTCAGTAAGTAATGTAGCGACTAGTAGTTGTAGCGCGGGTACTTTACTTATAATCTCTTCACTTTCATTTTTAGCCCCGTATAAATATCTTGTCTCATTGCTCGTGTTGTTTCGTACAGATATGTCATTTGAAGACATGTTCGAGCATTACAAGGCTGCTGCTAGATCTTCTGGCAAGAAGAAGGACAGCAAGAGGTCTCGAGGGGAGAGCAGTAAAACCGCCTCAAAGAAGGCTCGAACCGAGGACCCTCCAGCCACCGTCCCTTCGAAGGAGAACACACCACCTCCATCGCCACTCGAGCAGTCAGCCTCAACTTCTCTGGTCGACCAACATTCCACTCTTTCAACACCCGTCGACCAGCAGCCTACTCCTCAGGTCCCTACCAGCCAAACACAGCGTACTCAGCCTGAAGGCTCCCTGTCCAGCATCGTGGTTAGCTCAGCCAGGGAGAGGATATACAAGCTCTCCAAACATAAACACAGTCAAGAGGCTATTACCAAAACCATTTCCATGGAGCCTGACCAAATACTCAATTGAGGGCTGAACGAAATAGTTAGCATAAGTTACCTCCTGATGCTGAATAATTTATTTTTGATTCTCTTCCATTGCCTTATCCTTTTTTATCTGATTACAGGGATTACTGACCATGACCGCTGGCTGGCGCGTGCTAGGGCGATGGTGTCCCGGGCCAAAAATTTCGACACCAGGCTTGCTGAGGCTAAGAAAGCGCTCGAAGAGAAAAATGCTGAGTTGCTCGAGAAGAACAATGAGCTAACTAAACAGAACGGCGAGTTGCTTGAGAAAAATATGGAGCTGTCTAAGTAGAAAGAGGAACTGCTTGAGCAAAAAGCCACTCTGATTGAGGAGTTGCTGGAGGTTCGGGACGGCTTGAAGAAATCCAACGAGACAAAGAAAAGTTCAGGGAGAGCGCCAAACTCAACTACCAACAAGCGGCACAACTTGAGCTTGATTTGATTGCGAGCAGGCAGGAGACGGAGGAGCTGAAAAGCGTGTGAAGGAGCTTGAGGAAGTTGAAGCCAAGAACTTGGAGAAGTACAAGGAAGCCACTCATCTTTACTTCTACGAGTTTTGGAAGCACAACCAGGAGGCTAACTTCAACTATCTGTCAGAACGCCTGAGGCAGACTCTAATGTCTCAGTGTGCCATTCGCCTGGAGGAAAAAGAGAGTGCTAAAGTACCTACTTCCCCGGAGATCTCTCTGGCAACAGGGATAGATGGTGCAGACAACAAAGCTGGCACAGCTGTCGACCAGGACATTCCTCAAGACCCTCCAGCCCCTTAGCCTTTTTCTCTTTTAATATTTTAATTACACGACCTACTAGCCGTGATGTAAAGACATTAATTTTTTATTGCTGTGCGGGCAGCTATTTTCCTTTTAATCAAACAATTACATCCGAGCAATACTGCTAGCGGTGTAAAGTAATCCATTTTTTATATTATAATACATTTTCATTTTATTATAACATCTGTTCGCATGACCGAACTTAGCATAGCACTTTGGTTTGATTTAACAAAATACAATTTTTTTGAAAAATACTCTAAGTACCATAGCATGCTTTCACTTATTTTGCTCATGTGTTTACATACCTTTTGATGATATGCTTTGCTTACTTGTATCTTATATGCCCCCAAGTGATCGAGGAGCTTTAGGTGCTTGGTCACTTGCCTTGACCAAAACCTGTTTGAACAGTACTTCTCGGAGCAAAATAATTGAAATTGTAATACAGCAAAACAACACACGTAATTAGCAAATACTTGTAATAAATACAATAATTGGCAAGAAATGATTGGCTGCGCACAGTCCCTTATATTTCTCATAATAAATGGACTAAACATGTATGTACGAGTGATCAATAAGATCTTACACTTATAAACGATCGGTCACATAAAATGACCAACCATTTTTCAAAACTTGTAAAAAGTAAAATTAATACAAGACAATTCTTTAAGAAGAATTGTTTATTGGTAATACTTGCGCAGGTGTTCTCCATTCCAATAGAGAGGAACGAGATCTCCGTTTAAGCGTGCAAGTTTATAGGTGCCTGGGTGAAGGACTTCTTCAATCTGGTATGGCCCTTCCCAATTAGGTCTGAGTACTCCAGCAACTTGGTCGGGGGTGTTTTGAAAAACTCTTCGGAGTACAAGATCTCCAATGCTAAACTTTCTCTCTCGCACTTTAGAGTTGAAATACCGGGCAACTTTTTGTTGGTACGCAGCTACTTGGAGTTAGGCTTGTTCATGTTTCTCATCGATTGAATCCAGGGATTCCATCAATAGTTGTTTGTTCGAATCTTGATCGTACGTTATTCTGCGATGCGAAGGTGGATCTAACTCAACAGGGAACATAGCTTCATATCCATAAGCCAAAGAGAATGGAGTATGACCCGTTGCTGTTCGGTGGGAAATTCTGTACGACCAAAGTACTTCAGGCAATTGTTCTAGCCATGCCCCCTTAGCTTCTTCTAGTCTTTTCTTCAATGTATCCTTCAACGTTTTGTTGACTGCTTCAACTTGTCCATTTTCTTGGGGATGAGCAACTGAAGAGAAGCTCTTAATATACCATGCCACTCGCAGAAGTCCGTGAATAAATCACTGTCAAACTGGGTGCCGTTATCCGAGACTATCTTCCTTGGTAATCCATAGCGACAAATGATGTTCTTGATCACAAAATCCAGCACTTTCTTGGTCGTTATGGTTGCAAGCGGTTCAGCCTCGGCCCACTTGGTGAAATAGTCGACGGCAACCACAGCATATTTGACACCGCCTTTTCCCGTGGGCAAAGATTCGATTAGGTCGATACCCCAAACTGCAAATGGCCATGGGATTTGCATCTGTTTAAGCTCATTAGGGGCTGCCCATGGGATTTTGGAGAATCTCTGACATTTGTCACACTTTCGCACAAACTCCATCGAATCTTCATTCATTGTGGGCCAGAAATATCCTTGCCTCAAGATCTTTTTTGACAAACTCTGCCCTTCAGCGTGGTCTCCGCAAAAACCTTCATGCACCTCTTTCATCAATTCTCTGGCCTTCTCCCTTGTAACACATCTGAGGAGTGGCATTGAGTATCCCCTTCGGTACAAGATTCCATTGACTAGGATATACCTAGCAACTTGTCGCTAAAGGGTCCTGGCTTTGTTTCTGTCCGTCGGTAACACGCCTTGCATTAGATACTCTACGTATGGTGCCATCCACGTATCCACCATCTGGATCACCAGAGTGGTCTCCTTTTGGATGTTTGGTACAAATAGTCGCTCAACTGGCACTATGTTCAGAGTATCAGCATCCTTCACACTTGCTAATTTGGCCAAAGCGTTCGCATTGGAATTCTGATCGCGAGGTACCTGCTGGAGACTATAGTTGTCGAATTGAGCCAATAGAACCTTTGTTTTGTTCAGATAGGCAACCATCTTTAAACCTCGCGCCTGGTATTCTCCCAGGACCTGATTCACCACCAGCTGAGAATCATTATAGATGTAAAGCACTTTTATATTCATGTCCCTGGCTAACCGCAATCCAGCGAGTAGTGCTTCATACTCGGCCTCATTGTTAGAAGCAATGAAGTCAAATCTGATTGCGCAATGAAATCGATGCCCCTCCGGCGTTATCAATATCACTCCTGCCCCAGCGTGGCACTCGTTAGAAGAACCGTCTGTAAATAATTTCCACGTGGGGGCTTGGCTTTGACATTCAGGCTCGTTAGGCTCTTCAATCTGCTCACTATTCGTAAGTTCAGTGAATTCTGCAATGAAGTCAGCCAGGGCTTGTCCTTTTATTGCTGCTCGCAGTAAGTAAGATATGTCGAACTGCCCAAGTTCGACTGCTCATTTAAGCAATCTACCTGCAGCCTTTGGTTTTTGCAGGACTTGTCGAAGAGGCTGGTCGGTCAAGACCATAATTGGATGAGCTTGGAAGTAAGGCCGCAGTTTCCTGGAGGCCAAAACTAGGCAATAGGCTAGCTTTTCGATGGGCGGGTACCACTGTTCTGCTCTAAGCAGCCTTTTGCTTACATAGTAAACAACCTTCTGCACATCTTCTTCTTCCCTTACTAGAACGGCACTAGCAGTGTATTCCGTGATCGCCAGGTAGTTGAATAAATTTTCTTTATCGACCGGTTTTGACAGGATGGGTGGTTGCGCCATATGTGTTTTTAGTGCTTGAAAAGCCTGTTCGCACTCCTCTGTCCATTCAAACTTTTTATTGCCCCTGAGTAGATTAAAGAATGGGACACACTTATCTGTTGACTTTGAAATGAATCTACTTAGAGCGGCAATTTTTCCAGTTAAGCTTTGAACATCCTTAATCTTTACTGGCGATTTCATGTCGATCAGGGCTTTAATTTTCTCGAGATTGGCTTCAATTCCCCTCGAGTTAACTATAAATCCCAAGAACTTCCCTGATCCTACTCCGAAGGACATTTAAGGGGATTTAGCTTCATCTGATATTTGTTCAAGACGTTGAAGCACTCCTGCAAATCTCTTACACGCCCTTCTTCTTTCTTCGACTTAACCAGCATGTCATCTACGTCAACCTCAATGTTTGTGCCGATAAATTCCTTAAACATGTGGTTGATGAGTCGCTGGTAAGTCACACCAGCGTTTTTCAAACCGAAGGGCATCACTTTGTAACAGTAAAGCCCTGTATCAGTCTAAAAGCTAGTGTGATCTTCATCAGGGGGATGCATACTAATTTGGTTATACCCGGAGGATGCAACCATGAATGAGAGGATCTCATGTCCTGCAGTGGCATCGACCAGCTGGTCGATCCTTGGGAGTGGGAAACAATCTTTGGGGCAGGCTTTATTTAGGTCTGTAAAATCCACGCACATACGCCACTTGCCATTTGACTTAGGCACTGGTACGGGATTAGAGAACCACGATGGATAAAACGCCACCCTGATGAACCCATTCTCCTTCAGGTTCTCGACTTCTTCTTTTAAGGCCCTTGATCTATCTTTGTCGAGCAGCCTTCTTTTTTGTTGCACTGGTGGAAAACTCTTGTCGATGTTTAGGACATGGCTGATGACTGCAGGATGTATCCCAACCATGTCTTTGTGCGACCAAGAAAATACCTCCTGGTTCCTCCTTAAAAACTCCACCAGTGCTTCTTTTGTTGTTGTCTCTAAGTTTTTACCGACTTTCACAACTCTGATCGGATTTTCTTCATCGAGTTGGACCTCTTCAAGGTCCTCGATGGATCCTACTTCTTCTTCAAAATCCCCAAAGCGAGGATCCAAATCCCTATCCTCGCTTTGGGCAATGCCTTATTTGGTGACATTATCACCTGAGTGGGCCTGAACATCAATCGTCATTTGCAACTCCTTTCCGGTAGCGTCTCTCGATACACCCTTCTTCGCCTTGGTGATCGAGGAATTTCATGGCGAGGTGCCATATCGAGGTGACGGCTCGTAGGTCGACTAAAATCGGTCTCCCAATTACGGCATTGTATGCCGAAGGATAATCAACTCCTATAAAAGCCGTGAGTAATGTCCTATTAGAAGGTGCGTTGCCTGCTGTAATTGGGAGTCTAATTGACCCTGTTGGGGCAAGCCCTTCTCCAGAAAAACCATAAATGGTTTGGTTGCATGGCTCCAGGTCCTTTATGGAAAACTTCATTCTTTCCAGTGAAGACTTGTATAGGATATTGAACAAACTTCCTGTATCAACTAATACCCTCTTCACCATCATGTTTGCAATCTGCACGTCCACAACCAGTGGATCGGAGTATGGGAATCACACGTGCTGGGCATCGTCATCAGAGAAGGTTATCAGTTCCTCCTCTGTTCTAGCCTTTTTTGCTGCTCGATCCTCGACACTCATCATTTCGATTTCCTGGTCGTGGCGCAGGGTTCGAACGTATCGTTCCCTTGCCTTCCCACTATCTCCTGCAAGATGCGGGCCTCCGCAGATGGTGGGTAGAGTGCCTGCCACAGGAGCTGGCTGTAAAGGTGGCGAGCATTAGCGTGCAGGCGCCTGCTCGTTGCCACCTTGAGCCTCTTGTTGTGAACCTCCTGTGGCTCGCACGTATCTTCTAAAATGTCCCTGCCTTATCAAGAACACAATCTCATCCTTCAGCTGGTTACACTCGTTTGTGTCGTGCCCGTAATCGTTGTGAAAACGACAGAACTTTGTTGTATCTCTCTTGGAGATATCTTTCCTTATGGGTGCGGGTCGTTTGTAGGGCACGTTTGAGCTGGTCACCTGATAGACCTCAGCTCGGCTTTCGACAAGGGCAGTGTAGTTGGTGAATCTTGGTTCATACCAACTGCCTTTGGGGCGCTTACTCTCGGAGGTCGAGGGTTCATTATTCGACCGCATTCCACCATTTCTACCATTGCTATTCCCATCGCCTTTGCTGTTTCCATTGGGGTTTTCCGACCCATTGGCGGCTTTGACGGGATCTTCCCTGGGCCCCTTGTCTCTTGTTGGTGATTTCCCTTCGTTGGCAATCGCGTCTTTGAGCTTGATGTACTGATCAGCTCGATCTAAGAACTCTAAGAATTTATAAAGTTTATACTTAGGGAAAAGGTGAATTTTTATAATTATTTAACTAAAAGACTTATAAATTTACATTGGTAATTATAAAATTTATTTTAGCACACTACATGATTAATCTAAGCACACTGTATACAGTGTTGGCTAACGAAGTGGGATTTCCCGAGGGAAGGTTTTTCTATACGCAACTAAGGACAGCTGGTAAGTCAGTTATGATTTATGTGTCTGAAACATGAGTTAACCAGTGTATTGTTTGTTAGAAGTATGGCGTATATGCTAGCTAGATAGAGATGGCTCATTGGGAGATTGTCTCTAGGGGTGCTTACACTCCACATGAGATGTTGTATATCAGTGGTTCGGGTTACGCCCGAGACCTTGAGATAAGCAAACGAGGTAACCTTGGAGTCTGAACGATCCTAGGGGTGCTTATGCTCCATTGTAATACACGGTTTTATTAGTCCGATTAGCAATCGTGAAATTTGGCCAGGAGGTAAGTAGCCAGGTAAACCTAGAGGTCTCCATGAGCTAAAGTGGATTCACCAACCCCATTTCTTTGTTTGAAACTAGTATAAATGCCCTAGGTAACTGATGGTTACCCTCGAGAGGGATTTCTGAACTAGATATCAGTGTTGAGACTTGAGTCTCCACTGTGATTTGAGTTGTGATGGTCGAGGATACTTGACAACTCCTGAATTGGCTTTTGGGGTTAATTATGTTATTATACATTATTTCCTGCTTCTACATTAGTTTGGATTATTTGTAGGATTTTGTATTCGACTTTTGTTAAAGGCAAGGCGATGCTGCTATGATACTTAGGCATTCTTTAAATTTTTTTATTAAGGTCCAACTTTATCCAGAGCCCTAAGTATGATAAGTGATGTATTGTGAGGACATTGACTACGTCATTGATTTCTGTTGTGTGTTTCTGCTTTATGTTGTTAATTGACTTACTACGCGTTTTCGCTTACCAATTTCCTTTTGTTGTAGGCAAGGGATAGGAAAAGCTGATGCAGTGAGAGTCGGAGTTTGCCTACGAAAGTGTACATGTGGGCCGACCTTTGGGAAGTCTGCACTTTCAAACTAAGTCTTTTGATTTTGCTTAAACTATGTATAAACTATGTTGTGTTTACCATAATACTTTTAAAGCTTTTGTGTAAATGTTTTTAGTGTGCACACACATTATGGAAACATTTTTTTTATCTGCATTTTTTAGACCATTTTATATGTTATGAATGGTTTAACTCTGCAAAATGAGTGTATGTATTTTCGGGTCGTTACAAGTTCAATATTACAAACCCTAGATTCTAATCAAGAATCTTATTCAAAGTATGAATTAAAATAATGATAATCAAAGAACTATGTTCATGGTATGAATGAAAATCTTGAAAACAAAGGATTAAGTCATTATAAGATGAACTTAAAAAACATTTAGTCATCAATACTAACAACATAAACACAATAGAATGACAAAATACAAAATTAGGGTTAGAGAGATACAACCTTTCTCTTTGAGAAACTTGAATCTTCAACTTGGGGAACTTCTAAGGCTTCTACTGTAACGACCCTACTAGACCAAAATCATGCTGAGATTTAACCTTATTACTTTTAACTCATTGTACCAAAAATCCATATAAAAAAACTTTTAAATAGATTGTGTGCGCACACTTTTAGTTTAGCAAAAATAAATACGACTACTCTTCCACAGAGTTATAACAAAACAATTATCCTAAAAGAAATAATAAACTTCCAGCTTTTTCTTTTCAAAATGGTGATCCAACAAAAACCTCCCCAGATCAAGCCACATGTACATATCCACAAGCAGAATCTGATGCTCATGCTCCACTTTGCTTTTTCACTTGCCTACAACATGAAACAACTTGGTAAGCAAAAACACTTAATAAGAATAGCCTTACACACAAGTATACTAAACCCAGTAATGGGCTGACCTAAGGTAGTTATCGCTACCGATCATTAGGGTATTGGATAAGTTCCAACCCTATCATACAATTCTCAAACAATAGCCAAATTAGAATCAAATACTTTGATTGTACCTAACAATCAGTGTTACATATATCTTGATAACCTGCACTCAGAAAACCCAAAACATTCGAGATATATATTGTTTTCCCAAAAATTGGCATATTTGGGATATCCAATAAGGTTCTGTTCCGCCTTTCTAAAACACCATTTTGTTGTGGTGTTCCAGGTACAGTGAGTTGGGATTGAATTCCATGCTCACGTAAATGGTCCTCAAATTCATAATCTAAGTACTCTCCACCTCGATCTGATTGAAGTACTTTTAGTGATTTACCTAATTGCTTTTCAGCTTCTCCTTGGAATTCCCTAAACTTATCATAAGTTTTGGATTTCCTTTGCATTAGGTATAGGTAACCATATCTTGAATAGTCATCAATGAAAGTGAAAAAATATTCATAACCCCCTCTAACTTGGGCATTTAGTGGACCACAAACCTTTGTATGTACAAGTTGAAGTGGTTTTGTGGCTCTTGAACCTTTAGTTGAGAATGAGAGAGAACCAATAGATAGTTCTCGTAACGAACCATCCTTTCCTATTCTGTTAATTCTGTCTAGACCACTATGTCACAATCTCAAATTCCATAGATATGTTTCACTATCAGAATCTGTATTTTGTCTTTTAATAGATCTGGGATTTGCAGTTTTAAATAATTCAGAATTATAAACATGCTCGACATTGAACTCTAACTTGAAAAGTCCACCTTCAAACTTTGCAGAACAAATGTCAATACCATATTTCGAAATAACAATAGAATTATTATTAAAATAAATATCAAAACCTTGTTCATGCAATTTTGATAAGGAAATCAAATTTCTAGTAAATCCAGGGATAAAATAAAAATTGTCCAACACAATAAATTTATTATTATAAAAAACTAGGGGAGCTTTTCCAACTTCAGTTGCCGAGATCTCCTTTCCACTTCTAACTCTCATGGTCACCTCTCCATGAGCCAACTTTCTCAAAGTATTAAGACTCTGTGAAGAAAAATAAACATGATTAGTGGCTCCAGAATCAACTATCTAAGATGAAAAATCACCTTCCACTAAACAAGATTCTAAAACAAGAAAATCAAATTTACCCTTCTTTTTGTCTTTCGGTTTAGCCAGGTACTTAGGACAATTCCTTTTTTAATGACCATCAACTCCACAATGAAAGAATGCTCCTTTCGGTGCCTTCCTTTTGGAGTATTTTGCAAAATTATTCTTCCTGGAAGACTTGTTGGTCTTCTCTAGTTGTTCGTCCTTTTTCTTCTCCTTTCCTTGGCCACCCTTCCTCTTATTTGAATTACCATTTGAAGTGGAAGGCTTGGAATCAAGAACATTTGCCTCCTCAACTTTAGTGGAACTTTTGTTTAAAGATTCAAAAGTTTGCAACTCATTCAGCAATTGGGTCATGTTGTACTCCAACTTGTTCATAACATAGTTGGTAGTGAATGCCACAAAAGCTTGTGTGAGAGATTCAAGTATCACACTTACTTGAGTTCTCTCATCAATGGTCGCACCATGGATTTCTGCATCCTGCAATATGTTGATCATGTCTAGGACATGTTCTCTGACAGAAACATTTTTCTTCATTTTCATATTCATGAAGCTTCTAGTAGCATCATGTCTGCACTTATCAGATTGCTGACCAAACATGCCTTGTAGAGATTCCCAAATCTCATAGGTTGTTTCAACAGTTTCAAACTTCTTTCTTAGCACATCGCTCTTACTAGCAAGCATATAATATTTGACCTTATTGTTAGATAAGATCCAATTGTCATGATTCTCTCTACCAGTTTTGGCAGCAATGAGAGCAAGAACCTCAGGACATTCCTCATTATGGACAAACATGTGGTTTTCACATATCAAAACAATGTTCATGTTTGATTTCCATTTCATGTAGTTATCATGGTCAGCTTTTCATTAGCAAGTAAAGCAGTTATAGGGTTTGGATTGGACATATTGCTGAAAATTAAATAAATAAAATATAATGAATTAATGCATATAATAAATATCAGTTTTATATTTGGAATAGTAAATATGATGCATAAATGCAACACAAAATAACACACAAAAAATAGTTACTAGTCCACGATAGATTAATTTGAAAATTAATGGACCGCCTTAGGGTAGGTCAGACTAATCACAAATTAATCTTGAGACAAGATCTCAACTCCATAAGTGAAAACTTAAAAAATTCATTTTTCTCTTTTGACTTATAAATTATCGTTAGTTTGGTAAAGATGCACTAGTCGTGCTCGAAAGCCTAGAGACATCTTCGGAGTGTAACCCATTATTTTTTGATCAATTACTTAACTCAAGAGTGTATCTTAGGGTCAGTCAAACTTGAAATACATCACTAATCTTATTCTCTTATGAGAAGTCAACCTTGAGATAAAATAAACATAATCAGAAGTCTTTCCTTAGGGAGGCCGCAAATGGAGGCGACATGAGGCCCTTCCTATGCCTCTCGGTATTCAACCAATAATGGAGACCATGGGACTTATTATCATAATTCCCTCTCCTACTCACTATTTTGGAAAATTGTATTTTTCTCAAAATCAATATTTTTCAATTTAGTTGTAAAACTAATTAAATTAGTTTTACCAAATGATATTCTAATAAATACTAATCCAATTATGCAGAATAAATAATCGTGACCTAGATTTTGTTTTGCCTTTTTAAATAGAATACATTTTATTTAATAAAACACTTTTTTAAATAAGAAAATAAATAACTTTAAATTCTTTTTACAATCTTAACTAATTAAGACTAAATTAATTATATGAGTTATCAAATAAAAGCATATAATCTATTCTAAGCATGTTTCTAAAAAAATGCACGCTTAATATGTACTATGTGGGTAATATTTATCGCATTCAACTATGCATGATAAAGTATTAAACAATTTAATCATGTTCAAGCAAATAAATAAATGTGGGTTGGGTGCTTTGGGTATTTCTAGAAAATTACAACACTTGCAAATTATACACATAAATAATTAAACTAACTAAGGCCTAATGAAGAGCAACTCTGTTTATCTTGGACCTTCTCTTTTAGTCTTTGGGCCATTACCATTTTAATTATCCATTATGAATTAAATAACATTTATTTATTTTTCACAACTTTAAGTAATCAATCTTTGGGTTTTAATACCCAACAAGTTATTGATGCCCAATTGGAATTTGGACCCACCACAATTAACTCAAAAATTTATATTTAAAACACTTTTAATTATATTGGGCTTAAACAAACCCAAATGGATAACTACACATCCATTAGGGTTTGCATGGCCCATACCCTAATGAGTGTGACAATGGTGGGCGGAGGCTGGCAGGTGGACTGGGGCACTGGGCCGCAGTGGTGCAGGCGCGCTGGGCGCGGGGCTAATGGGTGCACAGGCGCGTTGGGGCGCAGGGGTGCACGCAGGCTGCAGGGGCAGCGGCTCGGGCCTCGGGGTTTGTGCTCAAGGCTCGAGCCATTACAGAATTTTATCCATATTTTTTTTTAAAAAAATTACAAAATTCCAATGCCCTAAAATGGCTTAAGAACTTTTCCTAACCCAAAAACACCATAAAAACCAACCCTTAAAAACATAAATGATTCATACATAAACATCCATCCATTCATATATTACACATAATACAAAAAATGCATAAGATACCCACACAATAATTAACATTTGCAGGGATTAAAGATGGTTCTGGTACCAATTGATATGAACAGTTCCTAGTGCGCAACGGAAGTTGCGGTAATGGTAGTATTGTATACAACAACAAATTTTCATATAACAACTTTATATGAGGATCATTTAATATGCAATATGTTGATCAATATATATAATATGTATATGTAAAAAAATAATACTAAATGATTTACCTCTTGTAGCCTATCAAGAATCCTTGAATATTTTCGTATATATTTCGATCTTCCTATCCTCGCTAGAGTAATCACACCTAGATCTTCCAAGATGTTCTCTACACCTCAAGATGTGGGTGGGCACATAGAGAACAAGAATCAATTTTATGAATCAAAAGTATTCTCAATACATGAGACACTTGATTATAGGCCAGAGAGAAAGAGTTTTCCTTTTGTGAAAAAGATGATAGTTTTGTCTTCTCTATTAAAAACTTGTTGTTTCTATTTTCTATCATATAGAATATATAGACATTATTATCATAATAATAATAATAATAAATCAAAAATCAATCATCTTTAATAATAATAATAATGATAAAATACAAAGTCTTACATTCTATTTTAAAACCCCTTTTAAAATATTTTATTAATTAATTAAAAATAAAATAAAAAACCAATAACTGGTCACATCAGTAGTGCTACACGCATAGAGCAGTCCAAGCCCTATGCGTGTGACACTATCCCTGAAAATGAGATTTGATTTTTCATGTGTTTTTATTTAATTAATTAATAATTAGAAATTCAAATAAGGTATCATCCTTTTAAGGAAAAGATAATAAATTAAAATTTAAAATTCAAAATTTGAATTTCCATTATCATCTTATTACTAATTAAATAAATATAATAATAAAAAATAATTTTGAATTTCCATATTTATCTATTCACTCTTAAATAAAATAATTGATTAAAATCAATTTCTTCTATTTCTACACAATTTCAAAAATTGCACAAATGCAATAATAAATTCTGCAACTTCAATTATCACATAATTGCACATTTATCCCGAAGAACAAATACTCTCTCAAATAGTCCATTCACAGTTTGACCTTTGTATCAACTCTTACCTTGATTAGTGTTGATAGAGCCGCCTGTGGGACCTATGGACCAATAATTCCAAGCTCCAATAAATAAAAGATTATTAACCAAAACTCTTTGATTCAATTATCATATTTATTAATCTCATGATTATTCTACTATAAATATGAGACTGAACTCTTGAGAATTAAAGACATATATTTACTGAGTACTTTATTGTAACCATAAAGTGTCCATTGATATAATTATTACATACAATTTAATCATCTATTGATGATTCATAATTAAGTGGGAATAAAATTATCGTTTTACTCTTTTAATTATATCTTGATTCCTAGTGTACCACCGACTTTACTAGTGAAGGTTAATTCATAATTTGATTATGAATTTGACGTCAATAACCTTTTCAGTTCCAAAAGCCAACCCAATAGGGAATCATCATTCAATCTATAAGAAGCTATATATTCCATATCTTTTAAGCTATGTCCCTAGCCATATACATCATTGAGTCCCCAAAACAATAGTTCTTAGCCTGATCATTCTTACAAACCATAACGCATGAATCAAATGACATATATAGGAGTTCATAGTAACGGATTAAGATCAGTTTGTATATGATCATCAGTTGATGTATTTTATAATACTGTGAAACAGATTTAAAAAAGTATTATTAAATAACATCTGGTCCAGTTCTACATACTCTCTGCATGCAAAGTACCTCCACTAAAGTATCATGCTACACTAGTAACCCAGATCTTGGTCACATGTATTCATAATACTAGTGGACCACACTAGTAGTAATTAATCTAAAGATTCCATAACTTTATTTTACTACGAACTATTTAAGTTCATTATCTCAATCTTGATAATCTCATACCAATATGAGATTGAGACCACATAAATGAACTTGAGAATTTTCTGATATTTATTTAATATTATTAACAATAATATAGTACATAAGCTACATATATACAATAATTTAATTCATTCATTTAATTCATTAAAACTATTGTCAACTACAATTGCTTTTAAAGGCACAATTCCCAATAAAAACTCGGCCATAGCTCCTAAAAAATAAGGCAACAACTGCCTTCAAGAATATAGAGATATTTTCCCATTAGGGCGCAACCCCTGGGCTATTGGATTGGTACAAATACAAACCCTCCACCAAAGTGGAGGGGGTTGACGAACTATCGTACTGACTAGTGTTTAGAAGTATACCGAACAACATATTTTGATACTTAGCAGTGATTCTACCTTATTGTATTATCTTTTACACATAGAAATCCACTTGTAATTCTTTATGATCTTGTGTAAATCTTCAAGATTAATACAAAACTAAGAGGAAGTAGCTCATTACCAATTCTTGGGGCTGAACCTCTATAAATCCCGGTGTTCTTATTTATTTATTGCTCAAGAACCTCCGAAGTGCGAAGCTGAATCATCGCACCAAGTTCCCTCAATGAGCAATCTGAATGGGGAGCGAACTGATTTGCCACCCAGAAAGCCACCTGGTGGGGACTGTAGCTGGGACTATTGCTCACAACGAACAATGTCATCCTGTTTTTGGTTTCGGTGATGGAGTCATGAATGGACCAGAGCCTCGACCTCATAATGAGAATTAAGGTCCTTTCATGGCACTACATGGGACAGGGTTGAGAAAGAAACTTTTGGCCATGATCTCAAGTAAGAGGTCGTGAAAGAAATCATGATGCTACAGGATGGGATGGCAACCCCTGAGCACCAGCGCCAAATAGGAGTGGTCAACCCCGAAACAACCAACAACATCCTGGTCGGTACAGACAACACCAAGAGTACCGACCAAAATACAGAAGGGAAGAACCAGAGGTTAATAGTGCGTAGAAACCCCATTATATCGATGGATATGATCATGAGCAGGAAGCAAGCCAAATCCACCAGCAGAATAATCAGGATCAGAGGGGTAACTAGCCCAAAGGACTATTTGTCCCACAAGGGCAAGATGTCTCGATCAACCAGCCACCCTAGGGTGGAGGATTCCAGGGAGTACCTCTAGTACCAGGCCGAGCAAATAGCCAAAATGCTGGGGGAAGGCCATGACCAAACTCTGTATTCAACTGAATCAACCCTATGGGAGGTGAAGACCTGCGAGATGCTCTCAATTGTAGAATGGATGAGGTCTGCTTGAGCCTGTTTGGGACCCGAGAATGGAT
Source organism: Humulus lupulus (assembly GCF_963169125.1). Classification (NCBI taxonomy): domain Eukaryota; kingdom Viridiplantae; phylum Streptophyta; class Magnoliopsida; order Rosales; family Cannabaceae; genus Humulus; species Humulus lupulus. The sequence goes on from NC_084794.1 coordinate 248,758,750, forward strand.
GAGGTCCGCATTGCAGCACAGCCCCAGGCAGTTGCAGTCCCTAACATCCAGGACCAGTTGAATCTGTTAACGCGATTGGTAAAGGACTTGACAGCTCCTAAGTTAACGAATATTGAATTGGAAAGGTAGGGAGGTTCCCCGTTTTCATAATGTATTAACTAGCTGTGCATACTTGTCAAATATAAGATGCCAACATGGAAGATGCACTCTGGGCGAGAAGACCCAGTGTCCCATGTTCACAACTTTTAACTACAAAATGATCTCCAAGGAGTTCAGGATGATGCTAGGTGCATGATATTCTCGGCTACCCTACCAGATACCGCCCAACAGTGGTTGTTCAAGCTGCAGCCAGGGTCAATTACATCATGGGATGGATTTGTACATATATGCAATTCCCAATTTTCTTCGGCATTTCCCCTTCCAACCGAGCCGAATGACCTGGTGGACATAAAAAAAAGAGACAATGAACCTTTAAAGGGCCACATTCAACATTTTATGTAGGAGGCCACCAGGGTGAAATCCTTGAGCGATGATGGTAAATTGATAGCCATCAACTCAGAAATCAAAGTGAAAAGCCCATTTTGGAGCAGCTTGAAGATGAATTATGTGCGTACCACCCAGGAGTTTCTTGATCGGATAGAAGAATTTTATTAAGATTGAAGAAGCTGAACGGAAAGTAGATAATCCAACTCAAGCAGCTGCTGGGCAGACTTCCTTAGATATGAGCAGGACGATGAGGTACTGATTGTCTAGGAGCGTACTCCCAAACAGCCTCGCTATGAGTGTGAGCTCATCATATTCAATGAGGAAGACAATGGTCACATGCATCATCCACACAATGAGCCTTTGGTTGTGGAAGTCATGCTTTCCAACATGATTGTGGCTCGAACAATGATCGACCATGGGTCATCTGCCAACATCCTGTCCAAGAATACCCTCGAGCAAATGAGTTTTAGCATCAAAGATTTGGAGCCATGCGAATAGCTGCTGTACGGGTTTATAGGAAGCGGCATGGCCCAGCAGGTAGCATAAGGCTGCCTCTAACGGTGGGGGTGGCACCTAAAACCAACACTGTGATGGCCTTGTTCATTGTAATCAACATCCCTTCTCCATATAATGCCATGATCGGCCGACCAACCCTGTATGACCTCCGAGTGGTAACTTCAATCTTCCACCAGCTCATTAATTGGAAGTTAGGGAGTGATATAACTCTTCAGTGAAAAAAGCAGGAAATGTAGTCTCTACCGCGCAACCTGCACGTCCCAGTAACCAGAAATAGGATGCAGCCCAAAAGGGGGGGGGAGGACATAAACCCCCGTTTCGGGGATATTGTAGGCCCATTCGAAGAATTAGAAGAAGTACCAATAGACACAAAGCATCCGACTAGGGTTGTCAAGGTGGGGAAAGGGTTGTCTAGGGACATAAGATCCATTTTGATCCGTTCCTTCATGACAACCAAGATGTTTTTGCCTAGTCTCATGATGATATGGTATGAATCTGCCCGACCGTTATAAGCCACACCCTCAACATCGATACAGACAACTTCAAGCTCGTACAGCGGAAGAGGAGGTTACTTGATAAAGACAGAGCTAAGACGTCGAAGGAGGAGGTAGAGAAACTTCGGAACAACAATTTCATTAAGGAAGCTTTCGACCTAGTATAGGTGTCCAACCTTGTATTGGTACAAAAACCAAATGGCAAATGGAGGGTATGCATAGATTTCACAGACTTAAAAAAAGCATGCCCAAAAGACTGTTTCCCACTTCCAAGAATTGACCTGCTGGTGGATGCTACATCCGATCACAATATTTTAACGTTGATTGATGCCTGCTTGGGGTACAAACAAATTTAAATGCATCCCCCTGACCAGGAGCACACCAGTTTCCGCACAAACGTAGGGTTGTATTGCTACAGGGTCATACCATTCGGCCTCAAAAACTATGGAGCCACATATCAATGACTGGTAAACCATATGTTCAATGATATCCAAGAAGGTTGGGGGACACATCAACAACTTGCAGGAATATTTCAACATCCTAAGGCAGTACAAGATGAAGTTGAATCCTCTCAAATTCCCCTTTGGTGTGGGGTCGGGCAAGTTTTTGGGGTTTATAATGAACTCCAGAGGAATAGAAGCAAACCTCAAGAAAATAAAAGCTCTGCTGGATATGTACTCACCAGCCAGGATCAAAGACGTGCAAAGCCTAACAGGGCGTATAGCAACACTAAGCAAGTTTGTCTCCAAATCTATTGATAAGTGTGTTCCATTTTTTAACATCCTCAAGGGGAGCAAGAAATTTGAATGGACCGAGGAGTGCGAACAGGGTTTCCAAGCTCTAAAGTAGCAGCTAGCACAACCCCCGATCCTTTCGAAAGAACTGGAAGGCGAAGAACTGTGCATATACTTTGTAGTAACGAAGCACGCTGTCAGTGCATTCCTGGTCAGAGAGGAAAACAAAGTTCAACACCCAGTCTACTATGTTAGTAAAAGGTTGATTGGGGGCAGAGAGAAGATATCCTTTAATTGAAAAATTGACTTGCTTCCTGCTCCTGTCTTCTAGAAAACTTCGTCCATACTTCCAGGCTCATCCCATCAAGATACCAACATGGAAGATGTACACTGGACGGGAAGACCCAGTGTCTCATGTTCACAACTTTAAACTACAAACTGATCTCCAGGGGGTTCGGGATGATGCTACGTGCAAGATCTTCCCTGCCGCCCTGTTGAAAATCGCCCAACAGTGGTTCTTCAAACTGCAGCCAGGGTCGATTACATCATGGGATGGATTTGTATGCATTTTCTATTCCCAATTTTCTTCGGCAATGTCCTTTCCGGCCGAGCCGAATGACCTAGTGGACATAAAACAAAGAGATAATGAACATTTAAAGGACTACATTCAATGTTTTATGTAGGAGGCCACTAGGGTGAAATCCCTGAGCGATGATAATAAATTGATAACCATCAACTCAGGAGTCAAAGTAAAATGCCTATTTTGGACCAGCTTGAAGAGGAACTCAGCATGTACCACTCAGGAATTCCTAGATCAGGCAGAAGAATTTATTAAGCTTGAGGATGTTGAACGGAAGGTATATAATCCAACTCAAGCAGCTGCTGGGCAGGGAAAAATAGAAGCTGGAAATACCATTAACACAGCCGGAGAAAGTAAAAATGGGGCCAAAAATAATAAACGTGGTAATGGGGCTGGAAGTAGTAGTAACCAGAATGACAATAAAAAGCCTATGACTATCGAGCTGCCCAAACCATGAGAATACGTTCCTAAATTTACTACTTACTCCATCCTGTTGGAGCCCCTTGCAGAGATTAACAATGCAACCCAGGCGGTTGTACCGTACAAAAGACCTCCACCAATGAGGAAGGATGTTAACAGACGAGATATGACTAAATTCTGCCAGTTTCACAATGACTGCGGTCATGAAATCAATGAATGTAACCACTTGAAGGAAGAGATAGAATTCCTCATTCAATAGAACAATGGTAATCTAAAGAGGTATGTACGGCCAACTGCCGACCAACATCCTCAGCAACAGTCCCCAAAAGAGTATTAGGGTAATCAACCTCTCTTACCACCACCAGTCGCTGGTCAATTAGATATGATCTGTGGAGGACCACATTTGGCCAGTAATACCAGAAAGGCACGAGAAAAATATGCTCTTACCCTTAGATAGGAGCAGGACGATGATGTGTTGGCTGTCTGGGAGAGTACTCCCAAACAACCTCGTTATGAGTGTGAGCCCATCATATTCAATGAGGAAGACATTGGTCATGTGCGTCATCCGCATAATGACCCTTTGGTTGTGAAAGTCTGGATTGCCAATATGATTGTGGTACAAACAATGATCGACCTTGGATCATCCGCCAACATCCTGTTCAAAAATACCCTAGAGTGAATAAATTTGAAATTCAAAGATCTAGAGCTGTGCGAGCAGCTGCTGTAGGGGTTCATAGGAAGTGGTATGGCCCCAGAAGGAAGCATAAGGCTGCCACTAATAGTGGGAGCAGTGTAACACCCTAAACTCTAGGGACCGTTACGATGAGCATTTTAAACAGTGCTAAACTCGATAATCGAGTCATTTGGCCATAATCGTGTAACTAAGTATGATTAGCGGTTTAGGGTTAAATTTTTTGGTTAAGATATAACGTTTCACTAAAATGTTTACCATATACATTAGGATCCCAAAAATATAATTTAAAGGTTAATTACAAAAAAATATTTACAACCAGCCGACCTAAGCGGAAAAAGAGGGTTTAACCCTAGTTCCTCTTTAAACCCTCGGCCGTGGCGGTCAAGCAGCCGCATATGTACACATCGTTGCCTAAGCTCTCCAACTCAAGGATGATCCAGTTTTCTTTTGCCTTTACCTGCACCACATAGCACCCATGAGCCGAAACCCAACAAGAAAACTCAATATGCTCATGAACAAGTAATAACATGTTACTAAGTCATAATAGGCATGCCTAGCTGTAATAACCCTACTCATGCATGCAAGAGGGTACAAATAAATGTTTGTGGAGTCTTGCACTCTTAGTAGATGACAAATAAGTCTCTCTGAAGTAGATGAATAATAAGTCATACTTTGAACAGTTGACTAATAAGTCACTCCCTAAATAGATGACTGATAAGTCTATCTCAGTCAGATGACTAATAAGTCTATCTCGGTCAGATGAGTGATAAGTCTATCTTGGTAAGATGACTGATAAATCTATCTCGGTCAGATGACTGATAAGTCTATCTCGGTCAGATGACTAATAAGTCTAACTCAGTAAGATGACTGATAAGTCTATCTCAGTCAGATTACTGATAAGTCTATCTCGGTCAGATGACTGATAAGTCTATCTCGGTCAGATCACTAATAAGTCTATCTCGGAGGTCCCTTACCCTCCTAGCAATGTGACGTGTAGATCACCTTAGCCTTTTGGCTATGGCTCTAAATAACTATCCTTTAGACTAGACAAGCGCTTTGTTTTTCATCGAACTTAAGGTCAGTCAAGAATTTCATGCTCAGGATGATAATACTTATGTCGATTAGATCTAATATTTATCGGCTTGCGTTAAACACGCTAAGACCGTTCTTGACTCATAAGCCAATACCATACGACCAGTGCTCGGTACTACTACCGAACTTGACTAGTAAGTCACAGCTTCACAGTTAATACCGACACCATTGTCAATTTTGACTAATAAGTCAGTGCCATTCACAATTGAGCAAGATTTGCTAAGCATTTGATATGCAATCAATGTCCACACTTAAACACTCAACATGCCTCAATAATAACCATGCATGTAACATATGGGGTGCAGTTTTCTTACCTCTGGTTCGAGCGAGAAATAACAATTGAATGACCCTTGAGAATGATCAATCCTTTAATCCCTTAGCAGTCACCTAGTCATAACCAAATATAACATCCAATTAATGAAAATCAACAATAAAAGGGTCTTGACCTAAACTTCACTCCCAGGACCCCGAATCGTACCCAAACGATGAGTAGATTCGATCCCGAGTCTTAAGAATTGAAACCCTGAGCCAAAAAATCCTGAAGAGTGCCTAAACCAGGAATCTGGAAAAGCAGGGTAGCGCTGTAGCACTACTCCCCTAGCGCCCCAGTACCCTTGAAAGAGTGAAACCCTCCCTGGCTAGCGTTGTAGGGCCCACTGATGGGCGTTGTAGCGCTACAACCAGGGTTTTCAACCTTGGTTTTTCCCTCATTTGAGTCCTCCATTTCCAAACTAAAAACCCAACTTCCAAACTTCTTTGAAACCCCCAAATGAACCCAAATACCATATACACTAACCCTAGGCATTATAGCCCAAGTAACCCTTCCCAAAAATCCAACTCAAAATCCAGCTGAAACTCAAATAGAAAAACATAGCAAGAACAAGTGTTTTAATGGTTAAAAACTCACTTCAATCTCATAATCACACCCTCTTCAATGGTGGAACACAACCCAACACCCTCAAGGATTGGTTCCCTAGCTTGGTTCCTCAAATGAAGATTCATAATTCAAGAAGAAAGGAAGAAGAAAAGATGAACAAGAGAAGAAGATGAAGATGCTCTATTTTGCTGCAGCTTAATTGTTTATATCTATCCTTAAGGTCAAAAGACCAAAATGCCCTTATGCCTAATTAAAACCCTTAACAGCCACCAAGGGCAAAATCATCCTTTCCCGCCTATCTCGTTAATCATAATTAACGCCCTCCAATTCCCGTTGTTCTCAATATTATCAAATGTTAATAAATCGTATCCCATTACCCTTTAATTCTCGGTAATGTTCTAATAACCAAATTAACCCGAGACTCACCCCAAGCCCCAAAACTAACCCCTTTATGACCACACCGATAACTTGCATTCAAAGATCGTCTCATTCCGAATGGCTCGAAAAAATCCACATTATAATATTGTATTATTTATAATTCACCAACATGCATGAAAATACACAATTTCGCCCTCAACAGGCCAAATTACCAAAATTCCCTTATAATAAATGTGGACCCATATGCATGCATTTATCATCATATACTAATATAATTCACATAAACATTCATATAATCATTTAATGGCATAATAAATCAATTATGGCCCTCCCGGCCTCCTAATCAAGGTCCTGAACCCTATTAGGAAATTTGGGTCATTACAGGCAGCACCTAAGAGCAACACTGTCATGGCCTTGTTCGTCGTAATCGACATCCCCTCTCCGTATAATGCCATGATAGGCCGACCAGCCCTGTATGACCTTCGAGCAGTAACTTCAGTCTTCCATCTACTCGTCAAGTTTCCAACTCAGGGAATCAACTGGTAGCTAATGAATGTTATAACTCTTCAGTGAAAATAGCAGGAAAGGAAGTCTCCACCGCACAACCTGCAAGTTCCAGGAACCAGAAATAGGATGCAGCCCAAAACGAGGGGAGGACATAGACCCCCATTTTGGGGATATTGATACAGGAGTAGGCTCAGTCAAAGAAATAGAAGAAGTCCCCCTTGACCTAGAATACCCGACCAGGGTTGTCAAGGTGGGGAAAGGGTTGTCCGGGGACATAAGATCCATTTTGATCCAGTTCCTATGTGACAACCAAGACGTTTTCGCCTGGTCCCATGATGATATGATTTGAATCTACCCAACAGTTATAAGCCACGCCCTTAATATTAATACCGACCACTTCAAGCCCGTACAACAGAAAATGAGGTTACTTGAAAAAGATAGGGCTAAGGTATTGAAGGAGAAGGTGGAGAAACTTCGAAACAACAATTTCATTAAGGAAGCTTTTACCTAGTATAGGTTTCCAACGCCGTGTTGGGGCCAAAACCGAATGGGAAATGAAGGGTATGCATAGGCTTCACAGACTTAAATAAAGCATGCTCGAAAGACTACTTCCCACTTCCAAGAATTGAACAGCTGGTGGATGCTACAGTCGGTCACGAGATTTTAACGTTTATGGATGCCTACTCAGGGTACAACCAAATTAGCATGCATCCCCCCGACAAAGAGCACACCAGTTTTTATACAGACGTTGGGTTGTATTGCTACATGGTCATGTCATTCGGCCTCAAAAATTTTGGAGCCTTGTATCAACGACTGGTAAATCGTATGTTCAAGGATCAAATTGGCAATGACATGGAAGTTTACGTTGATGATATGTTAGTGAAATCCAAAAAGGTTGGGGGGCACATTGGCTACTTGGAGAAATGTTTCAACATTCTGAGGCAGTACAAAATGAAATTGAACCCTTTGAAAAGCTCCTTTAATGTAAGTTCGGGTAAATTTTTGGGGTTTATAGTGAACTCACAGGGAATAGAAGAAAACCCCAAGAAAATAAAAGTGCTACTGGACATGCACTCTCCTGCCAGGATCAAAGACGTGCAAAGCCTGACAGGGCGTATAGCAGCACTAAGCAGGTTTGTATCCAAATATATTGATAAGTGTGTTCCATTTTTCAACATCATCAGGGGGAACAAGAAATTTGAATGGACCGAGGAGTGCGAACGAGCCTTCAAATCTCTAAGGAAATAGTTGGCACAACCCCCAATCCTTTCGAAACCCCTTGAGGGTGAAGAATTGTGCATATACCTAGCAGTAACAGAACACTCTGTCAGTGCAGTCCTGGTCAGAGAGGAAAATAGAGCCTAACAACCAGTCTACTATGTTAGTAACAGGCTGATTGGGGCAAAAAGCAGATACCCTTTAATTGAAAAATTGACTTACTGTCTTCCAAAGAACTTAGTCCATACTTCCAAGCTCATCCCATCAAAGTTCTTACCGACCAACCATTGCGCCAAGTCCTGCAAAAGACGGACCCCTCTGGTCGGCTATTGGAATGGTCTATAAAACTGGGGCAGTATGAGATCACCTACCACCCTCGAACATCAATTAAAGGACATGCTATAGCAGACTTTGTTGCTGAGTGTACAAGAATTCCATAAACAAACGAGGAAATGGTCTAGCAGCCATCAGAATCGGGACCACCGCCTAGTACATGTGCTGAGCAGAATAGCAAACAACCAGACTATAGTATTATCCATTCTGAGAATGAAGCATAAGTCAGGAAGCTGCATGTCGATACTGGTCTACTAAACAGTTTTCCGAGGCTGATCTTACACTAATAACGCCTAAAGGGCAGCACATCCATTGTGCACTCCATTTTGGGTTTAACGCATCTAATAACAAAGCAGAGTACTATGCATTAATCGTAGGCCTGAAGTTAGCAAAAGAAGTAAAGGCTGAATTCTTTGATATATACAGTGATTCACAGCTTGTTGTCAATTAGGTCCACTGTGAGTACACTACTCGGGGAGAAAAAATGATGGCCTATCTTATTAATATCAAGGATCTGCTTGATCAGTGCAAGAAATACACCATGCAACAAATACCAAGAGAACAGAACGCTACAACAAATGCACTGGCCAACAGTGCTATAGTAGACAAGGCCAAGTTGGTCCCCATTGAGTACCTAGCCAAACCCAGTATCAACCTGTTGTAGTAGAAACTCTATCCGGGATGACCCCAATTGCAGATTATCTAAAGCACGGAACACTGCCTAGCAATCGTAATGAGTTTAGGAAACTAATGAGAAAAACTGCTCGGTACTTAATTCTGGACGGAGTTATGTATAGAAGGGGATTTTCCATGCCATTGTTGAGATGTGTCAACCAAACAGAATCAGGTCGGCTGTTGGAACAAGTACATGAGGGTTTCTGCAAGAATTATGCTGGGGGGCGAAGTTTGTCTAAAAAGATTCTAAGGCAAGGTTACTTCTAGCCAACTATGAATGAAGATGCCTTTGCATATGTTTGAAGATGTGACTAGTGTTAAAGGTTTGCCAAGATACCTCAAGCAACCCCAAACGAGCTTACTCAAATGCAAAGTCCATGGCCCTTTTCCATTTGGGGAATTGACCTTATTGGTCGGTTACCAAAGGGAAAGGGGGGAGTACACAGTACTAGCAGTTGATTACTTCACCTAGTGGACGTAAGCCAAGCCACTGGAAACCATCACTTCCAAAAAAGTACTGGACTTTGTGGTGAAAAATATAATCTGTAGATTTGGTCTTCCCCAGAAAAAAGTATCCGACAATGGCACCCAGTTTGACAGCCAACTATTCACTGATTTCTGTGTTAAGCATGGCATCACAAAAGCTTTTTAGCAGTCTCGCACCCTCAAGCAAATGGGCAGGTAGAAGCAGTTAACAAAACTCTCAAAGACACTCTAAAGATGTGTCTAGAAGAGGCTAAATGAAACTGGCTTGAAGTACTCTAGTCATACAGAACTACCGAGCGAACAGCCACTGGTGATACCCCATTTGCACTCACGTATGGGTATGAAGCAATGCTGCCAATTGAGGTGACTCCCCCATCTCACCAGCGTGTGGCATACGACCAAGATCATAACCACCAACTGTTAGTCGAATCCTTAGATTAGATTGAAGAAAGACGCGAGAGGTCCAATATACGCCTAGTTGCCCATCATCAAAAAGTTGCTGATACTTCAACTCCAAAGTTAAGGAACGAAAGTTTGACGTAGGAGTTCTAGTCCTGCAGAGAATATTCCCAGAAACTCAAGATGCTTTGGCAGGAGTACTAGGTCCAAGCTGGGAAGGTCCTTACCAGGTTACAGAGACAGTATCACCCGGCATATACAAGCTAGCCTAGTATGATGAGGATCTCTAGTTAGTACATGTTCCTCATTACTAGAATGGGGAACACCTAAGGAAGTACTACCAATAAAGATCACCTTCAAATGATCGTTTACTGGCCGGTACATGCACGAACTGCCCCTACTACCGACCAACTCAAATTAGTATATTAATTATGCACAGGCACGATTTGCCCACTAATTGTAATAGATAATAATTATGAATGTAAGCCACAAGTGTAGCGACGCATCTTGTATGATTAATTTTTAATCAATAAGACACCATTTTTGTCTATTTTTACAAGCCTTACTTTACAATGCTTATCTTGCTAATTCGTGCATATGTCACGGATTGTCGGCCACCCAAGTGGTCCCGAACAGGTTACTATGAACAACTCTAGTCAATTAGCAAGTGACCAAGAGGATGGCCCATGAGTTATGAATCATGCTCGGTCACTTGGGGGGCACCATAGCCATACATGGACAAACATAAGAAAAAGCGCGTAATTAAAAGGACTTAGAAACGTTAATTTTATTGATGTTAAAGTTCTTGCGCGTTACTCGGTATGTACCATAAAAAAAATTTTGTAGATAGTGTTGAGTAATTTTTGTTTACGACTCATTCAAAAAAATTGAACAGCTCTGATTTACAGAGCCGCACAGCTCCAAAAAACAGTATACACCAAGTAAGGAAAAATAGTACGAGCTGATGTACAGTCAAAATGAAAAACATTTCATAGATAAAGTGTTAAGTGCTCGAGATTAAAGGCTGCTTGGCTCAACCACGTTGTCTCAGCAAAGATAAAAGATTGCTCGAGAATAAAGGCAGCTCAGCTCATCCATTTTTGTTCAGAAAGAAAGGAAAGAAGTTCAACAATGTAAAATACTGAAAGCATAAACAAATAAATCTTTGAAGGGTCATGGACTGGGTTATCTTGCTGGATGTCAAGTTGCTCGGCTGGAAGGCATTGAGATTGATCAGTTTGGGTCTAGGCATCAGTTGAAGCACTTAGGCTGAAAGGTGGGCATCCTCCTCAGAGGTTGTAGTAATTGGTCTAGAGGCTAGCAGGACTAGTTCTTGCTCAGAGGCTAAAGGCTGCTCGGTGGGAGCAGCCTAGGCCTTAGTCTTCTTTCGCGTCAGTATAATAGTGCATAAGCTCGTCGAAAGCCTCCCCCAAGTAGTTGTAATCTGCCCCCTAGAAGTCATAAAAGGTGCTCATGCCAAAGTCCTTAAAGGCTTTAGCATCAACAGTTCTGCCAGTTTTCTCTTCATCAAGGGCCTTCACCAACTTGTCCCTCTCCTCCTGGGCAGCTTTCCCCTCCGCAACATTTTTCTCGGGTATGTCCTTCAGTTCTTCCACCCTCATCTCCAATCGATTGACATCTAGGTTCATTTTCTCAGTAACAGCCTTGAGGCTCGCGTTGTGTTTGGTAACCTGCTTAGAGATCCTTTGTAGCTCCTGGACCTGCTCGGTCAGCTGGGTAACCTAGGAGGCATTTTCCTCAGACTCCTTTTTCAAGCTGCCCACGTGCTTGTTCACTATCTTGGCACGATGGTGAGCATAGCTGAGAGCCAAAACAATCTGCATCATTTTAAGAAAGAAGTTAGAAAAAGTAACAAAATATGAAAAATTAACAAAACACCGGGCATATCAAGTACTTACCCTAACGACGTTCTATAGCCCAGTGTTAGTGATGTACTCCAGAGATTTGGTGCCCAAGGTAGCCATGAATTTTCCTTGGGAAGAGGACACCATTTTTACATGCCCCTGGTGCATTTCTAAGGCTTTCTTCAGCGACTCGTTAACTTCCTCTGCGTGGTCTTCAACGGCTCCATCCTGAACTCTGCTCGAGACTGGGGGCTCTCTTACAGATGCGGAGAAGAGGGTTTCTTCAGTAGGGGTTACTTTTCCCTTGCCAGATTTGCGCAAAGGACTCTACATCTTTTTATGAGAGGGAGTCTTCTCGGGAGTCTTCTCAACCTGCTCGGTAGCCTCAGCAGGAGGATTAGTTTTTTCGTGCTTGGCCGAAGAAGTCTCACTGCTTGGATTGCCAGCCTATTTCTATGCAAATTTCTTGAAAAAAAAAACGGACGACATATCTGCAAAGTAAAAGAAAAAGGTTAGTCAGTATGTCGAGCAGAGTCAGAACACACAATGAGATAAATAAGCAAAAGTAAACCAAGTTCTAAAGGTTAGCGTCAGGTCACCCTTTTCTGTTTCCCCCAAACAGCTAGCTGCCCTAAGCGGAAGGTGCTCATCACTATCTAATGATTCAGAGTCTATGCGCTCAATTTCAATTTGTTTCCCCTTTCTAGGCTAGGGGTAGAAACCGTCTTGGAAGCGTTGTGTTCAGCAATTTCCTTTATAACGATTCCGGCCAAACGCCTTGTCCGGTGGGCAACGCAAGGCTTGGTTAGGGGTACGGAAGAAATTTTTGGTGTTTTGCTGGATGGCGGCTAACTGGGAGACTTGGTGTTGGGCGGCTGCTTCCTAGGTAACCGTCTGGTAGGCGTGGCACCCTTAACCTTTGCCTTGGGGTTAGAGTAAAGCCCAGCATTGGCAAGTTTTTCTGCAGTGGTCAGGGCCACCAGGTCTTTGCAGCTAGGGTCCATGGCAGCTAGTTCTCGGGCCCGCTTTTCCATCTCCCTGGTAGGGGCCGACCAACTGAAGGGGTCGTTATGTTGAAATGAAAAGTGATTGGCAGAAATGTCCACCGTAATGAAGTATTGGTTGGCATACTCCCCAACCTTAGAGATACCTTCAATGTTAGCTAAATAAACGTTAGATTCTCTAAGGCTAAAGTATAAATATCCTGAGCAGCCTTGTCGAAGGCTAGATTTGAGGTCAGAAAGATAATTTACTTCGTGCGCAGATGGCACCAACTAGTTTAGAGACTTGTATAAAACATAGAGGTCTAAGAGGAATCTAATGCCCTTAGGACTGATCTAGGTGGGACAAAGCCCAAAATAATTTGTCACACTTTGGAACTATGGCAGAAGTTGAAGAGTAGCACCAGTAGTAATGTGAAACCTACTTCAGGCGCAGAATTGGTCCCCGGGGTGCTCAATAGTTTGTGAGGCACTAGGTTTGAGGATTGAAACATCTCTGAGCTTGAAATGCTCTTTGACATTTTGCACTTGTTTATCAGAGATGGTTCTGGCCGGAGCTACATGTTGGGGGGCCTCCTCCGTCTCTGGTGAGGGGTTAAAATAGCCTCAGTGTAAATCTCCATGGCGTACTCTGTTTCAGTCTCCTCTTCCTGCCCTGAGATGCTCGACTCTTCCTTAGGGGGTGGTACCTCATGGACATCCCCGGTAGTGGCATGGCATGCCACATGGGGGTCTTCGTCATCCGCACCACGAGTAGTTTGCTTAATACGTCCCATTGTTGATCCGCAAGTGATGAGTTTGCGAGCCAATCCGGTGATCACCTTCCCTGATAGTCTACACGTACAAGGAAAAGGGGAAGATGAGGTGAGAGCACCGAACAATGCTGGTCGATATAAACACCATTGGTTGTACCGACCAGGAAACAGATCGAATCAAAAATCAAGAAAAACCGAGGCAAAGGAGGGTTTCCGAAGATTTTTTCAAGAACTGTTCTTGGTGTTCTTCAAGAACGCCGGACACAACTCAGTAAAAAAAAATACATAAAGAATCAGGTTTTTGCAAAATCAAAGGTCAAAATACATGACCCATGCCTAGAATTACCCTTGACAACCATTTATTTCTAGGTGTGTTCTACGTGCATCAAACAAATCTATGGATTTTTCTAAAAAACCACTTACGACAATAGTAAAGAGTGTAGAGAAAAATGAATAATTTTTCGCACACAATGCCAAAACAAGAAAGGGAAAAGCTGGGACACTTACTTGTCGCAAGCTTACAAGGCGTTCTTGGAGTTGAGAAACGTCAACAATGGGCGTCTAAGACTAGGTGAGTATGAAAAGCATCGGAGCTCAGTTTGACTCTGAAATCTTTGTGTGTTTGAAGATTGAAAATGGTAAAATAAAAAAAAGAATGAGAAATTCTATTTATAGGCAAAGAAGAGTTTCCCCTCACCTGCCAGACATTAATGAAACCATCCACTCAGCAGTCCCTTCGGCCGCTGCAAGCACGTCTCCCTAGACACATCAGCATGCATGCGCGCACGTCCTTCCAATCACGTCTCCTCATCTACCTCCCACATCATCCCACTCTTTGGTAATTGCGCAACCATTGGTACAATTATTGAGGAAAGCCATTATGACATTTTATGGTTCCAAAGAGACGCAGGAAATAGTGAAAACCATTTTTTGTAAACTTGATTAAAAACAAAAGTTATTAACTATACCATATGTTATGCCGCGTGGCAAGGGGCGTGCACTCCTGACCAGGTTAGATGGGGTAGTCTCCAGAAGAAAGTTTCCATGTTGCTTAGCACTATTGCAAACTTGGGGGGCAAATGTTATCCCAAAAATTTGCGTGTAAACACAAAATGTATAATAGTTGTTGCTCAGTAGGTATACCAGCAAGGCCAGATGGTCGGTATAACAGACAGACAAACCTGTTTAACGAGAGGAGGATACACTCTCTGTTAGTACTCTGCAAGAATAGCCAAACCACCCTCAGGGAGCGCATAAAAGCACTGAAAACTCGGTCAAGCCTCCTAACAAATAGGACTGTAACAACCTGCGAGAATAATGAGATATTTCCACCATTAGTTACGTCATGTGTCGCCCCTGGGCCAACAGAAGATTATAAATACAAACCCTCCATCACGACGGAAGGGGGTTCAGGAACTTATCTACCGACCAGTGTTTAGAAACATAACAGACAGCCTATTTTTATACCTAGCAGCGATTCTGCCCTATTGTATTCCCTTTTACACATAAAAATCCACTTGTAATCCATTGTGATCTTGTGAAAACCTTCAATATTAATACAAATCTAAGAGGATTTAGGTCATTACCAATTCTTGGGGTTGAACCTCTATATATCTTGGTGTTCTTTATTATTTATTGCTAGTGTTCTTTATTATTTATTGTTGGTGTTCTTTATTATTTATTTCTCATAATTGCTAGGTTCTTGGCTCATTTATTTTTCATTGATTATTCTACTTAAAGCTCTCGAATTAATTATTTTAACTCCGCGACAGTTGGCTAAAAAACCATTCAACAAGTGTTAAGATTACTCGAGATTAAAGGCTAATCGGCTCAACCATGTTGTCTTTACTATATAAAAGATTGCTCGAGAATAAAGGCTGCTCGGCTAAGCCATTTTACTCCGAGAAAAGAAAAAAGTGCTTCAAAAATCTTTGGTTTGGTTGTCTAGTTGGATGTGAGCGTGGTCAGTTGGAGGGCC
The DNA here is from genome assembly GCF_963169125.1 of Humulus lupulus. Classification (NCBI taxonomy): domain Eukaryota; kingdom Viridiplantae; phylum Streptophyta; class Magnoliopsida; order Rosales; family Cannabaceae; genus Humulus; species Humulus lupulus. The sequence continues at coordinate 248,774,238 of NC_084794.1, forward strand.
TTGAAGTTGATCGATATGGGTCTGGGCATCAGTTGAAGTACTTTGTATGGAAGGCTGGATGTTCTCTTCGGGGGCCGCATTAATTGGCTTAGATATTGGCATGGCTAAGTCTAGGACCTCTAGAAGTTGGTCGGAAAGAGCATCCTGGGCCTCGATTTTCTCCCGGAGCAAAATAATGCATGAGCTCGAAGAAGGCCTCCCCCAGGTAGCTATAATCTGCCCCTTTGTTGCAAACCCAGAAGTCGTAAAAGGTGGTCATGCCAAAGTCTTCAATGGCTTTAGCATCAGCAGCCCTCCCAGCTTTCTCTTCATCTAGGGCCTTCGCCAAATCGTCCCTCTCTTCTTGGATGACTCTCCCCTCGGTAGAATTTTTCTTGGCGATGTCCTTCAGCTCTTCCACCCTCCAATCTAGTCGATTGACGTCCAAGTTCCTTTGTTCAGCAATAGCTTGGAGACCTTTGTTATCCTTGGTAACCTGCTTGGATGTCCGCTGCAACTCCTGGACCTGCTCGGTCAGCTGAGTAACCTGGACTTTTAGAAAGGCATTTTCCTCAAAGTCCTTCAGCAAGCCGCTCACCTTCTTATTCACCACCTTAACCCAGTGGTGAGCATATCTGAGTGCCAAGATGCCCTACAACATCCTGGAGACCATTGTGGTTGATGTTCTCCAGAGATTTGGTGCCCAAGGTAGCCATGAAGTTTCCCAGGGAGGTGAACACCCTTTTTACATGCCCCTAGTGGATTGCCAAGGCCTTCCTTAAAGGCTCGCTAACCTCTCCTCGATGGCACCTTCCTAAACTCTGTTCACGGTAGGGGACTCTTTTACAGGTGCAGAGGGAACAGTTTCCTTAGCAGGGGTTGCCTTTCCATTACCAGATTTGTGTGAGGGAGTCTGCATCTTCTTACGAGAGGGAGTCTTCTCAACCTACTTGGTAGCCTCAGCAAGAGGGTCAGTCTTCTGGTGCTTGGCTGAAGGGATCTCGCTACTGGGACCGTCGACCTATTTCTGAGAGAATTTCTTAAAGAAAACAGACGACATATCTGCAAAACAAAACAAAAAGGTTAGTGAGTATGTCGAGCAAGGTCAAAACATGCAAATAAATAAATAAGCTGAGTAAAAATAATTTCAAAAGGTTACCACGAGGTCACCCTCTTCTGCTTCCCTCGAGCAGCCGGTTGCCCCGAGCAGGATGTCCTCATCACTGTCTAATGAGTCAGAATCCACGGGCTCAACTTCAGCTTGTTTCCCCTTTCCGTGCTGGGGTGCAGTGGCAGTCTTGGGAGAACTCTATTCAACAAGCTCCCTTATAACTATAACAGCTGAGCTCCCTTATAACGCAGGGTCTGGCCGGGGGTATGGTCGACGTCTTATGCTTTTGGCTGGGCGGTTGTTGGCTCGGCGACTTTGTGTTGGGCGGTTGCTTTCTGGGCCACTGTCTGGTAGGGGTAGCATTCTTACCCATTGCCTTAGGGTTAGGGTAGAGCACAGCATTGGCAAGCTTTGCTGCAGTGGTCAAGGCTACCAGGTATTTATGGCTAGGGCCCGCTTCTCCATCTCCTTGGTGGGGGCATTGCGTTGGAACGACAAGTGGTTGGCGACAATGTTTGTCGTGAGGAAGTACTGGCTGGCGTACTCCCCAACCTTGGAGATGCCCTCAGTGTTGGCTAAATAAACATCAGAATCTCTATGGCTAAAATAAAAATATCTCGAGCAGCCTTGTTGAAGGCTATACTTAAGGTCGAAAAGGTAGTTTATCTCATGCGTAGATGGCACAGGCCAGCTTAGGAACTTATACAAAACATATAGGGTTGAAAGGAACCTAATGCCCTAAGGACTAATCTTAGTGGGACAAAGCTTGAAATAGTCGGCCACACTTAGAAAGTATGGTTGAAGAGGAAGAGTAGCACCAACAGTGATGTGGAACCTGGTACAGGTGCAAAATTGAGACCCAGGATTCTCTGAAATCTATTGGGGAGAGGGTTTGAGTATGGTAAGGTTGCCGAGCTTGAAATGCTCCTTGACATTCTGCAACTTATTTTTAGAAATAATGTTGGCAGAAGCTGAATACAGGGGGGCCTCCTCCGTCTCAATTGAGAGGTTAAGAATTTCCCTGGAGTAAATCTCTGTGGCATATTCTGTAACACCCTGGATAACCAAGATAGTTACACTGTGTATTTGAAATAGTGCAAGACTTGCTAATCAAGTCATTTGAATAAAAATGTGATCCTAAAGTCATAATCAAGTTAGGGTTAAAAGATTTTGATCGTAAACAGTTAATTTTCATTAAAATAAAAGTTTGGTACATAGGATCCCAAAAACAGGGTTTAAAAGATGGATTTACAAACTCTCAAAATTATATACAATTGGTGGCCACTCTAATGGCAAAATACAAGTTTTAGGCTTCTGTCCCTGTACTTTCCCTTGGCCATGGTGGACAAGCAGCTGACAATGTACACCTCGCTCCTAAAGCTCTCCAACTCATGGTTGATTCACCTTACCCTTGCCTTTACCTACACCATGTAGCACCCGTGAGCAAAAGCCCAGCAAAAAAACCATGATAGCAGACACATATTCAATGATGAAAATTAATGAATCATAAATCAATCATCCAGATAATCAACAAGCCATAGGCATCAGATTAACAACAGTAAACATATACATATTCAACATTTTATCTCAATCATCAAGCAATACTTAGGGTCGACGCCCTTAGGGCGCACCCTCTATTTAACCCACTGACTTTGGCTCGCTTAGGTCGAGTCCAGTGTTTATCTAGCTGACCCCAGCTCACAGTGGCCGAGCCGCGTCCTGTGCGCAAATTATCAGCCCCCGGCTCACTTAGGTCGCTCATTTCATGCTCACATAACATTATCATAGTTATACAATAAATATATTCAAATACATGGAATCGCAGTCCCAACACAGCCACACAAGGGTGCAATTTTCTTACCTTTAATTCTGAACGGAGAAAATGAAATGGTTCTAAGCACGATCCTCAACCCCAAGCCTTGGCGATAAACCTAGTCACAGTGGCCAATGGGTAATTGTTATCTTCCAATCCATATAAAAACTTAGGAGATAAAAACTAGCCTCTGGGACCTCAATTCCTACTAAACCGGGTAGTAGAAATTATCCCGAGTGCCTAGGTTCGAACCCCCGAGCCTTACCAATTCTAGAAACCATTTTAAGGCTAAAATCCCTAGGCGGGTCGCGACTTGGCTTAGTGGGTCGTGACTTGCCCCCAAGTCAGAGAGAAAGGACCCAGGCCAAAGGGGAGGTGGGCCGCAACTTGGCTAAGTGGGTCGCGGCACACCCCCATCTCAGAGAGCATCCTAAGGACAGAAGGCCACACACGCCGTGGCGCCTCAGGGTTGGGTCACAATGTGCCCCCTTCGAGCCCAAAAAATATGAGTTTTTCACATGTTTCTCCCAGCCAACTCTCCTCAGAATTTCCCCTAACAAACCTCCCTAATTCAACACCAAGCTAGCTACAAATTCAAGATTAAATCACACATTTTTAGACACCAAAACCTTTGCAACTATACCAAAATCACTATCCCAATTCATCATCCATAATCACCCAAAAACCCAGTCTAATTCTACTCAAATACCAGAATTCTTTAACATGATCAGTGATGACAACTTACCTCAATTATGGTTGAATCTTCCCAAGCTACAACCTCCAAGCCTTGAGAAAATTCCAACTAAACCCTCTGGTTTCCACAGCTTCAACTCATCTAAATTCCCTTCAAAATCCCAGCTTCAAGCCCAAGCTTCTGTCCCTTTTCTTCCCATGTTTTCCCTTCAGTTTCCAGCTCAATTCCCTAGCCCATGCTCCTTCAATTCTCCAAGTATCAAAGCTTCACTCCTTCAAGAGTGAAAGAGAGTAAAATCGTGATATGAAGAGAGGGAGAGAGTGTTCAATAGCTTTCCTTCAACTTCTAGTTTCCTCTATTCTTCCCTAAGGATCTGAGTATATCCTAAGGATTACTAAGCTTATCCCCTGCATAACAAATGACCATTATGCCCCTCCTATCATACTTACTCCTTTAATTATTCTAAGGGTAAAATATTCATTTCCCCCAGTTCCCGCTAATTCCTCAAATGTTCCTAATATTTACCCATTAATCCTGTCATTCCAATTAATTACCACTCACTTATTCACTATCTAGTAATTCCCGATATATTCTCTAAATTACCAAAAATACCCCTAGGCCCCTCCCGAGCCAGGTATTAATCCCTGATGTGACTATTTCGCTAATCTGCTCACTAGGACCGTCTCAATCCATACGCTGCAAATATATCCACATAATAATGCGGTCTCAACAATTTATCACATATAATCACATTTATGCCCTCAGCGGGCCAAAATGACAAATATGCCCTTATAAGCTATAAAGGGCCCACATGCATATCTAATACTCACAAACATGCATGTCACATAGTCATATAATAATATTAATCATGCATGCCACATAATCATGCATCTAAACATTTAAATCACACATATACTAGTTTAAGCATCAGAGATTTGGAACCATGCAAGCAGCTATTGTATGGGCTTACAAGGAATGGCATGGCTCCGGCAGGGAGCATAAGACTGCCTTTGATAGTGGGGACGACACCTACAAGAAACACTGTAATGGCTTTGTTTGTAGAAAATGACATCCCATCTCCATACAATGCCATGATATGCCGACCATCCCTGTATGACTTTCGAGCAGTCACTTTTGTCTTCCATCTGCTCGTCAAATTCCCAACCCGGACAAGTATAGGATGTCTCAAAGGGAACCAATTGGTGGCCAGAGAATGTTATAATTCATTAGTAAAAAGGAAAGGAAGGTAGTGGACGCTACAGCCGGCCACGAAATCTTAACCTTTATGGATGCCTACTCAGGGTACAACCAGATAAGCATGCATCCACCTGATCACGAGCACATCAGATTCTGCACAGATGTGGGGTTGTACTGCTATAATGTTATGTCTTTCGTCCTAAAAAATGCTGGAGCCACATATCAACGATTGGTAAATCGTAAGTTCAAAGACCAAATAGGAAATAACATGGAAGTTTACATGGATGATATGTTGGTGAAATCCAAAAAGGCTAAGGGGCATATTGAGGACTTGATGGAATGTTTCAACATTTAAAGGCAGTATAGAAAGAAGTTGAACCCCCTGTAGTGCTCTTTTGGTGTAGGGTCGGGAACATTCCTGGGATTCATAATGAACTCCAAGGGAATTGAGGCAAACCCTGAGAAGATAAAGGCAATATTGGACATGCCCTCACCAGCTAGAGCCAAAGACGTGCAGAGCCTAACAGGACGCATAACAGCACTCAGCAGATTCGTGTCCAAATCCACTGATAGGTGTATTCCATTTTTTAATATCCTAAGAGATACAAAGAAATTTGAATGGACCGAGGAGTGCGAACAAGCTTTTAAAGCTCTAAAGCAGCAGCTGGCACAACCCCCGATCCTTTCAAAACCTCTAGAAGGTGAAGAACTGTGCATGTACCTAGCAGTGACTCAACACGCTGTCAGTGCAGTCCTGGTCAAAGAAGAAAACAAGATTTAGCATCTTGTCTACTATGTCAGTAAAAGACTGGTCGAAGCCGAGAGAAGATACCCTCTAATTGAAAAATTAACTTATTGCCTGTCCTTTCTTCCAGGAAACTTTGCCCATACTTCCAAACTCGTCCCATAAAGGTTCTTACCGACCAACCATTGCGCCAAGTCCTGCAAAAGCCGAACATCTTTGGTCGGTTACTTAAATGGTCTATAGAGCTCAAGCAGTATGAAATCATATACCAACGCCGAACAACAATTAAAGGTCAAGCTCTTCCAGATTTTGTAGTTGAATGTACCGGGTTACCAAGGACATATGAGGAAATGGCCGAGCAGTCATCGGAGTCTGGACCACTGCCCAGTACAGGTGCTGAGCAGAACATCGAGGCCCCAGCATCCAACACTGATCATTCCAAAGGAGAACCCCAAGTTTGGAAGCTGCACACCAATGTCTTATCTACCGGCCAGTTGTTTGGGGCCATTCTTTCCCTCATCACACCTGAAGGGCAACGCATCCATTGTGCACTCCATTTTGGGTTTAACGCATCTAATAATGAAGCGGAGTATGAAGCATTAATCTTGGGACTCAGGTTAGCAAAATAAGTGAAGGCTGAAGTCTTGGATATATACATTGATTCACAACTTGTTGTCAATCAGATCCTCGGTGAGTACACTGCTTGGGGAGAAAAAATGATGGCATTTCTGGATAAGATCAAAGACCTACTCGCTCAGCTCAAGAAGTACACCATCCAACAAATACCAAGAGAGCAGAACGCCACAGCAGATGCACTAGCTAGACTGGTCAGCAATGTTGTGATGGACAAGGCCAAGGGCCAAATCGCCTCTCAACAGCAAAAAAGATGCCCAAGAGGGGAATATCACCGCCCTGCAGAAGATGGTTAACGCCATGAGGGCTGCAAGTGGACCCCCATGGAAAAGTACCACCTAGGTAGCCAGCTGGCATGCCACTTGTTCACCTGGCTGGTGAGCCACCTTCTCCACCAATAGGTGTGCCTCCCGACCTCATTGACATGGTGCAAGATCCACCAGCTAGTGTGCCACCTGTGCACCCAGCTGGAGCTGGAGCCCCACCTGTGGCACAGGATCGTGGCAAAGGGAAGGTTGATGAAAAGCCCTCTCAAAGAAAAGAGCTAGGCTTCCAAGCCCATTCAGGCACCGAGAAGAGCTAATGATAATCAGAGGCATGGTGCGTAAGGAAACTGCTAGGCCTTTAACATCCGTGGCCCAAGGCCTTTAGCCCAGGCACATTGTGACATAATGAGTTAGGCTTGGATGTGGTGTCCCACCAACACCTCGCCAGCCTTAGAGAAAACCTAGCCAAGGGGCCAACAAAAGTAATGTCTCTACCAACCGAGGATAATGAAATAATGTCTCAATTAGTAATGAATACGTTGACTCCGAGGGGGAGACCGAAGTGGGATACCCCAAGGACGATGATCGCCACCATGCACAACCTGACCTACGAGGTGACCTTAATGCTCACAGGAACAGAGTAAATCCCAAGGACAACCCAGGGAGACGAAAACAATCAGACCTCCAATATGAACTTAATGCTTGGGGGAGAGAACATTCGACACAGAGTTCCAATCAAGATCATGACCCTCTCTGTGCAGAGCTGGAAAGTTTGAAGAGGATAATGCTTAAGATGGCCTAGAGACAAGGCCATGACTCTGACACGAAAGATGAAGATGGGGAACCATGTGCTCCTCACATTATAGAAGCCTCGTTGCCTCGAGGCTTCAAAATTCTAGACATCACTTTGTACAATGGATGAAAAAATTCCACCGATCATCCTTCAAAATTCAACCGATTGATGTTGGTTCATAGCATCTCTGATGACGCCAAATGCAACGTCTTCTCGTTGACCTTTGGGACCAGCCGGTGAGTGGTTCAAGAAGCACTAACCAAGATCCATCCACTCATGACATCAACTCTTCACTTCCTTTCAAAGAAAATTCATAGCTACTCGGAAGGTGAACTTCGAGACCAATGCTTTGGCTAATATAAAGCAAGGATCATTTGAGACCCTTAAAACTTACATCAATTGATTTAACGATGGCCAACAATTGATGGCCTTGCAAGATGGCATTAGAGCAGGTTCTCCATTATGGGATGACCTCCAGCAAGGGGGATGCCATAGGCTCAACGACTTCATACCCCAGGCCCAAGAATATATTGACTAGGAGGATGCCCAGATTGGAGCGTTCGAAGGACAATCTCCTTCCTCGCTCCGCTGGTCATGAACATTGTGGCCCAGGGACCCCAATTCTTTCCATACACTCTGGCCCAAACGAGTGTTATGAGTGCTCCACAGTTTAATCTAGTTGCTCCACCAACTGGCTTCAGTGCAGTTCCTACCGCTAGCTTCAGTGCCACTTCGATCGGCTATGGAGCAGCTCCTAATGGATACATTGCTTTTCAGCATGCATTCAATGCTGGAACAGTAGCTCCAACCCAGTCAGCAGCACCCAGCGAGACCCCTAGTGGGAGAAAACAAGGGGGAAAGGGCAAGGGAAAGAATCCCAAGAGAACTGGAGCAGCCGCTGATGAGAAATATACTCCCTAATACTCTGAGTACACGGACTTGGTAGATACTCAAGAGAACATTTTCCCGGCCATGGAGTAGCAAATCCACTACTGGAATCCTCAACCCATCCAGAGGTATCGGGCAAAGAGATTCTTCTAAATTCTCCCGATTTCATAATGGCGTGGGGGCACCACACCAATGAGTGCAGGTAGCTTAAAGACGGGATCGAAAATCTCATTAAGCTGGGACATCTCCACCAGTAGGCCAGAGCCGAAGCACGCCCTGCTCAAGCTCCAACCGTTGTGATGCCTCATCCACAGGTGGCACCTCAGGCCCCAGGAAAAGTGCATGTGGTACCACCACAACAGATAGCCCTTGGACCTCCCCAGATGAACGAGAGAGTAGGCACTATCTTCGGAGGACCTCACCTAAGGGACACATCGTGGGGCTTGTAGAATCGCTATGCGAGAGCCCTATATCACGACAATGAAGTGCTAGCGCTATCCCAGCCACTACCACAAATGCCTCAAATGATAGATCAAGTCATCACCTTCTCCAAGGATGATGCTCGGAGAGTGCATCTTTCCCCACCATGATCCTTTGGTATTCGAGAGCCAAATTTTCAACAAAATGGTGGCTCAGATCCTGGTGGACAACCGGAGTTCATTGAACATCCTATTCAAGTCAGCCTTCGAGAAGATTGCACTGACTACTAGTGACATGTCCCCGTGCACCTCAACTCTTTACAGGTTCTCGGGGGAAGGCCTCATTCCAATGGGATAGATAAAGCTGCCAGTGACACTTGGAGAAGAGCCTCATCAGGCCCTCAAGTACTGCACGTTTGTGGTTGTAGACTGCTCATCTGCATACAACGCCATCCTAGGGCGTCTGATCCTAGTGTATTTTGGAGCTATCACCTCTATACGCAACTTGTGCATGAAATTTACCACTGAGGTAGGACTAGGAACTATCCATGGAGACTAGAAAAAGGCTCGTCGGTGCTATAATATGTCACTTAGGCATCCAAATATGGTTGTTGAGGTGGTAGTCTCTAAGCAACCTCCCCCAGAGGAGATGGAGGTCCAGTCTATTCAAGAAAGGGAATCCAACAAATTGGACCCCAAGGTTGGATAATAAAGGGATATTGAGTCCATGGAAGAAGATGAGGAGGTCATCCTTGACGCCTCCAATCCTAAGAGAAAAACTAAGGTTGGGAAGAATCTCAAGGCAAAGGTTTGAGAAGCTCTAGTGAGTTTTCTTAAGGAAAACTAGGACGAATTTTCCTTGTCCCACTCTTACATGACGGGCATTGATAGGAACATCATATGCCATGCCTTGAATATCAACCCAAATGTTGCGTTGGTGCAATAGAATTGGAGGACAATTGACTCGACCCAAGCGAAGGCCTTGAAGGCAGAAGTCGACAAGCTTCTCGCGAATGGCTTCATTCTAGACACTTAGTACCCAAAGTGGTTGTTGAACCCAGTCTTGGTGCCTAAGCCAAACGGCACCTGGATGATGTTTAAAGACTTCTCCGACCTTAACAAGGCCTGCCCAAATGATTGCTTTACTTTGCCGAAGATTAATCAGATGGTCGATGCTACATCTGGTTATGATCTCTTGTCCTTCGTGGATGCATTCTCTGGATATAATCAAATCTCCATTCATGTCGCAGATCAGGAACACACCAGCTTCCGAACAGAATAAGACGTCTACTACTACAAGGTGATGCCTTTCGATCTCAAGAATTCCAGTGCCACATATCAAAGATTAGTAAACCGGATGTTCAAAAACCAGCTTGGTCAGAACATGGAGGTTTATGTAAACGACATGCTGATAAAATCAAGAACAGCCTCTGACCATGTAAAAGATTTGGCGGAAGCATTTTTAGTCCTCTAGAGGTTCGAGGTGAAGTTAAATCCCCATAAATGCACTTTTCGAATGGCCTTTGGGAAGTTATTAGGGTTCAGTGTCAACGCTCAAGGGATAGAGGCTAATCCCAAGAAGATAAGGGCCTTGATAAAGATGCCAATACCAAGGAAGCACAACGATGTGCAGAGCCTAACTAGTCGGATAGTAGTTCTAAGTCGCTTTGTCTCGAAGGCAACTGACAAGTGCATTCCTTTCTTCAACACCATCTGAGGAGGTCAGAGATTTGAATGAACAGAGGAGTTCAAACATGCATTTTAGCAGATGAAGGCCCACATGGCAAACCCTCCAATTTTTTCGAAGCCTGTTGATGGAGAACCTCTCCTCCTCTACATGGCTATCTCCGAGAACCCCATAAGTGCTGCCTTGGTCCACGAGGAAGGCCATGTTCAATATCACATTTACTACATGAGCAAACGAATCCTCGGAGCAGAGTCTAGATATTCACTAATAGCAAAGCTGGCATTTTGCCTAATGATAGCTCCTTAGAAGCTACGCCCTTACTTCCAGGTGCATCCATTAAGGGTCCTCACCAACCAGCCCTTAAGGCAAGTCCTCCAGAATTTGGAGTCCTTCAGGAGACTCCTCCAGTGGGTGGTCGAACTAAGTCAATTCGACATTACTTAACTCTCGAGGACTGTCATAAAAGGACAAGCAGTAGCAGATTTTATTGCTGAGTGCACAAGAACACATGAGCAACTCGGGGAGGCCTAGGTGGTCTGGGCCACGTGGAATTTGTTTGTATATGGATCTTCCAATAAAAATGGAGTCGGGGCATGCCTTCTCTTGGTATCCCTTGAGGGACATAGGCTTCACAGTGCTTTGAGATTTTGGTGTGACGACTCAAACAACGAAGCTAGGTACAAAGCACTCATTGCTTCACTCTGAGTATCCCTAGAACTCAAAGTTGAAGGCCTTGAAATTTTCAGCGATTATCAACTCGTAGTGAACCAGGTCCTTGGAGAATATCAGGCTCGGGGGAAAAAGATGGCTGCTTATTTGTCCAAGACCTAGGAAATGTTGCACAACTTCAAAAAGTTCACCATTTGACAAATGCAAAGGGAAAAAAATTCCAATGTTGATGCCCTAGCTAAGCTTGCTACCACTAAGGATGCCGAGTTGATCAATGTGATCTCGATAGACTACTTGGCCCCTACGAGTAGCTCAGCTCCCGAGGAGATTTAAGTGGTCCAACCCCATGACAGTTGGATAGAACTAATAGTGAAGTATCTTGTCTCCAAAGAGTTACCGGAGGATAAGAAAGCAGCTTGGAAGCTCCTTTACCAAGCGCCTTGGCACGTAATCATGGACAATAAGTTGTACAAGCGAGGATATTCCTTACCACTACTCCGATGCGTGTCCAAGTAGGAAGCCAACCTCATCCTCCAAAAAGTGCACGAGGCCTTCTGTGGGGACCACGCTAGGGGGAGAGCCTCGCCAAGAAAATTCTGAGACAAGGTTACTTCTAGCCTATAATTAATGGTGATGCAATGGACTATGTCAAGAACTGCGACAAGTACCAATGCTACGCCAACATCCCACGAGCTCCTCCAAATGAGCTCACAAAGATGACAAGTCCTTGGCCCTTTGCATTCTGGGGCATTGACTTAATTGGATCCTTGCCCATAGGAAATGGAGGATTGAAGTATGCTATTGTGGCTGTCGAATACTTCACGAAGTGGGTCGAGGCCAAACCTCTCACTACAATCCCCTCTAAGAAGGCGCTAGACTTTGTCATCAAGAACATCATTTGCCGTTACAGGCTCCCAAGGATGATAGTCCCTGACAACGGCCTGCAGAAAAGGCTAGAGCAGGCGAAAAGGTGCACCACTTAAGGCCACTTTGAAGAAAAGGCTAGAATAGGCAAAAGGCGCTTGGTCCGAGGGGCTTCCCAAAGAATTATGGAGCTACTACACCACTTCTAGGACCTCTAATGGCCATTTTCCATTCTCAATGGCCTACGGTTATGAATTCATACTCCCAATTGAGGCAGCAATCTTCTCGCACCGAAGAAACACTTATGATCCGACCACAAATCATGCTTTACTCCGAGAATATCTAGACCTTATGGAGGAGCTTTGAGAAACTTCATAGCTACGTATAGCTTCCTACCAGCAGAAGGTGACTAGATATTTCAACTCCAAAGTTAAGGATAGGAAGTCTTGATTAGTGTGCCTGGAGGGCCTAATTGAATATGTGTGTGTAATTAAGTGATTAAATGTGTGACTATGTGGCATACATGGTTTATATGATAATATGAGTATATATGCATGTTTATGTGTATTAAATATGCATGTGGGCCTGTTCTTGTTTATAAGAGCATGTTTGTGATTCTGGCCCACTGAGGGCATAAATGTGATTATATGTGTTAAATGATTGAGACCACATTATTATGTGGATATATTTTTGTATGCTGCTCGAGGCATTCCTGGTGAGTGGATTAGCAGAGTTGTCACAACAGGGTTTATTACCCAGCTCGGGGTGAGCCTAGGGGCATTTTGGGGACTTGGTGCGTAATTGGGAATAATTGGTGAACGGATAATTAATTGGTGATTAGTTGGGTATGCTAGGACTAATTAGGAATTTATAGGACTACCCGAGAAGTTAGCGGGAAACTGGGCAAATGATTGTTTTGCCCTTATGTGCAATAAAGAGTTGAGTTATCATCAGGGGTATTTTGGTATTTATGTTAAAGATTATAGTTAGAATAAGCTTCAGGAATAAGCCAGAACATATCAGAAATCTCAACACTCTCTCTCACTCTCACGTTCTCTCTCCCCCTCTCTTGTGCTTGGAGGCTTAGAGAAATAGTTGAAGAAAAGGCTTAGGAATTGAAGATGGGATTGGGGAATCAAGCTAGGAGCAGGCAAGGGAACATTTGAGGATCAAAGCTATTACTGAGGTAAGGTTATAGGCCCTAATTTGTTGAATTCTGGTTGGGTTTTGGACATGCTTAAGGGTGCTTAGGATAGTTTCTAATTTTGGGATTTAAGGAAGGTTGAGCTAGTGTTATAGGTCATATGTGTTATTTGTAATGTGTTATTGAGAGTTCTAGAGTTAATTTTGGCTTTAGTGTATGTTTAAGTTGAATTATGTGGCTTTGATTTAGGGGGAAAATGTAGGAGGAAGCTGAGATTTCTGGGTTCGCGGGGGCGCACGGCGACCCTGTTCTTGGGCGCCGCAGCCCGCGTGACCCCAAAAGCCTTGAGGGGCTTTCTATTTCATAGGCGCATCGCGGCCCTAAGGGGCAAGTCGCGGCCCGCCTACCCCTAGGAGTTAGGGGCTGGCGCCTCTGACTTGGAGGTGGGCCGCAACCCTTAGGGCCAGGTCGCTGCTCGCCTAGGCAGCCTTAGCCAAATTGGGTTTTTGGGCTCGGGAACTTTAACTTAAGTGTTTGGGAAGGGTTCTACTACCCAATTTAGTAGAATTCGAGGTCCTGAAGGCTGGTACATTATTCGTAAAGAATTTATTTAATAGTTATTCTACTGGCGCTTGTCACTAGGGTTTCCGTTAAGGCTCGAGAGTGAGGATCGTGCTCGGGACCGCTACACTTCCTCAGCACGGGATCCGAGGTAAGAAAACTTCACCCGAGCTGAGATCCCCTGTAAATGAATATATGTGAGATCATAAATGTATCTGTGATTGGAGATATCTGGATAGGCATGTTTTTTCATGCTGCTTATTGCTTATATTTTGTTGTTGATTGAACTAGTTGATCTAAGTTTACTATGCATACACCGTTGTTATCTATGCTTATTGAATTTATTTTTCTTGTTGAGCCTTGGCTCATGAGTACTATATTGTGAAAGTAAGGGAAAGGGAAAGCTGGACCACCTTTGAGTTGGAGAGCTTTCGGGGAAGTGTATACATCGGCAGCTTCTCGACCGCCACAGCTTAGGGATTGACAAGGACTAGAGCCAAAATTGTATTTTTCCATTTAGGCTACCTTCAGTTGTAATTTACTTTTGAGGGTTGTAATCGCCTTGTAAACATTACTTTTGGGATCCCGTGTACCAAACCTTTATTTTAATGAAAGTCAACTATTTTATGGTCAAAAATTTTTAACCCTAACCCATCAGTTGACTTTAGAAACATGTTTATGTACAAATTACTTGATTAGCAAGTCTTGCATTATTTAAAATACACAATGAAATGGTCTTGGTTACCCAGGGCGTTACAGAGTCTTTCTAGCAACCCGAGACCCGGGTGTTGGAGTATTGGGCCCTAACTGGGAAGGCGCATGCCAAGTCGATAGCATCGTGTGTCCTGGGACATACAAATTGGCCCAACTTAATGGGGAGCTAGTGCCCCACGCCTAGAATGTCGAGCATCTTCGTCGGCATCACCAGTAATATGAGCAATGTATTTTCTAAATTGTGTAATCATTTTGTAGCCTCCCAGCACAATTAGTGGAAATCGTGTGTACAAAACACGATAGATGATATTCAGAGAATTTTCTTGTACTTTTCATTTTAAATTTAATTATTTGTTCATTTAAGTTTACTACCCGAAGAGTACAACTGAACGCAAACTAGTCTTCGATTACTTGGGGGGCATAGCTGGGTCACGTTGTAGGATAATAGCTCACAGAGCACGACCTAGGAAACTAAGCTTATCATGAGCAGAGTAAGTCTGGTGCAAACCTTGCGAGAATGGGCTAAAAAATCTAAATAGCCTATGGGCAGAGAACTTGGGTTATCTCCCGAGGACTATGCGCCCGAGGAGCAATAACAAGTTCCCAACTTCCAATAGGCGAATAAAATCCTGAGTCATCCATACTCCGGTGCAAGCCTTAAGTCGCCAAAATGTTGAGCGCCATAAAACCCAATAGCTTTAAAAGGAAAACTTAACCCAATTCTCGAGGACTTAGAGCCTGGAGACTGGTAACGAGTTCCCGATTTCCAAAAAGGGTAAGAACCCCGAGTAACATGTACTCGAGGGGCAAAATTATAATAGAAAAGGCCTATTGTAACCTCCCGAGGACTATGTCCCCATGGAGTAATACTAAGTTCTCAAACCATAAGTTAATTTAGCCTCCTAAGCCTCGAGTTATTTAGAACTTGGGAACCTAAGGACACGTCAAGTGCTCACACTTGACAACGTACTAAAGTTACTTCTGAGGACTACAAGCCCATGAAGCAACACTAAGTGCTTAAAAGCGTCAAAAAACTAGGTGGATCAACACGACTTGAGTCACTAGGACTCGAGCACAAATCCCTAGTTGCACTAACTAGGGCAGCTAAGACCTGAGTCTCACGACTGAAGCCCACATATGGTGGAAAAATTAAGGTTTAAATAAAACATTCTCGTGACGAAAAGTTATGTTGAAAGTTGAAAGTAAAACCTTATGCATTTTAAGACCAATTTGCAAAATACTAAATGCCAACTAATGTGTTTAAGTGATAAGGCAAGAAGGTAAGTAAATATTGCAAGCAAAGCCATTGTTGAAAGCTAAAATTAAATACGATTGTGCTCGGGGGATCGAGCCTTAGATTGTTTATACCCTAGTAAAAGAAATGGCACACATGCCTATTTACATAAAAAAAAATAAAGAAGAAAAATTGCAAGGGCCTAGATCTCACTTGGAGGGAACTCCTCGATGAGGTTGATCACAGGATCAACCTCAGGAGTCCGACCTGCTTCCGCTGTTTCACGAGCATGCACAGTCGCAGCATCATCCGCTTGAAGACGTTCTTCGAAGAGCATCCTCATGTTGGGGTCATTAGTGAAGGCCAAGTCCATATCTTTGTTGCTTTTCCATGCAACACAGAAGGTGTCCTCTGCTAGTTGATTGACCTCCTTGTCGAGGGCAGAGACCTGGTCATTCAACTTTTGGACTTGACGCTTCAATTCCTCCACTTCAACAGCAGCTACTTGCACCCATGAAGATGCATGCATGGCTTCTCCTCGAGCTTTAGCAGCGTCCTCAGCATGAGGGGAGGCCTCCACCGCGGCCTTGGCAGCCTCCTCGCGGGCAACCCGAGTCTCTTCTCGTGTTGCCCGGATGTTCTCCATGGCCTTGTGCACAGCCTCCTCCATGGCCTTGGAATAGCTCGTGGCTTCCTCCACCAGTTTCGAGGAAATACCCTTGAGAGATTGAAGCCTAGACTCCAAGACCTATCCTCGCGAAGCTATTCTGCTAAAGCCTTGAGTTCTTCATTGCATTCTTCCACATTTAAATACTCCACAACCCGCATGTGCCTATCAAGTTCTTCCCCTTCATAATGTTCGGGGAAGATTACTAGTCGAGGTGTCCTAGCTGGAGAACTGCCAGACGCCTCAAAGGACGAGAGGTCTTTTCCCGTCCCTAAAGTACCCTCCTCGAGGGTTAGAGAACCCCAATAGAGGTTGATGAATGGTGGGTCCACCCGCATCGAGACTTCCTCTGTTACCACAAGCCTCAGGGAAGTGGTCGGGGTAGCAGCTTCCGGAGCTACAGGGACCACCAAGGCTAGGGGAGTGGTCTCCAGGGGCTCGGGCACCAAGGGCAGTGCAACAGGAGTTTGTATTTGAGAGGGCCCCTCAACCCTCTGGTGTTTGGCTCGAATGGCGTCAGCCAAAACCATGTAACCTGCAAAAGATAACAAGGGTGTTAGTCTTCATCAAAAGATAAGAACAAAGGCAAGTAAAATGCATGCAAGAAGCTCTATTCTGGAGCATGTGAGCTACTCAAGAGGCCCACCACTAGATGGCTCCTCCGGATGAAGAATAGAGTGGGAAAATTCCCTCACAAGTCGGCCCATCTCTTGAGTGGTGTTCATCTCATACTGACAAAATCACCTCGAATGCATGGACGTCACCTCGCCCAATGGCACAAAACCCTGGGGGTGTATCCTTCTCTTCAAGTGGTGGAGGAATGCATCGATTAAATCTTGGTAGTCTTGGAAGTCCTCCGCAGTCCAGTGACGACCCGAGATCTGTCTGCTCCAGAGGTAATCTAGTTCATGAATTTAGGTGGAATCTTTGGATTAAATATTGTAAGTACGGTTGACTAGTATTATGAATACATGTAATCTAGATTCAGATTACTAATGTAGTAGGACATCTTAGTGGAGGTACTTTGTGTGGTTATACATGAACGAGACCTGATATGTTATTAATACTTATTAATACAATTTTCTTTAGAAGTATTAATTAAACATATCAATAAGATGGTCATATACAAATTGATATTAATCCTGAAGCTATTCTGAACTACTGTTTATGTCATATGAGTTCTTTGATTCACTCATTATGGTTTGTCAGAATGATCAGGCTGAAAACTTTTCTTTTGGGAACTCATTGATGTAAATGGATGTGGACATAATATACAGATATGGAATCTATAAATTTCCAAGAGGAATTGAATAATGGTACTCTTAAGGGTTGGCTTTTGGAACTGGAAGGTTATTGAGCTCAAATTCATAAATCAGTTTATTAATTAACATTCACTAGTAAAGTTAATGGTACTTAAGGATACAAGATATAATTAAATAGGTTAAATGGTGATTAATTTCTATTTTAATTATGAACCCTTAATAGAAGATTGAATTGTATGTAATGATTAAATCGATGGACAATTTTTATATATTTAAAAGTACTCAATAAATAAATGTCTACAATTACAAGAGTCCAATCTAATATTTTTAGTGGAATAATTTTGAGATTAATAAATTAAGGTTATTATATTAAGGAGTTTTAATTAATAATCTAAATTTATTGGAGCTTGAAATTATAGGTTCATAGGTCCCCAAGATAGCTCTATCAACATTATTCAAGATAAGAGTTGAAATTGGAAAAAATCAGGAAAATGACATATTTAGAACAAATTGGTTCTTCATGGTCAAATATGTAATTGAGACTGTACGCCCTGGTTTTCCCACGGGCTGATTAAAAGGTCGTGCCTCGGATTAATCAAGTTTAGTCTGAGGCGCCCACAGGCCGAGGATATTAGCTCGCCCAAATTGCCCTGAATCAGAAGGCCGAAGGTCAGATCAGGGGAGAAGCTCGTATTACAAGCTTCTCGTGGCACGAGCTGCCCATGAAGCTCTGACCCTCTACGAAGTCAACACACGCAAGATAAACGTGCATATATCTGACATCATGTGTCCGATATCCCCCTGACTTCTCGGACACGCAGCAAGAACGTGCGTATCAGACACCCACAGCTGGATTGGGCCGTGCGGCCCATTATCTCCTTCCATGCTGATTAGACCACACTTATGTGTCAGGTTTAGGAATTAATCATGAATGTCACAGAGTTGATATGACAAATGGTAAGGTCACGGGATGACCTCCTTACCAACTTCCAGGTGCCTTCTCCTATAAATATGGAGACCCTGGGAGTTGATAGGGGTTGGGAAAAATAGTCTTTGAAGAACTATATACTTTGTAAACCAAATACCCAGGAGATATCAATAATATTGACTAGTGGAATAGAAGGATTTTAACCTTCGAACCACTTAAAAAAGGTGTCTCGAGTCACCTAGTTCATCCTATAAGATTTCATATCTGTGACGGTTCTACTTTCAGTACTAATTCCTTTCTCTTCTTCTCTTAATTATCTGTTGGCGAAGAACCACGTCAACAGTTTGGTGCTTTCATTGAGAGCAAGTTCGATTAGTACTACCACCAACATCCAACTATGGTGACTACCCGATCCAGACATGGCAACGAAACAGAACAGCATGATGGGCAGGAGGCCCGCCATGTTGCCATCCCTGATGAGAAAATTCCTGAAGTCCAGCAGAGACCAGGAAAGCAGCCGGCAGGCCAAGACGACACTGGTAGTTCAGCGCCCCGACCGCCTAATCCGAACCCATGTTATTATACTGCGGTGGAGATGGAGAATGCTCAGCTGAGGAGCCAGTTAGCAGCCGCTGGTCAGCAAATCCAGGATATTCTGGACCGACTACCCCCTCTCGCAACCAACGTTAACGTTGGAGAGAGGCAAGGTGAGGCTCCTAAGTCTCGCCGAGGTAATCGATCCAGGCGTAGCCGTTCGGATAGGCTCCCTGCAGCCAACTCCACCCCTTCATCACACCATCAGGAGGCAAACTTCAGGGAAGTGCCTAGAACCGGACAGCAGCAATACAGCCGTTCGGTTAGGAGGTCAACTCCTAGCTCTCAGCCTTCCTCGAGGACGCCCAGGAGAGATCGAGGAAATTCCCGAAGAAGAGCCGGGGAGGGCCAGCGACGACAGCCCGTCCCCAAAGACCATCATGCGCCTCATCCAGCTCGCCCAGCATGAGATCAGCAAGCTGGCAGGGCCGAGAGGCCCCCACCAAATTTGATTCATCCAGATGGAACTAGGATCGCCTCCCCAATCAGGCATCCTCCTTCTCCAATCAGACATCCGTCTCCTCAGCCCGTCCGGGACATCCCGGCCTACGGGGGTAGTAGGGGAGACCCGCCGTCAGCTGGGCCTTCCTGGCGCAGCAGGGTGCCAGGGGAAGGATCAGGTCGTAGCCGCCAAAGACACACCCCGAGCCTGTCCAGCAGGAGTCACTGGACCGGTAGTCGACGGAGTGATCTCTCGGGAGGAGACCTGCGTCAGCGACTAAGTTCGGCACAGAGTCACCAGACTACCCAGGGAGGCGACCTTCGAGACCGCCTCAATTCTCACAGAGAGGATCGAGTTAGGGATGGTAGCCAGGCCCGCTCAGTGGGAGCCCGATCCGAAGTACGTAACGGAGGGAATGTTCCAAATAACCTGTCTCAAGATAGGAGGGACAACAACCCACCTAATATGTACAACGGGTCTGGAGCTGTTGAACAGAACCGGAATAACCCAGGATCTCAGGATAAAACCCGAGAGCGCCTAACTCAAATGGAGGAACTGATGAAGAAGCTCCTATCGGAAAAAGAAAAAGACGAATATGATTCAGGGGATGAGATGGAACTCTTCGCCCCCAATATAGCGGCAACGGCATACCCTTCTGGCTTTCGTATGCCCCACTTGTCAAAGTTCAACGGGGACGGAGACCCGTCTGACCATTTAGGGATGTTCAACACCCTAATGATGGCCCATAACATCGGCCCGGAGCTACGTTGCTTGATCTTTCCTTCCACACTGACTGGGTCTGCCAGGCAATGGTTCAAGCAAAGTATAAGGCAATCAATCAGCTCCTGGAAGACCTTTTCGGCTGACTTCAGGAGGGCATTCCGTGCCTCTCAGGCCGCCCGAGTCTAGGCCGATTCCCTAGCTAACGTGAGGCAGCAGCCCGGTGAGACGCTGAAAGCCTACTTGAGCAGATTTGCAAATGTCGCTGCTCGAGCAAGGGACGCTGACGATAGCTCCAAGCTCATGGCCACGAGGACCGGAATCCTGGTCGGCGGAGACCTGTGGAAAGATATTCAAAGAAGGGGAGTCAGCTCGGTTAGCGAATTCCTTAACAGAGCCCAAGAGTGGATAAACTTAGAAGAAGCTGAAGCTTCAGCCGCAGGGACCAGCCAGGTCCCCGAGAAGCCCGCTGGGATGGGGACGGAGATCATAGTGGCGACTCCCGACGTCGCGCAGAATAACCAGCCCGGTGGTGGCAAAAGAAAAGGGCATGGTGAAAATAGCCAACACGGCCAGAAGAAGAATAAGTCTGTGGATAAATTCAAGCCCGTGTTCACAACTTATACCGAGCTCACCTAGTCCAGGGAAAATATTTTCCTGGCCAACGCTACTCGGGTCCCCTGGAAGAGGCCGGAGCCATTGAAACACCACAAGGGAAAGAGAGACGCTTCCAAATTCTACCGTTTTCATAACGACGTCGGGCACAACACCGACGACTGCAGGCATCTCAAAGATGAAATCGAGACTCTCATCCGAGCAGGCCCATTGGCGCAGTACTCGCGGAACAGGGTCCCGGCAAGTCGACCCGTTCCGGAGGTCCCAGCCATTCAGCCTGGGCCTCGGGTAGATCAGGACGTCCTTCCCCCCGTGGTCGAGGGAGAGATATCCACCATCTCTGGAGGGCCACACATGGCTGGCACGAGTAGAGGCGCCCAGAAGAGGTATGTGAATGAATTAAAAGCTCACAACGGAGCGGAGTTCGCCCCGGAGCAGCGTCAGTCGAAACATCAATGATTAGAGAAACAACCGACAACTTTCACGGAAGAAGATGCAGGCCATGTCCAATTCCCTCATAACGATCCTTTGGTTGTAGCAGTCCAGCTCGCTAACCGGAAAGTAAGGAGAGTGTTGGTGGACAATGGGAGCTCGGTGAACCTCCTATTCCGATCCACCTTAGAAAAGATGGGCCTGACCGTCGCCGAGCTAAAGGCGACCTCGGTGATGCTGTATGGCTTTTCGGGAGAGGGATCAGCAGCGATAGGGACGATCGAGCTAGTGATCACCCTAGGAGAAGAGTCTCGAACAGTGTCCAGACTACTCGAGTTCGTGGTCATTGACTGCTCCGCTGCCTACAATGCCATCTTGGGCCGACCTACGCTCATAGCTTTCGAGGCTATCACTTCCGTCCGGCACCTCGCCATGAAGTTCCCTACTTCAACAGGGGTCTGTACTATCAAGGGCGATCAGCTCGCTGCCAGGGAATGCTACAGCATTTCCATGAAGGGAAAATCTAAACCCGTGCAGCTGACAATGGCCATTCAGGGCCAAGAGGAATCCCAGGGACCCAAGGCGGCCCCTGAGATTGAAAAACCTCAGGTTCCCGGAGAAGAAAAGCTCGCCATAAGTGAGGACATTGACCCCCGTATAGGCGAGGACGGGTCCGAGCTCCGGGCTATTGAGGAGCTCGAGGAGGTGAATATTGATAAACAAAACCCATCACGAACGGTTAAGCTCGGAAAGAACCTCTGTGACAAAAGAAAGGAGGAGCTGACTACGTTTCTGCAGAGAAACCTAGACGTATTCGCATGGTCGCACGAAGACATGATAGGGATCAGTCCGAGCGTCATCATGCACATGCTCCACCTAGATAAAAGCGTCCCTGCCAAGTCTCAAAAGCAGAGGCGTTTAGGGACGACCCGAGCCGAAGCCCTTGAAGAAGAAGTAGCCCGGCTCAAAAAGTGTGGCTTTATCCGCGAAGCCAAATTTCCCATTTGGGTTGCCAATCCCGTGTTAGTTCCGAAGCCAAACGGGAAGTGGCGGACCTGTATCGACTTCTCCGACCTGAATAAAGCCTGCCCCAAGGATTGCTTTCCATTGCCGAGGATCGATCAGCTGGTAGATGCCATGGCGGGGCACGAGCTCATGTCCTTCATGGACGCGTACTCAGGCTACAATCAGATCGCGATGAATCCGGCAGACCAGGAGCATACCAGCTTCATGACCCCGACTAACGTCTATTGCTATAAGGTCATGTCGTTTGGCCTGAAGAATGCCGGAGCGACCTACCAAAGGCTAGTAAACAGAATGTTCGCGGACCAAATCGGAAAAAACATGGAAGTGTACGTCGATGACATGCTTGTCAAGTCAAAGACTGCCGACAACCACGTTGCCGACCTGGAAGAATGTTTTAACATACTACGAGAATATGGCATGAGGCTCAATCCTCAGAAATGCACTTTCGGCGTCGCATCGGGGAAATTCCTGGGTTTCATAGTAAATACCCGAGGAATCGAGGCAAACCCCGACAAGATCAGGTCACTGCTCGAGCTTCCTTCTCCCAGGTCACGAAAAGATGTCCAAGGCCTCACAGGAAGGATGGCAGCGCTCAACCGGTTCATTTCCAAGTCAACCGACAAGTGTCTGCCCTTCTATAACCTGCTCTGGGGAAACAAGAAATTTGAGTGGACAGTAGAATGCGAAAGCGCATTCCTCGACCTGAAAGCGCATTTGGCTGAACCACCTGTGCTATCCAAACCCAAGGCAGGAGAACCTCTTTTCCTCTACATGGCCGTCACTGAGGACGCAGCTAGTGCCGTGCGGGTAGGAGAAGAGGACCAGGGTCAGAAACCAGTCTACTACATCAGCAAGAGACTCCTCGGAGCTGAATCAAGATACCCAGTGATGGAAAAACTGGCGTTCTGCCTAATCACGGCCTCACGAAAGCTCAGGCCGTACTTCTAGTCTCACTCTGTACACGTCATGACCGATCAGCCTTTAAGGCAGGTTTTGCAAAAGCCTGAAGCATCGGGACGTTTGCTAAAGTGGGCGGTCGAACTCAGTCAGTTCGAGATTTTCTATACTCCCCGAACTACCATAAAAAGTCAGGCCTTGGCCGACGTCGTGGCGGAATGCACGGGATTCCAGGAGAATCCATCGGAAGACTTACCTCAGGTCGCCTCCCCGCATTCGTCGTGGAAGATCTTCGTTGATGGTTCATCTAACGAGAGCGGCTCCGGGGCTGGAATCATTCTGATATCCCCCGAGGGACATAGATTCCACTCGGCGCTAAGGTTCGGGTTCAAGGCGTCTAACAACGAGGCAGAGTACGAGGCTTTGTTGGCTGGACTTAGGATAGCTAATGAGCTAAAGGCGAGCTCTGTCCAGTGCTTCAGCGATTCCCAGCTTGTGGTGAATCAGGTTCTGGGCGAATACCAGGCGCGGGGAACCAAGATGGCCGCCTATTTGGCAAAGGTAAAGTCCGAGCTGTCTGCGTTCGGGCGAGGGTCGATCGAACAGATACCTTGGGAGCAGAACGCCAACGCAGATGCTCTTGCCAAACTTACCACCTCGAGGGAGACGGAAACCCTGGGGTTGGTGCCTATAGAATTCTTGGAGAGACCAAGTATAGAAGGAGATCGGGCAGAGATTGAAATGATTGACATTAGGCCGACCTGGATGACTCCCATTCTTGAGTATCTCGTCGAGGGCAAGTTACCCGAAGGGCGTAACGACGCACGGCGAGTCCTTTATCAAGCTCCTAGATATACGATAGTCGAGGGAGTGTTATACCGACGTGGGCATTCCCTACCTCTCCTCTGGTGCGTTCTTCCAAGTGAAGCGAAGGCTATCCTGCAGGAAGTTCATGAAGGATTCTGCGGAGACCACACTGGGGGGCAAAGCCTGGCCGTAAAGGTTCTCAGGCAAGGTTATTATTGGCCGACTCTGTCCAAAGACTCGATCTCATATGTGAAAAGGTGTGACAAATGTTAGCGATTCGCTGTGGTTGCCCGAGCTCCTCCAATCGAGCTAAAAATGATTTTGTCTCCTTGGCCATTTGCCATCTGGGGAATAGATTTAGTAGGCGCCCTGCCCATCGGAAAGGGCGGGGTCCGTTAGGCCGTGGTATCCATTGACTACTTCACCAAGTGGGCCGAAGCAGAGCCGTTGGCGACAATAACATCGAAAAAAGTGCTAGACTTCATGGTTAAAAGCATCATCTGTCGATTTGGCCTACCTAAGAAGATTGTCTCCGATAACGGCACTCAATTTGACAGCGACCTATTCACCGAATTTTGTGAAAGGCACGGAATCGTGAAAAGCTTCTCGTCCGTGGCCTATCCTCAGGCGAACGGCCAGGTCGAGGCTGTCAACAAAACTCTAAAGGCAAGCCTCAAGAAAAGGCTGGATGAGGCAAAGGGGGTCTGGCCAGAACAGCTCCCCCAAGTCCTGTGGGCATACCAGACCTCGCATCGGACTTCTACGGGTCACACTCCTTTCTCCCTAACCTTTGGGAGTGAAGCAGTCCTCCCCGTGGAAGTTAAAGTCCTGTCGCATAGAGCCCAGTCTTACGACCAAGATAGGAACCATGAGCTCCTATGTCATTCGCTAGGCCTTATCGATGAAAGGCGAGAAGATTCACAACTCCAACTCGCCCATTACCAACAAAAGATCACTCGCTACTTCAACACTAAAGTCAAAAAACGTGCCTTTAGCGTCGGCGATCTGGTCTTAAGAAGAGTTTTCCTGGCTGGGAAAGATCCCAGAGAGGGGGTTTTAGGACCGAGCTGGGAAGGACCATACCAGGTCATCGAAGTCATCAAGGAGGGAACTTATAAGTTAGCTCGACTTGATGGAGGGGCGATCCCGCGAACTTGGAATGCCATCCACCTAAAGAAATACTATCAATGATCCACTTGTAAGGCCTGGAAGGCCACTTTCTATGTATAAATAAAAATCAAATGTTTCTCTTTATTTGCAAGTGTGATTTTAAAGTAACCACGAAAGACCCTTTCCCAGTTACTTGGGGGGCATATGGTACCTGGATATAACCAGGTCTCCTTAACAACTTAGATGTTGATTCTTATCTATGGATAAGGGTTAACACGAACTAAGTCCTATCCTGGTTTTAACCAGGTCATAAAACTTAGAAGTTAACTAAAATTTATTGACCGTGGTTCTTCTTTAAAGAGCTCGGGATATGGATCAAAGTTGACGCGAACTAAGTTTTCAAAATAAGTTCCTGGTTTTAACCAGGTCATAAAACTTAGAAGTTAACTAAAATTTATTGACCGTGGTTCTTCTTTAAAGAGCTCGGGACATGGATCAAAGTTGACGCGAACTAAGTTTTCAAAATAAGTTCCTGGTTTTAACCAGGTCATAAAACTTTGAAGTTAACTAAAATTTATTGACCGTGGTTCTTCTTTAAAGAGCTCGGGATATGGATCAAAGTTGACGCGAACTAAGTTTTCAAAATAAGTTCCTGGTTTTAACCAGGTCATAAAACTTAGAAGTTAACTAAAATTTATTGACTGTGGTTCTTCTTTAAAGAGCTCGGGATATGGATCAAAGTTGACGCGAACTAAGTTTTCAAAATAAGTTCCTGGTTTTAACCAGGTCATAAAACTTAGAGGTTAACTAAAATTTATTGATCGTGGTTCTTCTTTAAAGAGCTCGGGATATAAATAACGGTTAACCCGAACTAATTTTATAAAAATAAAGAGATGAAGCGTAGCCAAAGGCATGAAAAAATATATAAGTCGAAATTGCAAGGCAAATCGTCTCGAGGTGGAAACACCTCATGAAAAAATTACAAAGACAAAATAAAATAGTTCAAAATGCTCAAAGAAAAGTGTCCTAAGCCCCATCAGTTGGCCCTTTGGAGGTCGCGGTCTCCTCCTGCTCCGCCACGACGGAGGCCTCTCCAGTCTCCGAGGGAGGTACCTCTTTGTTTAGCCGGGCTTGGAGCTTCGGCAGCAAAAAAGCCCAAAGGTCCGGCGGCATGAAAGAAAAGTCCGCATCCGGGTTGTGGGCCCAGCAATGGTAGAACAGGTCTTGCATGGACTGCTCCGAGACGGCCCGCTCGGCTTCCAAAGCAGCTTCCATGGCGGCCTGGGCCTCGGTCTTCGCTGTCTCGAGATCTGTTCGCGATGCGGCCAGGGAGGTTTCAAGCTCTTGGTTCTTGAAGCGGATCCTCTCTAGCTCGGCCTTCGAGGCCGCCAGCGCATCTTTCGCCTCCTGGGCCTCCTGAAGGGCGGCCTGGCGCTCAGCCTCCATCTCCTCGAGCTGGGCTTTGGTCCTAACGATGCCTCGGTATACGGCAGCAATGCCCTGCAAGAAAGGAAGGATAAATTAACTAAGTGGAAGAAAAAATGCGGCGTATGAGTGTTAAAGCCTTAAGAGAATGGGGCAATTTACCGTTAGGGTCATGTCCATCGATGACTCTATGACTCGGACCGGGCTTGTTGTTTCGATAGCCCGGAGCTCTTTCTCCTTGAGCTTGTAGAAATGGCTGACGGCATAGCTCGCCGACTCATACACCGTCCCCCGGAATGCTTCTGGAATCTTATCCAGATCCTGGGGATCGACCGGGATGTGCACGCCCGGGGCTGCCATGGCCGGAGTCCCGACCTCCATTACCCCGTCCTGGATGGCTGATGGAGATCGTTGGGGTGGCGGGGGCATGGGTCCTGTCCTGACAGCAGGAAGGATCGCCCCCGCGACCTGGGATGGCGGGGCTTTCTCCTTCTCCTTAGCCGGGGATTTGGTGGAGGTCCCAGCCGAGCTCTTGGACTCTCGAAGCCTTTTCAACCTTGGCCCCGCTGGGGGGTTCCCGCTGAAGACCACGCCCCGCAGATTACCTCCGGGCTGAGACATCTCTTCTGCCAAGGACAAAAAACATGGTTATTACAGGGTAGCAATCATACAGAAATAGAAGCGAAAGTTTAAAGGCAACAAGTAAATGAATGCTAAGGGAGCCCTACCCCCCGAGCTGGAAGAACCTAAGGCGATTATCTCACGAACTGGCGCAGGTTCTAGGTCCGGTTCTGACTCAGGGTTGGACTCCTCTACATACTGCCTAAGCCTCGGAGCATAGATGCCCCTCTGGAGTGACGGCCACGTGCGTAAGTTGGTCCCATACTCCTCAAAAATGATCGACCTAAAAGCTAGGGTGTTATCTACTACTACGGTACCCCTAGGCCGACTCTCTTGGTGATCCAGCACGAGCCGGTCAACACAATGGAGGAGGAGCGTATCCAGGTCCGAGTCCCTCCCGTGATGATGGACGATCTGCTTAGGATTGAACCTAACCAGCCGGGGGTTTGCAGTGGCCCTATCTACATTCTTAAATAAGTAAGGGTTACCTTGGCCGGAAGGACCCGCGGCTGCTCCGGATTGGACCCTCTCCTCGCCCATCCTCTGGGTGACCTCCAAGGTCCTCTTCCTGTTCATCACGAGAAGAACCTCGTCGCCCTCCTCCTCACCTTCGTCGTCGACGATCTCCTCCACGACGGTCGGTCGGTTGTCGCGAGATGGGGGCGGCCCCCGGGGCCTCTTCAAGTTCAAAGTCTGATTTGGGAAAATCAGCTTGCAGTATACCATCGTCTCGTCCGTCACGAGCGCACGATAGTCTTTCTCACTGGGGGGCAAGCTCACCAGTGTTTCGTATTGACCCCCGAGGGTCGCAGATTTTTCGGTCCTCGCGTAGATGGCTGCAAGATTGGGTGAAATCAGAAGTGGAATAAGGGAGGAGCTAAAACAAAATAACCCTTAAAAGGCGGGCTAAGGTCAAGGATCACTTACGAGGGCGATTAAAGTAATGATGATCGCAGTTGCGGAACCCAGTTGACATGAAGAACTGGTCCTTGAAGTCATTCGGGTGGCTTAGCAGCTCGATGACCGCCGCCGTATTAGGGAAACGGGTTAAGTAATAGAACCCGTCGCCTCGCCCCCGCTGGTCCGGGTTGGCTTTGAAGCAAAAGAAGTATAGTATGTCGGCAGGAGTGGGGACCTCCCACTCATGCCTCTGAAATAAATACCTCAACCCCGCCAGCAGACGGTAGGAGTTGGGAGGGAGTTGAAATGGGGCCAACCCCACATAATTCAGGAAATCAGCAAAGTACTGATCCAGGGGGAGGAAGGCCCCTGCCTTGAAGTGTTCACCGCTCCAGGCCGCGAACGACTCGTCGAGCGGCGTGTAGCTACGCTCACCCTCCGCAGCAGGTCGGGCAATTACGGAGGCCCTCCCCAGGGGAATGTTGTGGTTGATGAAGATTTTGGTGATCTTTGCCTGGTCGGTTATCTTCGAGACGATTCTCTCCGCCTCGAAAAACGCGTTGGGGGCAACCTCGATCTGTTTTTCCACGGCCGGCCCAAAGTGGGGAATCGGCGAGCTGGGCACCACCGCCTTTCCTTTCTCTTTCTGGGAGGCCGAGCTTCCCACGTTCTTCTGGGGCAGATTCCTCTTCGGGGCCATCTGGTCGCCTATCGAACAAAAGAAAACACTTTAGAAAAGGCGACCCAAGCAGGAGGACGAAGCAATTATTCTTTACACGAGATGAGGTAAGCCCAGCCCGGGGAGAGTGGAACCACGCGGTACAATGAACATGCGCCTATGCCCTTAACAGATCCCCGATTACTCGGAATTCGTGTGTCAGGGGGTTCAGAGTAAAAACTTGCCTTGGGGGGAAAGTTTCAGCAGGCAGAACGTTGCAAAACCGCTTTTGAGGCGTATTCCCTAAGCTACCCGGTTTTGCACCCAAAATTCCTAAAGATCCTACCCAGAAATGGTTCCTGAAGGAGCATTTTGAAACCCATGCCCCAAGGCGATTTCCTACAATAAGAGTGCCCTAGTCTAAAAAGGGCTGTCACCCTCCATATCCACGCAACCCAGAAACCCCATGCATGCGACTACAGTAAAAAATTTCTTGCCTAAGCTACAGTAGCATATTTTCAAAACGGACAGGGTCAGAAAACTTACAGTGTATGGCTGGGTGATGAGCGAGAGTGTTGCGTTGGTGGGGGCTTCGTCAGTGCAGTGGCTTCCAAAGCTTTGGAGAAACTTGTGCGCCTAAGCTTCCTGAACAAGGAGAGTGAGGGCAGCAGAGATGAGGGTTTCGTTCTTCGGAAGGTCAGAGAAAGAAGAAGGAAATTTGAGAATTTTTTGAATGAAAGGGTGGCCCGTGCGTAGGGTGGCCACCCCCTTTTCTACAAGGAAAGGATCACGTGTAGAAGACCCTTGGGTGGCCCTAGTGAGGGATCCGAGGCCTTCCACTCGAAACATGAAGCGACGGCTGGGCAATAGGCTAGGCCATTAAATGCGGTTCTCGTAAAACGTACCGTCGCCACCCACGACGTTCCACGTGTCAGACGCCTGCGAAAAGAATGGAATGTGAAGGGTTGTGGGGGAAGTCTGAAAGCCCCTACTGTGGTCTCCTATATATGACATCACGTACGACGAGCAGGAGCTTGGGGGGCAGATGTACGCCCTGGTTTTCCCATGGGCTGATTAGAAGGTCGTGCCTCGGATTAATCAAGTTTAGTCCGAGGCGCCCACAGGCCGAGGATATTAGCTCGCCCAAATTGCCCTGAATCAGAAGGCCAAAGGTCAGATCAAGGGAGAAGCTCGTATTACGAGCTTCTCGTGGCACGAGCTGCCCATGAAGCTCTGACCCTCTACGAAGTCAACACACGCAAGATAAACGTGCATATATCTGACATCACGTGTCCGATATCCCCCTGACTTCTCGGACACGCAGCAAGAACATGCGTATCAGACACCCACAGCTGGATTGGGCCGTGCGGCCCATTATCTCCTTCCCTGCTGATTAGACCACACTTATGTGTCAGGTTTAGGAATTAATCATGAATGTCACAGAGTTGATATGACAAATGGTAAGGTCACGGGATGACCTCCCTACCAACTTCCAGGTGCCTTCTCCTATAAATATGGAGACCCTGGGAGTTGATAGGGGTTGGGAAAAATAGTCTTTGAAGAACTATATACTTTGTAAACCAAATACCCAGGAGATATCAATAATATTGACTAGTGGAATAGAAGGATTTTAACCTTTGAACCACTTAAAAAAAGTGTCTCGAGTCACCTAGTTCATCCTATAAGATTTCATATCTGTGACGGTTCTACTTTCAGTACTAATTCCTTTCTCTTCTTCTCTTAATTATCTGTTGGCGAAGAACCGCGTCAACAGAGACAAATAAATTAATTAATTAATAAAATTTTGAAATTAATAAATTAATTATATTTTTCGAAAAATTATTTTGGTATTTTTGAAAATAGCATTTAAATAATTAAGATAATTAATTTTGAATTAATTAGCTTTATTTATTTAAATAATATGAAAAATATATTTCTGATAATTCAAATTGGATTTGAATTTGAAATGATATTTATTCTTTAATTAATCTGATAAATAAGTTATCAGGTTTAGATATTTTTGAATAAATAATAATTAAAAGAAAATTGTTGGAACACATCTTTGAAATCAGGGATGTGTTACAAGCCAACTACAGTATATGGACTGTAGTTGGAGTGTAACAAGGTCCAAGAATGAGTCTTAGATATTTCTTTTATTTACTTAATTATTTAATAATTGATTTATAATTTGAATTTTGAAATTTTAATTAATTATTTTATGAATCTATCATATAGAAATAGTTTCAAAAAGACTTTTGACAGAAAGAAAATAAATCGTATTTTTTTCTCTATCCCTGAAAATTATCTCAGACCTATTATTCTAAGATCTCATGTGTTGAGAATATCTTGTGAATAAAAAAAATTTCCCTACCATTAATCTACGTGCCCACACGCACCTTGAGGTGTAGAGATACATCTTGGAAGATCTTGGTCTGAGTATTTTGAAGAACTGCTTTGGATTAGATATTCGTTGGAGATACAAAAAGATAGCGAGTATTCTTGACAGTTCTTCAACTGATAAATCCTCATTTTTTATTTCTCTATGATTAATGTATTGCATGTTAATGGACCTGATTATTTCAAGTTTTTTTAAATAATTTTTTTTATATATCTCTTGGCCCAACACCCTGTGCTTTCCGTTGCGCACATGGTAAACCAGTTACCAACACTGTAATGTGTCCGGATGGAAATACTTCACGTCATTGATCCAGAAAAAGCTTGATTCTCTCCAACCTTCCAAGTCTCCAGCAAAGGAGCTCTTGTGAGGATTTCAATTTGGGACAGATGAAAGGAGTTAGGGAGCTCTGGTTTCTGAGAAAGTTTCAAATGCTAAAAGTGATGAAATTAGAGGCGAAATTCTATTTTTATACTCGAGAACTTGGAGAGGAAGCAACTCCTCCCTAGCCGTTGATCACGCTCAAGAGTGGTCAAATGGTCACGGATATCAAGGCATGGATCGCGATCATAACATGGGACAAGTACACCCCAAGGTATAGGGTGAAAGGACACTTTGAGTACGGATTAAATGTCTTGGGCATGAAATAGACTCATTAATTGGACCGATTGATGGGCCCAACAATGAGGATTCGACACGTGCTGTTACCTTGTTGAAACGTGATGCCTTGGTGACCCCAAACGTCACCCCCCTCCCCCGACTACATCCCTTAAAATCACTCCTCTTAGTCTAAGTCTCCACTGTCTGAGGACAGGCAAAGACTTGGGGGGGAAATGTTGTCTGTATTTTCACCAACTAACACGTGGCACTCATCAGAGAAGTGATTAAGCTCCACGGAAGCTAATGAAGTCCTTAAGAGCTCGCCTAGAGCTCCATGGAAGGTAAGTCATTCCCAGTATGTTGTGATCCACTTCTGGAGGTGAATGTCTCCATGTAAGGTTACGTTCCGAGGACTATCATCGTGTTCCTCCCATCACTCCAACAAAAAAGGCCATTTGCGTCAGTTTATAACTGCCACAATTGAGTTTTTGCGTCAGTTTAATATGTGACGCAATTGCCCATGACGCAAATGCCAGACGTTTGCGTCAATGGGCACTGTCACAAATCTGGCATTTGTGGCAGTGCCCCACTGACGCAAACGCCTTGTACCATTTGCGTCCCATATAACAAATCTTTCTAGAATGTTTAAAATATTCAGAATGAGTCCCTTCTTCACAAATGGGACATGCCTTGTACCCTTTCACACTAAATCCAGAAAGATTACCTAAGGTTGGAAAATCATTAATAGTCCACAATAACACTGCTTTAAGATTAAAATTTTCTTTCTTATAAGCATCATAAGCATTAACCCCCTCATACCACAATGTGCTCAAACCATCAATTAAAGGAGCTAGGTATACATCAATATCATTTCCAGGTTGTTTAGGACCAGATATCAACAATGTCAACATGGTAAACTTCCTCTTCATACACAACCATGGCAGTGGATTATAGATGACTAACATTACAGGCCAACAACTATATTTACTACTAAGGGAATTGTGTGGATTAATTCCGTCAGCAGAAAGACCCAAACGAATATTCCTCGATTCGTTGCCAAATTCTGGCCATTTAACATCTATTGTTTTCCAAGCTGTCGAGTCAGCTGGATGTCTTAGGTTGCCATCCTTTACTCTGTCTTTAGCATGCCAAATTAAATTTTTAACATGATCATCATTTCGGTACAACCTAACCAAACGAGGTATCGGTGGTAGATACCATAAAACCTTTGCAGGGACACCTTTTCTAACTACATTTGAATTTTTTTTCTTTTGCCATCTAGACTCGCCACATGTCGAACATGCAATTGCATCAACAAATCTCCTTCGATATAAGATTCAATCGTTAGGACAAGCATGTATTTTTTCATAGTGCATGCCTAACGAACGCAATGTCTTATTTGCTTCATAAAATGAAGACGACATTTCATTACCTTCGGGTAATAACTCTCCTAAAAATGTTAACAACTCTGTCATTCCCTTATCACTCCACCCCTGTTTGGCTTTTAAGTTATACAACCTAAGCAGTGCTGATAATTTAGTGAACCTTGTACAATTAGGGAAAATAGGTTTCTCAGCATCTTTTAAGATTGGCTGAAATTTAATTGGATCCACATGTGATTCATATTGTGCATCATCAATCATTTCTACAATATCATCAACTTCGTAATCCACATCAAAATACTTATTATTCTTAGATGGTCCATCATCAATGACTTTCATTCTTTTTCCGTGCAAAAACCATACTTTATAACTATTGTCTATTCCATTCCTAAATAAGTGGTCTTTTATTTTAAAAATTGGCATCCTCACAACGTTACCACACTTAACACAAGGACAATGAATACTATTAGGAGATTGAGTATTTCTTGCACAAAATTCTAAGAAAAACTCAACTCATTTCCTATATTTCACGGATAACCTATCCGCTGACATCCAATCTTTATCCAATCTTTATCCATTGTCAAACTTCACACAACAACAAAAAAATAAACAAACAAAGCAACAAACATTAACAATTAAATTCGTGGATTACTTAATTGACAAGTAAATAAAGGAAACAATATGTCCAAAAAAAATTGGGCAGAATTTCCCCTATTTCTATCACATTTCCCAAATTTAAAATATGCATTTTATACAACACATGGTATACACAAAAATATCCAACTAATCAATCAAACATGCATAATTATCAAATTACTAAATCTTAAAAAAAAATTGGGCAATATTTCCCCTATTTCTATCATATTTCCCAAAATTCAAATAAACATATATTCATCGCATAAATACAACAAACCAATTAATCAATCAAACATGCATAATTCTCAAATTACTAAATCTTAAAAAAAAAAAAAATGGGTAGCCATTCCCCTATTTCTATCATATTTCCCAAAATTTAAATAAACATATATTCATCACATAAATACAACAAACCAATTAATCAATCAAACATGCATAATTACAGTCTTATATCACCGCAGCACACAGTCTCAGAACCTATCTCTACTATTTTATAATTCGTACATTCCACTAAGTTCAATATATTAATTATACATTACGATTTAAAATATTACCTCTAATATAAAATCCTCCAAAGCTTGATCTCACCAACAAAGTTGTCAACAAAATGCCTACTCAAAAATAACAATAAATAAAAAAATAATAAAAAAGTTGACAAAATATAAAGAAAAATATATTAAAGCCATATTGTAACTAAATAAACAATAAAGTGCTTAAAGAAAACAAATAATTTGTTATATGTACTCATTTATATACTTAAACCCGAAATAAATTATTATTTTTTTAAAAAAGTTAACAAATCACATAAAGAAAAATCGACTATAAATATCCTAACTAAATCAATAATAAAATATAACTTAAAAAAACAAACAATTTTAATATACATACATATTTAACCAATTAAACCCAAAATTTAAAAATAAATTCAAAAAGTTAACAAAATATAAACAAAAATTTACTAATAATAATCAAACTAAATAATTAATAAAATAAACTTATACAAAATATATACATTAATATATATATACTCATTTACATAAGTACATTCGAAATTAAATTAAATTTTTAAAAAAAAGTTAATAAAAAATAAAAAAATTCTAAAAAAATAAAATATTAAAATGCGAAGTTTAAACCTAAAACAATTTCATAATCATTAATATAAAACTATCTAAAAATTAAAAATCCGAAATATAGTCAATTTATAAAAAAAAAAATCACAAAAATTTAAATTTAAATCATAAAAATTAATAAAACTACATTTACTTGTGGTAATTGAGCAATGTGAGTTCTTGAAGTAGAAAACCCCAAAAAACCAAGAAAGTTTATGGGTTTTCAAACTATAATCTTCAAAAATACAAAATCTATACAAAAAATTCAAAAAAAATTATATATAAGTTTCATAAGCATATATAAATCATTATTTTTACATTAAAATTGGAAAAAAAATGGATAAAAACGTACCTAAATGAGTAAAAGTCGGTTGGGGCACCGCTGGTTTTTGAAGGAACGTTTCTGAAATTTTTAGGGGAAATGGGTTTGTTGGGGACGATAAAGGGTTTTGCTGAATATGTGGGATAGTTGCGTTAGTGGGCCACTGACCCTGTTAACGACCCATTTGCGTCAGTGGGTCACTGACGCAAACGGTCCCATTAAACATCGTGAGTGTATGTTATGATGCAATTGCCCCATCATTTGTGGCAGTGCCCAACTGTCACAAATGCTAATTTTTGGTCAACAACGTCAGTCAACTGCATTGACTAGCGCGTTTGACTGATACAATTGCCCTTTTTGTAGTAGTGTGTTCTCTTGTTCATCTAGTCCATCCAGGTTTGGGAGTTGTCCTCGGGGCCTAGGTGAAGTGTCAGGTGTCATGCACAGCGATCGTGGACCACCAACAACCATCTGACAAAGTTACTGCCCCCTCAAGTAGTGGTGTTGAGCTCATACAGTCGACAAGCAGCATGTCCCAATGCGCCGCTTGACATGGGAAAGCGTGCAGCTATCTCCTAACAATGTCAATGGCGTGTCTCCCCAAAAGTTTGTGGGCTGCAACCTCGGATATGGGCCCCGTGTGATACGCACGGGCCCACCACCACCTTTATTACGAGAATGTGTATTAACTAGCATTTAGCCCCCAATTAATGGGGAATGTTTGTAATAAATATTCATTAAGGGAATTAATTGTCCTTAGCCACTATAAATAAGGTTAGGGCACCCATTGTAAGGTTCCCAACTTTTTGTTTTTAGAGAATTGCTAAAATGTTCCTAGAAACTCCATAGAAGCTTGACACCCCAAGCTTCTCAAATCCTAATGCAATTGCCTTGTGGACTAGGAATAATTAATAATGTGTACCATGTAAATCCATGTGTCCTATCCTGCATTTTTTAAGATTTTATTTAACTAGTTAATAGTGAAAAAACAGTCGACATAGTACATCATAAATAAATAGAACACTATTACGTAATGTAATGTTTAATTTACGTTACACGAAAATAATGTGTACTCTTCTAATTAAATTTAATTAATATTATTTAGTTGCAATGTAATGTTTAATTGATGATATTTTTAGTTATGTACTAGGTAGAAACAACGTGCAATGCACATTTGCTTAGTTTTAAAGTTATAAACATTCTTATTCAAACATATATTTATTTTTACTATATATTTTTTTAATTATCATATAAATTTTAAATAAATAAACAATATCATAAAAATAAATATAAGATGTTTAATATAATATATGACATAAATGTATTAAAAAAATTATGGCAAAAAATTATCTATAATTTTAATAAAAATGTTAGTTCACTTTTTTCTAATATATATATATAATAGAATGAATTTCATTTTTATAGTATATATAAATATTTATATAAATAATTTGTACATATATGACATCTAAACACAACATTAACATGGATATATATATTTTTACATAACTACATGACATATATATAAATTACAATAATATTTAAAAAGAAATTAATAATAGAAAAAGTCATAGTGTAGAGTAGTATACATGCATCAACTATTTTTAATTTCTAATATATCTCGCAATGTCCTTTGGTGAATTTGATGATGAATAAAAAGAGTTTCAATCACTTGATAAAAAACAAATTATCATATAAATTTCTGTTTGTTCTAATTTTTGAATTTGACAGTGACAACAAGATATTATATATTATATGTTTAATATAATATTAATATTATACATGAATTTTAAATTTATGTTTGTTACTGTTATCCAAAAAAATTAGCATTGATGACGTGGCAAGTGATCCCTGGACACGTGGCTGACACCTGGGAACGTTCTGCTAGAATATCGACCAGAAGACGCATTAGAAGCAGTTAGCGGCCCAGTCTTACCTGCGACCAGGCTGGTCGATAGTTCCGCATACAAAGCAACATTTATGAGAAGATCTTTGTGAATCCCGAATTTATCTCACACAATCTCCTGAATATCTTATTATTCGGGAAAGAATATCTGTAACAATCTTTTGTAATCCCCCTTGAGCCTATAAATAGCAGGAGATAGCTCAAGGAAGGGACTTTTGGCTTTTGAATCATTTGAGACTAGAGTAATTCTCCTAGTAATATTGTATTGTTCTTCAGAGGTTAGTGAAACTCATTGAACCCTAGTTCTTTGATCACCCTTCTGATTCTTAGATCAATATCATTCTAAGTGGACGTAGGTCGTTACCAGATTTTGGGGCCGAACCACTATAAAACACTGTGTCTCATTTACTTTTGTCATTACGTTCTTCTCATTATATTCATCCATATCAAGCATATTCTGACTCCGTGTCAGTTGGCCAAATCTTGGGTCAACATTCTGGTGCTCTCGTTGAGAGCTTGACATATCATTGCTGAGAAAAACCGATGGCGAAAGCTACAAAGAAAACTGGACAGGCGGCCGCCGCTGCACCGTCAAACCCGCCACCTCCTCCTCCTCCTACAAGCGTGGCGGAGGATGAGCCACATCTGGACTTTGAGGAGGAAGAGATGGATGATGCAACGCTGAAGAGTACCCTGGGCGCATTGCAAGAAGAGCTGGCTAATCTGAGAGCCAGTTAGGAGACTGCTGCCGGAGTTGTGGCACGGCAGCAGCAGGAGATTGAACGGCAGCGGGTGGAGCTAAGCGAAAGACAGGCGGAGATGGACCGCCGCCAGAACGAAGCCATGGCAGCTCTCGAAGCAGCCTTGCAGCTGGCAAGGAATCGGCCCGCACCTGCTTTGCAACCTGACCAACCTGGTGATGGACCACCCCAGAGGGGTCCTAACCCAAGCCCACTGATCCAACCTTCGAGTCCGCAAAGGCCCGAGCAGCCTCAAGCTCCCCATGACGATGCCCCACTAGACCCTGAGGTGCAGCCACCATCCCAAGATGCTCGGGGTAATCCCCCGCAACAGAGGCAGAATAGGGCCGAGCGTCAGCCTCGCAGTCCTAGACGCCGTAGGGATGATGGGCCAAACCTACCGAACAGAGGTCAATATCCTCCTGGTAACAGAAGGGACTCAGATTTAGGCTCTGCGGTCAGGGGTCCCCCACGGCACGATGATGCATGGGGACACCATGACCAGCGCAGGCCGCCCTCTAACGCTCGGGACGGTTCATCCAGGAATGGAAATCGAGGGAACAGTCGATCCCACCATAGCCAGTCGAGGTTCAGGGATGGCCATGGATATAATGAGGCTGACTCAGGCAAAGGGAACGCTGACCGAAGGAATGAAGAAAGAGGTAAAGGCAAGAGCCAGGTACCTCAAGATGATCAACCAAATAGATGGGATGCTGGGGGGCAGCTCAGACAAAATAATGTCTTCAACCGGCTCGGGGGTAGCGAGCAGCGGAGAAGAGAAGAGGACCTAAGAGATGTACTTAACGACCGCCGTGAGCGACATGGCGAGAACGTCCCCCCGGCAACGGAGGCCACAGCGATTCCTGCCGCAGTACAGGCCCAGATAGACGCCCTCAACCAGGCAGTGCAACAGCTGGTTGGGGGAAGGGCATCCTACATCGACCAAGATAGGAGGAAAGGCACTCCTTTTGTACAGAGGATAGCTAATG
Source organism: Humulus lupulus (assembly GCF_963169125.1). Lineage (NCBI taxonomy): Eukaryota > Viridiplantae > Streptophyta > Magnoliopsida > Rosales > Cannabaceae > Humulus > Humulus lupulus. The sequence goes on from NC_084794.1 coordinate 248,812,832, forward strand.
TCGAAACCCCAAGCAAGTTCAAAATGCCTACACTCCCAAACTTTGACGGGTATGGAGACCCAGTCTCTCATGTCAACAAGTTTGAAATTCAAATGGACATTCAGAAAGTGTCCGAAGACGCTCGGTGCAAGATCTTCCCTGCAACACTTTCTGAAGCTGCGCAGGAATGGTTTTTTAAGTTTCCACCCGCGAGCATAGTTTCCTGGGAGATGTTCTAAGGGAGTTCTACGGACAGTTGGTTGAAATTCGCCAACAGGATGGGGAGTCAGTGAAGAAATACATCCAGCGTTTTATGCGAGCAGCAGCTGGAGCGAAAATGGTCGGAGACGAAGGCAAAATGATGGCGATAACTGCAGGAGTTAAACGCCGTTCTCCCCTCTGGAAAAGTCTCCGAAAGGAAGGGGTGAGAACTACCCAAGAATTTTTGGACCGGGCTGATCGCTACATCAAGCTCGAAGAAGCCATTGCCGACGATGGAAAGCCCTAAGGAAAGGATAAGAAGGCTTCCGAACCCACCAAGGCCGCCAACGGGTCCAAGCCTAATGGCAACGGCAAGGGCAATGGGAACGGTAACGGCAATGGCAAGAATGGTGGAAAACGGCCGTATAACGAGCCTTTCACCTCCGACAACAAACAAGCCAAGGGTAATCGTTATGAACCCCGGTTCACTAACTACACTGCCCTCGTTGAGTCTTGGGGGGAGGTTTATCAGGCCACAAGCTATAGTGTGCCTTACAAAAAACCTAGCCCCATTCGGAAGGATATTTCGAAGAGAGACACTACCAAGTTCTTTCATTATCATAATGACTACGGACATGACACCAATGAATGTGTACGCCCTGGTTTTCCCACGGGCTGATTAACAGGTCGAGTCTCGGACTAATCAAGGTTAGTCCGAGAATTTCCCCAGGTCAGAGATCCTGTTTTCCAAGTCGTACCCCCCTTTAGCTCGAGGTATCCTCAAGGACTCGCCCAGGACTGTCCAAGACTAGGGGAAGGAGTCTGAAGGCCGAAGGTCGGGTCAGGGAAGAAGCTCGTGGTACGAGCTTCTCATGGATCTCTGACCCTTTGTAAAGTCAACACATGCAAGATAAACGTGCCTATATCTGACATCACGTGTCCGATATCTCCCTGACTTCTCGGACACGCCGCAGGAACGTGCGTATTCAGACACCCACGGCTGGGTTGGGCAATGCGGCCCATTATCTCCTTATCTATCGATTTGACCATACTTATGTGTCAGGTTTAGGAATTAATCATGAATGTCACAGAGTTGATATGACAAATAAGAAGGTCACGGGATGACCTCCTTACCAACTTCCAGGTGCCTTCTCCTATAAATATGGAGACCCTGGGAGTTGATAAGGGTTGGAAAAACAATAGTCTCAAAGAGATATACACTTTGTAACCAAATACCCAGAATATATCAATAATATTGACTAGTGGAGTAGAAGGATTTTAACCTTTGAACCACTTAAAAACGTGCCTTGAGTCACCTAGTTCATGCTCTAAGATTTCATATCTGTGACGGTTCTATTTTCAGCACTAATCCTTTTCTCTCTTTCTCTTAATTACCTGTTGGCGAAGAACCGCGTCAACATAATGCAACCAGTTGAAAGACGAAATCGAGTTCCTTATTAGACAAGGACACTTGAGAAGATACGTACGGGCCTCGGGAAATTCCCAACGAGAAGCTCCGGGCGGCAACGAGCAAGCGTCCACGCGCCAACGCTCGCCACCCGTACAGCCTGCCCTCGTGGCTGGAACACTCTTAACCATCTGTGGAGGCCCGCACCTCGCGGGAAATAGCGGAAAGGCCAGAGAACGATATGCTCGGACTCTGCGCCACGACCAGGACATCGAGATTATGACTGTTGAGGACCGTGCACCAAAGAAGGCTCGGTCAGAAGAGGGTGAAATAACCTTCTATGATGTCGATGCCCAACGCGTCAGGTTCCCACATTCCGATCCGCTGGTCGTGGACATCCAGATGGGCAATATGATGGTGAAGAGGGTACTGGTCGATACAGGAAGTTCAGTGAATATCCTGTATAAATCAACACTGGAACGCATGAAACTGTCCGTTAAGGACTTGGAGCCCTGCAATCAAACGATATACGGCTTCTCTGGAGAAGGACTCGCCCCAGCCGGATTGATCAAACTCCCAGTAACAACGGGTACAGCGCCTGCAACAAGGACATTACTCGCCACTTTTGTAGTGTTCGATTGTCCTTCAGCGTATAACGCCGTTATTGGAAGGCCCATACTGGTTGATCTACGGGCCGTCATTTCTATGTGGCACCTAGCCATGAAGTTCCCAACAGACGTGGGGGTAGGACGCGTGTTGGGAAACCAGAGGGAAGCCAGGGAGTGCTACAACGCCTCGATCACAAAGGCGAAGAGTGGAACGTCGAAGGGTGCTACCTCAGATAGGTTGCAGATGGCAGTTGATACACAAGCCCAATCCGGTGATGAAGTCACCAAATAGGGTGTTGCCCAAAGTGAGGATAGAGATTTAGATCCTCGCTTTGGGGATTTTGGAGAAAATTTTGGACCCGTCGAGGACCTGGAGGAGGTCCAACTCGACGAAAAAGACCCAACCAGAGTCGTAAAGGTTGGGAGAAACTTAGAGCTTACCACGAAGAACGCACTGGTGGGATTTTTACGAAAGAACCAGGAGGTTTTCGCCTGGTCCCATAAAGACATGGCTGGGATAGATCCTGCAGTAATTAGCCATGTCTTGAATATAGACAAGACCTTTCCACCCGTGCAACAAAAAAGAAGGCTGCTCGATAAAGATAGATCAAGGGCCTTAAAAGAAGAAGTCGAAAGACTAAAGGAGAATGGGTTCATCAGGGTGTCATTTTATCCATTGTGGGTCTCCAATCCAGTGCTGGTTCCCAAGCCTAACGGCAAGTGGCAGACCTGTGTGGATTTTACAGACCTCAATAAAGCCTGCCCAAAAGACTGCTTCCCACTCCCAAGGATCGACCAGCTGGTCGATGCAACTGCAGGACACGAGATCCTCTCATTCATGGATGCATATTCAGGCTACAACCAGATTAGCATGCATCCCCCCGATGAGGATCACACCAGCTTTCGGACCGATACGGGCTTATATTGTTACAAAGTAATGCCCTTCGGACTGAAAAACGCAGGTGCGACTTACCAACGGCTAGTCAGCCACATGTTCAAGGAGCAGATCGATGTAAACATGGAGGTATATGTAGATGACATGCTGGTGAAGTCCAAGAAGGCAGAAGGGCATGTGAGGGATTTACAAGAGTGCTTTATTGTGTTAAACAAGTACCAAATGAAGTTAAATCCCCTCAAATGTTCCTTTGGAGTTGGATCAGGGAAGTTTTTGGGGTTTATTGTAAATTCAAGAGGAATCGAGGCCAACCCCGACAAGATAAAAGCCCTGATCGACATGAAGTCACCAGAAAGGATCAAAGATGTACAAAGTTTAGCCGGAAGAATCGCAGCCCTAAGTAGATTCATTTCAAAATCCACAGACAAGTGTGTCCCTTTTTTCAATCTACTTAGGGGAAATAAGAAGTTTGAATGGACAGGAGACTGCGAGTAGGCATTCCAAGCCTTGAAAGCCCATATGGCACAGCCTCCTATCTTATCAAAGCCAATTGAAGGAGAAACTTTGTTTATTTATCTGGCGATTACTGAAGTGGCTGCCAGCGCGGTATTAGTGCGAGAGGAGGAAGGCGTACAAAAAGCAGTCTACTATGTCAGCAAGAGACTGATTGGGGTGGAATTAAGATATCCATCAATTGAAGAGGTTAGCATATTGCTTGATCCTGGCCTCTAGGAAGTTATGTCCCTACTTTCAAGCCCATCCTATTACAGTTCTAACTAACCAGCCCCTTCGACAAGTCCTACAAAAACCGGAAGCGGCTGGGCGATTGTTAAAATGGGCAGTCGAACTGGGACAATTCGATATAACTTATTTACCGCAAGCAGCAGTCAAGGGACAAGTCTTGGCCGACTTTATTGCAGAGTTCACCGAACTCCCAGACAGCGAGCAATGCGAACAGCTTGAAGCGCCCGAGCCTCAAGACAAAGCTCCTTCGTGGAAGCTATTCACGGATGGTTCATCCAACGAATCCCACGCTGGAGCGGGTGTGATATTGATAACGCCGGAAGGGCATCGATTTCACTGCGCAATCAGGTTCGACTTCACTGCATCAAATAATGAAGCGGAATACGAAGCACTCCTCGCTGGATTGAGAATGGCAAAGGATATGAGCATAAAGACGCTTGATATCTATAGTGATTCGCAGCTGGTGGTGAATCAGGTCCTGGGAGAATACCAAGTGCGAGGTTTGAAAATGGTGGCCTACTTAAATAAAACAAAGGACCTGCTAGCCCAGTTCACGAAGTACACCCTCCAGCAAATCCCGGGGGATCAGAATTCAAACGCGGATGCCTTAGCCAAACTCGCAAGCGCGAAGGATGCTGACACTTTGAACATTGTGCCCGTAGAAAGACTGAGTAAACCGAGCATACAAGCAGCTGAGTCCAGTATGGAGATTCGAATGGAGGATACATGGATGGCGCCTTACTTGGAGTATCTGACAAATGGTATGCTGCCAACAGATAGGAACAAAGCCAGAACTCTACAAAGACGAGCTGCTAGGTACATACTGGTCGATGGCATTATGTACCGAAGAGGATATTCAATGCCACTACTCAGGTGCGTTTGATAACTCTACGAAATAGAGTTATTTTACCATATTTTATATGCTAATTGTTGCTTAGTTCTTGAGTTTTTAATTAACTTATTAAGTTTTTATGTAATTTTTAATTTATTAGTCTTACTGTAGTTTTCTAAATTTTTATATGTTTTTATAGATATTTTATTATAATATGTTGTAATTTAATTATATGAAATTTGTATTGTTAAGATAGAAGTTAAAAATGTAATTCTTTTGAACTTAAATGCTTTATTAAATTAAGTTATAATCAATATTTTCAAATAATTAATATGATTTATTTATAATTGAAAATATTTTATTGTTATTTAATTTATTTTTATCTTGTAGGAATTATATTGTTGCATTTTTATTGCTCTTGAAAAGAGAAGAAAAAATGTTAGAGTTGAAAGAAAAAAGAGCAAAGTTGGTGTTTTTGAGCAAAGGCCCAAGTCAGCCCAACCCAAGTGCCAGGCCCATTTCCACCTTCAGCAAACCAGGCCCACGCCTGGCCCAGTTTGCCCCTCACGCCTGTTGCCTTCAATCACCTGCATCAAATTGATTCAGCAGCCACACGCCTGGCATCACAAACCTCCTAGCCGTACGCCCATGTGCTCATCACATGCTCCAGCCGAAGAGCTGCATCAATCTTCTTCTCATATGCGCCTGGCTCCTTCAGCTACATCACCCAGCAGCCACCATCCCAAGAATCAATTTTTCCCTAGCCAAGCCCACCGTGGGCCTGTTCCCCAGCCAGCCCATCAGCGCCGCCTTCACCAGACCAGCAGCCTAATAGCTGCATTGTGTCATTTTTTAGCCCAAAATTGCCACAATGTACTTTTTGTCCCTTGTCTAAAAATGCCACACTTTTTACCCATTTTCTACACACTTTTTACCCCAAAATCATCATCACTCCTACAATTTACTCCTATTTACCATATTATTATTAATTTAATCAATTTACTTAATTTAAATTGATTATTTTAATAATCTCATTTTGGCTATAAATAAGGGTTTTGAAGACCATTTTGGGGTGCTTAATTTTTGGTTACCATCTTTTTTCTCCCATTTTCTCTCTACCATTCTCTCTTCCATTTGGGTTTTTCAAGAGCATTTTGCAAGTATGTATGTCATTTATTTTGTAATTTCTACTCTAGTTATGTGCTTCTAATCTTTTTCATAAGATTATTAAGATCATGATGAAGCAACTTGTAACTAGGTAATATTTATGTTGTATGTTGATTTCCCTTGTAATGCAACAAAGTCTATGGATTTTTCTTCTTCATATATTTCTTTCATCTTAAATATCTTGTATTTTAGATTGTTAGAACATATTTACACTTTGTTCTTCATTAGTGCATAAACATAATATTCTTTGTGTAAGATGTGTCATTAAATTGTACACATCCATGCTTAGAACAAAAATATTATGTTTTTCCTTATAAATAATGTTCATTGATTTATTTGTTATTTCATTAGATTGATTTACACTAAATGCTTTGAGATTATAATTTTGAAAAGTGAAGAAAAATCATATCTTTTTATAAGAAATTTGTGTTTAAAATTATAAATCTTTTTGGAAAAGGATAGTTTAAATTATTTTAACTATCACTAAAACTTGGGAATCAATATACTAATAAATATTATTAAACTTACATTTTGTGGATTCTAGTATCTTAATAATCTTTTCTTTTAACACTTATTGTCAAATCATTATTGGTTTATTTTCATTCTTTTAAATAGCTTTATTTTTCAATCTTTTATTTTATGTTCATAATATTAAAACTCATCAATCTTTGGAACTAGGTTAGAATTTATTGCTTTTGATTTAAAATAGTTTTTTTATTTTATTTTAGACAACTCCTTTGGGTTCGACCTCGTGCTTACACGAAAACTATTCTATAAATACGATTTGTGCGCTTGCGAGTATAAATATTTAAACATACCCGTTTTGGGTCCATCAGCGTTACACCAGAAAAAGCTAAGGAACTCATGAAAGAGGTGCATGAGGGCTTCTGCGGGGATCACACTGGGGGGCAGAGTTTGGCAAAAAAGATTCTAAGGCAAGGCTACTTCTGGCCAGCGATGAACGAAGATTCGATGGAGTTTGTACGAAGATGCGATAAATGTCAAAGGTTCTCCAAGATTCCACAAGCAGCTCCAAACGAATTGAAACAGATGCAAAGCCCGTGGCCTTTTGCAATATGGGGGATAGATTTGATCGGATCCCTACCTACAGGGAAAGGCGGTGTAAAATACGCAGTCGTGGCAGTCGATTACTTCACCAAATGGGTCGAAGCTGAACCGCTCGCTACCATCACGACCAAGAAAGTTCTCGACTTTGTTATCAAGAACATCGTCTGTCGATATGGTTTGCCTCGGAAGATAGTTTCAGACAATGGGACCCAGTTTGATAGCGACTTATTCACCGATTTCTGCGAAAGACATGGAGTCATAAAAAGTTCTTCTTCAGTCGCACACCCCCAGGCGAATGGGCAGGTCGAAGCCGTAAATAAGACTCTTAAAGACACCCTGAAGAAAAGACTTGAGGAAGCCAAAGGAGCGTGGCCAGAGCAGTTGCCTGAAGTCCTCTGGTCGTATAGAACGTCCCACCGAACAGCGACAGGACATACCCCGTTTTCCTTAGCCTATGGATATGAAGCTATGTTACTCGTCGAGTTAGATCCCCCCTCACATCGGTGTTTGACTTACGACCAGGACCAAAACAGCCAGCTAATGATGGAGTCCCTAGACTCAATCGATGAGATACGAGAGAAATCTCAACTCCGAGTTGCAGCATACCAACAAAATGTCGCCCGGTACTTTAACTCCAAAGTTAAAGAAAGAAAATTCAACGTCGGAGACTTGGTGCTACGACGAGTTTTCTTAAATACCCGCGACCCTACTGCTGGAGTGCTCGGACCTAATTGGGAAGGACCTTACCAAGTTGAAGAAGTCCTTCATTCGGGCACCTACAAACTTGCACGCTTAAATGGAGATCTCGTTCCACGCTATTGGAATGGAGAACACCTGCGCAAGTATTATCAGTAAACAGTCCTTTTTAAAGGACTGGCTTGTATTAATTTTTCTTTTTACAAGTTTAGCAAAGAGGGTTAGCCACGCTGTATGGCTAATCGGTCATATATGTAAGATTCTATTTCAGAATCACTCGTAAAGACATGTTTAGTCCATTTTTAATACGAGATTATAAGGGACTGTGCGCAGCCAGCCATTCTTGCCAACCTTTGTGAATTTACATTTACAAGTATTTGTTCATTACGTGTGTTGTTTTGTTGTATTACAAGTATCATTTTTTTACACGAACAGGAATGTTCGAACAGGTCATGGTCAAGGCAAGTGACCAAGGACCTAAAGCTCCTCGATCACTTGGGGGGCATATAAGGCACATCGATAGCAAAGCGTACCATGAGGTATGTAAACACATGAACAAAATGAGTGAAAGCATGCTAGGGTACTTAAAGTATTTTTCAAAATTTATATTTTGTTAAATCATACCAAAGTACTATGCTAAGTTCGGTCATACGGACAAGTGTTATAATAAATAAAAATATTATAGCATCATGCAATCTTTTACACCGCAAGCATCATTGCTTGGATGTAATTGTTCAAGTAAAAGAAAAAAGATTTACTGCCCGTGCAGCAAAGTTTAAAACAAAAATATTGTCTTTACATCACGACCCGTGGGTCGTGTGATCAAAAGGAAAGAAAAAAATAAATGAAAAAGTTCAAGAGGCATTTGGGGCCGAAGGGTCCTCACAGGCATCCTGGATAACAGCATCCTCGGCAGCAACGTCTTCTTCTACGATAGCCAGGCTTGGGGAATCAGGGATCCTCGCTCTTGCCTCTTCTTCGGCCAGTTGGGCAGCACAGCGCGCCAGCTCGGCAATCCTAACGTCTTCAGAAAGATAGCTGAAGTCGGCACCCTGATTGTGTTTCCAGAAGTTGTAGAAACATTGGAGCATCGTCCTCTTGTACCTCTCCAGATTTTTGGAGTTGTCAAGTTCCAGCTGCTTTACTTTGCCTTCGAGAGTAGCAATGGCCTCGTCCTTGGACTTGTGCAACTCTTCCAACCTTTTGATTTCGCGAAGATGGGTTACGCTGGAATCTCGATACTGCTGCCTCAACTTTATTGCAGCTTCCTTTGCAGCTTCAGCCTCTGACAGCTTTGTCACCGCAGCGTCCCTCTCTCGAGCCATCGCCTCCAACTCCTTGGCGTGCCTAGCCTCTGCAGCCGAAAGTTCTTCGGCTGCCTTCACCTGATACCTCTCAATGGCCTTTGCCCGAGCCTGGTCGATAGAGGCTTGGGCACGGGTGCGAGCAGTGGTAGCAGACAGCAAGGCCTGTGAACAAAGGAAAAAGTTAAAGCCTATTGCGATAAAATAAAGGACTAAAGCTTGAGAGACAAGGGAGTACTTACACTGGAAATCTCATTCAGGGTCCTGTTCAGGATTAGGTCAACTGACATATTTTCTGCTTCGACCATTGCATCCTTGACACGGTTGTTCTTACCGATGTGTACAAGGCGATCCTTGGCTGATCGCAGAGTGCGGCTCAAGATTTTGGCCCCGAGAACTTCTTCCCGAGTAATTTGCTCTCCGGTAGGCGCAGCCGGAGGTTTTGGCGTGGCCGAAGGAGTCTGTTTCTCCGTAGGAGTCAGAGGATGGGCAGAAGTTTGCCCAGTGGGTGCGTCCTTTGGAGGATCTTCGGTTCGACTCTTTTTGGTGGGCCCCTGGCTGGTCTCGCCGGTGTGCCTCCTTGATGAATTTCGCCGGAGTTGGGGAACTTCCTCTTCCTCCTCGGCCTGGTACATGTCAAAGATGTTGGGAGTGGCCATGTCTACGTACAAGTAAACACAAGCAGGTGATAAGACAAGAGGCAAATGAAAATTCCTTATACAATAGAAAAGAGGTAACAAAGTGAATACCCGAGCTACAACTACTGGTCGATATACTATTGACTCTATTAGTCATACACTCACTATCTGGCATGAAGAAGTCTGGCCCTAATTTAGGAGTATATGTAAAGTTGCCTTCCCCGTCAAACAAGTGATAGGGAATTAGCAAACTGTTCAAAAGTAAAATAGTGTTACCGTTCTCATCAGAAGAATCCCCCAAGTCCACAACTGGCTCTTTGGCCTTTTTTTCCCCTTGCCTTGGGGAGCAGAAGGCCTTTCTGTGGGAGAATTGCCCGTGGGCTCCCTGATAGTAAGCCCCGTTGGCCTCCTCCGAGGAGGGGACGCAGGAGGTTGCTGCTCAAGAACCCCCTCGGCAGTGGCATCGCCTACCACGGACCCTCTTGTTTCATGGCGAGGAGCCAGGAGGCCAGACCGCCTCAGGTTTTCATCAGTGACCAGGATCTTGACACTTTTTGCTGCGTCAGTCATCTTGGCCAAAGTATTGGACCTCAACACCATGTCTGGTGTTGGGGTCGGACGTAACCATGGGCCTGAAAGACAGATTTCAGTATTGAGAAAAATGAAAAAGAACAACTTGATTAAAAGTATCAACCAGTCAAATACAAGCACTTACCTCCTCGAGCGAAGGTCAGGTTATTGCTGGTTATGTTCGGTGTAAGGAAGTACTCCTTACTGTACTGTCCCACGTTCGAGATGTGCATGGTATTACTCAGGAACGTCCGGTTGGTCTCCTGGTGACAGAAGTGGAAGAAACCCGTTCCGTGTTGTTGCGGGTTAGATTTAAGGTCAAAAAGATAGTTGACCTCATGAGGCGAATGTTCTGGCCATTTCTTAAGTTTATACAGGATATAGAGTGCGGCCAGCATTCTATATCCGTTTGGAGTTATTTGGAAGGGGGCGACACCGAAATAATTGGCCACCCCCTCATAAAAAGGATGAAGAAGGAGGTAAGCTCCCGCCTCAATGTGATACCGAGATCAGGCGCTGTTTACACCTCCGGGGACGTTAGCCCTCTGGTCGGCGGCAGGACGTATAATGGAAACCCCTGTGAGAGGGTATTTCCTGAAGTAGTTAGCAACCATCCGCATGGTCACTGAACTGGTCGGAGCAGTATACCACTCGACATCAGGCAGATTCTGATGCCGAGGGCGGACCCTAGTTTGGATATTAGGGTCAAGGATAGGATTTTCTCGACCACTGGTCGAGGGAGCCCTAGCCTGCGGATCAGGCTGGGCAGGATGGTTTGGACTGTTTTCAAGTTCAGGTCTTTTCTTGCCTACTGATTTTGAACGGGCCATTTGAGGAAAAGGACGGGGTCTGGAAGAGAACCGTGAGAAGGGAATCTCGTGAACCCGGTCGGCTGGTTGTTCTTCACCCTCGAGCAGCTGGGCGAGAAGGTCGTCGTCAATAGGCCGCTCACCCCCCCACAAATCTGGCATCAATGTCTGCAAACAGAAGAATGGGGAGGTAAGGATAGAAAACTTTTAAAAGCTTTTTAGAATAACGCTGGACGAGTATAAAAAGCCAAGCTTTTATACAACAGCATTCTAACAAAAGGTGAAAGTGTTCCATACGAACAGTTTGAAGGACGAATTAAAGGGTGAAAGCAAAAAAAAATTCAAGAAAGCTTTTTCAACTCCCCTTAGGGCGGGAAAAACCTATTTTCCAACTAGCCTAAAGATCGAATTTTTACTTCGATCCTACGTCCTAAACATATGATCCTGACTAATCAAACTAACTCGTACCCCTTTTCACCTACAAAATGTTCTACTCACAAGCATCTCAAACCAGAAACAAATAATCTCAAACAGTCTACACACAGAAACATGCGCCACGAAAATCTGAAGCATGAGAATTCGAAAACTTACCCAGAAAATGATCGTGGAGATGGAAGAAAGGTCTTCGGAGATCAAGGGACTCTCGGACTGAGTCTTGGAAGTGCAGAAGAGACGGTCTCCGAAGACGGTAAAAGCTCTGGTTTTTAGGTTTTCTTGTGAAGACAATGACGTGCGTAAAAAAAAAGGAAGACTTCGAAGGTCTTATATAAGTTTGTCTGTGGCATTAAAAAGTGTAATCATCAGTTTCCCTTTTTCAAAGTATGGAGAAGCGGGATGGCCGTCAAAATTTTTCTGGGGAGTCGAAAAGACTTGATTAGACGGAAGTAGGTTACTTTTTCCAAGAACACACGAAGGGTTCTGACACGTCAGGCGGGGTTATCGAAGAGTCGCTCGTCTAAAAGTTTATTTATTGCTCGTGATAAATAAACTTGGGGGGCAAATGTTATCCAAAAAATTAGCATTGATGACGTGGCAAGTGATCCCTGGACACGTGGCTGACACCTGGGAACATTCTGCTAGAGTATCGACCAGAAGACGCATTAGAAGCAGTTAGCGGCCCAGTCTTACCTGCGACCAGGCTGGTCGATAGTTCCGCATACAAAGCAACATTTATGAGAAGATCTTTGTGAATCCCGAATTTATCTCACACAATCTCCTGAATATCCGATTATTCGGGAAATAATATCTGTAACAATCTTTTGTAATCCCCCTTGAGCCTATAAATAGCAGGAGATAGCTCAAGGAAGGGACTTTTGGCTTTTGAATCATTTAAGACTAGAGTAATTCTCCTAGTAATATTGTATTGTTCTTCAGAGGTTAGTGAAACTCATTGAACCCTAGTTCTTTGATCACCCTTATGATTCTTAGATCAATATCATTCTAAGTGGACGTAGGTCGTTACCAGATTTTGGGGCCGAACCACTATAAAACACTGTATCTCATTTACTTTTGTCATTACGTTCTTCTCATTATATTCATCCATATCAAGCATATTCTGACTCCGTGTCAATTGGCCAAATTTTGGGTCAACAGTTATTATTTTTTATTTTATTTTTGAAAATAAATTTGTCGCTAGTTGATAGTAGATTATATTATATTATATATTTAATATGATATTATTGTAATAGGTGAAGTTTAAGTTTAATTAAATTTTATATTAGTTATAAAACCTCCTTTAATATTAAAACATGTATATACATCCAACACTAAAATTATATATAATAATTGTTGTTACGTTTGATGTTCTTTGGATTTTATTATATATATATATTAATTATATTAATATGATATTAATAGTATATATATTATACATAAATTTTAATTAAATTAAAGTTTATTGTAGTTTTTTTTAAAGAAGTTTATTGTTAGTTGATTGTAAATTATATTATATTATATATTTAATATGATGTTATTCTAATTTGTGAAATTTAATTAAATTTTATTTAAGTTATAAAACGTATAATTTTATTAATTTTAAATAATTATTATGGTACAATATCTAAAAAAAATATCTCATTTTAATTTATTTAATTAATTTAATTTAATTTTAAGTCATATTTATAAATTAAATATAAGAATATTTTGTTAAAATTAATAAAAAAAAAATGTTAAAACCAATAATTTTCCTTATTTACTTACATTTAAATTTTATTTTACTTATGTTATTATTTAATAAAACATAAAATTAATTAATATTAATTTGTAATTCTGAAGAGAATATTTAAAAGTTTGGATTGGAGTTGGATATAAAGATAGATAATTAGAGATATAACGCCTCTTGGAGAGGTCCTTAGCTTAGAGAAAAATGGCCGAAGCAACGACAGGGTCCATAGCCAAAGGAGCCACCCTCAACCATATTTCCAGAGAATCCACTGATATTAGGCGCCTCGCAAATTTCTATAAACAGGTTTTCTTCTTCTTCTATTTCCTAGTGAACTTCATTCATAATTGAGTTAGAATAGTTGAATAAATCAATGTAGGACACTTGCATTCGCAGATATTTGGGTTCGAAGAGATAGAGTCTCCAAATTTTGGGGATTTCAAGGTGATATGGCTGAATCTTCCTTCAGCTTTCGCTCTTCACCTCATCGAGAGAGACCCCACCACCAAGCTTCCCGAAGGCCCATGGAGTGCCACGTCAGCTGTCGCCGACCCTAGCCATATTCGCAGAGGTCACCATATCTGCTTCTCAGTCTCCAATTTTGAATCTTTTGTCCATACTCTCAAGGTAACTACTTTACTACATATCTCTCTGGTTAATCGTTTTCTTAAGCAGTTCGCTTGAATGAAATGAAATTTTGGGGTTTTCAGGAAAAGGGAATAGAGAATTTTGAGAGTTCTGTACCTAATCGTGGAGTCAAGCAAGTATTCTTCTTTGATCCAGATGGTAAAGCTTTTCTTCCTTTATCTATATATGTATTTATAGTATGAATAACGAGGTTTCATTCACTTGGCCTTGTTTGGATTCATTTGGTGCTGGTATTGCTGGAATCTCATTCCAGAATATCAACTCTCTGATGTCAAATTCACATTTCTTGTACATTTGCCAGGGAATGGCTTGGAAGTAGCCAGTCTCCCGCCACAGCAATAAACCGGGTCAAGAAAATTCAGTGGAGAAGATGACAATGTCACTGCCATTGCTACACAATTTAGCTTATGCTTTCTTTCTATTATAGCGTGTTTTAGCCTAACCTCTAAGCGAGTTTTAGCCTAGCCTTCCGTAGAGGTCGCTTCTGCGCGCATAGTTATGTTACTATAAAGAAAATAATGTTTGCACTACTTGTTATCTATAAAAGAAGTACTTAAAATATCTCTTGGTTTCTTAAGGCTTTCATATAACAATAGATCATGCCTTTTGTATTGAGCTGTCTCTTTAAAGTATTTAATCGTTTAGATGAGGAATCACATATCGTGACTCTTGTCTCTAATGGAGATAATAGTATACAAAAAAAGGAACAATGGAAAAGTAATCTGCTACTCCATGTTCTGATGGGGACAAATGAATTTATATCATACTGATTTGATATAATCATTTGAAGTAAATGATAAAATTAATGAAATTGACTTATATACAGTTGTTGGATGCCTCTCTTCTATTCTTAGAGGTGGATTTTGTGATGCGAGTATTTTGTACTGGGGCTTTCTAGCTATATTACTCCAACTGCTTACATTTACTAGTTTAACTATACACAACCATACTAATCAAATTTTTAGTTGAAACCTCCTCAACGAGAGGTCTTTAATTATGTGCACAAAAAGAAGCGAAAAGAGGGTCATGAAGTAGTACCCAAACGAAAAGAAAAAGTTTATTTTTGCAGTTGTTTCACCCTCTTCGAAAAAGCATTGAAATAAGTATCATTTATGTTGAGCAAAAGGGAAGGCTTACAGGGAAAGTTGAATTATACGGAGAAGAAAAATAGAAAATAGAGTGAGAATTATTTTGCTTGTCATTAAAGAAATCACACAAGATAAGCTTTTTTTCAAGGAAAGAAGTGAGAAGAGATAAAAGATTTTATTTGTAGAATGGATGACTATTACACTATTTTATTTGTAGAAATCTCTTTTCAACTAAATCTTTTTTCAACCCCACTGTAAGTGTAACAGGTGGACTTTTCTTTACAACAGATCAAACTCCACCAAGTCACTACGTATCCTCCACAGCTGTTCAAGTTCTTATTTTCCACGTGTGCTTGTCATCACACGTGTCATACATCAATCAACTAAATACACACTCTTCAATTTAGACCAGAGCTATTGTTGCATTAGGGTACTTTGCCAAAAAAAATCCGTAGACCGATAAACCAAATTAAGAAGAAGAAGAAAATGAGTGATCAGGAACAGCCACGGAGGCCTCAAAGCGACCAAGAACCGGTCACATACGGCGACGTTTTCGACGTCTCCGGTGAACTCGCAAAGAAACCTATTGCGCCACGGGACGCTTCCATGATGCAAACTGCTGAATCGGCCATATTGGGGCGGACCCAGAAGGGCGGACCCAGCCGCCGCCATGCAGGCAGCGGCGGCCCAAAACGAAAGAGCCGGCGTTGTTGGCCACGTGGACGTCTCAGACTTGGCTGGAGACGAAGGTGTCGCCGTTACGGAGACTGACGTGCCTGGATACCGCATAGTAACCGAATCAGTCGGTGGACAGGTCAGAAATATCAACAATAATAATTCTCGGCCGGTCTAGTCGCTTATTCTGTTAATTACCGGTTGAAATTAATTATGATCTTTTGTGTTATTAGGTTGTTGGGCAGTTTGCTCAGCCGACAGCCACGGCTCAGCTGAGTGCGGTGAGTGCAATAACAATAGGAGAAGCTCTAGAAGCGACAGCCAAGACCATTGGGGATAAGGCGGTGGACCATAGCGACGCGGCGGCGTTTCAAGCTGCGGAGGCTAGAGCAACGGGCAGTAGTGTCGTACTACCCGGTGGCCTCGCCGCTATGGCTCAATCCGCAGCGTCCTTCAATTGCGGAATTGATCTAGACGACAACAAGATTAAGCTCAAAGATATTCTCACTGTACGTTTTCGTGTCTAATTACCTTATATATCTATGTGTACATTGAGGGCCAAATTTTTTTTTTTATTAAAGATTATAATTGCAGGAGAATTCTTCACTACAACAGTTTATTGATCTTGAACAGTTTTCGGTGCAATTATATTTAGACATCCTCCTGATTTTCAAAAAATTCATAATAGTTTACCGAAAATTTGGTTCAAACATGTTGATTTCTACGCGCATAAAAAAAATTAGTCACACGTGCAACAACATGTTTGAATCAAGTTTTTGGTACTGTAAACTATTCGAAATTTTCTGAAAATCGTGTTGATGTTCTAGATAGCTACAATATACACGTGGTCATAAAAAAAAAGTTACGCCAAAAACTGTTCACTGATCGAGAGCCTTACCAATTGTGCTTAAAGTGAAATCTCTATAAAAGAATTGTCCAATAATTATATATACACAAAATATTTAAATTTATGATTTTTTTTTTTTAATTTTAGGGGATCCAATATATATTTATAATATTTCTTTCCAAAATTACATCCTAAAAAGTGTTAAGCATGGCCACCCAGCAATTAATACGTAATAATATTGTACGAGTAGTACATATTAATATTAATGAATTTTAATGTTAATTTTAACAAAATATTATTACAGAATATTTTTATATTTAATGATAATTTGTATATAAATTTAAATAAAATAAATAATTAATTAATATGATATTTTTGAAATATTTTATAATGATAATTATATAAAAATAATAAATAATTAAATAAATTAAACTATAATATTTTTGTGATATTTTATAATAATAATTATTTAAAATAATAAAATTAAATTTTTTATAATTTAAATAAAATTTAATTAAATTTAAACTTACTTATTAGAATAATAACTTAAATTTAAAATGTACGTATAATATTTAATATTATATTAAATATATAATATATAATATATAATTTCTTATTGTCACTTCTAAATTTAAAAATTAAAATAAACATAAACTTAAAAAATTATTTAATTAAAATAAAATATTTATTTCAAAATTTATATGACATTAATATAAATTTAATAAAAATAATTAAATAATTTTATAAATAAAACTACAGAAATATACATTACACGTTACTAGTATCTAGTTTCTAAATAGTGTGTAGTAAACTAAATTTTCTTTTGAAACAGAGAAATGATAAACCAACCCAACAATGGTGTTGGGTGAAAAGTTAATGATCTTAACAACTTCAATATTCAAACTAAGAATACGAAAACTAAAGACACAATTCACATGATCCATGATAACATATATAAAAATCAAGGCACGTTATCTCTATAAGTGTGTTGATAATGGAAATTCTTGATTTTAATAATTTTTTATTTTTTTAATGTTAATTTTAACATAATATTTTTATACAGTAGTTTGTAAATACTTAAATGAAATAAAATAAATAATTAAAAAAATTAAAATATGATATTTTTGAGATATTTTATAATAATAATTATTTAAAAATAATAAATAATTAAATATATTAAAATGTGATATTTTTTATTTTACTTTACAATGATAATTAATTAAAAACAATAAAATTATATGTTTTATGACTTAAATAAAATTTAATTTAATTATTAGAATAATATTATATTAAACATATAATATAATTTATTATCAATTAATAACAAAAAAAAAATTTAAATTTAACGAGAAACTTAAATTTAAACATATAATATTTAATATTACTTTAAACATATAATATATAATTTATTCTCACTCTCAAATTCAAAACTTAGAACAAACAAAAATAAATAAATTATTTAATTAAAATAAAATATTTATTTAAAATTTATATAACATTAATATAAATTTAATAAAAATAATTAATAAATTTTATAAATAAAACAAAACATATATTACACACGCATATGTTCATGAACCAATATACGTAGGATGCGACTGCGAAGCTGCCGGCTGACAAAGCTGCTACTCGGCAAGACGCGGAAGGGGTAGTGTGTGCGGAGCTGCGGAACAACCCGACTCTAACAACACAGCCGGGCGGAGTGGCGGCGTCTGTGACGGCAGCTGCTAGGCTGAACGAAACTACTAATACATAACCTCTTTTTTCTGGAGTGTGGGAGGGGATGACTTCTTTTCTGTTCTGTATGTACTACGTGTGTGTAATAATAAGAGTGAGGCTACATCTACATGTGTAAGATATTGGAACTTGAGAGCTTACCAAGTCTGGTATCTTAACTAGCTTGTTAAATATGTTCCATGGCATTTATATATATAAATATATAATATATATTAATTGTTAGTCCAATGATTATTAATTTCGTATAGTGTGAACATGAAAGAATATTGCTATATGGGAACCATTCCCCATGCATAGCAATACTCTGAAAATTAACACCATCCCTCTTCTCTGTCACCTATATTTACCTCTCTCGATCGGCCATGCCCTGTAATTTCAATTAACATTTGCCATCTCCACGTACAACTTACAGACCTGTTTTCTTCTACTTCTCCCGCTATTACTACTGATTTTCCCTTAATTTTTCGAAATCAATAATCGTTTTTAATATTTTTGATTGAAGACAGAATTAATATTGGTGCTCTATTCATTCTTTAAATGACTTAATTAATCCTTCTAGACATTCTTAACTAATACTTCGATTCTAAACATTATTATGTATGGGCCATGCACACTGCTATTATCACAAATATCCTTTAATATTTTCCTAATAAATATGTTTAATGAGCATATGTTTCTACATGTTTTTATTTTATTTTATGGAACAATTTCTTCTAAGTTTAGTGTTTTTACTACCTGTCCAACTAATCAAATTAAAACAAATCATCTAACGATGATTTTATATATTTTTTTAGAATTAAGATTCTCCCCTCTCGATCAATTTGCTCATTAATTTTTTTTTGATAGTTAACACAAGCTCTCTCATCTTCCAACGGCACTATTCTTGAATCTTGATATATTCTCAACAATTATTATTTCTCCTTTTAAATTGAGTCATCTCGGCTCCAATAATAGTTCTTGGACTTTTAGACGACTTGGGCACAGTAATTTGCCCCTTCATATCGCCCCCTCCGATGGTGTGTTGAAGACTTGGACAATCCATCTGGTTCAGCCAAATTAATGTTGCGCGCGGTTGATTCAATTGTTGACGGTAGTGTCTACTGTGGTTGATATTTGACAAGTACATAAGATAAGAAGATCCGAAGACTTTAGAGGCTATCACCGATATTGAATTTTTAGGCAATATTCAAAGGACATATATATCAGCTGACAACACTACAATAAATTGTTAAAAGAGACATTGTAAAGTGTTGCAGAGCTGCCAGTATCAGAGAATGCATAACGCTCCAAACTACTCAGTCTTCAGTTCAGTCTTGATCGGTCTTCACAATGTGATTACTCAATGCTTATTTTGATTGACAACTTGTACAATTATTAATTATATACTTTTGACATATACCATCCATAGTTATATAGTATTTGAAGATATTTGACTTCTGATTATGTATATATGAGTCATAATTTATGCGTAATTTTATCAATCGTTCATATGGCATTGGAAATTTATATATATATATATATATGCAAAACTATACTAATATATATATTTTTTTTTTGAAAAAAAAAAGAAGGAACGAGTTTTCTAAATAATGCCAAAACTAAAGTAATAAAATAAAGATAAATAAATTAGAGTTAAAAAAAACGGAGTTTGGTGGAGGATTTAACTAATACAATCATTTTAGTTTGCTATTGGACCACAGATTAGTATCATTTGTTTGCTGGAGTTGTCAGAGTTTAACTGTATAATTAATACCAAAATTAAGAGTCTCCATTTTGTATAGGAAAAGAGTTGTATTTCAACTGTAAAAAGCAAAATAAGCAAACGAATCTGTTTACAGAGAAGCGAGTTTGTGTGCGTGTGTTTTTTTAAGGAACCCGGAGAAGGGATTGATTTTAAAGATATAACTTTTTTTTTCTTTTTTAATAACGATCAATTTTTTTTTAAATAGTACAACATGAAACTTAGAGCAAAATCATGAAATCCTACTCAATCTTTTAAAATAACTTACCAAAATCTTACTTTTTATATTTGAGAGATACCAAAAAGGAAAGTAAAAAAAATAATTAAAAATGTTTGATGAATGCTTTAATTTGTCTCTATCGTGGAGATGTACTGTAGCAAATGTTAATTATAGAGTTATTATACAGTATTTAATGAAGCATGCTTTTGGTGATAATTCTTCAAATTTTTTAGGGATGGTGGGATTGCTCTTAGAGCTTGTTTCCGACAATAATTAAAAAAATAAAATGACGTCTCTAATTTCATAATAAGTAGAATATTTATAGGTTGGGATAATATATTTAGAGAATTCTTGTTCCACAATATATAGTATTCATGAGAAATCATTACCTAAATAATAGATATCAAATAAAGTGAATTCCAATCAAATTAAGTCAGCGCGCCATATGAATGATTTCAACGAGAATTCCAAATCCAAAGTCAATATTATGTACATTATATTAAACGCATAAGTTTCTTGGATACTACTAAGACAAGGCTCCCGTGATCTAAGACTCTTGTGATATGTATACATACAAAAGAAAGTGACTTGATTATGCATAGTAGTTAGTGTGAAAGCCTCACCTAGTTTGCAGTACTAGCTCTGCTTATTATTCCAAATCAAAATCACAGTTGTAAAGCCCATCACTACACTCGTACATGAATTGTCAATTACTACCTCTGCTGTCTTCTCAGTTTTCTCCATTAAAAAAATAATAAATAAAAGTGGAAAGTATGTGAGGTATGACTTTTTTTTATTTGTTTTCATAAATATTAATTTTTTTAGATTTTATATAAACTATGACTTTTCCTAAATATAGCTAATTATGTGGATAAACATGTCCATATATTTTGTGTGTTTGAATTATTTCTATATTTTAATTATTAACATAGTGTTTTGGGTTTTTGTGTTTTTTTTTTCTCGTTTTTGTATTTTCGTCATTTCATTCAATTTTGTAAGGATATTTGTGTAATATTATGTATTTTTTATTTAATTTCTTTTTCCAAGTTTTTTTTAAATTTTTTTTATTACTCTGGGTTGTCATCTACGACCGAGTAATCATTCCATTAGCCTGGAAATTGAGGCAAGACGGTGAGGCTAGACGTGAAAACAAGAATGGGAATTGGCACTACTACTACAAAAAAAAGACATTTTAGGGCTCACAAAAAGCTTTTAGGACTCGTGCTTATTTGAGAGCCTTAAAAAGTGAGGTTTTTTAGGACTCGCAATGAAAGTTTTATTTTAATTTTTAAAAAATTAATTAGTAGCCAAAGCTCCCGCCGGAGCTCCGACGATGACGGTGGCACCACCACCCCATGTTGGTGGTTCGGTCCGATCCTTTAGTAGGTTTTGAAGCTCAAAGCATAAGGAATACAATGGTGGTGGTCATTTGGCTCGGGGTGGCTTGAGGTGGTCGGAAAATGCCCAGCGTTTCGAAAACTCACATGGTCGTCGAACTTTGGAGGCTCCGCCGAGAGGGCTAGGGGCCACGTGAGGCTAGGGCTCGCGGGGCTGGGGAAGACGGTGGGGCAGCACGTGTAGGCGGGGGGTGGTCGGAGAGTCGTCGTTCGTGGCTGGGCAGCAAACTTGCGAGAGAGATAGAGAGAAAGACAAATGGGGGAAGAGAGAGGAAATCCAAGGAAGAGAGAGAGAGAGGAAAAAAATGGGCTGAGTGTTTTTTTCTTTTCTAATTTAATATATAACAAAACTTTAGTTAAAAAATTATTCAAACTTTTAGGACACACATAAACTTTTAGGTCCTAAAAGAAATTCTTTAAGGACTCTCAATGAGTGTCCTAAAAAGTCCAAGAGATATTTTTAGGGCTCGCATTTAGGTGAGTGCCCTAAAAAAGTGTCCTAAAGGCATGTTTTTGTAGTAGTGTGGTCTAATTCTGATATTCATGGCCATGGTGGTGGCTGCGGTGGTGGAGAACGTTAGGCGGCGAAGATCAATCTAGGAAGGCTTTCTCAACAATCCACAGGGTGTTGTGGAGATATCTACTATGTGGCTAATCCCATAGCACTGTTTGAATGGCTTATTAGAAGCTTTCACTGGGATTGGCCAAACAAAGTTTTACTATTCTAAGATTCCAAAGAGCATGTCAAGCATTGCTACGCCTCTATTTGGATTAGGAATGGTCGTGGCTAGTATTTTGGGTAGTGTTGTGGATAACTTAACATCAAGAAATGGAAAAGAGAGTTGGGTTTCGAGTAACATCAACAAGGGTCACTATGACTATTACTATTGGGTTCTTGCTATCATGAGCTTTGTCAATTTGCTTTACTACATCTTCTGTAGTTGGGCTTATGAGTTAAGATTTGAGAAAAGAGAGAAAGTAATTGTGTTGATAAAAAATGTGATCAGAGACACCAACTGAGCTTCTATTTATAGAGATAGGATTACAAGAGTATGAAAAGAAAATAGAAGTGGGAAAAGAAATTAAAAAAATGGTACAACCAACTAAATAATTAACAAAATTAGTTAACTAATAACAGTCTCCTAATTACAATGGTTAACACCCCCCCCCCCCCCCCTTCTCAAATTGATGGTGTGATTGAGCACAGTCAATTTGCTGCATAACGTTTGGAACCGAGTGATTAGGAGATGTTTGGTGAGTATGTCAGCAAGCTATTCTTCAGAGGAGACGAAATTCATGATATCTCTTTTCTGGTCACCATATATCTAATAAAATGGAAGTCTATCTCCATATGTTTGGTGCGTACGTGGAACATTGGATTTGTTGCAAGATGTGTGACAGCTATGTTATCGCACCAAACTGTTGGAATCGAAGCTAGGTGAAGCTTGAGCTCAAAGAAGAGGTGTTTTAGCCAATCCAATTAAGCTGCTACATTGGCGAGACCTCTGTACTTGGATTCAACACTACTACGGGAGACCAACTTCTGCTTAGAGGAGGACCAGGAAATCAAGCAATTACCAAGGAAAACACAAAACCCTATGTAACGCCCTAAACTCCAGGGACCGTTACGGTGCGCATTATAAACAGTGTTAAACTAGCTAATTGATTCATTGGGCCATAATCGTGTAACTAAGTATGATTAGTGGTTTAGGGATTAAAATTTTTAGTTAAGATATAACGTTTCACTAGAACGTTTACTGTATACATTGGGATCCCAAAAATATAATTTAAAGGTCTATTACAAGAAAATATTTACAAGCAGTTGGATCTAAGTGACAAAACAGGGTTTAACCCTAGTTCCTCTTTCAACCCTCAGCCGTGGCGGTCGAGCAGCCGCATGTGTACACGTCGTCACCTAAGCTCTCCAACTCAAGGATGGTCCAGCTTTCTTTTTCCTTTACCTGCACCACATAGCACCCGTGAGCCGAAGCCCAGCAAGAAAACTCAATATGCTCATGAACAGTAATAACATGTCATCAAATCATAATGTGCATGCCTAGCAATAATAGCCTTCATCATACATGAAAGCAGGTGCAAATAAATGATTATGGGGTCCTGCATTTGAATAGATGACTAATGAGTCATTCTCTAAGGACCTGCTTCTTGAATATATGACTAGTAAGTCAATCTCGGAGTGGGTGACTAATGAGTCACACCCTGCATAGGTGACTAATGAGTCACACTCTGTTTAGATGACTAATGAGTCATACCCTGCATAGGTGACTAATGAGTCACACTTTGTATAGAAGACTAATGAGTCTATCTCTGTGTAGATGACTAATGAGTCCATCTCTGTCTAGGTGACTAATGAGTCACACTCTGGAGGTCTCATACCCTCCTAGCCATGTAACATGTAGGTTACCTTAGCCTTTTTGGCTCTCACTCTAAATAACTAGCATTTAGACTAGACAAGCGCTTTTAGTTTTCATCGAACTTGAGGTCAGTCCAACATTGATGCTCATTTGAGTCATTCAATGCAGATGTCGATTAGATCTAATCTTTTATCGGCTTATTAATCACGCCAAGACCGCTCTTGACTTATGAGTCAATAGCAAGTAACCAGTGCTCAGTACCACTGCCGAACTTGACTAATAAGTCACAGCTTCACAGTTAATACTGACACCATTGCCAATTCTGACTAATGAGTCAATGCCACGCACAAGGAAGCAATGCTACCATGCATATATCATATGTCAAATATCCAAATGTAAGGCATTCAGCATGCTTACTTAACAATTGCTAGCATAATTATGATCATGCACAAACATAGAGACTCAAGCTCTGATCAATCTCATATTTAACATTCATGGCATGCTCTAATCACATGTTTCTCGTGCATCACATGTATCACATTTAAACACTTGACATGCCTCAATAATAACCATGCATGTCACATATGGGGTGCAGTTTTCTGACCTCTGGTCCAAGCACAGGTTACCAATAAACGAGCCACAAGCACGATCCCGATTCCAAGCCTCTAGTGATAACCTAGTCACAACCATAAACAATGATCCAATGAGTTCAAGTTCTAAAACCAATCTCGGAACCAAGACCTAGCCTCCGGGACATTGAATCCCACAAAACTGGGTAGTAGGAACGATCCCGATGCCTAAAGTTTGAGTTCCCAAGCTCAAAACACCATTTTGGCCATATATGACCTCAAGCGCCGCGACCTACCTCCAAACAGAGGCAGAACCCTTCTCTGCCTGAGCCTAGCGTCGTGACGCTCCACCTTGCGTCGTGGCCCTAACAGCCCATCAGCAACCTTCACCTTCTTCATCGAGCCTGGGCCGCGGCGCCCAAGAACAGGGTCGCGGCCCAACCATGAACCAGCCATTTTTCCTCGTTTTTAACATTTTAAAACCTTCCAAAAATCTATCCAAACATCTCCAAACTCAAAAATCAAAGTTCCCAAACATTCCCATGATCCAAAACCCACAAAACCTAAGTCTCAAATCTAACAAAAACTCATCAAAACACAAAGTCCAATTCACGCTTAAAATCTTTAAAAACTTAGAACTTAAAACTTGAATTACCTCCAATTGAGTTGTTCCCAACTAAATCCTCCGGTTAATAAGCTTCTAATCTTCCCTAGGATCGATATGCCTCGATCCTCGCTTGAATCCGAGTCCTAGAACTCAAGTTTCCTTCAAAAATGCGATCGGGAGACGAAAATGGAACTTAGAGGGAGAGAGAACTTACTGAATGTTCTTTTAATTTCTTTAAAAGGTTGCTTCAAGCTTAAGTAGACTCAAACAAAAACCTAACGCTCGGGGTCCCGAAAACACCCCCGGGGACAAAATAGTCAAAACCTCCAGAATTTCCCCCTAGTCTTACTAACTCCCAATTTATCATCAAATATTAGTTCTCATTACCCAATAACACAGTAATGCTCTAAATATCCCTTGACTCACTCCGAGTCAAGAATAAATCCCGTTGTGACTTTCCCACTAGCTTACCTCCTAGGATTGTCTCGTGCTGAGTAACCCTGGCATAACCAAATAATAATAAAGCACCACACACATATCATATATATGTCAAATATGCCTGAAATGACCATAATATGAAAATCACCCAATTAATCAGAAATGGGTTCACATGCATATTTAATACACCTAACACATGCATATAATCATTTAATAGCATAATAAATCAATTATCGCCCTCCCGGCCTCCTAATCAAGGTCCTAAACCTTATTAGGAAATTTGGGGCATTACACCCTACGTCTGTCCAGGGTTGGAGGCCCAATCCGCATCCGTAAAGGCAAATAGATGTAGCTGGAAAGTAGTGGACATGGTGATGCCATAGTGCTGAGTACCTCGTAGTGGACGTGTATATGTTTTCAGTGATATCCCCATTTAAGAATGCATTATAAACATCCACCTGTCAAAGAACCCAATTTTTGGACAAATCAATATCAAGGACAACTCTAATAGTAGCAGGCTTCACGACTAGACTGTAAGTGTCGAAATAATCAACTCCTTGGGTTTGAGTGAACCCTCTTGCAACTAAACGGGCCTTGTGTCTGTCAAGAGTACCATCAGCATGATATTTAAGTTTAAACAGCCACTTACAGTCAATGATGTGTGCACCAGGAGGAGCAGCAACAAGGGTCCAAGTGCCATTCTTAGTGAGAGTAGATAGCTCAGTTTCCATAGCATCTTTCCAAGGTGAAGAAGCAAGAGCTTATTTATAAAACCTTGGGATTATAGAGACATCAGTAGATTCATCAAACACAACATGGTGACTAGTATAGAGTCTATGAGATGATGGTTCAAGACATAGGTAACCTTTATGTTGAGTGTTGTAACCAAGAAAGATGCAAGGTGTTGAACAAAATTGGAGCTTGTGTTTGTTGTATGGATGGAGACAAAGAAGGCACAAACAACCAAATGTTCAAAAAATTGAATAATCTGGAAACTTGGAATACAGAACTTGATATGGAGATAAGTTCTTGAGAACCTGAGTGGGTAAGCGATTGATAATATATGGATGTATGAAAGTCAAATAACTAGTATTTGAGTGGGAGTTTAGCATGAGCAAGAAGAGCTAGACCAGTCTCAACAACATGTCTCTATTTATGCTCTACTCTGCCATTTTGGGCAGAGGTGTAAGGACAAGAAAAATTATGGTTGATGCCATTGGCCTCAAGGAAGGGTAAGAAAGATTTGAATTCCCCTCCATTATCAAATTTTCAGCTCTTTAATTGAGGTAGAAAATTTAAACTTTTTAAAAGCAAGTAAAGATTGATCTTTGGAGTGTAAGGGATAGATCCATGTGAAACGTGAAAAATCATCAAGAAAAATAATGAAATATTTGGATCCATCTACTGCTAGAATAGGGGAAGCACCCCATAGATCAGTGTGAATTAGTTGAAGGGGAGAAGAGGCATGAGATTGGGACAATGAAAAAGGAAAGCGGTGGATTTTAGCCAATTGACAAGAAGAACAAATTGCATCTTTATTACATGAAAATTTGAGATTACATTAGTGTAGCACTCGATTTACAATTTGAGAATGAACATGTCCTAATCTAGCATGCCAAATGGCAGCTTTAGTAGAAGTAAAAGATTGAAACTGAACAGAAGATGAAAAAGCTTATGGGAGGGTTGTCGAATGAGCTGCATTCTGGACAGAATGAGAGGAATCTTAAAGTGACTTGAATGTGTTGAGAGAGTAAAGGCCACGATGAAGGGCACCTTGGTGCAGAATTATCTTCGATTGAAGGTCCTTTATGAAGAAACCATGAGAATGAAATTCAATAAAGACATTATTGTCAAGATAGAACTTAGAAACTGAAAGTAAATTGGCTGAGAGATTTGGAACATGAAAGAATTTATTGAGTTTGAAGTTATGTTGAGATGTGTGAATAGTAGAATTAACAGTAAAGGAAATAGAGAGTTTGTGACCATTACCTACGATTACCATATCGGATCCAGAGTAAGGGTTGAAGGTGTCAAGTTGGTTTGTGTTTGGGGTAAGGTGATGGGAAGCCCCTGAATCCAGCAGCCAGGATTCATCTGCAATAGTGCTTGAGCTGGCAACCATGGCTTGCATTGAAGGAGCCGAAGGTGGGGCAGCAGAGGGAGCAGGTAGATTGGGATCGAACCTGCGATAGCACTGGAAGGCATTGTGACCTGGCTTCATGTAGAGTTGGCATATAATGCGAGAGTTGTTCGAGGAGCCTCGACCTGCAGAAGAGCCACGGGCAGTAGAAGAATTGAGTGAGGCATTTCCTCGACTAGGTGGGGGACAAGTCCAGGGCTGGTTTCTTGAATTTGATTGTTTTCTATAGGTAGCAATAGGCGCAATCGTAGTTGATTCATCAATGGAGTTATGTTACTCGAGTCTAGATTTGTGAGCAAGAAGAAGACTGGAGGCTTGTTCGAACGATATGCCCTTGCTTTTGGAAGTGACAAAAACAACAAATGAGTTATAATCATAACTGAGACCAGCTAAGAGGTAAAGAACTTGATCACCTCAGAGATTTTCTCTAAAATCGCTTCAAATTAATCCATGAGGTTCTTCACTTTGAGAATGTAGTCCATCATCGTCATTGATCCCTTCTTGACCATCTGAAGTTGTAAGCAGAGTTGCATAATGCGTTCATTGGAGGAGGATGAGTAAATTTGTTGCAAGGTAGTCCAAGCAGTGTGGCTTGTTGTGTGCCCAACGATTTGGGCCATGGTCTTAGGGGATAGAGAGGAGTAGATCCAAGAAATAATCAATCGATCTTTCTTGCGCCATTGGACAAACTCGGTGTTGCGAGCAGTGGAACCGGAGACCGTCTGCGCTGGAGCATAATTGGTGCCTTCAAGAAAGTCATCTATGCCGTTTGCATAGATGATATTCTCCATTTGTGCATGCCAGAGAAGGAAGTTGGTCCTGTCCAATTTGATAGAAAGGGAGTGATTCAAGGCATGAGAGAGAGCCAAGAATTCTTGTTGTGGAACTGTAAGACCCGAGTATGTAGAGGATGGAGCGGAAGATTCTTCTGATGATGGTGAGATCGCCATGGGAGAGCCAAAGAGAGCTTGAAAAAAAATTAGGGCAAACAGGGTTGTAGATCGAATGGTTGTGATACCAAGTTAAGATTTGAGAAAAGAGAGAAAGTAATGGTGTTGATCAAAAATGTGACCAGAGACACCAGTTGAGCTTATATTTATAGAGATAGGAATACAAGAGTATGAAGAAAAAAAAAAGAAGTGGGAAAAGCAAGAAAAGATGTACAACCAACTAAATAATTGGCAGCATTAGTTAATTAATAACAGTCTCCTAATTACAATGGTTAACACTATGGACCTTGTGTTGAATAAAGGCAAAAGGTTAGGGATGAACCAAACGACATTAGTAGTGAAGAAGGAAAATAGCTGTCTGTCTAAAAACTAAGACCCCATGAATTTGAATGCTTGATTGATCTTAGGTTTGTTGCAGTATTACCAGTTATTTGTATGCTGCTCTTTTATTTTTCTTTTTTGTCTTTTTGTGGTTGTGTGATAGTGATGGAATTATAGTCTATAACCTTATATCTTGTAATTGTAATTGTTGAGATTTTGTTTGATGTCAATATATATCAATATAATATTTATATATGTTTTTAAACAATTCAATCGAATTAATAAAAATCAGTGTTTTGCCTTAAATAAAAATTATTAATAAATATATAATAAATAACTGATGATATACGTCCGAAACCAAATTAAAGATCTTCTCTATCTTTATAGCTAGTTATAAATGCGTAACATTTTTTTTTTTTTGAGTAATGGGGGCAAAACTACATTTTTTTTAGATTTTGCTACACTTAACTTGTTTTTTTTTTTAACATTAAAACCTCTTAGTCCTCCAATTCGTTAGCAAATTTACAATCTTCGTTGATTTTTTTTTTATACATCAGTATGAACTGTCCAGTCATAAATTGTAATCTACGTAGCCATCTAAATTAATGTCACGTTATAATTTTACTTATTTTAAATTAAAAAAATGAATAAAAGTATCAACATTAATTTGAAAAATTAAAAAAAAAATCTTTTTAATATATAATAATAATAAAAACCCTATTTTATTCTCCCACTGTACACCAATTAGATCTCTCTCTTTCTTGTTATCCCTCTCCCTCACTCTATCATGATTTCTCTCTTTCTCTACAAAACTCTTTGTCTAGCCGCCGACAATGACCCTCCAGCCACCCATCTTTGACAAGTGCCACCCAAGTGGAACCCGTCGGCCCCCAAAACCTCCGACTCCTGAAGCTCGCATCCTCACGCACTATCGAGAAGCCCCAACTTGTCGTTCGAAGCCATGCGTCGTCATGAGGCTTTAAGCCATTTTTCGACCACCACCGTCATGCAAGCTCGGAATCAATGGCACAACTGAAATCAAGGATTTGGGGCTGGGGTTGCTGAGACAGGAATCAGGGTTGGGCAACAGGAATTGTGGCTGAAGTTCTTGGGTGTTCTTGAGAAATCTGGTTTAGTGTTAGTGTTCTTGGTTGTTCTTAGTTTAGGGTTTGATTTTCAGATTTAGGGTTCTTTTTAATTTTTAATTTTAGTCCAGATTTTAAAAAAATTATAAATTAAATATTTATTTTGAAATCTAAGATTGGTTTAGAATTTTTGTTCTTGGGTTTGGATTTCTAGGTTAGTTTTTCATTTGTATATTGTTGATATGAGATTTGAGTTTATTTAATTAGTTAAATTTATTTTAAGTTTTATTTAATTACTTTAATTATCTAATTTAAAATCAGATTTAGTGTTTTATTATTTATATTTTTTATAATTTAATTTAATTTTTTTAATCTAGTTTAAATTAAAATGGTTTTCTATATTTTAAATTGAGTTAAATATCTTTATTGATTTTTAATTTAAAATAATTAAAATTTAATGACGTGGCATTGGTTTAAGATGACCACATCTGTCCATGGCAATTAAGGACCAAAACAAATGGAAGGTGTGGATTTGCTAACGGGATAGGGGAAGTTTTACCTTAAAAAAAATAGGGGTTTAAGAGTAGCAAAAAGTAAAAATAAAGAGATTTTGCAGCCAAATGACTCAATTTTTTCAAAAAAAAATTCACTATGTTAAATTATAGTAGTTCCCCTAAATATAACTAATTTTCTATAAAATTGGCTGTTTGTTTATGTATACTTGTTATTATTTTGGTGTCTATATAATGATATATACTTTTAATTAGTATTCATTTATGCACTGTTTTCATAAATGCTATTGATATATTTTGTGTATTAATATTTGTGGAATACTGTTATCCAGATTTCCGGATAGCGTTTAGATGGATATCCTCGGAGAAGCAGAATTACCAATGTCCTTCACGGTAGGTAACCAGAGCTCGCGGATGGACAGAAAGGCTTCGCCTCTCCCGTTTAGTGTCCGGATTACTCTTTCAAAGCAAACACGACACGGAAACTCGTCAACTCTCCCGGAGTCCCGAAGGGGTATCCTTCGGGGAAGCTCCTTCCAGGAGAAGCTCTTCAAGTGGTCTTCGCGGAAACAGTTCCGTGCCTCGCACGGAACAAAACCGAGCGGTCGAGTCATGGAGAAGGCATATTTGGAATGATATCCACCTGACACAGGATCCCGCCTGACACGCCCGACAGGTCAAAGCTGCACACATCCCAGCACGCCTAAGGGTACCTTTTCGCCTACTGTTCCGCTGACAACTTGGAAAAGACGGCTGACTTTGTGTATTCCCCATACTTTCACGTAAATATACCCACATAGAGTCTTGTAGCCATGCTACTACAGTAATTGTATCCCCTATTTATGGCCGGTGTAATTAAGACTCATGTACGTAGAGAAAAACCCTAATCCAAAACCCTAGCTATAAATACCCCCTCATTTTACGATATAAGGGAGGGGCGAACAAATTATATAGAAAGAACTCTACTAAAATCTCTCTAGCTTCATCTTCTTCAAGAGAACCCGAGAGAAACACTGTGAGGGTGTGAGGTTCTTATACACCAGCCATCTTACTGTAATTCTCTACAGGGATAATAACATCAACTCGTGGACTAGGGCTCGTTAACGCCTGAACCACGTAAAAACACTGTTTGTTTATTTATATTTCTGCATTTCTATAGCTCTTGTCTTTTTATTATTCCGTTCGTATTCGTTTCCGAAAAACTCGGTAAACATTTTGGTGCTTTCATTGAGAGCTGTAGGAAGTTGTTAGTCAGCTCTTTTTCTGTGTACGTTTTTTGTGTTCACTCCGTGCTAAAAAGATGGTGACTACAAGAAAATCCGCGGTTGACAAAAATGCTAGGGTCAACCTCGATACTATGATGGAAGATGCGGTACAAAACGAACCCTTGGACTACCAAGGTGAAGATCCGACATCCCGCCAGGATCGGGTCAGTAATGAAGATACGACATACTTAGAAGACGAAGAAGAGTATGTCCAAGACGGTTACTACAAAGACGGCTGCTACTATGAGAAGGACCTAGAACTGGTCCAAGTAGCCGAAGAACTGGTGGCCACTAAGGCCAAGCTTGCTGAGCAGGAGCGCGACTCCGAAAAAATGCAACGCATGATGGAGCGCCACCAAAGCAAGTTCGGAGATCTAGGCGACTCGGACGAGGATGCCTCTGTTCTAGGTGGTGCTGATGCCCCCATGCCGGATCCAGCCGCTGCTGGACCATCCAAAGCCGCCCCTAACAAGGGCAAAGAAAAAGTTGGAGAGCCTGTGCGCGCTGACGCCCCTGCACCTCCTAAAGGCGTGAATCACCAGGCCGACTGCCCCCCCCCCCCCCCCCGCGCGCAGAAGGTCTCTGGCGCTCCTAAGCCCAGACGTCCTTCAGCCCCAAGGGGGCACTCTGTGCCTAAAGGGCCCGGTGCTAAGGCACCCAGGCCTAGGGGAAGGAACAACCGCCCCAGTGATTCCGTCAACCAGGACGGTCGGGCTGCGAACTCGCACTCCGAAGATAGCTGGTCCACGGTGGACCTAAGAAGAAAGTTGGAGGCCAAGTATGAAAAGGCCAAAGGAGAAAAGGCCCGGCCTCGCGGAGATGACCTCCGAAATCATATTAATGACAAGCTCCGGGGACGTGACCTCCCGGAGAGTGATACAAAGAGGCTCGAGGAACAGATTGCTGCCTTGACCAAGTTGGTCCGGAAGCAAAGTGGGGCCCTGTCAGACTCTGAGGAGGAAGACCCGGAACCATGTATTCGGAGGATCGCGGAAACGTCCCTCCCGGATAACTTCAAAATGCCTCACATAGAATTATATGAGGGGAGGACAGACCCGCGTACCCATCTAGCTAAATACAACAAAATGATGCAAGTGGCGCGCGTCAGTGAGGACGCCAAATGCATGTGCTTCTCACTCACCCTTACCAAGTCCGCGGAGGACTGGTGGAAAAGATTAGCTCCCGGATCAATCCATAGTTGGAAGGAGCTACAGTCCGCATTCAGGAGGCAGTTCATTGCTGCCCGCGACCACGACATGGAGGTTGGTTCCTTAACCAACATCAAGCAGCAACCCAATGAGAACCTCAAAGCTTTCATTCAGAGAATGATGGAAGCTGCTGCTAAGACCAAGGTCAGCGACGACATGAAGCTGATCGCCCTTCAATCGGGCCTTACTGTCGGCTCCCTGCTATGGGGGGAAATGCAAAGGAGACGGGCAGAAACGTTGTCCGAATTCATGTCAAAAGCTCAGGGAATCATCAACCTTGAGGATGCCTACCAACAGGCCTTTGGGGTTCCCCCAGCTCCAACGCCCTCCGTGACTGCGCCAAGCTTTGCTTCGCAAGCTCCCGCGCCAGCCCTCACGCTTCCAGGAGCCCAGTTCACTCCAAGCGTGTATGGGCCTTCCGCGTCCGCTCAGACGCCAAGTCAAACCCATTTCTCTGGGTACGGAGCTGTACAAACCAGATGTAGTATCGCTCCCGGACCATCACAACCGCAAGTGGAAGGCCCAGAACAAAATCTGAGCCAATCACGGAATAAACGAGGCGGAAGAAACTCCAACCGGGGGGACCATTCAATGAAACCCCGTAAGAACTATGAGCCCAAGTTCACGGAGTATACCAGTTTGATAGACTCGCGGGAAAATGTCTATCGGGCGACCTGTAATATGGTCAACTATAGGAAGCCCCCGAAAGTGTCTCACGGAGGAAGGCGTCCGCGAGACTCCAACAAAAGGTGTGAGTTCCACGGAGACGTGGGGCACACCACGAACGAATGCCTTCAGTTGAAGGATGAGATCGAGTCCCTGGCAAGAGCGGGACACCTCGGTCAGTGGGTGAGGATACCCATTATCTATCCCGGACAGGGAGTAGTTCACGGAGCTGCATATTCCCCGGGACAGAGGGGGACCGCTAGCGCTCCTGGAGCCGGTCACCCCCAAGCTCCCGGGTCTCAGTTCCCAGCGCTTCCTGCTCCAACCGCTCCGGCACCCATTGCCTTGTTGGCTCCAGAACCTGGCAACCCATATCCGCCCGGCCTTGCTCCGCCACCCGTTGACGGACACGTAGCCACCATTTCCGGAGGACCGCACCTTGCCGGAAGCACCCGCAACTCCCAGAAGAGGTACTTGAGGGAGTTAGAACACACCGGGGAGATGTGCGCCTTGGTTCAATCACCTGCTCAACGTCCCCGAATGATGGACCTTCCCATCACCTTCACGGAGGACGATGCTCGACATGTGCACTTCCCCCACAACGATCCCCTCGTGGTGGAAGCCCAGATTGCCAATAAGAAGGTCTCACGGATCTTGGTCGATAACGGAAGCTCCGTAAACATCCTCTTCAAAGCGGCCTTCCACGCGATTGGATTAACCGAGACAGACCTAACCCCATGCCCCATCCAGCTTCAAGGGTTCAATGGGGATGCACTCATGCCATTAGGCAAAATTCAACTTCCAGTCACCCTCAGGGGAGAAAGCGACGCTTGTGCCTTCAAGCACAGCACATTCGTGGTGGTCGACTGCCCCACGGCGTATAATGCCATCCTAGGCCGACCGGTCCTAATAGATTGTGGGGCCATAACCTCGATACGCCACTTATGGTTGAAGTTTCCATGCGACGATGGGCGTATCGGCACCCTCCGAGGAGACCAGCGAAGTGCACGAAGCTGTTATAACGTCTCCGTCCGATCCGTCTACACGGTTCAGGAGACGGTTGCTGCCATTCCTTTGGCGGAAGAATTACCAGAAACTGGGGGTGCTCAAGAGGCATACTTTGACGAACTCGACCCAAGAGTGGGAATCGAGAAAGCGATAGAGCCGATGGAGGAAGTCGAAGAGGTGATCCTCAACCCGGGAGATCCCACCAAAGTCATTCAGGTGGGGAAAAACCTGCCGTCGGCCATTCGAGATAAGATCGTGGCCACTGTGAAGAATAATCAGGATATCCTGGCATGGTGCCACGCTGATATGAAGGGGATTAATCCTAATGTTGCATGCCACGCACTCAACATAGACCCATCTGCAACTCCAGTTCGCCAAAAGAGGAGGCCGTTAGACCCAATGAGGGCCGAAGCCGTCAAAGCTGAAGTGGACAAGCTGATGTCCATAGGCTTTCTCCAGGAGTCACACTATCCCGTGTGGTTGGCCAACCCAGTTCTGGTCCCGAAACCCGATGGGTCCTGGAGAATGTGCATTGACTTCACGGACCTAAACAAAGCCTGCCCAAAAGATTGTTTCCCTCTTCCGCGAATCGATCAGATGGTAGACGCTACTTCCGGGTACGAACTCTTATCCTTCATGGATGCGTACTCCGGATACAACCAGATCAAGATGCATGTCGCGGACCAGGAACACACCAGCTTCCTCACGGACAAGGGTGTCTACTGTTACGTGGTCATGCCTTTCGGTTTGAAGAATGCTGGGGCGACGTACCAGCGTCTGGTTAACAGGATGTTCAAGGACCAACTGGGGAGGAACATGGAGGTGTACGTGGACGACATGTTGGTAAAATCCAAGACCTCCGGGGACCACAGTGACGACCTTGAGGAAGCTTTCGCCGTGATCCGAAAGTATGGAATGAAACTGAATCCAAAGAAATGTACTTTCGGGGTCTCGTCTGGGAAGTTCCTCGGTTTCATTGTCAGCTCCCGCGGAGTGGAAGCCAACCCTGAGAAAATTAAGGCGTTCATAGATATGCCTTCCCCCCGGAAGCATAAGGATGTCCAGAGCGTTACCGGAAGGATAGCTGCTCTCAGCCGCTTCGTATCCAAGGCCACTGACAAGTGTATCCCCCTCTTCAATGTGTTGCGAGGAAACAGGAAGTTCGAGTGGACCCCCGAATGCGAAGCAGCCTTCCAACACCTCAAGGAACATTTAACCCAAGCTCCCATTCTGTCCAAACCTGTCGAAGGAGAGGCGTTGTTCTTATACTTAGCTGTGACAGAGCACGCAGTGAGTGCCGCTCTCGTCCGGGAAGATGGCCGTATCCAGCTCCCTGTGTATTACGTAAGCAAGAGGTTACTGGACGCCGAGTCCAGATATTCAATGATTGAAAAACTCTCCCTCTGCTTGCTAATCGCTTCGCGGAAGCTAAGGCCATATTTCCAGGCGCACACCATCAAAGTACTCACCAACCACCCTCTCCGACAAGTCTTGCAGAAACCCGAGTCTTCTGGCAGATTGCTTAAGTGGGCCATGGAACTGAGCCAGTTCGACATCCACTACCAACCACGTGTTTCCATA
This sequence comes from Humulus lupulus, assembly GCF_963169125.1. Classification (NCBI taxonomy): domain Eukaryota; kingdom Viridiplantae; phylum Streptophyta; class Magnoliopsida; order Rosales; family Cannabaceae; genus Humulus; species Humulus lupulus. The sequence continues at coordinate 248,848,987 of NC_084794.1, forward strand.
AAAGGACAAGCTCTCGCGGACTTTATTGTGGAATGCTCGGGAATGAATGACCTCCCAGAAGATCCTGTCCCGGAATTTCCCACATGGAAGGTCTATGTAGACGGAGCCTCAAATGAAAAAGTAGCTGGAGCGGGGGTCATCCTAATATCTCCCCAAGGGCATCAGCTCCAGAGCGCCATCCGTTTCGCGTTCCCAGCATCCAACAATGAGGCAGAACACGAAGCCATGTTAGCTGGATTACGACTGGCCAGAGAAGTCGGAGCCCAAAAAATTGAAGTATACAGCGACTCCCTACTTGTGGTAAACCAAATATCCGGGGAATACCAGACGAAAGGCGAAAAAATGGCTGCCTACGTGTCTCTCTCCCGCGGCCTACTGCAGCATTTCAAAGGCTACCAAATCTGCCAGGTCCCCCGGGACCAGAACTCACTCGCGGACACGCTGGCTAAGCTTGCAACAGACCCGGAGATCGAACAATATGGCCTGGTGCCCATCGGGCACTTAGAAGCACCCACTACCGAGACACAGAGGGTAAATTCCATCATCGACCATTCCCATTCCTGGATAGGACCCATCCTCAGATTTCTCACCACCGGAGAGCTCCCCACTGATAGGGCTGACGCAAGAAAGCTCCAGTATCAAGCTCCCCGATACGTGGTTATGGATGGAAAGCTTTACCGCAGGGGGTTGTCCATACCCTTCCTTAGGTGTGTTGCCAGAACCGAAGTCAGCGCCATCATCCATGAGGTTCACGGAGGCTTCTGTGGCGACCATACCTCCGGGCTGAGCCTCTCCAAAAAGATCCTTCGACAAGGATACTTCTGGCCCACCATGAAGAAGGATTGTGTGGATTATGTCAGAAAATGTGAGCAGTGCCAGAGGTACGCCAAGGTTCCGCGAGCGCCGCCTACAGAAATTACCTTAATGACCAGCCCCTGGCCGTTCGCCGTTTGGGGCATTGATCTAGTAGGTTCCCTTCCAACTGGAAAGGGTGGAGTGAAGTATGCCATAGTCGCAGTAGACTACTTCACCAAATGGGCTGAGGCTGAACCTATGAACACGGTCACATCTAAAAAAGCACTAGACTTTGTCATCAGGAGTATAGTGTGTCGTTTTGGGCTTCCACGAAAAATTGTGTCCGACAACGGGAAGCAATTTGACAGTGAACACTTCACGAACTTCTGTGCTTCGCATGGAATTATCAAAAGCTTTTCCGCAGTCGCCAGACCCCAGGCTAATGGGCAAGTGGAGGCTGTAAACAAAATATTAAAGACCACGTTGAAGAAAAAACTCCAAGCCTGCAAGGCTCACTGGCCGGAAGAACTTCCGCGAGTCCTTTGGGCCTATCGCACAACAGAGAGAACTTCGACGGGGCACACGCCTTATTCCATGACCTTCGGTTGCGAGGCCGTCATCCTGGTAGAGACTATGATCCCCTCTCACAGAAAGGATACCTACGACCCTATCCGGAACCACGCCCTTCTCCAGGAGTCCCTGGACATGATCGAAGAGCTCCGGGAGCAGTCGCAGGTCCAACTAAAAATGCACCAAGGCAAGATAGCCCGACACTTTAACACGAGAGTCAAGAGCCGTACATTCGAAGTTGGGGACCTTGTCCTACGGAGAGTATTTCCTGCTACGCAGGACCCGGGAGTGGGAGTCCTCGGACCCAACTGGGAAGGCCCCTATGAAGTCCAAGAAAAAGTGGGCCATGGGACGTATCACTTAAAGAGACTCGACGGATCTAAAGTCCCGCGTGCCTGGAACGCGGAGCACCTCCGCCGTTACTATCAGTAGGCCCCGGACTATCTGGTCGAAAGTCCTTGGTGGACGTAGCAAAAGTGTAAAATGTGGAGATAATCCTCCCCGCTGTAAAACGCATGCCTCAGGCTAATTTAATGAAACACGGAGAGGTTCACTCCGCTTTTACTGCATTTTTTATCCCTGTGTTCAAAGCTGCGTTTTAACAAGTGACCACGCGGTCCGGAGACGTCCGGACCCCACGCTCACTTGGGGGGGTATACATGGCTAAGGCATAGCCATACGCCCCTTGAACAAAACATACACAGAAAACCACTTATGTGCTAGCATTGTGTTTGAAAATTTTAAATTGTTAAGCTTAGGTTAATCTGTTGCCATGAACATGCTTGCATTACGTGTCATATGTGCATTATGTGCTTATGTGTAAATTGCCATTGAAATGCCTGCCATTATGTATCATGAAAATTATCTCCTGTGTAGCCCAGCGAGGAACAGGACTGGGGGTTGGGGCACGTTCAGAGAGCTACGCCGAAACACCCTCAACTCCCTGACAAGTCCTTTGCAGAATACTCCGCGATCGCTGTAGAGCTTTGCTTCGCAAGCTCCAGCTCCGGGTCCCGCAAGGCGAAAGATGGCAAGATCCGCGACCATTGTAAGCCTTGCTTCGCAGGCTCCAGCTCCGGATCTCACAAAATAATGCATGGCGAGCTCCTCGACCATTGCAAGTTTCAGCTCCAGGAGCAGACATGGTCGATCCCCCACTCACAGCAAGCCTTGCTTCGCAAAGCCCCTGCTCCGGGATCAAACCTGGTGGGCGTGGCAATTTCCCCGACAGCGACGAGCCTTGCCTCGCAGGGCTCCATGCCAGGTCCCTGAAGTCAGCCACCATGAGGTTCGCAACGACAGTTAGTTTTGCTTCGCAAAGATCTAACCTTAAGACTAGCGACGCTCACCAAAAGAACTCCCGTTCCGAGCCATGGAACGGCTCACCTTAGCAATCCCAGCGAACAGTATAACTACAAGTCCCGGGATTGGCTATTTTCCTTAGGAAAGCTAAAATACGGTGAAAGGAGTCTGGCCGTTGGAACCAGGAAACTTTCGTAACCTAGAAACTACGTGGGAAAAGACATCAGTCGTTAGAGCTTCAAGTGGGAAGTGCATAGGTTCTGGCCGTTGGAACCAAAACCTCATGCACCCCTACAACATTTTCTACCGTATAAAAGTCTACCCTAAACGCAAAGATAAATAAAGAACTCGGCAGAAAAGAAAGGAGAATGCTATAATTATGGCAAATGTGTCTGCAATGAGAAAAGAGTACAAGGAGCTTCGCCCCAAAGAAAAACTCAAATGAAAAATTATTAAAGATAAGGCCCCTTTAAGCATTGGGGGTGGCAGTAGTGTCCGCGTCCAAGGCCTCGAGGTCGGCAGTTCCAACTGGGGCAGGCGGAGTCGGCTCATTGGGAGGTGGAACTTCATCACGTGCAGGTTCAGAGGTCCCCGCCTCTCCGGGATCTCCTGCCTCAGGGGCTCCAGCACGCTCGTCAACGTTGTAAGTTTGGACGTACACCTCTGGGCCTTGATCCCACACCTGTAACTTCTCCCTCATGGCGTCAGCATCCTCTCCCAAATAGCCTAGTACCTCCGGGTTCATTTTCCAGAGTTGATGCATGAGGGCCACGTGCGATATATTAATCGTCCTGTTCAGAACCACCTCGACATCCTCCCTCTCCTTCAAGCGCTCCGCCTCGGAGGTTGCCAGCTGTGCCTCCGCGACAGCTAATTGAGCCCTTAGTTTTTCCATCTCGGCCTTGGAGGCATCCCGCTCTCCCTTAAGAGAATCAATCTCCTTGCGCTGCTCCCTATTTTGGCTCAGCACGGATTGCTTCTCGGTCACATGCCCCCTGGCAGTGAATTGCAAGGCTCCGATCTCTTTATCCTTCTCGGCGAGCCCCAACTCCAGCATAGACACGAGATCCTTGCTCCTCTTATGAAATTGCTCCTCCTCGTGCAGCTTACTCTAAAGAGTGGAATATTCCTCTTGCTGCTTAAGGAGGAGATCATTCTTTGATTGCAAGCGGGCTTCCAAGGTATCCTTCTCCACCCTGGCTTGGGACAGCTCTTCCCGGAGCTGGGAGTTTTCGGCCTTCATCTCATCCGACCGCTGTCTGAACTCATTCTCTGCGTTGGCCCGGTACTCTCGATATTTGGCAAGATATTTCTTGTCCGCCTCTTCCTCAGCCGCGCGCCGGGCCTGATCAATCTTCTCCGAAGCCTCCAAGGCCTGTTGGGTCAGTCTCTGCTTCTCCGCCTCCAAGGCCTGGCGAGCCAGCTGGCTCTCCTCCAGCTGAACCAGAACTGCACCCACCTCCCGGAACGAGCGTTCCGCGATCAGAGAGGCCTGCAAGGAAAGACAACAGAATGAGTTAAGCCGAACCAAAAGACAGATGATCCCAAAACACAACAACTGACGGCTTACCCCGGACAATTGCTGCTTCACGGCATGTGTCAGCAACAGCGGGTCCTTACTGCTACTGATGGTCCATTTCTCAGAATTAAGCTCACACAAGCTCAGGGCCATGTCCTCCATCATCTCCGCTCCGAACGGCGCCAATGCACGTCCAAGCCTAGGCACCAGCCTCTTCTCCAAGGCTGGGCCATCCAAAACCGCTCCAGCCGGGTGAAGAGACCTCACCCCCTCGGCCAACTCAGCTCTCTTCACGGCAGACAAGTTGTCTGCCCTTCCCTGAGTAATGGCCTTCTCAGCCTCCAACCGTCTCTTCAAAAAATTATCGGCCCGTCTTACACCCTCCAGGAGGGCAGCGGGGAAACGGGTTGGTTTCTGCGGGAAGTGGAACTTCAGGCCAGGAAGAGGAAGGTTTGTTTGCTGAGAAGAAGGAGACCCCGAAAGGGCGGACTCCCTTTGGGCTGGAGGAGGAGGCAGACGGGGTATTAAGGCCCCGGTCTGTTGTTTTTGCTGCTGCGGTGGCGGAGGTGACTGCCTTTGTTGTTGTTGCTTTTGCTGCTGCGGCAGCGGAAGTAATTTCCCTTGTTGTTGCTGCTGGTTTGGATGTTGTTGTTGCTGCCGCTGTGGCGTTGGTGATTGTCTCCGTTGTTCTTGTTGCTGCTGTTGTTGTAGTTGTGGCTGCTGGCGTTGCTGTCGTTGTTGCCTTCGACCGGGAGAAGAGTGTCTAAGGCGTTTCTTCTCGGCGCCCCCAGCATCCCCTCCGGGACGCTTGCTCACCCCAGTCGTCTTCACGGGGAACACAAGCCCTTCCCCGTCGCTGCTGCTACTCGAGACCATCATAGTCTCGGAAGGCCCGTCGGCAGGAGACTTCTCTACCCCCGGAGACGCTTGCGCCTCGCCACTTGTCTTCTTGGGGGTGGCAGCTTTACCTCCCCTACCGGCCTTGGTCTTCCGTCCTTTCCCCTGGGACGGGTCTTGGCTGGTGGCAGCCTTCTTAATGAGCAAAGTAACTCTCCCCAACATCTTGGCTTCTGGATACTCTGCAAGAAACATACGAAGCAAGGTTAACGAACCAACAAGCAATGAGAAAGAAGATAAGCGGAAGACAAGATAATCAACAACATAAAAGCACAAGCAAGTCGGCCAGCAGGGAACAAGAAACAAGAAAAAGAAAAGTTTGAAAGGGACGACCATGCACGAGAAACGTGGATGGCCTTCCCCGAGAAAAACAAAACACCGCCTCCTGCTCCAGGAAGCTCCCGTACTCCTTGAAGTCCGGGAATGACATGCTGAGGGAAGAAGGGTCAACCATGATGACACCTTCTGGCAGACTACCGTCACTCAGACACCCGAGGAGCTCATCTACCCTATCGCAATATCTGTCAAAGGGTATCCTACGCGGATCTAGCCTAAGGAAGCGGGGATCGAACCCCATCTGAGAGGTCCGGGAAACCTCAGACAGGCTGGGGGTGTGAATCAATCGAAAACTAGTCTTACCTCTCCCGGAGGTACTAGCCCCCGGAGCCCCTTCGTTAGGGTAAGCCGCGGCGTGGCGGGCCTCGATCTCCTCTTCCTCCGGCTGGGGGTCGGGGAACCTCTCCGCCCAACTAGGAGATAAAGTATTCTCGTCCCGGGCTGCTTGGTTGATCACCTTGGACAGCTCCAGGGCAATCTGCTCCCGGATGTCAGCTGACACCTGACTTTGCCCCCTGCCACTCACTGGCTCAATGTTTTGGAAAGAGGCGAGTAGCCCATACTCCCTCAAAGATTCGGAGGTCACAAGTCCCTCCACTTTCAACTCTTCCTCCGAAAGCCTTTCGTAGAACTTGGACCTCCTTATCATCTTCGCACAGCGAGGTGTCCGCGGAACGACTTCTGCAAAATTCAAATACAAGCATTAGAGCTCCTCCCGAAAGGCAAATCTAACGTAAAGAAACAAAGTTAAAGAGGAGAGGAAGGAGCACTTACCAGGGACTTTGAAGTCCAAAGATAGGGCTGGCACCCTCTTCAACGGGAAGCCAGTCGTCAGGAACCAGTATTCCCGGAGGTCTAGAACCCTTGCGGTATGGCAGGTAGGACACATCACGTCCGGGTGCCTTTCCAGCCTGTAAAATCCCACCTTGTCTGAACGACCCCTCATAGGCTGAGACTTCAACCCGTAGAAGTACAGCACCTCCTCCGGGGTAGGAGCTTCCAGTTTCCGGGACTTGCAAAAGATGAACCACCCCGCTAGGAGCTTGTAGCTGGGGGGAATCAACTGGAAGGGGGCAATCCCCGCCTTCACACAGAAATTGGCAAAGTAACTTCTTAGGGGCAAGTGCGCCCCACACACTATGTGTGCCCAGCTCCAGGCACCAAAGCCCTCGTGACTCTGGCTAGCCGACTCGCCCAGCACCGACAGACGGTGCCACATCAGACCTGGGATGTTCTTCAGGCCTGCCTCGGAGGAATACAGCTCCAGCATGCCGTAATTCCTGAAAAGGTTCGGCTTCTGGTCCATCTCCCAGATTGAACTATTGGAAGTCGGTGGGCTAGCCGCGACCACTTTTGCCTTTCCTTTCCCCTTTGCGCCAGCGACAGGGGAACCCTTCTCCTGGGCAGAATCAGCCTCCACCACAGCGAGGAGTTGTTCCTTTGAGATATTCGTCACTGAACAAAAGAAACAAAGAAGAAAACACTCTAAGCAGTCAGCACCCTTGTCATACCCTAGTGGTATCAAAGGCGTCGGGGAGACCCTCCCCGAAAACTGCTTGGAGAGGCTCCCACCGAGCTTGCCGAGGGGTTGACACCATGCCACCCGAAGGGCAGCAAGGAACCAGACTCAGACTCCGAGCCTAAGCCCACCAAAAGAAGTGTTTTTCCAGAGAAAGACACCCTAAAGGCGTTCATGCTTATGCCCTAAAACAGCAAACCAGAACAACACAAGCAAGACAAGGAACGACTTTCCAAACACAAATCGTCAAAGCATGCAAAAGAGACTACTTATCGACTCACATCAATCGCATGCCTATCAAAGCCCTATTCACGCATGCACATGGGCGATAATGGCAGAAACCTCAACTCCAACAACCTAAGGTTTGGGAGGAAAGAGCAAAGTAGAAATACTTACTGGTATTCGGGTGGTTGAAGGTTGAAGGAGTAACCAGATCACTGCACAACACGATCGCGAGAAGTAAAAGCTGCAAAGACGAACGGTGATTCAAACCCTGAACTTCGGCGAATAAACCCACTGCCAAATCAAAAGAAAAGTTTCTAGATCCCTTACCAAAAGAAGTGGCAAGTTCAAAGGAATGGAAGCTTGGAAGCCTGAGAGTTCGAAGGTTTGGGAATCTGAAAATCCGAAAGATAGAGAATTTGAAAGCGTAAAGAGGAAGAAAGGTCTGTTCCCTCGTTTTTATAGCAGGGAAGAAGTCATTTCGAATTCCTCAAATGGACGGTCCCGATCTTCCCATTCCGTGTGTATCAGATCCAACGGCTGGAGATGAAGCGACGATCCTATTTATGACTCCTCGGATGGGAATAAAGTATTTATTTCCCATCATTATACCACCTCGGGCCCAGAGTACCATTAAAAACCGTCAAATCATTACTCAGATGCCTGACGCACGCATACTCAACCAGTCGCCTCACGCACACGTCTTGATCGCAGAACCATTCCCGGCGTGACGTGTGGCCCTTGCCGCACTTGAGTACTTGAGTTCAAACAGAAGAAATTCCCTTTCTTTTTCATACTAACACTCAGGCGGGAAAAAGGAACCCTTCCGGGAACACAGATGGTGGCCCCTCGCCTAATCTAAGAAACCGAAATACCCGAAGGACTGTACAAGCTCCCGGATCTCTCAAAGCTCCGTGATCTTGGGGGGTAAATGTTATCCAGATTTCCGGATAGCGTTTAGATGGATATCCTCGGGGAAGCAGAATTACCAATGTCCTTCACGGTAGGTAATCAGAGTTCGCGGATGGACAGAAAGGCTTCGCCTCTCCCGTTTAGTGTCCGGATTACTCTTTCAAAGCAAACACGACACGGAAACTCGTCAACTCTCCCGGAGTCCCGAAGGGGTATCCTTCGGGGAAGCTCCTTCCAGGAGAAGCTCTTCAAGTGGTCTTCGCGGAAACAGTTCCGTGCCTCGCACGGAACAAAACCGAGCGGTCGAGTCATGGAGAAGGCATATTTGGAATGATATCCACCTGACACAGGATCCCGCCTGACACGCTCGACAGGTCAAAGCCGCACACATCCCAGCACGCCTAAGGGTACCTTTTCGCCTACTGTTCCGCTGACAACTTGGAAAAGACGGCTGACTTTGTGTATTCCCCATACTTTCACGTAAATATACCCACATAGAGTCTTGTAGCCATGCTACTACAGTAATTGTATCCCCTATTTATGGCTGGTGTAATTAAGACTCATGTACGTAGAGAAAAACCCTAATCCAAAACCCTAGCTATAAATACCCCCTCATTTTACGATATAAGGGAGGGGCGAACAAATTATATAGCAAGAACTCTACTAAAATCTCTCTAGCTTCATCTTCTTCAAGAGAACCCGAGAGAAACACTGTGAGGGTGTGAGGTTCTTATACACCAGCCATCTTACTGTAATTCTCTACAGGGATAATAACATCGACTCATGGACTAGGGCTCGTTAACGCCTGAACCACGTAAAAACACTGTTTGTTTATTTATATTTCTGCATTTCTATAGCTCTTGTCTTTTTATTATTCCGTTCGTATTCGTTTCCGAAAAACTCGGTAAACAGTTACATAATACCTTAAAACTCAACATTACCACATTACACTATAATAGATGAATAAATCAAGAGATATTTACAATTATATACCTATAATATAAAATAATTACAAAAATTATCTACAAAATTTTATTTACAAAAATACATTGCTATGTCATCAAAAAATACCAGATTCTAAAAGTAATATACATGAATTTGAAACTTTCTCGAAATCTCAGTTTTCTCGTTTTTCTCGATTTAAAAAAATAAATTTTGGTTACTTAAAATGTTAATAAGTTACTAATTAGTTATTTTTTTCACCGTTTTTTATATCGTTTTTTTTTAATTTTATTTTTTTTTCTTTTTGTTTTTTTCATGATATGCCTACTATTTCTTACATTCTTTCTTATCTTTAATTTCAAAATTCTTTTTCGGCCATATTGCTAGTATGTTGGACTCAAAAGTAGTACCATCACGACCTACTCTTCAAAGCGATCATTTTGATATGTGGGAAGCATATGTTTTTTGGCTATCGCCGGACATGATGACCAAAATAAAAATCAACATTTTAGTTTCTTTTTTATATTGTGTTGACCAAAAAGCAACTAAATTTTAAACTTGATCAAACATTTAAAATATACTATATTGTATTATAAACAACTTAAATTTATTTAAAAATATTCTAAGTAACATTTTTAAAATAGACTTTTTAGGATATTGTTTGGTAACTTTTAAATAAAATATAAAAAAATTATTGTATAATAAAGTAACTTTTTAATAATAAGCTATAAAGTAATTTTTATATTTTATTGTAACTTATTAGTTTCTAAAAAATGACTAATCGGCAACGTAAAATTATCTTAAATAATAAGACGTCATAATATAACTTCAAAATGACTAATGAGTGTCTTAAGATAAAAAAAAATTCAAAAAATAAGTATTTGAGGTAACCAAAATGTATATAAAATAATATGCTATAAAAATAAAAAAAATTCATGAAAAAAGTAATTAATTGATAACTTATTAATATTTTAAGTAACCAAAATATTACTTTTTTAAATTCAGAAAAACGAAGAAAAAAAAAATCGAAAAAATTTCAAATTCAGGTATATTGTTTTTAGAATCCGGTAATTTTTTATGATTATATTTTTGTAAATAAAATTTTGTAGTTAATTTTTATAATTAAATTATAAATAATAAGGAATATAAATTTGTCACAAATCAATTTAATATTCACGCATGAATATTGATATTTGTGTATGCTTATTTTCATGAAAATATATTGACGGAAAGTTATCTTAAAAAAGAAAAGTACAATCGGAGCTTCGACCATGCTGTTAAGTTTACCATGCAGTATGTGATGTGAGATCTTCTGGGTGTACCATGAATGTTTCACCCACGTGGAAAAATGATCACCATTGCCCATTTAGATGAGGGACCAAAGAGAGTGCCTATTGGTTTTCCCACAAGGTAATTTCGTAAAGGGAAAATCCCTTGTTTTATAATGAATGGATTAGTCAAATAATTAAAAGTAGATTTTAAAAAAATAAATTAAATTATTTTAAAATGAATTAAAATTAACTATATAATTCAAAATAACTTTTTTTAATTAAAATAACACAAATTTTAAATAAAAAAAGAACGTAAATCAAAGCGATATTAATCCAAATTAAATAAAATTTATGTTCTTGAGTTCATTTTTTTTGGAGACTCAAATTCGAAAACAAAATATTCGTCATCATCACAAATCAAAAATCAAAACTTGTAACTGAAACTGAATTATTTTGCTTTCTTCTATTCCTAATTTCATACATAAATTTCCACATAAACCTAGAAAGTATGAGAAACACTCACAAAACACATAAACAAAAATTAGAAAACACATGAACAAAACCAAAATACCCAGAAAACAAAGGGCAAGAACAACCCATCATTGTCACACCTCGGACCTCAAGCAGCCCCAGTGTCGTTGTGCCTCTGACCTCACAGGTAGGCACATCTCCATCGTTCCTCAGACTTCACAAGCACCCCCATCGCCGTCATGCCTCAGATCTCAGGCACCCCATCCTCATCGCCCCTCCCTGATTCTTGTCGTGCCTCAGACCTTAACCCAGGGCTCTTTGACGGATCTTTAAATCTCGCGCTACAACAAACCTCAATCATATATCAGACTTTGCTTCGCTGCTTCAGATCTCCATCTTCGACGAATAAGCAATGGTTACAGATCTTGTTGATCAACAAAATGAAGTTTCGTCTAGGACTGGCTAGGGAGGAAACCAAAGCTATTTCGTTTATGGTCAGTTGAGGAGAGACTGAGTAGCTTCATCTAGGGCCATTGCCATTCTTATGAACTCATGGATTCTTTAGGGTCGGCTGGGTTTGGGAAGAAGGAACGAAAGAAAAGAGAGAGGGATAGAGAGAAACGAGAGAAGAAAATAACTTTTTATTTTTTAATATGAAATATAATTTAATTAAAATAATTTTTTATTTAGTTTATATTTTAAAATTCATTAATATACATTTATAATTGTTAATTATTTTAATTTGAGGTCATTTTGGTCATATTGAAAAATTATTTGATATTTTGATCAGTTTTGCAAAACAAAGGGCCCGATTGTTATTTAACAAAACATAGGGGCTAATCGATTATTCGGACAAAACACAGGGGCCAAACTGGTATTTTTCCTTTCGTAAATTAGTCAAAGTTTTTTTTGAAATGGTAAATAAGTAAGACCATCTCCAATGAGATATGTAAATATTGTGCTATATTTGGCACAAAAAGTCAATATACTATATATTTAGCATAATTTTTAGCATTATGATTCAATACACATTTGTAAAAATTGTTTGTAAAATTTAATATTTTATTAATGCTAATTTGATATTTATTGAAAATATACAAAAAGTCATTATTTTTCTTTATATTTTATTGTTGATAGTATGAGATAATAATAAAACAATAAGGTAAAAAGTATAACATTTAATGCAAATAGATACAAATAATACTAAAATAATAAAAATGACATAAAAGTAAATAAAAAGTTGTAACATTTATGGTGATGCAAAATATACATCATGCTATATTATGTGCCAAATTTGGCCAAACTTTTAGCATGTGCCAAATTTGACAGAATTTTTGACATACTATTAGAAATTTTTTTTTGTAGAATGAGTTATATTTTAGCAATGCATCACCAATTTAACACTATATTGAATATGGCCTAAAAGTTTAAAACTTTTTTCTATTGTAGTCAAGTTGGGCGGGTAACTATTAATAAAAACTAAGTTATAACTACCTTATTAACATTTATTGTCCTAGTTGGCTGAAACAGTTGATAAATGCTTACGTATACTCTTTACTGATGACTGTGAGAGCTTAAATGAGAATAATATAGTATGGAACTCCTAGATTTGATTAGCCTTAATTAGGTTACACATTGTTTAGTTGATGAGTATAATAATTGTCATAAAGATCAACAGTAAATACTCTACTTCCTTATATAACCTATAATTTAGTGTTAGTACGGAAGGAGGCAAAATTTTAAGACATGTAATGATGGTTGTAGGGATGTAGATCTGTAATCATGATTCATAAGCCACTTGTATATGTCTTCACTGTGCTGAGTATACATCTAGACAACATTAGTTCATAAACGTGCCTAACACAATGATAAGCAAGGTGCGGTGGTATTTCAGGATTCATTTTTCAGGGTGTTACATACAATTTATTAAAATATAATAAATAAAATTTGATTAATTTTTTTTTTTTGGTACATGATACAATTGGAGATAACAAAATATGTTAAGTTGAATCGAATTTTACATTAGTAATTCTCAAATAGAATTCAATTTTACAATATTAATTCTTAAGTTGAACACTGTCCTATAATAAAATTATTCCAAGTGATTATATATATTTGAAGAGTACTAATTAAGAAGATTTTTTAATCTATTATCTTTTACATTCTTTTTAATTTGATGACACGTGTCATCTTTTAAACAATGTTTATTCTTATAAAACAAATAGTAATATAAGTTTAATTTTATTACATTATGTCACTATAATTAAATATCCACTATTAGTACTCGTCTATGTATATAGTTATTCAATGATAAATATAATTACATTTCAGAAAGAAAAAAATAGGAATATAGTAAGATAGAAGAGCTGTATGATTCCCCCAGTTCGAAAAAATAAAAACAAAAAAAAATCATACTATATTTCCTATTCTTTGAAATGTTTCTATAGTTTATTGATTTTGATTTTGTTATCAATTCTTTTCTTAAAAAAAAAAAAGATGTTCTGGTAAGAATAAGTGCATACATAAATATGACAAAAATTTGTCACCAGCTATGAAATTGGTGCTAAAATTGCACCAAGTGATATATACCATTGTTATTCTTATATTAAATATTTGGAAGTATCTAGTTTTGGGTTCTAATTTGTTCTTATCAGTGTGGCTTATTTCGTGGAGTGGGAATGGATACTAGGTACCATTTAAACATTCGTTGAAGAAAAAACATGGAAAAAGACAATTATATATATAAAACATTAATTTAAACAAAAGGGGCATAATTAATACTTTGATGAACTTACTACTTGGACCCTATAAAGTAAAATAACCCCTTTGGAATGGTATAGTGTCCTATACAAAATTGTCACAATGTTATACTACATGCAAAAATTTAACTCCATGGACTCGGCAACCCTTTTTTTTTTTTTTCTATAATGATATTGCATCAATTAATTAGTGGTGCATTATTTGTATATAAAATTAGAAATGTAACATAATTAAGTGTTAAATAAGTCTCTTTTTTTTTGGACAAAAGTGTTAAATGAGTCTTTCAATAGTTGCATAATTATAAGAAAGTTGAAAGAAAACATGATTAATTATTTATTTTTCTAATTTTTATTCTCACCTAAATAAAGTTAAACTATTATCACTAATTATTTTATAAAAATAAATATTGTTTAAAAAATGACACATGTCATCAAATTTAAGAGAAAGTGCAAAAGAGAGTGGACTAGAGAGTCTTTTATCACTCTTCTATATATTTAATCTTGTTCTTTAATCCTCACAACACATCTTTAAAAAAATTTAATGTTGAATAGTTTACAAAAAGGAAAACCAAGATATACTCACAAAGAACATAACAAATATAACCCAAGCACAACATACACCTCCATAATGGGGACACTATACATAATTCATAGTCAATAGTATAAATTGTTTGAATCCAAGGGGATTCAATCCCTGGATTACCAAGCGCGGTGTTTTTACTAACAAGTGGTGGTTAAATTTTTAAATCAAAATTCAACCACATAAAGTGTCACATTATGTACTTGGACATGTTAAGGAGTTTATAGCATTAATCTTCATTCAATATTCTACATGTGCATGATATATATAGTATTTTGACTATTTTTTAAGTCAAACAAATCAATTTTAATACACACATAAATCATCTAATTCAATCCAAATTAATATGGTCTTCTTGTTTGTGTTTATCTTAGTCTGGCTATTATTGTTAGGTTCAATTACCTAATATCCAACCCAACTCTTAGAATGTGATACTTTGATCTAGTGATCTTATATACAGCTAACATGGACAATTAGACATTAGACTTCTCAATTACAGTTTTTATTGGATGAAACGAAACAAAACAGTAGTAGTAAGCTCATAAGTCATAGTTAGTAAATAAAAATGTTATGTAAATCATGTTCTTTATTGTTCTGTCAAACAGTACTTTGACAAAAGAGTCCATAAAAGAATAATATAAAATTCTATATATAATCCAAACAAAGAAATTGGTGATTTATGCCTATTAATATTATATTAGTATTTGTAAAGTAGCACAACTATTCTAAGCACCAACTACTGAACTAAAACAGACTAAAAAAGGCTAATAATTTCTTCCTGTGCTCTTCTTAATGACACAGCTTTTCTTACATACGAAAAAGAAAAGCAGTAAAGCCAAACTTTGCATTCCTTTTCATATTTCTTACTCATTTCAAGTCTCAAAACTCAATTCATTCACACAAAACCACCCTGCTTTCCCCACTTAAACAAGAACAATATTTTCTTATTTTCCTGTTCTTGACTCTCTTTCTCTGTGTTTTTTTTCTTTCTTAAGGAGACCACCCACCATGTCCACCATATTCTGGAAGAAAACCTTCCCACTTTGCTTCTCCATTTCAAAATGTCTCCCCACAACAACTCAGCCCCCACCACCTCCCTTCTCTGACGACCGAGACCACACTCAAACTACATCATCATCATCTTCGTCTTCTGTGCCTATCAAAACCTTCAACTCATCAGTTTATGATATCTTCGCCGCCAGCTCCAACTCCGACGACTTCTTCTCCTCCTCAGATGAGCTTTGCGACTCAGAAATCTTACCACCGCCAGCGTTGGATCTCGCCACTGTCTACGCTTCCCGGAGATTCTTCTTCTCCTCTCCAGGCCAGTCGAACTCCATAATCGAGTCGACAACCCCAGATCACGCCTCCAAACTACAACCACCACTGGCCATCGCAGAAAGAAAAACTACGGCGACCCAATTCGCCGGTGGAGTCGAAGTCCCAAAATATTCAGTTGACCCTTTTGTTGACTTCCGGCGTTCGATGCAGGAAATGATGGAAGCTCGGGATGTTTTGGTGGATGGGAGAACCGACTTGGAGTACCTCCACGAGCTTCTCTTGTGCTTTCTCGCTTTGAATCCTAACGAAACTCACAAGTTTATCATTAGTGCTTTCACTGATATAGTCGTTAATCTCTTATCGGCGCCGGACAAAAACCGCCGTCACCGCGAAATTAAGATCCGACGGCGGCGTAGTGGCTGTGTAAGGCGACTCAGCATGTAATGACAATTATTATATATTTGTCTTTCAATTATTGAGAAAAAGAAGATAATAAAATAGTAAACAAAATAAGGAAGAAAAAAAACATTAATTAACTCAAAGTGTCTTCTCCTTGTTATTAGTTTTTTCTTTCTTTCTTATTTTTGTTTGTGGTGATTATGAGTTTAACATGGAACATTGGTTAAAAAAAGGTGGATGCTTTTGATAATTACAAAACCAAGGGAAGCGTGGGATAAGTTAATGTGTCTATCTCGATGTTTGTTCATATTAATAACATTTCTCATCTTTGTCGTTGTGTATATATTAAGTTAATTGTTTTTGTTTGTAATTGAAGAGATTATTATTAGGATAAAAAACAAGTTATGTTGTTGAATGTTTTATTGAGCAGTTATTGATTGACAGTAAAGTTTTGGTTTATTGTGATTCATTCATAATATATATAAATATATATTTATATAGTTGGATCATGGATGTGGTCCTATTTATATATCTCTTTCTCTTCGCTAAACACTATAAAGTTCTCCCTCGATTGCATGTCGGGACCGGGCATTTACACACATAACCATGACAAAGATATATAGTCCTAATGTGTCGTATTGTATCGAGGGGTGTAAAATGACTTAACATGTAGCTAAGAGAGCTGTGACTTGCGATTTAGCTATTTTTTGTTAAGTATATATATTTTTATTGCTATATAATATATGGAGATTTTATCAACTATGTATCTTGCTAGTAGATAGCAATAGGGAGTGAAGAATTGGCTGACACTATAGAAAGATGAGACTGGATGCTAAATTTATATACATTTATTTACGTATATGTATGGGACATGAAGGGTCCTAAATATTATGTGGGAAAAATAAAAAGTAATAATGTACTTAAAAGATGCATTGGAATGATTATAACTTATAAGTTATGACAAGGTAAAAAAAAAACTTACAACAACTTACAAGTAATGACAAAGTACGTACACCTTTAATTTAACACAAATCTTTAACCATATTTTAGGTTTGAAGATAAATACATTTATATATATATACATATGTAAACTAGTTACAAGCAAGTTAAAAGCAACATTGTGAAAATGCAAGTTTGTTTATTTTTATTTATAAAATTTATTAATTAATTTATATTATTGTCATATAAATTTTAAATAAATAAATAATATTATATATAAAAATGATATAAATATATTAAATAAAAAATTAACTCAAAATATTATTTATGATTTTTTTAAATATATATAATATAATAGTTTTTTAAAACATAAATGATAATTTTTTAATAAAAATTAAGATTATGTATAATATATTATTATCATGATATTGTATAATATTTAAATTTATATTAGTATAAGTATTAAATATCTAGTCTTGCATTAAATATTAGTATAATAATAATAATATTTTAATTCATATAAATATAATTAGTAGAAAAATTAGGATTATATAATATTATTACAATAATATTTTATAATATTTGAATTTATATTAATATAATTATTAAATATTTATTCTTGTATTATATAGTATTATAATAATAATATTTGAATTTATATTAATGTAATTAGTAAATAACTATTTTTAGTTAGTTTTAAAAAAATATTTCATTAAATATTTAGAATATTTCGTTAAAGATAACAAAACAAAACGTTAAAATCAACAATTTACGTTATCTATACACTTTTTATATAAAAGATATATATATATCTGAGCCTAAATTCTCTTCTAAAAAACATTTTCATATTCACTTTTTTTTTAATTAAATGAAAAAGAACTAATGAAATTTACTTTTTTCTTTAAGATGTGTCAAATTAATTAGATATATATAAATCTGAATTTAGTTTTGCTATACTTAGGTGATTATCAATTCAAGAAGAAAGTATTAAATCACAAATCACTCTTATTAAACAACAAAGAGTACATGTATTTTAACGTAGTTAGGTTAACCCAACTAAATCTAATCTATGAGACCTAGTCCAGAATCATACATGAAAACTACTAATTAAAGATTTCAAGATTACATATGATCTCAAAACTATCTAAACCACACACATAGAAAGTTACTGTTGTACATGATCTATTCTTAAATCCATCTTTGTTAATATTGTATCTTCAAGTATTAGTTAGTTTTGTATTATGTTACAAATTGTTATTCTTGAGTTGGCATAACTGTTTTCAGTTAGTCGACTTAACTATTTTTGTACTGATATCTTTATGGGAATTTACTTATTTGGTACCCTATGTTTTTTCAAAGTATCGTTTTGGTACCATTTTTTATAATAATGCTCATATGATACCCTATATTTTAAAAACATACACATTTGGTACCCTAGACTCAGATTTGATTAATAAATTTTTTGCAATATGACCAAACTGTCATCAATTATATGTAATTAAATAATTAAATTTGAATTTGAAACTCATATACTTATAGCAGTTTGATTAAATTGATAAAATTTTATTTATTAAATTTGAGTTTATAGTATTAAATATGTACGATTTTAAAATACATGGTACCAAATATGTACAATTTCAAAATATAGGGTACCAAATGAGTATTATTGTAAACACAGGGTACCAAAACAATACTTTACAAAAACACAAGGTACCAAATGATTACCTACCCTATCTTTATATATATATATATATATTTGGTGACCCAGCTCAAGCAAGTTGCTGAGCATTATTTTCATTTTGCCTCACTCAAATTATCTTTGTTTTTCTCTGTTCTTTCAATATCAAAGTTGGTATCAAGAGCCTCTTGACTCACGTCTCTTCTCCGATCTATGGCGTCTTCTTCGTCTCAATCGGCGACCTTTCACACCACTGCGTTGTTTCCGGCACCTCCGCCTCCGGCCCTGCCATTCTTGTCTCAGCTTTATCCTTTGGCGCTCAAACTCGATCACAGAAATTACGCGTTCTGGCGCTCTCAGATTTTAGCGACTGTTCGTGCTCACGATCTTGAAGGTTTTCTCACTGGATCTATTGTTGCTCCTTCTCAGTTCATTCATGTTAATGAAGGTACTACTTCCACTCCTTCTACCTCTACTTCTGCTGAACGATTCAATCCTACTTTTCTGGTTTGGCTTCGTACGGATCAAGCTCTTATGAGAGTTGGCTTCTTGCCTTAATTTATGATAACATGCTTGGTCATGTGATGCGATGCAATACTTCTGCTCAGATCTGGTCTGTTTTTGAACAATTGTTTGTTGCTAATTCTCATGTGAGATTATTACAACTTCGAATGCAATTTCAGACTACTAAGAAAGGCTCGATGAGCATCTATGATTACTTTCTCAAAATGAGAACCATTACTGAAAGTCTTGCTACTGCTGGTCAAGGCATTTCTGATGATGATCTTCTTTTGTACATCTATGGTGGTTTGAGTAATGAATTTGATTATGTTATTATCAATCTCACCCTCTGTTATCCAAAAAAATTAGCATTGATGACGTGGCAAGTGATCCCTGGACACGTGGCTGACACCTGGAAAAGCTCTGCTAGAGTATCGACCAGAAGACGCATTAGAAGCAGTAAGCAGCCTAGTCTTACTTGCGACCAGTTTGGTCGGTAGTTCCGCATACAAAACAACATTAATGAGAAGATCTTTGTAAATCCCGAATTTAACTCACACAATCTCCTGAGTATCCGATGATTCAGGAAAGAATATCTGTAACAATCTTTTGTAATCCCCCTTGAGCCTATAAATAGCAAAATATAGCTCAAGGAAGGGACTTTTTGGCTTTTAATCATTTGAGACTAAAGTAATTCTCCTAGTGATATTGTATTGTTCTTGGCAGGTTAGTGAAACTCATTGAACTCTTGTTCTTTGATCACTCCTTTTGTTCTCATATCAATAACAATCTAAGTGGACGTAGGTTATTACCAGATCCTGGGGCCGAACCACTATAAAAATATCGTGTTGTTATTATTTTTCGTCATTACGTTCTTCTCTACATAATCATTCATATCAAGCATATTCTGACTCCGTGTTAGTTGGCCAAATCTTGGGTCAACACTCTCGTAGTGTCACTGTTACCTTTACTAAAGCTCAGTATGTGTTAGAAAGTCAGGAACTTCGACTGGAGCAACAACTTGCTCACTCTACTATTGACCTTAGCAATGCCTCTGCTAATGTTGTTAACAAAAGTTTTGGTGAAAACTCCTGTAGTATTAGTACTTTTCGAGGCCACAACACTAGATTCAATGGTCATTTTGGCAGAACCAATGGAGTTCGTGGTCCACATGATGGATCTGGTGGTCACAACAACAGAGGGAGAGGCACTCCTAGCCGTGGATGTGGTTTTAGGCCAGTTTTCCAAATCTGTGGACGTGTTTGCCATCTTGCTTCCCATTGCTATTCTCGCTTTGATCCAAATGTGTCTTTCATTGCTCATAATGGCTCGTCCAATCCTCCACAATCTTCCTCTCCATAAGCTTATGTTGCATTACAACTGATTCTTCATGATCCTTCGTGGTATATCGATAGCAGCGCTACCGACCATATGACCTCTGATTCGGCAAATCTCTCTATCAAAGATGATTACAAAGGCAAAGAGAAAATCACAGTTGGTAATGGTGATATTTTCTCTATCTCTCATATTAGTTATACTATTTGAATGAATTCTCACTCTAAACCTCTATTGTTGAATAATATTTTATATGTGCCAAAGATCACTAAAAGTTTGTTGAGTGTGTTTAAGTTCACTAAAGATAATAATGTTGAGTCTAAATTTTTTTCGGACCACTGTCTTATTAAGGGTTGCATTTTGAGGAAGGTTATACTTCAAGGAGCACTTAGAAAGGGGTTGTATCAGCTTGATGATACCTGCTACAAGGCTCTTCCATCTACTAATTAGCATCAAGCTGCAGTTGCTAAACGTGCTAGTATTTCACCTACTGCTGGTGTTATTGAGTTTCCAACTCCACACAAAGAGTCAGTTGCTGATTTGTGGCATTATAGGTTGGGGCATCCCACTGTAAATGTTCTCAAAACTGTACTCAAGTCATGTAATAAGGATGTTGGATTTCGTTCCTTACATTTCTGTGATACCTGTCAACTTGGTAAATCTCATTGATTACCATTTTTCAGTTCTACTAATAAAACTTCTACTCCTTTAGAATGTGTGCATTCCGATTTATGAGGCCCTACTGTTGTATCTTTTGTGGATGGCTATAGATATTACATTACTTTACTTGATGAGTTCACTCGGTACACTTGGATTTATCCTTTACAACTTAAATCTGATGCTAAAGTGACGTTTCACCATTTTCTTGCCTTTGTTGAAAGATTTTTTGGAACTAAACTGAAATGCTTGCAAACTGATTGAGGTGGTGAATATAGGAGTTTATTACCTCTCTTAACACAATTGGGAATTCATTTTCGACATCCTTGTCCTCATACTCATGAGCAAAATGGTAAAATAGAGCGAAAACACAGGCATGTTGTAGAAATGGGGCTTACTCTGCTTGCCAAAAGTCATTTGCCTATCACATTGTGGTGGCATACTTTTGCTACTGCTGTCTACCTTATTAATAGATTGCCTACACCTATCCTAGCATTTGATTCTCCATTTCAAAGAGTTCATGGCAAGTTACATGATTTTGGTTTTCTTCGCGTGCTTGGATGTGTGTGTTACCCTCACTTGCGACCTTATAACAAAAACAAATTGGAGTTCAGGTCTTCCAAGTGTGTTTTTCTTGGCTACAAAAATAAACACAAGGGATATCTTTGTCTACATTCTTCGGGTCGTGTCTTTATTGCTCGAAATTTTTTTTTTGATGAGCTTCATTTTCCTTTAGTTGAAGGATTTTCTCATGCTGCTTCGCTGGGTTCTACTGCAATAACTACTATTACTCCTGTCTATGTTCCATTACCATATTCCTCCTCTATGGTTCCACCCTCTACTTTTTAGTTTTCTACTGAATCTTGTTCTAATTTAGTTGCCGCATCTCATGATTCTAGTGTGCCTTCTATTGTTCCTTCTGTATTTCAGCAACCTTAAGACACTTCTAATGTAACTTTACACTCTGCATCTGTGATTCTCCATGCTCTATTTTTGCTCCACTAGCACTTGAATCTAATTTGCAAGCTGCTGAAGTTTGTCTTCCTTTTGCAGCCACTAATACTATTCACAGGCCGAGTACTACTTCAGTTCATTCGATGACAACTCGGGCCAAATTTGGTATTTTAAGACCAAAAGTATTTTTAGCTAATTCTTCTTTGTCTGAACCTAGCTCTACAGTTAGTGCTCTTTAAATATCCCAAATGGAAGGTTGCCATGCAAGATGAATATGATGCTTTGCTTAAAAACCATACTTGGCACTTGGCTCCGTTTTCATTTGATATGCATGTTGTGGACAATAAATGGGTTTTTCGTATAAAATATAACTCGGATGGTTCAGTTCAGCGTTTTAAAGCTCGTCTTGTTGCAAAGGTGTTTTAGCAAACTCCTGGTTTTGACTATACAGAAACCTTTAGTCCAGTTGTTAAGCCTTCTACCATTAGAGTTATTTTCACCTTGGTTGTCTAAAATGATTGGGATATTCAACAAGTTGATTTAATAATGCCTTCATAATTGGTGACCTTCAAGAAACAGTTTATATGAAGCAACCCACTGGTTTTGTGGATCCTCTTCGTGCTACTTATGTAACGCCCTGGATAGCCAGGACTTGCTAATCAAGTCATTTAGTCAAAACGTGTCACTAAACCGTAAATGTGCTAGGGTTAAAATGGTTTTGGTCTCAAAAGATACATTTCATATATTTAAACAGATTTACATATGGGATCCCAAAATGAAACAGTGTTTAAAGGTTAGTTTACAAATTTCCAAAATACAGACTACCATCAGCCACTCTAGGGAAAAACAGACGTTTATAGCTTTTCTGTTCCTGTTATCCTCTCAACCGTGGTGGCTGAGTAGCTGGTCATGTACATTCTGCTCACAGAGCTCTCCAAGTCAGGGCTGATCAAGTTTACCCTTGCCTTTACCTGCACCACGTAGCACCCGTGAGCCAAGACCCAGCGAGAAAACATAATATACATCACAACAATCATAACAAGAGAATAATTATTTAAGCATGATCAAACACTTAACATTCCTCATTAATAGCATAACATGTGATCGGTATCAAAGATGCAACCACTCATTATTAACAGTCAAATCACATAATAACTAGGGCCGACAACTTAGGCCGCACCCTCTGTTTACCCCACTGACTCCGGCCCCCTTAAACCGAGCTCAGTGCATAATAAGTTGTAACGACCCAAAATCGCTAATAAGGCTTAAGGGCCTTGATTAGTGTGCCAGGAGGGCATTAATGGAATAACTGTGATTTAAATGAGTAATTATATGCTTAGTAATGTTTATATAATAATTGATGATATTATGTGTTAATGTGATATGAAATAAATATGTGATATATGTGAGAACCACATTATTATGTGGACAGGTTCGCAGAGCACGACTCGAGACGATTCTAGGGTTAGATAGCGGGAAAAGTCACAACGGGACTTAAGATATGACTTTGGAGAAGTCGGGGGTATTTCTAGATAGCAGGTAGCGATTTGGACTATTGGGTCATGAAAATAAATATATGGAGATATATTTGAGGTTAGGATGTCTAGGCGGGAATATTGGGGGATTTTACCATTTTGGCCTCGGGGACGGTTCCGGCACCCCGAGCCTCGGGATTAACTTAATAAGTGAGATAGACATAAGGAAGCCTTTAGAAAATACAAACCGACTAAACACTTTTACCTCAGCTCTCTCTCACGCTCAAGGAAAACAAAGGGAAGGAAGGAAACACAGAAAACTAAGGGGAACAAGCTGGAATTTCTGGGATTTTGGTAAGGATTTGGAGGTTTAGCTCAGGAGTAAATCAAGAACTAAAACAGGGATTAAGGTAAGTATCTAATCTTCTTTTCTGTGGTTGAATTCTGAGTTCTAGCTGGGTTTTGGTTAAGTGTTGAAGCAAACAAGATTTTGATGTCTTAAAGCAGGATTAAGGAGGAAACTTGGTGATTTAGCTTGGCTTTGGTTTGGTGAAGTGATTCAACAGAAAAGGTAAGTTTCAATTCATGGTTTAGAGGTTTTAAATTGGGTTTGAATGGCTGGTTTGAGTGTTTATAGCCCTTGGGTTTTAGAAATTTAAAAGAGAAGATTAGTGTGTGCTAGGCTGTGTTTTATGTGGAATTATGTTGTTTAGATCATGCTAAAGGAGTTGGGATTAATTGGTTAGGAGTTGGGGAGCTTTGGGATGGTTTCAGGTGAGATTTCAGGCTTAGAAATGGTGGGTTTTCTGGGCACGAAGGGGAGGTCGCGGCTCTGTTCTAGAGCGTTGCGGCCCTAGGATGAAAAAGAGCCAAGAAGGCTCGGCCAAGGCAAGGGCTGCGGCGCGTGTGTGGTTCAACATGGGTGTTGGTTCTGTTTTGGGGAAGGGCCGCAGCTAGGCTTCAGGGGCCGTAGCCCTTGGTTGCACACATGAGTTTTTGAGGGTTTTAGGCACGGGGAAGTGGTCTAATGTGCCCGGGTCCGGTTTCACCATCGTGCTTGGTGGAATTTGGAATCTCGGGAGTTAGTTTTGTAACTGGAAACCTATATTGGAGTATTAATGGAACCCTATACCTTGGTTGTGACTAGGTGATAAAGGCTTAGGCTCGGGAACGGATCGTGCTTGTGAAGCATTGCTTGTAATTCAATAATCGCACAGACTGAAGGTAAGAAAACTGCACCTAATTGAATATATGTGACGGGACTAAGGGCTCCCTATTGTAAATGCTTGAAAAGATGGTATTATGCCATGCAAGCCATTTAGTGAACCAATGGCCTAAGGGTGCCAAGGGTTCCACTAGTGCACAGGGCGCAGCTCGGCCACTGGTAGCCGAGGACAGCTTATTATGCACTGAGCTCGGTTTAAGCGGGCCGGAGTCAGTGGGTTAAACAGAGGGTGCGGCCTAAGTTGTCGGCCCTGAATATTATGTGATATGAGTGTAATACGTGATAGATTGTGTCTTGAATCTGAATGCATGTGCTGAATATCTGTTGTGAGTTATCTGATGGAAATACATGCATAATGAGTTAATTGTCTGTTTTCATTGATTGTGTTGTGTAAGATGTTTTCTTGCTGGGCCTCGGCTCACGGGTGCTACGTGGTGCAGGTAAAGGCAAGGGCAAATTAGACCAGCCTTGACTGGAGAGCTCAGCGAGCGGAATGTACATAGCCAGGTGCTCGGCCGCCACGGTTGAGGTCTTGGCAAGGACGTGAAACCTGAAGACTGTCTATTTTGCCTTAGTATGGCTAGGAAATACTCATGTACTTTTGGGAGTCTGTAAACTTATTCTAACTTTGTTTTTGTATGGGATCCCATGTTTACTACAATTTAAATATATGAAATGAGTCTTTTGAGACCAAAACCTTTTTAACCCTAGCTCTTACATGTTTAGTGACACGTTTTTTAGTTAACGACTCGATTAGCGGGTCTTGCACCTTTATAAACACACAGTGTAACGGTCTTGGCTATCCAGGGCGTTACATAAGTTGTCCTCGGCTACCAGTGGCCGAGCCGCGCCCTGTGCGCAAGTGTAACCTTTGGCACTCGTAGGTCGTTGGTTTACTATTTACATGGCATAATACCATCCTTTTCAAAGCATACATATTAGGGAACCCTTAGTCCCATTACAAATACACAACCGGGTGCAGTTTTCTTACCTTTGGCTTCCAAGTGAACTAGTTACGAGCGATGCTCCTTGAGCGCGATCCGATCCCCGAGCCCTAGCTTAGCACCTAGTCACAACCAAGATAAAGGATACCATCAACAATCTTAAATGAGCTTCTAGACAAAGTTCTAGTCTCCAGAACATTGAACTTCACCAAACATGGTAAAAGATTCAATCCCGAGCACCCTAGGTTAAATTCCCAAACCTAGAATCTCAAAATCCCAAAATCCCTTAAGGGCCGCGGCATGGCCCCAACCAGAGGCCTCCCAATGCCTAAAACAGGTAAGGGCCGCGACCCTACTCAAACCATGTCGCGGCCCGCCCTCCTTCCTCAGCACCCATCAGCTTCGAAGGGTCGCGGCTCACCAAGAACTATGTCGCGACCCGACCCCTTCGAACCCAGAAAAACCTCCATTTTTTACTCTCAAACCTCATGTAAACTCACTCAAAACTATCCCAATTCCACAACTCAATTATCCAAAAACTTCTCACAAGATTCCAGCAACATAACCCAGCTGAAACCTAGACTAGAAACCCATCAAAAACCTATTTCAATCACTTAAACTTTCTAACTCAAGAACACAAAACCCATCCATGGAAACACTATAACTCAGCCATTAAACCTTAAATTTGAGCTTACCTCAACTGCAGAACCAATCCTCCAAGAGCTTTCTAGGCTAACTTCCAAGGTTCTAGCCTCAATTTAATCTTCAAATCCAAAACCCAAAAACCACTTAGAACACACTCAAAATAACAGAATTTTCAACAACAGAAAGTGGGAATCAATCCTTACCTTAGTCTTGGTTGAATTCCTTTGCTAAAATTTGAACTAATCCCTCAAGACCCAAGCCTAAATCATAGAGCTTTTAGCTGAGTTCTTTTAGATTCTAAGAGTTTCCTTTGAGAGAGAAATAGAGAAAGAGGAAAGAGTCAGTTTATTATGTTCTACTATTTTCTACAGCTCCTTAAGTCTATCCTTAGGCAATTAAGCTAATCCCAAAGCTCGAGGTACCGGAAACGTCCCCGAGGGCAAAATAGTAAAATTCCCCAATATTCCCACCTAGACTTCCTAACCTCAAATATATCTCCAATTATTTATTTTCATAACCCGGTAATCTAAATAACCACCTGATACCTGAAATATCCCTTGACTTGTCCAAAGTCAAGCATTAGGCCCCGTTGTGACTTTCGCGCTATCTAGCTCCCTAGGATCGCCTCAAGTCGCCCGCTGCAGATTTACCCACATAATAATGTGGTTCTCACAAACATAACATTTAACCACATCTATAATCATATAATCATACAAGCATGCTTATCATGTAATCATGCATTAAATCAATAAATTCACACATAAACCAATTATGTCATCCCGGCACACTAATCAAGACCCTTAAGCCATATTAGTGATTTTGGGTCGTTACAACTTATGTTTGCAAGCTCGATAAATCTCTCTATGGCTTAAAGCAAGCTCCAAGAGCTTGGTTTGACAAATTGGCTTCTGTTTTGCTTAAATGGGGTTTTTCTCATTCTCGGTCAGATTCTTCTCTTTTTTATTATCGAGCTCATTGTGTAGTTATTTTCATACTCATCTATGTTGATGATATTTTGATCACGGGCAATAGCAAGTCTCATGTTCAGCAGGTTATGACAGATCTTAATGTTCAGTTTGCTCTTAAAACTCTTGGCTCCGTCAATCATTTTCTTGGCTTTGAGGTCTTTTGCAACAACAAAGGTCTCTTTCTTACACAAACTAAGTACATTGGTGATCTTTTGCACAAGACTAACATGATTAATGCCGAGAGCTGCTCCATTCCTATGTGTGGTCACTCAAAATTATCATAAAATGATAGTGTTTTCTTTGAAGATCCCAGTCTTTATAGAAGCACGATTGGCGCTTTACAATATCTTACACATTCTCGCCCGGATATTGCTTTTTCTATCAATAAGTTAAGTCAATTTTTACAAGCCCCTATTGTTGAGCATTGGAAAGCTTGCAAACATGTTTTGCGTTATCTTAAAGGCACTTCAACTCTTGGCTTACATTTTCAAGGTACTGCACTAGCTTTTGTCTTGAGGGATATGTTGATGCTAATTGGGCCAGTTGCCTTGATGACAGAAGGTCTACTACTTGCTATTGTATTTTTCACGGTGGGAATTTGATTAGTTGGAGTGCTAAAAAGCAGCATGTAGTAGCTCGATCTAGCACCGAGTCTGAATAACGTGCACTTGCTCAAGCTACGACTGAAGTTATGTGGTTGCTGTCTCTTTTTCAGGAGCTTCAGCTTTCTTTTGGCTCATCTCAACCTCCTATTTTGTGGTGTGACAACCTTGGTGCGGGTGCTTTAGCCTCTAACCCAATGTTTCATGCTCGTACAAAGCAAATCGAGCTTGATATTCATTTTATTTGGGAGAAGGTTGCTGCTCATCAACTTGAAGTGTGTTATGTTCCCACTAAAGAACAAGTTGTTGATGCTTTAACCAAGCCTCTTTGTGAGGATCATTTTCTTTATCTTCGGTCCAAGCTGCAAGTTGAAGTCTCTCCTTCCAGCTTGAAGGGGATGTTAATATTGTATCTTCAAATATTAGTTAGTTTTGTATTCTGTTAGAAATTGTTATTCTTGAGCTGGCATAACTATTTTCAGTTAGTCTGACTTAACTATTTTTGTACTGATATCTTTATATATATATTTGGTGATCCAGCTTAAGCAAGTTGCTGAGCATTATTTTCATTTTGCCTCACTTAAATTTTCTCTGTTCTTTCAATATCAAAGTATCTTAGACTTGTAGCTTAAGCATCCTACTAAACGTCAAAGCTTTGAACTCCCTTCAAAAATTCAAATCTGAAATTCCTTCAGATAACTCTTGAATAAGTCCTTTTATCCTTCACACAAAAATTCTATCTATGATCTTCAAGTTCTCCACTCCAATTTTCGTGATTTTCAACCTGAAAAAAACTCAAAGTAAAACAAGGACGAGAGAAACAAAGATAGAACTAGGTTTTTGTCATAACAGAGTTAGTTAGAACAATAAGCATCACAGACTATTTATACACCTAGGTTATGAAGCTAACTCAATAAACTGAGCACGTGACATGTAAAAACAGACTAACAAAAAACCATTAGGTATCCACAAGTTAAAGTAACACACACATGTTGCACAAAGGCATAACTAAAACTTACTAGACAAAATATATAATCATGATTTGACCAACACTACACTTAGCTATAAAATATGACACTAATAAAATCGATAAATTAAATTTTGAATGAATAATCTTACTCACATCAAGCTTGCTGATTTACCAAAAAAAAAAAAAATAATCTTACTCACATAAACCCTTTTCGAATCACTAGTGTTTTTGAAAATTTTCACAACACTGCCGATTTTGGAGCGACTTGCAACCTAAATTGCAAATGGAAAAAAAAAAAAGTTATGTTAAACTTGATTTATAGTTTAATTGAAATTCTAAACATTTGCATATAAATATTATCTTAACGGTTAGAAGATTTGATCTTGAATATTGGAGTTTAATATGTACATATTACCAAGCAAAATCATTGGAAACCCCAAAATTTGTAAAGGGGTGAGAGACAACAATAAGGTTTTGGTTCTCTTGGATGGTATTATTGACTGAGAAAGAAAAAGGAGCCTGCATGGTTTTACTCTTTCTTTCTTTTCTAGTAGAGACGACAGAATGGTGAGACAAGCGAAAAGGATCCAAAGAGAGATTACCAATAACTACTGCATTAGAATTAGATGCTTTCAGAATATTATTAATTATTATCATTATGTCATAATTTATTTGTAAAGTTGGTTGGTTTAGGTAAGGTTAATACCAGAAAAGTTGTCTTTTCATAATGATGTGCCAATATTTTTTAAAGTCATTTCCTATATTTCGTTTGCTTCTGATCACATCCTTTTTTACACCATTTTTTCCATGTGGGGTGGGATTATTCATGATAATGTAAAGTAAGAGAGACCTACAAAAGCATAAAATAAATTATATTTTTTAAAAAATAAAAATAAAATAAGCTTCAACATTTCCAAATGCACATGTTTGAGAGGTAACCGTCCACATAACAGTAACCCAAAAACACTTTAATATAGAAACCATTTCAAGAGAATCTGTTCATTTGTTTAGCTAGGATCACCTTTTTCTTTTTAGATATTATATATTTATGTGTGTTTGTTTTTATATCAGATCAGCAGCAGCATTAAGTTGATTTATATATATTTAATAAAAGAAGAAACTATATATGACTTTTGAGGATGAAAAATATATAACATCTTCAAATATTATATACTGCTACTTCGAAAGACATATATAGGAAAATAATAAAACGACGCCAAAGATCAAGAGCCTTGGATTAAGGAAAATATGTAGGAAAATGACAAGAAGGTAGAGAAAGAATAATAATTGAAAAAATAATGCAAATTGTGGAGAAAAGGCCATACCATAGCATATAGAGTGTATGAATAATATTATGGACAGTTCATCTCAATCAAGTCAAAACTGATTTATTGGACCTAGTGATCTTTTTGTAGGGACCGCATCCATTCGACAATCCAAACTACTATTCCATATATGTTTAACTTCTGTGCCCTATGATGCAGCTAGAATGACCATATATGTATGAATGCCACGTGTATATATATTAGATTATAAATCAGTCAAGCTAGCTTCGAATTAATTCTTATAAAATTTGTTAACAAATTGGCCAGAGTTAGAAAAACCAATCCCAATTATCTTTTACAATATCCAATTTATAAATAAACGTGAAATATATATATATACCACTATATATACCACCTCCAACAAAAAAATGATCATAAAGGAATGACATGCATCATCAACTAGAATTAGTATTAATTGAAGAAACATTTTTATGTTTTTTTTTATTTGGAAATGATTATTACAATAAATTAATAGTTGATGGATTTTGTCTTTCCTTTTTTTTTTTTAAAAAAAAATAACGTATCTGCATGTTTTGTTCTATATATTTTGATTTAATGTATTCTAAGTTTAGTTTGATGTATTTGATGAAATCTAATAATTAATAACCGTCGGATGAATGTAAATTAATATTATATATTATTTATACAGATGATAAGGAAAGTGAACAAGTTGTTGTATTTTAGCAGCATGCAATTCTTAATTATTGAATGAATAGTGCGTTTGAAATTTTTCGTGTTGTTATTATATGTATACACTATTGAAAAAGCTAAGTGGGAGAAGAGTGTAAGTGAATCATCAGTAAAAACAAAATACAAAAATCCAAATAATGTTGCAGTTGATGTGTTATTTCATTAAAACAGTGTAACGAAATCTGTATTGTAATCTCTAATATGCCTTCCCCTAAAAATATATTAAAAAAAATCTCTGATATGCCTATCTAAAAATGGCAAATGATCAGCAAACTATTTACATTTACAGTTCCACTTTCAATTCAGTGGCTTTCTTTTTCTTCTTGGAAATTGTTACGATCAGCTCAGTTATACTCTTTTTCTCTCTACCTTTTAGATTTTTGTATCTATCTCTTCTAGTTTGTTGGATATATAATTACAATATAAGAAAAAGATTATACAGCGACGACATCTATTGCGACGAAAGTCGTCGTTGTATGTAGGCAAAATCCACGAAAAATTATTTTCTCTTAATTTATTAAAAATAAGCTACAGCGACGACATGTCGTCGCTGTAGGGTCGTCAACAACACACGATTTGGCACTCAAAAATTCCTGATACCGTCGTCGTCGCTATAGGGTTCCAGGAATTTAGAGGGAACAGGAGGCGGGAACTGACTATACAGCGACGACATGTCGTCGTTGTAGAGTATTCGTATGAAAAAAAAGAGAGAAATATGTTTGTCTATAGCGACGAAATGTCGTCGCTGTAGGATGCTCAGGGAACTCAACCGTCCATAGTTGGTTGCCTATTTGCACATCCTATAGCGACAACATGTCCTAGTTGTAGAATCCAATATATCCACTGATCAGTTATTTTTGTACTCTACAGCGACGGCATGTCGTCGCTATAGGGTCAAAAATAAAATGTGGGAACGTGAACCGCCAAAAAATTCAAGTCAAATTTCACTGACTACAGCGACGACATGTCGTCGCTGTAGAGTAGACGTGTAGCACACGAGGGGATTCGTGTATTATTCACTATCCTACAGTGACAACGTCTCACCGTTTGAGTGAAATGGTGCGTCCAACAGTGGCGACGACATTGTATTTCATGTAGCGACGACATGTCTTCGCTGTAGGTCACAAGGATATAACCCCCCAGGTAGAGCCTTTCTTCCTCAAATCTGGTCATTTTTTCTCAAAACAGAGACAATTTCTCTATTTTCCTCTGCCTCCCAGTGCCGCCCAGCCCCTCCTAGTGCCGCCTAGAGCCATTTTTGGCCCCCTTTTGTTAAGGTTAGTACTATTAAACCTTAGTGCTTTAGTTTTTTCTTCTAAATTTAGTGTTTTTATGATTTTTTTGTGTATTTTTTATGAGTTAGTTAAATTTTCAATTGTTTTTTTTTGTTTTCAAATTGTATTGGAGCATCTAGATCATCTCAAGCTTTTGGGTATTGTTTTTAATTTTTAATATTTTGTTTTGTTTTGTGATTAATAGTGTGTAGATAATTTTAAATTAAATTAAATTCTAGTAGTTTTTAAAATAAATTTGTATGTTTGGTTAATTTTATTATATTTGTGATTTTTAATTTTGTTTTATGTTAATTTAATTTAATTAAATGTTATGTAATAAAAAAAATGTGTGATAGGTTAAATATATGTATAAGTATATGTATATAAATGTGAATATGTTTATATGTATATAAATGTGAATATGAAATTTATTTTTAAATTGTGTGGTAGGTTAGATCAATATAATTTTTTATTTTCAATTAAATATTAGATGATATAAAATATTAGATGTCATAAAAAAATGCATATGATAGGTTTAGATATTAGATGATATAATTTTATTTATTAATATATGTATGTTTATTTTTTTTATGTGTATGTGAATGTATGTATAATAAATGTGAATATGTTTTTATGAATTAATGTGGATGCACTACTACAAAAAAGGCTTTTCTCTGCAGTTTTTTTACTTAATACTCTGTGGTTTTCGAGAGTATTGAAAAACGCAGTGTATTCGACCGTAGAGAAAAGTGGTATGTCAACCGCGGAGAAAGAACATCTTTCTCTGCGGTTGTAATAAGCCAATCGCTGAGAAAGATGTACTTTTCTCCGCAGTTTTTTTAAAACAACCGCAGAGAAAGAAAGACTTTTCTCTGCGGTTTTATTGAAAAAACTGCAAAGAAAAGTATTATAATTTTTCAAAACTTTGACCAAGCATAACTTTGTGCTCGGTTGTCCATTTTTTGTGTTTCTTTTAAACTTTGGTATTTTTTTGAAATCTATCTAGCTGCATGCAAAGAAAATCTGAAAACCTAAAGAAAAAAAGAAATTCAGCAACCAAATTAATGATTTATGAAAAACCTCTCAAATTTTTTATTTCTATTTGTCTATTTCACAAAAAATAAACGCTAAAAATAATGATGAAAAAAACAAAAAACTATGAAACAAAGATATATAGATCATTACCTATTTTGAAGCTCAAGAACACAATGTATGGCCAAAATACAGTGAAAATGGACAATTTTTCGACCAAATCCTAACCATTTTTACTACCAAAACCCTGAAAATAGACAAATATCAAGCATCTACTTCAGTTTTTAACTAAGATTTAGCTAAAAATGATGAAAAAAATACTAAGATTAAGGTTGAAAGACATACCGCCACCGCTGAAGATGTTTTTCGCAAAATGAAGTAGGTCTGCGAATCTTGTGGGGAAGAATGAGTTTATATATAGGTATGGAACTTTTTCTCCGCGGTTTTCTTAAGAAAATACTATTTTCATTGAATAGGTATCAAAAACTATTTTCTTTGAATAAATTTAAAAAAAAATATCAAAGTTAAAAAAAAACACCCAAAATAGACAACCGAGCACAAAGTTATGCTTGGTAAATGATGGACCCAAAACGAGTATGTTTTAAATATTTATAACTCGCAAGCGCACGAATCGTTCATATAGAATATTGATCGTGTAAGCAAGGATGTCGATGTAATATCCAACATTTTCATAATACATTTATTTATTATAAATCAGAGTTTTAATACATAAAATGTACAAGTTTACAAATTTAAGAAATAGTAATGGAAAAATAGTGTTTAAAATATGATTTTATGTTTTTAATGAGATTAAAGAGAGAGAAACTTGAGTAGTCAAGTATTGGACCCAAATGTCATATAATTTTAATTGGGGATTTTTATAAAATTAAGAAAGTTTTGCTAAAGGGCTTATTTGAAAAGAATTTTAGTATTTTGGGTCCAAGTGTAATTTTATAGATAAAATTAAAAAAAATAAAAGAAAAGAAAAGGCTTCAGCCTCTCTTTTTTTACCCGAGCCTCTCTCTCTCTCTCTCTCTCTCGCGTGCGTGCGTGCGTCTGCCCGACCACCGAACGTCCATCGGCGATCACCGTTTATAGCCACGCGCCGGACCGTTGGATTCAGAGGCCTCCGAACTATCGACCTCGTGGGAATCTAGAGCTCACTCGCCGATTAAACACCTCAACTGGTCGATTTAAGTTCGGCCACCCCGCGACTTCAAAGTTGCGATTCGGCCACCTCGGGCATTCGTTTGCCGATCCGTCACCACCATCGTGTTCCTCGTGTTGTGGGCTTCAAAACCCAATAACTGGTTCCTACATCTACCATAGTTGGGTGGTGGGCCCACCACGAGCCACCGCGATCCACCGTAGACTGACGGTCGAAACTTAGTGTTCGAGGTTTTGAAGTACGTTTTGAGTCTCAGAAAATCATCGTTTGACTTGTTGTGGAACCCGATCACTTTGGTATAATTTCTTTGACCTATATATTGTGATTTAATTGTGATTGATTAGAATAATTGTTATTATGTGTATTTATAGTATATAATTATATATTCTTGATATATGGAATATTTTTCTGTAATTATACTGGCTGTCTGGGAATATATGTATTTTTTATACAGGTTTTGATTTTGGAATTGTCCACTTTATAGCCGTTGTGCTGTCCAATTTTCTAGAAAATATTAAATATTAAATAAATTATAAAAATACATATTTAATTGATTTTCCATTAATATGGAAATTATTATGATTAATTAATTTTAATTATTATTGTTATTGTTTTGTTAAGTAAATCAAGAATACAGATTCATATATATATATATATGAAAAGTGTGATTTATAGTAAACCTATTATTTAACCATTATTATTGTATATTAATATTTGAATATTAAAATAATATCAAATATTAGTTTCTTACAGTTATTGATATTTGTAAGACCAGTGAATTTTGGAGAAAGTATATTTATTATATCACTGGAATTGATATTATGACTAATTAATAATAATATAAATATTTATATTTATATTATTATCATTATATTGATTATTACAATTTTATGTTAAAAATATGATTTCTTTTATAAAATTACTATTTGAATATATATATATATATACATTCCTATATGTATTGTTATTGAGGTATTTTGTTATTATTATTGAAATAAGTTTATTTATAGATGATAATTATTATTGTTGTTGTTGTTGTTATTATTATTATTATTATCATGAGAGTACATTATTAAATGAGCAATGTTTTATATGAAGAGTTATTTGTATTCCGTTGATAATAATTATTATTATCATTCATATAGTTTATGATATTGTTAATATACACTATTAATAGTGTATATTTACGATTTTGATAGAATTTAATAATGATGTGCCTTGAATAGGATTTGTATGGATTTGATTGATTGACTCTTGCTGAGCAATTTTAAAATAAGCTAAGGACCTAAGGTAAGTAAATCTCACCTTTTGTGCTTAAGTGTAAGATGCATGACTACATTGATTGTGTACATCTGATGAGTTAAGTATGGTATGATGATGATGCATATGATAAGTATGTGAAGAATGGTTATATGAACACCATAAGGGTGTTGTGTGATATGTAATTGATGAATTCTGTGATATGTGAAAGATGTCTTACTTGGTTAAGAATTATATGAATTATGTGCAAGTATGTGTTCTTATGTTGATGGATATGTGGATTACTTTATGTTCATGATTTGTTATATGTTATGATATATGAAGCGTTTAAGTTTTTAGGCTGGAAACCTTAGACCTGAGCCATAGCTCTATGTTAAGGTATAACAACGCCACCAACCCAAAGCTTCATGTATTATGACTAAAGATGTTTTGAGTTATATGAGATGTGATACAATGCCTTGATTGAATACCATCAAACATGAATCATGAACATGAACATTGACATTTCAGCATCAGCATGTATGCATGGCATGTACAGTTATGTGATACATTATTATGTGATATAAGACCATGCATATAAATATGAGGAAAATTGTGAAATGCCTTGAAATGTCTTATGTGAAGTGAACATTTTAATGACACAAGGCTTAAGCAAAGTGATAATAAGATGTTTAAAAAGGGTGCCACTGTTTTGATGAAGCAATCAAGTAAGTTCAGTAAAGAAGACGGAAGTCTATAAGACTTATAGTGGCTGCCCACTAGTGTGGGCTAGGTCAGAGTTGACCATTCATATATGTTTGCCATGTTTCCGTCTTTCTCCTCCATATGTGTAATAAGTATGGCAGCTATGGCAACGATGAAATGAGTGTTATGATAAGCCTAGCTGTGATGATGGCTAGCCGGAGGAGAACCCATGGGATTCTATATTGTTTACCGAGCTTTTCGGAAACGAATACAAACAGAATGATAAAAATATAAGAACTGTAGAAGTGCTGAAATGTAACTAAACAAACAGTGTTTTTACGTGGTTCAGGCGTTAACAAGCCCTAGTCCACGAGTCGATGTTATTATACTTGGAAAAGGTTACAGTGAGATGGCTGGGGTACAAGAACTTCACACACTCACAGTGTTTCTCTCGGGTTCTCTTGAAGAAGATGAAGCTAGAGAGAATTTGGTAGAGTTCTCGCTATATGATTTGTTCGCCGTCCCTCTTCTTGTAAAATGAAGGGGTCTTTATAGCTAGGGTTTTGGATTAGGGTTTTTCTCTACGTCTATGAGTCTTAATTACACCAGCCATAAATAGGGAATACAATTACTGTAGTAGCATGGCTACAAGACTCTATGTGGGTATATTTACGTGAAAGTATGGGGAACACACAAAGTCAGCCGTCTTTTCCAAGTTGTCAGCGGAACAGTAGGCGA
The DNA here is from genome assembly GCF_963169125.1 of Humulus lupulus. Taxonomy (NCBI): domain Eukaryota; kingdom Viridiplantae; phylum Streptophyta; class Magnoliopsida; order Rosales; family Cannabaceae; genus Humulus; species Humulus lupulus. The sequence continues at coordinate 248,885,826 of NC_084794.1, forward strand.
AAAGGTACCCTTAGGCGTGCTGGGATGTGTGCGGCTTTGACCTGACGGGCGTGTCAGGCGGGATCCTGTGTCAGGTGGATATCATTCCAAATATGCCTCCTCCAGGACTCGACCGCTTGGTTTTGTTCTGTGCGAGGCACGGAACTGTTTCCGCGGAGACCACTCGAAGAGCTTCTCCTGGAAGGGGCTTCCCCGAAGGACACCTCTTCGGGAGTCCGGGAGAGTTGACGAGTTTCCGTGTTGTGTTTGCTTGGAAGAGTAATTTGGACACTAAACAGGAGAGGCGAAGCCTTTCTGCCCATCCGCGAGCTCTGGTCACCTACCGTGAAAGACATCGATAATTCTGCTTCCCCGAGGACATCAATCTAAACGCTATCCGGAAATCTGGATAACATTTACCCCCCAAGGTCACGGAGCTTTGAGAGATCCGGGAGCTTGTACTGTCCTCCGGGTATTTCAGTCTCTTAGATTGGGCGAGGGGCCACCTTCTGTGTTCCCGGAGGGGTTCCTTTTTCACGCCTGAGTGTTAGTATGAAAAAGAAAGGGAATTTCTTCTGTTTGAACTCAAGTACTCAAGTGCGGTAACGACCACGTGTCATGCTGGGAATGGTTCTGCGACCAAGACGTGTGCGTGAGGTGACTGGTAGAGTATGCGTGCGTCAGTCATCTGAGTAATGATTTGACGGTTTTTAATGGTACTCTGGGCCCGAGGTGGTGTAATGATGGGAAATAAATACTTTATTCCTATCCGAGGAGTCATAAATAGGATCGTCGCTTCATCTCCAGCCGTTGGATCTGATGCACACGGAATGGGAAGATCGGGACCGTCTATTTGAGGAATTCGAAACGACTTCTTCCCTGCTATAAAAACGAGGGAAAGGACCTTTCTTCCTCTTTACGCTTTCAAATTCTCTATCTTTCGGATTTTCAGATTTCCAAACTTTCGAACTCTCAGGCTTCTCAGCTTCCGTTCCTCCGAACTTGCCACTTCTTTTGGTAAGGATCTGGACACTTTTCTTTTGATCTGGCAGCGAGTTTATTCGCCGAAGTTCATGGTTTGAATCGCCGTTCGTCTTTGCAGCTTTTACTCCTCGCGATCGTGTTGTGCAGTGATCCGGTTACTCCTTCAACCTCCAACTACCCGAATATCAGTAAGTATTTCTACTTTGCTCTTTCCTCCCAAACCTTAGGTTGTTGGTAGTTGTTAGAGTTGGGGTTTCTGCCATTATCGCGTAAGTGCATGCGGGAATAGGGCTTTGGTAGGCATGTGATTGATGTGAGTCGATAAGTAGCCTTTTTTGCATGCTTTGACGATTTGCGTTTGGAAAGTCGTTCTTTGTTTTGCTGTTTTAGGGCATAAGCATGAACGCCTTTAGGGTGTCTTTCTCTGGAAAAACAATTCTTTTGGTGAGCTTAGGCTCGGAGTCTGAGTCTGGTTCCTTGCTGCCCCTCGGGTGGCATGGCGCCAATCCCTCGGTAAGCTCGGTGGGAGCCTCTCCAAGCAGTTTTCGGGGAGGGTCTCCCCGACGCCTTTGATACCACTAGGGTATGACAAGGGTGCTGACTGCTTAGAGTGTTTTCTTCTTTCTTTCTTTTGTCCAGTGACGAACATCTCAATGGAACAACTCCTTGCTGTGGGGGAGGCTGATTCTGCCCAGGAGAAGGGTTCCCCTGTCGCTGGTGCAAAGGGGAAAGGAAAGGCGAAAGTGGTCGCGGCTAGCCCACCGACTTCTAATAGTTCAATCTGGGAGATGGACCAAAAGCCGAACCTTTTCAGGAATTATGGCATGCTGGAGCTGTATTTCTCCGAGGCAGGCCTGAAGAACATCCCAGGTCTGATGTGGCACCGTCTGTCGGTGCTGGGCGAGTCGGCTAGCCAGAGTCACGAGGGCTTTGGTGCCTGGAGTTGGGCACACATAGTGTGTGGGGCGCACTTGCCCCTAAGGAGTTACTTTGCCAATTTCTGTGTGAAGGCGGGGATTGCCCCCTTCCAGTTGATTCCTCCCAGCTACAAGCTCCTAGCGGGGTGGTTCATCTTTTGCAAGTCCCGGAAACTGGAAGCTCCTACTCCGGAGGAGGTGCTGTACTTCTACGGGTTGAAGTCTCAGCCTATGAGGGGTCATTCAGACAAGGTGGGGTTCTACAGGCTGGAAAGGCACCCGGACGTGATGTGTCCCACCTGTCATACCGCGAGGGTTCCAGACCTCCGGGAGTACTGGTTCCTGACGACTGGCTTTCCGCTGAAGAGGGTGCCAGCCCTATCTTTGGACTTCAAAATCCCTGGTAAGTGCTCCTTTCTCTCCTTTTCAACTTTGTTTCTTTGCGTTTGATTTGCTTTTTAGGAGGATCTCTAATGCTTGTATTTGAATTTTGCAGAAGTCGTTCCGCGGACACCTCGCTGTGCGGAGATGATAAGGAGGTCCAAGTTCTACGAAGGGCTTTCGGAGGAAGAGCTGAAAGTGGAGGGACTTGTGACCTCCGAATCTTTGAGGGAGTATGGGCTACTCTCCTCTTTCCAAAACATCGAGCCAGTGAGTGGCAGGGGGCAAAGTCAGGTGTCCGCTGACATCCGGGAGCAGATCGCCCTGGAGCTGTCTAAGGTGATCACCCAAGCAGCCCGGGACGAGAATACTTTATCTCCTAGTTGGGCGGAGAGGTTCCCCGATCCCAGCCGGAGGAAGAGGAGATCGAGGCCCGCCACGCCGCGGCTTACCCTAACGAAGGGGCTCCGGGGGCTAGCACCTCCGGGAGAGGTAAGACTAGTTTTCGATTAATCCACACCCCCAGCCTGTCTGAGGTTTCCCATACCTCTCAGATGGGGTTCGATCCCCGTTTCCTTAGGCTAGATCCGCGTAGGGTACCCTTTGACAGATATTGCGATAGGGTAGATGAGCTCCTCGGGTGTCTGAGTGACGGTAGTCTGCCAGAAGGTGTCATCATGGTTGACCCTTCTTCCCTCAGCATGTCATTCCCGGACTTCAAGGAGTACGGGAGCTTCCTAGAGCAGGAAGCGGTGTTTTGTTTTGCTCGGGGAAGGCCATCCACGCTTCTCGTGCATGGTCGTCCCTTTCAAACTTTTCTTTTTCTTGTTTCTTGTTCCCTGCTGGCGGGCTTGCTTGTGCTTTTATGTTGTTGATTGTCTTGTCTTCCGCTTATCTTCTTTCTCATTGCTTGTTGGTTCGCTAACCTTGCTTTGTATGTTTCTTGCAGAGTATCCAGAAGCCAAGATGTTGGGGAGGGTTACTTTGCTCATTAAGAAGGCTGCCACCAGCCAAGACCCGTCCACGGGGAAAGGACGGAAGACCAAGGCTGGTAAGGGAGGTAAAGCTGCCACCCCCAAGAAGACAAGTGGCGAGGCGCAAGCGTCTCCGGAGGTAGAGAAATCCCCCGCTGACGGGCCTTCCGAGACTATGATGGTCTCGAGTAGCAGCAGCGACGGGGAAGGGCTTGTGTTTCCCGTGAAGACAACTGGGGTGAGCAAGCGTCCCGGAGAAGATGCTGAGGGTGCTAATAAGAAACGCCTTAGACACTCTTCTCCTGGTCGAAGGCAACAACAACAGCAACGACAGCAACCACAACTACAACAACAGCAGCAACAAGAACAACAGAGGCGATCACCAACGCCACAGCGGCAGCAACAACAACGTCCAAACCAGCAGCAGCAACAAGGGCAATTACTTCCGCTGCCGCAGCAGCAAAAGCAACAGACCGGGGCCTTAATACCCCGGCTGCCTCCTCCTCCGGCCCAAAAGGGGTCTCCTTCTTCTCAGCTAACAAACCTTCCTCTGCCTGGCCTGAAGTTCCACTTCCCTCGGAAGCCAACCAGTTTCCCCACTGCCCTCCTGGAGGGTGTAAGACGGGCCGATAGTTTTTTGAAGAGGTGGTTAGAGGCGGAGAAGGCTGTTACTCAGGGAAGGGCAGATAACTTGTCTGCCGTGAAGAGAGCTGAGCTGGCCGAGGGGGTGAGATCCCTTCACCCGGCCGGAGCAGTTTTGGATGGCCCAGCCTTGGAGAAGAGGCTGGTGCCTAGGCTCGGACGTGCATTGGCGCCGTTCGGAGCTGAGATGATGGAGGACATGGCCCTGAGCTTGTGCGAGCTCAATTCTGAGAAATGGGCCATCAGTAGCAGTAAGGATCCGCTGTTGCTGACACACGCTGTGAAGCAGCAACTGTCCGGGGTAGGCCGTCAGTTGCGTTTTGGGATCACTTGTCTTAGCACATTTGGTTCTGCTTAACTCATTCTGTTATCTTTCCTTGCAGGCCTCTATGATCGCGGAACGCTCGTTCCGGGAGGTTGGCGCAGTTCTGGTTCAGCTGGAGGAGAGCCAGCTGGCTCGCCAGGCCTTAGAGGCAGAGAAGCAGAAACTGACCCAACAGGCCTTGGAGGCTTCGGAGAAGATTGATCAGGTCCGGCGCACGGCTGAGGAAGAGGCGGACAAGAAATATCTTGCCAAATACCAAGAGTACCGGGCCAAGGCGGAGAATGAGTTCAGTCAGCGGTCGGATGAGATGAAGGCCGAAAACTCCAAACTCCGGGAAGAGCTGTCCCAAGCTAGGGTGGAGAAGGATACCTTGGAAGCCCGCTTGCAAGCGAAAAATGATCTTGTCCTTAAGCAGCAAGGGGAATATTCCACTCTTCAGAATAAGCTGCACGAGGAGGAGCAACTTCACAAGAGGAGCAGGGATCTCGTGTCTATGCTGGAGTTGGGGATCGCCGAGAAGGATAAAGAGATTGGAGCCTTGCAATTCACTGCCAGGGGGCATGTGACCGAGAAGCAATCCGTGCTGAACTAAAACAAGGAGCAGCGCAAGGAGATTGATTCTCTTAAGGGAGAGCGGGATGCCACCAAGGCCGAAATGGAAAAATTGAGGGCTCAGCTAACTGTCGCGGAGGCACGGCTGGCAACCTCCGAGGCGGAGCGCTTGAAGGAGAAGGTGGATGCTGAGGTGATACTGAACAGGACGATTAATATATCGCATGTGGTCCTCATGCATCAACTCTGGAAAGTGAACCCGGAGGTACTAGGCTATCTGGGAGATGATGCCGAAGCCATGAGGGAGAAGCTACTCGTGCGGGATCAAGGCCCAGAGGCGTACGTCCAAACTTACAACATTGACGAACGTGCTGGAGCCCCTGAGGCGGGAGATCCCGGAGAGGCGGGGACCTCTGAACCTTCCCGTGACAAAGTTCCGCCTTCCAATGAGCCGACTCCGCCAGCCTCAGTTGAAGCTGATGTCCCCGAAGCCGTGGTCGTGGAGGCTGCAGCTACCCCCAATGCTTGAAGGGGTTTTATCTTTAATTCTTTTTCATTTTGAGTTTTTCATTGCGGACATATTTGCCATAATTATAGCATTCTCTTTTCTTTTCTGCCGAGTTCTTTATTTATCTTTGCGCTTAGGGTAGACTTTTATACGGTAGAAACTGTTGTAGGGGCGTATGAGGTTTTGGTTCCAACGACCAAAACCTATGCACTTCCCACTTGAAGCTCTAACGGCTGATGTCTGTTCCCACGTAGTTTCTAGGTTACGAAGGTTTCCTGGTTCCAACGGCCAGGTTCCTTTCACCGTATTTTAACTTTCCTAAGGCAGATAGCCAATCCCGGGACTTGTAGTTATACTGTTCGCTGGGATTGCTAAGGTGAGCCGTTCCATGGTTTGGAACGGGAGTTCTTTTGGTGAGCGTTGCTAGACTTAAGGTTAGATCTTTGCGAAGCAAAACTAACCGTTGTTGCGAACCTCATGGTGGCTGACTTCAGGGACCTGGCATGGAGCCCTGTGAGGCAAGGCTCGTTGCCGTCGGGGAAATCGCCACGCCCACCAGGTGTGATCTCGGAGCAGGGGCTTTGCGAAGCAAGGCCTGCTGTGAGTGGTGGATCGACCATGTTTACTCCTGGAGCTGAAACTTGCAATGGTCGAGGAGCTCGCCATGCATTATTTTGTGAGATCCGGAGCTGGAGCCTGCGAAGCAAGGCTTACAACGGTCGCGGATCTTGCCATCTTTCGCCTTGCGGGACCCGGGGCTGGAGCTTGCGAAGCAGAGCTCTACAGCGATCACGGGTCTTGCCATCTTTCGCCTTGCGGGACCCGGAGCTGGAGCTTGCGAAGCAAAGCTCTACAGCGATCGCGGATCTTGCCATCTTTTGCCTTGCGGGATCCGGAGCTGGAGCTTGCGAAGCAAAGCTCTACAGCGATCGAGGATCTTGCCATCTTTTGCCTTGCGGGACTCGGAGCTGGAGCTTGCGAAGCAAAGCTCTACAGCGATTGCGGATCTTGCCATCTTTCGCCTAGCGGGACCCGAAGCTGGAGCTTGCGAAGCAAAGCTCTACAGCGATCACGGGTCTTGCCATCTTTCGCCTTGCGGGACCCGGAGCTGGAGCTTGCGAAGCAAAGCTCTACAGCGATCGCGGATCTTGCCATCTTTTGCCTTGCGGGACCCGGAGCTGGAGCTTGCGAAGCAAAGCTCTACAGCGATCACGGATCTTGCCATCTTTCGCCTAGCGAGACCCGGAGCTGGAGCTTGCGAAGCAAAGCTCTACAGCGATCACGGGTCTTGCCATCTTTCGCCTTGCGGGACCCAGAGCTGGAGCTTGCGAAGCAAAGCTCTACAGCGATCGCGGAGTATTCTGCAAAGGACTTGTCAGGGAGTTGGGGGTGTTTTGGCGTAGCTCTATGAACGTGCCTCAACCCCCAGTCCTGTCCATCGCTGGGCTACACAGGAGATAATTTTCATGATACATAATGGCAGGCATTTTCCATGGCAATTTTCACATAAGCACATAATGCACATATGACACGTAATGCAAGCATGTTCATGGCAACAAATAAACCTAAGCTTAACAATTTAAAAATTTCAAACAATTTAAAATTTTCAAACATAATGCTAGCACAATAGTGGTGTTCTGTGTACGTTTTGTTCAAGGGGCGTATGGCTATGCCTTAGCCATGTATACCCCCCCAAGCGAGCGTGGGGTCCGGACGTCTCCGGACCGCGTGGTCACTTGTTAAAACGCAGCTTTGAACATAGGGATGAAAAGTGCAGTAAAAGCGGAGTGAATCTCTCCGTGTTTCATTACATTAGCCTGCTAGGCGCGAGTTTTACAACAGGGAGGATTATTTTCACACTTTTCACTTTTGCTAATTTCACCAAGGACTTCCGACTAGATGGTCCGGGGCCTACTGGTAGTAACGGCGGAGGTGCTCCGTGTTCCAGGCGCGCGGGACTTTAGATCCGTCGAGTCTCTTTAAGTGATACGTCCCATGGACCACTTTTTCTTGGACTTCGTAGGGGCCTTCCCAGTTGGGTCCGAGGACTCCCACTCCCGGATCCTGCGTAGCAGGAAATACTCTCCGTAGGACAAGATCCCCAACTTCGAATGTACGGCTCTTGACTCTCGTGTTAAAGTGTCAGGCTATCTTGCCTTGGTACATTTTTAGTTGGACCTGCGACTTCTCCCGGAGCTCTTCGATCATGTCCAGGGACTCCGGGAGAAGGGCGTGGTTCCGGGTAGGGTCGTAGGTATCTTGCCTGTGAGAGGGGATCATAGTTTCTACTGGGATGACGGCCTCGCAACCGAAGGTCATGGAATAAGGCGTGTGCCCCGTCGAAGTTCTCTCTGTTGTGCGATAGGCCCAAAGTACTCGTGGAAGTTCTTCCGGCCAGTGAGCCTTGCAGGCTTGGAGTTTTTTCTTCAACGTGGTCTTTAATATTTTGTTTACAGCCTCCACTTGCCCATTAGCCTGGGGTCTGGCGACTGCGGAAAAGCTTTTGATAATTCCATGCGAAGCACAGAAGTTCGTGAAGTGTTCACTGTCAAATTGCCTTCCATTGTCGGACACAATTTTTCGTGGAAGCCCAAAACGACACACTATATTTCTGATGACAAAGTCCAGTGCTTTTTTAGATGTGACCGTGTTCATAGGTTCGGCTTCAGCCCATTTGGTGAAGTAGTCTACTGCGACTATGGCATACTTCACTCCACCCTTCCCAGTTGGGAGGGAACCTACTAGGTCAATGCCCCAAACGGCGAACTGCCAGGGGCTGGTCATTAAGGTAATTTCTGTAGGCGGCGCTCGCGGAACCTTGGCGTACCTCTGGTACTGCTCACATTTCCTGACATAATCCACACAATCCTTCTTCATGGTGGGCCAGAAGTATCCTTGTCGAAGGATCTTTTTGGAGAGGCTCAGCCCGGAGGTATGATCGCCACAGAAGCCTCCGTGAATCTCATGGATGATGGTGCTGACTTCGGTTCCAGCAACACACCTAAGAAAGGGTATGGACAACCCCCTGCGGTAAAGCTTTCCATCCATAACCACGTATCGGGGAGCTTGATACTGGAGCTTTCTTGCGTCAGCTTTATCAGTGGGGAGCTCTCCGGTGGTGAGAAATCTGAGGATGGGCCCTATCCAGGAATGGGAATGGTCGATGATGGCGTTTATCCTTCGTGTCTCAGTACTGGGGGCTTCTAAGTGCCCGATGGGGACTAGGCCATACTGTTCAATCTCCGGGTCCGTTGCAAGCTTGGCCAGCGTGTCCGCGAGTGAGTTCTGGTCCCGGGGGACCTGGCGGATTTTGTAGCCTTTGAAATGCTGCAGTAGGTCGCGGGAGAGAGACACGTAGGCAGCCATTCTTTCGCCTTTCGTCTGGTATTCCCCGGATATTTGGTTTACCACAAGTAGGGAGTCGCTGTATACTTTGATTTTTTGGGCTCCGACTTCTCTGGCCAGTCGTAATCCAGCTAACATGGCTTCGTGTTCTGCCTCGTTGTTGGATGCTGGGAACGCGAAACGGATGGCACTCTGGAGCTGATGCCCTTGGGGAGATATTAAGATGACCCCTGCTCCAGCTCCTTTTTCATTCGAGGCTCCGTCTACGTAGACCTTCCAGGTGGGAAGTTCCGGGACAGGATCTTCTGGGAGGTCGTTCATTCCCGAGCATTCCACAATAAAGTCCGCGAGAGCTTGACCCTTTATGGAAACACGTGGTTGGTAGTGGACGTCGAACTGGCTCAGTTCCATGGCCTACTTAAGCAATCTGCCAGAAGACTCGGGCTTCTGTAAGACTTGTCGGAGAGGGTGGTTGGTGAGTACTTTGATGGTGTGCGCATGGAAATATGGCCTTAGCTTCCGCGAAGCAATTAGCAAGCAGAGGGAGAGTTTCTCGATCATTGAATACCTGGACTCGGCGTCCAGTAACCTCTTGCTTACGTAATACACGGGGAGCTGGATACGGCCATCTTCCCGGACGAGAGCGGCACTTACTGCGTGCTCTGTCACAGCTAAGTATAAGAACAACGCCTCTCCTTCGACAGGTTTGGACAGAATGGGAGCTCGGGTCAAATGTTCCTTGAGGTGTTGGAAGGCTGCTTCGCATTCGGGGGTCCACTCGAACTTTTTGTTTTTTCGCAACACGTTGAAGAAGGGGATACACTTGTCAGTGGCCTTGGATACGAAGCGGCTGAGAGCAGCTGTCCTTCCGGTAACACTCTGGACATCCTTATGCTTCTGGGGGGAAGGCATATCTATGAACGCCTTAATTTTCTCAGGGTTGGCTTCCACTCCGCGGGAGCTGACAATGAAACCGAGGAACTTCCCAGACGAGACCCCGAAAGTACATTTCTTTGGATTCAGTTTCATTCTGTACTTTCGGATCACGGCGAAAGCTTCCTCAAGGTCGTCACTGTGGTCCCCGGAGGTCTTGGACTTTACCAACATGTCGTCCACGTACACCTCCATGTTCCTCCCCAGTTGGTCCTTGAACATCCTGTTTACTAGACGCTGGTACGTCGCCCCAGCATTCTTCAAACCGAAAGGCATGACCACGTAACAGTAGACACCTTTGTCCGTGAGGAAGCTGGTGTGTTCCTGGTCCGCGACATGCATCTTGATCTGGTTGTATCCGGAGTACGCATCCATGAAGGATAAGAGTTCGTACCCGGAAGTAGCGTCTACCATCTGATCGATTCGCGGAAGAGGGAAACAATCTTTCGGGCAGGCTTTGTTTAGGTCTGTGAAGTCAATGCACATTCTCCAGGACCTATCGGGTTTCGGGACCAGGACTGGGTTGGCCAACCACACGGGATAGTGTGACTCCTGGAGAAAGCCTATGGACATCAACTTGTCCACTTCAGCTTTGACGGCTTCGGCCCTCACTGGGTCTAACGGCCTCCTCTTTTGGCGAATTGGAGTTGCAGATGGGTCTATGTTGAGTGCGTGGCATGCAACATTAGGATTACTCCCCGTCATATCAGCGTGGCACCATGCCAGGATATCCTGATTATTCTTTACAGTGGCCACGATCTTTTCTCGAACGGCCGACGGGAGGTTTTTCCCCACCTGAATGACTTTGGTGGGATCTCCTGGGTTGAGGACCACCTCTTCGACTTCCTCCATCGGTTCTATCACTCTCTCGACCCCCACTCTAGGGTCGAGTTCGTCAAAGCGTGCCCCTTGAGCACCCCCAGTCTCTGGTAACTCTTCCGTCAAAGGAATGGCAGCAACCGTCTCCTGGACCGTGTAAACGGATCGGACGGAGACGTTATAACAGCTTCGTGCACTTCGTTGGTCTCCTCGGAGGGTGCCAATAAGCCCATCGTCGCACGGAAACTTTAAGCACAAGTGGCGTATCGAGGTTATGGCCCCACAATCTATTAGGACCGGTCGACCTAGGATGGCATTATACGCCGTGGGGCAGTCGACCACCACGAATGTGCAGTGCTTGAAGGCACAGGCGTCACTTTCTCCTCTGAGGGTGACTGGAAGTTGAATCTTGCCTAATGGCATGAGTGCATCCCCATTGAACCCTTGAAGCTGGATGGGGCATGGGGTCAGGTCTGTCTCGGTTAATCCGATCGCGTGGAAGGCCGCTTTGAAGAGGATGTTTACGGAGCTTCCGTTATCGACCAAGATCCGTGAGACCTTCTTATTGGCAATCTGGGCTTCCACCACGAGGGGATCGTTGTGGGGGAAGTGCACATGTCGAGCATCTTCCTCCGTGAAGGTGATGGGAAGATCCATCATTCGGGGACGTTGAGCAGGTGATTGAACCAAGGCGCACATCTCCCCGGTGTGTTCTAACTCCCTCAAGTATCTCTTCTGGGAGTTGCGGGTGCTTCCGGCAAGGTGCGGTCCTCCGGAAATGGTGGCTACGTGTCCGTCAATGGGTGGCGGAGCAAGGCCGGGCGGATATGGGTTGCCAGGTCCTGGAGCCAACAAGGCAATGGGTGCCGGAGCGGCTGGAGCAGGAAGCGCTGGGAACTGAGACCCGGGAGCTTGGGGGTGACCGGCTCCAGGAGCGCTAGCGGTCCCCCTCTGTCCCGGGGAATATGCAACTCCGTGAACTACTCCCTGTCCGGGATAGATAATGGGTATCCTCACCCACTGACCGAGGTGTCCCGCTCTTGCCAGGGACTCGATCTGATCCTTCAGCTGAAGGCACTCATTCGTGGTGTGCCCCACGTCTCCGTGGAACTCACACCTCTTATTGGAGTCTCGCGGACGCCTTCCTCCGTGAGACACTTTTGGGGGCTTCCTGTAGTTGACCATATTACAGGTCGCCCGATAGACATTCTCTCGCGAGTCTATCAAACTGGTATATTCCGTGAACTTGGGCTCATAGTCCTTCCGGGGTTTCTTTGAATGGTCTCCCCGGTTGGAGTTTCTTCCGCTACGTTTGCTCCGCGATTGGCTCAAATTTCGTTCTGGGCCTTCCGCTTGCGGCTGCGGCATGCCAGGAGCGATACTACATCCGGTTTGTACAGCTCCGTACCCAGAGAAATGGGTTTGACTCGGCGTCTGAGCAGACGCAGAAGGCCCATACACACTTGGAGTGAATTGGGCTCCTGGAAGCGTGAGGGCTGGTGCGGGAGCTTGCGAAGCAAAGCTCGGCGCAGTCACGGAAGGCGTTGGAGCCGGGGGAACTCCAAAGGCCTGCTGGTAGGCATCCTCAAGGTTGATGATTCCCTGAGCTTTTGACATGAATTCGGACAGCGTTTCTGCCCGTCTCCTTTGCATTTCCCCCCATAGCAGGGAGCCGACAGTAAGGCCCGATTGAAGGGCGATCAGCTTCATGTCATCGCTGACCTTGGTCTTTGCAGCAGCTTCCATCATTCTCTGAATGAAAGCTTTGAGGTTCTCATTGGGCTGCTGCTTGATGTTGGTTAAGGAACCAACCTCCATGTCGTGGTTGCGGGCAGCAATGAACTGTCTCCTAAACGCGGACTGTAGCTCCTTCCAACTGTGGATTGATCCGGGAGCTAATCTTTTCCACCAGTCCTCCGCGGACTTGGTAAGGGTGAGTGAGAAGCACATGCATTTGGCGTCCTCACTGACACGCGCCACTTGCATCATTTTGTTGTATTTGGCTAGGTGGGTACGCGGGTCCGTCCTCCCATCATATAATTCTATATGAGGCATTTTGAAGTTATCCGGGAGGGACGTTTCCGCGATCCTCCGAATACATGGTTCCGGGTCTTCCTCCTCAGAGTCTGACAGGGCCCCACTTTGCTTCCGGACCAGCTTGGTCAAGGCAGCAATCTGTTCCTCGAGCCTCTTCGTATCGCTCTCCGGGAGGTCACGTCCCCGGAGCTTGTCATTAATATGATTTCGGAGGTCATCTCCGCGAGGCCGGGCCTTTTCTCCTTTGGCCTTTTCATACTTGGCCTCCAACCTTCTTCTTAGGTCCACCGTGGACCAGCTATTTTCGGAGTGCGAGTTCGCAGCCCGACCGTCCTGGTTGACGGAATCACTGGGGCGGTTGTTCCTTCCCCTAGGCCTGGGTGCCTTAGCACTGGGCCCTTTAGGCACGGAGTGCCCCCTTGGGGCTGAAGGACGTCTGGGCTTAGGAGCGCCAGAGACCTTCTGCGCGCGGGGGGGGGGGGGGGGGCAGTCGGCCTGGTGATTCACGCCTTTAGGAGGTGCAGGGGCGTCAGCGCGTACAGGCTCTCTAACTTTTTCTTTGCCCTTGTTAGGGGCGGCTTTGGATGGTCCAGCAGCGGCTGGATCCGGCATAGCGGCATCAACACCACCTAAAACAGAGGCGTCCTCGTCCGAGTCGCCTAGATCTCCGAACTTACTCTGGAGGCGCTCCATCATGCGTTGCATTTTTTCGGAGACGCGCTCCTGCTCAGCAAGCTTGGCCTTAGTGGCCACCAGTTCTTCGGCTACTTGGACCAGTTCTGGGTCCTTCTCATAGTAGCAGCCGTCTTTGTAGTAACCGTCTTGGACATACTCCTCTCCGTCTTCTAAGTATGTCGTATCTTCGGTACTGACCCAATCCTGGCGGGATGTCGGGTCTTCACCTTGGTAGCCCAAGGGTTCGTTTTGTACCGCATCTTCCATCACGGTATCGGGGTTGACCGTAGCATTTTTGTCAACAGCGGATTTTCTCGTAGTCACCATCTCTTTAGCACGAAGTGAATACAAAAAACGTACACAAAAAGAGAGCTGACTAACAACTTCCTACAGCTCTCAATGAAAGCACCAAAATGTTTACCGAGCTTTTCAGAAACGAATACAAACAGAATGATAAAAATATAAGAACTGTAGAAGTGCTGAAATGTAACTAAACAAACAGTGTTTTTACGTGGTTCAGGCGTTAACAAGCCCTAGTCCACGAGTCGATGTTATTATACTTGGAAAAGGTTACAGTGAGATGGCTGGGGTACAAGAACTTCACACACTCACAGTGTTTCTCTCGGGTTCTCTTGAAGAAGATGAAGCTAGAGAGAATTTGGTAGAGTTCTCGCTATATGATTTGTTCGCCGTCCCTCTTCTTGTAAAATGAAGGGGTCTTTATAGCTAGGGTTTTGGATTAGGGTTTTTCTCTACGTCTATGAGTCTTAATTACACCAGCCATAAATAGGGAATACAATTACTGTAGTAGCATGGCTACAAAACTCTATGTGGGTATATTTACGTGAAAGTATGGGGAACACACAAAGTCAGCCGTCTTTTCCAAGTTGTCAGCGGAACAGTAGGCGAAAATGTACCCTTAGGCGTGCTGGGATGTGTGCGACTTTGACCTGACGGGCGTGTCAGGCGGGATCCTGTGTCAGGTGGATATCATTCCAAATATGCCTCCTCTAGGACTCGACCGCTTGGTTTTGTTCTGTGCGAGGCACGGAACTGTTTCCGCGGAGACCACTCGAAGAGCTTCTCCTGGAAGGGGCTTCCCCGATGGACACCTTGATAACTATACAAAATAGAGTTATTTTACCATTTTTTATATGCTAATTGTTGCTTAGTTCTTGAGTTTTTAATTAACTTATTAAGTTTTTATGTAATTTTTAATTTGTTAGTCTTATTGTTGTTTTCTAGATTTTTATATGTTTTATAGATATTTTATTATAATATGTTGTAGTTTGATTATTTGAAATTTGTGTTGATAGATTATAAGTTAAAAAATGTGATTTTATTAAACTTAATTCCCAAAGTAAATTAAATTTCAATTAGTATTTTCTTGGACTTAATTTGAGTTATTTTATAAGTGAAAATATTTGATTCTAATTTATTATTTACTTATTTTGTAGGGAGTAAGTTGTATTTTTTTTGGCTTTGAAAAGAAAAGAAAGAATGACAAATTTGAAAGAAAACAGCATAAAAAGGGATATTTGTCAACATATGCCCAGGCCCAAGCTAGGCCCACGCCTGCCACCAGCCCAGGCCCGCTGCTACAGTACCGCTCCCCACCTGCTGCCTGGCCCAATCCGAAGCTGTCCACTTTCCCTTCAGCAAGGGCCACGCCGAAGCCAGCTGTCCTCCTCTTCCTTCAGCATATAGCATATGCACACCAACCAACATAATGCACCAACCTCCATTCAGCCACGTTGGCTGCCCATTGACTCCAAGCTTCTTCATATGCATCCCTCACGCCTTCAGCCCAAACCGTGGGCCTTCAGCCTCTTCTCCTCCAAGGCCCATCAAGCAGCCCCAAGCCCATTTCGGCCCAGCCTAGACCAAGCACCAAACAACCACCAAAAAAGACTCAAAAATCACATTTTCATTCCCAATATTTTTTACTCAAATATCAATTCACTTTTCCCTATTTTTCTTACCTAAATAAACATTCCTAATTTATTTTTTTACCCTAGCTTTTCACTAATCTTTTACCCAACCAAACATTTCATCTTTCCAATACTTTTACACTTACTCTATTTATCCTACCACTTCCCAACACAATTAAATTAATCAATTTATTTATTTTAATTTGATTAATTTAATCTCCATATTTTGCCTATAAATAGAGTATTGTAAGACCATTTGGGGGGCTCTTCTCTTCATCTTTTTTTTCAATATCTTCTACACATTCTTCTCTCTTCTTTTCACTAGCTTCTCTCTACCATTTTCATCTTTTGAAGAGCATGTCAAGTATGTTATTTTGTAATTTTTATCTAGTTATGAGCTTCTAATCTTTTTCAAAGGTTATTAAGATGATGATGAAGCAAAATGTAACTAGATAGTATTTTTTATTGTATGTTGATTTCCCATTTGTGTAACATTGTTTATGGATTTTTCTATCAATGATATGCATTTTTCATCTATTATTGAGTGTTAAAGCATATTACACTTAGTTCTTCATTATGCAAAAATATGATATTCTTTGATTAAATGTTTTTCATTAAATTGTTCACATCTAATTCTTAGAGCATAAGTATCATATTTTGCCTAAACATAATCTCTTTGATTTTTTGTAGTTTCATTAGGTTGTAACACAACTAATGCTTAGAAATTATATCTTATAAAAGTGAAGAAAAATCCTACCTTTTTTTTAAAGAGTAACTTGTGCTTGAATAGAAAATATATTTTGAAAAAATATATAGTGTGATTTATTTCAACTATATTAAAATTTGGGAATCAATATACTTATAAATACTATTGAACTTGCATTTTGTGGATTCTAAAATCTTAATAATCTTATTTTATACATCTCCTTTGAAAATCATTTTTCTATTTAATCTTAAATATTTTTATTACTTGTGTTTTATTTTTCTAAAACAAAATCTCATCAAATATTTGGAACTAGGTTAGAATATTCTTGCTTTGTTTGAAATAGTTTCTTTTGATGTTAGTCAACTCCCATGGGTTCGACCTCGTACTTACATGAACATTATATTCCGAAACGATTCGTGCACTTGCGAGCTTAAATATTAAAACACCCTTTTGGGATCAACACACCTCTTCGAGAGTCCGGGAGAGTTGACGAGTTTCCGTGTTGTGTTTGCTTGGAAGAGTAATCTGGACACTAAACAGGAGAGGCGAAGCCTTTCTGCCCATCCGCGAGCTCTGGTCACCTACCGTGAAAGACATCGATAATTCTGCTTCCCCGAGGACATCAATCTAAACGCTATCCGGAAATCTGGATAACATATATGATATGTGTAACAAGCCCTGCAGGCATTGGCCGAATCAAACAGTGTGCACAAGTGATATTGGGCCCATAAAAATGTGAAACTAAAAGAAAGAGCATAAAAGCAAAGTTTGAAAGTGCATGAGCAATAAATGAAATGCATAAGTATATAAGTCAACATATTAGTATATGTGCACTACAAACTCACGACATTCATGTGTATGTGTATGCATGAGATTTGCTTACTGAGCGTTAGCTCATTATGTTATTTTCCAATATTTTTCCAGGTGTGGCTTTAGCTGTTGAGCAACTTGTGGAGCACGGACTTAGTAGCAATGCAATAATGGTTTAGAGTTTTCATATTGTTGATCCCAAAAGAGGGTGTTTTAATATTTAAACTCGCAAGTGCACGAATCGTTTCAGAATATAATGTTCATGTAAGTACGAGGTCGAACCCATGGGAGTTGACTAACATCAAAAGAAACTATTTCAAACAAAGCAAGAATATTCTAACCTAGTTCCAAATATTTGATGAGATTTTGTTTTTAGAAAAATAAAAGACAAGTAATAAAAAGATTTAAGATTAAATAGAAAAATGGTTTTCAAATGAGATATGTAAAATAAGATTATTAAGATATTAGAATCCACAAAATGTAAGTTCAATAGTATTTATAAGTATATTGATTCCCAAGTTTAGATATAGTTGAAATAAATCACACTATATTTTTTTCAAGATTCATTTTATATTCAAGCACAAGTTACTTTAAAAAATGTAGTATTTTTCTTCACTTATAAAAGATATAATTTCTAAGCATTAGTTGTGTTACAACCTAATGAAACTACAAGAAATCAAAGAGATTATGTTTAGGCAAAATATGATACTTATGCTCTAAGAATTAGATGTGAACAATTTAATGAAAAACATTTAATCAAAGAATATCATATTTTTGCATAATGAAGAACTAAGTGTAATATGCTTTAACACTCAATAATAGATGAAAAATGCATATCTTTGATAGAAAAATCCATAAACAATGTTGTACAAATGGGAGATCAACACACAACAAAAAAAATACTATCTAGTTACATTTTGCTTCATCATCATCTTAATAACATTTGAAAAAGATTAGAAGCTCATAACTAGATTGAAATAAAAATTACAAAATAACATACTTGACATGCTCTTCAAAAGATGAAAATGGTAGAGAAAATAGGGAAAAGAAGAGAGAAACATATGAAGTGTGGAAGAGGTTGAAAAGATGAAGAAGAAGAGCTCCCCAAATGGTCTTACAAGACTCTATATATAGGCAAAATATGGAGATTAAATTAATCAAATTAAAATAAATAAATTGATTAATTTAATTGTGTTGGGAAGTGGTAGGATAAATAAAGTAAGTGTAAGAGTATTGGAAAGATGAAATGTTTGGTTGGGTAAAAGATTAGTGAAAAGTTAGGGTAAAAAATGAATTAGGAATGTTTATTTAGATCAGAAAAATAGGGAAGAGTGAATTGATATTTGAGTGAAAAATATTGGGAATAAAAATGTGACTTTTTGGTCTTTTTGGTGGCTGTTTGGTGCTGAAGGAGTGCTGGGCCGTGGGTGAAGTTGGGCCCGAATGAGGAGGTGTGGGCTTGTGGTGATGTGCTAAAGGAAGAGGTAGCTTGGATTTAGTTGGAGCTGGAAAGAAGTGCTCGGCTGGGGCTTCATGGTGTGCCAGGCGTGAAGAAGCTGATGGTGGTTTCTACGTGGACAGCTGGCGGGGCTGGGAAGTCTTCATTGCTGGGGTATATGCTTGATGTGTTGGGCCTGGGCAGGTGCTGAAGGAGCTGAACGTGAAGCATCAGGTGTTGGGCCTGGGCTGGGCCGAAATGGGCTGAAGGCATGGCATTTTTAACAATGCCATTTTCTTCAAAACTAACACTTTTTTTCTCTTTATTTCTTTTTTTCCTTTTTTTTTTCACTCTTTCTTGGCTCTTCAAGAACCAAAAATAAAACACTTTCCTACAAAATAAATATAAATTAAGTCATGATAAAATATTTTCAATTATAAATAATTCATATAAATTCTTTGAAAATATTAATTATAACTTAATTTAACATTTAAGTTCAACAATACCCATTTATTTATTTATATAAAAAATATATATAAAATTTTACAACAAAATACTTATAACAATACATAAAAATCTATAAAATTAAGATAAAGCTAATAAATTCAAAAATTAATTAAAACTTAATAATTTAATTAAAAACTTAAGAACTAAATCATTTTTAACTTAAAAAATATGGTAAAATAACTCTAATTTCTAGAGTTATCACATATGGCTGCCTTAAATTTAAAGTATTCATACGTGTAATAATTTCTACTAATAAGTTCATATAAAAGTTTTAAATTTTGATGTATTTCTTCGTATCATTTTATTTAATTTTTTTGGTCAAGTGCCTAACATACTCGTAAACTCTAGAATTACGAGTATGTGGCAAACGTACCCTACCTTAGGGACGTTACAGTCGAACCCAAAGGAGTTGTCTAAAATAAAAAAGAAAACTATTTTAAACCAAAATTAATAAATTCTAACCTAGCTCTAAAAAAAGATTTAATATCATGAACATAAAATAAAAGATTTAAAATAAATCTATTTAAAAGAAGAAAAATAAATCAAGAATGATTTGAAAATAAGTGTTAAAAGGAAAGATTATTAAGATACTACAATCCACAAAATATAAGTTCAATAATATTTATAAGTACATTGATTCCCAAGTTTTAATGATAGTTAAAATATATCAAACTATCATTTTCCAAATAGATTTATAATTTTAAGCACAAATTACTTCTAAAAGGATAGGATTTTTCTTCACTTTTCAAAAAGTATAATTTCAAAGTATTTAATGTGAATCAACCTAATGAAACAACAAAAAATCAAATAACATTATTTATAAGGCAAAACATAATATTTTTTTTCTAAGCATTGGATGTGTACAATTTAATGACACATCTTACACAAAGAATATTATGTTTTTGCACTAATGAAGAACAAAGTGTAAATATATGTGCTAACAATAAAAAATACATGATATTTAAGATGAAAGAAGATATTTGAAAAAGAAAAATCCATAAGCTTTGTTGCACAAATGGGAAATCAACATACAACATAAATATTATCTAGTTACAAGTTGCTTCATCATGATCTTAATAATCTTATGAAAAAAATTAGAAGCACATAACTAGAACAGAAATTACAAACATAAATAGGAAAATTTGGAGGAAAACCCCCCAAATTTTTCCTCTAAAAACTCATAGAAAAAATGACCAAAAATAAGAAAAAGATGAAGAGAATAGAGAGGTTTTGAAAGTGTAGAACTTATGTAGTGTAACCTCTCCCAAACTAAGCACCCAATATGGTCTTGAAAATTCCCTATTTATAGCCAAAATGAGAGTATTAAAATAATAAATTTAAATTAATTATATTAATTTAATTAATAATAATATGGCACATAGGGGTAATTTATAGGGTGTAATGATGATGTTTTGGGGTAAAATATGTAGAAAAGTTTGGGTAAAAAAATGGCATTTTTGGGCAAAGGGACAAGGGGACAATTGGTGCTTTTGTTGGGCTCAAAATGCACAAAGGGGCTGGTGGCAGGCTTGGTCTTCGGTGGGCAGGAGTAGCTGGCTAGAGCTTGGGGGCGTTGGGTTTGGCTGGAGGCGTGCGTGGACCGCTGGGCCGGATTCGACTGTGGGTTGGACTGAGGCAGGCTTCGGTGGTGCTGAAGGATGAGTTCGGCTGGAGAAAGTTGCATGGGCTGAAGGGGTGCATCTGGCCCGTTGGAGTGCTGGCTAAGGCTGGGTGAACTTGGCAGTGGCAGCTGCTGGAACGGGCCTGGGGCTTTTGGTGGGCCAGCTGGTGGAGACGGGCCCAAGTGGCTGCTGGGGTGGAAGGTGAGCTTTTGCTTGCTTATGGCATTTTAAAAATGTAATTTTTCCTTTCTTTCTTTAGCTTTTTATCCTTTTTTTTCCAAACACCAACATACCACAAATTTCCCTAACAAAATAAACATAAAATAAATCATAATAAAATATTTTCACTATAAAATAAATCAAGTTAATTCTTTGAAAATATTAATTATAACTTAATTTATACTTAACATTTAAGCTCAATAATACAACATTTTTTTACCTCAAATTAAACTACAATAATTCAAATAATTAACTACAACATTTTACAACAAAATAACAATAAAAACACACAAAAATATATAAAATCAAAATAAACCCAATAAATTCAAAAATACTTTAAAACTTAATAAATCAATTAAAAACTCAAGAATTAAGCAACAATTAGCACATAAAAAGTGGTAAAATAACTCTATTTTGTAGAGCTATCAGTAAAAGTTTTGAAAAATTACAATACTTTTCTGTTACACCCAGATTTTGAGATGAGAAATTATGACCCCGAAAACTAGGCTCGTCAGGTGTGAGCTCGAAATAAACAACGATCTCGAGGACGTGTAGCCTCAAGAATTCTCTAAGCTCGTAATGGCTTGACACTTGAGTATATTTTTCACCAATTGCCTTCAAGCGAGATAACTCGAGCTCGGGAAGTGCAAGCTTGGATGTGATAGCCTCGTCAACATCTATTTGCCCCGAGCATAGCACAGGTTAGGTAGCAAGCTCGTGTTTGACTCATGGTCTCGACAGACTCAATGCCAATTGCTGATCTCAAAAGATTTGATGAATCATCTGGGATAACCCATTATGTGTGAACATGTTGGTTGTTGTAAAATCCCAATATTTAAGGGATACCATTTAATCTGTTATCCGTTCCCGATCTTCACGGGACATTTCCGTGTATATGGGAGATAATGCATTTAATATCATTATTTCAATTGATTTACGAGATATCTTCCCAAAATAGGTGGGAATGAATTCTGCAACCTTCTCTACAAATAGAGAAGGAATCACCATTTGTAAAGGACCGATTTCTGATTTCTTGAGTGAAATTTCTGGGCAACTCTTCTCTGAAAAGTTTCCAGAAAACTCCCAAGTCTTAATAACACAGACTCGTGGACTAGGAAGAATTAACTGCTGAACCACGTAAAAATCCTCTTGTCTTTCTTCATTATTCATTTGCTTCATTGTTTTATTGTTTAATTACTCTACAATTTAAGTTAACAAAAAACGGCGTCAACAATTTGGCGCTTTCATTGAGAGCATTAAATAGTACGTGCGTGAGTCTGTTCAGTTAAAAAGCCTCCCAAATCAACAATGGCAGCAAATGATCCCAATGTTCCTGAGGAGGAAATTTTAGATGAAGCTGACTACGCCCGACGCCCTAGAAAGTAGCCCATGGTGAACTCGGACCCTGATGAGAGGAGTGGTTCATCCGACTCTCGGGGACCACCGGCCCCCAGGGACGACGAAGATATGTACTACAATCCTGAACGATATGTCCTGATAGTGGAGCTCAAAAATCGTCAACTGTGAAAGCAGTTGGCAGAGGCCAAGAAGCGCAATGAAGAGCTAGCCAGACTAGCTGCTGAGGCATAGGCGGCTCAGGCCCCACCTCCGCCAGATGCCCAGGCTCCACCTTCGCGGGACGTTCATGTTCCTCCACATAGGCCTAGAGGGCGGCCATGCAAAAATGCTGCCACCCGAAGAGCGGAGCAACCTCCGCCGCCAGCAGAACAGTCTACTCCGCCGAGGCCCCGGAGAAGTAACCGGGCTAGAGGTCCTGCCAACCCAACTGCGGAGGCACCAACCGAAGTAGGGAATAACCGAGCCCCCATGGAGGCTCATACCCAAAATCCCAGTAACGCGCAGAACATTCCAGAGCCAGATCGAGCAAACTCAGGGCCTTCTAGGCCCCGTAATGGATGGCAGCCACCATCACCCATAAGGCAGTCACCATCGCCAATAAGGTATCCTCACCAACTCGGAGAAACACACAACCGACCCAGGGTGATAGGGAAAGGTGAGCTGGGCGAAGGGGTGGAAATGGGGAGACCGCTGGGGAGCATAGAGGTACCTAACCCACGAGAAGCCAAATGTCTCAGTCTCGCACTATTGAGACGAGGCAACCGACAAGGAACCCATCTCGAAACAACCGCGCAATGAGCCATGTAAGTGAAGGCTCGAGGGACACTAGGTCGGTCAGTATGTATGACTAGGGACGTAGAAATACTGGGAATCGAAGGGATCACCCAGATTTATGAGAATACTTGAACCATAACCAGGGGAATGATAATCCATCGAACTCAGATCTGAGGGATCATCTCAATGGGCGCAAGAACCCCGTACCGAGGCGCGAAACTGGGGTTGTAATCAGTGATAACCAGTTCTCACTGCTTCAAGTCAGACCCACCGTGGATCCAGTCCAAGAAAGGATTGAACAATTGGAAAGAGCATTCAGGCTCTTATAAAATGAACGAAGTCGGGAACGGGACGAAGAGTTCAACGAAGAACTCGAACCCTTTGCCCCCCATATTTCCAGCACCCCATTTCCTCAGGGATTCCGAATTCCTCATGTCCCACCATTTGATGGGAATTCGGATCCGTACAATCATTTAAGTACGTTCAACACAATCATGCGAGCCAGTAATGTAGGCTACGAGCTTAGATGCATGATGTTCCCAGCCTCGCTCATGGGACCAGCGAAGAACTAGTTTGAGAAGTATAAGAGACATTCGATTGCTTATTGGGATCAATTATCTAGAGATTTCAAGAAGCAATTCAAATCCATGGTAGGAATTAGGCCTGAGGCGTCTGCCTTGACCAATGTCCGACAGCAGCCGAATGAAACATTGAAAAGTTACCTCACAAGGTTTAATTTTGAAGTCGCCCGAGCTCATGACGTCGACGACAGTGGCCATTTAATGGTTGTCCGAGCCGGAGTAATGCCTGGAAGTCCTCTCTGGGAGGATATGCAGAGGAAGCCCGTAAGGTCCTTAACCGAGTTCAATTGATGAGCTCAGAGGTTTGTTAATGTAGAAGAGGCGAGGTCAGCATTAAATATGACCTCTCAGCCCATAACTACAACAACAAACACAAACTCTGCCTCGACCTCGGTGGATCCTACGGCCTCAAAACCCCCTGGGGATAACCCTTCTAAAAGGAAGAAGAATGAAGGGAATAACCCCGAGGAGGAAGGGGGAAAGAAGAAGAAAGGGGAAATATATTTCTCCGTATATGATGGACCCAAAACGGGTATGTTTTAAATATTTATAACTCGCGAGTGCACGAATCGTATATGGAATATAGTGTTCGTGTAAGCACGAGATCGAACCCAAAGGAGTTGTCTAAAATAAAAAAGAAAACTATTTTAAATCAAAATTAACAAATTCTAACCTAGCTCCAAAGATTGATGAGAGTTTTGTATAATGAAAATAAATTAAAAGACAATAATAAAGAAATTAAAGACAATATATAAACATAAATTAATAATAGAAATCAAGATGGTAAAAGAAAGATTATTAAGATAATAGAATCCACAAAATATAAGTTCAATAATATTTAAAAGTACATTGATTCCCAAGTTTTAGTAATAGTAGAAATTAATCAAACCATCACTAATTCAAATTAGATATTCTATTTAAGCACATGTTTTTATAAAAATATAGGATCTATCTTCACTTTTTAAAATTATAATTTCAAAGTATTTAATGTGAATCAACCTAATGAATCAACACAAAATCAAATAAAATTATTTATAAGGCAAAATATAATATTTTTGTTCTAAGCATTGGATGTGTACAATTTAATGACACATCTTACACAAAGAATATTATGTTTTTGCACTAATGAAGAACAAAGTGTAAATATGATCTAACAATAAAAAATACAAGATATTTAAGATGAAAGAAAATATTTGAAGAAGAAAATCCATAAACTTTATTGCACAAAATGGAAAATCAACATACAAAATAAACACTATCTAGTTATTGTTTCATCATCACCTTAATAGTCTTAAAAATATTAGAAACTCATAACTAGAATAGAAAATACAAACAAAAAAAATTACAAACATAAATAGGAAAATTTGGAGAAACCTCCAAAAATTTCCTTTAAAAGCTCATAGAAAAAATGACCAAAAAGAAGAAAAAGATGAAGAGAATGGAGAGGTCTGGAAAGTGTAGAACGTGTGTAGTGTCCTCTCTCCCAAGCACTCAACTCCCTTATTTATAGCAAAAAAAAAAGAGTATTTAAATAATCAATTTAAATTAATAATAATATAGAAAATAGGGGTAAATTGTAGGGTGTAATGATGATTTTTTGGTAAAATGTGTAGAAAGTGGGGTAAAAATGTGGCATTTTTAGACATAGAGGACAAGTGAGCTTTTGTAGGGCTCAAGGGGAAATGTTTGGGTTCTGGTGGCTATGAGCTGGCATGCTTGGGCCTGGCATTTTTAGACATAGGGGACAAGTGAGCTTCATGTATCTCTTCTAGGATCTTCTTAGCCTCGAGTGGAGTCACACATCGGAGTAGTGGCATAGAGTATCCTCTTCGATATAGCCTTCCTTCCACAATAGTGTATCTGGGAATCTGATACATCTGTTTTTTAGCCTTGTTCCATTTTGCTGCGAGAATGCCGGTTTCAAGGTACTCAACTATTGAGGTCATCCAGGTTGGCTTGGAGTTAATCATGTAGACATATTTCCGTTCATGCTCGCTTATACTAGGCGTCGATAGATGCTCGATTGGTACAACGTTCAGTTCGTCGACCTCGGTGGATGTGGCGAGCCTAGATAGGGCGTCTGCATTCGAGTTTTGCTGTCGGGGAACCTGCTCTATTATGTAGAACTCGAAATGTTCGAGAGCTGCTTTTGCTTTTTCTAAATATGCAGCCATTCTTGTCCCGCGAGCCTGGTATTCCCCTAAAATTTGATTGACCACCAACTGGGAGTCACTGTAGCAATGTATCGCCTTAGCCTTGAGTTCCTTGGCTATTTGAAATCCTACCAGTAGAGCTTCGTATTCATCCTCATTGTTAGACGCTTCAAAGTCAAATCTCAAAGTGGAGTGAAATCGACTCCCAGTTGGGGTGATCAGTATGATTCCTGCCCCCAACCCATTTTCGTTGGAAGACCCGTCGACATAGAGTCTCCACAGCTCACGGGCTAGGGTTATAACTTCGTCGTCAGTCATTCCAGTGCATTCCACTATGAAGTCTGCCAAGGCCTGTCCTCTTATGGTTGTCCTCGGATGATAGGTGATCTCAAATTTCCCAAGTTCAACAACCCATTTTAGTAATCGGCCTGAGGCTTCTGGTTTGGATAAGACTTGTCGTAGTGGTTGGTCAGTCAGCACATGGATGGGGTGAGCTTGGAAGTAAGTTCGAAGCTTTCGAGATGAGTGAATTAGGCTGAGAGCCAACTTCTCCATTAAAGGGTATCTCGATTCTTCCCCCAGTAACCTTTTGTTGACATAGTTTACTGGCTTTTGCACCTTCTGTTCTTCTCGGACGAACACAACGCTAATGGCGTGCTCGGTTGTAGCGAGATATAGGTACAAAATTTCTCTTGTGATAGGTTTAGACAAGATAGGAGGCTTAGCGAGGTGCTTCTTGAGCTCCTGAAATGCTAGCTCGCATTCCTCTGTCCACTCAAATTTTATGCCCCCTCTCAAAAGGTTGAAGAATGGAAGACAGCGGTTTGTAGATTTCGAGATAAACCTACTTAATGCCGCCATCCATCCAGTCAAACTCTGGACATACTTATGCTTTCGAGGTGAGGGCATGTCAATTAATGCTTGGATCTTGTCGGGATTAGCCTCTATTCCCCGAGCATTCACAATGAAACCTAGGAACTTCCCCGACGATACTCCAAAAGAGCATTTCTGGGGATTGAGCTTCATGTTGTACTTCCGTAGCACGACAAAGCATTCTTCAAGGTCATCCACATGGTTATTGTTATGTTTAGATTTAACTAACATATCATCAACATAAACTTCCATGTTATTACCTATCTGTTCAGAGAACATCATGTTTACGAGCCGTTGGTATGTGGCTCCAGCGTTCTTAAGCTCGAACGGCATGACATTGTAGCAGTACAGTCCTTTATCTGTCACAAAACTTGTATGCTCTTGGTCCGGGGCATGCATGGCAATCTGGTTATATCCAGAATAAGCGTCCATGAACGACATAAGTCCATGCCCAGTTGTGGCATTTACGAGTTGGTCGATCCGAGGTAGGGGAAAGTAGTCCTTAGGACATGCTTTATTAAGGTCCAAGTAATCGATACAAGTCTGCCATGTTCCGTTAGGTTTTGGAACTAACACCGGATTGGCGACCCAACCAGGGTAGAAGGCGTCTCGTATGAATCTATTCGCCTTTAACCTATCGACCTCTTCCTTCAGGGCTTTCTTTCTGTCGTCGTCTAGGAGTCTTCGTTTTTGTTGCTTCGGGGGGAAGCTCTTGTCGATGTTAAGAGCGTGGCTTATCACATTCAGACTTATCCCTACCATGTTCGAATGTGACCACGCGAAAACATCCTGGTTCTTTTTCAAAAAGCAAATTAATTGCTATTTCATTTCTTCCGGAAGGTTTTTCCCCACCTTCACAGTTTTCGGGGGGTCAACCTCTTCGAGCTCCTCTAACAGCTCGAGATCAGCCCTTTCTTCTATTCTCGGATCAATTTCTTCGTCTATCTCGAAGACTGTCCCATCCTTATTCGGAACTACGACAAGTGTTTGTGCACTCGTCTATTTCTTTCCTCTAACATAAATGCTATAGCATTCCGTCCCTACGAGCTGGTCCCCTTTCAGAGTCCCGATGCCACTAGAAGTTGGGAACTTGATGGCCAGATGCCTTACAGACGAAACGACCCCCAGCCCTACTAGGGCGGGTCTCTCAAGCAGTACGTTGTAGGCCGATGGAAGATCCACTACTACGAATTCCATCATCTTGGTTGTCGAGATCGGGAAATCTCCCAAGGTTATGGGGAGTTCATTGGATCCCATACAGGCAACCCCTTATCCTGAAAGCCATACAATGTCATTACACAGGCCTTTAGGTTGCAAAGCGTGAGTCCCATCTTTTCTAAGGTGGCCTTGTAGAGGATATTTACTGAGCTCCCGTATCAACCAAGACTCGGTGTACCCTCTTGTTCACGAGCTGAAGGGTGATGACCAGCGGGTCGTTGTGAGGAAATTGTACATGAGACGCATCGTCCTCAGTAAAATTTATGGGTTGAGATTCAACCCTTTGTTGTTTTGGAGCTCTGGGTTCGGATTCGTAGGGAGACCCGTCATCAGTTTTCATTTCATTCACATATCGTTTCTAGGCGTTCGTGCCCGATCCTGCAATATGTGGTCCCCCCGAAATAGTTATGACATCTTTTCCATCAATCGGAGGGGGTCGTTCGTCCTCCCTTTCTCGGGAGTTGTTATTCTGGGTCGGTGGAGCTGCTACTGCGCTCTGGATGGTGGAAGCCTGATTAAGGTTTTGATTCCTAACATATTGCCTGAAATATCCTCTCGAGATCAGGCCTTCGATCTCATCTTTTAATTGCATGCATTCATAAGTTAATTAAAACAATTAGTGCTTTGGTGATAAAAAATTTATTACCAAATAAATGTAGTTTTTTATGATTATCACATTGTGATAATTTATTTTCCACTTGAATCCGTTATGACAATTAACAAGAGTTGGATAACTAATAGAAGATGTAACTATGATGAGTTTTGGAATGGTCTTCAAGCATTTATACAAATTGCCAAGAATCATGTGAATGCTTCAGGAGAAGTCAGATGCCCATGCGTTCAGTGTGTCAATATGCTGAATCAAAAACTAGATGTGGTGGAGGCTCACATACACAGATATGAGTTTCTGCAGCGATACGCGAAGTGGACCTACCATGGTGAAGTTGATATGCCTCCAGACGGGGTTCCAGTGACTGATGAGATGATTGAAATCATCAATGATGTTATTGGTGAACAAGATACTAACGAAGAAGGCGTAAATGAAGGAATTTCAGATGGTGGTGGCAATAGTGCGGAGAATCAATTTGATGATTTGTTGCAAGAGGTCGAAGGTGAGTTATACCCTGGTTGTACATGGTTGTCTTCCTTGAACTTCTTGGCGAAGATGATGCACATGAAGGTTATGAATAAATGGACAAATAGTTCCTTTGATGAACTTTTGAAGTTTATGAAATTTTCATTCCCGAAGAAGAATAAGATTCCGGCTTCATTTTATAAGTCTAAGAAAAAAATGAGGAAGTTAGAGTTAGGTTATCAATCAATTCATGCTTGCAAGTACGACTGTTGTTTGTTCTGGAAGGAGAATTCCCAAAAACAGATTTGTCCTGTATGTGGTGAGAGCCGATGGGTTGATAAAGACACAAAGGGGAAAAAAGTCGCCCACAAAGTGTTGCGGTACTTCCCTTTGACTCCTAGGCTGAAGTGTCTCTATTTTTCAAGGCATACATCAAATGATATGACCTGGCATAGTACGGGACAGTCGAAAGAAGATGGTGTGATGCATCATCCTTGTAGCGACCCAAATTTGCTAATAAGGCTTGGAGCCTTGATTAGTGTTCCTGGAGGGAAATAATTGTTATATTATATTAATATATGTGAATTTAAAGAATACGTGATTAGAGTGCATGTTTAGGCGATTAAATATACATGTGGGTCCCATTTGGTTGTTAGGGGCATATTTGTAATTTTAGGCCGTTGATGGCATAAATGTTATGTATGTGATATTTTCGATATAATGGTGATATATTTGCGATGCACGTTCCGAGACGGTCCTAGAGAGCTATTCCGCTTAAAGTCACAACGGGATTTAATACCCGGCTCGGGAGGAGCCTAGGGGTATTTCGGGAATATTATAAATTTAGTTGGGGACTTTTAATTAATGGTTAATGGTATTTTAGTAGCTTGGGTAACAATAGGTAACCATTGAGGATAGTTACTCTAAGTGAGAAAATGGTATATTTGTAAGAGGTTAGGAAAGGTCTAAGTTGCCCTTGAGGATTAGTTAGAGTATGGGTTAGATGGAAGGGTAATTGGGTCTTTTGGCAGCTGGTTGTGTTGGGATATTGGCTGAGGAAATTCAGATACGTTATTTTACTTAGGCTATTCAGGAACTTTCTGCTGGAAGTATAGAGAGAACCAAGAAGCAAAAGGAAAGGGGAGGAAGGGCTAGTTTCTTTTTAGGCTTTTGCCCAGGGGGTTCGGGGGATGCTCCCGCCACCTTGTGTGGGGATCCGGGAGGTCCCGAGAGCTCGGGATTGGTTCCAAAGGATGTTTTTGAATTGGTTAGTAATGGGAGTGTTATGTATGTGTTGTGATTAGGTTCTTGGTGAGGCTCGGACTTGAGGACCATGCTCGAGGGTTCAGTGCTCAAGAAGTTCGGGACACAGGTAAGAAAGCTGCTGTACCCATAGAGCAGGGCGAGGCCCCATAGTTGTGTTGCAGGGCGCAGCCCTATGTGATTATGTGTTTGGGTGTAGCCCATTGATTATGTTAGTATATGCTTAAGTTATGTTTTAATTATGTTGTGTATGCATATATGTGAATGATCGGCAAGGGCCGGGAACGGCGAAGGCCGGAAACGACGAAGGCTAAGAACGACAAGGGGCCGGGAGCAACGTTTAGCACGTGGAGTGTGAGTTGCCAGGGTAAGACCCTAAGGGATACCTAGGATATCCTTACGGTGTAGACCGCAACTCAGGGCCTGGTAAAGCGCCTGAGACGGCATGGTCGGAAGTGTTTAGCTTGTTGTTAAGTTGGTTATATGCTAAGTGGTTCATATGTATATGTTATCTGTTTATATGGAGTTTTCTTGCTGGGCTTCGGCTCACGGGTGCTCTGTGGTGTAGGTAAGGGCAAGGACAAAGTCAACCGACCATGAATATGGAGAGCGTGACGCGACGCGTACATGTCTGGTCTTCCTGGTTGCCACGGCCAGGGGTATTTTTTAAAGTTGTTTGTAAAGAACCCTATTTTGTCATTTAGCCGACTTTGTGTGTATTTTGAGTTGCAAATACTTATAAACGGGTATTTTGGGATCCCAAATGTTAAATGTTTTACGATTTTCAGTAAATGGAACTATTTTCAAAGTTTATGTCTCTGTTTATGATTTAAGTACACGTTTACCCTAAAACCTCGATTAGCGAGTTAAAAGCACGTTTTAAACTCACTTAGTAATGGCTCTAAGGAAGTAGGGCATTACAATCCTGTTGATGGGGGTGCTTGGAAACAATTTGATTCCAGATATCCTCATTTTTCCAAAGAACCCAGAAACATTCGATTGGGTTTGGATGCTGATGGTTTTATTCCATTTGGTAACATGAGTTTATCTTACAACATGTGGTCTGTAATATTCTGCACGTACAATATGCCTCCTTGGTTGTGCATGAAAGAGTCATCATTCATGCTGACCTTATTGATTCCCAGTCTGAAATCACTTGGGAAGGACATGGATGTCTTTTTGAGGCATGTGATAGACGAATTGAAGGAGTTGTGGGATGAGGGAGTTCAAACTAGAGACGCAGCAATGAACAGTGTATTCAGAATGCATGCAGCACTATTATGGACTATCAATGATTTTCCAGTCCATAAAAGTTTGTCTGGTTGGAGTGGCCAAGGATATATGACATGTCCTTCATGCAACGAAGACACTCCTTCATGTCGGGTAATTGGGAAGACGGCTTATGTTGGACATAGAAGATTCTTATCTTCTACGCATAAGTGGAGGAAGAGTCGCTTGTTTGATGGGAATTATGAAAAATGACGTCCTCCAAGAAAATTCAGTAGTCAAGACATACTCGAACAATTAGCGCATGTTCCAGATCATTTTCCGGGTAAACATGCTAGTTTTGGGGGTGTGAAAAGAAAGCGAGATCCAAAAGATCTTAATGTAGTGTCCCAGAATATTTACTTAGCTAGCTAGCTAGCTAGATAGTAGTAGTAGTAGTAGTAGTAGTAGTAGTAGTAGTAGTATGTTAGTTACTGTGGATTTGGTTCAAATTGAGACTTAGTTGGAAACTCATAGCAACAGTTATGGATTTTATAAGTTTAACCTATAGTTTAAGAATATTAATTATAACATAAGGTTTGATTAATATTTTTGGATCTAGAAATATATTTATTATAACCTAAAGTTTAGATAGAACCATTAAGAGCATGACACTTGTCATAATCATGATTATTAAGGAATTAAGTATTTTTTATGGATAGTTTTAATAAAAGAAAGATCTAGAAGCTCTAGAACCTTCTAGCAGCTGTTAGGATCGTATTATGACTCAGTCAAAGTTGTTTATCCAATTCAAATTATGCTGGAAAAGTGCAAATACGTGTTTAATATATCAACGTATGCTGATATATCGCAGCATAGGGGCCAATATATTGCCTACGGAAGATACGGAAAAGACGTCAACTTTGCACGAACAATCGAACAAGCCTCGGGAATACAAGGGGAGGTGATATATTGCCTATGGGGGGTGATATATCGGCTCCATGAATGTATTTTTGAAAGTTTGATTTTTGAATTTTAAAAATACCCTTAACCACTTAGACCTGCCTTTGAACGATTTTGACCGAGTTATGGGCGTCAGTTGAACGAAAATTCAAATCTTTTTCATTTTATAATCATTTATTTATTTAAATTAAAAGGGGTTAGTTTCACTCCTTGAACTCTATAAATAGGACCTAGTGCTCAGCCATTTTCTTCATTCTTTAAGCATTTGATCAGAGCCTCCAAGGTGCTAGTGTTACTATAGAGATATACACTTGGGCATTGGGTTAAAGCTTTATCATTCTAAGCTTTTATAAACACTTGGGAAGTGAGAAATAGTGTGATTTCGGTATTGAGGTTTAGACCAATCCATAAGGTCATTCAAGGTATTTCTATTCATAAGTTCAGTTCTATATGGTTTTTTAGTTTTCCTTAGTTTTCTTTATTCAGATCCTAACTCTTGTTTATGATTATTGATTAGGTATTTAAGTTCTTGAAACTTAAGGTCTTTCTTGGTAAGTTTCTTCTTGATGGTTTAGTGCTCATATTCATCTTTATTCTTTAGAGATTCTCATCGTTTTATTGTTGGTTTATAGGAGTTTCTAATCTCGTTCTTGTTTCCAAATATCCCTGCTTTTGGTAAGGAAAATATGATATATTTTATGTTCTTATATGTTATAATATGTTATGATATGATATGTTTATGTTATGATATGTATATGTATAGTATGTTTTATAGTCCTTGGGCATATGACTTGTCTAGCTAGCAAGCCCCAAGAATTTATGGGCATATGACTTGCTTAGATAACAAGCCCCACAAATTTATGGGCATATGACTTACTTAGCTAACAAGCCCCAAGAAGTATGATGGCCATTGCAGTCCTATATGATATATGTTTCTTTTATAGTCATGTGTTTTCTAATATATGTTTATGATATAGTTTTATGCTTATATGTGTTAGTAGATTTCCTTGCTAAGCATTAGGCTCACTCCTTTATTTTTAGTGTGATGTAGGAAAATGATTATGTAGGCAGAAGGCTTCTTGATAGCTTGGCTTGTGTGTAAAGGATGAATGGACTGCGTGTTGATCGAGGACGACGTTATTTATTTTATGTCTTTAAAATTATGTTTTGATGTAATTCTGCAATTAGTATTTAAAGTTATGTTTTATAAATAATGGGTACCCATGCTGTAACACCCCAAGTTGCTAATAAGGTTTAAGACCTTGTTTAAGCATGCCTGGAGGGCAAGAAGTAAATTGACATGATATTATATGAATTTGATTGAATATGTGATTAGAATGCATGATTAGGTTGTATACAGATGCATGTGAGCCCCGTTTGTATGTTAGGGGTAAACTGGTAATTTTAGCCCGTTGAGGGCATAAATGTGATAATTGTATTATATGATTTGTGCCATGTGAGTGTGGTGTTTTTATTGTGAAGCACACGTCGAGACGGTCCTAGTGAGCTAATTAGTCTAAAAATCACAACAGATTTTTGTACCCGGCTCAGGAGGAGCCTAGGGGTACTTTAGGAATTTTGTAAGTTGAATTGAGAACTAAAGGTTATAGTTTTGGCGATTGAGTAACATGTGTAACCGTTTGTAACTGCTTTGAGTAACAAGTTTTAGATGGAAAATGGTAGAATTGAAATAGAAGTGAAAGGACAAGGGTGCCCTTGAAGGTTTAGTTAGGAAGGGGTAATATGGTCTTTTGGCAAGGGATTTAGACAATTTTTAGCTGGGTTTTTGGGGTACACGGTTTGGGCATTGGGTCATTTGATGGTTTTGATAAAAATTGAAGAGAAGAAAAACTAGAAGAAAGAAAAAGCTAGGGCAAGAAGAAGAAGTGCAGAAGGGGCTGAAGTGGGAGTTTAGGAGGAGATCAAGGAAGCTTTTGGGTGAATTCTCCACTTGAGGTAAGGATTTTATGCACATTTAAGTTTGGTTTCTGTTTTGATTTGAGAAATCTAAAGCATGAGTTAAGCATTTTAAAGTTTTGGTTTGAGTTTGCTGAAATTAGAAATCAAAGGGTGGATTTTGGGTGTGATGGTGTTTTGATCTTGATTCTAGTGTCTATAGGTTGTTAGATGGTTCATATGAAGTTTTAAATTGATCTTGGGGTTTAGGTATTTGTTTGGGATGATTTGGGGAGGTTGTAGCTCGGGAAAAACGCAAGAGAAAACCCAGAAATATGGGTTCGCGAAGGAGCGCCGTGGCCCTGTTCTTGGGCGCCGCAGCGCGAGGATGCTTCAGGATGTGGCCTAGCCCCTGGGCGCCGCGGCCCTTGAGGGGAGTTCCGCGGCCCTAGGCCATTTTGGCAGCCAAAAAGTTGGGTTTTTAGGGCTTTTGCCCGGGGACGCGGGGGATGGTTCCAATGTATTGTTTTAAGGAATTAGAGGTCCCGAGAGTACGGGATTGGTCCCGGGAAGTGGTTTTGGGTTTGGTTAGTATTAAAAGTGTTTTATGTGTGTTGTGACTAGGATTTCGGAAAGGCTCGTGCTAGAGGACCGTGCTTGTGACCTTGGTGCATCAAGAAAGCTCGGGATACAGGTAAGAAAACTATAGCACTCAAGAACAGGGCATGGGTCCATAGTGTTATTGCAGGGCATGGCCCTAGATTGTATTATGTGCTAATGTATAACCTTAAATGAATTATCATATGATTGAAAGATTATTTCGAGATGTACTATATGTGTGATTATAATGAAATGAACGGCTAAGGCTGAGAGCGACGAAGGCTGAGAACGGCCGTGGGGCCGAAAGTAACACCTAGCACATGGGATGCTTATAGTCAGGGTGGGACCCAGTGGATCCATGAGTTATCCTTACAATAAGGACCGAGACCCTAGGCTTGGGTTAGGCCTCTGGGGCGGCATGGCCATGTTTGTTCAGTCTGATGGTTTTCCTGTTTATCAATGTATTATATGCTGGTATAATATATGCATATGTTATGTACTGTTTGAGTTTTCTTGCTGGGCTTCGGCTCACGGGTGCTTTGTGTTGCAGGTAAAAGCAAGGGGTCAGTCAACCAGCCATGAGTATGGAGAGCGTGGGGGCGGCGCGTACATGTTCGGCCTGCCCGACTGCTTTGGTTGGGGGCATTTTGAATATGGCTGTATTAACTTATTCTTTTGATAGTCAATCAAGTGTAAATCTATTTTTGAGTTGTAAATACTTTGTAAACCTTATTTTTGGGATCCCAGATGTTGATACTTAAAGTTTTTAATGAAACTAAATATTTTCAAAGATTACAGCCTTAACTTCCGGTTAGTCACACTTTGCTCTTTGAAAACCTCGTAGAGTCAGTTAGTTGCACAGTTGTGTTTTAAACTCACTTAGTAACGGCTCTAAGGTAGTAGGGCGTTACAACTTGGTATCAGAGCGAGCCAAGGTTTATTGGTTCTGGAGATTGACCGAACATGTACGCACGCTGCCATTGAAAAGCTCGACTCAGGGTTGATTGGTATGGTTGATTAATGTACTTGAATATGTGTTTGAATGCCTTGTTTGCCTGCTTAGATTGTAATGAGCATGATGAGTGAAATAACATATGCATGATGTCAGGGCAAGGCCCGTTGTGTGTTATATGCTATTTATATGTTATTGGATGGTTGATCTTGGTTGTTGTTGAGATTGAGAGGTGGATTTGGATCTTGTTATCATGCCTGATGAGCAGTGTCACTGATTGCAGGCATTTAGTTGTAATGCCTCGGCAATCATCTAGACTCCGCGGCATTCGGGCCGAGGATGACAATCAGGGTCAGGACCCTCCACCTGCTCCTCAGAACTGGCAACAGATTTTAGCTGAAATGGAGGCTAGATTGAAGAAAACAGAAGATGAGCTTAGTCAGTTGAGGCAGCAGGCTCCTCCACCAGTCACCGGGTTACCACTACAGCAGAGTGTAGCACCAGCTCCGGTTCAGCCTGTGGTTGAGAACAGGTTGGAACCTCTGTATGAAAGATTCAGAAAACAGCAACCTCCTACCTTTGAGGGTGGAACAGACCCACTGCGGGCTAAGCAGTGGATGAATATGATTTCTGTAATCTTGGATTTCATGAGGGTTGAAGGAAAGGAAAGGGTTGATTGTGCCAGCTATATGCTTAGAGATGATGCACGAATATGGTGGGATGTAGTAAGGCAGCGAAGGGACACTGCAATTATGACTTGGGAAGAGTTTAAGAGCATTTTTAATGAGAA
Source organism: Humulus lupulus (assembly GCF_963169125.1). Lineage (NCBI taxonomy): Eukaryota > Viridiplantae > Streptophyta > Magnoliopsida > Rosales > Cannabaceae > Humulus > Humulus lupulus. The sequence goes on from NC_084794.1 coordinate 248,921,833, forward strand.
ATACTACAGTGTATCAGTTCGAGCTGCGAAGGCTGATGAGTTTATCAGCCTGACTCAGGGCCGGCTATCAGTCATTGAGTACGCCCTGAGATTTGACAGGTTGGTGAAGTTTGCGCCAGAGTTAGTGCCGACTGATGCGGCCAGGAGGGATAGGTTTATACGGGGATTGAATGTGATGATCGCCCGTGATGTGAGTATTACATTGGTTCCAGAGACTACTTATGCTCAGGTAGTGGATAAAGCCCTTACTGCAGAGAGGGCTGAGGATCATATCTGGAAGGATAGCGCTGCTAGGCGTGATACCAGGAGGACGGTGCCTCCTTCTTCTGGGCCTAGTCGGGACAGTGGCCCCAGTGAGCAGAAAAGAAGAGCACCAGATTCATTTGTTCCTTATGGTTCTGATAGGAGGGTTCGCGGTTCTATAGGTGGCCGTCAGGGTGGAAATGACAACTGGAGGAGCTTTCCGATGTGTCCTCGATGCAGGCGAGGACATCAGGGCGAGTGCCGGACCAGGGTCTGTTTTATTTGTGGGAGCATCAATCATTTGAAGAAAGACTGCCCACAAGCTAAGAAAGAGGAGCCAAAGCAGAGAGACAGCCTCGCTCCTGCTCGGGTATTCACTTTGACTCAGACTGAGGCGGAGGCCAGTCCCTCAGTTGTGACAGGTCAGATTTTTAGCGCTGGTTCTTTGTATACTGCATTGATTGATTCTGGTGCTACTCACTCATTTGTATCTGCTAGGGTGATTGATCAGCTTTGTAGACCTAGTATTTTGTATGCTAGGGGTTTTCAGACTTTATTGCCAATAGGGGAACTGGTAGTCTCTAGGAGATGGGTTAGAGCATTACCAGTAGTGATAGATGGTAGGGAATTGTTTGTTGACCTGGTTGAACTAGATATGGATGATTTTGATATAATACTAGGAATGGATTGGCTAACGCGGTATGGAGCAACAATTGACTGTAAGCGACGAATGGTGACTTTTGAACCAGAAGGCGAGGTACCCTTTGTGTTTGTGGGGACGGTGAGTGGACCGCGGGTGCCTATGATCTCAGCACTAAAGGCTAGAGACCTGATGCAGGAGGGTTGCACAGGATTCCTAGCGAGTGTTGTAGATTCCTCTAAGGTGACGGCAGTGGGACCGAATGAAACCAGAGTGGTCTGTGAGTTTTCAGACTTGTTTCCAGCAGATCTGCCAGGATTGCCGCCACAGCGAGAGATTGAGTTCGTCATAGAGTTGGTTCCGGGAGCAGAGCCAATGTCCAAGGCACCTTACAGAATGGCTCCGGCAGAATTAAAGGAATTGAAGATTCAGTTGCAGGAGCTACTGGATTTGGGGTTTATCAGACCGAGTTTCTCGCCATGGGGTGCTCCAGTGTTATTTGTTAAGAAAAAGGATGGATCGCTCAGGATGTACATTGACTACAGGGAGTTGAATAAGCTGACCATCAAGAACAAGTATCCATTGCCTAGGATTGACGATTTATTTGATCAGCTTCAGGGGAGTATAGTGTTTTCAAAGGTTGATCTTCGATCAGGTTATTATAAGTTGAGGATCAAAGAAGAGGACGTACCAAAGACTGCTTTTCGGACACGGTATGGGCATTATGAATTTCTGGTTATGTCCTTTGGATTAACCAATGCCCCAGCAGCTTTTATGGATTTGATGAACAGAATTTTCAAAGATTATCTAGATAAGTTTGTGATTGTATTTATCGATGATATCTTAGTGTACTCCCAGACAGAGACAGAGCATGAGCATCATCTGCGCCTGGTGTTGCAGCGGCTGAGAGAGCATAAGCTATATGTTAAGTTTAGCAAGTGCGAGTTCTGGTTATCGCAAGTTTCATTTCTGGGCCATATTATCAATAAGGATGGGTTACTGGAGAATGCAGAAGATCAAGTGATACAAATTTTGTGCAAGTTGGAGTTAATTTTTCCTCCAGCCTTTTTTGACATAATGATTCATTTAATTCTTCATTTACCGCAGGAAGCTATCCTCGGAGGACCAGTTTACATGAGGCGTGTAGCGACCCAAATTTGCTAATAAGGCTTGGAGCCTTGATTAGTGTGCCTGGAGGGCAATAATTGCTATACTGTATTAATCTATGTGAATTTATTGAATATGTGGTTAGAATGCATGTTTAGATGAAATAAATATGCATGTGGGCCCCATTTGGCTGTTAAGGGCGAGTTGGTAATTTTAGCCCGTTGAGGGCATAAATGTAATGTATGTGATATTGTCGATATAATTGTGATTTATTTGTGATGCACGTTCCGAGACGGTCCTAGAGAGCCATTCCGCTTAAAGTCACAACGGGATTTTATACCCAGCTCGTGAGGAGTCTCGGGGTATCTCGGGATTATTATAAATTTAGTTGGGGACTTTTAATTAATGGTTAATGGTATTTTAGTAACTTGGGTAACTATAGGTAACTCTTGAGGATAGTTACTTTGAGTGTGAAAGTGGTATTTTTGCAAGGGATTAAGGAAAGGACTAAAGTGCCTTGAGGGTTAGTTAGAGACTAAAATAGAAATGAGGGTAGTTGGGTAATTAGACTTTAGGAAGGGATAACCTTAGCTGAAGGATAGTCATTCACGTTTTTCTACACTTAGACAAATTCAAGAATTATGTTGAATGCCTGAGAAGAAGCAAGAAGGAAAGGAAGAAGGGGTCTAGGGCTGAGATTGGAGTTGAGTTTCTTGAGATCAAAGAAGGAGTTCAAGCTGAGTTTGGGGCAGCTAGAGTCAAGCTTAGGCCAAGATTTGTCCAGAGGTAAGGCATCATCTCTTAATTTTAGTTGCTTGCAAGTTTGATTTTGGAGGTTAGGTTGAATATTGAAAGCTTGGTTTTGGCTTAGCAATTGTAGAAATCAGCTAGAGAAACAAAGGGTGTCAAGCTTGGAAGTGGATTTGGTGGTGGCTCAAGGTCGAATTCCATCTTGGGGTATGAATTCCATGCATATTTGAAAGTCTTTATCTGGTATGGTTTAAGATTTTTAAAGGGAGGTTTATGTTTTGAAAGGCTTGGTTTAAGTTTCTGAAGTTTTAAACCAAATTATGAATTGTAGGTTTGATTGCGTGTTTGAGCTGGTTGAAGATGTTTTCGAGTTGTTAGATGGTTTATTTGGGGGTTTTGAATTGAATTTGGGACTTAGGTATGCATTGGTATTGGTTTGGGAATGTTTTGGCTCGGGGAAAACGTTGGGAGAAACCCAAATTTCTGGGTTTGCGAAGGGGCGCCGCTGCCCTGTTCTTCTGCGCCGCAGCGCTAGGCAGCTTTAGAGGAAGGGAGCCCTTCTGGGCGCCGCGGCGCTAGGCCATTTCTGGGCAGGGGAAAATTGTGGTTTTTAGGCTTTTGCCCAAGGGGCTCGGGGGACGCTTCCGCCACTTTGTGTGGGGTTCCGGGAGGTCCCGAGGGCTCGGGTTTGGTTCTGGAAGATGCTTTTAAAATAGTTAGTAATGGGAGTGTTACTTATGTGTTGTGACTAGGTACTCGGTGAGGCTCGGGCGAAAGGATCGTGCTCGTGGATTCAGTGCTCAAGAAGCTCGGGACACAGGTAAGAAAACTGTTGTACCCACAGAGCAAGGTGAGGCCCCATGGTTGTGTTGCAGGGCACGACCCTATATGATTATGTGTTGGGTGTAGCCCATTGATTGTGTTGGTATATGTTTATGTTATGTTTTAATTATGTTGTGTATGCACATATGTGAGTGATTGGCAAGGAACGGGAACGGCGAAGGCCGGGAACAGCGAAGGCTGAGAGCGGCAAGGGGCCGGGAGCAACGTTTAGCACGCGGGGTGCGAGTTGCCAGGGTTAGTGTAATGCCCTGGATTCCCTAATACGGTTTAATGGCTGAATTAGTAGGCCGGGAGGGCCATAACTATTTAATTATGCCATTAAATGTGTTTATGCATGTTCATAAGAATTATATTATAATATGATGTTAAATGCATGCATGTGGGTCCACATTTGCTTACAGGGGTGTGTTGGTAATTTGGCCCGTTGAGGGTATAATTGTATACTTGTTTGCATGTCAATGATATATTGTGAAACCACATTATAATGTGGATTGGTTTGAGTATCTCGGCATGAGACGATCTTTAATTATGATTTACCGGTTTGGTCATAACAGGTTTAAGCTCGGGGCTCGGGGTGAGTCTCGGGGGTTATTTTAAAGGTTAGGACGTTACCGGGGATTTTAGGGTAACGGGATATGAATTATTGGAGTTTGAGATTATTGAGATTAGCGGGAGTTGGGAAGCGTTAATTATGATTAACGGGATAAGTGGAAAGTACCAATTTTACCCTTGGAATGGTTTTAGAAGCCTTTAATGACTTAAGGGTATTTTTTCATTTGGAAGGATTTATATTATCCTTTAGTTGGCTATAGAAGGTTATAGAAATAACAGAGCAAAACAGAGTTGTCTTCTCCCTTCCCGTACACCAATCTTCATCATTCCCTTCTTTGAAGTTTTGAGCTCTAGGTGGGGTTTCAAGCTAGGAAATCCAAAGGCTGAGTTTGTGGACTTGGTTCAACCATTGAAGGAGGTTCAAGTCTGGTTTTGAGGTGAGTTCTAGTCATTGAATTCAGGTTGTGCTCTGTTTTCCTTTTAGTTTTCAGCTTATGGTTTTTGATGTAGAAAGTGGGAATCAAAGGGAGTTTTTGTGTATGTTTGGTTGGGTTTTGATGAGGGTGAGTTATGGGTGATGTTTAGAGGTTAGATGGTATGTTTGGAGGGGGTTTGGAGCTGGTTAGAGGGCTGGGTTCCAAGGGAAAACGTAGGGGAAAGTTTGGTGGTGCGAGCTGTCATTTTGGCTGAACTAGAGGTTGCGCCGCAGCATGGCCAGGGAGAGTCGCGGCCCTTGGAGGAAGCTGAGTTTGGGCACCTCTGTTTGAGGGGCAGGCCGTGGCATGGCCAAGGAGGGCCGCGGCCCTTAAGGTCATTTTTGCCAGAATGGGGTTTTTAGCTTGGGGATTCAAGCCTTAGGCCTCAGGGTTGAACCTAGTACCCGGTTGGGTAGTGTTTGATGTCTCGGAGGCTAGGTTTTGGTTTGGGAACCCTCTGTTATCATTTTTATTGATGAATCCTATATTTTGGTTATGACTAGGTGACCGTCAAGGAATTTAAAGATTGATCGTTCTCAGGGGTCGTTCATATAATAATTCTCACTCGAACCAGAGGTAAGAAAACAGTGTAAAAATACAGTTGCACCCTGTATATGAATATGACATGCATGGTTTGTTATTGAAGCATGTTGGTTGATGTAGGTGGACATGGATTGCATATTAAATGCTAGTGAATGCTGATTACTTGTCTATTGTACTGACTAGTCAGGGACTGACCTTAAAGTCGATGAACATGCATTGAATGGCTCTATGGCATTAATGCTGGACCGACCCTAAGGTCGAAGAACTTATAAGCACTTGCCTGGTCTAAGACCAGATGTTCATAGCCAGGGCACATGGCTAAGGGACGCTGTCCATAGTTACGACTCTAGAGTCGGGAGGAAGGTTATGTTGGTGACCAATCACCATGCACCTATCCTGATTAAACTTATGAGAGAACCACTTATCAGTTAAGCCTTGGTGACCCTATCGTCACATGGCTAGAGGGAGTTGTACCCATCTTTTGTGACTTTGGCTTCTGTCACCTATCTGTTATGGACTATTAGTCCTGGATGATTATTATGATCATTGTTGATATTATATCATGCTTTATTGTGTTTTCTTGTTGGGCCTTGGCTCATGGGTGCTATGTGGTGCAGGTAAAGGGAAAGAGAAGCTCACCCAACCCTGAGTGGAGAGCTTGGGTGATGTTGTGTACATATTGGGCCGCTTGACCACCACGGTCAGGGAGTTCTCAGAGGGACTAGGGGTTTACCCTATTTTTGCCGCTTAGGCCGGCGGGGATTGTAAATTTGAAACAGTAGCAACCCTTTTGTATTATGAACAGCTTGTAAACATTTTGAAAGGCTCATGAGCAGTTTATTTACTTAATGAAATGTATCCTTTCCTTTTTACTGGTTTTTACACCTTAGCCTGTTAATAACACTTAGATCACGTTTTTAACCAAAGGACTCGGGTAGCGAGTCAAATTTCTGGTTCACTGTTCACCGTAACTGTTCTGGGGTAACCAGGGCGTTACAGTTAGACCCTAAAGGATACCTAGGATATCCTTACGGTGAAGACCGCAACCCAAAGCCTGGTAAAGCGCCTGGGACGGCTAGGCCGTATATGTTTAGCCGGTTGGCGAATTTGTTGTATGCTGAGTGGTTTATATGCATATGTTGTATATCTATGTGGAGTTTTCTTGCTGGGCTTCAGCTCACGGGTGCTTTGTGGTGTAGGTAATGGCAAAGAGAAAGTCAACCGACCATGAGTATGGAGAGCGTGAGGCGGCGCGTACATGTCTGGTCTACCTGGCTGCCACGACCAGGGGTATTTTTGGGAATTGTTTGTAAAGAACCCTATTTTGTCGTTTAGTCGACCTTAAATATATTTTGAGTTGTAAATATTTATAACAGTCTTTTGGGATCCCAAATGTTAAACATTTTGTGATTTTCAGTAAATGAAATTATTTTCAAAGTTTAAAACTCTGTTTATGGTTTGATTACACGGTTGCCTTAAAACCTCGATTAGCGAGTTAAAAGCACGTTTAAAACTCACTTGGTAACGACTCTAAGGAAGTAGGGCGTTACAAGGTGGATGTATCCGTTTGAGCGATATATGAAGAAGTTGAAAAATTATGTCAAGAATAAGGTGCGCCCTGAAGGTTCTATAGCGGAGGGTTATGTTGCCGATGAAGCTTTGACTTTTTGTTCGCAATATCTTCAAGGCGTACAGACTAAATTTAATCGTCCAGAAAGAAATGCGAATATTTTTATTCCTAAAAGAAAATTGTCATTTTTTTGAATCTTAATGTCGTCCAAGTAGCAAAAAGAAAATCATATCCCTTGACTATCTTCATCGGAAAGAAGCGGAGTGGTTTGTACTCAACAATTGCCCTGAAATCCAACTGTATATGGAGTAAGTAGCTCAACACATATATGAATTCATTAAATTTAATTCATGGCAAACTGTTATCTTACCTTAATCCTTGTGCTATATAGTGAATGCCTTTGAGAAAATTCAAACATAAATCTTTAAAAAGATTTCCCTATCTAGTTTAAATTGAATGTAAATTATCGAAACTGTAGAATTCTTATGAGATTCGTATCGATTAATACTCATCTCATTTGTTTTCTTTTTTTGTGTCATACTCTATAGATGGGTCGTTTGCGGCAAGTACAGTCAACTGAGTGTACTGATGAATTATTTGCTTTAGCAAACGGGTCCAATCAAAATGCATACTTCTACACGGCTTGCATTGTTAACAGTGTGAATTTTTAGGTCCATAGTCATGATGAAAGACGTACCACTCAAAATAGTGGAGTTTTGGTGCCAGGAACCGATGGTTTCACTTTCTATGGCCAACTTGAGGAGAATGTAGAGTTATGTTATTCCCATGGTTACTCGGTAGTATTGTTTTGATCCAAATGGTTCAACACCGATGCAAGCAAGGGTCAAAATGTGACTGAGAATAACATACCTAGTATCATGATTAATTATGAATGGTACAAGAATGATCAATTATTCTCGCCACTCTAGCAAAACAAGTTTTCTACTTGGAAGATCCTTCAAGAAACAAAAATTGGAAGGTAGTACAAGAAGTCAATCATCGAAAGATCTGGGATCATCCAAGTATCAATGATGATAACGAGGTTGATGTCGTACACGATAGCACTTCATCAAATTTTGTACTCACTGTAGAATTAGGAGAGTTAGAGATTATGCATTTGGATTGACCTGGTCACACCAGCATAATTGGGGAAACATCTCGATTTGTTCCGGATGTGGATGATGATTTCATCAATGACGATGATGATGACGAAATTAGTGAAGATGATTTAGAAAGTACAGATGATGATGTAGGAATCGACATTGATGAGGAATAATATTTAGAAAGTACAGATAATATTCATATTTGTATTTTTTAATTTGAAGACTTTTCAATCAATATATGAATTTTCTCAACAATGTTTGTTTTTCAATAGTTTCAACTGCATTACCGAAATTATTTAAGTTATGTAATTAGCCTCTAACTATAAATGAGTTTAAGTTAATAATTATTTAAACTGAAAAGATATGTCTGCTACTGTTGCTCGTTCTCATGGCAGTGATGGAGCGGATCCTCCTCCTCCTCCAGATCCCACGCGAGTTCCTACTTCCTGTGAGACAGGTAATATACTATAATTAGTCTATCTTTTATCAATAAATGACTGTTTACCGAGATTTTCGGCAACTATCTTAATGAAGGATATTTACTAATAATAATAATGAAAATGGAAGATCGACGCAAGGGTTTTACGTGGTTGGGGCGTTAACTAGCCTTAGTCCACGAGTCCATATATAAATCTGTATTAGAGCTAGGATAAGCTTTTACAATGGAGTTTTCTAACTATATTTGAACAGAGGTTCTGCCTTCTTCCCCTTCTCTACGTTGTATTACAACTTATATTTATAGGACGAGGGGGACATCAGGTTTGGGCCGGATCCGACCCGGACCCATCCGAGGAATGTGCACAAGGGACCTCCCTAGTGGAGGCCCTAGCTAAAAAGATATACAGCACACCAAATCCAAACCAGCTCAGGCCCAATTAGTTGCCCTGAGACGCAAGCATTCCCCCGACAAAACGACACTTTGGCTCTGACCACTTCGAGTCACGAGGCCGATTTGGGAGACAAGACCGGTCAGAGTACTTGGCTGCGCAGTCCTGACACGCCAGCAGATAATCCCAAGGTGACCCTTTTTGCAGGTGAAAAGTGGGGGGACAAGGCTCACGCGAAATGAGGCGGTTTCAGTGTCCTGGACGCTAGGGGAAGAAGCGGTCCAGGTTCGTTTACTCCTGGCCCGCTACGTTTACTCCGAGCCCGGACCATTCCAGGGCCGGGACGGGGATGCGACGGCCGCGACAGTCCAGGCACTCCGGACATTGCCGGGACCGTTCAAGCTGGAGACGAACCCGGAGGAACGTCCCGGACCCATCTATGCAGGCCCAGTCCGGAGTCCTCGGGCAAGGACCAAATACCGAGTTGGTCCCCTGACCGTGGGCCGGGGCGAAGGCCCAAAACCCTGACAGGAAATGGGGATAACATTTACCCCCCAAGCCTTCACCCGGGCTAGCCGGGGGGAGGGTTGCACCACCCTCGCGGTTCTTGCCAAGTTGCCTCCCCAATTTCTGTCAAGGTCAGGAGGCTTGGCGGGAAGGCCGTGGTTGTGGCAGGTTACCCAGCCCGGAACATTTGATGTACTCCGGGGACGTTTACCCTTGGGCTGCTTCAAGAATAGTGACACACGTGTCGCCACGTAACTGCAGCAAGGGCCTCGAAGAGTCGCCTAGGCCTCCCAAAGTCCGCTAGGCCTAGGTTAGGGTGTCAGCGCACGTCACGAGGCGTCCCATCCACACGGGGAGAGTCATCATTAATTTCCTTGAATGGGGTGGACCGTAGGATGGGGCATCCTTTGGCATCCGCCACTCCTGGACCGTCGGATTGGAGGTGCTGAGGATCCAGGCCAAATAGGGCTCATAAATGTCTTCTGCGCGATCCTTGGTCGTCGGATGAAGAGGCACCTGACCGTTGGATCAGGGGCCAGGATTTGGGGGCTGATATAAAGACTCAGACTACAAATATTCGGCACTTTTCCACTTCCGAACCAGCTTAAGAAAGAGAAAAACCAGAACGCTCGCTAGAGCTTTGCATGTCCGACCTCGCCGATGAAATACTTCGCCGTTTGCTAGTCCTGCGCCACCGCCTGTTTCCCAGGGCCTCAACCTTCGTTCTGCAACCTGATGGCGCTTCTCGGACTTGCCCCGCCGACGAACTGCTGCACCGGCTGTGCCACTTCAAGAACGAGGTCTTGCCGTCCTTACGATCGGACAACCGCCAGCCTCAACCGTCGACACCACACAGTAAGTATCTTTTAATTCTATTGCCAACTTTGTGAATTTAGGCTTTCTAGACGCATGTACCTAGGCTCCGTGCCTTAGAATCTGCTAGGAAGGCTGCCCGGTTTGGGTTGCACCATTCCGGATGCTCCCTGGACAAGGGACGGACCTTAGTAGCCTTTCCTCCCGATCAGGGTCCCGGGGCTTTTCGGAGTCCCGGACCTGATCCGTCGGGACTCCAAGCAGTCCTTAGGAGACTCCCTGTACCTCGACCGACTCTCTTGGGTTTAGGTACTGACTGCTTGGCCTTTCTTTCTTTGTTCCCAGATCGTCAACCATGGCCACGGGCGTCACACTTCACTCCGAAGAGGAGGTTAATAGGGCTCCTGTAGTCATTCCCAGCTCCAAGACGCCCAAAGGCAACAGGTGGGAGATGGACGTAACGCCCAACCTGTTCCGGAACTACCGGATGATGCAGCTCTTGGAGACGAGGCTGGGCATCGAATCGACTCCGGGCCTATTCCACAATCGTATGGCCAGGTTAGAGGAGCGGGCGCATACGTCCGTGGATGGATTCGGGGCCTGGAGTGCCGGCCACATCAGTGCGGGAGCTACGCTCCCGCTTCATGACTACTTCGTGCAGTTCCTGACGTATGTGGGGATCGCACCATTCCAACTGTTGCCACAAGCATACCGCCTACTTGCTGGGTGGAAGGTGTTCTGTGTCGCGAAAGAGATCGCGGAGCCTACCCCGGCGTAAGTTTTGTACTTCTACAAGTTGGTGCCGCAGGTCAGCGTCAAAGACAAGAGCCTGGACGGCTTTTACAGGCTGCAGCCGCGGAGTGGCTGTCCTGCTCCTACCAGCACCTGGAAGCACCCCCCGGATGTCAGGCATTACTGGTTTATGACATCCGGGTTCCTTATTGACAAGAATCCCACGCTGCTGCTAGACTTCCAGCGAATGGGTAAGTATTCCCCCGGATCCTCTATTTTACTCATCTTTCGCTTTCCATCTCTCATCGTTTCTTCCGAGTCGCAGGTCCCTTCACCCAAACCCCCCTCACCGACTTTCTCCTGGAAAGGAGGAGGCTCTACGCCAAGCTGACCGCGGAGGAGCTGGACGTTGGGGGCTATGTCAATGATAGAAACCTCCGGCTAGTAGGGTTACTCGCGGCCACCCAGACCATCGTTGTCCCTAGCCTCCGGGGCATCCCGTTTGAGAAGAACGTCGAGTCCTGGGAGCGGCTAGCCCTTGACCACATCGTTGAGGTGGTGAGAGCGGCGCGGGCCACCGCAGCCCAGCGTAAGAAGAATCAACTTCCGGTGGAAGAGGCCACCTCGGAAGAGCTGGAGGAGCTTTTCGAAGATGCCCTACCAAACGTTGGGACTCCCGAGGCTAGCGTATCGGGGCGAGGTAACTCCCCTTTAGTCTTAACTTATGCTCCTCAAGTCGGGGACTTAGCTAGGGATAGGCTAGAGCCGCCGGGCCCCGCGTTTGGGGCTGATGGGGGGATGAGGCCTTCATCTCCCATCCCTGTAGGATCAGAGACCCTAATGTTCCTGTCCGGGTTCCTCCAGTACGGGGGGTTTCTAACCCCGGACCCGGACGACGTAGGAGACCGGATACACTCATTTGCTTTAAGGGAATTGAGTCTCGCCCGGGGCTTAGATGAGGGTTTATCCCGGGCTATACTTTCTTGTTTCTGTTGTGCTTTCCCGCTTGGCTTATCACACTAACTTCGTTTTCCTGTATTTTTGCAGAGGATTCCAACATGTCTGACCCGACCAGCGAGATGAGGAGGCTCATCAAGGAAAGGTCGACCTTGAAGGCGGCCAGAAGGCCAAAGGTCGCGGCCGGCACGGAACTCCTCCCCGCCAGCGAAAAACCCGGGGCAGCGCCCGGCCCAGGCGAGACATTGGCTGTGGTTCCTCTCCGGGCCGTGGAGCCGGCCGCAGACGGCCCCTCGGACCAGCCCCCGGTAATCGATTTGGAAGCGGGCGAGGCCGCAAGCCAGAGCTCAGGGAAGAAAGGCCCGGTAGATGATGCCCGGGAGGGCAACCTCGAGAAGAGGCCTCGGACGACGCTGCCAGAGACAGCCGAGGAATCACATGGGGAGAGTAGGCTAACCGCGAAGGAGATCCCTGCTCCGCCTGTTCTTCCCCTCTGCCCAACCCTCCTCGAGGAGGGGGAGTCCGCTCAGCGAGACGAGCAGTCCCGGCTGGTCAACCGGACTTGGGAGAGCGGCCGATGATGGAGAGACGATGCTTACAAGGCCCTGACGATCCGTCGTCAGGTCGAGTTTTCGGATCGTCCTGCCGAGTTTAGCGCTCCTCAGCCGATTGTGGATCGGCTAGCTGCCGAGATGGGCTTCCGCCCCAAGCTGGGCCAGGACATTGCCCCCATGGCTGCTGATCTGCTCGATCAGGTCGGGAGCACTATGTCCAACCTCCAGCTGAAGAGGTACGCCACGATAGCCAATTCGAACGGGCTGTTCATCTCTCAGGCTCTCCGACACCAGGCTACCGCGGTAATTTTCAACTCATGTTCCTTAGTCATTTGTTGGTGGTGATTTCTTTTTCTGACTTTCGTATGCTCTAGGTTGCATTGCTATCTCAAAGGAGTGCCGATTTGATGGTCGAGCTTGCCCTTAAGATGGAGACGGCCAAGCTGGAAATAGTGGCGGCCGTGAACCAGAGGGAGGCCGTCAAGGAAAATCTCAGCAAGGAGACAGCCCACCTCCAAGAAAAGTTGGCCCGCGCGAAGGCGGAGCGCGAGGAGATTAGCCGTGCCAAGACCGGGTTGGAAGAGGAGTTGTCCCGGACGACAAAAATAGCTGACGAAAGGGTGACTCTCTTGGAGACGGCTGCGGCACAGTCCGTCCAGGACAAGGAGGAGATCCGGATCCTGAAAGCCCGAGTCCTTGAGCTGGGCGACTCCCTTCTTCAGGAGAAGGCGGCACACGAAACCACCCGTCAGGAGAAGGAGGAGGCCGACAACTTAGTGGATGTCACCTTTGACGAGGCCATTTATATGGCCTGGTGCAAGGACAAGAACATGAACCTCCTTGTCTTCCCTGATCTCGACTCGAAGCGTGCCGAGTATGAGGCCAAGGAGAGGGAGGATGCGGACCTCCGGGCGGACGCGCTGTAGGCCCTTGTCTTGGCCTCGTTCTTTTGTTAATGTGTTTAGCTTGTAATTAAATTTTAAACACTGCTTCTTCCTTTGGTTTTTAAGAGATTTTTCCTTTCACCGTCCAGTAAGAAGTTGTTGTCGCGACTAACTGATTGCAGGGGGTTTTGTCCTGGTTCCAACGGCCGGGACTGGACCCCACAACTTGCCTCGGCACTACTCGGGGCCCTTGGGTCTTTGTTTACCCCGGAGTGCCTAGGGTCGGTCGGATGCTTTTGCACTCCGAAGACCAATTTGTTCGGGTTGGACGTTGTTCGCCCGGGGCGGGACAGGCCCTGGTCTGGTCCTTTTAATTTTATACCCCCGGACGTCGTTCGTCCGGGGTGGGACCGGCCTCGGGCTCGGTCCTCTTATTTTTACTCTCGGACGTCGTTCGTCCGGGGTGGGACCGGCCTCGGGCTCGGTCCTCTTTTATTTATACCCCCGGACGTCGTTCGTCCGGGGTGGGACCGGCCTCAGGCTCGGTCCTCTTATTTTTACTCCTGGAAATCGTTCGTCCGGGGTGGGACCGGCCTTTGGCTCGGTCCTCTTATTTTTACTCCCGGACATCGTTCATCTGGGGTGGGACCGGCCTTTGGCTCGGTCCTCTTATTTTTACTCCCGGACATCGTTCGTCCGGGGTGGGACCGGCCTTTGACTCGGTCCTCTTTTATTTATACCCCCGGACGTCGTTCGTCCGGGGTAGGACCGGCCTCGGACTCGGTCCTTTTATTTTTACTCCCGGACATCGTTCGTCCGGGGTGGGACCGGCCTTTGACTCGGTCCTCTTTTATTTATACCCCCGGACGTCGTTCGTCCGGGGTGGGACCAGCCTCGGGCTCGGTCCTTTTATTTTTACTCCCGTACATCGTTCGTCCGGGGTGGGACCGGCCTTTGGCTCGGTCCTCTTATTTTTACTCCCGGACATCGTTCGTCCGGGGTGGGACCGGCCTTTGGCTCGGTCCTCTTTTATTTATACCCCCGGACGTCGTTCGTCCGGGGTGGGACCGGCCTCGGGCTCGGTCCTTTTATTTTTACTCCCGGACATCGTTCGTCCGGGGTGGGACCGGCCTTTGACTCGGTCCTCTTTTGTTTATACCCCCGGACGTCGTTCGTCCGGGGTGGGACCGGCCTCGGGCTCGGTCCTCTTTTATTTATACCCCCGGACGTCGTTCGTCCGAGGTGGGACCGGCCTCGAGCTCGGTCCTTTTATTTTTACTCCCGGACATCGTTCGTCCGGGGTGGGACCGGCCTTTGGCTCGGTCCTCTTTTATATATACCCCCGTACGTCGTTCGTCCGGGGTGGGACCGGCCTCGGGCTCGGTTATCTTATTTTTACTCCCGGACATCGTTCGTCCGGGGTGGGACCGGCCTTTGACTCGATCCTCTTTTGTTTATACCCCCGGACGTCGTTCGTCCGGGGTGGGACCGGCCTTTGACTCGGTCCTCTTTTGTTTATACCCCGGACGTCGTTCGTCAGGGGTGGGACCGGCCTCGGGCTCGGTCCTCTTTTATTTATACCCCCGGACGTCGTTCGTCCGGGGTGGGACCGGCCTCAGGCTCGGTCCTCTTATTTTTACTCCCGGACATCGTTCGTCCGGGGTGGGACCGGCCTTTGGCTCGGTCCTCTTATTTTTACTCCCGGACATCGTTCGTCTGGGGTGGGACCGGCCTTTGGCTCGGTCCTCTTATTTTTACTCCCGGACATCGTTCGTCCGGGGTGGGACCGGCCTTTGACTCGGTCCTCTTTTATTTATACCCCCGGACGTCGTTCGTCCGGGGTGGGACCGGCTGATTAGTGCTCAAAAATGCAAATTTATTAGTTTTAAAGTGTAAAATAAATTAATTTTTAATTAATATTTTCATGAATTTATTGTAATATATTTTATAATTGAAAATATTAATTTTAATTTAATTTATGTTTAATTTTCAGGAAATAAATTGCATTTGGACACTAATAAAAATGGAGAATAGAGAAATAATAAAAACTGAAAAAGAAAAGGAAGAAAGTGGTATTTTTGGAAGAAATGGAGCTCAGGCCCGTTGGCCCAAGCCCATCACAAGCTCTCCCTTCTCTTTGCCCAGCTTCCACGCGTCTCAGCTCCTCCTTCAACACCTGCATTGACCACCATACACATATATGCATATCATATATCATGTATCCTTGTCTTCTTTTGCTGAGGCCCAACGCATGTTCCATTTCCAGCATTTATATGCATATATGCATATTTAATTTCCCTTCAGCCATGCACTCAATCAACACCTCCAACGTCTATCACATCCGAAGAAGCCTCCTTCAGCAAGCTCCCAGCGCAGGCCATCCCAACAAAGGCCCAAGTCCTCAAGGCCCAATGCAGCTTCAGCACATTCTGACCCAAGCTTTCTTCCAGCAGGCCCAACGTGCCTCCCCAGCATTCCCAGCCGCCTACGTGGCGCAATCCCATTGGTTGGGAATGGGTCAAAACCCTCATCTGCCACAGCCACCTTTCAGCCCATATTTTGTGCACTTTGGGCTTTGCAAATTACTACTTTAAGCTTTAAAGTTCATCTTTTTTTTGGTGTTTTTGAAAAAGGAAAATTTGACCATACAACAAAATAACTAGGTTAATATTTATAATAAGATTTGATTTTTCAAAATCATATTTTATTATTAATATTTCAGATTTATTTTGTAAACCCCAAATTGTTATTTAATTTCTTTTTAGTCCTTTTCCCCATCTATAAATAGGGACACTTTCTTCACATTTGGTATGTAATTTTTAGAGTAGTGAAACTATAGCAAAATTTCCACTCACTTTCTTCTCATATTTTCTTTTTAGAATTTTGTGAGAATCATGAGCATAATGGCCTAATCTTCCTAGGAAGGTTAGGGATGATTCCATATGCAAGTGATGTTATTTTGCTACTTTGATTTACTATGTTCTTAATGTAATATATTTGAGTTATTTATGTTCTTTCATCTCTATCTTTATTTTGTTATCTTTATTTACTTATGCTAATAGTATATAGGATTAGTCATGCTCTTTCTATGTGCTTCTAATTAGTAAAAGTAATATTGATACATAATTTTATGTCTAATCTTCTATTGCATTATTGCCCTTGGGTATTTTGTCATTTTTAGATTTTTCATAAGATTAACATTGTGCTTTTAAAGTAAAGAACTTTATAACTCAAATGAACTTTTGTTAGAAAAACTATGGACTTTAATGTTAGATTTTCCAAGTAAATGTTGGGATGTGAACTATTTACTTGTGTATTTTTGTAAATCAAGTAACCAAGTAACTAAGCAAGCATATGGATGATTCTTGAAACCTTTCCATTTCTCAAACTCTTGATTACATCTTACATTTATCTCACATATCTCACTTTATCATTTCATAAAAAAAAATTCAATACCAAAATCTCAAACCTCTTTCCATTTACAATTTTATTTATTTTTTGTTACTAACTTTTTGTGTTATTTTCTACTAATCATTTGATTTTAGGTTACCTCCTTGTGGATCGACCGCCCGATTATACTACAACCACCGCTTAGTGGTTGTCACATTTTGGGCGTTAAACACCGGCCTCGGGCTCGGTCCTTTTATTTTTACTCCCGGACATCGTTCGTCCGGGGTGGGACCAGCCTTTGACTCGGTCCTCTTTTGTTTATACCCCCGGACGTCGTTCGTCCGGGGTGGGACCGGCCTCGGGCTCGGTCCTCTTTTATTTATACCCCCGGACGTCGTTCGGCCGGGGTGGGATCGGCCTCGAGCTCGGTCCTCTTTTATTTATACCCCCGGACGTCGTTCGGCCGGGGTGGGACCGGCCTCGGGCTTGGTCCTCTTATTTTTACTCCCGGACATCGTTCGTCCGGGGTGGGACCGGCCTTTGGCTCGGTCCTCTTATTTTTACTCCCGGACATCGTTCGTCCGGGGTGGGACCGGCCTTTGGCTCGGTCCTCTTATCTTTACTCCCGGACATCATTCGTCCGGGGTGGGACCGGCCTTTGACTCGGTCCTCTTTTATTTATACCCCCAGACGTCGTTCGGCCGGGGTGGGACCGGCCTCGGGCTCGGTCCTCTTATTTTTACTCCCGGACATCGTTCGTCCGGGGTGGGACCGGCCTTTGACTCGGTTCCCTTTGTTATTTTTGCGCCTAGGATGACACCCCCCGCAAGTGAGCGGAGATTGGTCTGGGGTCACTTGAGAAAGGAATTCAAAAAAGATTTTGCCCTGAGGCACACATTTTCATGGAAATAATAGCCCTGTATGACGTTTTGCACACGTCATTTTCATTGTTCAACAAAGGGAATTAGCCCTGAGGCGTACATGTTACAGCGTAAACATTAAACTGGGACGAGCCCTTGGGCTACTGGTAGTATTTACGGAGGTATTCCGCGTTCCAGGCTCGCGGAACCTCGGAGCCATCGAGCCGCTACAAGTGGTAGGTTCCGGGGCAGATCTCTTGCTGAATCTCATACGGCCCTTCCCAATTCGGGCCCAGAACCCCTACTCCGGGATCCTGAGTGGCAGGGAAGACCCTCCGCAGGACCAGATCGCCGGTTTCAAACTTACGGCTCTTGACTCTGGAGTTGAAATGCCGAGCGATCTTGCCCTGGTACATCTTCAACTGTACTTGCGACTCTTCCCAGATCTCCTCGATGAGGTCCAGAGATTCCTGGAGTAAGGCGTGGTTCTGGGCGGGATCATATGTGTCGCGACGATGGGACGGGATGGTCATTTCAATTGGGATGACGGCTTCGCATTCGTACGTCATTGAGTATGGGGTATGCCCGGTTGACGTCCGTTCGGTTGTCCGGTAGGCCCACAACACTCGGGGGAGCTCTTCGGGCCACTTGCTCTTACAGGCCTGAAGCTTTTTCTTCAGTGTTCCTTTTAGGATTTTGTTCACGGCTTCTGCCTGTCCGTTCGCCTAGGGCCTGGCCATGGCGGAGAAACTCTTCACTATACCGTGCCTCTCGCAGAAATCCGTAAAATGGAGGCTGTCAAATTGCTTCCCGTTGTCGGATACGATTTTGTAGGGGAGGCCATACCGGCACACTATGTTGTTAACGACGAAATCTAAGGCCTTCTTGGACGTGATCGCGTTCATAGGCTCCGCCTCAATCCATTTCGTGAAATAGTCTACCGCCACAATGGCATACTTCACCCCTCCTTTCCCGGTCGGGAGGGATCCCACAAGATCGATCCCCCATACAGCAAAGGGCCAGGGGCTATTCATCAAAGTTATCTCTGTGGGGGGGGGCCCGAGGGATCTTCGCGTACCTCTTGCACTGTTTGCACTTGCGGACGTAGTCTATGCAGTCTCTTTTCATGGTGGGCCAAAAGTATCCTTGGTGCAGAATCTTCTTGGACAAACTGGGCCCGGCTGTGTGATCTCCGCAAAAGCCTTCGTGGACCTCATGCATGATGGCGCCCAGCTCAGTTCCAGACACGCACCTGAGGTAGGGCATAGACAGTCCCCGGCGATAGAGTTTCCTGTCCATCATGACGTATCGGGGGGCCTGGTACAGGAGCTTCCTGGCCGCGGCCCGCTCGTTCGGAACCTCCCCGGTGGACAGGTAGCGGAGCAGCGGCCCCATCCAGGAATTGGAGTGGTCGACGGCGTGGACGGGGGAAGCCCCAACGCTTGGGATGGGAAGATGGTTGACGGGGACCAGCCCGGCCAACTCGGCCTCTGCGTCTGTTGCCAGCTTCGCTAATGTGTCCGTGAACACGTTCTTCTCCCGGGGAATCTGGCGGATGGAATGCGCCGCGAACGTCTGGAGCATCTCCCTCGCTTGGGTCACGTAAGCCGCCATTCGCTTTCCCTTGGTCTGATATTCCCCCGAAATCTGTCTGACTACCAGCTGAGAATCGCTGTATATTTCGAGGTTTGTTGCCCCTACTTCTCGGACCAGACGCAGGCCGGCTATGACAGCCTCATGCTCCGCCTCGTTGTTCGATGCTTTGAACTGGAAACGGAGGGCGTTTTGTAGCTGATGCCCCTGCGGGGACACCAGGATGATCCCGGCGCCGGCCTCGTTCTCGTTCGAGGCTCCGTCCACGAAGATTTTCCAAACGGGAGCAGTGGAAGCCGCGGGGACACTCTCTTCTGGGGTGATCCCGAAACATTCGACAATGAAATTGGCCAGGGCCTGTCCCTTAATGGACACCCGAGGTACGTAAGATATATCAAATTGGTTTAGCTCCATTGCCCATTTCAGGAGTCTCCCCGACGACTCAGGTTTCTGCAACACCTGCCGCAGGGGGTGGTTGGTTAAGACCCTTATTGTGTGGGCCTGGAAGTAAGGTCGGAGCTTCTGGGATGCCGTCAGCAGGCAGAAAGTCAGCTTTTCGATCAGCGGGTACCTGGACTCGGCGTCTAGCAACCGCTTGCTCACGTAGTACACCAGGAGTTGGGTTCTTTCCTCTTCGCGCACCAACGCGGCGCTGATGGCATGCTCGGTCACGGCCAGGTATAAGTACAAAGGCTCTCCTTCGACTGGCTTCGCCAGGATGGGGGCCTTGGCCAAGTGCTCTTTCAGCTTCTGGAAGGCTTCTTCGCACTCGGGTGACCATTCGAACCGCTGGCTTCCCCGGAGGATGTTGAAAAAAGGGACGCACTTGTCCGTGGCCTTGGAGACAAAACGGCTGAGGGCGGCCACTCGCCCCGTCAGGCTTTGAACGTCTTTGTGCTTCCGGGGAGAGGCCATGTTGACCAGGGCCTTGATCTTCTTTGGGTTGGCTTCGATTCCTCGGGAACTCACTATGAATCCCAGGAACTTCCCGGATGCGACGCCGAAGGTGCACTTCTTAGGGTTTAGCTTCATCCCGTACTTTCGGATAACCGCGAAAGCCTCCGCCAAATCGTTCGAATGTTCCCGCGACGTCTTGGACTTGACAAGCATATCGTCGATATATACTTCCATGTTTCGCCCCAGCTGGGCCCTAAACATTCGATTGACGAGCCTCTGGTAAGTTGCTCCGGCATTCTTGAGTCCGAAAGGCATGACGACATAGCAGTAGATGCCCTTGTCAGTTTGGAAACTGGTGTGCTCCTGATCTGCCACGTGCATGGAGATCTGGTTGTAGCCCGAGTAGGCGTCCATGAAACTCAAGATCTCGTAACCGGACGTAGCATCCACCATTTGGTCTATCCGGGGGAGTGGGAAACAGTCCTTCGGGCATGCTTTGTTGAGGTCCGTGAAGTCGATGCAGGTCCTCCAGGTTCCGTTAGGTTTCGGCACCAAGACCGGGTTGGCCAGCCATACGGGGTATACGGCTTCATGGATGAAGTTAATAGAAGACAACTTCTCTACCTCCAGTTTGAGGGCCTCGGCCCTTTCCGGCCCCAAAGGTCTGCGCTTCTGGCGGACCGAAGTCGCGTTTGGGTCAATACTTAACGCATGACATATGATATTGCGGTCGATCCCGGTCATATCGGAGTGTGACCATGCCAGGAAATCCTAGTTTTCCTTGACTTGGGCGATAATGGCAGCCCGAATGTCTCCCGGCAGGCTCTTTCCCACTTGGATGACCCTGGCGGGGTCGGAGTCGCTGATGCATACCTCTTCTACTTCGTCCATTGGCTCAAGGGCGCGCTCATCTCCCAATCGTGGGTCCAGATCGTCCTTGTCCTGGACAGCTTGCTCGGCCAGGCGGAGTTCCAGCCCGACGGGCTCATCCCGGACCATACAAACGGGACGAGCAGAGATATGGTAACACTTCCGCGCGCTTTTCTGGTCTCCGCAGACCGTTCCTATCCCCCCGTTGCTGCACGGGAACTTCATACATAGATGGCGGATGGAGGTGATGGCCCCGAACTCGACCAGGGCGGGCCGGCCGAAGATGACGTTGTAAGCGGTCGGGCAATCCACCACCACAAAGGTGCAGAACTTGAACGAGTGCTGCAACTCGCCCCCCAGAGTTACGAGCAGCTGGACCTTTCCCATGGGGAGGATCGCATCCCCATTGAAGCCGTAGATTTGGGTCGGGCAGGATGCCAGATCAGCCTCCGTCAGGCCAATGGCGGCAAAGGCGGGTTTGAACAATAAGTTGACGGAGCTTCCGTCATCCACCAACACTCGGGACACCATCTTGTTGGCAATTTGAGCATCTATGACCAGTGGGTCGTGGTGCGGGAAATGGACGTTGCGGGCGTCGTCTTCCGTGAACGTGATGGGGAGGTTCATCAGTTTGGGGCGCTGAGCAGGGGCCTGGACGAGGGCGCAAACTTCTTGGTCATGGTCCAGCTCGCTCAGATAGCGCTTTTGATCATTCTTCGAAGGTCCTCCTAGGTGGGGTCCGCCTGATATGGTCGACACGTGCCCGTCCACCCGAGGGGGCGCTGCCCCGGAAGGGTAGGGCATTCCAGGACCGGGGGCTTCCGTGGAGACGGCCCCCTGAGGGGCCTGTGCCGGGGGCCCCGGCGCATACCCTCCCTGGGGCGGGTATGCACGAGTCGTTGCCGGCGCCGTAGACTGCCCGGGGTTTGCTGACATGCCCAGGACGCCTACGGGCATTCTTACCCACTGATGGAGGTGTCCCAGCTTGATGAGGTTTTCAATTTCATCTTTGAGCTGCCGACACTCGTCGGTGGTGTGGCCCACATCTTTGTGATAGGCGCACCATTTGCTGGTGTCTCTGGGGTTCCTCCCCCCCCTAAACATGGGGCTAGGTTTCCGGTAGTGGACCGCTCTTTCTGTTGCCATGTAGATGTTTTCCCGGGTGTCCACCAAGTTAGTGTATTCTGAATATTGGGGCTCATAGCCCCTTTTCCCTTTTTTGGCCAACTCTGGCCGGTTCTGGCCTTTGCCGGCCCGCTTACTCCGGGAGGGATTCACGCTTGCCTCGGTTACTCCGGTCTGCGATTGCTGGGCCACGACGGGGGCCATACTGTGCCCTGCTGGCGCGATACCATACCCGGAGAATTGCGTTGATTGAGTCGCGGCGTATCCGGAAGCGGCAGGACCGTACACCGTAGGCGTGTAATTAACGCCGGGCGCGACAACCGCCCCCGGGACGATGGGGGGCGTTGCGTAGGACTGCGCGGGGAAATGTCCCGCACCTCCTGGAATCGTCTGAGGGACTGGATGAGGAGTCGAGGGCCATCCAAAGGCCTGGATCTGAGCCTCCTCCCAGTTGATGAATCCTTGGGCCCTCCTGATAAATTCTTCTAGGGTGGCGGCTTTATTGCGCTGCATATCGTCCCAGAGCGGGGACCCGGCCCGGATTCCAGACTGTAGTGCCACCAGGCGCTGCCCGTCATCGACCTTCGTCTTGGAGGCTTCTTCAGTGAAGCGCTGGATGTAGGCCCTCAACGTTTCCGCGGGCATTTGCTTAATATTGGCGAGGGCGCTGATCTGCATGTCCATCCTCATGGCGGCCATGAACTGCTTTCGGAAAGCCGACTGTAGCCCGAACCATGTTTGGATGGACCCCGGTTTAAGCCTTTTCCACCACTCTTTGGCGGGACCGCCCAACGTGATGGAAAAGCAGAGGCATTTGCCGTCGTCACTGACGTGAGCCACGGTCATGAGTCGGTTGTACCGGGACAGATGATCGCTAGGATCCGTGCTTCCAGTGTAGGCGGCGAGGCTTGGCATCTTGAACCCCTTGGGCAATACGGCATCCAGGATATGTCTCACGCACGGCTCTTTGTCCTCTTCGTTAGAGTCAGTGTCCGCGCCTTCCTGCTTGCGGACCAAGCGGTCGGTGACCTTCTGTAATGCTGTCATTTGCTCCATGAGCTGCCTGGCCACGCTATCCCCCAGGGGGATTCTCTCGTTCCGCCTGTCGTTTATGTCGTTCCTGAGGTCACCGTTTCGAGGAAGGATTTTTTTCTTGCGGGCCCGCTCTTTCCGGGCATTCAGTCCGTCGCGTAAATCTACCCGGGAAGTGTCGTCCCCAGAGCTGAGAGCGTTATGATCCTCGCGGCGGGATCGTTCCCGATGGTTCTTGTTGACCGAGGCACTCGGGTGCAAAGACTTTTCCCTCCCGTTCGCCCTTGGGGCGGGCCGGGGCTGACCGTCTTGCGGCCGTACTCCCTGCGGATCGATTGGGTGGCCTCGTCCTGGGACAGGGCGCACCTTCTCTTTCCTAGGTAACGGCCGCGAACGTGCCCTGGCTTTATTGACGGGGGTAGTCTTTTTCTGAGTCGTCCGTCGCTCCTTGTCCGGGACTTTCGGAGCCGCGTCGGGGAGATGCTCTGGGGGACGGATCGGGCTGGCACCCCTGGGGCCCCTAGCTTGCGCTTGGGGAGCGGGTTGTTGCGTTTCTGGCTGCAGGCCAGCTGTGGGGTTGGCTGCCGGGCCCTGCGCGGCCATCAGTGCTTGCAGGGCTCGCAGAGACTCCTGCACCCGGTGGTGCGCCTCCGCCTGTTCAGCCATCCTGGCTTCCTGATCCAGGATCTACTGCCTCAGCCTAGTCACCTCCGAGTCTTGTTGATCGTCGCGAGGGACCCCGGGGTCCGCGGCTTCATCGTGATACTCCCCCTCGTTCTCCTCCTCGTAGTACTCTTCTTCGTTTTCTACTTCGTACTCTGCCTCACCTTCGTAATCTTGCGACTTGCCTTGGTGGGAGGTCTGAGGAGGCACGTCTTCAGGCAGGTCTTGAGGGATGTGCTGAGAAGGCAGTGGGTCTCCGTTGCCCTGTCCTGGGTTGGTAGGGTCGAAGGTGGTGTGACGCGTGTTCACCATCGTAGCAAAGGCCTGACGTCAGCACTAGCTTTCCTTCAGCTCTCAATGAAAGCACCAAACTGTTTACCGAGATTTTCGGCAACTATCTTAATGAAGGATATTTACTGATAATAATAATGAAAATGGAAGATCGACGCAAGGGTTTTACGTGGTTGGGGCGTTAACCAGCCTTAGTCCACGAGTCCATATATAAATCTGTATTAGAGCTAGGATAAGCTTTTACAATGGAGTTTTCTAACTATATTTGAACAGAGGTTCTGCCTTCTTCCCCTTCTCTACGTTGTATTACAACTTATATTTATAGGACGAGGGGGACATCAGGTTTGGGCCGGATCCGACCCGGACCCATCCGAGGAATGTGCACAAGGGACCTCCCTAGTGGAGGCCCCAGCTAAAAAGATATACAGCACACCAAATCCAAACCAGCTCAGGCCCAATTAGTTGCCCTGAGACGCAAGCATTCCCCCGACAAAACGACACTTTGGCTCTGACCACTTCGAGTCACGAGGCCGATTTGGGAGACAAGACTAGTCAGAGTACTTGGCTGCACAGTCCTGACACGCCAGCAGATAATCCCAAGGTGACCCTTTCTGCAGGTGAAAAGTGGGGAGACAAGGCTCACGCGAAATGAGGCGGTTTCAGTGTCCTGGACGCCTGGGGAAGAAGCGGTCCAGGTTCGTTTACTCCTGGCCCGCTACGTTTACTCCGAGCCCGGACCATTCCAGGGCCGGGACGGGGATGCGACGGCCGCGACAGTCCAGGCACTCCGGACATTGCCGGGACCATTCAAGCTGGAAACGAACCCGGAGGAACGTCCCGGACCCATCTACGCAGGCCCAGTCTGGAGTCCTCGGGCAAGGCCCAAATACCGAGTTGGTCCCCTGACCGTGGGCCGGGGCGAAGGCCCAAAACCCTGACAGGAAATGGGGATAACAATGACAAATTGTTATTATTTTATTCAATTTAATTGTATTGTTTAATTAACATATGCAGCGGCTGCCGCAAAAAGAAGAGGTCGGTCTCGATCCAAAAATTTGTAGCAGCTCGTCAACGACAATAAAGGTCCGTTGGCTCTACAATTTGATCTGAAGGAGGGAACCTACAAAGCAGTTGGTGATATTGGGACGTTGTTCACGAGACTTATTGGCAACCTTATTGGTCACCATGTCCCGTTATATTATGACTCATGGCAGAGTGTTCCGGATGAGCACAAGATTGGATCGATGCAAAAACTTGAGGTAAATTTATCTACTTGTTCACGTGTAATGTTTTTTTTATAATTTAAAAAATTTCACAATTTTTTTTTGAAGAAATTTTTCATTCTTCCCAAAGCTCTCCCTGAGTGGCGACTGATAGAGACTGGGATTGAGCGAGAGTTTCAGGATTGCTACAAGGATAGAAAATGTCGCAAGAAAAGACACTTCGATGAACATGGAGGGTATGATGATATCGAGACAGCCAGAAAGAATCGACCGGAGGACATTGACAACGAGAGTTGGCAAAAGTTGGTTGACCTTTTCACCACTTCACAATTCATGGTACGCTCAAAGGCAAATGCTGCCAACAGAGCAAAACAGAAGTATCCAAGTCTCCATGGATCGACTTCTTATGCTTCTGCTCGATTTAAGAAGATAAATAAAAATATATAGATAATTTGAAATATTTTAAGTTATCTTAATAATAATTTCAATATTTAACTGAGATTTTGTTAAATTTTGTTTTCTATAGATGAATCTTCAGACTAAGGAACTGCCCAGCATTATCGATACCTTCCATGACATGCACAATCATCCGACACGAGGATGGGTGAACACGAATGCTAAGGATGCATATGTAAGTAACTTTCTAAGTTTTGTATCTATGTATATTATTCAATTATATTATGTATTAATTGTCTTGTTTCTCAACAGCAAGATGCCTTACAGCAAGAAGTCTAGATACAATCCCAATCTCAGTCTCAATGTAAATCTGATGCAGGAAGTGCCAATGTCAATAAGACACAAGTCATCTCAAAGGGACTTGGTCAACGTCGTGGCCACAACCGAGGTATTGGATGAAAGTTGAAGGGCACTAGTACATTTGCCTCAAGCGCCACCGAATCCTCTTCACAATCAGAGGCATCACTATTTCCGTCCACCATAGTTGGCCCTCCGATGATACCACCTGAGGTTTTCCAGTCCATGATTCAACACTTCAGTCAATCATTTATGACCCAGAACAACAACTTCTAGCAAACGCAACAATATTTGCAAACAACAAATCCGAGCATCCAACCTCCACAATTTTAGTCTGTCAACTTGGACATGAACATGATACAATCCATGATGGCAAGCTTTCAACCACAGCAGCCACAACCACCACAACAACAACCACCACAACAGCCCGACGATAATGATTTTGGAATTGATTTTGATGACATTTAGTTTTATTAAGTTACTATTTTTAAATTATTAATATTTTGTGTTTTTTTTTTATTTTAGAGACAATACTACTTATGTTTTGTTATCTTACATTTTGGAGACTATAAATATTGTTAAATTGGTTTTATTATTTAATTAATAAATTGGTTTTATTTTTTTATTTAATTAGTATTTAATAATTTATTAAATAAATTTTAACCAATATAATTAATTAAATATATTTTTTAAAATTGTATACCTACAGCGACGACATGTCGTCGCTGTAGATGGAGCGGATGACGGACCTACAACGACCACATGTCATCGCTGTAGAAGTTTTTTGAAATTCAAATTTTCAAATCTTGCACCACCAACAGCGACGACATGTTGTCGCAATATCTCAGTCCAACCGAAAAAAAAAGATTTCCTACTGTGACTGACATGTCGTCGTTGTAGTAAAACCCTACTGCGACGACTGCGTTTTGTCATCACCGTAGATTGCTACACATACGGACCTACAACGACGTCGTTGTTGCGACGACATGTCGTCACTGTATACCTACAGTGACGACTTCTTGATCTATTGCGACGACTTTTTCTGGTAGTGCTAGCACACTGCATGAGTTATTTTAATTAATCAATTTGCTATATTGTCTTCATTCATTATTCAAATCAAACCAAATCAATTCATTTACTTAGTAGAGTCCCATAAATTTACATAGTCCTCAATAACTAATCAATCTATGAGCTACACAAGTTAAAGTTCCTTGATTTAATTATTTGAAATTTTAGTATCACTCTTTCTAGATATAGTTTTTTACACATCCATATCTCTATTAATAATGTGTACAGTAATTAATATATTAAAATATTACCGAAACCCATGCT
The DNA here is from genome assembly GCF_963169125.1 of Humulus lupulus. Classification (NCBI taxonomy): domain Eukaryota; kingdom Viridiplantae; phylum Streptophyta; class Magnoliopsida; order Rosales; family Cannabaceae; genus Humulus; species Humulus lupulus. The sequence continues at coordinate 248,948,963 of NC_084794.1, forward strand.
TTTGATATATACTTGTATTTTTCCTTTTCAAAATTAATAATGTTAGTGCAACTCTATAATTCGATTCTAAGTGGTTTTACAAACACATGAAATCATAAACAATTAAATGTTATGTTTCATTTAATTATTTTCTTGTGATCTTCATTCTTTCCATTATTCAAGAAATTGAAGAACTATGTGTACTTTAGCATAGTTAGTTTTTTCTTAACTGTTTTAATCTTGTGGTCATCAATTTTTAATCATAATTAAATAGATGACGGTTATAGTTTGATTTTTTGGTATAACCGTTAGTATGTTGTTTATTTATTTTATTTTTTTAGGAAAAGGATGTGCATTATCAAAGTAAATCAACTGTTAGGCGAACATAACAAACGAGGACAAGAATCAGTCTAAAGACACTCACCTAAGATACTAGTAACAGAAGTAGCAAGTGCATGGGACACTCCATTCGCTGTACGCAAAATGGACTGACAAGAGCCACCGCCTACAACATTCAACAAGCAAATAACATCTAACTCAATCGAATTAAAACTAATACCCTTACAAACCCAACCAACAACAACACTAGAATCACATTCAACAAACTGAAACTGAAATCCCAATTGGTGCACAACATGTAGCCCATGACGTAATGCTACAATAACTCAGTCATAGAACCTGAAAAGATCCCTGGAATAGGCAACAACCAAGCAGCCCACACCATGCTAGATGTATCACGCACATCACCCCCGACTCCCATAAATAAATTTCTGCGCACAACAGAGGCATCAGTACTAAGCATAAACTTACCCACATCAGGCGATCACCATCCCCGTTGAGCACGAGCCACTAAAGGAGGAACTCCAGAAAACAACAATCCCCACTGTTGCAAACTGTGAAATTCATACAATGCATTACTAGCTAAGATATCCACACACTCAAGACGTGATTTAGCTCCCCCAAAGAGCACTGAATTATGATCACCCCAAATCCACCAAAGTGTAACAACAAAGACCTCAAACAACCGTCGATCACAACATCGAAATAAGAAGATAAGCAAATATTCCATAGAACTCCTTTGTCAAGACTTGATCAAATGCCAAACTCTGATAGAAGACCAAATATGGCGTAAAGACTGGCAGAAAACTAATGCATGTAGTACCATCTTAAGCTCAGTACTATGAAGGTTAGCACGAAGAGGCTCAATACAAATCTTCCGCTTAATTAAATTTATAGCGACATGTATGGCCTCATGATACAACTTCCAAACGAACACCTTAACCTTAGGAAAAATATTCAAGCCCCACATTGTTGGGAATTGTGTCATTAAAGCAATTGTAGTAGACAATGATTTTAATGAAATAAATGAATGAATTGAATTATTGTATATATGTAGCTTATGTACACGACTACAAAAACATATTTTTAGGACATTTTTTTAGGGTACTCACCTAGATGCCAGTGCTAAAAACATCTCATGTACTTTTTAGGACACTCATTGAGAGTCTTTAGAGAATTTCTTTTAGGACTTGCAACACGAGCCCTAAAAACTGATGTGTGTCCTAAAAGTTTGAATATTTTTTAACAAAAGTTCCTGGAATTTTTAGGACACTCAATAAGAGTCCTTAAATAATTTCTTTTAGGACACACAAAGTAAGTCCTAAAAACTTATGTGTGTCCTAAAAGTTTGATTTTTTTTTTAACAAAAGCTCCTGGACTTTTTAGGATACTCATTGAGAGTCATTAAAGAATTTTTTTTAGGACATGCAAAGGGAGCCCTAAAAAATTATGTGTGTCCTACAAGTTTGAATAATGTCTTTTAACTAAAGTTTTATTATATATTAAATCACAAAAAAACCACCCATTCTCTCTCTCTCTCACGCAAACCCACTGCCCAGCCACGAACGACGGTGCTCCGGCCACCCCCTGCCTAGACGTGCTAGCCCACGGTGTTCCCCGACCCCCGAAACCCCCAACCCTGCGAGCCCATGGCCTCACGAGCCCCCTAGCCTAGTCGATAAAGCCTCTAAAGTTCAAAATTTTATGTGGGTTTCTCTCACCCAAGCTCACTGCCCAGCCACAAACAGCGGCTCTACGACCACCCCCCGCCTGCATGCGCCAGCCCACGATATTTCCCGGCCCCCGAAACCCCAAGCCCCGTGAGCCCCTAGCCTCACACGCCCCTTATCCTAGTTGACGGAGCCTCCAAAGTTCAGCGACCATGTGGGTTTCCAAAATGTTTTGGGCATTTTCCAACCACCTCGAACCACCCCGAGCCAAATGACCACCACCACTGCATTCCTTGTGCTTTGGGCTTCAAAATCCACTAAAGGATCGGACCGAACCACCACCGTGGGGTGGTGGCGCCGCCATCATTGTCGGAGCTCCGGCGGGAGCTTTGACTACCACATAATTTTTAAAAAATTAAAAATAAAACTTTTTAGGCCTTGCAATGCGAGCCCTAAAAACATTATTTTAGGGCTCGCAACGCGAGTCCTAAAAAACCTCCATTTTTAAGGCTCTCAAATAGAGGACTCGCGCCTTGCGAGCCCTAAAAACTTTTTTAGGGCTCGCTTTGCCTTTTTTGTAGTAGTGGTACTATATTATTGCTAATAATATTAAGTAAATATTAGAAAATTCCCAAGTTCATCTATGTGGTCTCAATCTCATATTGGTATGAGATGATCGATATCGAGATAATGAACCTAAATAGTTCGTAGTAAAATAAAGTTATGAAATCTTTGATTAATTACTGCTAGTACGGTCCACTAGTATTATGAATACATGTGATCTAGATCCGGGTTACTAGAGTAGTAGGAAACTTTAGTGGAGGTACTTTGCATGCTAAGAGTATGTAGAACTGGACCAGATGTGATTTAATAATACTTGTTCAAATACCGTTTCGTAGTATTATAAAACACACCAACTGATGATCATATACAAATTGTTCTTAATTCTGAAGTTACTATAAACTCCTATATATGTCATTTGATCATTTGATTCATGCGTTACGGTTTGTCAGAATGATCAGGCTAAGAACTATTGTTTTGGGGATTCAATGATGTATATGGCTAGGGACATAGCTTAACAGACATGGAATGTATACATTCTTATGGATTGAATGATGATTCCCTATTGGGCTGGCTTTTGGAACTGAAAAGGTTATTGACGTCAAATTCATAATCAAATTATGAATTAACCTTCACTAGTAAAGTCAATGGTACATTAGGAATCAAGATATAATTAAAAGGGTAAAGCGGTAATTTTATTCCCACTTACTTATGAATCATCAATAGAGGATTAATTTGTATGTAATGATTATATCAATGGACACTTTATGGTTATAATAAAGTACTCAGTAAATATATGTCTTTAATTCTCAAGAGTTCAGTCTCATATTTATAGTGGAATAATCATGAGATTAATAGATATAATTATTGAATCAAAGAGTTTTGGTTAATAATTTTTTATTTATTGGAGCTTGGAATAATTGGTCCATAGGTCCCCCGGGCGACTCTATCAACACTAATCAAGGTAAGAGTTGATACAATGGTTAAACTGTGAATGGTCTATTTGAGAGAATATTTATTTTTCGGGATAAATGTGCAATTATGTGATAATTGAAGTTTGTTGACGCCATTTTTTGTCAGCAGTGAAAGAAGAGCACGTAAACAATGAACAATAATGGCCAATATAAATACGATAATACAAAACACGATTTTTACGTGGTTAAGCAGTTAAATCTGCCTAGTCCACGAGTCTTTTTTATTAAACTCAAGATGATCTCTGAAAATTCTTCAAGGATGAATTCTTCAGAGTTTTCTCTCAAGATTCAAAAATTCGGTCCTTTACTATGGTGCATGACCTCTCTATTTATAGAGAAGATTGCAGAATACTATCCCACATATTTTGGGTAGTTACTCTTTTTGTGCAAATAGATTAAATGGCTTTAAATGCCTGTAATCTGATATAAAAGGAAGTGTCCCCTGAAGACCAGGGGGCGTATCGCTAATCAAATAATATCCCATGATTTTAGGGGATTTACAATAATAAATGTAGAACACGTCTCTTATGGAGAACACTTGTAGATGTTCAAGCTTATTATCATATATCTGCAAGGTCTCTCATCAATTTTCGAGCTAATGACACCTCCCGAGGTCACATGGTTTTCGAGATAGTACATGCGTCAGGCTCGGAACCCCTGATCCGAGGTCATCCCTGAGGACAGATGCATCTCAGGAGCTACCCTTCGAGATCAAGCGGATTTTGAGGCCACCATATTCGAAGTCGTCTCGGCTTTGCAGGCTCGATGTCTAGTCTTGGAACATACTTCAGACTTTACGAATCCATTCGCTGCGAATCCAGCTTTCGAGGTCACATTTAACATGGCTCGAAATCTGGGTATAACATCTTGCCCCCTCAAAAGTATTTGTTCGAATCCTAAGAGAAGGAAACTTTTGAACTACTTCCTTCGGGAACCGTATCGTCATATACTTGAAAATGGACATGCGTCATTTGGGTATTGCTCATTTTTGGTACTTGAGTACCTTGGAAACCTACCCACGATCATTCGTCTGCCACCTTTTCGGCACCATCTTGTCATTGACCCCTGATCGTCGGATTTTATGAGGATTCTAGCCAATGGCCCAGATTAATCCTCTTTATCACTTTCCTTCCTTTATATATTCAAGGTCTTCTTCTTCCTCTTATTTTACACGCATCAGAAACGGAAAAGGGAAGGGACGAAACCAGAGACCATCCCAGAGAACCTCTTTCTCGTGCATGTTCTCTCAGCCGAAGAAACAAAGGACTTCCGGTTTGTTCGAGTCCGTGAAATCATATTTGCAGCCTCTCCCCCAGTCAGCAATTTCTCTGCAATCGCCATCATTGTGTACGTGTCCAATCTTTGTTTTCCTTTATCCCAGTTTCTGTTCATATCGTTCTTGCTATGTCTTTGAATGTACTAGTTTGTTTCCTTAGTACAAAACGTTAGGGAATTTTTGTCTGATAGGCTTTTATGTTTTTTAAGTTTCTATACTGAGTTTACATCACTGGTTCATACCCAGTTTTGATGTTTGAGCAAGATTCATGTTTTCTGGGTTTTAAAATTTTGAAAAACATTTCTTGTACACCAAGATTTCGGGTATAAAACCTTGGCATTGACAGATGCACGATTCCCAAGGTTACCTTTTCTGGTTATCCGCCACTCTTTTTCCCCTGATTTTCGGGATTCTCAAAAATAATTGTCTACTCCCCTCCCTTTCTCGTGGAACGCACGTCCTGACTTTTTAGTAAGGGTCTTAGTATCGAGCTTGTTTTATTCTCAAACTCTGAGCTCGTCCTATCGAGCTTGTAATTCTTGCATGCATGGCCCTCACCATTTTTTCTTTCTCGCTAGATGTCATAGAATCTGGAAAGACGGTGGGGGTCGTTGCTGGCAATCCCTTATTTGCCAAAAACCCCGAGCCCGGAATCGCCGTTTTCTCGGAATCAACGTCGAATCCGTGAGTACGAGCTTGCACGCGAGCAGGAGGATATTCGAGCTCCCTACCGCCGCCAAATAGACGAGGTCATAGAGAAGAAAAGGAGAACTCTTCGGGAGGCCCTTTATCCAGAGTCCAACTCAGGGCCTAGGCCGATCCCCCTCGACCCCGCATTAAAGGTCACCGTCGCGTTTAGTCCAGGAGAACTTCAATTTTCGCTGATGGGGGAGCCTTCTTCCTCGCAGCCGAGGAAGGAAATCTTCGAGGCCGAGCACTATTGGAGCTCGGTTACCTCGACAAGTCAGATAACTGACATTCTGGCCCTCCATGGCCTCAGTTTGTCAGGTTCTTTGAAGTGTCGAACTCCGGCCGCCCACGAACGAAGCTATTACGCCCCCGGGGATCGTGACAACAGGCTGAGATACGCGACATGGAGCCAGGAACACATGAAGGCGGGGGCGCTGTTGCCTTTGAAGTCTTTTTTTCAAGGACTTCACGGATTTCGTTGGGTTGGCTCCGTTCCAGCTCAACACCAATTCTTACAGGGTGCTATCTGCTCTGAGGTCGCTGTACCACGAGTTGGAGTGGGAAGGGCCTTCACCTCAGGAGATTTTATATCTCTTTTGTCTGAAAAGCAACCCCTCCCGAGCTTGGGGAGGAGATGGTTTTTATTACCTTTCGAGCTATCCTAAAGAGAAGAAGGTCTTTGAAGATCTCCCTAATCATCCACCGGATTTCAAAAAAGCTTTCTTCTGGACAGACGGTCTGTCCCCGTCTCGACACTACTCGTTCAGGCGGATTCGTAAGTATTTCAATTTCCCTTATCTCTGTACTCGGGATTTAGTTGTAGGACCCGTACTTAGCTGAAATGTCTCTTGCTTTCCAGCCAATTTTCAGCGTCCTACTCCTGACAAGGCAATGAAGGGGCATAGAGAGACCTTGCTCCAACTCCCTCATGGCAGGAGGTCTCTCTTGTACCTTTTACATGAGGATAAGCTCCGAAAATGCAGACTTTTGGGAGAGGGCCAGTCCACCTGTGACTGGTCCAATAAGAAGTATGAACATTGGGAGCAGGTGCCCTTGCCCACAGGCGTCCTCCCTCCGAGGAGAGAGGTGAGGCCTCCACTTCCAGTTCGTAGAAGGAGTCCGCCGTCAGGGAATGAGGCTAATGACGAAGCCTCGAGTTCAGATTCGGATGAAGGTAAAGCCCTCCTTACCTCGAGAATGTGGTCCCCCACCTTACTAAAGCATAAACCCAATAGGTTAGTCTCATGCCCCTATGATGGATACCACTTCTACATATGGAGTTGGGTAGACGAGTGTGTTCATAGGTTTGATAGTGGGCTCGGGAAGTATGACACCATGTACACTTCGGACGAGGTGTGGAACGGAATAGCTGTCCAATACGGAACCAACGATTATAGGGACCTTTCGAGGTTGACACCCACCTATAGGGAAGGTACTCCCCCCGCCTCTTCTGAAGATGGGGGAATTTCATTGTCCCCAAGCTCTAGTTCGGGGGAGAGTTCCAGTTAGGTCTTTTCTTTACTTGGTTTTTTTTTTCCAAGCTTATTATCATTATGTCTAACTCCGATTGGAACTGTGCAGGTGCCATGGACTCCGACCTCGACAACATCATCGAGAGTGGTGGCGCCAAAAGGAGCAAGCGTCCCAAGGCACCGTCACGAAAGGTGGATCGGCCCACCAAAGTTCCCAAAAGGACCGAGAAGACACCTCCTCCCCCAGCTCCCCTTGTTACCAGCTCCATCACGGCGCCGTCTTCGCAGGTTAGTGCCGCAACTGTGGCATCGACTTCACAGGTCGATGCCCCTAACACGACCGAGCCCCAACTTCCTGTAGTGGTTCGATCGACACTTGTCCCACCTTCTAGAAAGCCTTCTGCTTCTCGAGCTCAGAAGCTGTCAGTTTCTACCCACATGGATGCATATGTGGTTGACAATGCCGCTGGGTCCCATGGGTCTACGTTGGTCTCGGATGTTATGTCCTGAATCGGCCAGAGCTTTGGCGGTCTCGAAGCTCCCCAATGGCAATGCTTGAACGATACCCAAGACTGCACTGTCCTCTATGAGAAGAGTATCGAGCTCGCTGCTGTGGTAAGTGTCCTTCTACAGTCCTACTTCTTGGTTATAATCATACTGACCTGGTGCTAATGATGACTTCTTCCTTTGTCAGTCTCTTGCCTTTACTGCCCAGCTCAACTATAAGTTGAACAACGAGATCCACTCGAGCAAGTCTCATGCTCAGGAGTCATGCTCAGGAGGTGAAGGATCTCCACCTCAAAGCAAGCGATGACCTGAAGGCAGCAAATGCAAAGCTTGAAGCAGGAGCTAAGGAACTTGAGGGCATGTCCACCGATCTTGGGAAGCTAAAAGCTAAGCTCGAGGAGCTTGAGAAGGAGAATGCCGAGCTCGCAGACCTTAAGAAGGAGATCGCTCGGCTCCAGGAGGCCAACAAGAAGCTCGAAGAGGAAAAGGCCGCCACCTTTGATATTATGGAGGGTGAAAAAGCTCGTCTCCTTGCTGAGTACAAAGAGAAGAAGGACCAGGCGGTTGACTCGGCCATGTACCAAATGTGGGCCAACAACGAAGACCTGGATACCAGCTTCTTAGGTCCTCACGAGGCGATACTTCTTGACAGGTGGAATGCTCGACTTGAGGCAGAAGAGGCTACTCGTGAGGCCGGTTCAGAGGGAGTCCAGAAGGATAGTCATGCTATTCGTCCTGAGGATTCCGGTGCTGCTGGTGCTGAGAAGGCCAAGGAGACTCCTCCTTCTTGAATCTGATCTCGGGGAAAATTGTCTTGGGGCTGCGTCCCCTTATTCCTTGTAATTACTTTAATTTATGCCCACGGGGCTGATACAATTTCTTTTATTATTGACCTATATATGCTTTACATTTCTCAGCTCGAAATATTTTGCACATTTTATATTGATGAATCATTTATGTTTATTTATTCTTACAAACATAGTGTGGATTTAGGCTCGAGACTCGATGCATTCATGCATTGTTTGCTCGAATTATCCGCTTCCAATCTCGTTATTTATCAAGGTCGGATATTACTTTAACCACGAACTCGAAAGTTCTCACATGGTATGTAACGTGATTGGTTTAGTTATATCTTTTCTGCATAGTTACTTTTTCTCGTCCTCAGTTTTTACTCCAAGGTTATGAGTTCGAAACTATTTTCCTTTAAGATATTCCAGCCTCGATATCGACTTATCTTGAAATAGGTTTAGGTTCCTACTATCGTTGATTAGTTTTTTGGCTGGTTTGTTCCAAACCTGTTAAGTCTGCACATCTGGTTAAATCCAAACGTTATTATCTTTTGATGATTTGGTTGTCCAAACTATTTAAGCTCACGTATCTGGTTATATCCAAATACTTTTATGTTTTCGATAATTCGGTTATGACCAAACTATCTAAGTTCGCGTATCTGGTTATATCCAAATACTTTTATGTTTTCGATAATTCGGTTATGACCAAACTATCTAAGTTCGCGTATCTGGTTATATCCAAATACTTTTATGTTTTTCGTGTATGTTATTTTTTATTTTTTTATGCTGATGGTATATGTACCAATGATGCCCCCTTAATATCCTATGAGTGCGACCATAGGTTATTAAATTAAGAGAGATTGCAAAAATAAAAAGAGATAACATATTGAACGAAATCTATCTTTATTTGATGGAATTCAAAAGCAAACAAACTAATACAGATAGAAAATCATGGTTATAGGCAACACTTTTCCTACACTACTGATAGTAAGGTCTAAGGTGTTCGTCATTCCATGCTCGTGGTACCAGGCTCCCGTCCAATCTTGCAAGTTTGTACACACCGGGACAGACGACTGACTCTATCTGGTACGGTCCTTCCCAATTCGGCCCGAGCACTCCAGCTGCTGGATCTCGTGTTACCAAAAATACGCGTCTCAACACCAGATCTCCCATTCCAAACTTTCAATCTCGAACCCTCTTGTTGAAATACCTGGTGGTTCGTTGCTGGTAAGCAGCGTTTCTCAGCTGAGCCTCTTCTCTCTTTTCTTCAATTAAGTCTAAGGTTTCCTCGAGCTGAGTGTGGTTTGAACTTTGATCGTAAATCTGAGTTTGGATCGTTGGGATTTCTACCTCGATGGGCAACATTGCCTCGCAGCTGTATGCTAGAGAGAACGGGGTATGCCCTGTTGACGTTCGAGCTGTGGTCCTATATCCCCATAGGACCTGGGGTAATTCTTCGGGCCACCGTCCCTTCACCTCCTCCAGATTTTTCTTCAGAGAACTTTTGAGAGTTTTGTTCACAGCTTCGACCTGGCCATTCGCTTGAGGATGAGCAACTGATGAAAAACTCTTTATTATGCCGTTCTTTTCACAAAAGTTGGTGAACAAGTCGCAATCGAACTGGGTTCCGTTGTCGGATACGATCTTCCTTGGCACCCCATATCGGCACACGATGCTTTTTACTACGAAATCAAGGATCTTTTTTGAAGTTATAGTTGCCAATGGTTCAGCCTCCGTCCACTTCGTGAAATAATCCACGGCAACTACTGCATATTTTACTCCGCCCTTGCCAGTCGGGAGAGAGCCTATGAGGTCGATGCCCCATACCGCGAAAGGCCATGGAGAAGTCAACATAGTCAGCTCGAATGGTGGAGCTCAGGGTATCGTGGCAAATCTCTGGCATTTATCGCATTTCTTCACGTATTCGAAAGAATCTGTTTTAATGGTTGGCCAGAAATATCATTGGCGTATGATCTTCTTGGACAGGCTATGCCCCCCGGTGTGATCTCCGCAGAACCCTTCATGAATTTCTTCAATGATCTTCTTAGCTTCGGGAGGGGTTACGCATCTAAGTAATGGCATGGAATATCCCCTCCTGTACAGTTTCCCGTCCAAAATGGTGTAGCGGGGAAGTTGATACATCAACTTTCTAGCCTGGTTCCGATCTCTTGGAAGGACTCCGTTCTCAAGATATTCAACTATTGGGGTCATCCAGGTAGGCTCTGTGTCGATCATACATACATCTTCCTCCTCTGGCTCATTAATGCTAGGTGCCAAAAAGTGCTCTATGGGCACTACGTTCAGTTCTTCATTCTCAGCGGATGTGGCGAGCCGAGCTAAGGCATCTGCATTTGAGTTCCGCTCGCGGGGAACCTGTTCGATTGTATAAAATTCGAAACACTCTAATGCGGATTTTTCCTTCTCCAAATAAGCTGCCATTCTCGTGCCGCGAGCCTGGTATTCTCCCAAGATTTGATTAACCACGAGCTGGGAGTCACTGTAGCAATGTATAGCTCTAGCTTTGAGTTCCTTTGCTATACGGAGTCCCGCGAGTAAAGCCTCGTATTCGGCCTCATTATTCGACGCTTTGAAGCCAAATCTCAAGGCAGAATGAAATCTGCTCCCTGCGGGGGTAACCAAAATGACCCCTGCCCTCGCTCCATTTTCATTTGATGAGCCGTCGACGTAAAGTTTCCACAGCTCGTGCGCCGGGGTTATTACTTCGTCGTCGGTTATGCCTGTACATTCCACTATAAAGTCCGCCAATGCCTGTGCCTTAATGGTTGTTCTCGGGTGGTAGGTGATCTCGAACTGTCCGAGCTCAACAGCCCATTTAAGAAGTCGACCTGAAGCTTCTGGTTTAGACAAGACTTGCTTAAGTGGTTGATCAGTCAGCACATGGATGGGATGCGCCTGAAAGTAGGGGCGGAGTTTACGAGACGAATGGATCAAACTGAGCGCGAGTTTCTCCATCAATGGATATCTTGACTTTGCCCCCAGTAATCTTTTACTGATGTAATAAACGGGTCTTTGTACTTTCTCTTCTTCTCGAACGAGTACCGCGCTTATCGTGTGCTCGGTGGTTGAAAGGTACAGATACAGTATTTCTCCCGTTTCAGGCTTTGACAGGATGGGTGGTTCTGTAAGGTGCTTTTTGAGCTCCTGAAAGGCCAGCTCGCATTCTTCCATCCATTCAAACTTCTTACCTCCTCTCAATAAGTTGAAAAATGGGAGACCACGGTCTGTAGATTTCGAGATGAATCTGCTTAAGGCTGCTATCCTGCCAATCAAACTTTGGACATCTTTATGCCTTCGAGGTGAGGGCATGTCAATTAGGGCCTTGATCTTGTCGAGGTTGGCCTCGATTCCACGAGAGTTCACGATAAAGCCCAAAAATTTTCCTGAAGACACCCCAAAAGTGCACTTCTGAGGATTTAGCTTCATGTTGTATTTCTGGAGCACGCCGAAGCACTCTTCGAGGTCATTAACATGGTTCTTGTTGAGTTGAGACTTGAAAAGCATGTCATCAACATAAACCTCAATGTTGTTTCCTATTTGTTCTGAAAACATCATGTTCACGAGCCGCTGGTATGTGGCCCCAGCATTCTTGAGCCCGAAAGGCATGACATTATAGCAGTATAGCCCGTTATCCGTGATGAAGCTCGTATATTCTTGGTTGGGGGCATGCATGGGAATCTGGTTATATCCAGAATAAGCATCCATGAAGGACATCAAGCCATGCCCCGCCGTGGCATCCACGAGCTGGTCAAGCCTTGGCAACGGAAAATAGTCTTTCGGGCATGCTTTGTTGAGATCTAAGTAGTCAATACAGGTTCGCCACGTCCCATTGGGCTTTGGGACCAACACCGGATTGGCTACCCAGTCAGGGTAAAAGGCATCCCTAATGAATCAGTTTGCCTTTAACCTGTCAACCTCCTCCTTTAGAGCTTTCTTTCTTTCTTCGTCTAGCTGTCTTCGCTTTTGCTGCTTCGGGGGGAAGCTCTTGTCTATATTCAGTGCGTGGCTTGCTATGTTCGGACTTATTCCCACCATGTCCGAGTGCGACCATGCGAAGACATCCTGGTTTTCCTTCAAAAAGCAAATTAATTGCTATTTTGTCTCATCTTGGAGGTGTTTTCCGACCTTCACCTTTTTCGTGGGATCTGCCTCCTCGAGCTGAATTTCTTCGAGTTCCTCTAAAGGTTCGAGGTCAACTTTCTCCTCAATCCTTGGGTCAATCTCATCGTCAATCTCTAAGACCGTTTTGTCTTTGTTTTGAATGATGACGAGTGTTTGTGCGCTTGTCTGTTTCTTTCCTCTCAAGGAGATGCTATAGCATTCCCTCCCTGCTAATTGGTCTCCTTTCAATGTCCCGACTCCGCTAGGGGTCAGAAATTTAAGGGCCAGATGCCTTACTGATGAAACTGCCCCCAGCCCGACCAGGGCGGGTCTCCCGAGCAGCACATTGTAGGCTGATGGTAAGTCTACTACCACGAACTCCATCATCTTGGTTGCCGAGACTGGGTAGTCTCCCAAGGTGACAGGGAGCTCGATGGATCCCATGCAGGCGGTTCCTTCTCTTGAAAAGCCGTACAAAGTAGTTGCACACGCTTTCAGGTCGCGAAGGGAGAGTCCCATCTTTTCGAGGGTAGATTTATAGAGAATGTTGACTGAGCTCCCATTGTCTATGAGAACTCGGTGGACCCTTTTATTGGCCAGCTGGAGGGTGATGACCAGCGGATTATGGTGAGGAAACTGGACATGGGACGCGTCTTCCTCAGTGAAGGTTATTGGTTGTGTTTCAACCTTCTGGCTTTTTGGAGCCCTAGGTTCGGGCTCATAAGGAGACCCGTCTCCAGTCTTCAGCTCGTTAACATATCTCTTTTGGGCATTCCTACCCACTCCTGCGAAATGAGGCCCTCCCGAGATGGTTATTACATCCTCTCCGTCTATCGGCGGGGGCCTGTCTTCTTCCCGAGCTCGGGAGTTATTGTGTTGTGTCTTCAGAGGCGCGACTACTCTCTGGCTCGTGGCCGCCTGACTAGAACTCTGGTTTTTGACATATTGCCGGAAGTAACCTCTCGAGATCAATCCTTCGATCTCGTCCTTCAGTTGTCGACATTCATCGGTCGTATGCCCGGTGTCTCTGTGAAATCGGCAATACTTACTGGAGTCCCTCTTGGATTTTTGATTCCTCATCGGGTCCGGACGCCTAAAAGGGACCTGGTTTTCATTAGCCAGGTATATGCTCTCCCGAGACTCATTGAGCTCGGTGTATACTTTATACACGGAGAAATATCTCTCCCCCTTCTTTTTCTTACCTCCTTCGGCTTCGGGGTTACTCCCTTCGTTCTTTTTCCTCTTGGAGGGGTTTTCCGCGATAGGCTTTGGAGCTGCTGGGTCCGCCGAGGTTGAGGCAGAGTTGACGTTTATCGTTGTAGTTTCGGGCTGGGAAGTCGCATTAAGTGTCGACCTCGCTTCCTCTACATTGACAAACCTCTGCGCTCGTCTGTTAAACTCGGTTATGGACCTTACTGGTTTTCTTTGCATGTCGTCCCAAAGGGCGCTTCCCGGCATTACGCCAACTCGGATAGCCATTAGGTGCCCACTGTCATCCACGTCCCGAGCTCGGGCGACTTCCAGATTAAACCTTGTTAAGTAACTTTTTAGTGTTTCGCCCAGCTGTTGTCGAACATTAGTTAAGGTCGATGCCTCTGGTCTGACCCCCATCATTGCTCTGAACTGCTTCTTAAATTCTTTAGACAACTTCTCCCAAGAGGTTATTGAGTGTCTCTTATATTTTTCGAACCAGCTTTTGGCAGGTCCTGTCAATGATGCTTGAAACAACATGCATCTGAGCTCGTAACCCACGTTACTGGCTCTCATTATGGTGTTGAACGTGCTCAGATGACTACACGGGTCGGTCTTTCCTTCAAACGTAGGGACTTGAGGGATCCAAAACCCTTGAGGAAATGGAGTATTGGAAATATGGGGAGCAAACGGTTCGAGCTCCTCGTCAAATTCTTCATATCGATCATTCCTTTGCTCGTTTTTCAAAAGCCTAAAAGCCTTTTCAAGCTGATCGATTCTTTCTTGGACTGGGTCCGCAAGGGGTACTGTCTGGAATCGGTTGTCATCGATCATGATTCCAGGCTCGCATCTCCGCAAGGGATCTCTACGCCTATTCAAGCGATCCCTCAGGTTGTCATTACCCCGACTTTGATTCAGGTGCTCTCTCAGGTCGGGACGATTTCTGCGGTTTCCAGTATTATTACGACCTTGGTCATGCTTGCTGACCGACCTGGTATCTCCAGAATCATCACTGGTAGAACTCGTCGCATGTTTATTTCGTGATGGATTCTTTCCGTGTCGCCCCGTCTCCGCCGTGCGAGACCGAGATGTTTGACTTTTTTCAAATGGGGCGCCTCTCCGCTCCTGGAAAGCCTCCCCGTTTCCTTGTCTTCCTCCCGCACGCTCTTCGCCCTGATTTCGAACGGGTTGAGCATTCCTGCGGGGAGGCGAAGGATATCTTATAGGTGATGGAGGGAACCATATGGGCGACGGTGGCTGCCATCCATGTCGTGGCCTAGAAGGTCCAGAATTTGCCCGAGATGGGTCGGTCGCATTTGGTGCGCTCCCAGGTATCTGAGTCCGAGCCTCTGCAAGGGTTCGGTTGTTCTCAGTTCCTGCAGGCACTTCCACAGGCGGGTTAGCCGGGACCCGAGCCCGAGTACTCCTTTGGGGCCTAGGTGGAGCGGATGGCTCTACTGGTGCCGGAGGTTGAGTCGGCCTCCTTGTGGCAGCATCTTTTCGTGGACGCCCACGGGGTCTACGGGGGGGAACATGCACGTCCCTTGGAGGAGGGACTTGGTTTTCGCGCGGAGGCGGGGGCTGAGCCACCTACGCCTCTGCGGCTATCCTTGCCAACTCCTCATTCCGTTTGTTGGCCTCTGCCAACTGCTGCTTCAATTGTCGGTTTTCAAGTTCCACAATGGGAACGTACCGCTCAAGATTGTAATACATATCCTCATCCCTTGGTGGAGCAGGTGGTCCCCGGGAATCGGAAGATCCACTTCTTTCTTCAACATCCGGATTTTCCATTGGCTGTTTCCCAGGACGTCTTGGGTAATTCTCTTCCGGCGTGTTCTGATTGTTAGTGGCCATGACTTTTCAGGAATGAATGCTTAAGGCTCTCAATGAAAGCACCAAACTGTTGACGCCGTTTTTCGTCAGCAGTGAAAGAAGAGCACGTAAACAATGAACAATAATGGCCAATATAAATACGATAATACAAAACACGATTTTTACGTGGTTCAGTAGTTAAATCTGCCTAGTCCACGAGTCTTTTTTATTAAACTCAAGATGATCTCTGAAAATTCTTCAAGGATGAATTCTTCAGAGATTTCTCTCAAGATTCAGAAATTCGGTCCTTTACTATGGTGCATGACCTCTCTATTTATAGAGAATGTTGCAGAATACTATCCCACATATTTTGGGTAGTTACTCTTTTTGTGCAAATAGATTAAATGGCTTTAAATGTTTGTAATCTGATATAAAAGGAAGTGTCCCCTGAAGACCAGGGGGCGTATCACTAATCAAATAATATCCCATGATTTTAGGGGATTTACAATAATAAATGTAGAACACGTCTCTTATGGACAACACTTGTAGATGTTCAAGCTTATTATCATATATCTGCAAGGTCTCTCATCAATTTTTGAGCTAATGACACCTCCCGAGGTCACATGGTTTTCGAGATAGTACATGCGTCAGGCTCGGAACCCCTGATCCGAGGTCATCCCTGAGGACAGATGCATCTCAGGAGCTACCCTTCGAGATCATGCGGATTTTGAGGCCACCATATTCGAAGTCGTCTCAGCTTTGCAGGCTCGATGTCTAGTCTTGGAACATACTTCAGACTTTACGAGTCCATTCACTGCGAATCCAGCTTTCGAGGTCACATTTAACATGGCTCGAAATCTGGGTATAACAAAGTTGCACAATTTATTATTGCATTTGTGCAATTTTCGAAATTGTGTAGAAATAGAAGAAATTGATTTAAATCAATTATTTAATTTAAGTGTGAATAGATAAATATGGATAGTCAAAATTGTTTTTGATTATTATATTTATTTAATTAATAATAAGATGATAATGGAAATTCAAATTTTGAATTTTGAAATTTAAGTTGTTATCTTTTCCTTAAAAAGATGATACCTTATTTGAATTTTTAATTATTAATTAATTAAAATAAAAACCACATGAAAAATCAAATCCCATTTTCAGGGATATGCCACACACATAGGGCTTGGACTGCTCTATGCGTATGGCACTTCTGATGTAATCAGATATTGGTTTTTATTTTTATTTTTAATTAATTAATAAAACATTTTAAAAGGGGTTTTAAAATGGAATGTTAGACTTTGTCTTTTATCATTATTATTATAAAAGATGATTGATTTTTATTATTATTATTATTACACCCAGATTTCGAGACCCGAGATTGTGATCTCGAAAGCTGGACTCGTCAATTGCGAGCTCGAAATATCTGAACTGCATGTGCATGACCCAAATGTCGAACCCTAGAGTCAAGATGGCAACCTCGAAGACTTTTTAACCTCGACGTTCTTTCTGAGATCGAAAGAGTTAGCATCGGAATATGCCCCGATGTGGGGGGTCTGCGGATCAAGTAGTCCGAGCCTGGCACGAGTATAACCTCGGAGTGTGACAACCTCGGTGGTATCCACCCGTTCTGAGCTGGTATTGGGGAAAGGTACCTAGCTCATAGCTTATCTATAGACTTTGACCGGTATGATGCTGATTGCCGGCCTCGAACAACTTAGTGGGTCATCTGATGAGACGCAGTCCATGCATTCAAAAGATATTTATTGTTGTAACTTCCCTACATTAAAGGGATATTAACTAGTCTGTTATATGCCCCCTGGTCTTCAAGGGACGTTTCCTTATATATAGGAGTTACAGAATTTAATGTCATTATTTCCATTAATAAATAGGAGTATCTTCCCAAAATATGTGGGAACGAACTCTGAGAACCCTCTATAAATAGAGAGGTCATGAACATTTGGAAGGGACGGATTTTTTATAACTTGAGAGAATTTCTGGAGAATTCATCCCTAAAGGATTTCGTAAAATTTCCAAGGTCGTAATAAAATTGACTTGTGGACTAGGTAGAGTTAACTACTGAACCACGTAAAATTCTTGTTGTTCTACTGTACTATTCATCTGCGCCATAGTTCCTATTGTTTAATTGCTTTACATTTTAAGTTGACGAGAAACAGCGTCAACAATTATTATTATTATTATTATTATTATAATTACTATTATTATTATTATGGTAATAATGTCTATATATTCTATATGATAGAAAATAAAAGGAACAAGTTTTGATAGAGAAGAAAAACTATCATCTTTTTCACAAAACAAAACAAACACATTTCTCTCTAGCCTATAATAAAGAGTCTCATGCATTGAGAATACTTTTGATTCACAAAATTGATCATTGTTCTCTATGTGCCCACCCACATCTTGAGGTGTAGAGAACGTCTTGGAAGATCTAGGTGTGAGTACTCTAGCAAGGATAGGAAGATAGAAATATATATATGAAAAGATTCAAGGATTCTTGATAGGCTACAAGTTGTAAATCATTTCGTATTATTTTTCCTTATACATATTATACCTATATATTGATTAACATATTGCATATTAAAGGATCCTCATATAAAATTATTTATATGAAAATTTTTATTGTATACCATTACCGCAATTTCTGTTGCGCACTAGGAACTATTCCTAACACACATACCATTCCACCAAGTAGTCAGGCCAGTAGAAGAAGAACTAGAAGAATCAGCAACGGTATTGAGAGCTAAATTATATGTTGATTTCATACTAAAGTCACCATCTTTATCATAATGCCAAACAATTACATCATTCACTTGCTGCCACCCCAAAGGAATTGATTTAATAGCCAATACATCGCAAGGAAGGAAATATTAACAAAGCAAATCATCATTCCAGTGCCTTCCGATAAAATAAACTCATTAACTAAATGAGAAGTTAAAGGCTTTGGAGACCAAGGTTTAAAAGAAGACAGCCTAGGGATCCAAGGAGCATTAAAAACATCAATCCTGGTACCATCACCAACATTCCACCGAATACCTTGCTTCAAGAGACCCAATCCCCACATCAAATTAGACCACAAATGAGAAGAGCCTGTCTATCTGAAGCATTCAGCAGCAAGGAGGATTCTTTATAATATTTATTCTTAAGCAAACAAGCAACCAGAAAATCATCACATTGTAGTAGACGCCATACATGTTTAGCCACAAGAGCCTTATTAAACAAATGGAGATCCTTGAACCCCATACCTCTAAAAGCATTAGGGATACACATGACCAAAAGTTATTTAGAAAACACACTTTTTAAAATATTTATATTTTATTTTATGTACAAATTCACACTTTATTTTATCTTATTAAGCCGTTGTAATTTAGGAACTTCAAGATATATTATTGTTATTATTTTACAGATATTATTTCATATTATTCAATAATAATTGTTTCTTTAATTTTTTTTTTCCTTATTTAGTACTTTGGTGTAGCCTTTTCCATCTCATCTATATGTATTGTATGATTTTGATTTTTTGTGTGTTTAAAATGTATGTTTTTCACATCATATTATTCGATTGATCAAGTTCTGCTAGTATTTTGTTTTGTTCTATATTTTGTTTGTTATACAAACTGGATGATGGTTGTCTTTGTAGCATGCTATTGTTTGAGATTTTTGGACAGGATTAGTATTGTTGCAACTTTTTTCAGTGATCTTGGACCTTGCGATCTTGGACCTTGCTTTTTTCTTGAATCCCTTTTGTACTTAAGTTTTTTATCTTATGTACATTTTTTAAGTTTGGTATCTGATTGTGCATCTCTAACCTATGTCCCTCATAGATTAGTTGTGCATACTCTTTGAGGATATTAAAACTTATTTTCTTGGAGGAATTTTCTTTTTTTTTTCTTTTTTTTTTCTCATGGTTGTAAGACGATCTATATATTTTTTATATGAAACACAAGTTACAATTTCAAATAAAAATATATTAAAATATTATTTCCCAAAAATCATTGGAATTTTGGGTTAGAAAAGGCATTTTTTTTATCTATATACAACTAAAATAAAGAAAATGCACAATTAATACACTATATTGTATTTACATTATAATATACAAAATATAACCAAAAATGAACCATATCTTTTAATGAATAATGCCACCAATCAAGGCAATTTCCATATATATAATGATATCAATTGATTATCATATTTATTAATAAATATTTGAAAAATAAATCAAATATTAAACAATTTTAATTGAGCTACTATTCCTATTTTTGGAAATTTCAATGAAAACAATCGGAGCACCACCAGGTTGCCTTCATCAAATATAGAATATTGGGATTCTTCGTAAACCAATTAATATATTGTTGCAATAAATTAAACAAAAATGTTTAGTAATTAAACCATGAATAAAATAGAAGTATATTTTTATAAAACATAATTCCATAAATTGATCATTAACACAATTCAAATAAAAAAACAAAATTATAAGACACAAAACTACAAATACAAATAAACAACTGTTATTTTTTCAGCTGCTTCATTCTTTACATTTTGTAATACTTAAGTTCTAAAAGTTAATTTTGTATCAGTTAGGTCCTAACATTTTCAAATCATATCATTTAGGTTCTTATAAATGCTATTTTTATTTATTTTTCTGTTAAAATACATAAAAAAATACAAAATAAATAGTAAATCATTCTTAAAATATTTACACATTTAATTTATGATAATAACAAACATAATATGAGAAAAAAAAATCATGACATTTTTAAAAATACATAATATTTTTTTAAATTAATAAATTAATGTTTCATTAAAAATATATTATTACTTACATTGTTGTTTTATAATTAATACTAATAACTATATTATCTCGATTATCTTGATATAATCATTTTTTATTATATTTATACTTGTTTATTTCATACTTTTTTAAAACTTAATAGTATATATAAAGCTAATTATGTGCATATACATATATATATATATATGATTTGTGATAAGTTGGATTATAGAAAAAAATTACAAAATAAAATAAATATGTACATGATAAATATTGATAATCTCGTGATAGTTTAGTCATTAATATTAAAAAAATATAGATAAATTTTTTTTTATGAAATATTAATTTAATTTGTAAAACTATTAAATATTTTTTAAAAGTCATAAAAATATATTTTTTCTCAATCTCATGTTTTGTATTGTCAAAAATTAAGTAGTCAAATTTTTTTTTTAAGATTGATTCACTTTTTTTATGTAAAAAATAAATAAAAATGGTATTTAGGGACCTAAATGATATGATTTAAAAATTTTGGAGACTTAACTGATACAAAATCAACTTTCAAAACTTAAGTGTAAAGAATGAGAACTGCAATTAAAAAAAAACTCCACAACCAACATTTTTTATACATAGTTACCAAAATAACAATATAAAAAAAAAAAATCAAAATCCGAATCAACCCCAAAGAATACTAAACATAATAATAAAAAAAATTTGTTTTTTTAAATGAATCCAAAGCAATAATGTTAATAAATAATAATTAAACAGAAATAAACAATGTCAAAATACAACAAAGAATTTTAAACAAAATTATTTAATAATTATATTCCCAATAAAAATAAACAAAATAGTATATTGGAATAGATTATCAATATGAACATAAGAAAAAAATATTTAAGAAACAAAAGTGTAACTCACAAAACAATGAGTATAACAACTAAACAAAATTGTTTATGCATACATAGTACCAAAATAACAATATTTACACAATGAACTAAATAAACGAAAATATATTTTTAAGCTAGAACTCTAGATTCCCTGTTGTAATTCTTTCCTACAACACAGAACTCAGCAATGCACAAACACTCCAATACAATAACTAATAAAACTGTTAAAATAATGCAAGAAACAATCGAACAATAAAATTGCTAAGGTAATGCTAAAGCAATTAAAGTCAGCAAAACATAACAGTAAACAATAATGCAGTAAAGTAATCAAAGACACAAGAATTATACAGGTTCGGCCAAACCAAGGACCTACTTCCTGTTCACTCCCCTGAGTAGTCTCTTTTATTGATTTAAGGGATGAAATTACAAAGCTAACAATGTTAGGTGCATCACTAGTCTCAAAACTTCTCCAAGAACTCAATTCGAGTTCTTTCTTGATCTTCTTGAAGTCAATCGGCTGAACTCTTCTTCACAGCTTCACAACCTCTCTATCTAGGCTCTCAACTCACTAATTCAATATGAATTACAGTCCTTTACAATGTGTATCCCGAGCCCCTTTTATAACTAAGACATAGAGAACGAAATGACTAAAATAACCTTGATGCACACTAACTAATTTTAACAACTAACTGTATAAACTAACAGTATGTTAGTTTATCCTTTTTACTGTGGATTACAATTCCACAAATTCCACCTTAATCCATAGTAAAAAGATCAATAGTTTCAAACTCAGGGAAGAGATCCAGCTTTCTTAAAGAGAGGTTATATTCAGTAGTTCCAAGCAATGTTGGAACTTACTGACTGAGAGAACTTTAGTACCTGCATCTGCAGGATTTTCTTCACTAGGTACCTTTCCAAGTTCTACTTCTCCTTCCTCTATCTTATCTCTGATCCAAAACAATCTGATGTCAATGTGTTTTGACCTCTCATGATAAACTGGATTTCTACAAAGATGAATAGCTGATTGGCTGTCCGAGAACACATTCACCTTGCCTGTTAACAATTGAATCTCATTCAATAATCCTTTGATCCAAACAGCCTCCTTGAAAGCCTCAGTGGTGGCCATGAATTCTGCTTCAGTTGTTGAGAGTGCCACCACTTGTTGCAACTGAACTTTCCAACTGACACAACATCCATTCAGTAAGAAACAGTAGCTAGTTATGGATTTCCTAGTATCTCTATTTGATGCATAATCTGCATCAACATATCCTTCAAGATATACCTTTGTTTCTTACTTGACAAACTGTAAACCAACTTTGGTTGTAGCCTTCAAGTATCTCAGCAGCCATTTCAACCCTTTCCAATGTTCTACTCCTGGATTGGACATGTATCTACTCAACACACTCACTGCATAGGCAATATCTGGCCTGGTGCTAATCATGGAGTACATTACACTCCCAATGGTTTCTGCATAGGTTACTTCCTTCATATCCTTTATTTCTTGATCAGTTTTAGGTGACTGATCTGTTGACAAATTAAAGTGCCCTGCTAGAGGTACATTTACCTCTTTTGAATCTGACATTTTGAACTTCTGAATCACCTTCTTCAGATAACCTTCTTGTGTTAGCATAATCCTCTTTGCATTTCTGTCTCTAATGATATCAATTCCCAGAATTTTCCTTGCAGCCCCAAGATCCTTCATTTCAAATTCACTCTTCAACACATTCTTTAGTCGAGTTATTTGTTGCATATCCTTGCTCATTATGAGCATGTCATCCACATAGATCAACAAGAAAACAACTGAGCTTGAATCCAAATCTGAGAAGTATAGGCAGGTGTCATACTTGGATCTTGTGTACCCCACTTTAGTCACTACTGTATTGAACTTCTTGTACCACTGCCTCGGGGACTGCTTCAATCCATATAAAGACTTCTTGAGCAAACACACTAGTTCACCCCTCTTTGATTCCACCTTGAATCCTTCTGGTTGGGACATAAATATGGTCTCTTCTAATTGACCATTTAGAAATGCTGTTTTTACATCCATTTGCTCAATACTCCATTCAAACTGAATAGCCAAAGCCAGCATTATTCTGATTGTCTTCATCTTGACAACTGGTGAGAATATCTCAGAGTAGTCCACTCCCTCGACCTGTGTGAACCCTTTTGCTACAAGCCTTGCCTTGTAAACCTTTGGCTCCTTCTCAGTTATCCCTTCTTTTACTTTAAATACCCATTTGCAGTCAATAATCTTCTGTCTTTCAGGTTTGAATACCAACTTCCAGGTGTTGTTTTCTTTAAGTGAGTTCAGCTCTTCCATCATGGCCTGTTTCCATTTCTGAGAATCTCTGCTGTTTATTGCCTCTGAGTAGCTTCTTGGTTCTGGTTCTGTTGACTGGTTTGCAATAGAAAGTGCATATGCTATGATGTCTGCCTCTATGTATCTTTCAGGTGCCTTGACATCTCTTCTGATCCTGTCTCGAGCTAGCTGGTAATTACTTAAGTCTTCTTCTTGAGTTTCAGTCTCAATCTCAGGTTCAAAACTCTCCTGTTCATTCAGTTCTATGTTGGGAGGTTCCACCTCAATCTGAACACCAGCTTTGCTTGGTAACTTGTTACCTGAAACATCAGAAACAGAACCTTTCTCATTTCTTTTAAAGGGAAAATCTAACTCATTAAAAATCACATCTCTACTTATTAAAATCTTGTTAGTTTCAGTAGAAAGTAGCCTGTAACCTTTGACCCCAACTTGGTATCCCATTAAAACACATTTAATCGATCTCTTACCAAGTTTGTCTTCAACACTATGTGCATATGCTGCACAACCAAAGGTTCTGAGATGTGCAAGAGATGGTGGTCTTTTACTCCACAGTTCCTCAGGAGTCTTCAGATTAATTGCTCTACTTGGACTCCTGTTTATTAGATAACAAGCAGTATACAAAGCCTCTCCCCAATATTTCTTGGGTAAACCAGATTCAAGTAAAAGACATCTCACTTTATTTAAAAGTGTTCTATTCATTCTCTCAGCAATGCCATTTTGCTGAGGAGTTTTGATTACTGTCGTATGTCTTTGCATACCATTTTTAACACATAAATCAGAGAATTCCTCATTTATAAACTCTAGTCCATTATCAGTCCTAAGTGTTTTTATTTTTAACTCAGTTTGAGTTTCAACATAAACTTTCCAGTTTTTAAACTTGTTTAAACACTCACTCTTATGTTTCAATAGTAGTACCCACACCTTTCTACTATAGTCATCAATAATGGACAAGAAATACTGGTTACCTCCTGGAGTTTTAATCCTGCTTGCACCCCATAAATCTGCATGTATGTATTCCAGCACCTTGTTTGCTCTATAATTGCTGTGAGAGAACTTTAGTCTATGTTGTTTACCCTGTACACAAATCTCACAGAAAGGTAGGTTAGCATGATTATAATTCTGTAATAAACCTTGTTTAGACAACTCAACTAAACCTTGTTCACTTATGTGCCCCAATCGAGCATGCCATAATTTTGAATCTGTTTTGCATTTGCTAACAGCAGCTGCCTGTGCAGGAGGTATGGTCTTTCCATCTAGGAAATATAATCCAAGTCTCTTAATGCCTTTCATGACCAATAATGACCCTTTTGTAATCCTCATAGTCCCTTTACCAGTTCTATACTCATATCCTTCATCATCCAAGGTGCCTAAAGAAATCAAGTTTCTTTTCAAATCTGGAATATGCCTGACTTTGTTTAAAACCTTTATTGTGCCATCTGCATTCCGAATAGCAATATTTCCAATGCCAACAACCTGACATTTATGATCATTGCCCATCATAACACTCCCACCATCTATCTCTGAGTAGTCCATAAACCAGCTTCTATTTGGACTCATGTGGTAAGTACAACCACTATCTAGAATCCACTCTTCATGGTCTCTAAGACCTGAACCTGTGCATGCATCTCCATTGCTCAATTCTGTATTCTTTCTTTGTATGTTGATTACAGCAAATACATCTCCATCTGAGCTGTAAATATCATTAACTACTGCATTCGAATCATTGCTCTTGTTTTCTTCTTCCTTGTCCCTTTTCTTTTTGTTTCTTAATTCCCAGCAGCTTTTGATCAGGTGTCCTACTTTGCCACAATGGTGACATCTTCTGGTCTCTTTTGATCTTGATTTTGATCTTGAATTCCTTCTGTTTCTTGAGTTGTTTCTCCATGGTTGTCTGCCTCGAGTGATCAAAGCCTCATCTATCTTTGACTCCTGTTTTGCAGCCTTCTGCCAGTTTAATTCAGCATCTCTCGATCTGAGAGTGCTCATCACATCTTCAAGAGTCAAGGTATCCCTGCTATACATTATAACAGTCTTCATCTCCTTGAATTGTTCGGGTAAACCATTCAGAACAATCACTGCTTGATCTTCCTCTTTTATGACCTCTCCCATGTTAGTCAATGATAGAACAATCTTGTTCAAATCATCTAAATTCTGTTCAAGTGAAACAGTAGCATTCATCTTGAAACCATAAAATTTACCTTTCAAGAAGATCTTTGTTGCAGTGGACTTTGCCATGTACAATTGATTCAATTTGTTCCAGATTCCTAGAGCCGTTTTCTCTCCAATAACTTGCCTCAGTACATTGTCTGCCAAATTCATGATGATTGCTGATCGAGCTTGTTTCATCACAGTGTCAGTCTCCTTCTTCTTTACTGCATCAGTTTCTTTCTCAGATTTCTCAGTGACCTCTTCCAATGCTGAATCGAGTTTTTGGTAGATCAATATGGCCATCATCTTTTCTTTCCACAGACTAAAGTCCCCTGATCCATCAAATTTCTCTAGGTCGAATCTTGTTGAAGATGAAGCCATCTTTATGCAATTCTTGAATCTTCACAGCTGAGTTCTTTTCTTTTCTTTGAATCTAGAACCTGTCTCTGATACCACTGTTGTAATTCTTTCCTACAACACAGAACTCAGCAATGCACAAACACTCCAATACAATAACTAATAAAACTGTTAAAATAATGCAAGAAACAATCGAACAATAAAATTGCTAAGGTAATGCTAAAGCAATTAAAGTCAGCAAAACATAACAGTAAACAATAATGCAGTAAAGTAATCAAAGACACAAGAATTATACAGGTTCGGCCAAACCAAGGACCTACTTCCTGTTCACTCCCCTGAGTAGTCTCTTTTATTGATTTAAGGGATGAAATTACAAAGCTAACAATGTTAGGTGCATCACTAGTCTCAAAACTTCTCCAAGAACTCAATTCGAGTTCTTTCTTGATCTTCTTGAAGTCAATCGGCTGAACTCTTCTTCACAGCTTCACAACCTCTCTATCTAGGCTCTCAACTCACTAATTCAATATGAATTACAGTCCTTTACAATGTGTATCCCGAGCCCCTTTTATAACTAAGACATAGAGAACGAAATGACTAAAATAACCTTGATGCACACTAACTAATTTTAACAACTAACTGTATAAACTAACAGTATGTTAGTTTATCCTTTTTACTGTGGATTACAATTCCACATTCCCAAAAGACCAAAACATAAAAAATCCCCAAATTTACACAAAGAAAAAAATATTAGATAAACAAAAAGGTTTATAAAAACTAAAATAAACATGCAAAGCAAAACCATAATCTCCAATAATCTTAGAACAAAAAACAAAACAAATCAGTTTAAATAAAATTACATTCAAAATCAAAACCAAGATAAATCCAATAAACACATAACAAACTAAAACATTTAACACATTAAAGCATAAAAAACTCATATATAATTTCGACATCTTCAATCTCTTTGTCGACCGATGTTGTGTTCCTCCATGGACATGTGCTGGGTAGAAGAAAAGAAGGGAAAAAGAGATATCAGGAGAAAGTGAGAAAATAATGGCTTTTGTTAGATTTTTTTCCTTTAATTGGTTTTTTTTTAAATAAATAAATGGAAGTCAGTCACATTCTATAACCATTATCAAAGAATTTATTAGACGTGAATTAAGGAGTGTGAAAATTGTTTGAACAAAAAAGGTGACTTCTTTTAATAAAATTAATTAATACAATATTTAATCAACACATTAATAAAAAATGAAATAAATTTATTATCATCATCATCATTCTTCTTCTGCGTTTTCTTTGTTATTTCAAATCTGATTTTTTTTTTTTTAGAAATGGTTTTTTTTTTCAGATCTGTTCTTTTTTTTTTTCCAAATTTGTCTAAGTAACCAGTTACTGTTACGATTTTGTTTTGTTTTCAGATCTGAGTTTTTTGTGGACCTAATTGTAACCAGTTACCTTATTTAATTTTCTTCTTCATGGTTGTTTTTAAATCTGATTTTGTTTTTCAGATATAGTTTTCTTAATAAAACTACCTAAGCAACCAATTACTAGCATGATTTTGTTTTGTTTTCAGATCTGAGTTTTTTGTGGACTTAGTTGTAATCGTTACCTTATTTAATCTCGTTGTTTTTAAATCTGATTTTATTTTTCAGATTTGGTTTTCTTTATAAAACTACATAAGTAACCAATTATCTTCTTCGATCTTCTTCTTCTTGGTTATTTTCATATATAATTTTGCTTTTCAGATGTAGTTGCTTTTTTTTTTAAGTTTTAGCTAAGTAACCAGTTACCAAATGATTGTTATTTTGATAGGGGTAACCAGTTACCACATCCTTCTTCTTCTACTACTTCTCAGATTAATTTTTTATTTTGTAAGTTTTTTTTTTCTAGGTCTGGCTTAGTAACTAGTTATCAATTATTTTAATAGGGGTAACCTGTTACCTTCTTCTTCTGTACTGGTTATATTCTGATCTTTTTTTTTCAAATCTGCAACATAGCAGTTAAAATTGATAGTGGTAACCAGTTACTGCTACATTACTAAAAATCCAATATAATTTTTATAGTGGTAAATGATTATTATTTGAAATGAAATAAATGTCATATATACATGTCCAACAATAATTCAAAACATACATATATATAATGATCATAACCCAGACATCATAATCATCATCACCACAGTTAGTGAAAGTCAATCCCATCACCTCATATTTGAATGTATATATAAAAACAATATAATAACAACAATAATATATCCATATATTTATAGAAATGTGTATTGTTTTATAATCATATATATATATATATATATATGTATATATACATATAAAAATAATAATAACAATAATATATGTATATATATGATGGAAGAAATTATATGGTTTTATGTATATGATTGATTAATTGTGTATTTATATAATTAACCTAAATATAATTAAAAATATATAGTAATAAAAAATCCCTAAAAGTAATTAAAAAAAATTAATATTGAAGTTTTATATTAAGTATATGGTATATTTTAATAAAATTACAAAAATATGGGGAAAAATCCCATAAAATGTAAACAAATAATTTTCTTCTTGGGGTTTAAAAAAAAATAAGAGAAATTTCCATATATACCCAAATTAATAAAAAAAAAGTTTAAATATACGGTAATTGAAATTAATTACAAATATACGGCACTAAAATTATGCCAAGTAATAAATAATCTATTGGTAAATATGACCCAAGCCCATTCAATAACACGTGTCATTCTTCCTCGTAATAAATTATTAACGTTTTTAGAAACTAATAATATAATTATTAATTATTAGTATTATAAAGATGGATCTAATAATTTGAAAACTATTTATTTAATAATATTATAATATGGCTAAATCTATCACCATAAATTAGTTTGTTGGTTTGATTTTTTTTAACGTATTCTCTTTTCACTAAATTAATTAGAACAAAAAAAATATTCGCAAAATAAAATATTACTCGTGAAAATCAATCTAAATAAATATTAGCTTTTTTTTAACAAACAAATAAATATAAATTTTAATACTTAAAATTTGGTCATCATTAATTTACTAATTTAAAAATTCATTATCACGGTAACATATTCTTTTATCTTGTTAACATGTTTGTAACAATGATTTACAGAATTAATTTTATAAGTAAAATATTCAATTTTTGTAACTAAAAAATTTACAAAAATGTTAGATGTTAGAACAATTAATATTAATATTATAACAAGTGTTAATAATAAAATTGTTACATGCAATAACTAAAACTGATTAAAAAGTACAAATATGTTACAAGATTGTAACAAGCAGTAACAAAACCATAACAATAAGTAAATATTTTTTTACAAATTTGTAAACAACAATTACAGATTAATTCATAAAACAAAAGTCTATTTTTGTAACAAAAGTTTATAAAACTAATTCACAAATATAATTATATTTTTCAACTAATAGTTGCATAAATAATTTATATATTTACTAAATATAATTGTAATAAAATTTTACTAGTTTTATAATTTTAATAGTTATTTATTCTCTGAATATTATTCGTAACACAACGTTACTAATTTGTAACATCTTGTTATTATTTCAATAATTACTCAACTTTTAATATTATTTAAAGAGATTAATTTTAGGGAAATTCACAAAAATATATTAACATTTAAAAAAAATATGAAAAATACGGTAGATTACAAAAATATGGAATTTTTATAAAAAACACGGAATGACAAAAGTGTAAATACGGAGTAGCAATGAAATACAACTTTTTTTTGTTAATAGTCGTTACAAATTCGTAAACATGTGTTACAGATGCGTAAACAAGTTACATAAAAATATTTTTGTAAACAACATTTACAAATATATAACCAAGTTTGACAGATTTGTAAACAAGTTTACATTTTTGTAGACAACATTTACAGAATAATTCGTTGCTAATTTTTTTTATTTTTGTAACAATGGTTTACATAACTAATTTTATAACTAAAAAAAATTATATTTGTGACTAATATTTTTAAAAAGTTGTGAATTTAGTTAACATATTTGTAACAAAAATATATAAAACTAAGTTTGTAACTAATTTTTTTTTATAATTAGTATATACAAAA
Organism: Humulus lupulus; assembly: GCF_963169125.1. NCBI lineage: Eukaryota > Viridiplantae > Streptophyta > Magnoliopsida > Rosales > Cannabaceae > Humulus > Humulus lupulus. The sequence goes on from NC_084794.1 coordinate 248,978,956, forward strand.
ATGTTAAATTGCATTAAACAAGTAACATATATATATTTTAAAAATTGTAACAACTAATAAAGAAATAGATTATATTGATTAAATATATAATATTTTATGTAAGCATAAATATTTATTTAATATTAATATTTATATTTATTTTAAATATTTATAAGTAAAATAAAATTATTTGTTATTATTATTATTATACCAAAAGTATTTATGAACTAAACACGGAAAAGAAAAAGACAAAAAAAAAGTTGAAGTATTGAGACATTTTTTTTAAATATATAATATGAAAATTGTAGTATTTGTATTATAGGAATTAATATAATTAAAATAGTTTAAAATATAAGATTAAAATTGTATTGATTTGACAAAAAAATATTAAAGTAATTTGACATATAATATTTGAATGAAAAATTGATTTGACAAAAAAAAAATATGTTGGTTCAAAATAACATATTAATAGGATAGGGTAGGGAGAAAAAAGTATATGTGTACACATTAGTTGGGAGGGAACATAATAATTTTGTAATTTTTTTAATTTACCGTATAAAATGAATTTTTTTTATATTACTGTGTAACATGTAATTTTTCCAAAAAAAAAAAATGTAAATTTTCTTTAAAAAAAGTCCAAGTTGATCGAGCCCAATGGCCAGGCCCACAGTGAAATTTGGCCCACATCGACCAAGCCAATTCCATCCAGCGCCCTTCTCACACTCACTCCCTCTCTCAGTCTATGGTCTCTCTCACTCGACATCGCAGACTCTCTGAACCTCTCGGCCTCTCTCATCTCATCTCATAGGTATTATTCTCAAATCCTTCTAATCTTGATTTTTTCTTTCTTCTTTCACTTGTCTCAATGGAGTTTAACAACGTGTGTTTGTTTTTCTTTCTAAGTGTATATTTGCATAAATCAACACATGGGGTTTCATTTCCTTGTTATATAAGCAAAATTGCACAATGTTAAAGGAGGATGTTGTTATGGAACAAACAATACTTAACAAATAATCTTATCTTCCCAAAATTTCGTCTGACACTGGCCAGTGAGAGCTCAAACTGAACAATCAAAAATAATTTCTTAGCAGAATGATGATAATTATAATTTAACTATGCTTTAAAATTACCCAATTTGCAGATAATGTGTAAATTCTTGCTGTGTTGTTTTATTAATGGGATTAATAATCCTTAACTTGGTCTCTCTGTTTAGAATAAAATTGGTATTTAACCCAATCCAATATGGCACTCGCTGTGTCCGTATGGTTCCCAGTGACACCTTCACCATCAACAACAGCAGCCAATGCTCATCCAACCTCAGCCATTCGATCGAAACCGGCGTCTTTCATCAACAATTCTATGATTAAACAGAGATCCATTTGCATCAATGGTACCGATAAACGAAGCCGGTTTTTTCTCGCCACCAAAGCCATCGAAGAGACCCAAGGGAGCTCAGAGTCCGAGAATGCGGGAGGCCAAGGCGAAGAGCCAAAGCCAGAGTTGACTGAATTGGGATCGGAGATAAAGAAGGCTATGGAGGAGAGGAAGGCGGCGGAGAAAGAGGAGGGTCTGCTAGACGGAGTGGCGGAGGAGATTAAGAAAATAGAGTGGCCGGCGTTTGGTAAGGTGTTAGGGACGACTGGGGTTGTGCTGGGTGTGATAGCTGGGTCTAGTGTTGTTTTGCTCACTCTCAATTTCGTTTTGGCTGAGCTCTCCGACCAACTCTTCGCCGGTAAAGGTGTTCAGGATTTCTTCAGCTGAGATAGATGATGATGATGATAAGAAGAAGAAGATAATGTTCCCACACCATAAAATGTAAAAAAAGTCCATTGTAATTTTGAGGTAAATTTAGTTTTTTTGATTTGTTAATTGGAAAAAAAAAATTACACCATCTTCATTTCTTCATAGTACCAAAGAGTTGCATTCTATTTCAGTGATTTTTCAGTTGATTTGGTTCAGTTCAGACATCATAGAAAATAGAGGGCAGACGAATGAAACTTAACAAGCACTTAAATAGACCACACAAAGCAAATTAGTTTAAATGAATATTTACTGAGAATCACTAATATATCAGTATTGTTTATCACATTCACATTAGCACCATGAAATGGATTGTCCTGATCATTCATCATTTGGTATAAAATACAACAAATTTAAAGATTTTTTTTTTTTTTGGAAAGCACAGCAAGTTTGGTTTTTCTTTAATGGGTTGGAGGATGCAATTGCTGTCCGGAGACAATGGAAAATTGGCAAATGATTAGTTAGTTTCTCTTATTGATATCTAAGAAAGGTTAGGTTATGTCCTTTTTGTATCTTTTGTGCATTATATTGTCTTCCTATTCCCATGTTCAAGAACACATGTACTGCAGTATCAAATTCAGGAGTATTCTTTCGCTTTAAATCTTACACCATGAGGAGCTCAAGCATGTGCTTTGTTCCCAAATACTTTGAGAATTGAGTCTTTACTATGTACTTACATAGCAAGATCTAGTTTCAAAAAAATAAAATAAAATTACAACTTAATCATAATTAAGTTGAGGGACTTAAGTGTGAAATTGTTCTCTTGTTTGTAATGACGAACGCTTTCATATATCATTTAGTGGAAATCATCATACTAATAAGTTGTTTCTGTTGACGATTAAGTTAAGATAACTAATGATGAGTGATCTATCATGTTAATGGGAAACCATTTAAAACAATTGAATAAATTAAGGAAAATTGGTGGAAATTGCCTATTTTTATGATGCATTTTGCATTATGAACTAATTTACATAGTTTTTAGTTAAATGATATTTTTTATTAATAAAACTTTATTATTACCATTTTTGCCCTAATAATAAAATAATATTAAATTAAAACAAAAAACCCTAAAACTATCTTCTTCTTCCTCACTCATCTCACCCACTCACCCACAAACATCCTCCCCCATCCCGCTGCCACCACCACCACCACCACCACCTGGGATAGTCGTGGGCCGCCACTACCCTTCACAACCACCACTACGCCTCTCCACAAATTCGGCCATCAATGTTAGTTTATATGGGTTTTTATTAAAAATAAGATTTGATGTTGTTTTTGTAAATTAAAAATGTAAAAGAATTTTTTTAGTAGATTGAAAGTATTAGTAAGGAATTAGGTTTATTTGTGGAGTTTTATGGAGCTTAAAGCTTGAAAATCTGAAAATTTTTAATGGTGGTTTCGGCCATTTTCAGGGATAGAGAAACCCATAATTTTTCGACAACCTGTCTAATTTTTCAACAAGTTGTTTGATATTTCTGACTAGTTGTCTAAATTTCAGACCAATCGTAGTATATTTTCAACCACCAATCTAAATTTTAGACCACATGTCGAATTTTCAAACATGTCATTTATTTCGACCACTTGTCGAATTTTTAGACAGCATGTCATATATTTAGACTACTTGTCGAATTTTTAGACAGACTATCGATGTCGAATTTTCAGATTTTCATGATTTTAATTTTTTTATATAATATTTTAATTTACTAATACCAATAATTTATATTTGTTTATTTGTCGTATTTTTTATTCAGATGTCATTGAAAAACATTATAATAATATGTGATGGATTATGGAAAAAAATGAAGACTCATGGAAATAGCTTTCAAATGACTCACAATCAAGATCAAGTTTGGTACAAAATAACCTCTCTTTTGAGGAGTTAGTTGAACATATTTATGAAGTTACAGAAATCGATCGCAACCTCTTTGATATATAATTAACTTACAAGATAACGACGATGGTGGAAATTGAACCAATTGCAATAAAGAATAATAGACGTTGTTAGTTTCTTTACATGGCAAGAGCGTGATCTGATTCCATTATTTGTGGGTTTGATAAAGAAGATGGAAAATGTAATCACTAAGGATAAACTTGTTACTAATATTGATTCTACTACAAATGTTGATTCTATTGTAGACCTTTCTAGTGATGATAATTTTGATGATGTTGGTTCAAACGATGATAACGATGTTGGTTTAGATGATGATAATGATGATGATGAAAAATACGATGATATTGAAGAGGGGGAAGGAAACAATATTGATGATGGTCTTGTTGAGGTAAATTTGAATGTGTCATGTCATGAAAATAGAACTTTTGATGATTACTTTGATGGTGCATGCATATGTAATGTTCCTGATGCTAGTTCTGCACCTCACACTATTGAAAAAAAACCATGGTCCACTTCTTCATGTATGCCATGATGATTATTGCAATGAAAGAAGTCATGTTAGTAGTTCACCAAGCTCAAATGCAACAAGTATTGTTGAAGAGGTTTTTTGTGTTGGTCAATATTTTTTAGATAAGAAAGAGTTGAAGATGAAAGCACACACATGCTTGCTATACGACCAAACTTTGAATTCAAAGTGAAAAATTCAAACAAGAAATTATTGGTTTTGATTTGTGTTAACTCCAATTGTAAATCACTTTTTCACTCTTTCATATACTAGGGGATTCCACTTGGAAAAGAAAATGTTCCATACTAATGGATTCGTGCGACAAAGGCATCTGCACAAGTTTGTTTGTTATTCGCAAGCATTGTAATGAACACACTTGTTCTTTAGAAATGCAACAAAATCATCATCGGCAAGCAACTTGTTCTATTATTGGAGAACACTTGAAAGCAAGATATGAAGGTGTGAAAAATGGCCCAAATCCAGCGCAAATAGTTAATGAGATGAACAAGAATCTTGGTGTAAAGTGTAGTTCTTGGAAGGTAAGAAAGTGGCACATGAACTTATAAGGGATTCAGCGACAAGCAGTTATCCAAAACTCCCCTTTTACTTGTACATGCTCCAGAAGTCTAATTTCAATACGTACACTAGATTAATTGTTGATGAAGGAAAAAAATTCAAATATTTATTTATGTCTTTGGGTGTATCCATTAGTGGTTTTTGTTACATGAAAAAAGTTATATCTATTGATTGAACTCATTTGAAAAAAAAATTTGGAGGTACTTTACTCATTGCAACTGCACAAGATGGAAATTTTCAAATTTATCCTCTCGCTTTTGGTATTGTTGATTATGAGAATGATGCATCTTGGAAATGGTTCATGCTTACGAGATCAAATACCTAATACTATTGATTTAGTGTTTATATCTGATAGGCATAAAAGCATACAAATTTTAAACATGCACCATACAATGAGTAAAAAAATTATGTTGAAATATATAGACTGGTAGTCAAAAAATTCAGACAAGTGCTTGAAATTCCAGACTGGTTGTTAATATTTTTAAACCAGATGTCGAAATTTTTAAAGAGGTTGTTGAAATATATAGACTGATAGTTGAAAAATTCAGACAAGTGGTCAAAATTCCAGACAAGTTGTCGAAATATATAGACTGTCAGATAGAAAAATTAATCAAAGCATATATATGACAAGTTCAAGTACCTGGATTGGTCTTGAGGAATGTCAGATAGCCTTCGACATGTAAATGGCTCAAGAATTTTATGAAGACGACCCATAAACTTGCCACTTTGACGAAGCAAGTATGGTATCATACACCGAAATGGCTCCAAGTGTTTGATCAATTTCTGTTCAACTATGAGGTTTATATTACTATCAAAATCTACAATCTCCCACTTCTCCAACTTAACCGCCAATGACACCCAATGTTTGCCTTCAATATTTAGTGGCATGTAAAGTGTGTAAGAATTGTCCCATGCCTTTCCTCTAAGTGGCTTCTCACCATTAACATACTGAATAAAAGCATCGTCAAACACGAATTCCTTGTAATTGTTACCTAAATTGAACTTCTTCCAATGTCCACAAAGCCACTGAGAAAAAAAATCATCAAGAATGACAACATTCTGATCAAAGAGGTCATCATACTTTTGTGACATTTTTCTCATGCATCATAAAACCTCATCTATATGCTGCATTTCAATATAAAGGCTAGCATAAGCAATTCGCAGTTAATATGAGTAAGAACAAGTAAAACTAAAAGAAAATCATACTAACATCAGTAGCCATGTTTATAGGGTTAATAACCACTCAAAGTATTTTATTTGGTAGCTACCAGTTCCACGGTTAATTAACATGATGGTACACATCAAAATTTTTAAATGGTGGTAGGCCTGTTAAAAAAACAATAATGCATGGAAAAATAATAAACTAAAGTACCTTGTGTTGTGCTCATTAAACTATTGTTAGAATATTTATTTATATGGTATATAAAATCAATTTGTTACAACTAATTGATTTAATATATCAAATTCAATATTTTATTTATTGACAAAATATTCTAATTAATGGTCAACATTATTTGTTACTCGATTTTGTTTGTTACCCGATTTTTCATATTCCAACTGATTGAGAGAATATCTCAATCTGTGACAGAGACTCTGATGGTAGGTCTCACTATATAAATATAGAGTACCGATCCCCAAGCTCACTACTCATTCTGACTTTCAGCAACTCCATCTAAAAGAGTTAGTGAGAGCTTGGAAGCCTGTGTACTCGTTCTAATTTCTGTTTCTTTTCTTTTGTAGATCTAAAGCTAGATCGAGATTATCAATAGCAATGGCTGGAGGTACATATATTCGATCTTCTCTTCGTATATGTTCAATCTATATATCAATTTCATCTACATGTATAGAATTGTTCATATGCCTATATTTCATTTAAGCTAACATTTGGTATCAGAGCCAGGTTTATCTCTGCCTTGTTATTTTTGTATGAATATATACATATATATATATGAATTATATATGCCTATATATTCATATATACACATATATGTATTTGTGTATGTTTATATTGTCGAATGATTAAAATTTCTGTTTTGATTGTTTAACTGCATATTGTTGCTAGGATTGTTCTAGTTTATCAATTTCTAACATATTTTTGTGCATTAAAACTATAGCATGAATATGTGTTAAAAGCTGAGTTTGGTCGATGCTTCAAAATTTTGGTTCTTAAAATTCATTTTTTTTTTCATTTTTAATGCTATTAGAAATCCTTTAGCTTATGTTTTCTGATGATATATGCATTAAAAGCGAGTTTTGAAACCATTGGAAGCATTCGAGATATTCATGAACATGTTCAAAACCTATAGTTTGTAAGTTTTTTGGCTTTATGATTCAAATCCATTTTTTTTTAATCTAAATACCATTGGAAACTCCATAGTTTATCTTTTCTAATGATTTTAAGCATTAAAAACAAGCTTTCAACTTCATCATGTCGCTTTCCCATGGCAGATTTTAAAAAAAAATTGAAGAAAAATTCATAAAAATCTGAAAATTACCTTTTTAATTTTTTTTTAGAATTTTATTATTTTCTTGATTTTAATGCTTATTTAGACGATGAATTTCATTTTTAATTTTTTTCAATTTAATTAAAACATATAATTTTGGAACTTTATATGTTATTTGGAAATTACTTAAAATATGCAATTACTTGATTTTGGTGTATTTATTGTATGATGTATTTCCATTATTCATGAAATATTAATTAATTGTGTTTTTTTAAGAATGTAATTACATTTTTATTTTACAATTAAGTTTGTGCAATTATTTTATTAATTCACCAAATTAATAAATGATTTTATTGTCTTATTTAGCATGAATTTTTCTGCCAAGTATATATATATATATATAATTATTGTATTTATTTTCCTACATATGAATAATTATGCTAATTTGTATGATTATTTTATTATTATTCATGCAAAATTTATTTTTAGTATAATTATATGTATGACTTTATGATTTTAAATACATTGTATATTTCATTATTGTGCTAGATATATTTAGATTATATTCAAACATTAAAATAGGTTGAATAATATTTAGCACATTAATATTCATAAAACATTTAGAGTGAATAAAATTATGAATAATACATAAACAATTTTGTGGTTGACATAAGAAAGCATGAAACTGAGACAAATGCTTAATCTATAACGGTTTTAATGATCTTCGGACGACCACACTGGGAGCGCTTCTCTCTGTGATTGCCTATTATGTTATAACGAAATTGTTCTTAGGTCTTCATAGAGCCTAAAACATAATGTCTAGTGAACTATATAATTTTAAATAATTAGGGAGTAGCCATAGCATCTTTAATGATATAAAATTATATATTAATTTGAAAGGATCACATAATGGACATAAATTTTGATTTATTATATAAATATAATAATTTTACCCACATGGATTTTATTATATTTATATAATTAATTAGGATAATATATTAAATTAATTTTCTTAATTTACCCACAAGAGTTATGATAATTAATTTAATAGTTTTATCATAAAGTTGAATAAAGATAGAAGTATCAAACCTTAATTTATCCCGAATAATTCGATTGAATAATCTATCATCCTATACATCCAATTTTATTAAATTAAAAAGTTAGCCCATAGGTAATTTTTGTTTAATAAAATTTCATCCTTCAGCATGTTGTACAATGGTAAAACATGACTTCATTAAGCCTCGATATTTAAAATTCTAAGTTTGTAATCCTATTCATACAGCTTCTTCATCTTCCTCTAGTTTCGCTGAAATCCTTACCGAAATTCCTGAGCTTAGGGGTGACAATTTCAAAATCTGGAAGGAACGAGTTCTTCTTCATTTAGGTTGCCCTGACATGGACTACACAATAAGGAATGACGAACCTGCTGCAATCACTGTGACTAGCACTGCTACTGAGATCACACTATATGAAAAATGGGAGCGATCCAATCGCCTCAGCATCATGTTCATTATGTCCAAGATCCCTCTGGGAATGCGTGGATCGGTGGAGCAACCTGAGTAAGTCAAAGACTTGAACAAACTGATCGATGAGCAGTTCGACACTTCAAACAAACCACTTTACAACAACCTCATCCACCAGTTCTCATCCACAAAGCTCACTGGTGTCAAAGGAGTTAGAGAACATATCTCAAAGATGAGGGAAATTTCTGCTCAACTGAAGAAGCTTGAGGTAGTCATTCCTAAAACCTTCCTGGTCCACTACATCCTTAACAATCTTCCACCTCAATACGAGCCTTTCAAAATTTCCTACAGCACACATAAGGACAAATGGAGTATCAATGAACTGATAATCATGTGTGCTCAAGAAGAAGCAAGGCTCCTACAGGAACAAGGTGAAAGTGCTCACATGGCCACCTAAGGAAAGAAACGTAAACCATCCAAGAAGGACAAGGGGCAAAATAAAGTGCCTCCCCAAGGCGAAATAAAGAAGGATTTCATCAAGTGTTTTCTCTGCAAAAAGAAGGGACATGCGAAAAAGGAATGCGCCAAGTTCAAGAAATGGATGGACGACAAAGGTAATCCAATTCATTCGTATGTTATGAATCTAATATGGCTAATGTTAATATTAACACATGGTGGATTGATTCTGGATCAACAATTCACATTTCAAATTCCTTGCAGGGTTTACAAAACCTAAGGAAGCCAGTGGGAAGTGAGGAAAGCATCTTATCCGGAAACAAGATGGGCTCACATGTGGAGGCCATTGGAACGTGCCATTTAGTTTTAAGTAGCGGTTTTGTTTTAAAGTTAGAAAAGACCTTTTATGTACCAAGTTTCTCTAGAAACTTGATTTCCATTTCAAGACTTGTACCTTTTGGTTTTTCATTTACATTTTCAGACAAATATTTTAATTTATATAATAAATATGAATGTGTTGGAAATGGTATTTTGACTGATGGTCTTTACTGCCTTAATTTACGAAACAATACCGCTTATAATACTGTGCATGTTCACGCTGGCAATAAACGATGTGTTATGAATGAGAATTCCTCTACATTATGGCACTGGAGATTGGGACATATCTCCATTGATAGAATTAGAAGGTTGGTGAAAGATGGGGTACTCAATACCTTAGATTTTACTGATTTTGATACTTGTGTGGATTGCATTAAGGGAAATCATACTTCCAAGTCTAAGAAAAGTGGTGTCCATAGGAGTTCCGACCTATTAGAAATCATACATACTGATATATGTAGTCTAGACATGGACTCATATGGTCAGAAATACTTCATCTCCTTCATAGATGATTACTCACGCTACATGTATATCTACTTACTTCATAACAAAAGCGAAGCGTTAGATGTCTTTAAGATATTTAAAGCTGAAGTAGAGAAACAATGCAACAAGCAAATTAAGATAATGAGATCAGATAGAGGTGGAGAATATTATGGTAGATACACTAAAGATGGACAAGCACCTGACCCTTTTGCAAAGTTTCTTCAAGAAAATGGGATTGTTGCCCAATATACCATGCTCGATACACCCGAGCAAAATGGTGTTGCAGAAAGGAGAAACCGAACATTGATGGACATGGTGCAGAGTATGCTTAGCAGTAACCCTAAGCTTCCTCAATCCTTGTGGACTGAAGCTCTAAAGACATCCGTGTACATATTAAATCGAGTTCTAACCAAGGCACTCTCAAAAACTCCTTTTGAATTATGGAAAGGTTTGAAACCGAGTTTGCAACATGTACGCATTTGGGGATGCCCATCTGAAGTTAGGGTATACAATCCACAAGAAAAGAATCTGGACCCAAGGACCATAAGTGGATACTTTATTGGATACGCTGAAGGGTTTAAAAGTTACAAGTTTTATTGTCCATCTCATAGCACTAGGATTGTGGAATCAAGAAATGAAAAATTTCTTGAAAATGCCTTGATTAGTGAGAGTGATCAATCCAAGGACTTAGGTTTTGAGAAAGATCCTTCAGAATCCTCCACCTCAAGAGCAAGATTGATTGTGGTTGATAACACCCCTCCAGTCCAAATGGATGTTCAACCACCACAACCATTTGTTGAAGATCCACAAATCAATGATGAAGTTCAAATGGATCAAGTTGTTCAAGAGTTGCCTATAATTGTTGAACAACAAGTTGAACCACCTGCTCCCCAAGAGCCTGCTGGTGTAGCATTAAGAAGATCCACTAGGACAACAAAATCGGCGATGCCTAGTGACTACATTGTGTATTTGCAAGAATCTGACTGCAATATTAGAGCCGAAAATGATCCGATAACGTTTTGACAAGCTATGAATAGCAAAGAATCGGAATTGTGGTACAATGCCATGAATGAACAAATTAATTCTATGAAGAGCAACAGAGTCTGGAATCTTGTTGAGTTGCCTAATGGGGCGAGGGCTATTGGGTGTAAATGGGTCTTCAAAACAAAGAAAGACTCATTAGGCAACATTGAGAGACACAAAGCGAGACTCGTTGCTAAGGATTTCACTCAAAAAGAAGGAATTGACTACACGAAGATCTTTTCTCTGGTATCTAAGAAATATTCCCTCAGAGTTATCCTGACATTAGTTGCTCATTTTGATTTAGAGCTACAGCAGATGGATGTGAAGACTACCTTCCTAAATGGTGACGTAGAGGAGGAGGTATACATGAAACAACCAGAAGGGTGTTCCTCTAGTGATGGTGAGCATTTGGTATGTAAGCTTAAGAAGTCCATCTATGGTTTAAAACAAGCGTCCTGCCAATGGTATTTAAAATTCCATGATGTCATCTCTTCTTTTGGATTTGAAGAGAATGTCATGGATCATTGTATATACCAGAAGGTCAGTGGGAGTAAGATTTGTTTTATTGTTTTATATGTGGATGATATTCTTCTTGCAACCAATGATAAGGGCATGCTACATGAGGTGAAGCAATTTCTCTCAAAGAACTTTGAGATGAAGGATATGGGCGATGCGTCTTACGTCATTGGCATTAAGATCCATCGAGATAGATTCAAAGGTATCTTAGGTCTATCTCAAGAAAGCTACATTAACAAAGTTTTAGAGAGATTTTGGATGAAAGATTGTTCACCAAGTGTTGCTCCTATCGTTAAGGGTGATAAATTAAATTTGAGCCAGTGTCCAAAGAATGATTTTGAAAAGGAAGAAATGAAGAACTGTAGGATCTTAAAATTTAAATCTAGATGCATGCTTCCTATTATTTTTCCAAACACATAATAGAAACATAGAATAACATGACATACATATGAACATTATATTCGTAAATTAACATAAACACAATGATGTAGAAACTTACGAATACGCAGCGGAACTGGAACAACTCCTTCCTACAATCTCTCTAACTCTTGATTCCTTTCTGTAGCAGAGTATTATCAAGAGATTGAACTAGATCAGCAACACAGTCTTCCTCACCAAGCCTTTGATCAATCTAGAACTAGTGTGGGCTGGTTCTCAACACATGAGAAAGAGATCTAGAAAAGAAGAAGAGAAAGTGGCTAAGAAAGGATTAGAGTGTCTAGGTTTTCACTTACCAATGAATTAACTGATACTGACTTATGAAAACCCTAGATATCATATTCCTTATATAGACAACTTAATGGGCTTTATTTAAATTTAAATTTAAATTTAAATTTTGAATTAATTAAACTAATAAACAAAAAGATAAAAGCCTTGGGCTCCCACAAATGGACTTGGGCCCAATACTTTTATTTTTGAATTTAAATCCCAATTGGGCCTAAATTCAAAACCTTTTATTTATTTATTTTAATTAATTAACTAAATCCTTATTCAAATTAACTACTTATAATTTGAAACTTGATTTAATTTTTATTTATTTATATTGACACCAATTTATCAATATTAATAAATTTACCCAAAGATTCTCTTTTATTCTCTAAATCTCATATCTCTATAAATTTTCCAAAATTGACCTAGTCAACTTTAAAAAAATCCTAATTGATAATTAAATCAATTAATTGAGACATTCTAGATGATTTACTCAAAGGTGATGCGGGGACCATGGATCCATGAAATCAAGCTCCAATAAGTTACCGTGAATTTATTTACGAATAATTTCACTACCTTATTAATTCCTCGTGACTCCACTATAGACTTGGAATTGAACTCTTGAATTCATAGAACGTATTTTCCAAAGCATAAATACGTTATCCATTGTTATAACCATTACAGTTAGTCAATCCTCTATCGATGACTTACTAACAAGCTGGGTGAAAATTACCGTTTTACCCCTCATCAGTATTTTATCCTTAACTCCCACTAAGTTCCTTATAAATGATATTTCCGTGAACTTAATCACAGAAATGAGATCTCAATCACTTAACCTTTTGAACAAAGCAATTAAGGAAATCATCTTTTCACTTCTCATACAGAAGTTATAGATTTCATATCTATGAATAATACTCCCACTCAATTTCATTACTAAATCTCCAAGATGTAAGTATGGGCTAGACCGTAGGGTAAGCTGGTAACGAACAAGTCAAAAGATTTAAATAATATAATTAGCAGAATATTATCACTCAGAATTAAGATCGACTTAACCTATGGTCAACGTTGTGATATTGATTAGATTCGATAACAACGATACTTATTTATCAATCAATAATCAATATCGGTCCTAGTCCGATGTAACCAAATACATCCGATCATATCTACTTGGTCAATGCCTTGGACAAGACATCACACTCCTAATGTGTAAGTAGATCATATTGTAGATTTCCTAATCAGTGAAAATCCAATGCACTGATCTAATCTAGGACTTGTTCTTTTGAACATATAATTACAACTATAATCCACTGTGACCTAGTCACCATAATTATAACTATCCATATGTTCAGGATTTTATGAATGTTTGTATTAATTGAATAAACATGTAATAAAACAAGCGAACAATGCAATTGAATAAACAAAATGATTTCTACTTCTTTTATTGATAATAATAACGTGTTACATAAGAAAAATGGTTTTATTAAGGGCATAAAACCCAACAAGAACATCCCATATGCTTCTGTTGTTGGAAGCTTGATGTATGCTCAGGTGTGCACAAGATCCGACATTGCCTTTGCTGTCGGAATGCTAGGAAGATTTCAGAGTAACCCGGGGTTAGACCACTGGAAAGCTGCAAAGAAAGTTATGAGGTATCTTCAGGGTACTAAGGATTACAAACTCATGTTCAGACGAACCGACAACCTGGAAGTAGTTGGCTACTCAGATTTAGACTTTGCTGATTGTATTGATTCACATAAATCAACCTCTGGTTATGTGTTTATGTTTGTCGGTGGAGCTATATCATGGAGGAGTAACAAAAAAACCTTGATTGCTACTTCTACTATGGAAGCCGAGTTCGTTTCGTGTTTTGAGGCTACATCGCATGGTGTATGGCTAAAGAGTTTCATTTCAGGCCTTAGAGTTGTAGATTCCATATCTAGGCCATTGAGAATGTTCTGTGACAATTCAGTTGTTGTATTCATGGCTAAGAACAACAAAAGTGGTAGTCAAAGCAAGCACGTCGACATCAAGTACTTAGCCATGAGAGAACATGTTAAAGAAAATAAAGTGGTTATTCAACACATTAGCACTGAATTGATGATTGCTGATCCTATGACGAAAGACTTGCCACCTCATAAATTCAAGGATCATGTAGTGAACATAGGACTTGGTTCCCTTATGTAAATTTATTGTACAAATTGAAGTTATTATCAATGAAACTCTTAGTTTGATGTTTTCTCATATTTATGTGCATTTTAATTTTTTTTTAGAAAACTTTATAGGACCTGAATAAACATAGGGTTTATTCGTTTAAGTACATAGCCACATAAATTACATTGTTATGTAATAAATATATTATAACATATGAAAGATAATACTCGCCATTAAAAGAGGACTTATCGTCATGATTCATGTGTTTATTATCTAACAGGGATAATCGTCGGGCTTAAGTAATACATTAATTTAAATGCTGATCAAGTGGAAGAATGTAAGAATATTTATTTATATGGTATATAAAATCAATTTGTTACAACTAATTGATTTAATATATCAAAGTCAATATTTTATTTATTGACAAAATATTCTAATTAATGGTCATCATTATTTGTTACCCGATTTTGTTTGTTACTCGATTTTGCATATCCCAACTGATTGAGAGAATATCTTAATATGTGGCAGAGACTCTGATGGTAGATCTCACTCTATAAATATAGAGTATCGGTCCCCAAGCTCACTGCTCATTCTGACTTTCAGTAACTCCATCTAAAAGAGTTAGTGAGAGGTTGGAAGCCTGTGTACTCATTCTAATTTATGTTTCTTTTCTTTTGTAGATCTAAAGCTAGATCGAGAATATCAATAGCAATGGCTGGAGGTACTTATATTCGATCCTCTCTTCGTATATGTTCAATCTATATATCAATTTCGCCTACATGTATAGAGTTGTTCATATGCCTATATTTCATTTAAGCTAACAATCATTTCATAAATGCATCTTCCTTGTGCATGTCAATCTTGCGAAACAAGTGAAATTTGCACCCATTACCTTTTCTAAATTTTCTCCTCTTTGTTGGGTCTGTATGTGGTGTCATTAAGGCAGAAGCACGTTTCCTTTTTCTCACTGACCTATAATGAGGAGATGTAACCTCAACTTCATTTTTATTATTACAAACAACATCATCATCATTAAAAGTGGGTGGAGTGGCATAGCTATAGCCTCTCCACACTCAATATCGACAACTTTTATGTCACTATGTTTACCCTCCAACTCAAACTCAGGTTCATTAGATTTAACACCAGAACAATGAACCATCATCGACAACACCAAGTCCAATTTGGAGGCCATTTCATCTTGTCACGTCATCAACTCATCAAAACGAGAGGCCATTTTACTCTCGAAATCCTTAAAAAAATTCTCAACCCATAACTTTATCACATTGCTTGAATTCTGATTTGGATTAACATTTGAAGCTGAAGGCGACCTTCTTTTTCATGTGGATCATCTGAAACATCAATCTTGTGTTCTTCCCTTTCTAACTCAACTTCTTCCTTCTTATATCCACTCAAAACAGAATTGCATTCCTTTAGCTTTTTAACAAAATGTTCAATCAAGTCATCACATTTATCATTCAAAAACTCAAACTGCTTAAAGTATGGTTGACACTTCTCAAAATTTGATGCATGAAGGATATTGTGTAAGTCAATCTGTCAAACAAACATACAATAATCAACATTACCTTATCTATATTTAAATTTAATTCACAAATCACTGTAAAAATAATTTTTACTTACGGTGCCATTGGCAAGCATCAATGCTCGAGTAATCTCTTTATATTCGGGCTCTTTTGCTTCCCAATGTAAGCAATGAGGAGTCGATTTTTTTTCTTTTCGATTTGCAAATAATTTGCCAAGTAAATGTAGTGCTTCATAAATCCAACCCTAAAACCAAAAACAAAAAGTGATAAATTAGATAAACTAAAGACAGACATTAATGTTTAAATTAAAATATATTAAACTACTAACCTAAAAAATGTAAGGAAAACCATTTAATGTGTACGATTCTTTGGTCTTTTTCCCAACAACCTTTTTTTTTTGGCATTGAAGAGACTGTTTATTCAAATTCACGTCCTTCAAATGATTTAATGTAAAATTATAACATTCTCTACCCTATGGGTATTTATTAATGACATCTAAGTCCTCCACAATACCCATGTTCTCCTCCCTATAGCACACCATGACTTATGTGAAAGCACTACTCCTTCCAAACAGTATAGCAAAGCAATCCTTAAATGATCTCGATTTTTTTTTAATATATTGCTTCTTTTTTTCAACTCCTTTGTAAGATTTTTTTCATTCATATTCACAAACAGATTTTCCAAATCTTTTAGAGTAATTTGCCATTTCACTTCACTAAAATACAATTTTTTAAACCTTTCACTGTTTTTTAGATCACTAATGTTTGGGTCATTGTATTCTCCACAATTAAAGTCACTGATCAATGCAAACTCGTGCATTGAAAACCTAACAGGCTGACCACTAATGCTAAACCACATCTCATTTTCTTTCTTAGTTTGTACCTGCCTTAGTAAAAAAAATGGATCAACTGTGCAATACTTTTAGCTAGATCAATTAGTTCCAAAAGATGACTAAAACATGAAGCTTTGAATGCTTCCAAATCTTTATAACAAAGTAAGGATCTTATACTCTTCAACACTTGTATCTTGTAAGATACAGATACACGAGTTGTAAAAGGCTCATTCTCCATCAATATCAGTTTCAATGATGGTATGTCTGAAGATATCAACTGTCAAATTAAAAAATTATGATCAATATCCTATTCTTATATAATTAAAAAAAACTGACAGAGTCTCTCTTATAATCTTAACAATCCTCAAAATACAACCATCATACATAATCAAATAAAAATAACAATCAACCAATGATATTCTTAAATATCAATCATTTTATTCTATTTATTAAAATATACATATACCTGCACACCAATCAAATGAGCTTTTTTAGTTGTTTCTTCTACTACTTGTATTGGAGGAGAAGATGATTTTACATTTGGTTCTTCTACTGCTAGTGTTGGGGGAGATGGTGATATCATTGGAGACTTTTCAGTGGCTTCTTCTATGACTTTTGTTAGTGGAGAGGATGATTTCATTGGAAACTTTTCTAGACCTTGGTCTACTTCACGAGATGACATCGCGGATGAAGAACTTGAAGATTCAGACACAATTTTACCTATCATACAAATTTACATTCATTTATATGTCAACAATCTCACACAAATTCAACCATATAATAAGAAATTTGCCCCTATAAATTATAACGGCGATGGGAAATAAAAAAATTTCATGCATTGTGCCTATTCCAATAACTATCCCAATTGATTTATTCAGAAATTACAATTCAATCCAGAAAACCAATCAAAATTGCAACACATTATGTACAAATAATTGATATCAAACACAAATCATCACAGTTTTTCCCATATCATTAAAATAATATATTCATAGCTATGATTCTATTTAATGTAAATAGATTGAATGGGATTATTGCAAGCTAACAAGTTAATGAAATGGGCAGAGATTTCGTGTACCTTAGGGAGCAGTGGAGTACTGGTTTCGACCTAAAGCTCCACCAAAAATTGCTTTGTTGACCTGGGGTCGGGTCGTACGTCGTGGGTCTGAAGAGAGCAACTTCTACCAGAAGGAGGGATGGACGACAACATGGGTCTGTGGGTCACAGTCGTGGGTCTCACGACGGAGTGGGTGAAAGAGAGAAGGGGTCGTCGTCTTGGTATTAACATTAATGTCGTGGGATCACTGTTGCTAGAGTGGGTGAAGGAGACGAGGGGAGGCTTTGCTCGGCTGAGGGGGGTTGGCTTCTTATTGATTTAGGGCATCTATGTTATGTTTTGTTTTTTCTTTAATCTTTTGAAAAAAACAAAGATCTGTCAATAAATAAAATAAAGGGTATTTTGGTAAAAGTATACCCCTTCATTAACAAAATAGGCCATTTAACTAAAAAAAACTATGTAAACTAGGCCAAAGTGCAAATTGCACTATAAAAAAAGCTATTTTGCCAAAACACCCATAAATTAATTTATTTTTTGTGATAAATAGCATTTTTCCCCTTGGACTATGACCATTATATGAAAGTGCCCCCGAATGACTCACGGTGTTTTAAATTCCTCCCGAACTTTTAACGTTAGTAATTTATGGGTATTTTGTTGCATTCCATTCAATTATGTCGTTTACTCGGTGATGTGGCATAATACGTGTATAGTGGTTGAAAAATTGAAAGAAAAATTAATACACCTAAGCCTACCATAATAATTATAGATATTATTAGGAAATACATTATTTTCTTTCCTCTGTCCTTTTCTTCACGATTTTGTTCTCTTCAAACCCTAGGTTTAATTCTTCATTCTGCATTTGTCTTCATCAAGCATCATAAACGCCATATTCTAGGGGGAAAAGGTATGAAGAAGTTCAAGGGAGTCCCCCTCTTTGTCGTTGTGGCTGTGAGGTCGTACTAGGCATAACGTGGACTGTATACAATTCCAGGAGAAGGTTCTATGGCTGCCTAAGATACAAGGTTTATTGTTTCATTTATTTTTCTTGTTTGTGATTGGCTTAAACTCCTCTAACTCTTTATTTTATTTACAGAGAAATGAGAGAGATGGTTGTGGCTTTATTCATTGGATAGACTCTCCTAGTGGTGAAAGACATAATTGTGATAATGGGTTGTTTAAAAGAGTAGAGGAGATCGGAGGCAGTCTTTTGCAACAACAGATTTTTGTTGAGAAAAGAGATGAACAAGTTGGAAGAATTTTGATGTTGATGGAGGATGTCAAAATCGATCTCTATATGTTTTTTTGTACTTTTATCTTTTGTTTTGTATTTGGCATTATGGTGAAATGTAATTGTTGATTTTTAACTAGAAAAAAATGTATCTGTGTTGAAGAAATGAATAAAAACATCATTTATGGTTTATATATTTTATTGAATCTCATATATTTGCTATGCATTTTTATTGAATTTGAGATATCCGGTGGCATATATAATTGCTTAATTGTAATGAAATTTGATTAAAAAAAAGGTTTCCAATAGCATTATACAACCAGAAAAATAATGTAATAAGTGAGCCAACATTTTCATTCAGTAAACTAGTATCTATTTACAAGATAGGTTCGCTTATAGTGTAGTGACCAAAAAGTAGAAATGACACTAACACTGCATCATATGTGGTGTACAAAACGTGATCCAAAATCAGATTTACAACATTGCTCAAATACATTAGTGATTTACAACCTTGCTCAAATACATTAGTGATCCTAAAACATATTTACAACCTTGCTCAAATCCAATGAAAATGGTATTCAGTGAGCATCAGAAAACAGAGACAAAAGTAGACATAACAATTGACTTTGAGCTCCAAACTTATCCAATAAACTGCTTGCCAATCAAAAAACTAGATACCACCTTGACTAACCATGTTTGGTCCTTATTGCAACTGTGTTGCTACCTTACCGAGGTGGGTTGAATGGAGCTTGCTACAAAATAAGATAGACAAATCACGTGGCTTAAATGATAAATACCATATAATTGATAACTCTACAAAATAAAGTTATTTTACCATTTTTTATGTGCTAATTGTTGCTTAATTCTTGAGTTTTTAATTGATTTATTAAGTTTTTAAGTAATTTTGAATTTATTAGGTTTATTTTAATTTTATAGATTTTTGTGTATTTTTATTGTTATATTATTGTAAAATGTTATGGCTTAATTATTTAAAATTAATATTGTTAAGTTAGGAGTAAAAATATGCAATTTTGAGCTTAAATGTTTAGTAAATTAAGTTTTAATTAAATTTTTCATGGAAGTTATATGGTATATTTTATTAATGAAAATATTTAATTTTAATTTAGTTTATTATTTATTTTGTAGGGAATTTTTTATTTTATTTTTTGTATTTGGAAAATGAGGAGAAAGAAAGGAAAATGGCATTCTTGAAGAGGAAATAACAAAAATTGGTACAAGGGCCTGCCTCCTTCAGCACCTCCTGAAGCCCAGTCCGCCAGGCCCAATAGCGCCCCAGCCCATTGCTCCTCCCAACTGATGCAACAACCCTCCAGCTGCCAGCAAAGCCCAATCCTCCAAGCACCAACGCCTGCCTTCCCTTGCACCAACTCTCCCAGCCACGCCAGGTGCTTCACCATCTTCCCCCACGCCAGAGCCCACCACATGCTCCCTGCCTCCAGCCGAAGTCACCAAGACCACAAGTCTGCCACCAGCAGCCACCATAGCCTCTTTTCCACTTTTTGAGCCCAACAAAAAATCATTTGTCCCTTTGTCCCATTTTTGCCAAAAATACCATTTTTTTACCCAATTTTTCTATATATTTTACCCCAAAACATCATCATTACACCATATAATTTACTCATATTTGTCATATTATAATTAATTAAATTAATTTAATCAATTTAATTAATTTAAATTGATTATTTTAATACCTCATTTTGGCTATAAATATGGAGTTTTGAAGACCATTTAGGGGGTCAATTTTGAAGGAGGTGACCATACCAAAAATTCTACACATTTCAAAACCTCTCTATTTTCTTCATCTTCTTCTTCTTTTTGGTTATTTTCTATGTATTTTTAGAGGAAAAATTTGGGGGTTCATCCTCAAAATTTTCCTATTTATGTTGTAATTTTTAGTTTGTATTTGCTATTCTAGTTATGAGTTTCTAATCTTTTTAAGATTATTAAAGTGATGATGAAACAATATGTAACTAGATAGTATTTATTTTGTATGTTGATTTCTCATTTTGTGCAACAAAGTTTATGGAATTTTCTTCTTCAAATATCTTCTTTCATCTTAAATATCATGTATTTTGGATTGTTAGCACATATTTACACTTTGTTCTTCATTAGTGCAAAAACATAATATTCTTTGTGTAAGATGTGTCATTAAATTGTACGCATCCATGCTTAGAACAAAAATATTATGTTTTGCCTTATAAATAATGTTCATTGATTTATTTGTTATTTCATTAGATTGATTTACACTAAATGCTTTGAAATTATAATTTTGAAAAGTGAAGAAAAATCATATATTTTTAGAAGTAATTTGTGCTTAAAATTATAAAACTATTTGGAAAATGATAGTTTGAATTATTTTAACTATCACTAAAACTTGGGAATCAATATACTTATAAATATTATTGAACTTATATTTTGTGGATTCTAATCCTTAATAATCTTATTTTACCATCTTGTTTACAATTATTAATTTAGTAATATATATTGTCTTTAATTTCTATATTATTGTCTTTTATATTATTTTCATTATTAAAAAAATCTCATCAATCTTTGGAACTAGGTTAGAAATTATTAGTTTTGGTTTAAAATAGTTTTCTTTTCGTTTTTAGACAACTCCTTTGGGTTCGACCTCGTGCTTACACGAACACTATTCTATAAATACGATTCGTGTGCTTGCGAGTTATAAATATTTAAAACATACTCATTTTGGGTCCATCAATAACAGAAATCACTGAGCATTATTTGAAGTTGTTAGGAGATACCTGAGGTGGTGACATTATTCCTTGTAGAGCACTCAGATTTGTTGTTGAACTCACTGAAGCATTTTCTGGCTGACTGCTATTTCTAGCATAAGTACCAGGATCAGCCGGGGGGTTGTCTTTTCACTACAAAAATAAATCTTTTTTATCAATCCAAAAACAAGTAAACATTATGCTTCAAACCAGTTGCAAAGAATACTATAGTAACTTACCGAATTAGAGTTGTTTCTAGCACAAGTTCTAAAGTTATGGCCCACTGCACCACAGCCAGAACATCTCATTCTCATATATCTTTGTTTCAATGTGAAGCCAACTCATTAGGTTCAACTCTTTTGCTTTTCTTAGGCCTCCCAGGTTGAGTCTTCCCAATTGGCTTAATCATTCCAACCTTGCCACTTATAGGTTACTCATCTTGATTCCTAATTGGAAAAATTTGCTGAGAGTATGCCTTCATGTAGTATTTCTTGGTATACCATTTGGAGACATATGTCATTGGATCCTCCCTTTTATGTTAAATAGCAGCAACAACAAGATTACATGGAATACTAGTGAGTTCCCATCTTCTACAAGAGCAGACCCAATTTACCAAATCGACAGAGTACATGCCCTTGTACATGTTCATCACCAGGTACATAAATTCACTCCCTTTGGTGGGAATGTGACTTCCAACTTCCACCTTGTTATTTTCAAGAACAGTTGTGATCTTTGGTGTAATGTTGGACTCCCACATTATAACCGAATGCCTATTTTTAGTGAGTCTTTGCATCATGTACATCCTAATATGCTCCAACATCGACAATATTGGTCTGTCTCTGGCTGCCAATATTGACTTTGCACTCACCGTAAAAGGGAATGACATTCTCATCCCTACACTCCTTGAGGTGTCCTCTCTTTTTTAAGGCTCTTGTTTTATTCTTCCCCAACACCGTTGATTACATGGGCTTCAGATTTAATCAATGCAGGGGTCCTTCCTTTGCTCTTGTTTCTTCGTTTAAGCAAGAAAGCCCTAAAATTGCCCCCAAACTAATAAGATCAAATGATTCACAATGAAAACCCCTCAATACAGATTTTCCTTCCTTCGTCCTTGTTACTTTGTTTTAGCAAAAAAACCCTAAAATTGCCCCCAAATTAATAAGAATGATCCCTAAAACCCCTCATAGTCAACTTCACATCACCTCCATCTATTGCCACTTCATGTAGCCTACCTTATGTGTTATGACACATCATCAAAAATTGTCAAAAACTAACAAAATACCCATAAATTACCAACATTAAAAGTTAGAGAATAGACAAAAATGCTATTTATGCTATTTTTAATTGTGTTCGTTATGGTTCTATATAATCTTTTGTAGAATACGTACAATTTAATCAACCAAAATAAACATTTTTTTAGCACCCATCTAAAGAGGCCAAAATGAGGAAGGCAATTGTAAAGAAGGCAAAGCCTATCAATTTGATTAAAAAAAGAAAGTTCTTTTTTCACACTGACAATTCAAAGCATTTCAGAATCCACACATTGATTTCACCATAATAAATCGAAATTATCAAAATTTTGAGATGCTAATAACAGTAAGTCCCAAACATAAAACTAAACAGACATGGACTGATTATGGTCTCCCCCTTCCATTCACTAAACTGACAGATAAATTTGTATCCGAGCGAAACAGGACTGCAAAAAGAAAGAGCAAGAAAGCAACACGAGGAAAGATCCCCCTCAACGCAACCTCCTAGCTTCCCTCTCGGACTCTAGCAAGGTGAGAATGTCACCTTCCCTGACTGGTCCCTTGACGTTCCTCATGATGAACCGGTTCTGGTCATCAAGAAACTTAACTCTCACTTGAGTCACCTGTCCTCTTGAACCAGTTCGGCCCATAATTTTCACCACCACGGCGTGCTTCACCTGAGAATCCATCCTCCTACTACGAAAATAGGAAGACAAGAATTGGTAAGATGGTCACATGAGAATTAAAATAAAACAGTTCCTAACTTGAAACAGGAAACAGCAAAAAATAAAACCAAAATACCTTTACTCAACATAAGACGTGAATGAACACAATAAATGAACACAATAGGGTTTTTAGAAGACATTCAGTTTATGGAAAAATGGTTACATAATAACCTATAAAGGCAGCACAAAAATACAGCCACGACTAATTCGAAGTACAGAAAAAAAAAAAAAAACATTAATGAAAACACACAAAAACTCAATGGGGTATCTGTTAGACGCATGACAGGGTTATTATCATTTATAGTTCTTGGAAAGGTGGTCACCAGGAAAGAACCCAAAATAAAACTACCAATCAGAACTTCCAATGAGAAAATCAGCTCTCATCTAAAGATAGTAACAACAATTTTTCCTTTTTTTTTTCGGAAAACAAAATAAAAGAAGAAAGAAAAAAAAATTAAGATCTCCATCCACACACACACAGACAACCCACCACTAAAAACATATATTTGATTCACATTTTAAAAAATTAATTCAGGTACTGACCAATACGAATTGAAAAATCATTACATACTAGTAGTATTCCTTCGCTTTCTCGACTAACAAAACAGATTAATACCGAAATCAATGCTTTCAACGAACCTAAAGAGACAAACTGATAGAAAAAGAAAGAGGGGTGGTTCGGCTGCGAGTTTGAGTAACAGAGAATAATGATTTACAAATTCTCATTATATCCACATCATCAATCCTTTCTCATAACATTAAACAGATTTAGATACAGATTAAATAAATAATCAATGTCTAGAAATCGAAACACAGAACTCACCTGCTTCAAAAAACTGCTCGGCGTTCGTGGAGAGGAGAGGCGGCTGAGGGAACCGGTAACGTAGAAGCTTCAATGAAATATAATGAGCGAGAAAGCGAATGAAATAAGTTTAGGGTTTCTTTTTCTTTCTTTTTATTTTTAATATTATATAATATATTTATATAAA
Organism: Humulus lupulus; assembly: GCF_963169125.1. Taxonomy (NCBI): domain Eukaryota; kingdom Viridiplantae; phylum Streptophyta; class Magnoliopsida; order Rosales; family Cannabaceae; genus Humulus; species Humulus lupulus. The sequence continues at coordinate 249,003,704 of NC_084794.1, forward strand.
TAGTTGATCGGGTCGGATCGGGTCGGGTCGGATCGTTTACGAAGAAAGAGTTACTTCCTTTGCTTACTGAATCAGCCTCCCCTCATTTTAGTTCAAGTTCCAGCCTCTCCAGGTTCCCTCGGCCGCTTCTCATCCTCTTCACGGACGCCGACGGCCACTATGAAGGCCGAGCAGATAGCTTCTGAAGCAGGAGAGTTCTATGTTTTGGGTATAGACTTTGAATACAATGCTATCTGTATGTATTTCTGTTTTAATGTTATGAGAAAGTATTGATATAATGTTGATAAAATGAGAATTGTATATCATTATTTTCTCTCTCACTCAAACTCACAGCCAAACCACCCCTCTTTCTCTCATACTCACTCTATATACCCTCACATTTCTCGACCAGGTTTTTACTGTATATTTTTTTACTAATGCTTGGTGAAAAAATGGCGAAAGCAACGGCAGGGGGCATATTTCCAGAGAATCCCCCTACATTAGGCGCCTCGCTAATCTTTACAAACAGGTTTTTCTTCTTTTTTTCGAGTGAACTTCATTCATAATTGAGTTGAAGATTTGAATAAATCAATGTACGACAATTGCATTTACAGATTTTTCTTTTTCTTCTATTAAAAAAAATAAGAAATTCGCTTGAAAAAAAATGAAATTTTGGGGTTTTCAGGAAAAGGCAAAAGGGTACTAAGAATTTTCAGAGTTCTGTACCCAATCGTGGAGTCAGCAACTATTCTTCTTTGATCCATATGGTAAAGCTTTTCTTTCTTAATCTATTTATGTATTTGTATTATGAACAAAGAGATTTCGTTCACTTGGCCTTGTTTGGATTCATTTTGCTGGTATTGCTGGAATCTCATTCCAGAAATATCAACTTTCTGATGTCTAATTCACAATGCTTGTGCATTTCCAGGGAATGGCATGGAGGTAGCCAGTCTCCCGCCACAGCAATAAACCAGGTCAAGAAAATTTAGCGATTAAACTGACGATGTCACAGTAGTCCAATAAGAGTCCAACTTGCGCGCCAACAATTTAAAAGTTTAAAGGACATTTCTTAAAGCACTTTCTTATCTTCATGCTTCTTCTACTTCGGCTTCAAGCTCAGCCATGACCATAATTGCCCATAATGCCTTTCCTCAACGCCACCTCCCTCGCCTCCCTGGTCGAATCAGCCTTGTTGACTCACTCTTCCCACCTCGGCCGAGCCACCCATGCCCAGATAATCAAGACCCTCGACGCCCCACTCCCCTCCTTCCTCTCCAACCACCTCGTCAACATGTACGCCAAACTCGACCTCCTCAACTCGGCCCAACTCATTCTCTCACTCACCCAAACTCGCTCGGTCGTCACCTGGACTTCCCTCATCGCCGGTTCTGTCCAAAATGGACATTTCGCTTCTGCTCTCCTCCACTTCACTAACATGCGCCGCGAGTGTATTCAACCCAATGACTTCACCTTTCCTTGTGCGTTCAAGGCCTCGGCTTCGCTTCGGTTGGCCGTTACTGGAAAACAGGTCCACGCCATTGCGGTAAAGGCAGGCCAGATAGGTGATGTATTTGTTGGCTGCGGTTGCTTTGATATGTATTGCAAAACAGGTCTCTGGGACGACGCAAGCCAAATGTTCGATGAAATGCCTCGTAGAAATATTGTAATGTGGAATGCTTATATATCAAATGCCGTTCTTGGAGGGCGGCCTAGAAGTACTATTCACAAGTTCGTGGAGTTTCTAGGTATTGGTGGGGAACCAAATTCGATCACTTTCTGTGCATTTCTCAATGCGTGTTCGGATACATTGAATTTGGAGCTTGGACGACAGTTACACGGGTTTGTGATAAGATATGGATTTGGAAAAGATGTCTCAGTTATGAATGGGCTTATAGATTTTTATGGGAAGTGCCGAGACATTGTGTCTTCTGCAATGATTTTTGATAGAATTATTCATCGAAATGATGTATCTTGGTGCTCTATGATGGCTGTTTACGTGCAAAATGATGAGGAGGAAAAAGCTTGTGAGATCTTTCTACAGTCTAGGAAAGCAGGAATTGAGCCTAATGATTTCATGGTTTCAACTATTCTAAGTGCTTGTGCAGGGCTTTCCGGGTTTGAATTAGGCAGATCAGTGCACGCTCTTGCAATGAGGGCTTGCGTTGAGGGAAATGTCTTTGTTGGGAGTGCACTTGTAGACATGTATGGAAAATGTGGTAGTGTTATTGATGCAGAACACGTCTTCAAAGAAATGCCTCAAAAGAACTCAATTACTTGGAATGCAATGATAAGTGCACATGCCCACCAAGGACATGCTGACATGGCTTTAGCATTGTTTGAAGAAATGACGTCCCGGAGTAGTGAGACCAGACCGAATTATGTCACGTTAGTGTGCCTATTATCCGCCTGCAGTAGAGCGGGCACTGTACAAAAGGGTATGGATATTTTTGAGTCGATGAGAACAATATTTGGGATTGAACCAGGTGAAGAGCATTATGCATGTGTTGTGGACTTGCTGGGGCGTGCTGGGTGGGTAGAACGTGCATACGATTTTATCAAGAAAATGCCAATGCGGCCTACAATTTCAGTTTGGGGAGCTCTTCTTGGAGCTTGTAAAATGTACAAGAATCCAGAACTAGGGAAGATTGCAGCTGATAACTTGTTTAAACTCGACCCCAATGACTCTGGCAATCATGTGGTGCTTTCTAATATGTTTGCTGCTGCTGGCAGGTACCTAGTTTTGCTTTTCTTTTTTCTTTAAAAAATCTGAGTTTGGTAACCATTTACTAATTACAATGCAGGTGGGAAGAAGCCACTCTTGTGAGAAAAGAGATGAAAGAAGTTGGGATCAAGAAAGGCACAGGCTACAGTTGGATCACTGTAAAGAAAGCAGTCCATGTCTTCCAAGCGAAGGACACCTCCCATGAAAAGAACTCTGAGATTCAAGGAATGTTAACCAAGTTGAGGAAGGAGATGAAGGAGGCAGGCTACATTCCTGACACCGATTTCGCTCTGTTCGATTTAGAAGAAGAAGACAAAGTGTCAGAAGTTTGGTACCATAGTGAGAAGATTGCCCTTGCCTTTGGTCTCATAGCTATTCCTCCTGGTGTACCTATAAGGATCACAAAAAATCTTAGGATCTGTGGAGACTGCCATAGTGCCATAAAGTTTATATCAGGTATTGTTGGGAGAGAGATCATAGTGAGAGACAACAATCGGTTTCATCGATTCAAAGATGGTGTTTGTTCTTGCAGTGATTATTGGTGATGATGATAGCAATGATTCTATATTCTTTAATAAATAGCTTTAAAAAAAAAAGTTATTTAAGATTTTTGTCTCCCAAACTATGACCAATATATTGTGATTTTTTCGAGCAGTTAAAAAATAACATGACATATTATTGAAGAATTGACGTGTAAATTTTTCACACCCCCAAAAGTGTATCGTGATTGTAGAGTTGTGCTCCTTGAATTATTATTGAATTGTAGCATTGTGACTCCGAATTATTGCAAATAATAAAACGTGCTTTCGAATTTTAGATAAAATGACACAATTTAGTAGTGATAATAGTTTGGGGATAATTTTTCACAATTTAAAAAATTTGAGGTGTATGATTTGAAAGTATTAATAACTCAAGTCAAAAATTTTGTTTATTCTTATTTACTTATTTATGTTTTAAAGTAGGCTCTTGACGTAATTATTTCTTTTGAAATAATAATAACAACAATAATAATAATTAGAAAGCTAAAAGTAGTTGAAAACTTGAAATCCCATATTAGAGCTGTAAATACGGGTCGGGCTTTTGAGTACGGCACGAAACCGGCACGAGCACGACACGGCACGAAAAAATATGGGCTTGGGCCAGGCACGGCACGACACGGGCTTAGCACGGCACGACACGACAAGCCCGAAGGAACGACACAAAAGCACGAACAAACTAGCCCGAAAGCACGACACGATAAAAAACCTGATATTTTGACATTAATAATCATAATAAATTTTTATTTGTCAATAATTAATAAATTAAAATGATAATATATGTCTTATTTTTCTCAATGTTTATATTTTTATAATTATATTAATTTATAGTAGGTATTAAAATTCTAATAATTATATTTGATATAATTTTGTGTAAAATATTGTTAAAAAGTATTTAAAAATATCTAAAATTATAATTTAAACAAAGAAATGTATTTGGTTTGGTGGTAAGTCCATTGATGGTTAAAGAGGAGGTGGAGGGTTCGATTCTCCATTCTCACATTTTTAGCAAAAAAAAAGTGGGCCGGGCCGAATAAGGAAAGTGGGCCGGCCCAACTTGGGCCCGACACGGCACGAGCACGACATGGGCCGGGCCCATGGGCCGTACTGGGCCTACTCTTTCAAAAATGGGCCGGCTATGCCCGACACGAATTGAATATGGGCCCGGCCCGGCCTAGCCCGGCCCGAATTTATCTGAGGCACGAAAATGTGGGCCGGGCCGGCTTACATTTACAGCTCTATCCCATATAACCAAATTTTGTATTCTACGGTTTTGACTTGACTTTGAGGGTAATATATGAAAATGAATGAGAATTGTAAAGTCAACAAAATTATGTTCTTCAAAATTTAAAATTAAGATCGTGATACTCTCCAATTGTAGAAGAAGCTTGTAACCTTCTACGAAGCTACAACAAGAGGAAAGGAAGTAAAATCTCAAGTAAACACACAAACACTATTAAACACAAGGAAAAATAAAATAGAAATAAAATAAAGAGATATTTATATATAGTACTTATTTAATTAAAAAATAACATATATACAGTTGGACGGAGTTTTTTACATTATATATCACAAGTTTTTTTTTTTTTTTAGGAAATTATATTTTATATGTTATTTTTAATAGTGTGCAAAAATATGGCTTTTTTTTTTTTTTTTCAAAAAATGTTAATCTATGACTTTTTTTTTTAATAATTTTCACTTTATGGGTTTATTTTCCCATATTTTTTGTATAAAAGTTAGTTTATGCCATAATTTTACTCATAATCAAGTTTTATTAATTTGGAAGAGTATGTTTGTAATTTGATTATTTTTTTTAGCTTATTTGTTTTTTTATATAACTAATTTTATATTAAATTTTTCTTTGGTTGTTTTGCAATTTTTTTTAATATGAATTGTGTTTATTATTTTTTTAAAATATGAATTGTGTTTATTATTATTTTTATTTATTATAAATATTTTTTCCTTTTTTTAGATTGTATGTGTCTTTTGCAAATCCTGGGTAAGGTAACCAATTACTTGATTGATTTTTGATAGTTATGTAAAAAAAAAATCTTAGAGCTAGGTTAAATAACATGTATCAGAAGTGGTAACCAGTTACTCTTAGAGAAGTACCCTTCTACCATAAGAGTGGTAACCAGTTACCATAAGAGGGGTGACGGGTTACTCATATTAAATATGAAAAGAAACATCAAATTTAAAGGAAAAAGAGGAAGAACACTTCATTAAAAAAGGAAGAAGAAATAACTATGATTTCAATAATATAGGTAACCAGTTACCATAAAGAACCCATAAATATACACACACATTCAAACATGAGGTAACCAGTTACCCCTAGAAATATACACACAAAGAACGGGAATGTAACCAGTTACCCTCAGAAATATATACACAAAGAACGGGAAGGTAACTTGTAACCACAAACTTGTAGATAGAAAAAAAAAAACAGATCCACCCTCTTTCTCTCTCTCCCATCTTCTTCTCTTCCCTCACCAAGAACCCTAGCCGCCGCCTGCCTCTCATTGTCGTCCCTCAACTTCGACCACCTCCTTGCATCACCTCAAAAATTGAAAAAATACTCAGATTTGAAAATGGCTGCCAGTCGGAGCTGGGACTCGCTTGGGTACAACCAACCTAGGGTGGAGATTTTGGGTTCTTGGTTCTTGGCTTGGAGTGCTGGGTTCGGGGTCAGGTTGCAGAGGGGTGGCGATGGATCTCGGGATCGACGATGGAGATTGAGGTGAGGAGGGTGGTTCGCGTCTAGGTGTGAGTTGCCGTGGGGATGGGCTCGGAGTTATGCCGTGGAGGAGGTACGAATTCACACCTGAGTTCGAATGGTGGGGCTCGGGCGGAGCTGGGGTCTCGAATGGTTGGGACTCTCGAATGGAGGTTCGCCGGTGCTGGATGGGGTCACGGTTGGGGTCGTCGGAGCTAGAGAGGATTGCGCTGGCCGGAGCTAGAGGGGATAGTGCGACTGGGTTTTGGAGAGAGAATGAGTTTGTGTGGATGGGTTTGGAGAGAGAAAAGGTTTGTGTGGCTGGGGTTTGAGAGAGAGAAGAGTAGAATGCTAATTTTACACTAGTACCCTTGTTTGGCTGATGTGTTTTAGTTTTAAATTTAGCTTCCATATTTAGTTAGCTTGTAATTGTGTTTCCCATACTTTGTTTTTTTCTTTAATAAATTTTCCCATATAAATTAGCAAAAATATAATCCTCATATTTTTGCACAGTGATAGCATAAAAGCCATATTTTTTTTAAAAATCCATATTTTTTAAAATGTTTCTACTTTTGTGTGGTGAATAACACTCTCTTTAAAAGAAAAACATAGTACCATGCTTTCTCTACCTAAGACTATCTCCAATAGATAGTGTATATTTTGTGCCAAATTTGGCCCAAAATATGTATCAATATTATATTTGGCCCACTTTTTGCATTTTTACTCCAACGCATAAGATGCAAACTAGCTAAAAGTACTCAATACATCTATTAATGCTTATTGAAAATATACAAAACAATTATTTTTTTATTAAAAGATAAATTAAAAATTAAAAACCTTTTTCAATTAATAATCATATTAAAGTGTGGCAAATGAGTAATTAAAAAATATGATATTTGTTGTGGGTCAAATTTGGCACATGCTATATTTTGTGTCAAATTTGGCACAACTTTTAGCATGTGCCACATTTGGAACACATTTTAAATTGAAGTTCCATTTTATGAAGATGTGCTAAGAGCATCTCCAATGGAGTGCAAAATTGGTAATATAGTGCTAAAATATAATACACTTAAAAAAAGTTGATCCAATGGTGTGCTGAATTTGACACATACTAAAAATTGTGTCAAATTTGACACACAATATTGCATGATGCATATTTAGATCTACATTAATTAATCACTTTTTTTTATTACTTTTATGCCATTTTTATTATTTTATTAAATTTTTAGTGTCAACATTAAATGTAAATTTAAAGTTTTTACTTCATTTTTTATTTCTTTAGTGGGATAATAATAAAATAAGAAAGAGAACTTCATATTTTAAATAAATATTAAATGAGCATTAATAGATGATTTATTTTTGCATCAACTTTTTTATAATTGTGCAAGGACAATTGTAAAAGTTGTGCTAAGTATGTCACTTATTTATTTTATTTTATTTTTGTGCAAAATATAGCACAATATTTGCATGATGGTATAATATATAAATATATATTTATCTAATTGAAAATATATATTTACTTCCTTTCTCTCTCTAGTTCGAAACATAGTCATGAGCCTAGGTTCAAGGTATCCAAAAGCCCAAAAGTTCCACTCAAAAGACCCTATGTGGGTTGTGAAATGAAATGTGTAGAGTAGAGTTGTAAATGTGGGCTGATATACCCATATTTTTGTGCCTCTAAATAATCCGGGTCGAGCCCGTGTACAAATTTGTGCCGTACTAGCCCATATTTAAAGTGGTAAGCCCAGGACAGTCCATGTCATGTCAACTTCGTGTCTTGTCGGGCCCAAATCAGACCGACCCGTCTTCCTTGTTCAGGCCCTTATTCGGACCCACTTTTAGGCTCATATTTAAACTCATTTTATTATTGCTAAAACAAGAAAGGATGGGGAATTGAACCCCTTCCTCCTCTTTAACAATCAATGAGCTAATCACCAATCTATTTTTTTTTTAAATTATAGTTTGAGATATATTTATATATTTTAAAAAATACTCTACACAAAAACAAGATTATATTAATGATAATTATTAGAACTTGAATGCCTACTAATAAATGCTCAAATTTTTTACTCACAAATCTTAAAATAAATTAATATAGTTTTAATTTTATATTTTATAATTATTTTAATTATAAAGTTATAAACATTGAGAAAAATAATTTACTTTTATTATCATTTTAATTTATATATAATTGACAAATAAAAATTTGTTATCATTATCAATGTCAAAATATCAAGTTTTTATCGTGTCGTGCTTTCGGACTAGTTTGTTCGTGTTTTCGTGTCGTGCTTAGGCCCATGTCGTGCCAATTTGCAACTTCGTACCGTGCCTAGCCAAATCCCATATTTTTTTTCGTGTCGTGTTGTGTCATGCTTGTGCCTCCTAGGCTCATGCCGATTTCGTGCCATGCTAAAAAGGCTAACCCGTATGAGGAAGAGTGACAAACAAAATGATTTAGCACCACACTGCTCACATATGAAAATCTAAGGGCTACGTAAAGTGGAGCCATGTATTGTTTGTATTTTTAATATGATATTTTAGTTACAGTGGTTGTTTCCTTGTGTGTGATCACTTTTGGGGACAAGCTTGAGTAGAGTAATGATATGTGCACTCTAAATATGCAGCAAAATATTATACATATTGATGTGCCACTACTTTTTAAAACAATTAGTCACAATTTAAATAAATGTGATTAGTTGAAAAAACGGTCATGTTCTGTAATGTATAGGTGCATAGTTTAGTTGAAAAAACGGCCCTCGTCGATATAGAATTCCCTCAACCATAACATACCGTGGGGCTTGATATAACAAATTTCTAACGTCCTTTCGATCGCCTGGTAGTTTACCGGTTGTGAGGTATTCCATTATGGGGGTTATCCAGGTCGATTTTGTGTCAATCACTACAATCTCAACCAGTTCTTCCGTTATGCTTGGTTGTTCTAAGAACTCCACTGGGACTAGGTTTAGTGTATCCGCATCTTTGGTGGTGGCAAGTCGGGCTAAAGCATCAGCATTGGAATTCTGCTCGAGGGGTACCTGCTTAATGGAGGAGAACTCAAACTCAGACAACTCATCTTTCACCTTAGCTAGAAAAGCCGCCATTTTGATACCACGAGCTTGATACTTCCCCAATATCTGATTAACCACGAGCTGAGAATCACTATAACATTGGATCACCTTTGCTTTCAGTTATTTCACCACCCTTATTCCTGCCAGTGGAGCTTCGTACTCTGCCTCATTATTGGATGTGTAATGCCCAAAATTTCCTAATAAGGTTTAGGACCTTGATTAGGAGGCCGGGAGGGCCATAATTGATTTATTATGTTATTAAATAATAATATGCATGTTTAGGTGTATTAAATATGTATGTGAACTCATTTCTGAGTAATTGGTTGATTTTCATATTTTGGCCATTTCAGGCATATTTGGTATATATGTGATATGTGTGTGGTGCTTTATTATTATTTGGTTATGCTAGGGTTACCCTGTTGGATTAGCTTATACAAGATCTTTATTTATTTTCATATATATCTAATATTAAATAAATTAATACGAGATAGCCTAAAACATGTTTCTAAAATTGAATTCAAAGAGAAACAAATAATAGAATACTTACAGTATACGCAGTGGAATTAAAGAGCCATTCCTTCAGTTTCTCTAACTCTTGTATCCTCTCTGTCGCAGAGTATTACCAAGAAACTGAACCGATCTTCTATTTTCTTCACAATCTTCCAATGTATCCTTAGAACCACCTAGACTAGTGTGGGCAATTCTCAACACATGAGATAGATATAGAGAGAAGAAGAGAAAATAACAAGGAGGCTTAGAAAAAGACTTGTGTTTAGAGAGAATCTAAAACTATCAGAAAATCTGACTTGTGACTTCTGTTTTGACTTCTCTCTAAGCACTCCTTTTATAGACTCAATTAGGTCATTTAATTTAATTAAAAAATCAATAAAACAATAGCCATTTTGAAGCCTTAGGTCGAAATTATCATGGACTATAGGCCCGTGAAATTTCTCATTTGATTATAAGCCCATTGGACTTAAAATCAAGGCCTGTATTATTTTCTATTGATTTAATTAATTAAATAATTATTTAAATCCTTTATAAAATTAATTATTTATAATTTGAACATTGATTTAAACTTATTTATTAATTTAGATACCAATTTATCTTAATTAATAAATCTGCCATAATTTCTCTTTTCTTCTCAAAATTACACAACTCTGTGAAACTATCCAAAATTGACCTGGTCAACTTTAATAATTCTAATTGATGATTAAATCAATTAATTGAGACTATTTAGATGATTTTATCCAAGGTACAATGGGGACCATGGGCCTATGAAATCAAGCTCCAATAAGTTATCATAAATCTAACAAATAAATTTACTAACTTATTAATTCATCGTGACTCCACTATAGACTTGGAATTGCACTCTTGAATTCATAGAACACTCTATAACAAATATAGATATGCTATTAATTATCCATTGTTACAACCATAATTGTCACTCAATCCTCTTTAGACGGTCTACAATGAGATAGGACTAAAATGCCGTTTTACCCCTCATTGTATTTTATCCTTAAAACACTAAGTTCCTTGTAAATGATATTTCAGTAAACTAATTTGATTACAAAAATGAGATCTCTATCATTTAACACCTTGAACCAAACTAAAAGGAAACCATCGTTTCACTTCTTCATCAGAAGTTATAGATGTTCATATCTATGATTAACACTCCCACTCAATTATACTACCGAGTTCCCAAGATGTAAGTATGGGCTAGTCCGTAGGGTAAGCTGGTAACGAACAAGTCAAAGAACTCAAATAATACAATCAGTTAGAATATTAACCACTTAGAATTGAGATTGAATTGACCTATGATCAACTATATGATATGACTAGAATAGATAATAACGGTATGTTTACTTATCTTATCAACTGTCAATATCGGTCCTGTCCGATGTAACAAATACATCCGATCTTATCTACTTTGCTAATGTTCTGGAAAGAACATAACACTGTAATGTGTAAGTAGATCATATCGTAGATTGGCAAGTCAGTGTAAATCTGGTGCACTGACTAATCTTAGGACTAACTTATTTTGAACATATAATCATATTTATATTTCACTGTGATTACGTCACTATAAATAAGATTAGCTATATGCCCGGGATTTAATAGAAGTTTATATTAAACAAATAATCATGAAAATAAAACATGTGAGCAAAGTGATTGACCAAGTCAAAAAATGTTTTATATTCTTTTATTGATAATAAAATGAGATTACAAAGAATTTGAGTTTTAATTAGGGCATAAAACCCCAACATACCCAGCACGAGACGATCCTAGGAGGTAAGCTAGTAGGAAAGTCATAACGAGATTTATTCTTGACTTGGAGTGAGTCAAGGGGTATTTAGAGCATTACCGTGTTATTGGGTAATGGGAATAAATATTTGGTGATAAATTGGGAGTTAGTAAGATCAGGGGGAAATTCTTGAGGTTTTGACTATTTTTCCCCCGGGAGTGTTTTCGGGACCCCGAGCGTTAGGATTTGGTTGAGGCTACTTAAGCTTGAAGTAACCTTTTACAAGAATAAAAGAACGTTCTATACGTTCACTCTCCCTCAAAGTTCCATTTTCGTCTCCCGATCGCATTTTCAAAGGTAACTTGAGTTCTAGGACTCGGATTCAAGCGAGGATCGAGGCATAGCGATCCTAGGAAAGATTAGAAGCTTATTAGCCGGAGGATTTAGTTGGAAACAACTCAATTGAAGGTAATTCAAGTTTTAAGTTTTTAAGCTTGAATTGGACTTTGTGTTTTGATGAGTTTTTGTTAGATTTGAAGCTTAGGTTTTATGGGTTTTGGATCATGGGGATGTTTGGGAACTTTGATTTTTGGATTTGGAGGTGTTTAGGTATGTTTTTGGGAGGTTTTAAAAGGTTAAAATCGGGTTTATGGCAGGTTCTGGGTGGGGGGCCGCGGCCTTAGTTCAAAGAAGCTGGTGGGGGCTTGTGGGCTTGCTGGGCGCCGCGACACTGGTTAGTGGGCGACGCGGCCCTTGCTCCTGGGATGGCTAGGGGCCGCGGCTCAAGATGCTAGGGCCGCGGCTTAGGCAGGGGGTTGAGCCCATTTGGGTGTTTTGACCTCGGGAACTTGGTTTTAGGCCTCAGGATCATTCCTACTACCCGGATTGGTGGGGTTTGATGTCTTGGAGGCTAGGTTTTGGTTCCGGGATTGGTTTTAGAAATTGAACTCAGTGGATCACCATTTGTGGTTGTGACTAGGTTATCACTAGAGGCTTGGAATCGGGATCGTGCTTGTGGCTCGTTTATTTGGTAACCTGTGCTTGGACCAAAGGTAAGAAAACTGCACCCTGTGTATATATGACATGCATGGTTATTCTTGATGCATGTTGGTTGATTAAATGTGACATGCATGGTTATGATTGAGGCATGTCAAGTGATTAAATGTGATGCATGTGCTGCACGAGAAACATGTGATTAGGGCATGCTATGAGTATTGAATATGAGATTGTTCAGAGCTTGAGCCTCTGTGTTTATGCATGGTCCTAATTATGCTAGCAGTTGTTAAGTAAGCATGTTGAATGCCCTATATTCAGATATTTTACATATGATATATGTTTGGTAGCATTGCTTGCTTGTGTGTGGCACCAACTGTTCAAGATCGGCACTGGTCGCGTATTACTGACCTGAGAGTCAGAAATGGCATATGCGTCGAGGACGCAGGGCCGATGAAAGATTAGATCTAATCGACATCAGCATTGAATGACTCATATGGGGTATTCATGCTGGACTGAACCGAAGGTCGAAGAAAATTTAAGCGCTTGGCTAGTCTAAGACTAGTTACTTAGAGCCAGGGCCAAAGGCCTAGGTGACCGTTTTGTCACATGGCTGAGGGAGCGGAATACCATGTTAGTGACTTGATACTTAGTCACTTGTTTAAAGGTACTGACCCCCTATTAGTGACTTGTTGATCAGTCACTCGTTCATTGTTTAAACTTATTTGCCTGCTTGAATAGGGCTGTTTCTGCTAGGCATGTGCCTTATGATTTGATGACATGTTATTACTGTTCATGAGCATATTGAGTTTTTTTACTGGGCTTCGGCTCACGGGTGCTATGTGGTGCAGGTAAAGGCAAAATAAGCTGGACCATCCTTGAGTTGGAGAGCTTAGGTGACGAGGTGTACATATGCAGTTGCTCGACCACCACGGCCGAGGTTTGAAGAGGAACTAGGGTTAAACCTTGTTTTGCCGCTTAGATCGGCTGGTTGTAAATATTTTCTTGTAATAGACCTTTAAATTATATTTTTTTTTGGGATCCCAATGTATATAATAAATGTTCTAATGAAACATTATATCTTAACCAAATTTTTTAATCCTTAAACCTCTAATCATACTTAGTTACACAATTTTGGCCAAATGTCTCGATTAGCGAGTTTAGCAATGTTTACAAGGCGCACTGTAACGACCCCTGGAGATTAGGGCGTTACAACTTGGTATCAGAGCGAGCCAAGGTTTATGGTTCCTGAAGACAAGCTGGGCATGTACACTCGTCACTGAAGATAGCTTCACTCAGGGAATGGTAGCTATTTCTGTAGTTATGTGCTTAACTGCTTAAATAGAATGTAAATGCTTTACCTGCACATTGTATTAGGGAGCATGAGATTCTGATAGAGCCTGGCTCTTGGCTATATGATTATATGCTCCGTGAATATATATATGGATGTGATTATATGATTACCTGCTCCATGAATATATAATTGTGATATTTGCATGCTGGAGTTGGAGGTATGGTATGAATGTTGGAAGAGCAGGGATTATGATTGATATATGAATGTCGTGGGCATGTTTTTTTAGCACTGTAAGTGGTTTGTGATTATGGCGTGTTAAGATTGTTCCCATGGGGAAAGCTCTTGATATGCTCATCATGATTAATGGGTTAAGTTATTGACTGCAGATTCAATCAGCAGGTTTATAGCCAAGGCAGATAATGAGGCCTGGTGGTGGTTATAATGAGGTTGGGAGTTACAGCCAGAGTATTAGTTCTTCATCTACTCCTATGAATTTGCAGCAGATGCTTATAGATTTGCAATCAAGATTGCAGAGGCATGAGGAAGAGATCAGGAGTCTGAAGCAACAACGGAATCTATTAGGGAGCACTTCTTCCTTTGTTATGCCAGGAGTGGCATCAGCTTTGGCTCAGCCTAAGGTTGAGAACAGGTGGGAATTTCTCTGTGGAAGATTCTAGGAGTATTACCCTCCAGTCTTCGAGGGAGGCCTAGATCCATTCAGAGCTGAGCAATGGATGGGCATGATCAGTTCCATTCTTGATAGTATGGGGCAGGTAGGTCACGATAGGGTGATCTGTGCTACATGTGTACTACGGGATGATGCCCGGACGTGGTGGGAAGTAGTATCCCAGACACGAGACACAGATGTGATGGACTGGAAAGAATTTAGGCAGCTGTTCAATGAGAAGTATTATTGTGATGTAGCCAAGATTGCTAAGATGAATGAGTTTGTGAATCTCGTTCAGGGTAAGGCATCAGTAACCGAGTATGTTAGCAGATTTGAAGGGTTGGCCAAGTTCGCTTTTGACATGGTACCCACAGATGTAGCTCGAAAGGAAAGGTTCGTTCAAGGATTGAATCCTGGAATAGCTCAGGGCATTAGAATTTCCCCAGTGCATGAAATTTCTACCTATGCTCAGGTGGTAGGAAAGGCTCTTGCTGTTGAGAGCGCATGACATCAGATTGAGGAAAAGAGTATCAGAGAGCACGGAGCTCAGATAGTGGTACCTCCACTTATTGGAGCAAGCAAGAAGGAAAACTGGAAAACTTATCCAGTATGCGCTCGGTGTAAGAGGCATCATCTAGGAGAATGCCGAGCAAAGGCATGTTTTTCATGTAAAATGTTTGGACATCGTAAGAAGGATTGCCCAATGCTGAGGAAGGATGAGCAAAAGGGGATGGAAAGCTCGACTTCAACTCGAGTATTTATTCCGAGGCAGTCAGAGTCTGAAATGGAGACTAGTTCTTCAGGGGTTGCAGGTCAGTTTTCTAGTTCTGATTTTTGAGTTATGCTGATTGGTTTTGGTGCCATGTTGTTCCTTTGTTTGTTGCATATAGAGAAGCATAAAGTTATTATGTAGACCACATGATTATGTGGTGATGGCAAAAAGTGATATTATATTGGTAATCTAAGGGATGAGTTGGGTTATGATAAAAAGGGACTCATGAGTGATTATGATGAAGTTGGTTATGACTGACTTTAGAATGATCCTGGATTTGGATTAGTTGAGTAGTTATGGGGCAATTTTAAATGGAAAGGAAAGGAAGTAACTCTTGGGCTTGAGAGTGGGAAGCCTTGTGATAGTTGGCACGGTGCATGGTTCTGTATGCTTATGACATCTATATTGAGAGCTAGAGTTTTATTGCAGGGAGATCCATAAAACTCTTAGCTAGTGTGGTGGATACCACTTAGATTGTGCCAGTGGGATCAGGACAGACTGGACTAGTCTGTGAGTTTCTGGATGTGTTTCCAGGGGAATTGCCAGGGTTTCTTTTATATGAAGAGATAGAATGGTGATTGGATTAGTGCCAAGGATGGAATCAAATTTAAGCACTGTATTGATTGGCTCAGCGGAGTTGTAAGAATTAAAGGTTCAGCTAGTGAGTAAGATAACATTCTCCAAGGTAAATCTTGGATCTGGTTAGGATCAGTTAGAGATCAGGGAGAAAGTTATATAAAAGACTGTGTTTGTATCAAATAGGAGCACTGGGAGTTCTGAGTATGTCTTGAGAATTTTTTTAATGCCAAGTGTTTGTGAACTAGATGAGCAGAGCATTCAAAGTTTATTTGAATGGAATTTGTGATCGTCTTGGACGATGGTATTGTGGTATTTTCTTTGCGGAGATTTGCCAAGGTTAAGGAATGACTTAGGGGCAGGAGTTTCTTTGGGTGGTAAAGATATTACAGATGCTTTGGGAAAGAGTTCTGAGTCTTCTTGCAGATCAGGACCAGTTAGTGGGTTGTTATGACATCTCAGTGACAGAGAAAAGTAATTGCCTATGCAATAAGTTGGTTAAAGGATCTGACCAGAACTAGAGTAGAGTTTCTGGTGGGCCAGGTGGCCAGTTTTATGTTTGAGATTATCATTTCGAAAATGATAAATAAGAAAGATGACTAACTGAGCCACATATAGAAAATATTGAGTGGGAAGTCTTAGCTGGATTAGCTAAGGGTGTTACAGTGTCAGGTATGAATTTATTGAGATATAAGGGTCAGATTTGGAATTCGATGGACACTGGAATTAATTGGGAGATTCTGGATGAATCTCATGCTACTTTCTTATTCTCTTCATTCAGGCATCATGAAATGTAACAGGATATGAAAGCTTTATAGTGGGGGCCTGAAATGGAGAGGGATGTCATGGGATGTGTGGTGAAGTTCTTAGCCTGTTAGCAGGTCAGATCAGAGTTTCAGAAATCGGTGAGGCCATTTTAGCCTTTGAGTATTTTATAATGGAAATAAGAGAGCATCGCGATGGGTTTCGAGGTGGGATTTCCAGATTAGTGGGTCAATATGAGTTGGCATTGAGTCATTATGGACCAGTAGTCCAAGTGAGTTCATTTTTATCAGTAAGGATAAGTAAATAGTACAGCTGATTAGTATTCAAATCTCTTTGTGAGAGGGATAGAGCGCCTTCATGAAACTCAAGGTCTATCTTATCAGATGAAGACTCTATTGCGACTTCCAGGTTTTGGAAAGGTTAAGGAAGGCGATGAGTATATAGATGGAATTCATTACAGTTTATTACTCTCAGATTGATGGTAAATCAGAGAAAGAGGGTTATCCAATTATTATTGGAAGAACATCTTATAAGATGAATGAGTTAATATATATTTGGATCCTGAGGTGGTTCAGGGGACTATTGAGATTATTAGAGATTGAAGCTTGGATGCTCACTTCTCAGAGTAAATGGAAAAGTTTTACTGAATTGGAAAGCAGGAACATAGAGTTCCAAGTAGAAGATCATATCTTCCTTAAAAGTATCACCATGGAAAGGGGTGATGAGTTAAGGGCAAGTTGAGCCCTAGAGAAGCATAACAGTTTGAGTCCTAGATAGGACTGGTTAGGTTGATTTTGGTTCAACCTTATCTTTGGCACTGTCAGGTATATACAGTGTATTTTGTATTTCCATGCTGAGGACATGGGTTGAAAGAAACTCATGGATTGAGTTATGAGAATCGGGGAATTGAGGCTAAGTTATCCTGTAAAGAATAGACAGTCCAGATATGAGACAGAAAGAATAAGGTTCTAAGGAACAAAGTTATACCTTGGGTTAAGGTATGTTGTAGAGACAGTGAGGTCGAAGGAATGACCTGGGAAACTGGAATCAGTTGTGCGGAATTGATATTCCGGCAGTTCAGATAAATTTCGAGGACGAAATTTCTGTAAGGAGGGGATAGTTGTAATGCCCCAAATTTCCTAATAAGGTTTAGGACCTTGATTAGGAGGCCGGGAGGGCCTTAATTGATTTATTATGTTATTAAATGATAATATGCATGTTTAGGTGTATTAAATATGCATGTGAACTCATTTCTAAGTAATTGGGTGATTTTCATATTTTGGTCATTTCAGGCATATTTGGCATATATGTGATATGTGTGTGGTGCTTTATTATTATTTGGTTATGCCAGGGTTACCCAACACGAGACGATCCTAGGAGGTAAGCTAGTGGGAAAGTCACAATAGGATTTATTCTTGACTTGGAGTGAGTTAAGGGGTATTTAGAGCATTACCGGGTTATTGGGTAATGGGAATAAATATTTGGTGATAAATTGGGAGATAGTAAGGTCAGGGGGAAATTCTTGAGGTTTTGACTATTTTTCCCCCGGGAGTGTTTTCGGGACCCCGAGCGTTAGGATTTGGTTGAGGCTACTTAAGCTTGAAGTAACCTTTTAAAAGAATAAAAGAACGTTTTGTACGTTCACTCTCCCTCAAAGTTCCATTTTCGTCTCCCGATCGCATTTTTGTAGGTAACTTGAGTTCTAGGACTCGGATTCAAGCGAGGATCGAGGCACAACGATCCTAGGAAAGATTAGAAGCTTATTAGCCGGAGGATTTAGTTGGAAACAACTCAATTGGAGGTAATTCAAGTTTTAAGTTTTTAATCTTGAATTGGACTTTGTGTTTTGATGAGTTTTTGTTAAATTTGAAGCTTGGGTTTTGTGGGTTTTGGATCATGGGGATGTTTGGGAACTTTGATTTTTGGATTTGGAGGTGTTTAGGTATGTTTTTGGGAGGTTTTGAAAGGTTAAAATTGGGTTTATGGCTGGTTCTGGGTGAGGGGCCGCGACCCTGTTCTTGGGCGCTGCGGCCCTAGTTCGAAGAAGTTGGTGGGGGCTTGTGGCCTTGCTGGGCGCTGCGGCATTGGTTAGTGGGCGTCGCGGCCCTTGCGCCTGGGATGGCTGGGGGCTGCGTCTCAGGCAGGGGGTTGAGCCCGTTTGGGTGTTTTGACCTCGGGAACTTGGTTTTAGGCCTCAGGATCATTCCTACTACCCGGATTGGTGGGGTTTGATGTCTTGGAGGCTAGGTTTTGGTTCGGGGATTGGTTTTAGAACTGGAACTCATTGGATCACCATTTTTGGTTGTGACTAGGTTATCACTAGAGGCTTGGAATCGGGATCGTGCTTGTGGCTCATTTATTTGGTAACCTGTGCTTGGACCAAAGGTAAGAAAACTCCACCCTGTGTATATATGACATGCATGGTTATTCTTGATGCATGTTGGTTGATTAAATGTGACATGCATGGTTATGATTGAGGCATGTCAAGTGATTAAATGTGATGCATGTGGTGCATGAGAAACATGTGATTAGGGCATGCTACGAGTATTGAATATGAGATTGCTCAGAGCTTGAGCCTCTGTGTTTATGCATGGTCCTAATTATGCTAGCAGTTGTTAAGTAAGCATGCTGAATGCCCTATATTCAGATATTTGACATATGATATATGTTTGGTAGCATTGCTTGCTTGTGTGTGGCACCAACTGTTCATGATTGGCACTGGTTGCGTATTACTGACCTGAGAGTCAGAAATGGCATAAGCGTCGAGGACGCAGGGCCGATGAAAGATTAGATCTAATCAATATCAGCATTGAATGACTCATATGGGGTATTAATGCTAGACCGACCTGAAGGTCGAAGAAAATTTAAGCGCTTGGCTAGTCTAAGACTAGTTACTTAGAGCCAGGGCCAAAGGCCTAGGTGACCGTTTTGTCACATGGCTGAGGGAGCGGAATCCCATGTTAGTGACTTGATACTTAGTCACTTGTTTAAAGGTACTGACCCCCTGTTAGTGACTTGTTATCAGTCACTCGTTCATTGTTGGAACTTATTTGCCTGCTTGAATAAGGCTGTTTCTGCTAGGCATGTGCCTTATGATTTGATGACATGTTATTACTGTTCATGAGCATATTGAGTTTTCTTGCTGGGCTTCGGCTCATGGGTGCTATGTGGTGCAGGTAAATGCAAAAGAAAGTTGGACCATCCTTGAGTTGGAGAGCTTAGGTGACGAGGTGTACATATGCAGCTGCTCGACCACCACGACCGAGGTTTGAAGAGGAACTAGGGTTAAACCCTGTTTTGTCGCTTAGATCGTCTGGTTGTAAATATTTTCTTGTAATAGACCTTTAAATTATATTTTTTTTTGGAATCCCAATGTATATAATAAACGTTATATCTTAACCAAAATTTTTAATCCTTAAACCGCTAATCATACTTAGTTACACGATTTTGGCCAAATGACTCGATTAGCGAGTTTAGCACTGTTTACAAGGCACACCGTAACGGTCCCTGGAGATTAGGGCGTTACAGGATGCTTCAAACCTGAACCTTAGGTCTGTATGGAATCGATTCCCCTCAAGTGGGATCAGAATTATCCCAGTTCTAGATCTGTTCTCGTAAGATGATCCATCAACGAATATTCTCCACAACTCTTGCACTGTTTCTCTTATTGGATCATCCTAAAATCTTGTACATTCGGCCACAAAGTTAGCGAGCGCTTGATTCTTAATTGCTGTGTGTGGCATATACAATATCTCGAACTGGCTGAGTTCGATGGTCCACTTAAGTAGACATCTCGATGTTTCAGGATTTTGCAAGACCTGCCTTAAAGGTTGATCAGTTAAGACGTGGTTGGTGTGCGACTGGAGGTACGACCTGAGTTTTCTTGAGGCCAAAATCAAGCAGAACGCGTGTTTTTCTATTGAAGGATATCGGGACTCAACTCCTAGAAGTCTTTTACTCACGTAATACACTGGTTTCTGGGCCCGATTTTCCTCTCGAACTAATACGGCGTTGACATCATTTTCTATCACAACTAGGTATAAGAGCAAACATTCTCCAGCCGCCTGTTTTGATAATATGGAGGGTTCAGCTAGGTGAGTTTTCAGATCCCGAAACGCCTATTTGCATTCTTCGGTCCTCTCAAACTTTTTGTTTCCCCTAAGCAAGTTGTAAAATGGGAGACACTTGTTAGTGGATTTTGAAATGAAG
Source organism: Humulus lupulus (assembly GCF_963169125.1). Lineage (NCBI taxonomy): Eukaryota > Viridiplantae > Streptophyta > Magnoliopsida > Rosales > Cannabaceae > Humulus > Humulus lupulus. The sequence goes on from NC_084794.1 coordinate 249,024,243, forward strand.
TGGTTTAGGGCCACCACTTTTCTAGTTAATCTCTGTACTTCTTTACGCGACCTAGGCGAAGGCATTTCTAGTAATGACCTGACCTTCTCTGGGTTTGCCTCTATCCATCTTGTGTTGACTATGAAGCCCAAAAAATTTCCCGATGAAACCCTAAAGGTACACTTCTGAGGGTTTAGCTTCATGTCATATTTCTTGAGCACGCCAAAATATTTTTCTAGGTCGGATACATGGTTACTAACAATCTTTGATTTAACGAGCATATCATCGACATACACTTCCATATTTTTCCCGATCTGGTTAACAAGCATTTTGTTGACCAACCACTGGTACGTTGCATCGAAATTCTTTAGCCTAAATGGCATAACTTTGTAAAGTATGCGTTATGCTCAGTCATGAAGCTAGTGTGCTCTTGGTATGCAGGGTTCATTGAAATCTGTTTGTATCTAGAATATGTGTTGATGGACCTAAAACGGGTATGTTTTAAATATCTATACTCGCAAACGCACGAATCGTATATGAAATATAGTGTTCGTGTAAGCACGAGATCGAACCCAAATGAGTTATCTAAAATTAAAAAGAAAACTATTTTAAATCAAAATTAATAAATTCTAACCTAGCTCCAAAGATTGATGAGATTTTTGTATAATGAAAATAAAATAAAAGACAATAATAAAGAAATTAAAGACAATGTATAAACATAAATTAATAGTAGAAATCAAGATGGTAAAAGAAATATTATTAAGATAATAGAATCCACAAAATATAAGTTCAATAATATTTAAAAGTACATTGATTCCCAAGTTTTAGTAATAGTAGAAATTAATCAAACCATCACTAATTCAAATTAGATATTCTATTTAAGTACAAGTTTTTATAAAAATGTAGGATCTATCTTCATTTTTAAAAATTATAATTTCAAAGCATTTAGTGTAAATCAATCTAATGAAATAACAAATAAATCAATGAACATTATTTATAAGGCAAAACATAATATTTTTGTTCTAAGCATTGGATGTGTACAATTTAATGACACATCTTACACAAAAAATATTATGTTTTTGCACTAATGAATAACAAAGTGTAAATATGTGCTAACAATAAAAAATACATGATATTTAAGATGAAAGAAAATATTTGAAGAAGAAAATCCATAAACTTTATTGCACAAAATGAGAAATCAACATACAAAATAAGCACTATCTAGTTACATATTGCTTCATCATCACCTTAATAATCTTAAAAAGATTAGAAACTCATAACTAAAATAGCAAATATAAAAAAAAAAATCACAAACATAAATAGGAAAATTTGGAGGAGAAACCCCCAAAATTTTCCTATAAAAATACATAGAAAATTAACCAAAAAGAAGAAGAAGATGAAGAGAATAGAGAGGTCTTGAAATGTGGTAAGTGTGTAGTGTAACCTCTCCCAAAATAAGCACTAAACTCCCGTATTTATAGCAAAAAAAAAGTATTAAAATAATCAATTTAAATTAATTGAATTAATTATAATATGGAAAATAAGGGTAAATTGTAGGGGTGTAATGATGATTTTTGGGTAAAATGTGTAGAAAGTGGGGTAAAAATGTGGCATTTTTAGACAAAGGGGACAAAGGGACAAAAGTGCTTTTGTTGGGCTCAAGACACATTTTTTCCTTTGTTTGCTGGGCTGGCAGGAAGAAATGGCTGGGCAGAGGCGGTTGGGCCTTGGGGAGCTGCAACTGGAGGCGTGATGGGCCTGGGCAGGTGTGGGCTTGCTGGATTGAGGGTCTTCGTTGGGTGCTTGCTCCTGGGCTGACTTGGATGGCTGGCTGGGGTACAAATTACACGGAATGTCTAGTTTTAGAGATGTCATTTAATTTTTAGCCACATTTAAAAAAAATTAATTTTATACCCAATATTTATTTGAATCTACCAATTATACCCTTCAGTCATACCTAAGTTATATGTGTATAAGCAAGGGTACTATGGGAAATGTCATTATAATAATGGGTAAAATTTAACTGAATTTATTTAATGGTTAATTTTAGTTAACTAATCCTAAAAGTGGGTACTTATCAAGTAATCCCCTGGCTGGGTGATGGTGCTGGGAAGAGTGGCTGCACGTGGAGGAGAGGAGGAAATGGGGCAGCAGCTGGTGGGCTTTGGGTTGGTGGAATTGGGCCTGGGGAGGCTGGCTCATTTCCTTTGTTTTTTTCACAAAAATGCCACTTTTTTTTCCATCATTCTTCATGTTTTTCAAGAGCAAATAAAATACAACAACTTCCCTATAAAACAAACATAAATTAAACTAAAACTAAATATTTTCAATAATAAAATATACAACAAAAGTTTCATGAAAATATGAATTAAAACTTAATTTATTTAAACATTTAAGCTCAAAATTGCATCTTTTTACTCCTAGCTTAACAATATTAATTTTAAATAATTAAACTATAACATTTTACAATAATATAACTATAAAAATACACAAAAATCTATAAAATTAAAATAAACCTAATAAATTCAAAATTACTTAAAAACTTGATAAATTACTTAAAAACTCAAAGACTAAAAAACAATTAGCATAAAAAATGTGGTAAAATAACTCTATTTCGTAGAGTTATCATGCGTCCATGAAAGACATGAGCTTGTGACCGGCTGTTGCGTCTACCAACTGACCAATTCTGGGTAGTGGAAAACAATCCTTAGGACATGCCTTATTGAGATCGGAGAAGTCAATGCAAGTTCTCTTCCCATTGGGTTTTGGGACCAAAACAAGGTTAGCAACCCAGGTTAGATATTTTGCTTCCTTGATAAATCCACACTTAAGTAGGTGAGCTACTTCTTCTTCTAAAGCTTTTGATTGTTTTCTCCCCAAAAACCTTCATTTTTGTGCCTTTGCAGGCACATTCCTGTCCAAATTAAGAGTATGCATTATTACATTCAGACTGATTCCCACCATATCTTCATGCGACCAGGCGAAGACGTCCAAGTTATTTCTCAAAAACTCGACCAACTCGTTCTTCCTTTCGGTTCCAAGATTTTTTCCAACCTTAACTACCCTTGAAGGTACTTCTAGGTCGATGCTGATTTCCTCGAGCTCTCCCAACGCTTGGAGCTCAAACTTGTCTTCGCCTAATCTCGGATCAATTCCGTCTTCTTAAGCAACCTCGTTACTTCCTTCTTGAGGTTCTTCCGCCTCATGGGAAATTTCCATTACCTGGGGCTCCTTTCCTCCTTCAATAACGACCATTGCTTGCTGCCTGGGTTGTGGTTTTCCCTTCATGGCAATGCTATAGCATTCTCTCGCAGCAAGCTAGTCTCCTCTCACAATACATATACATGAGGTTGAATGGAACCTCATCACTAGGTGTCGGATCGAGGTGACAGCCTCAAAAGTCATCAGCGCAGGTCATCCCAAAATCGCATTGTAGGCGGCTGGACAATTGATTACGATGAACTCGAGTATTTTAGAAGTGGTTAGCATATCATCCCCTAGCATAACTACAAGTCTGATAGTCCCTATGGCTGTCGTTCCATCTCCTGAGAATCTGTACAGGGTCATTGAGGTTGCCTTAAGATAGGTTACAGACAATCCCATCTTTTTTAGGGTGGACCTGAATAACATATTTACTGAGCTCCTATTATCAACCAATATCCTTCGTACCCTTCGATTGGCGAGCTGAACAGTTACCACCAGCGGATCATTATGTGGGAACTGAACATGGCTAGTGTCATCTTCCGTGATCATGCTGCATTAAAATATCTCTTGTCGAAAAAAGATGTTAAGTCTCGTTTGATTCGTTGGATCATGCTTTTACAAGAATTTGACTTAGAAATACGTGATAAAAAAGGGTCTGAAAGTGTTGTTGATCATTTGTCTAGGCTAGTTGTTGAAAATACTCATGAATACACTCCTATCACTTAAACATTTCCTGATGAATAATTGATGCATGTTTCTTTCTTGTCGTGGTATGCTGTTATTGTTAATTATTTGGTCACTAATGAAATACCATCTCATTGGTCTAAGCATGATAAATCTAAATTTTATTCTGAGGTGAAAAACTTTATTTGGGATGATCCTTACTTGTTTAAATATTTCCCTGATCAAATAATTAGAAGATGCATTCCAAATTGTGACCAACCTAAAATCATATATTTTTGTCATGATCATGCATGTGGAGGAAATTTTAGTGGTAAGAAAACAACTGCTAAAGTTTTACAATGTGGTTTCTATTGTCCTACTATCTTTCTTGATACATATATTTATTGTAAAGCTTGTGAGCGTTGTCAAAAGTTAGGAAGTGTGACTAAAAGAAACATGATGCCTTTGAATCTTATTCTTATTATTAATATATTTGATGTTTGGGGCATTGATTTAATGGGACAATTTTATAATTTTTTTGGTAATCTTTATATTCTTGTTGGAGTTGATTATGTGTCTAAATGGGTTGAAGGTATTGCATTCCACACTAATGACCACAAAGTTGTGCTTCAGTTTCTGAAAGAAAATATATTTTCCTGTTTTGGTTCACCACGCGCTATTATTAGTGATAACGGTACACACTTTTGTAATAAGTCATTTGAACATTTGATGAAACAATATGGCATTACACATAAAGTCTCAACACCATATCACCCACAAACTAGTGGACAAGTTGAAGTGTCTAATAGGGAAGTTAAGCACATTTTAGAGAAAACTGTTAATCCAACTAGGAAAGATTGGTCCTTAAGACTCACTGATGTATTATGGGCATATCGTACCGCATACAAAAAGCCCATTGGCATGTCACCCTACAGACTTGTGTATGAGAATACGTGCCACTTACCTGTTGAGTTAGAATATAGAGCCTTTTGGGCTATTAAGCAATTAAATTTTTCTTTAGACAAGGCAGGTGAGAAAAGAAAGCTTCAACTAAATGAACTATACGAAATTAGGAATGATGCATATAACTATTTAAAAAAGTATAAGGATCATATGAAATTTTACCATGATAAAAATATTTTGAGAAAAGATTTTTCTTCAGATCAGAAAATCATTTTATACAACTCTCGGTTGCATTTATTTCCAGGAAAATTACATTCTAGGTGGACCGGTCCCTATATTGTTCGAGTCATTTTTCCACATGGGGCTATCGAAATTGAAAATTCTAATAATGGTGATATTTTTAAAGTTAATGGACAAAAGTTAAAACCATTTTTAGAACTAAAAATAGATGAAGTGGATGAAATCCTCCTTGAAGATCCTACTTACCAAGTTAGATTGCTTGCAATTACTCTTGGTAACTTGTGTTTTATTTGTTTTGTGTGTTTATTTGTGTGCTTGTTGAGTATTTCTTGCCCTCTTGAAGATGTACCACGATGGGGTACGACCATTCTAACTCTAACCTCTTGTAAATTTTAATTTATATTTATATTTTGACACATTGAGGACAATGCTTAAATTAAGTTTGGGGGTAGTGAGTTTCATGGTTGTTTACTATTCATTATGTTGAATATGAGGGTAGAATTGTGTTGAGTTTGTTTTGAAAAAAAAGAGGCTTTGGTGATATCTTTTAATTCCAATGATAAAAACCTTGATTGAGTATGATTGTAGTTCTCTTGAAAATATGAATATTTCTTAAGCTTGATTTCTAATTATTGGGTCAATTTTGCTTAAATTATATATATATATATATAGATTTTTCATAATAGAACACTTCTAATTTTTATAAGTTTAAATGAAAAATACTTGTTCTTAAAAATATAATTTAGAAAGCAAGATTGACTATTTGATTAAATACATAAGCTTAATCTATATTCATAAGTTTTTTAAAGCTATTATCATTGTGCAATTTTTGAGGAATTACTTAAGATATCACCAATAAAAAAATGTGTTTAAATTTTCTTTTGCTTGAGGACTAGTAAAACTTTAAGTTTGGGGTGTGATAACTGTTGGGCCCAAAATATTCGGCCCAAAGTCCTTTCCTCATTTACCGAACATTTAAAATGGATCGTTTTGATTTGCAGAAGCTCCGAAGGCAGAAGCCACGGGTCAGAGGCGGTCTGCGCCACTGACCCCTGAACGCATAATTTAAAATCAACATGTTTTGGAGGGAAATTCAGTTATCTTTTCTCCACCAATCCAGGGTTTCCTTGAACTAACTAACCACTTTACATATTTTGTCCTATAAATACGAGATTCATGAAAAAACAAAGGCATCGAAATTTTTACTGACTTAAGCATCGGAGTGTCTTTCTTGCAGGTTACCCCGACGAGTCAAAGGAAAACTTCATCACCGGAATAGTGACAAAGCATCATCCACCGTTGGATTATACCTCCAGATATAGAAAGACAAATAGTTGCTTCAACAATTGGCGCCGTCTGTGGGAAACAACAAACATTTCGACCTTAGCCACATCATCGAATCAAGAAATCAAGAACCTTATTTTTTGCAACCAAGATCCTCTCAAACCTTGGAGCCATGCCGCCAAAAGGCAACGGAGTGTCGGGTCCAGTCACACAGGTCGTCCCTCCAGCGGACGTGAGCGACAAGATCGACAGGATGTGTCGCCTGCTGGAAGCTAGCCAGCAGAGATCCGACGAAGCAATCAAAATGTTGACCGAAGCTCAGGCTAGGCTCGAAGTTGAGATCGCTGAGCTGCGCAGATCCGCTGACGCCATACGCAGCACCCAAGCCAACAACAATCTCGACTCTGGTAAACCCGAAGTTCCAATCAACCGCATCAATTCCCCTCAGCAAAACACAAACCTCGGTACCAAAGGATCCCTGGGTCTCCAACCGCCCTCCCCAACCCATCCTCGTCTTGGGTCCGAAGAGCGACGAGCCCCGCTCTGTGACACACATGTGCGGACAGAAGCAGAGCCCATCCGGTCAGCTCAGCCAATCGCCGAAGTCAGGCCCCAACAAATCACACAGCGAGCCACGCATGACTCACCCTCTAAGGATTGTGCTCCCTCGATCCGGTTCTTAGACAGTTGGAAAGAAGAGATGATGAGAGAAATGATGTAGAAGTTCTCAGACGGGCGATCCGTTTACTCAACCGAGCATATGGATCTAGTGTCAAGAACCACTGAGAAGTCTCCTTTCTCAGAGTGGATTCAGAATGAGCCTAAGCCCAGAGAATTCTTCATCCCTTCCCTGCCTGCGTTTAATGGAAAGGGAGATCCGTTAAACCACCTGTTCCAATTTCAACAGAAAATGGCACTAGAGGCTAACAACGAAGCCATTCAATGCAAGGTCTTTTCAACGACCTTCTCCGGGCCAGCTTTGTTGTGGTTTCGACAGTTAAAGCCCAGATCCGTCAACAGTTTTAGTGACCTTCGAAGAACTTTTCTACAACAATATAGCGCGAACCGTGAGGCACCAAGAACAATGGCTGACCTCTATCGGATTGAGCAAGGGGAAAATGAACATCCGAAGGCATATTTACAGCATTTCATTGACCTCGTGCATCAAATCCACGACGTCGACTCGATTACCGCAGCCAATCTCTTTGTCAAAAGCTTGTAGGTGGGATCTCTTTTACATGAAAATCTCACCATAACACCACCTTATGACATGGTAGAGGTTCAGACCCAAGCCGAGGGCGTCTTCAGGGTCTTGGAATTTTGAGAGCGTGCACAGAAGAAATCTACACTTATCTCCGCTCCACCAGCAAATAACCCTCCGCCACCTGCTAGAGATGACAAGAGGAAGCGGAATCGGACAGATCACGCAAAGGAAGGGAAGAGGCCAAGACAGGACCAACAGTCACCATGATACCCGTCCTTCGAATACACTGTCCTGCAAGAAGTCATTTACGAAGAAAATAAAGAAAGACCTATCTGGCGTGAGCCGTATAAGATCACCACTCCTCCTGACAGGAGGGATAAAAACATATACTGCCTCTTCCATAAAGATCACGGTCATACGATCGCTGAATGCCATAACCTGAACAATCAGATCCAAGCCCTCATGAGGAGTGGGAGGCTTACCCAATACATTAAGGAGGCAGGCAGACCTGGCACCTTGCAGCACAATCCTGCTTCTGCCCCAGTACCGCAAGCTTCAGACCCCGTGCGCACAGCCTTTGCAAGCCCACAAAAGCCTCTTAAGCAAGTCCCCATGATACATGGGATCGTAGAGCTCACTAAAAAATAAGAACATGCCACCAAAGTCCATAAGAGGATGGAGGAGCGGGTGAAGCGATACAGATCGTTAGGCCACACGGTCAATCTTGTCACTTCAGAAGACAGAAGTTATCTAGCCTCTGCAATCGCCTTTACCGACGATGACTTGCAAGGAGTGCACCTACCCCATGACGATCCTCTCGTCATTTCGCTACAGGTCGACCATTGCTAGTTGGGTAGAGTTCTAGTCGACGGGGGCAGTGGGGTTGACATCCTCTTCTGGGAAGCCTTCCAGAAGATGGGGCTAGAGGAGAATCAGATCCGACCCTCTACTACCCCCATCTTGGGATTTAACAGCCAGAGAGTATACCCGAAAGGCGCCGTGCGATTAAACGTGGTGGCCGCGGAGCGTACCTTGCCAGTAGATTTCCTCATTATAGATTCAATCACAAGCTACAACGCCATCATGGGGAGAAATTGGATCCACAGGATGCAAGGGGTCGTTTTGACTTTGCATCAGGTGATGCGATGCCTCTCGACCAACGGGAGCTACACCATCGACATCAAGGGATGCCAGAAGTAGGCCAAAAAGTGTTTCCTTACCTTGAAAGAAATAAATAGTCTGGCACTTCCTCCCATAACGACAGTCCAAACAAATAGCAATTACAACACGACCTACCAGCATGCCTCAAAGGAATCGATCTAGAAGAAGACCAAGAAAAACCCCAAGTCACACTCGATGACCTAGAGAAAATATGTCTCGACGACGTTGACCCATCTAAAATAGTGCTGGTAAGTACCAAGCTCTCTGAAAACGAAAAACAGACCCTAGTCCAATTTCTCAAAACTAGAATGGGAACTTTCGCCTGGTCTCCACACGACATACCCAGAATAGACTCCTCCATCATGAGTCATAGCCTTAATATATCAAACAACTTCCCACCCGTCAAGCAGAAGTAGAGGAGGTTCGCTCCCGAAGTAAACCAGGTCATCCAAGAGGAGGTGCAACGGCTCCTGAGCACAGGGGCAATCGAAGAATGCCTATATCCCAGTTGGCTTGCCAACCCTGTCGTGGTCCCGAAGAAGAACGGAAAAAATAGAGTGTGCATAGATTACACCAACCTAAATAAGGCATGTCCAAAGGATAGCTACCCTCTACCAAAAATAGATCAGATGATAGACGCCATGGCAGGGTATGAAAGAATGAGCTTCCTCGACGCCTACTCTAGATACAATCAGATCCCAATGAAATTAGATGATTGGATTCACACAGCTTTCATAACTGAAGGTGGATTATATTGCTACAAAGTTATGCCCTTTGGACTAAAGAATGCAGGCGCAACATACCAAAGGCTGATGCACAAATTGTTTTCCTCATTGCTTGGAAGAAACATGGAGGTCTATATTGATGACATGGTCATCAAGTCTAAACAAAGCTCTTCACATATAGGCGATTTGACCGAGTGCTTCGACATTCTCGACAATTACAAAATGAAATTGAACCCCTCTAAATGCGCCTTTGGGGTGTCCTCTGGACAGTTCTTAGGGTACGTGGTTAGTCAGAGGGGCATCGAGGCCAACCCAACACAGATTGCATCCCTCTCAGAAGTCAAAGAACCCAGAACCATCCGAGACATACAGGCTCTGACGGGCAAAATCGTAGCATTAAGCCGGTTCATATTGTGCATGTCCGACCGTTGCCAGCCCTTCTTGCAATGCCTAAAGAAATCCACCAACACCACCTAGGCAGCAGAAAAAAGTAGAGCATTGGAAGAGTTGAAAGCTTATTTGAATTCCCCTCCTATATTGAGCTCCCCCATCGCCAACGAAGATCTATTCTTGTATCTGTCTGTCTCACACTTCGCTGTGAGTTCCGTTCTCTTCCGGGAAGAGGCTAGTCGTCAGAGGCCAATGTTTTATTGCAGCAAGATGCTTTTGGACGCTGAAACTCGCTACGGTATGATGGAAAAATTGGCACTTGCACTCATCACAGCAAAGAAGAAGCTACGACAATATGTTGAAAGTCACACCATCATTGTATATACGGACTATCCACTGAAACAAGTATTGAGTAAATCCGATCTCTCTGGAAGGTTATCTAAATGGGCAATTGAGCTAGGGACGTATGATATACAATTCTCGCCACGAAAAGCAGAAAAAGGACAAGTACTTGCTGACTTCCTCGTCGAAATTCAATCCTTCACCCTGGACACCCTGCCTGAATTGTTAGAATCAGAAGATGAATGGGTGTGGACGATGCATACGGATGGGGCATCCAATTCCCAAGGAGTCGGTATTAGCGTCGTGCTAGAGGCTCCCTCAGGCCTCAAAATCGAGGAAGCCATTTGTTTAGAACAGTCTACGACGAATAATGAAGCGGAATATGAGGCTCTGATCTATGGTTTAGAACTAGCACGAGACATGGGCATTAAACGTCTGAATGTCAGAGGAGATTCATAGCTTATGATAGAACAAGTGGCTGGGAATTTCGATACCAAAGCACCCCATCTAGCTAGCCTACTACAGAGGGTAACTGACTTGTGATCACATTTTCACCAGTTTGAACTCGTCCAAGTACCGAGGGAACAAAATCAGAAGGCCGACGCCCTTGCCAAATTAGCCTCTGCAGGAGACTGTGCATGCCAATCCTCCATATCTATAAGCCGATCAATCAAAGCTATGGAAGTCTACTCAACCTCATCAGAACCTGAGTGCTGGTTGGACCCAATCATTCGATACTTGTCCACCTCTGAACTCCCCCCTCATCCAAAAGACGCAAAGCTTCTGCGCCTTCGAGCACAACGTTATTCCATAATCCATGGAACGCTATACCGCAAGTCCTTCGATGGCCCCTACCTACGGTGTTTACGTCCATCAGAAGCAAAATAACTATTGGCAAAGATACACGAGGGAGCATGCGGGAATCACACAGGGGGTCGGAGTCTGGGACACAAGGCACTTACAGCAGGGTATTACTGGCCGTACATGATGACAGAAGCACGTGACTATGCCAAAAAATGTGACAAGTGCCAATGGTTTGCACCCACCATCCATCAACCTGCTTAAACTTTACACTCAATCGTTGCACCTTGGCCTTTCGTAAAATGGGGTATGGACGTGGTAGGTGAACTACCTAAGGCTGCTGGAGGAAGACGGTATGCTCTGGTGGCCACTGATTACTTCACTAAGTGGGTTGTGGCAGAAGCATACATCATGGTCAGCAAAATATACACTATGACCTTCATATGGAAGCACATCATCTGTCAATTTGGGATACCACGGGAGATAGTCGTTGACAAAGGAGCCCCGTTCCAAAATGCCAAAGTACAAGAACTATGTGATGCATACAAGATCAAGTTGAGGTTTGCCTCTATCACTTACCCGCAAGGCAATGGTCAAGCAGAAGCTTCCAATAAAGTCATTTTTGCCAACATTAAGAAGAACCTGGAAGATAAAAAAGGAGCATGGGCAGAGGAACTACCGAAGGTGTTATGGGCATATAGGACAACAAAAAGGTCCTCTACGGGTGAATCTCCCTACGCCATGGTATATGGAACAGAAGCTATCATCCCGACAGAAGTGGGCCTGCCTACACTTCGAATAGAGATCGCCTCTGATCAAACCACAAACAACATTCAACTAATGCACAACCTAGACCTTCTGGAAGAAGTACGTATGCTAGCACAATTATGACGAGAAAATGATCAAAAGGCTGCAGAACGCTACTACAACAAAAGAGTCCACTCGCGCACATTTCAGAAAGGTGATTGGGTTCTGTGCAAGGTCACCGGCAACAAAAAGAAGCTAGAACCAAATTGGGAAGGGCCTTTTGAAATCTTAGAAGTATTAGGTAGAGGGTCTTACACCCTTAAGAATGTATGCAGTGGGAAGATTGTAGCCCGTACTTGGAATTCAATGTCTTTGAAACAATATTATTGTTAATAGTTGTACTGTACAATTCAAAAGTAATACAACAACTTTCCATTTTTTCACATTATTTTAAATTTATCTTGTACATTCAATTTTTTGACATTATTTTCCATAGGGATTCCTCACTATGACATCACACTATGCAAGACATGTGACAACTGACACTTCACTCGAAAGGTGCTATCAAATATATCCCCACCTACCCATATTAAAAACAACATTATTCACGTGCACTTAAAACTACCTACCACTCTGACTATAAATAAGTAATTATCTGAGTGCTTGTAGTTATCAGTTTCCCATAACAATACACCATAAGCCTTTGGTCTCAATACAGGCATCCCTCACGCCTAGAACGAAAAATAATGCATGGTGAGATGCAGCATCTTGCCCCACACGTTGGCATAAGGCAGAACCTCAATGGATCAAGGCAGCAAGGCCACTACACACAATATGCATACACAATCCTGCTGCCTCTGCCATTTCAATCGATATTGTGCAGCATTCTAATCTGACTTGACTAAGCTTACAGGGAGCTAAGGCCAGCCATTTCGTAGTCTAATCTACCCTGACTATGCCGATTTGGCCGTCCAACCAGGGTGCACTACCTAACTTGCCCTTTTACTTGAATAAGAGGAGCTCCCCCTGCAGTTTACTCTGCCCTGACTACCACAGCAGAACCATCAACTGCCACACTTCAGATCCATCACCAGTATACATTAACTGGTTTGGCAATCCAAGGTTGGGAGGAACTTTTCCTGTAGTCGCACCCATATCCTACACAATGGATGCCTCTGTCAGAATACAAGACTACCCTAGCAAGCCTTCACACATACTACACGGTATGGGTGCATTGGAAAGACATCTGCCTCATGGCCTTAGCCTCTTTGTCTTTGCCCCGACGCCCAAACTCCGCGTTTTGTTCCTTGCATCCGGCTTGAACCACATTAACCCCTCTGGCAAATGGTAGAGCATCAACCATGCTTTTTCATACATCCTAAAGGCCGAACCCGCTCCGATCAGGCATCTACACGACTCTCCAAGCGTAAGAAAGTTTACCACTTAACAATAACGACGGCTTCGCAAAAGTACAAAACTCTTAGCACTATAACCCAATTCGACAGATGTTAAGCACGGGCATGCATACTTACTCAATTCTTTTTTAATACATAAAAATGATGAAAGATTTGTAGTTCACACAGTCAGAAGGCCACGTATAATAAAAAATGGCAATTAATCAGAAGTTGTTATTTATAAATTATGTTACATTAATGACAATATTAGTCTCTTGTTCCATAATTGATTTGTCTACTATATACAAATATTCTTTTGGCCATGTTTAGTCCCATTCAATACGACGCATGTACTCTGCCATCACACTCTCTAGCTTCGGATGGCCTAACCCATAGCGTTCACACAATATGTAATACGGAATGCCGCTTCTGATTAGTTCCTCCATCGCCCACGTTGAGTAAAGCCACTGTGGGTTATCGAAGATTCGCCTAAAAAAGGGCACCTTCATCCACTCATGATGCTCACCTGCAACAATAATATCGTCAGCCCCAACCAATCACTATAACACTAAGGTGAATTGCTCACACAACACTTAACTGGGCATTCTCTCCCACCATCTGTACAGTTTTTTACTGTATCTCACACGCAATGGCCTAAAGGGTCTATGAAGCTTCTGTTCCGAATAAACCATCTGACTCTCACCTGTCGTAATGCCTAAAATTAAGTACCCAACGGAGAATAACACATCCAATAACACACCAGACAACCAACATGAAACAAAACTCAACTTGTATTGATAATTTGTGCTATTACATATACAATTGTCTACATACTAACAGCCAAAAAGACCAAAGAATGCATATACTGGAATCAATACAAAACAAAACATAAAAAAATTAAGCAAAAGAGATAGTGTGTCATTCATTCTACGGCACCTCTTTCACCATTTGGCCTGGCTTCTGCAACTGGAATGGGTTCTGTTGCCTTTTGTTCAGAAGCCTCAACGACATCACCTTCTTCTGCAACTTCCCCGTTGGCATTATAAATCGACCCCAACGCGTCGCCTCTCAACTTTAGCTTCTCTAGATGATGCGCCGGATAGGAGATCTGCAGGTCCCCAAGTTCATTCAGATACTTGTCAACATTATACTCTCCTATTTTCACATCGACGCTTTTACAATACATCTCGAGTTTCGCCCATTTCTCCTCCGGGGTCTGCTTCTTATTGCGCAGCGCCAGATCAAGGTACTTCGCAGTATCTACCTCAGCCATCCTCACAAATTTACGTTCAATGATTTCACGATCTCGGATGCGCTGTCTCGTGGCTTCGATCGCCGCCTCTTCTACCCTCTGCAAGAGTAAAGACATTATGTAATCAACACAAGTGCCGTATAGACCCACTATCTTCCTAATACATTAATAACTACAGAAATAACACATACCTCAGCCATCTCCCCCAACTGCTTCTTGGCTTCGGTGACCGACTCTTCTTTTTCCTTCAGCTTTTTCCCTAACTGAAGTTCCATCTCCAGCTTCTGCTTCTTGGCATCCGCTACGCTCAACTCCAGCACCTCTGACTTTCGTTGCAGTTCTTTCTTTTCTTTCTCTAAAATCGCTTTAGCTGTCTGCAACGACACTATATCCTCATCAAGGTCGTTTATCATGCTGTCGAGCTTCCCCATGCGAGCTTCATGCTGTGCGTAGACTTGGTTTCTCTCCATCCACGTATTGGTCATTGCCACCAGATCAGCTTTCAGTTTATCTCACTCTACCTCGAGTCCGACAGTGCCTACTAGCTTCTCCTCTGTGGCGGCCACCTTCTTTTTTGCCTCTGCTAGCTCTGTTTCTAACTTCTTGATGGCTTCCATAAGCACATCTCGATTCGCTTCAGCCATCATCCTCTTCGCCCGCTCCTCTTCCAACTTCACCGCCTACTCTGCCAGTTTAGAGCTATTCTGTACAGTCGCCGCATACTCTCGCCTTGCAGCAGAAGCACATACATTACTCTGTGACACATCAATTATACAAATCAAAAATCACATTATGCACATATCACAAGATACTTGCTCTATCCTGTAATAATAAAAGGTCCTAGCTTTTAACAAACTTACCATCCAAATGTGGTCCGATACTTGTTGCAGCAAGTCACCTTGCCCACTCAACGATCCAACGGCTTCCGTAGGAAGGTGGGGTCTGCTTATGCGTAGCATCTCCTCCATCACCTCCGTAGACGCAGAAGGACCACATTCCGACACGACGCCCGCTCTGTCATTTGCTTCTCCCCTACCAATGCAGCAGCAGAAGCAACGGGGGCAGCTGGCTTCCCACCTTCTGCTAACGTCGACACCATAACACTGTCAGACGTCAGCACAAATGTTCCCACTCCAGAAAAAAATCTCTTGGAAGGACATACAAGTAAACTTTTGTCTTCACCCAAGTTGCTTGGAAGGTACACCGGCGTCTGCACGACAGAAGACGTTAGCTGCTCCAGGAAAGCCCTGGGAGACTCAAAAGTACTTGTACCCTTTGGAGATACGATGACAACCTCTCCTGGATGGGACTCAGAAGCTACAAGTGGTGATGCAGATACGGCAACATTAAGAGTATGCACACCCGCTACTTTGGCAGCCCCCAGTTCCTGACATACGGGGAGAGCCTCAAAAGTAACGGTCGTGCCTGACTCAACCAGTTGGGGAGGAGTGTTCACAGACTCAAAACCACCTCCGAAGGTGTCCTCCAGAAGTCGGTTCTTGCGAGAAGCAGAAGAAGGGCGTCTCCCCTCTGAGCCATGCTTACGACCAGCATCAGAACCCCCAGCCAAAGCAGAAGCAGAGGGTAACGCCTCTGACAACTTCATACATACGCCAGGAGACTTTGCCTTGACTAGTAGGCCACCTTGTACACCATCTCCAGTTGCCACTTCTGATGATTTAGCTGGTGTAGGAGATACAACTGCAGCATGAGCTGCTCCTTCTGAGCCTGCCTTCAAGGAAGGCCCAATTACATGCGAGGTAGAAGACGCTCCAGGTAAAGATCCAGCGGGGGTAGACCCTCGAGGCTTCTTGCACAATGTTAGAGCCTATCCTGTTGGTAACTTCCCCGGAGTAAGCTTGGGGATTGCAAGGGGAGATCCCTGAGCAGCAGAAACAGAACCCTTTGGGATCCGAAGCTTGGACGAAATACACTTCCCATCATCTGAATCTTCACCAGAGGATTCCTCGTGCTCCTTTCTTTTCCCTAAGGTGTCCGTAGGCAGAGGCACCTGTTGAAGAGGCTGAATTTGGAGAGCACCAGAAGGCGTGGAGGATCGCCCTTGAATACGGGAAGATCTGCGTGACAGAGCAGACTTATCAGGGGACTATTCTGCAGCAGAAGCTGGACCAGAGCCCTCTTTCTTTTTACTTTCTGGTACCCCTTGATGTTTGGAACATGCGGCGTAGGTCTTAGAACACGCTCTTTCACACTCTGTCTTCGACAGTGACAGAGTTGAAGAAGCAGGAGGAGACTTTTTCAAAAAATCTCCCAGCTGCTTCGCACATGTTGCTGTAATTTTGCCGAGGGTCATGTCACCCTTTTGCGATCTGACCCGCATGGCACCAGGATCGACTCGATCCATAAAGCAAAGCTGAGTCATAATTTGCATACAGTAGAGGTTCATCACGCCCTTGATACTAATGTCATTCTCCTTAGACTCGTGCAGAAGCCCCTTCTCTGTCAGCATGCTCTGCCGTTCAGGACTCATGTTAACATGAGGCCAAGAAAAATTTGATACAAGAGAGTAAAATAATAATACGTAGAGTCAGATTAAGAGGCAATCATCCAGATATGATCAACTCGCACTAAAAGCAATAAGGAACAAAATGAAAATATAACTTGCCTTTTATGAACACCCTGGCCAAGGGAAAAATTTCTTGAGGCAGGAATTCAGGATACCATGCTCCTCCAACAACAAAAAAGTATTTATCCCAATTTCGATGGGAGCTGTCAAAATCGGTAAAAATTGTTCGATCCTTTTTGGGAGAAAGATAGAAGGTTTTATAGGGTTTTCCCTCTATCGCCTTGTTTTTCGACTTGGTAAAGCATGCATAAATGTCATCTGACTGAATGTCGACATTCCTAAGACTCCCTATCATCTAAGCACCGACTATGGATTGAATAGCATTTGGAAGAAATTGAGAAATGTGAGCTCTGGAGTTCGAAATTACTTGTACCAACAGAGCAGGAAGAGGGAAACGGAGCCATTAGATGTGCCTCAGACTCATGAAAATTTCGGTGGGCTTGACTACATCCTTGAATCGCCATTCCCGAAGTTCAGCATCCGAAAGCATCCGCACCGTGACATTGTCAGGAATATCGAACGATTTGCGTATGCGTTCATACGCATTCTTGTATCCTTCACGATCCAAAGGTTCGGGAGATGAGCGTGAAGACATGATCGAGAAGGTTGGGATGATCGTTGTAAGATTTAACGAATGGGTATCTTTAGGGTTTTTCCTCAGAGCTTCTTTCTGAAAGGTTTAGAATAAAGTTTGAAAATTTGAATGAGAATTATTTTGAGATAGAACTATTTAAATGAGAGGTAAAATTCTGAATCAAGTGTTTCACTCGGTAATTGTGTTTGCATTAAGTTTTAAATGTAGCTTGTCAGGAGATCAAATGATCGTGTACCTACGAATCGCCTCGATCTGTGGAGAATGACGGCTTTAGGCGAAATTTTTTGGCATTGAAGAGTCAGCCCAAGATTCGAGTAGTTTAGCATGCCTCGTCCGTTCGAAGCTTGGGCCAGGGGGCATCTGTTGGGCCCAAAATATTCGGCCCAAAGTCCTTTCCTCATTTACCGAACATTCAAAACGGATCGTTTTGATCTGCAGAAGCTCCGAAGGCAGAAGCCACGGGTCAGAGGCGGTCTGCGCCTTTGACCCCTGAACGCATAATTTAAAATCAGCATGTTTTGGAGGGAAATTCGGTTATCTTTTCTCCACCAATCCAGGGTTTGCTTGAACTAACTAACCACTTTACATATTTTGTCCTATAAATACGAGATTCATGAAAAAAAAAGGCATCGAACTTGTTACTGACTTAAGCATCGGAGTGTCTTTCTTGCAGGTAACCTCGTCGAGTCAAAGGAAAACTTCATCACCGGAATAGTGACAAAGCATCATCCACCGTTGGATTATACCTCCAGATATAGAAAGACAAATTGTTGCTTCAACAATAACTCTACAAAATAGAATTATTTTACCATATTTTTTATGCTAATTGTTGCTTAGTCTTAGAGTTTTTAAGTAACTTATTAATTTTTTAAGTAATTTTGAATTTATTAGTCTTATTGTAATTTTTTATATTTTTATATGTTTTTATAGATATTTTATTGTACTGTGTTGCAGTTTAACTATTTGAAATTAGTATTGTTCGATTAAAAGTTAAAAATGTGATTTTATTGAGCTTAAATGTCAAGGTAAATTAAGTTTTAATTAGTATTTTCATGAAAATTATGTTGTTTATTTTATTATTGAAAAGAATAAATAGTATTTTTGCCCCCCGAACTATGACCATTGAATGATCGTGCCCCCTGAATAATTCGCGATGTTAAAAATTCCCCCTGAACTATGCACGTTACTAAAATATGGGACTTCTGTTAGATTTCGTCCTATGTGGCTAACAGATTGATGACGTAGCATATTGTCTGTTGATGTGGTAGTGTCATGTGTAGAATAATTATCAATTTTGCCCCCCGAACTTTGACCATTACCATATTATACCCCTTTTATAAAAAAATATATATGTTTTTTCTTAAAAATAATAATTAATTCCTTAATAAATAAAAATTTTTAATTATCAACAAATAACTTTTTTTACTTTTTCTTAAACAATATTAATTAAAACTATTTTAGAATGAACATTTAAAATAAATACTAAAACAAAGAAAAAACTTTTAATTAAAGAGGTGGACAAAAGACTTAAATAAATAAATACAAATTTTAATTTAAGAGGGGGACAAAGGGGAAAAAACTTTGTTTTAGGATTTATTTTTTAATTTTTATATTAACATATATATTGTAAAAGAAAAGAAAAAGTAAAAAAAATTATTTGCTATTAATTAGATTTTTAGTTTTTGAGTATTTGAATTTTATTTAATTAATTTGAAACTTTTAGTATTGATTATTTTCTTTATCTTTTAAAATGATTTTTTTTTAATTTTTAAGGATTTAATTATCAATTTTTAAAAAATAAATAAATTAGTCTTAATAAAAAGGGCACAATTTGGTAGTGGTCAAAGTTCGAGGGGCAAAATTTCTAATTATTCTACACATGGCACTGCCATATCAAGAGACAAAATGCTACATCATCAATCCGTTAGCCACCTAGGACGAAATCTAACAGAAGTCCCATATTTCAGTAACGTGCATAGTTTGGGGGGAATTTTTAACATCGCAAATCATTCGAGGGGCATAATCATACAGTGGTCATAGTTCGGGGGGCAAAAATGATATTTATTCTATTGAAAATATTTAGTTATAATTTAATTTATGTTTATTTTATAGGGAATATGTTGTATTTTGGGCTCTTGAAAAGCAAGAAAAAGAAAGATAGCAAATTGGCATTTTCAAAGAGAAGAGATAAAAAAGGGCTTTGTTGCAAGATGAAGCCAGCCAGCTCCTAGGCCCAAGCTCCAGCCCAGGTCCAACTCCCCTCTGCTGCTCCACGGCCAGCCCCAATCGCCCCGACCCGCACCCGCCTGGACCAGCACCACCCACCTGCCTCCAGCCTTCAAGCCCGAAGCCTCCCTTCTCCTCACACGAGCCCACGCCCTAGCTGCCTCCCTTCTCCTCACACGAGCCCACGCCCTAGCTGCCTCAGCCAGCCAACACCACCATCCCAGCCAAGGCCCAGTCGCCTGCCCCCTTTTCACCCCCACTACCCAGCTGCCAACAGCCACCAAACCCAGCTGCCTTCTCCTCTCTTGAGCCTAACAATGTCCCATTGTCCCAATGTCCAAAAATGTCACATTTTTACCCAACTTTCCTACATATTTTACCGCAAAATCATCATTACACCCTATAATTCATCTCTACATGCCATGTTTACTTTATTTAATTAATTTAATCAATTTAAGTTGATTATTTTAATACTCTCATTTTGGCTATATATATGTAATTTCAAGACCATTTTGGGGTGTTTAATTTTTGGTTACTATCATATTTTCTACCATTTCTCTCTACCATTCTCTCCTCGATTTTAGTGTTTTTCAAGATCATTTTTAAAGTATGTATTCTCTTTGTTTTGTAATTTCTATTCTAGTTATGAGTTTCTAATCTTTTTAAGATTATTAAGGTGATGATGAAACAATATGTAACTAGATAGTATTTATTTTGTATGTTGATTTCCCATTTTGTGCAACGAAGTTTATGGATTTTTCTTCTTCAAATATCTTCTTTCATCTTAAATATCATGTATTTTTTATTGTTAGCACATATTTATACTTTGCTCTTCATTAGTGCAAAATCATAATATTCTTTGATTAAGGTATGTCATTAAATTGTGCACATCAAATGCTTAAAACAAAAATATTATGTTTTGCCTTGAAAATAATATTCATTGATTTATTTGTTGTTTCTTTAGATTGATTCACACTAAATAATTTGAAATTATATCTTAAAAAGTGAAGATAAATCCTATATTTCTATAAAAACTTGTGCTTATATAGAATATCTAATTTGAATAAGTGATGGTTTGATTAATTTCTACTATTAATAAAACTTGGGAATCAATGTACTTATAAATATTATTGAACTTATATTTTGTGGATTCTATTATCTTAATAATCTTTCTTCTATCATCTTGTTTACAATTATTAATTTAGTTATATATCTTGTCTTTAATTTCTTTATTATTGCCTTTATTTGATTTTCTTGTCACAATATCCCATCACCAATCTTTGGAGCTAGGTTAGAGTTTATTAATATTGGTTTAAAATAGTTTTCTTTTTTATTTTAGACAACCCCTTTGGGTTCGACATCCTTGCTTACACGAACTCTATAATATATATATATATGATTCATGCGCTTGCGTTTTACATATTTAAAACGTACCCACTTTTGGGTCCATCACTCAACTTGCCATTCTTTCCAAACTGTTTTACTCCGTTCAATGGTGAAACTCGGAGAAAAACGTTGTCCCTGACTTGGAATTCCATGCTCCTATGCTTAGGATCAGTGTAGCTTTTCTGTCTACTCTACCCTACAAGGCGAGCATTCAAGCTCTAATTTTCTAAATTGCCTCGCTGGTCCACTGAACTGCCTCAGGACGAAGATACTTTCTTTCACCCATTTCATCTTAATGAGTGGGTGATCTGCACTTCCTACCATACAACATCTCATATGGAGATACTTTGATCATTGACTGAGGCCCTTGCTCTCCTGGCATCCCTAGGTGCCCTCGCTCGCCTAGCACCCCAAGTCTCCCTCGCTTGTCGCCGTCAATGGCGACCCAAGGCCCCTCACTCATCGTCGCATAGCTCCCTAACTCACCCTCGACTACGAACGACCCACGCCTCGCACCCTATGCGACGAGGTCGACCCTTGATCACTGAGCGGACCCGCCACCCAATCGGCACCCATGGCCGGCCGCAAGTCCCCAAAAAGGCCTCAAGGCACCCCGTGACACATATAGGCAACCCAAGAGGAGGAGTTTTGCCAAGATCTATCTTAAATTTACCTAGCCCAATCTATTTCTACCACTAATTTCATGGATCAAGCTAGAAATTTGGAAATCATACAAGAACATTCAAGAACACAAGCATTCAATAAGAATCAAATAGATTTCTCATAATATGCGAAATTGATGGACAAGGAAGCTTACCAAGACGGGGAGGACGCTTGTGGAAGGTGACCCAATGGCGAGAGGCGCAAACCCAATGGTGGAGATGAACCCAAGGTGGGCGACTAGCTTGTGGCAAGAAGGAGGATGGTGAAATGCTTGAGTGAGTCTTCAATGAAATGGGCGGATTGCCATCTTTATAGGCTCTTTTGGCTAGTGTTTGAACTCAACGCTCCGACGACCCAGTGGTTTCGCACGAAGGAGGAAGAAGTTTAGAATGTGGTCTTGCTTCTCTTGAACCCCAAAAAAGAAATAAGTAAGGAAGCAAGGACCCCCGTTGACAACTTATAAAAAAGGAGTGCCTAGGTCGCTCCTACCACCACCAACGAATGGACTGCGAAGGCAGGACCCACTTGAATTTGACGAGAAAAGAAATACTCAACGTCCAAGATGACTCCTAAAAAGGGAAAAACTGTGAATGGCACCAACAAGAAGGCAATGCATGAGCTCCCATAACACTCGCCCAAGCCCACGTCGCTGGTCGTCGTTTGGCACTTCACTGACAGCGAAGACACTCATCTACAGTAAAAGGGTGTGAGAATCAGATTCTATAACTAGAGTCAGACCACACGGTTATAGGCTGAGCAACCATCCAGTCAACAGTCCTAGGCGTCAAGACACTCTTCATCCACCAAGTTTTGCATAGTAATGGTGGTACGGGTCTACAATGATCAATGGTTCAGTGCCTATAAATGCTGGATAGCCATGAACCACTAGAAGATCGATCCACATCAAAGAATCTACAATACTCTCTCTATGGTCAGCACTACACAACTCATGCAACCCCTCTCAAAGACGATGATCGAAATACGGGCACAGGTTAGAAAGCGAAAATGAAGGAGAATCCAACTCCCACCATGAAGAGAAATCTGTGCCGAGAAAATCTTGGGGAATGACATGCTGGCCAGTGCGAAGAAAAATCAAGTCCGAGCATGCGGCCAGAAGAAGTTGTTCCCTAAGTGGCTTCATAGCCAGGACGTCGCTCCAACGCAGTCTCAATGCAATCACCAGGCTGAGGGAATGGCGAGACTAGGGAGTCCCTACTGCCCCAGGAACTCGCCAATACCGCCTGGCCGTGCACAGGTCACTGGTGAAGGTCGCGCCCCACCTTAAGTCAAGTCACTCGAAAGGAAAAATGTCGCTTCGTTCTGACTGGAGAATCTCCTCCTAGAAATAGACAAAGTCGATGATCACCCAGGTCTCGACTTCCACATTTCTGTTTGCTGGCTCCCTCAGCACAAGGAGCCTGAGTCGGAGAGAACTAGGAGAGGACGAGAAAATCAGACGTAGAGTTCCAATTCCACTTCATCCCGCTCGACAACTTCCCCAATCAAAGGAGACGAAGCCAGAACGAGCCCAGAAATGATAAAGTGACGGATTACAGCAAGCGGACCACCCCTCTCCTATGAAAGTTAGCCCCACGCCTGCATGGGGCCAGACTTGGGGAAAAAAACTTATACCCAATATTCGGTACTTCCACGTGGCGGCCCGCGAAGCAATGATGTGTCAAGACAAAGTTCTAAGACACAACAGTCGCCACCAGCTGCTGGGAGGAGTGGCCCTCGCCACTCTCCCATACTTAAGAAGAGGTAGGGTTCACCAGAGCCGGCCTACTTCTCCCATCGTATGAAGCCAAATGATCCCTAGATGGCCACACCAACACCAATCGTGAGAAGAAAATGGCCCTAGCTAATCGCACAAGTCGGACCAACACTCATCACAAGGACCAGCGAAGTCGTCACCAACCACAGGTGGTCTCCGAGGCTCTCGCCGGTGTTGGGATTAGTGCCCTTTAAAACATATGTATTGAAAAATGTCTTATGAAATAAATAATTTAAATGATTTTTTGCATATATTTATTGTTTATTATTATTATTATTATTATTATTATTAGAATAATATTATATGAATATCAAAAAATTCCCAAATTCGTTATTATGACTACAGTCTTGTATAGGTACGAGAGAATTAAGATTGTAGAGAACAAATTTAAATAGTTCGCAGTAAAATAAAGTTATATGGAATCTTTGGATTAAATACTGTAAGTACGGTTCACTATTATTATGAATACATGTAATCTAGATCTGGATTACTGATGTAGTAGGACATCTTAATGGATGTACTTTGTTTAAAGTGGTTATACATGGACCTGGATTGATATGTTATTAATACTTAATAATACCATTTACTCTATAAGCATTAATTTAACATATCAATAAGATGATCATATACAAATTGATCTTAATCCTGAAGTTATTATGAACTCCTGTTTATGTCATATGAGTTCTTTGATTCACTCATTATGATTTGTCAGAATGATCAGGCTGAATACTTTTATTTTTGAAGCTCATTGATGTAAATGGCTGTGGACATAATATACAAATATGAAATCTATACCTTTCCGGGAGGAATTGAATAATGGTTCTCTTAAGGGTTAACTTTTGGAACTGAAAGGTTATTGAGCTCAAATTCATAAATGTGTTTATGAATTAACATTCAGTAGTAAAGTTAATGCTATTTAAGAAAACAAGATATAATTAAAGAGGTTAAATGGTAATTAATTTCTACTTTAATTATGAACCATTGATAGAAGATTGAATTGTGTGTAGTGGTTAAATCGATTGAAATTTTTTATATACTTAAAAGTACTTAACAAATAAATGTCTATAACTATAAGAGTGTAGTATTATATTTTTAGTGGAATAATATTGAGGTTAATAAATTAAGGTTATTATATTACAGATTTTTAATTAATAATCTAAATTTATTGGAGCTTGAAATTATAGGTCCATAGGTCCTCGAGATAAATCTATCAACACTATTTAAGGTATAAGAGTGAAAATTGGGAAAAATCAAGAAAATGACTTATTTGGAAGAAATTTGTTCTTCAGGGTCAAATATGTAATTGAGATAAATTATTTAATAAATATAATAATTTTAAAAATTGGTGTTTTAATTAAAGGAATTTCCAAAATTAATTTTTTTAAATAAAATGGAAATTTCGAAAATGACATTTAAATAATTAGGATAATTAATTTTAAATTAATTAGTTTTATTTATTTAAATAATATGAAAAGATATCTATGATAATTCAAATTGGATTTGAATTTGAAATGATAATTATTCTTTAATTAGTTTGATAAGATAAATTATCAGGTTTAGGTATTTTTGAATAAATAATAATTAAAAGAAAGTAGTTGGAACACATCCCTGAAATCAGGGATGTGTCACGCATTGTAGTTGGCGTGTAACAAGGTCCAAGAATTGGTCTTGAATATTTCTTTTATTTATTTAATCATTTAATAATTGATTTATAATTTGAATTTTGAATTTTAAATTTTAACTAATTCTTTTATAAATCCATCAAATAGAAATAGTTTAAAAATACGCTTAACAGAGAGAATATTCTAGAGAGAAAATTCTAAGTTTTTCACAGAGAGAAAAATATATCGTTTTTTTTTTCTCTATCCATGAAAGCGGTCTCAGACCAAATATTCCAAGATCTTACGAGTTGAGTACATCTTGTGAATCAGAAATTTTTCCACCATTACTCTACATGCCCACACATATCTTGAGGTGTATAGATACTTCTTGGAAGATCTTGGTTAGAGTAATCACAAGACTACTTTGAATTGGATGTTCGTTAGAGTTACTAAAAGATAGCAATGATTCTTTATTGTTCTATAACTGGTAAATCCTTATTTTTTTTCTTTCTTTTTGATTAATGTTTTACATATTAATGGATCCATTATTTAATGATTGTTTAAATAATTTTTTTTTGAAATCTCTGGGCCCACCACCTCGTGCTTTTCGCTGCGCACATGGTAAACCAGTTACTAACAGTCGGTCACTAGCCACGATCGCCAGTCGTGGTTGCTAGTTGCAAAGGGTGCTCACCACTTGCCAGTGGCCCTTGCCACTCGAACCTTTTTCCGCACCAGAGTGCACCTTCAACCTTTAAATGAACAGAACACAACAAATTACCATTTTTGGTGAGACAAAATCCTGTCTCCAGCCAAGTGTACCAAAATTTAGCCTGAATGGGAAACAAGATGCCACCATCAGCCCTCCTCATCTCCGTAGCTATAAATAGTGAAAATCAAAATGTAACAGAGGATTGGTCGTCAGTAACTGTTCATTTTTGGAGAGATACTCATACTCTCTATTACTGTAATTGCCTCAAGAGCAAGATCAAACTCAGCTTGTTCTTGAGGGTTCAAAGTTTATCGTAAATAATACTGACTTGAGTGGACATAGATCATCTTTTTTGGGCCGAACCACTATAAATATTTGTCTCATTAATTTATTATTGCATTTATCTTTCTTTTCTTTGGCTCACGGTTCATCATTAAGTTCTGCTTAGAGATTTTACACACAAAACAACTTTTCATTTATTGTTCTGTGCAAGTTGACGAAAAAACGAGTAAACAATAATAAAAAAATGTTGAACAACTAGCCTGAGCACCAATACAACCCCGACCTTGACCACCACATGCAGCAAAAAAAAAATGAACATGAGAGAAAGAGAGAGATCGAAGGGAGAAAGAGAGATTGTGTAACAAACAATGGAGTAAGAAATTCAAGTACTAATATAAATGGGTAAGAAAGAAAGAAAAAGAAACGAAAAAGAAAAAAAATATGGAGTGGTACCATTTCGAAGGACAACAAGGTTGTGACCATGAGATTCGGAGAATGAATGCCTCTGTAAATGCAAAGCTTAGAGAAGAGAAGTAGTGGTTAGTGACCATGAGTTTTTATTATTGTGATAAAGCCTATGCGTTTGATAAAGTGAAAGGTCAACATTTTTTTTAATTTTTTTTCCTTCTAATGCCCCTGTTAAAACTAGGATTGAAAGTTCGTGTAAATGTGTCAGATTCGTGTATACACGATAATGTCACGACATAGTTAAGTTAATTACGAACATGACATGGTTATTAAACGTGTCAAAAAATACGAATATGACATGATTATTAAACGGGTTAACACGACACGAACACGATAACACGATTATGACATGATTAATGTGTCACGATACAACATGAAATGGACACAATTAATCATAACTATATGAAAAAAATCATAAAACCTATGATAAATATTCGTGTTACTGTTATCGTGTTGCATGATTATGACACAATAAGATTATTAAACGGATCAACACGATTGTGATACGACACGATTAAGGTAAACACAAATACAACACGATTATTAAACGTGTCAAAAACTAACACGAACACAATTATTAAACGTGTCACCCAAACCCTTTTATTTTCGTATTGTGTCGTGTCATTGTGTCGTAACCCAAATTACCACTCTTAGTTAAAACTCACATGTCTGGATGTATATTCTTTTTAACACTATAGTAAACGGAATAAGGCAGTTGCAAATAGTTACTGAGATTAGGGATTTAATTGCCAAAATATGGAAGTTAGGGAGTCAAGTGTCAAAGACAGAGAAGGTTGGGGTTTTCTCCTGCAAATAAGCCTATCTTATAGTACAGAGTACGGAAATATGCAAAATTTTAATGAATCACCTAGGCATGAAATGATAGTTGTAGAAATGTAGATCTGTACGTAATCATGATTCATAAGCCACTTTGGCTTGTTGTTGGGTGTATTGATCTAGACAACGTTGGATATACTAGTATATTGACCATATTTACGTGTCAAACAAATCTTTCTCTCTCTTTTTTTTTTTTGAAGTATATCCCAACTTTCATACAAACATAAATCCGCAAATGGATTCAAATGTGCTGTCAAATCTTAGTATCCCAAAAGTGTTTCTATAATTAATTGTATTAATATATTTGACTTTTCTAACCAAGAGTAATTAATGCCATGCTTTATTATAAAACGACAAAATGCATCAATTTCTTCAGTTAATTTTTAAATTTTTTTTTACATAATTAAAATGAGACATTTTAATTTCACTTTCTTATATATATCATATATTTTTATTTCTTTCTTATAAATTTTATTTAAAATTAAAAAAAATTCAAAAAGAATTTCCAAATATAAATTTTCGCTCTGTATTAATTAAAAAGCTAAGTTTTTAAATATTTTTTACTGTTAATATTATTATTTTCCGTTAATATTTTATATTAAATTTAAAATATACTTATAGACTTTCTTTCTTTCTAGTAACTTTTAAAATTTCTCATGTGTAATTTTAAGTTTGCTATGAATAAAATTACATTATGTATTTGTTTTCTTATGTATTAACAAATATATTCATAATTTATAATATATAAGGAGGATGTCATAAATATACATATATATTAAAGAGATATAAGATTACAAATTTATTTATGCATATGTGATAACTTTTTAGAAGTTTTTTTATGTTACATATATAGTATATACTTATTAGAATAGCTATATATATACTCCCATTAGTAAATATATGTATAAATAATTTTTTTCCGCAGTATACATACATATAAGAAATTAGTGAGTTTAGTTACTTTACAGTAAATATATTTATACATTTATGTTGCATTTAGCTTATTCTCTTAAACTAAAAAAATTGTTATTATTTTAAATTAAAAAAATATCATCAATATAATTTTTTAACTTAGTATATATTTTTTTAACAATTTAATGTGTGACCAAATTTATGAGGATATTTAAAAAAAAAGGAATATACTTAGTTGGTACTTTATGTTTTATTGAAATACAGTTTTTGTACCTTCTAATATGAAAAATACTCGTTAGGTACTTTGTATTTGTAAAATAAGTAAAAAATGGTACCTTATGACCAATAATTTTTTCATAATACCTCAAATACCCTTAATTATAAATACTTAAATAATAAATATTTATTTGAATAAAAAATTATATTTTAAAATTATAAAAATAATTAAAAATATATATGTTATTAATAAAAAAATCATATAAAATTACAAAAAATATAAATATATATTCCCCCTCTCTCTGGCTCTTCCCCTCTCTCCGTCCCTCTCTCAACTCTCAAGTCAACAACCCAATTTCTTCTTCTTCCCCTCCATCAACGATCTCCCTCTTAGTATATAGCTGTAGAAAGTCCGAAGTGATAGAAACCATGTACGTGTAACCAAATCTTTTAGTTGAATATATATATATATATATTCTCTATAAAAATGTGTAGATAATATAAATTCTTGGTTTTAACAGTTTTTTTATTTTTTTTGTTAACTTTAACGGAATATTCTTATATTTAACAAAATATTCTTATATTTAACAGAAAATTGTAAACATGATTTAAACTTAAATAAAAAAATAATTAAATAAATTAAAATAAGATATTTTTGAGATATTTTACAATGATAATTATTTAAAAATAATAAAACCATATATTTTATAACTTAAATAAAATTGAATTAAACTTAAACTTAATATTATATTAAACATATAATATATAATCATTTGTTGTCACTGACAAATTCAAAAACTAGAATAAACATAAACATAAACAAAAATTAATTAATTAATTAATTAATTAAAATATGATATTTTAAAGATATTTTATGATAATTTAAATAATTAATCTTATAAATTTGTGAAATAGTTTGTTCTTTATCAAATGATTGAAACTCTTTTTCTTTATCAAATTCACCAAAAGACATTGTGAAATACATTATAAACTAAAAATAGTTGATGCATGTATACTACTGTATACACTATAACTTTTTCTATTCTTATTTTATTTCTATTATTAATTTCTTTTTAAATATTATTGTATTTTATATATATGTCATGTAGCCATGTAAATATATATATATATCTATGTCAACGTTGTGTTTAGATGTCATATATGTAGAGATTATTGATACAAATATTTATACATACTATATAACTATAATTCATTATATTATATATATATATATTTAAAAAATACTAAATCAGGTTTTATTAAAATTATAGACAATATTTACAACTTTAAAACTAAGCAAACGTACATTATACGTTGATTCTAACTAGTATATATATATATATATTTGTGAAGGAATATATATAGAGTACTCTTATAACTCATTAGTTCGAAGCTTCCAATAATTAAAGGGATATATATTGTTGACCCTGATTTTGGGCAACTGACGCGGAGTCAAAACACTTGATGTGGATGAATGCGTTGGAAAGAACGTAATAGCGAAAATAATAAGAACATGATGTTTTATAGTGGTTCGGCGCCAGGATCTGGTAATAACCTACGTCCACTTAGATTGTTATTGATGTAAAACACAAAGGAGTGATCAAAGAACTAGGGTTCAATGAGTTTCACTAGCCTTTGAAGAACAAATACAATATGATTTCTATGATATTTCTAATCACAAGTGATTTAGAAGTCTGAAAAGAGAAAATAAGAGTCCGCCCCTTTCCATGAGTCCTCTTCTTCTATTTATAAGCTCAGGGAAGATTTTCCTTGATTTGTTACAGATATTATTTCCTAAATAATCGGATATTCAGGAAATCATGGGAGAGAATTTCGGATTTCATCATAACTGCCTAAGATTTCCTCCGCGTGTTGCGTGCCTACGACCAGACTGGTCGTATGGAGAGATCGATTGCGTAACGCCGAACACCTTCCTGGTCGATGGTCGAACACAGGTTTTGCCAGGTGTCAGCCACGTGCAATTAATTCCTGCCATGTCATTCACTTCTGATTTTTGGGATAACATATATATATATATATATAAAAGGCCTTCCAAGCATTAGTCCAAGTTGAAAAATCAAACCTATTTGTCTGAAGCTTCCAATAATATATATATATATATGAGGACATATAAATATATAGAAAATACAACTAATACACATGAAGGTAAATGGGTCTACCTGTAAAGTCCTAAGGAGGTGGTGGAACTATCCTTGGGAGGAGACCTGAGGTGCCGGGAGAGCACAAGCTGGTGGTGGCCTTTGCCGAATGGTGACCAAAGTGGTGGCCTTTTCCTTTGCCTTTTCCATTGGAGGGTGGGGACTATAGTTGATGGAGGGAAGAAGAAGAAGTTGGGTTGTTGACTTGAAAGTTGAGAGGGAGGGAGTGGCAAAAAAAGTTTTTTTTTGTAATTTTATATGATTTTTTTATTTTTAATATATATATTTTTAATTATTTTTATAATTTTAAAATATAACTTTTTATTTAAATAAATATTTATTATTTAAGTATTTATAATTAAGGGTATTTGAGGTATTATGAAAAAATTATTGATCATAAGGTACAGTTTTTGAATTATTTTACAAATATAAGGTACCTAATGTGTATTTTTCATATTAAAAGGTACTAAAATTGCATTTCAATAAAACACAAAAGTACCAA
Source organism: Humulus lupulus (assembly GCF_963169125.1). Taxonomy (NCBI): domain Eukaryota; kingdom Viridiplantae; phylum Streptophyta; class Magnoliopsida; order Rosales; family Cannabaceae; genus Humulus; species Humulus lupulus. The sequence continues at coordinate 249,055,452 of NC_084794.1, forward strand.
TTAAGTATATTCCCTTAAAAAAATTTAGAAATAGATGCATATTTAAATTCGTTTTATAGTTCCATATATTAATAGCTGGTATTAATTACACTTGGTTAAAAAAATCAAATATATTAATATAGATAAAGTTTACGAATGGTTAGACACATTTTGGGATACAATATTTGACATCAGATTTGAATCTTTTAGTAATGGGGATTATATATTTTAACTTAAATTTAATTTAGTTGAAACAATGGCTAATGTAATTTAGTATTGGGACTTATATATTTTAATTTAAAATTAATTTAGTTGAAACAGTGACAGAGGCAGTTAAGGACCAGGTGGGTCATGTGCCCCAACTGCTGCCTCCACTTAGTATTTATATCACACTAAATGACTTCCTATTAGTAGAAATTAGAAAGGGAATTTACTCATTTGATACCCTATATTTTTGCAAAGTATCATTTTGGTACCCTCTGTTTTCAATAATACTCATATGGTACCCTGTATTTTAAAATTATACATATTTGATACCCTAGACTCAGATTTGATAGATAAAATTTTGTCAATATGATCAAACTATCATCAGTTATATGTAATTAAGTAATTAAATTTAAATTTGGAACTTATATAATTGACAGCAGTTTGATTAAATTAGTAAAATTTTATTAATTAAATTTGAGTTTAGGGTACCAAATATGTACTGTTTTAAAATACAGGGTACCAAATATGTACTATTTTAAAATACATGGTACCATATGAGCATTATTGAAAACAGAGGGTACCAAAATGATACTTTGCAAAAACACAGGGTACCAAATGGTTACCTACCAAATTAGAAAACATAGCCGCGCTTCGCGCAGTTTTTTATAATGATTAAAAAATATATATTTTTTGAGAGATTGTGTGTAAGAGATTCATTTTTATTCCGCACAACATGCTCCTTATATGTATATGTAAGGGCGTCTTGACCTTAATATTTTTTTTCATGACAATGTTCATTATATAGCGATCATCCTGTATGTTTTCAAGAAATTCTCAATAATTAAAGTGCCAAAAATAAAATTCAAACTACTTGTTCTGTGTGTGCTTTTATTTAATATTATTATTAATTTATACGTTTTGTGTTTTTTTTTATTATATAATTTTTTTTTTAATTTTTAGGGTAGAAAATTTATAAATCATGAGTTTATGCACAATCATTCATGTTTTTAAATAATTTTTTATATTAATTTAATTAATAATGTTCTCAATCAAATTAATATCACGTATACATGTTGATATTTTTATATTGTTAAGATATTTTGGTTTTTGTTACACCCAGATTTCGAGACCTGAGGTTGTGACCTCGAAAGATGGATTCGTCAGGTGTGAGCTCGCAATACCTAAAGTGCATGTTCATGGTCCAGGTGCCAAACCTCGAAGCAAGGTGACAACCTCGAAGCAAGGTGACAACCTCGAAGATATGTAACCTCAGAGTTCTTTCTAAGCTCGGAAGACATAACATCGGAGTATATTCGTTGTCAGGTGTCTTCGGATCGAGTAACCCGAGCTTGGCATGGGTATGAGCTCAAAATATAACAGCCTCGGTAGTATTTACCCGCTCCAAGCTGGTCTTGGGGAAAGTTATACAACTCGTAATTTACTTAGAGACCTAGACTGACATGATGCTGATTGCTGACCTCGAACGACTTCGTGAGTCATCTGATGAGACGCAGTCCGTGCATTCAAAAGATATTTATTGTTGTAACTTCCCTACATTAAAGGGATATTAACTAGTTTGTTATATGTCTCCTGGTCTTCAGGGATGTTTCCTTGTATATAGGAGTTACATAATTTAATGCCATTATTCCCATTAATAAAGAGGAGTATCTTCCCAAAATATGTGGGAACGAACTCTGAAAAACCTCTATAAATATAGAGGTCATGAACACTTGAAAAGGACCGAATTTTTGTTATCTTGAGAGAATTTCTGGAGAATTCATCCCTGAAGGATTTCCAGAAAACTCCAAAGTCCTAATAAAATTGACTCATGGACTAGGCAGAGTTAACTGCTGAACCACGTAAAAAACCCTCATTGTTGTACTGTATTACTCGTCTTTGCCATAGCTTCTATTGTTTACGTGCTCTATATTTTAAGTTGATGAAAAACAGCGTTAGCAGTTTGGTGCTTTCATTGAGAGTCTTAAGCAATACAATCCCTGATTAGTTATGGCCGCGAATGATCAGAATATTTATGAAGAAAGCTATCCACAGCGCCCTGGGAAGGAGCCGATGACAAATCCTGAACTTGAAGAGAGAAGTGAATCCACCGATTCTCGAGGACCTCCAGCGCCCAGGGATGATGAGGATATGTACTATGATCCCGAATGGTACGTCCCCATTGTAGAACTTAAAAACCAATAGTTAAAGAAACAGTTGGCTGAGGCCAAGAAGCAGAATGAAGAGTTGTCCAGGTTAGCTGCGGAGGCACAGGCGACTCAGCCTCAACCTCCACAGGAGAACCAAAAGCCATCTCCGCGGGACGTTCATGTTCCTCCCCGCAGACCTCGGGGGCGACCTCGGAAAAACGCTGCCACAAGAACGGAACAACCTACGCCGCCGGCAAAACAACCTGCTCCCTCGAGACCCTGGAGAAGTACTCAAGATAGGGCTCCGGTTAACTCCACTGCATAGGTACCAGCGGGAACTGGGAATAACTGAGCCCCTGCAGAGGCTCGGACTCAGATTCTTGGTAACATGCAGAATGTTACCGAGTCAGCACAGGCGAATTCAGGACCGTCCAGACCCTGAAATGGGTGGCAGCCACCGTCACCCATATGATTCCCTCCGTCGCCTATAAGATACCCTTCACCACCTCGCAGGAATGCTCAACCAGCTCGAGGTGATGAGGAAAGGCGAGCAGGAAGGAAACAAGGAAATAGAGAAGCCTTCAGGGAGTGGAAAGGCACCCGGCCTACGAGAAGCCAAATGTCTAGGTCTCGCACTGTAGAGACGAGGCAGCGTGATAGAAATCCATCTCGGAACAATCATGCGATGAGCCTCGCTAGTGACGACTCAGGGAACACCAGATCGGTCAGCATGTACGATCAAGGACGGAGAAACACTGGAAACCACAAGAACCGCTCAGACCTGCGGGAGCACCTGAATCAGAATCGGGGCAGTGGTAATCCATCGAGCCCATACCTGAGAGATCACCTAAATGGGCGTAAAGATCCCCTGCGAAGATGCGAGCCTGGAATTGTGATCAATGATAGACAATTTCAGGCGAGACCCCCTGCGGACCCAGTTCAAGAAAGAATTGATCAGTTGGAAAGAGCATTTAGGCTCCTGCAGAATGAGCGAGGTCGAAGTCGGGATGAGGATTCTGATGAGGAGCTCGAACCATTCGCTCCCCATATTTCCAACACTCCGTTTCCTCAAGGGTTTTGGATTCCTCATGTCCCTCCTTTTGAAGAGAAATTCGACCCGTACAGTCATTTGAGTACATTTAACACCATAATGAGAGTAAGTAATGTGGGTTACGAGCTCAGATGCATGTTATTTCCAGCATCACTTACAGGACCAGCAAAAAGCTGGTTCGAGAAATATAAGAGACATTCAATCACTTCTTGGGACCAGCTATCAAAGGATTTCAAGAAACAGTTTAGAGCCATGATCGGTGTAAGACTCGAAGCGTCAACCCTGACCAACGTTCGACAACGGCCAGGTGAAATGTTGAAAAGCTACCTTACGAGGTTTAGCCTGGAGGTTGCCCGAGCTCGGGATGTGGACGAAAGCGGTCATCTAATGGCCGTCCAAGCTGGGATAATGCCGGGAAGTCCCCTCTGGGATGATATGCAGAGAAAGCCTGTGAGGTCTTTGACCGAGTTTAATAGGCGAGCTCAGAGTTTTGTCAATGTAGAAGAGGCGAGGTCAACACTGAATATGACCTCTCAGCCCTTAACTACAACGATAAACGTAAACTCTGCCTCGGCCTCGGCAGACCCATCAGCCTCAAAACCCCCTGCAGAAAACCCTTCCAAAAGGAAGAAGAATGAAGGGAGTAACCCCGAGGCGGAAGGGGGAAAGAAGAAGAAAGGGGAAAGGTATTTCTCCGTGTACAAAGTGTACACTGAGTTCAACGAGTCTCGGGAGAATATATACTTGGTTAATGAAAACCAGGTCCCTTTCAGACGTCCAGACCCCATGAGAAATCAGAAGTCCAAAAGGGACTCCAGCAAGTACTGTCGATTTCACAGAGACACTGGGCACACTACTGATGAATACAGGCAGTTGAAGAACGAGATCGAAGGATTGATCTCGAGAGGATATTTCAGAAAATATGTTAGAAACCAGAATAATAATCAGGCTTCTACTAGCCAGAGGGCAGCTGCGCCACAGCTTGCTCAAAACAATAATTCCCGAGCTAGAGAAGAGGATAGACCCCCTCCGATTGATGGAGAAGATGTGATAACCATCTCGGGCGGGCCTCATCTCGCAGGGGCGGGCAAGAATGCCCAAAAGCGATATGTGAACGAGCTAAAAAATGGGGACGGGTCCCCCTATGAACCCGAACCTAGAGCTCCAAAGTGCCAAAAGGTTGAATCTCAGTCGATAACCTTTACTGAGGACGATGCGTCCCATGTTCAGTTTCCCCACAATGACCCATTGGTCATCACTCTACAGCTCACGAATAAGAGAGTCCACCGAGTTCTCATTGATAATGAGAGCTCAGTGAACATTCTCTATAAGGCCACCTTAGAAAAGATGGCACTCGTGCTTCAAGACCTAAAAGCTTGTGCAACGACCTTGTACGATTTTTCAGGAGAAGGGATTGCCTGTATGGGGTCCATTGAACTCCCTGTAACCTTGGGAGACTATCTAGTCTCAGCAACCAAGATGATGGTGTTTGCAGTAGTGGACTTACCATCGGCCTACAACGTGCTGCTCGGGAGACCCGCCCTAGTAGGGCTGGGGGCAGTCTCGTCTGTAAGGCATTTGGCCGTCAAGTTCCCGACTTCTAGTGGCATCGGGACGTTGAAGGGAGACCAGTTAGCCGGGAGGGAATGCTATAGCATTTCAATAAGGGTAAAGAAGCAGGCGAGCGCACAAACGCTCGTCATTATCCAGAATAAAGACGGGACAATCTTGGAGATAGAAGAAGAAATTGACCCAAGAGTGGAGGAAAGAGCTGATCTCGAACCATTAGAAGAGCTCGAAGAAGTCAGGCTCGAAGAATTAGACCCCCCGAAAACGGTAAAGGTCGGCCAAAACCTCCAAGAAGAAACTAAATATCAATTAATTTGCTTTTTGAGGAAAAACCAGGATGTCTTCACGTGGTCACATTTGGACATGGTGGGAATAAGTCCAAATATAGTGAGCCACGCGCTGAATATCGATTAAAGCTTCCCGCCGAAGTAACAAAAGCGAAGACAACTGGACGATGATAGGAAAAAGGCCCTAAAAGAGGAAGTCAACAGGTTAAAGGCAAACCGATTCATTAGGGGTACTTTTTACCCTGATTGGGTAGCCAATCCGGTATTGGTCCCGAAGCCCAATGGGACATGGCGAACCTGCATTGACTACTCGGACCTGAACAAGGCCTGTCCTAAGGACTAATTTCCTGTACCACGAATTGATCAACTCATGGATGCCACGGCAGGGCATGGACTAATGTCATTCATGGATGCCTATTCTGGATATAACCAGATTGCCATGCATGCCCTCGACTAGGAACATACGAGCTTCATAACTGATAAAGGGTAATATTGTTATAACGTCATGCCATTCGGGCTCAAAAATGCTGGAGCTACTTACCAGCGGCTCGTGAACATGATGTTCTCCGAGCAAATAGAGAACAACATGGAAGTTTATGTTGACGATATGTTAGTCAAGTCTCAACTTAACGATAACCATGTTGATGATCTCGAAGAATGCTTTGCCGTGCTCCGGAAATATAACATGAAGCTTAACCCTCAGAAATGCTCCTTTTGAGTATCTTCAGGAAAATTCCTGGGTTTCATTGTAAATGCTCGAGGAATAGAAGCTAATCCAGACAAGATCCAAGCCCTGATCGATATGCCCTCACCTCGAAAACACAAAGATGTTTAGAGTTTGACAGGCAGGATGACGGCACTAAGTAGGTTTATATCAAAATCTATAGACCGTTGTCTTCCGTTTTTCAACCTGTTGAGGGGAGGCAAGAAGTTTGAATGGATAGAGGAATGCGAGTTGGCTTTTTAGGAACTCAAGAAAAACCTCGCAGAGCCCCCTATATTGTCAAAGCCAATTACGGGAGAAGTTCTGTACTTATATCTTGCTACGCCCGAGCACGCCATAAGTGCAGTACTCGTACGAGAGGAAGAAAAGGTGCAAAGGCCCGTGTATTACGTCAGTAAAAGGTTACTGGGGGCAGAGTCGAGATATCCCTTGATGGAGAAGCTAGCTCTCAGCTTAATTCACTCATCTCGAAAACTTCGACCCTACTTTCAAGCGCACCCCATCCATGTACTAACTGATCAACCACTAAGACAAGTCTTGTCTAAGCCGGAAGCTTTAGGTCGACTTCTTAAATGGGCAGTTGAACTCGGGCAATTCGAGATCACCTATCATCCAAGGACGACCATTAGGGCGCAAGCCTTAGCGGACTTCATAGTGGAATGTACTGGCATGACCAATAATGAAGTTATAACCCCGGCCCACGAGCTGTGGAAACTTTACGTCGATGGGTCATCTAATGAAAATGGATCGGGGGCAGGAGTAATTTTGATCACTTCTGTAGGAAGCAGATTTCACTCTGCCTTGAGATTTGACTTCAGCGCGTCAAATAACGAGGCTGAGTACGAGGCTTTACTGGCGGGACTTCGTATAGCCAAGGAGCTCAATGCTAAAGCAATACATTGCTACAGCGATTCCCAGCTAGTGGTTAACCAAATTTTTGGAGAGTACCAGGCTCGTGGTACAAGAATGGCAGCTTACTTAGAAAAGGCAAAATCAGCATTGGAACACTTCGAGTTCTATGCGATAGAACAGGTCCCCCGAGAAAAAAACTCGAATATGGACGCCTTAGCCGGGCTCGCTACCTCTACCGAGAATGACGAACTGAATGTCGTACCAATTGAACATCTCTCGGCGCCCAGCATTGACGAGCCGGATCAAGAGGACGTGTGTATGATCGATTACGAGCCTACTTGGATGACTCCAATAATCGCATATCTCGAGACCGGTATCCTCCCTGAAGAGCGGAGCAAGGCTCGAAAGTTGATGTATCAAATCCCTCATTACACCATTATAGATGGAAGGCTGTATAGAAGAGGGTATTCCAAGCCACTGCTTCGGTGTGTGACTCCTCCCGAAGCTAAGAAAATCATGGAAGAAATCCATGAAGGGTTTTGTGGAGACCATACTGGGGGGCATAGCTTGTCCAAGAAAATCATACGCCAGGGCTACTTCTGGCCTACCATCAAGTCAGATTCATTCGACTATGTCAAAAGGTGTGATAAGTGCCAACGGTTCTCCACAATTCCCCAAGCACCACCTTCCGAGCTAACCATGATGACCTCCCCATGGCCATTTGCGTTTTGGGGAATATACCTCATAGGCTCATTGCCGACCGGCAAAGGCGGAGTGAAATATGTAGTAGTCGCCGTCGATTACTTCACAAAGTGGACTGAGGCCGAGCCTTTGGCGACAATAACCTCCAAAAAAGTCCTTGACTTTGTGGTGAAGAACATCATATGTTGATATGGGATACCGAGGAAAATTGTGTCCGATAACGGAACCCAGTTCGACAGCGATCTGTTTACCAACTTTTGCGAAAAAAATGGAATAATAAAGAGTTTTTCGTCAATGGCCCATCCTCAGGCGAATGGCCAGGTCAAAGCTGTGAACAAGACTCTAAAAAGTTCGCTGAAGAAAAAGTTGGAAGAAGCAAAAGGAAGATGGCCCGAAGAATTGCCCCGAGTCCTATGGGGATATAGGACTACGATCCGTACATCGACAAGACATACCCCGTTCTCTCTGGCGTACGGTTGCGAGGCTATGTTGCCACTTGAGGTCGAAATTCCCACAATTCGAGCCCTCGCTTACGATCAAGCCTCGAACCACTCTCAGCTCGAAGAAAATCTTGACCTGATCGAAGAAAGAAGGAACGAAGCTCAACAAAAAAATGATGCATACCAACAGCGAGCTACCCGGTACTTCAACAAAAGAGTTCGGGATCGAAAATTCGGTGTGGGAGATCTGGTACTAAGGCGTGTATTCTTGGCAACACGAGATCCAGCAGCTGGCGTGCTCGGGCCAAATTGGGAGGGACCCTACCAGATAGAGTCAGTCATCCGACCCGGTGTTTACAAGTTGGCGAGATTGGATGGAAATCTAGTACCGTGAGCATGGAATGGCAAACACCTACGACTGTACTATCAATAGTATAGGAAGGATGTTGCCTGTAACCATGCTTGTTTATCTGTATTGTTTTTCTATTTTTGGATAAAGGTTGATTTTGTTTAATATGTTGTATTTTTTGCAATCTCTCTTAATTTAATAACCTATGGTCACACTCATAGGATATTAAGGGGGCATTAGTGGTACATATACCATCAGCTTGAAAAATAAAATAACATATACGAAATACATACAAGTGTTTGGATATAACCAAATGCGCGAGCTAAGATAGTTTGGATGTAACCAAACTATCAAACAAAAAATAATAATAAAAACGTACAAGTGTTTGGACGTAACCAAATACGCGAGCTAAGACAGTCTGGATACAACCAAACTGTCAAAAGTACACAAGTATTTGGAAATAACCAAATGCGCGAGATGAGATAAGTTTGGATATAACCAAGCTGGCAAAAAGATAAAATGTTTGGATGTAACCAAATATGCAAACTAGATTAAAATGTAAGTGTATGGATTACAAACCTAACATGACCTTAATAGGTTTGGAACAAACCAGCTAAAACTAATCGGCAGTAAGTTGGAGCATAACCCACTTCGTGTTAAGCCGAGATCGAGGCTAGAGTATCTTGCAAAACAATAGTTTCGACCTCATAACCTCGGAGAACTAACCGAGGACGAGAAAAAGTAACTAAAAAGTAAGATATGACTAAACTGTTTGCATTACACACCATACAAGTACTTTCAGGTGCATAGTTAAAGTAATATCCGACCTTGATAAAGAACGAGATCGGAAGCGGATAATTCGAGCAAACTGTGCATGAATGTATTGAACCTCGAGCTTAAATCCAAACTATGTTTGTCTGATTAAACAAGCATATATGACTCTTTAATATAAAATGTGCAAAATATTTCAACTCGAGAAATGTAAAGCATATATATTAAAAGGAAGTCAAAAAGAAAGAAAAATTGTGCCAGCCCTATGGGCATAAATTAAAAGAAAACAATTACAAAAAATAAAGGGACGCAGCCCCGAGGTAAGATTTATGAAGGAGCAGTCTCCTTAGCCTTCTCAGAATCAGCTGCACTAGACTCACCAGGACGAATAGCATGACTATCCTCCTGAGCCTCCCGAGCAGCCCCCTTCGCTTCAAGCCGAGCATGCCATTTGGCCACGAATCCTGCCTCGAAAGCACCTAGGAAGCTGGTGTCGAGGTCGGCATTGCTAGCCTAGATCCTATACATGGCTAAATCAACTGCCTTGTCCTTCTTCTCTTTAAACTCGGTAAGGAGATGAGCCTTTTCATTCTCCATTATCTCGAAAGTGGCGGCCTTCTCCTCCTCCAGCTTGGCATTGGCCCTCTCCAGCTCCGCAAGATGAGAATTCACATTTTCAAGCTCGGCTGTCTTAGCCTCCACCTCTGTCTTCGCAGCCTTGAGCTCATCAGCCATCTTAAGCTGAAGATTCTTTGACTCTTGGGCAAAAGACATGCTCGAATGCACCTCGTTGGTCAGCTTATAATTAAGCTGAGCTGAGACAATAAGAGCCTGACACACAGCGATTGAATTAGAACATATGCTAAGGCACATAAACAATTAAAAGTAAGTTGTGAAAAGTTACCGCAGCAGTAAGCTCAATACTCTTATCATAAAGAGTATTGCAGTCCCGAGCTTTATTCAAAAAATCCCAATGCGCAGCGTCGAAACTACCAAGGCTCTGACCCACCCGAGATAGGATATCCGAGCCGAGTATAGCTCCGTGGGCCCCAGCAGCATTGTCAATCACGAACTCATCAACATGAGTACGGATCGACAGCATGTGTGACTTGGAAGTTGAGGGCTTCTTCGGGGGTGGGCCGAGTGCTGGGTGGACTGTGACCGAGGGAGGCATGGAAGAAGTGGCCGAGATGGACATTTCGACCTGGGCGGTCAGGTCCTCGGCTATGCTCACAATAGTCAAAGCTAATGGAGGAGTCTTCTCAGTGCGCTTGAGGACTTTGGAGGGTTGGTCCGACCTCCGCGAGCCTCTCGGGCGCTTACTTTTTTGAGCCCCCTCGCCATTAGCAAGCACGACATCAAGATCGGAATCCATGGCACCTGCACAATTACAATGAAGATTTAGCATGGTGCTAGTAGACAAAGAATAAAAGAATAAGTAAAGAAAAACCTAACTGAAACTCTCCCCCGAGCTCGTGCTCGGCAACCAAGAAATCCCTCTATCTTCAAAGGAGGCTGGGGGAGTACCTTCCCTATAGGTGGAAGTCAATCTCAAAAGGTCCCTATAGTCATTAGTTCTGTACTGAACGGCTACTCCATCCCACACCTCGTTCAGGCTATACATGGTGTCGTATTTCCCGAGCCAGCTATCAAACCTATGTACCCTATCATCTACCCAAGACCATACATAGAAATGGTCCCTATCATCCTCACATAATACTAACCTATCAGGTCTATGTTTTAGCAGTGAAGGAGACCACATATTCGAGCTAAGGATGACTGTACCTTGCTCATTGGAGCCCGAGCTCGAGGCCTCATCATTGGCTTCATTCCCCGATTGTGGACTCCTATGGCGAGCTGGAGATGGGGGCCTCGCATCTCTTCTCGGGGGGAGGTTGCCGGTTGGTAGAGGAACGAGCTCCCATCGGTCGTATTTCTTATTGGACCAGTTCGATGTAGACTGATCCTCCCCTAAGAGCCCACATGCCCGGAGCTTGTCTTCATGCAAGAGATATGAAAGGGATCTCCTGCCATAAGGAAGTTGGAGCAGAGTCTCTCTGTGCTCCCTCATCTCCTTGGTAGGGGTAGGGCGATGATAGTTGGCTGGAAAATCAAACGCATTTCAACTAAGTACGGGCCTAAAAACAAAGTTCAAGCACAGAAAAGAAGGAGGTTGAGATACTTACGAATCCGTCTGAACGAGTAGTATCGAGACGGGGCTAGGCCATCTGTCCAGAAGAAGGCCTTCTTGAAGTCAGGAGGATGATTGGGAAGATCCTCGAACATCTTCTTCTCCTTGGGATAGCTCGAGAGATAGTAGAAGACATCTCCTCCTTGAGCTCGGGAGGGATTTCTTTTCAAATAAAAGAGATATAAGATCTCTTCAGGCGAAGGCCCTTCCCACTTCAGCTCGTGGTAAAGCGACCTTAGGGCAGACAAAACCCTATAAGAATTGGTGTTTAGTTGGAAGGGAGCCAGCCCAACATAGTCCAAGAAGCCTTTAAAGAAGGACTTCAAAGGAAGGACAGCTCTCGCCTTCATGTGCTCTTGGCTCCAAGCTGCATACCTCAGCTTGCTGTCAGGGTTTCCATCCCCCGGAGCACGGCAACTCCACTCGTGGGCAGTCAGAGCTCGGCACCTAAGCGAGCCCGACAGCCCTAAACCGTGCAGGACCAGAATATCAGATATCTGTCCCAGCGACGTGACCGAACTCCAGTAGTGTTCGGCCTCGAAGAATTCCCTCCTCGGCTGCGAAGTGGAGGGTTCCCCCATCAGTGAGAATCGAAGATCTCCCGACTTGTACGCAACTGTCACTTTCAGCCTGGGTTCAAGGGGGATCGGTCTAGGCTCGGAGTCAAAATCCAGATAAAGAGCCTCTCGGAGGATTTTTCTCTTCTTCTCTATGACCTCGACGATTTGACGTCGGTAATGAGCTCGGGTTTCTTCTTGTTCACGAGCTAGCTCGTGTTCGCGAATCAGACGCTGGTTCCGGGTAAACAACGACTCCGGGCTCGGAGTTTTTGATGAATACGGGATGGCAAGCAACGACCCCCACCGTCTTTCCAGATTCTGTGACATCTAGCAAGAAAGAAAAAATGGCGAGGGCCATGCACGCAAGGAATCAAGAATAACGATCTAGATGGTTCAAGATCGAAAATGCTTGGATATGAAATGAGCTCGATCATGGGGACCCGATTAGTGTCATGGCGTGTATTTCACGAAAAAGGGAGGAAAGTGGATTTAATCTTTGAAAATCCCGAAATATCAGGGAAAAAAGGTGGCGGTTATTAAAAAGTGGTATTTTTGGGAATCGTGCATTCTTTAAAACCCAGATTTTGCACCCAATATCTTGGTATACAAGATATGTCCTCCAAAAATTGGGAAACCCAGAAAAAAGACCATATTTGGGTCTTCCTACACATGAACTAGGTTTAGAACCAGTAAGTGTAGAAACCTAAATCTAATATCAATCAGTCGAAGCATCCTAGTGCATTAAACTAAAGAATGAACCAACACAGTCCCAGTGACTAAAATGCAACAGAGGCAAAAACGCACGTAAAAAGGGAAAAAAATATATAAAGCTAAGAACAGATACTTACACACTGAAGATGGTGGTTACAGAGAAATAGATGACTGAAGAAGAGGCTGCAAGTATATTCTCACGGTCTCGAGCAAGCTGATGGTTCTTTGTTTCTTTGGCCGAGAGAACATATACAAACAAAGCAAGTTCTTTCTAGGTTTGCCTCTGGTTTTCTTTCCTTTTTCCCTCGGATAAACATAAAAATGAAAGGAGGAAGATGACTTGAGTCTTATTTATAGGTCCGAGGGAGTGCAAAGGGTCGGATTAATCTCGGCCATTGGCCAGATTCTGTATAAAATCTGACGGTCAGGGAACAGTGAAATGATGGTACCCAAAAGGAGGGCAGGCAGATGGACATGGGCAGAGTTCCAAGGTACTCAAGTACATTGAGTGAGCAATACACAGCTGACGCGTGTCCATACTCGAGTATGTGTGACGGAACGGTCCCCGAAGAAAGTAGTTCAAAAGTTTCATTCTCATAGGATTCGAACTAATACTTTTGAGGGGGCAAAATGTTACACCCAGATTTCGAGACCTGAGGTTGTGACCTCGAAAGTTGGATTCGTCAGGTGTGAGCTCGCAATACCTAAAGTGCATGTTCGTGGTCCAGGTGCCAAACCTCGAAGCAATGTGACAACCTCGAAGATATGTAACCTCAGAGTTCTTTCTAAGCTCGGAAGACATAACATCGGAGTATATTCATTGTCAAGTGTCTTCGGATCAAGTAGCCCGAGCTTGGCATGGGTATGAGCTCGAAATATAACGGCCTCGGTAGTATTTACCTGCTCCAAGCTGGTCCTGGGGAAAGTTATACAACTCGTAATTTACTTAGAGACCTAGACTGACATGATGCTGATTGCTGACCTCGAACGGCTTAGTGAGTCATCTGATGAGACGCAGTCTGTGCATTCAAAAGATATTTATTGTTGTAACTTCCCTACATTAAAGGGATTTTAACTAGTCTGTTATATGTCTCCTGGTCTATAGGGACGTCTCCTTGTATATAGGAGTTACATAATTTAATGTCATTATTCCCATTAATAAAGAAGAGTATCTTCCCGAAATATGTGGGAATGAACTCTGAAAAACCTCTATAAATATAGAGGTCATGAACACTTGAAAATGACCGAATTTTTGTTATCTTGAGAGAATTTCTGGAGAATTCATCCCTGAAAGATTTCCAGAAAACTCCAAAGTCCTAATAAAATTGACTCGTGGACTAGGCAGAGTTAACTGCTGAACCACGTAAAAAACCCTCATTGTTCTACTGTATTACTCGTCTTTGCCATAGTTTCTATTGTTTACGTGCTCTATATTTTAAGTTGACGAAAAACGGCGTTAACAGTTTTAAATTTGAAATATCAAAACAATAAATCTTGAAGATAAATGTCAATTTATATATGATTCATTTATTATTATAATTATTAAAAAAGTAGTTATTTCTAAATATTTTATTTAAATATAAATAAATATTTTTATTTATATTTTTAAATGTCAAAACAATAAAAAGATAAATACAAATGATTTTTTTTAAATAAATGTCAATTATATATGATTATTTATTATTATAATTATTAAAAAATTAGTTACTTATAAATAATAAAATATATTTAAAATTTTGAATTTGAAATATGAAACAATAAAAATATTATCAGGAATTGGAAAATCTTCAAGATAAATGTGAATTTATAAATGGTTGATTTATTATAATAATTATTAGAAAATTAGTTACTAATAAATATTAAAAAAAAAAGTTACGGAAGATGCATTGTATTTTTTTTTTAATTAGTTAATAATCAAAAATTAAATAAAATAGAATAAAAAATGTAGAAAAATTAGAAATATATTAGAGATATTGACTTGAATTCTGTCTTTTTTTTTTATATAAAAAAAGTGACATTTTCCAATTTTGACATTGTCATTTAAAATATATCTGACGACGAACGTTGCATTATTCACACTTGTTATTTTTAGAAGTTGGCAGGTGTGATAAGTTATTATATACTATTTCTACGAAAAGATGTTACAATACATATACATATGTTAAATTTTCTATGTAGCAGCATATTTTGATGGGATGGTAAATTTATATTTTTTTCCATTTTATTTACTCGTATCTCTTTCGAAAAAAGGGAAGAATTATTGAGAGATATTATAGGCTTTTGTATCATAATTATAAGATTCAATTCAAATTATACAAAAACTTCACATATAATAATAATAATAATAATAATATATTTAATAATATCCATAAAAAATAATGTTTAATTAATTTCAAAAATAATTATTTGAAATTAAATTTATATTCATATACAAAAGATATTTTTTTTTTATAAAATATCTTTAATTTAAAAAAAAAAGTCTACAAAAATATATACGAACATATTATTATAAATAAAAAATTAATATCTTATTTAAATTTAAAATAATAATAATAGTAAATTAATTAACCACAAATAAGCAAATAAAAAATAAGATGGTTATATCATTTTTATTATTTTTTTTCTATTTTTATTCATATTAAATAATAATAGTAATTAAATAAAACATAAATATATTATAACTCGCAATAGCTTCCACATCATTGGAGATGGTGGAAAATATTTCGATTAGTGATGCTACAGAATCTATTCAAAGATTATAATTGAATAAATACCCAAACTTTAAAAATTAACAAACATTAATAATTGAATAAATACCCGAGAAGATTGTGTTATCATTAACATGTAAACCAATCAAATTTGAAGATATGAATTGGAATTCATTAAAAATTAAAATTGAAAGAATTTAGAGAGAAAAAGAAAAAAAATTAGGAGATGGTGGAAAATGTTTCGATTAATGATGCAACATAATCTATTTGAAGATAATAATTGAATAAATACCCAAACTTCAAATATTAACAAACATTAATAATTGAATAAATACCCGAGAGGATTGCGTTATCATTAACATGTAAATCAATCAAATTTGGAGATATGAATTTGAATTCATTGAAAAAATTTAGAGTAAAGAATAGAAAAAGAAAAAAAATTAGAGTAGAGGAAAATATGATATTAATAGAAAATGTTTAGAATATATATAGATTCACAATGAGATATTTATCTATTTTTAAATAATAATATCTTATAAACATCACATTTAAATTAAAAAAATTACATTTATTATTATAATCTATAAAATGAATAAAAAAAATTAGATTAAAGGAGAAAATAAGTAGAGTGATTTGAAGAGTTTTTAGAGCGCTACATCATCTCTTTGATGCTCTCCTTTATATATGTAACGACCCAAAATTACTAATAAGGCTTAAGGACCTTGATTAGTGTGTCGGGAGGGCATAATTGGAGGTTATGTGAATCAATAGTGTGAGAATGCATGTTTATGAGTATTGGGTGAGCATGCGGGCCCTGTTCGACTGGTAAGGGCTTAATCGTAATTTTGGCCCGTTAGGGCATAAACGTAATTGTGTGTGATAAATTGTTGAGACCACATTATTATGTGGATAGGTATATATATATATATGTGTGAAATATGTGAGAACCACATTATTATGTGGATAAATATGCAGCCGGTGACTTGGGGCGATCCTAGGGAGCTAGATAGCAGGAAAGTCACAATGGGGCTTAATGCTTGACTTTGGGCAAGTCAGGGGTACTTTAGGTATCGTGTAGTGATTTGGAATATCGGGTGATGAAAATAAATATATGGAGATATATTTGAGGTTAGAATGTTTAGACGGGAGTACTGGGGAAATTTTACTATTTTGCCCTCGGGGACGTTTCCGGTACCCTAAGCTTTGGGATTAGTCTAAAAACCTAAGGATATACTTGGAAAGACTTAGAAAATACTAGATAGAAAATGTAAACCGACCTTTCATCCTTCTCTCCCTTCTCTCTCTTTCCTCTCCTTCTTAAGGAAAAAAAACTCTGATTTTGTAAAGGGAAACCAGCTAATTTCTGGGAATTGAAGGGGATAAGCTAGAGGATTAGCTCAAGAACTAACCAAGGACTGAATTAGAGCCAAGGTAAGCATTGATTTTTGCTCTGTGGTTAGGAACTTTAAGGAAAATGGCTGCGTTTTGAATATTTGTGGTTTTGGCATTTAGGGTGGAATTTGAGGCTGGAACTTTGAAGCTAGGTCCGGGAAACTTGTGGAGAGGTGATACTACAGCTAAGGTAAGTTTCAATTTAAAGTTTAATGGTCGAATTCTAGAAATTCCATGGCTGGTTTTGAGTTTGTGGGTTTGAAATCTCAGAAATTGGAATTGGGATTTTGGTGAGTGTTAGGCTGGATTTCTGGTTGGATTGCGTTGTTTAAATTATTCTAATGATGTTGTTATTAATTGGTTTTGAGTTGAGGGCTTTGGGGTGGCTTAAGATGAGGTTTAGAGATTGAAAATGGTGGATTTTTCTGGGTTCGAAGGGTCGGGCCGCGGCATGGTTCTTGGTGAGCCACGACCCTTCGAGGTTGTTGCACGCTGAGGAAGGAGGGCAGGCCGTGGCATGGTCCAAGCAATGCCACGGCCCTTACCTGTTTTTGTGCCCATGGAGGGTTCTGTCAGGGGCCATGCTGCGGCATGGATGGCCCATGCCGGGGCGCTTAAGGGATTTTGGGATTTTGAGATTTTAGGCTTGGGAATTTAACCTAGGGTGCTCAGGGTTGAGTCTTTTACCATATTTGGTGAAGTTCAATGTTCCGAGGAGTAGAACTTGGTTTAGAAGTTCATTTAAGATTGTTAATGGTATCCTTTATCTTGGTTGTGACTAGGTGCTAAGCTAGGACTCGGGGATCGAATTGCACTCAAGGAGCATCGCTTATAACTAGCTCGTTTGAAAGCCAAAGGTAAGAAAGCTGCACCTGATTATCTGGCTAGGTTGGGACTAAGTGTTCCCTATGTTTGTATGCATTGTTATATGAATGTGTTTAACCATGTGGACACGATGGGACTAAGAGCTCCCTACACTTGTATATCATGTCAGGAGATGGTATTATTATGCCATGGGACATGCGATAACCGGCCTAAGAGTGTCAGAATCAATATTTGCGCACAGGGCGCGGCTCGGCCACTGGTAGCTGAGGCAGCTTATCTATCACTGAGCTCGGTTAAGCTGGCCAGAGTCAGTGAGTATTACACTGGGGGCGGCCTAAGAGAGCCGAAGACAGTGTATTAAATAGAGGGTGCGACTAAGGGCGCTGACCCTGAATATCATTTGATGATGTGATGAACTGTTGATTATGATCGTGAATATTGTGTTATAAACATGATTTGCTGGCTGTTTGGATGACAAACTATTAATCTGTTGTGTGATATCACTGATTGGATAAATGTTATGAAATGCTGAATTCCTGGTTGTGCATTGTGAAATATTTGATAAATGATGTTGGTCTTGCTATGTTATCATGCTTTCTTGCTGGGCCTCGGCTCACGGGTGCTACATGGTGCAGATAAAGGCAAGGGTAGGCTGAATCAACCATGAGTTGGAGAGCTCTGGGGGCGAGGTGTACATTGTCAGCTGCTCGGCCGCCACGGTCGAGGAATTGTACAGGGACGGAAACCTAAAATGTATATTTTGCCATTAGAGTGGCTTGAATTATTTGTAACTCTTGGAATTTGTTGTAACTAAGACGTCTGAATCCTGTTTTGAGTTCCCATGTATTAAACTGTCATTCTTAATGAAAATAGCCTGTTTGTGACCAAAATCTTTTATTCATAATCTGTTGATGACATTGAATTCACACTTTGTTTAAATGACTTGATTAGCAAGTCTTGCACTATTTTAAACACACAGTGTAACGGTCTTGGTTATCCAGGGCGTTACAATATATATATATATATACTAGATACAAACAACGTGCAATATGCACATTTGCTTAGTTTTATTTATAGAATTTATTAATTATTTTTATTAAATTTATATTAATATCATATAAATTTTAAATAAATATCTTATTTTAATTAAATGATTTATTTATTTTTGTTAAAGTTTATGTTTATTGTAGCTTTTGAATTTGAGAGTGGGAACAAGAGATTATATATTATATGTTTAATGTATTATTAAATATTATACATGGATTTTAAATTTAAGTTTCTTGCTAGTTTTTTTGAAAAAACAATTTGTTGCTAATTGACAGTGGATTATATTATATATTTAATATGATATTATTCTAATACGTGAGTTTAAGTTTAATTAAATTTTATTTAAGTTATAAAACGTATCATTTTATTATTTTTAAATAATTATCATTGAAAAATATCCCATTTTAATTTGTTTAATTATTTATTATTTTTAAATAATTATCATTGTAAAATATCTTATTTTTTTAATTATTTAAGTTTAAGTGTTTACAAACTACCGTTAAATATAAGAATATTCCGTTAAAGTTAACATTAAAAAAATAAAAACCGTTAAAACAAAAAAATTTCGTTATATACACACTTATTATATAGAAGATATATATATACATATACATGTTGACGCCGTTTTTCATCAACTTAAAAAGGAGAGCAATTAAACAAGAATATACCAGGGGAGGTGAAATAATATGATGAAAATAAGATTTTTTTACGTGGTTCAGCAGTTAAAAATATGCCTAGTCCATGAGTCTATATTATTAGTTCTTTGGAGTTTCCTGGAAACTTTCAGAGAATAGTTGCCCAGAGTTTTCTCTCCAAATCTCAATCTTTCGGTCCCTTACAAATGGAGTTTCCTTCTCTATTTATAGAGAATGTTTCAGAATTCGTTCCCACATATTTCGGGAAGATATTCTGTGAATCAAATAATATAATGCAAATAAATACATTATTTACTACGTACCCAGTAATATCCCATAAAATGTGGGATTTAATAACAATATCACATTAGATCCCTTAAACACTGGGAAGTTATAACAATAAATACATTCACACACAGCTGACGTGTTCGGATGCTGGATCCATGTGTCTTTGAGACCATTTTCCCATTACGAGCTCGTCACATTGGTTCGCTTATGCTCCCAACAAGTTACCGTTGACGAAGCCATTATGTTCGAGCTTACCCTCTCGAGCTCGAACCATCTTGTCTGAGGGCTAGAGATACACCAAAAAACTTATACAAGTGTTGAACCCTTGATGTTGTGAGTTGCGAGTCCAACTTATAAGCTCGGAGCACTTTCGAGGTTACATATTTCTCGAGCTCGTGAGGTCGTTATTTACAGCGAAACCGTCTCTGAATAATAGATAAAATGATGGTCGTGTTCATTTCGAGCTTACACCTGACGAGCCTAGATTTTGAAATCATAATTCCCATATTCAAAATTTGGGTGTAACATTTTGCCCCTCAAAAGTATCAGTTCGAATCCTATGAAAAGGAAACTTTTGAACTGCCCTTCTCAGAAACTAAGTGATAACTCTACAAAATAGAGTTATTTTACCATATTTTATATGCTAATTATTGCTTAGTTCTTGAGTTTTTAATTAACTTATTAAGTTTTTATGTAATTTTTAATTTATTAGTCTTTTTGTAGTTTTCTAGATTTTTATATGTTTTTATAGATATTTTATTGTGTTATGTTGTAATTGAATTAGTCAAAATTAGTATTGTTAGTTTGAATGTTAAAAATTTGATTTGATTGAAAAGTGAATGTTATGTAAATTAAATTTTAATTAATGTTTTCATGGGAGTTATATGGTATATTTTATTAATGAAAATATTTTATTTTAATTTAGTTTATAATTTATTTTGTAGGAGAATTATTTCATTTGTGTATTTTTGTGGAAAAAACAAAGAGATTATGACATTTTTGAAAAGCTTAAAGCCCACCAAAAGCATGCCCAAATCCAAAGGCCCAAATCATCAACATTTGCTTATTCTTTTTTTCCCTTCAGCAGCTTCTCCACGTGCAGCCTCTTCCGCCTGATGCACATCAACCTCCCATTTTCCTTCATCATCTCCTCATATGCATTTGCCACTTGTCCAAGATGCTCCTCCCAGCATGACTCCACCAAGGCTTCATTCCTTCACCAGCCAAAAGCCCATTCGGCCAACCAAAGCTCCCAACGCCGCCTGCCCCATCTGCCAGCAGCAAGGCCACGCCCAAATCTGACCCAGCCCCCTCTTGAGCCCATCAAGTTGTACAATGTCCCCTATGTCTAAAATGCCACTTTTTACCCATTTTTCTACACACTTTTTACCCCAAAATCATCATCACTCCTATAATTTACCCCTATTTACCATATTATTATTAATTTAATCAATTTACTTAATTTAAATTGATTATTTTAATAATCTCATTTTGGCTATAAATAAAGGTTTTGAAGACCATTTTTGGGGTGCTTAATTTTAGTTACCATCTTTTTTCTCTCATTTTCTCTCTACCATTCTATCTTCCATTTGGGTTTTTCAAGAGCATTTTGCAAGTATGTATGTCTTTTATTTTGTAATTTCTACTCTAGTTATGTGCTTCTAATCTTTTTCATAAGATTATTAAGATCATGATGAAGCAACTTGTAACTATGTAATATTTATGTGTATGTTGATTTCCCTTGTAATGCAACAAAGTTTATGGATTTTTTTTCTACATATATTTCTTTCATCTTAAATATCTTGTATTTTAGATTGTTAGAACATATTTACACTTTGTTCTTCATTAGTGCATAAACATAATATTCTTTGTGTAAGATGTGTCATTAAATTGTACACATCCATGCTTAGAACAAAAATATTATGTTTTGCCTTATAAATAATGTTCATTGATTTATTTGTTATTTCATTAGATTGATTTACACTAAATGCTTTGAAATTATAATTTTGAAAAGTGAAGAAAAATCCTATCTTTTTATAAGAAAATTGTGCTTAAAATTATAAATATTTTTGGAAAATGATAGTTTAAATTATTTTAACTATCACTAAAACTTGGGAATCAATATACTAATAAATATTATTAAACTTACATTTTGTGGATTCTAGTATCTTAATAATCTTTTCTTTTAACACTTATTTTCAACTCATTATTGGTTTATTTTCATTATCTTAAATAGCTTTATTTTTCAATCTTTTATTTTATGTTCATAATATTGAAACTTATCAATCTTTGGAACTAGGTTAGAATTTATTACTTTTGATTTAAAATAGTTTCATTTTCGATTTTAGACAACTCCTTTGGGTTCGACATCCTTGCTTACGATCACTATTCTATATGGACGATTCGTGCGCTTGCGATATATAAATTTTTAAACATACCCGTTTTGGGTCCATCACTAAGCCACCTAATATACTCAAGTGCCACCACGCGTCAACCATTGGTTGCTTAACCAGAGTACTCGAGTACTTCTGTACCATGCCCATGTCCATTCATCTGCTACCTTTATGCCGCCATTATCACCATTACACCTATCCGTCCGATCTAACACTGAATCCAGCCAATGACCCAGATTAGCCCGACCTTTGACCTCCTTTTGGGATTTACATATATATGGCCTCATCTCCTCTTCTTCTTCACTTTCATTTTCAAGTTTCAAGTTTCAGAGAGGAAAGAAAGAACCAGAGCTGAAAACTTCACTTTCATCTTTGCATGTTCTCCAAACCGAAGAAACATAACTCCCTCGGCATTTACGACTCTGTGAAAACTTTCTTGCAACTGCTCCTTCAATCATCGATCTCTCTGTATCTGCCAGCCACTGTGTGTAAGTTTCTGTTCTTGACCCCATATGTTCATATATATATATATTTAGTGCATTTTTGTGTTGCACCGTGAACATATTTACTAGTTTTGCACTAGAATATTTGTAGCAATTAGTTACTTCAACCATATTGTTTAGCTGATATTGCGTAGACTTTAGGTTCAAAAGATTTCTGATATCATGAGTTTCAAATCCAGTTTTAGTGTAAAGGATGCAAATGTAGCTTTTTTATTATTTTTTAGACTACGGGTAATGTACCGTGTAGACCAAGAAATGGGGTATTGATTTAGGGTTTTAAATTGCATGTTTCCCAAAATTATCACCTTTCTGAGTAACTGTCAACTTTTTCCCTGAAAATCCGTGATTCTTAAAATGAATCCACTTTCCCTTTTCCGCGTCAAATACACGCTCGAAACCCGAACCTTACAATGGTTCGGGGGGTTCCCTTGAGTTCGTCCCATTCCTTCGAGATTTCGGTCTCGATCGAGCTTATTCCGTGATTTTGGGCCTTCGAGTTCGAATCACCCAGAATTTTACTCTTATTTCTTGTGTGCCTGACCCTCACATTTTTCTTTCTTGCTAGATGTCGCAGAATTCTGAAAAACGGTGGGGGTCAGTGCTCGCAATTCCCTATTCTCCGACAACTCCAAGTCCAGAATCGCCCTTCACTCGTAATCAGCGGCTAATTTGCGAACACAAAAAGAGGTGTGAGCAAGAAGATATTCGAGCTCACTTTCGACGTCAAATCGACGAGGTCGAGGAGAAGAAAAGGAAGACACTTCGCGTCGCAATCTACCTGGATCTTGACCTCGAGCTTAGACCGGTCCCTCTCGACCCCACGCTTAAAGTAACTATTGCCTTCAAGCCTAGTGATCTTCCGTTCTTGCTGATGGAGGATTCATCAAACCGTCCATCCACTTCGCAACCGACTGCCATTCCTACCTCAAGGGAGGAATTTTTTGAGGCTGAGCACTATTGGAGCTCGGTGTCTTCATTAGGACAAATATCCGACATCCTGGCTTGCCATGGCCTAGGACTATCAGGCTCGCTGAGGTGTCGAGCTCCTACCTCCAATGAGCGAAGCTGCTTCACTCCGGGCGATGGTTGTCCTGACAATAAACTGAAGCTCGCGGCCTGGAGTCGCGAGCATATGAAGGCAGGGACTCTACTGCCCTTGAAGTCCTTTTTTAAGGACTTTCTAGATTTTTTTGGGCTTGCGCCTTTCTAGCTCCAGACCAATTCATACAGGGTTTTGTCAGCCCTGAGGTCGTTGTACCACGAACTGAAGTGGGAAGGACCTTCGCCAAGAGAGATCCTATATCTCTTTTATCTGAAAAGCAAATCCTCCCAAGCTCGGGGAGGAGATGGATTCTATTACTTGTTGAGTTATCCCTAGGAAAAGAAGATCTTTGAGGACATGCCCAACCATCCTCCCAACTTTAAGCTCGCCTTCTTTTGGACAGATGGCCTGGCTCCTTCGAAGTTCTATTCGTTTCAACGAATCCGTAAGTATAAATTCTTCTTTCTTTTCGTGCTAGATTAATGTTTAGGCTCGAGCTAATTGTAATATATTCGACTCTCTAGCCAATTATCACCGTCCTACTCCTATGGACGCAATGAAGGGGCACAAGGAAGTTCTGCTCCGGTTGCCGTACGGTAGGCGCTCCCTATCATATCTTCTTCATGAAGATAAACTTCGAGCCTGCGGTCTCCTGGAGCAAGATCAGACAACGGATGGCAACACTTACCGAAAATATGTCATGTGGGAGCATGTACCACTCCCTATAGACAAACTTCCTCTGAGGCAGATGGTCCGATCCCCAACCTGTCGTCGCAGGAGTCCGCGCTCGGGAAATGATGCGAACAATGAGGCTTCGAGCTCGAGTGACAGAGGTAAAGTCATTCTCAGTTCGGCCTTGTGGTTCCCTTCCCTGCTTCAATACAAACCCAACACCTTGATTCTATTCCCGGATTCTAGGGATAACTTCCACGTATGGTCTTGGGTAGATGATAGGGTTCATAGGTTCAATAGTTGGCTAGGGAAATACCAAACTATGTATAGTTTAAATGAAGTTTGGGATGGGGTAGCCGTTCAATATGGAACAAATGACTATAGGGACTTTTTGAGGTTAACTTCCATGTATAGGGAAGGGACTCCCCCAACCTCCTCTGAAGATAGGGGATTACTTGGTCACCGAGCACGAGCTCAGGGAAGAGTTCTAGTAAGTTCTCTCGTCAGTTGACCCTTCTTTTTACATAAATGTTTGCTTCACATTTACTTTGGTTTTTTTAAGCTCGTGCACTAATGTGCGACTTTGATTATGCAGTGGACATGGATTCTGACCTCGAAAATGTTCTCAACAACTGCTCGGGAGCCAAGCAAAGCAAGCGCTCGAGAGCGTCACAAAAAGCTGGTCGGCCTGCCAAACTCCCCAAAAGGACTGAGGTGACTCCTCCTCCCCCGGGCCCTCAAGGCCCGAGCTAGGTTGTGACCTCAGACCCTCAGGTTGGGGTTCTTGTGGAAGCCGCTCCTCCTATACCTCCTACTACCCAAGCCCTCCAGACGACTGCACCAACTCCGAGGAAGCCAGTTCCGACTTGGGAGCGCTTGCTATCGATTTCTACTCATTCTAATGAGTATGTCATTGACAGTGCTGCGGGGGCTCACGGAGCCACTCTTGGCTCGGATGTCCTGTCTCGAGTGGGCCAAAGCTTCAGCAATCTTGGGGCTCCTCAGTGGCAGTTCCTGGTCAACACTCGGGACTCCAGTGTCCTTTACGACAAGAGTACCGAGCTCATCTCCTCGATAATTTTTCCTTACTTTGTTATTTGTTCGAGTTTTACTTGGAACATGTTCTGACTTAATTTGTTTGTGTACTAGGCTCTTGCTACAGTTGCTCAGCTGAATTACAAGTTGAACAACGAGGTTCATGCGACCATGAGTTATGCTCAAGAGTCGAAGGATCTCCAGCTCAAGCTCGCTGACGAGTTTAAGGCTACCAAGTCAAAGCTGGAGGCTGAGCTCGAAGAGAAGGACTCGAGGGTCAAGGAGCTTGAGAAGATAATCGCCAAGCTCGAGGAGGAGAAGAAGGCCACCTTCAACATAATGGAGGACGAAAAGGCTCACCTCCTCGAAGAATTCAAACAAAGGAAGGATTGAGTAGTGGATATGGCCATGTACAGGATTTGGGCCGAAAACAATTTACAACTTGTACAAGAGTTATTTTTTGTGTGTTCAAACTTTTATATTTGATATACTTAATTTTTATTCTCGGCTTTTACTTTAATATTTGTGCTTCACATTTCTAGGTTGAAATATTTTGAGCAACTTATATTAAATTTTTGCCTTTATGTTTATTTATTTATTCATACAAACATCTATCGGATTTCGACTCAAGTTTCTATGCATTCATGCACAGTTTGATCGATGTATCCACATCCGATCTCGTTTCTTGTCAAGGTTGGATCTTACTTTTACCACGCACTCGAAAGTACTTAAGTGGTATGTAAGGCGAGTAGTTTAGTTATATCTTGCTTTTTCTAGTCACTTTTCCTCTTCCTCAAGTAGCTCCTTGAGGTTATGAGGTCGAACAATTTTTATTTTTTTTTGCAAAGTACTCCAACCTCGATCTCGACTTAGCTCGAAGTAGGTTTATCTTTTCCCAACTTGTGTCGATTAGTTTTAGCTAGTTTGTTCCAAACTTATTTGGGTCGTGTTTGGTTTGTAATCCATACACTTGTATACTTTTATTCTAGTTTTGTCTAGATCATATTAGCTCGCGTATTTGGTTATGTCCAGACACTTATTTTTTAATAATCTGGTTACGTCCAAATTATCTTAGGTCGCGCATCTGGTTATGTCCAAACACTTGTTAATAATCTGATTTCGTCCAAATTATCTTAGCTCGCGCATCTGGCTATGTCCAGACACTTATTAATAATCTGGTTACGTCCAAATTATCTTAGGTCGCGCATCTGGTTATTTCCAGACACTTATTAATAATCTAGTTACGTCCAAATTATCTTAGCTCGCGCATCTGGTTATTTTTTTTCAAAATACTCCAGCCTCGATCTCGACTTAACTCGAAGTAGGTTTATCTTTTCCCAACTTATGTCGATTAGTTTTAGTTGGTTTGTTCCAAACTTCTTTGGGTCGTGTTTGGTTTGTAATCCATACACTTGTATACTTTTATTCTAGTTTTGTCTAGATCATATTAGCTCGCGTATCTGGTTATGTCCAGACACTTATTTTTTAATAATCTGGTTACGTCCAAATTATCTTAGGTCACGCATCTAGTTATGTCCAGACACTTGTTAATAATCTAGTTACGTCCAAATTATCTTAGCTCGCGCATCTGGTTATGTCCAGACAATTATTAATAATCTGGTTACGTCCAAATTATCTTAGCTCGCGCATCTGGTTATTTCCAGACACTTATTAATGATTTGGTTATGTCTAAATTATCTTAGCTCGCGCATCAGGTTATTTACAGACACTTATTTTGAGCATATACTTATAATTTCTATGTCGGGTTAATTATCCAGATATTTTTATTTAAGGTTATTTATTTTTTCAAACTTATGGTATGTATACCACTAATGCCCCCTTAATATCCTATAAGTGTGACCATAGGTTATTAAATTAAGAGAGTTTGCAAAAAATAAAACATACAAGAATAAGAATCGACATTTTATAAAAATTTTGTAAAAACAAACATGCTTGGTTACAATGAGACATCACTCCTACACTATTGATAGTAAGGTCGCAGATGCTTGCCATTCCAATCTCACGGTACCAACTCTCCGTTTAATCTTGCCAGTTTATAGACTCCAAGTCGAATTATTGACTCGATCTAGTAAGGTCCTTCCCATTTAGGTCAAAGTACACCAATAGCTGGGTCTCTTGTAGACAGGAACACACGCCTTAACACTAAGTCTCCCAATCTGAACTTCCTATCCCGAACTTTTTTATGAAAATATCGGG
This sequence comes from Humulus lupulus, assembly GCF_963169125.1. NCBI lineage: Eukaryota > Viridiplantae > Streptophyta > Magnoliopsida > Rosales > Cannabaceae > Humulus > Humulus lupulus. Next base: position 249,082,749 of record NC_084794.1, read on the forward strand.
TAGCTCGCTGCTGATATGCTGCATTTCTCAGTTGAGCTTCGTCTCTCCTTTCTTCGATAAGGTCCAGACTTACTTCGAGCTGAGATTGGTTTGAGGCTTGATCATAAGCATGGCTACGAATTGTGGGTATTTCGACCTCGATTGGTAACATGACCTCGCACCCATACGCCAGGGAAAAGGGGGTATGCCCTGTTGAAGTGCGAGCTGTGGTTCGATATGCCAACAAAACTTGGGGTAACTAACCTCTTCTTCATAGAATTCTTGAGAGTTTTATTTACTGCTTCGACCTGGCCGTTCGCTTGAGGATGGGCAACAGAGGAAAAGGGTTTTATTATTCCATTTTTTCACAAAAATTGGTAAATAATTCATTGTCGAATTGAGTATCGTTATCTGATACTATTTTCCTTGGCATTCCATATCTGCAGATGATGTTTTTCACCACAAAATCCAGGACTTTTTCGAGGTAATTGTTGCCAGGGGTTCGGCCTCAGTCCATTTTGTAAAATAATCGACCACGACCACAACATATTTTACTCCACCTTTGCTAGTTGGAAACGAACCTATGAGATCGATTCCCCAAACTGCAAATGGCCAAGGGGAGGTCATCATGGTTAGCTCGGATGGTGGAGCTTGTGGAATTATAGCGAATCTCTGGCATTTATCACATCTCTTGACATATTCAAATGCATCTGCTTTGGTAGTGGGCCAGAAGTACCTTTGTCTTATAATTTTCTTTGATAGACTATGCCCCCCAGTATGGTCTCCACAAAATCCTTCATGAATTTCCTCCAGGATTTTCTTTGACTCGGGTAGAGTCACGCATCAGAGTAACGACATAGAATATCCTCTCTGATACAAACTTCCCTCCTCAATAGTGTATCTCAGAATCAGGTACAATAATTTTTGAGCCTCGTTCCGTTCTGCTGGGAGAATGCTGGTTTTGAGGTAATCAACTATTGGGGTCATCCAGGTTGGTTCAGAATTAATCATGCACATGTCTTCCTTTTCAGGCTCACTGATACTGGGAGTCGACAGGTATTCTATTGGCACTACATTCAGCGTGTCGGCTTCGTTGGATGTGGCGAGCCTGGCTAAGGCGTCTGCATTTGAGTTTCGTTCTCGGGGAACCTGCTCTATGGCATAGAACTCACAATGTTCAAGAGCAGCTTTGGCCTTTTCTAAATAAGCAGACATCCTTATGCCACCAGCTTGATATTCCCCTAGAATTTGGTTAACCACCAATTTCCAGTCACTGTAGCAGTGTATTGCTTTGGCCTTGAGTTCCTTGGCTACGCGGAGTCCTGCCAATAAAGCTTCGTACTCAGCCTCGTTATTAGATGCTTCAAAGCTAAACCTCAAGGAGGAGTGAAATCGATTTCCTGGTGGGGGTGATTAATATGATTCCTGCCCCGATCCATTTTTCATTGGAAGATCCATCGACATAAAGTTTCCATAGCTCGTGGGCTGGGGTTATAACTTCGTCATCAGATACTCCCGTACATTCCACGATGAAGTCTGTCAGGGCCTGCGCCTTTATGGTCGTTCTCAGATGATAAGTGATCTCGAACTGTCCGAGTTCAATAGCCCATTTTAACAATCTGCACGAGGCCTCTGGTTTGGACAAGGCTTGTTGCAGTGGTTGATCAGTCAACACATGGATGGGGTGTGCTTGGAAGTAAGGTCGGAGCTTTCGAGATGAGTGGATCAGGCTGAGAGCCAGTTTTTCCATCACAGGGTATCTCGATTCTGCCCCCAGTAGTCTCTTGCTAATATAATACACCAGTTTTTGGACCTTCTTGTCCTCTCGGACGAGCACAACACTGATGGCGTGCTCGGTTGTTGCAAGAAACAAGTATAAGACTTCTCCTGGGATAGGTTTTGACAAGATCGGAGGTTTCGCGAGGTGTTTCTTTAGGTCTTGGAATGCGAGCTCACATTCCTCTGTCCATTCGAATTTTTTGCCTCCTCTCAAGAGAATGAAAAATGGAAGACAACGATCTGTAGATTTAGAAATAAACCTACTTAATGCCGACATCCGTCCAGTTAAACTTTGTACATATTTATGCTTTCGAGGTGAAGTCATGTCAATTAACGCCTGGATCTTGTCAGGATTAACCTCTATTCCTCACGTGTTCACTATGAAGCCTAGAAACTTCCCCGACGATACTCCAAAAGAGCATTTTTGGGGGTTGAGTTTCATGTTGCACTTCCGTAATACGGCGAAGCATTCTTCGAGGTCGTCCACATGGTTATCGTCATGTTTTGATTTGACTAACATATCATCAACATAAACTTCCATGTTATTACCTATCTACTCAGAGAACATTCTGTTCACAAGTCTTTGGTACGTTGCTCCAGCATTTTTAAGCCCGAAGGGCATGGCGTTGTAATAGTACAACACTTTATCGGTTACAAAGCTCGTATGCTCTTGGTCTGGTGCATGCATGGTGATCTGGTTATATCCAGAATAAGCATCCATGAATGACATAAGACTGTGTCCCGCTGTGGCATCTACGAACTGATCGATCTGAGGCAGGGGAAAACAATCCTTAGGGCATGCCTTGTTGTGGTCGGAGTAATCGATACAGGTTCGCCACATCCCATTGGGCTTCGGAACCAATAGTGGGTTGGCGATCCAATTAGGATAGAAGGCATCTCGTATGAACCGATTTTCCTTTAACCTGTCGACCTCTTCCTTTAGGGCTTTCTTCCTATCATCGTCCAGGAGTCTTCGTTTTTGCTGCTTCGGGGGGAAGCTCTTGTCAATATTTAGTGCATGTCTTATCACATTTGGACTTATCCCTATCATGTCCGAATGTGACCATGCGAAAACATCCTGGTTCTTCCTTAAGAAGCAAATTAATTGCTACTTCGCCTTTTCAGAAATGTTTTTCCCCACCTTCACAGTCTTTGGGGGATCGAATTCTTCGAGCTCTACCTCTTTGAGCTCTTCTAGCGGCTCGAGGTCAGCCCTTTCCTCTATTCTGAGGTCGATTTCTTCATCTATTTCAAAGACCGTCTCGTCCTCATTCTGAATTATGACAAGTGCCTATGCACTTGTTTGTTTCTTCCCTCTAATGAAAATGTTGTAGCATTCCCTTCCCGCAAGCTGGTCCCCTTTCAAAGTTCCAATGCCACCAGAAGTTGGGAACTTGATGGCCAAATGCCTAACAGATGAAACTGCCCCCAGCCCCACTAGGGCGGGTCTCCCGAGCAGTACGTTATAGGCCGATGGAAGATCCACTACGATGAACTCCATCATCTTGGTCACCGAGACTGGATAGTCTCCCAAGGTCACAGGGAGTTCAATGGATCCCATCTTGAAAAGTCGTATAGTGTGGTTGCACATGCTTTTAGGTCGCGAAGCGCGAGTCCCATCTTTTCTAGTGTGGCCTTATAGAGAATATTCACCAAACTCCCATTATCAATCAGGACTTAGTGTACCCTCTTGTTCGCGAGCTGGAGGGTTATGACCAAGGGGTCATTATGAGGGAACTGGACATGAGACGCATCATCTTTAGTGAAGGTTATGGGTTGAGTTTCAACCCTTTGTTGTTTCAGAGCTCTAGGCTTGGGTTCATACGGAGAACCATCACCAATTTTTAGCTCATTCACATATCTTTTCTGGGCATTTCTGCCCGATCCTGCGATATGGGGTCCCCCCGAGATGGTTATAACATCTTCTCCATCAATCGGAGGAGGTCGTTCATCTTCCCGAGCTCGGGAATTACTGTTCTGGGTAGGTTGTGTAGTTACTGCCCTTTGGCTGGTGGAAGCCTGATTGGGGTTTCGATTTCTTACATATTGCCCGAAATATCCTCTCGAGATCAATCATTTGATCTCGTCCTTTAATTGTCTACACTCATCGGTTGTATGTCCGATATCTCTGTGGAATCTACAGTATTTGCTAGAATCTCTTTTTGCCTTTTGGTTCTCCATGGGATTAGGTCGTCTGAAAAGGACCTGGTTTTCATTAGCCAGATAGATATTCTCCCGAGACTCATTGAGCTCGGAATAAACTTTGTATAAGGAGAAGTACCTTTCCCCTTTCTTCTTCTTCTTTCCCCCATCCACCTCGGGGTTACTCCCTTCATTTTTCTTTCTCTTAGAAGGGTTGTCCCCAGGGGTTTTTGAAGTTGTAGGGTCCGCCGAGGTCGTGGTAGAGTTTGCGTTTGTTGTTGTAGTTATGGGCTGGGAGGTCATATTTAATGCTGACCTCGCCTCCTCTACATTAACAAACCTCTGAGCTCTTCGATAAAACTCGGTTAAGGACCTGATAGGCTTCCTTTGCAAGTCTTCCCAGAGAGGACTTCTAGGCATTACTCCGGCTCGAACTTCCATTAGATGATCGTTATCGTCGACATCTTGAGCTCAAGCCACCTATAGGTTAAACCTTGTGAGGTAACCTTTCAGTGATTCGTTCGGTTTTTGTCGGACATTGGTTAAGGCCGAAGCCTCGGGCCTAATGCCAACCATGGCTTTGAATTGTTTCTTGAAATCTCTTGACAGTTGATCCCAGGATGCTATCAAATGTCTTTTGAACTTTTCAAACCAATTTTTAGTTGGTCCGGTGAGAGAGGCTGGGAACAGCATACACCTGAGCTCGTAGCCTACATTGTTGGCTCGCATAATTGTGTTGAATGGGCTCAAGTGGCTGTATGGATCTGAATTTCCATCGAATGGCGGGACATGAGGAATTCTAAATCCTTAAGGAAATGGGGTGTTAGAGATATGTGGGGCAAAGGGCTCGAGTTCCTCATCGAACTCTTCATCCCGTTCCCGGCTACGTTCGTTCTGTAAGAGCCTGAATGCTCTTTCCAACTGCTCAATCCTTTCTTAGACAGGATTTATGGGATGCCTAATTGGGACATAAGGGGGCTGGTTATCGTTGACAACAACTCCAGCTCCTTGCCTCGGTGCAGGATTGTAATTTGGCTGTTTGTGACTATTTAAATGATCTCGCAGATCTAGATTCAGGGGATTATCATGCCCCCGATTATGGTTTAAATGTTCCCGTAGGTCAGGGTGATCTCCTCGATTCCCAACATTCCTTGGCTCTGTGTCATAAATGCTCACGAACCTAGTGTAATCCGAGCTTTCACTTACATAGCTCATCACTCGGTGATTACGAAGTGGATCCCATGCTGGTCTCCTTGTCCCAGAAACTCGTGACCGCGGCATTTAGCTTCTAGTAGGTTGAGGAGCCCTGCGATCTCGGGTAGCCTCTCCATTTCTATGTCCCCGTCCAGCCTGTCGATCCCTATTTTGAGGGGCAGGTCGCAGAGCTTCTTGAATTGGCGAGGGATGTCTTATTGGTGATGGCAGGTGTCTTATGGGAGACGGTGGCTGTCTCCCATTGTTGGGTCTGGAAGGTCCCGAATTCGCCCGGTTAGGTTCCGGGACATTCTGCATTGCACCAGGATTTGGGGTCCAAGCCACCAAGGGGGCTCGGTTATTCCCCATTCCTGTGTGTGCTGCTGCAGTCGAGTTGGAAGTGGCCTCAGCCTGATCCCCCCTCCGGGGTCTTGGCTGAACAGGAGGGGATGTTGGTGGCGGTGCTTGTTCCACTCTCCGGGTGGCCACATTCTTACGAAGACGTCCCCTGGGCCTACGAGGTGGGGCCTGAGTGTCCCGCGGAGGCGGAGCCTGAGTATCTTCCAGAGGCAGGACCTAAGCCGCTTGTGCTTCAGCAGCTAGTTTGGCTAACTCTTCATTGCATTTTGTAGCTTCTGCCAACTGTTTACGCAGTTGGAGATTTTTGAGTTCCACGATTGGAACATATCTCTCGGGATTGTAGTACATATCCTCGTCAGCCCTGGGGGCAGGTGGTCCTCGGGAGTTAGACGAGTCAATCCTCTCATCGGGGTCAAAATTCACCATAGACTGCTTTCCAGGCCGTCGTGGGTATTCATCTTCATCTAGAATTTCCTCCTCAGGTATATTGGGATCGTTCGCAACCATTGCTAATCTGAGAGGCTTTCTGACTAAACAAACTTACGCACTGTTTAATGGATCTCAATGAAAGCACCAAACTGTTGACGCCGTTTTTCGTCAACTTAAAAAGGAGAGCAATTAAACAAGAATATACCAAGGGAAGTGAAATAATATGATGAAAACAAGATGTTTTTACGTGGTTCGGCAGTTAAACATCTGCCTAGAAACTTTCAGAGAATAGTTGCCCAAATTTTTCTCTCCAATTCTCAATCTTTCGGTCCCTTACAGATGGAGTTTCCTTCTCTATTTATAGAGAAGGTTTCAGAATTTGTTCTCACATATTTCGGGAAGATATTATGTGAATCAAATAATATAATGCAAATAAATACATTATTTACTACGTACGCGGTAATATCCCATAAAATGTGAGATTTAATAACAATATCACATTAGATCCCTTAAACATTGGAAAGTTATAACAATAAATACCTTCACACACAGCTGACGTGTTCGGATGCTGGATCCATGTATCTTTGAGACCATTTGCCCATTACGAGCTCGTCGCATTGGTTCGCTTATGCTCCCAACAAGTTACCGTTGACGAAGCCATTATGTTCGAGCTTACCCTCTCGAGCTCGAACCATCTTGTTTGAGGGCTAGAGATACATCAAAAAACTTATACAAGTGTTGAACCCTTGATGTTGTGAGTTGCGAGTCCAACTTATAAGCTCGGAGCACTTTCGAGGTTACATATTTCTCGAGCTCGTGAGGTCGTTATTTACAGCGAAACCGTCTCTGAATAATAGATAAAATGATGGCCGTGTTCATTTCGAGCTTACACCTAACGAGCCTAGATTTTGAAATCATAATTCCCATATTCGAAATCTGGGTGTAACAATATATATATATATATATATATATATATTAGGGTGCACTCTTAATGGTTACTACCCATGGATAGTTACTTTAATATTAACCATTAGATTAAGATCAATGATTCATATTTATAGTTGTTAATTAATATTTCTAAAAATAAATTTTGATTTTTTTCAAATTTTTGGAAGGGTTACCTGATGAAAAATGTTTATTTATTATGAAAATATAATATTGTAAACTTTTTTATTTTTCAAATGTATGTTAATTTCTAAATATAACTAGTGTTTCTCATTGGTTGAAAACACCATTAATTATGGCAAAAAAAATAACTAAATTCGAAATTAATATAGAAAAAAAATATTTACTTGTTGGTAACTTGCTATACCAAGTCACTATGTTGCCACATCATCATAATTGTTAGTACCCATCTATGGGTAATAACCATTGAGAAGTCTTCCATATATATTAGATACAAGCAACGTGCAATAAACACGTTTGCTTAGTTTTATTTATAAAATTTATTAATTATTTTTATTAAATTTATATTAATGTCATATAAATTTTGAAATAAATATCTTATTTTAATTAAATAATTTATTTATTTTTGTTCAAGTTTATATTTGTTCTAGTTTTTTAATTTGAGAGTGACAACAAGAGATTATATATTATATGTTTAATGTAATATTAAATATTATACGTGGATTTTAAATTTAAATTTATTGCTAGTTTAAAAAAAATAATTTATTGCTAATTCACAGTAGATTATATTATATGTTTAATATGATATTATTTTAATAAGTGAGTTTAAGTTTAATTAAATTTTATTTAAGTTATAAAACGTATGATTTTATTATTTTTAAATAATTATCATTGTAAAATATCTGAAAAATATCATATTTTAATTTGTTTAATTATTTATTATTTTTAAATAATTATTATTGTAAAATATCTTATTTTAATTTTTTAATTATTTATTTTATTTTATTTAAGTTTAAAGGTTTACAAACTACCATTAAATATAAAAATATTATGTTAAATATAAAAATATTCTGTTAAAATTAACATTTAAAAAATAAAAAAATTGTTAAAACAAAAAATTTCCGCTATCTACACTTTTTATATGGAAGATATATATATATATATATAAATATTCATCCATGTTCAAACAAAACAAAACAATAGAAACTTGAAAGTGAATGCAATTATTTAAGTGAAAGGTGTCAATTTACGGCTCCACTTTGGCTCCACTTTACTTCTTGAATTGAGGATCCACTTCGTAAATTAACTATTGTCCTTTATTTAATCTTAGTTGTACTATATTTATCCAATAGCATGGTAGTTATATATAAATAAGTGCCAAGGCACTCTCTTTCTTTTAAAAAAGAGCTAAGGTACTCTTGTATTATTATTGAACCGTTGAAGCTAATACCAAGTTATTTGGCACTTTTATTTCATTTTCTATTTTATCTCTTCCCAAACCAAAATAAACCTCATTTTAATAGTCCTTCCAACTCGAAAACATATGAAAAGTCTGGCTTTGCCAACTGGATAGAGCATATATACTCTAGCTGGTTCACAATCTCAACCAATCATTTTTATTGTAGGTCGTCACCTTAGGAATAAAATCTCCAACGAAAATTCTAAAGTTGCATCATTCATCTGCACCACTAATTTACTTAGCTCTACATCACTGCTATACTCTCAACGTTAGAATCTTTAGGATCAAAGGATCAAACGCAGCCAGTTCCCACCAGAAAAGTTTCCGAAAGCGCTATTAAAATTTTGTTTGCAAATTTAGATGGTGTCCCTCTTGGATTCAAACTTTGGCTCTGCCACTGAGTTGAAATATTTAGGACCCAATATTTAGGCACAAATCTCCACTTAATTGTTAAATATTTTTATATATAAATTTATTATAAAAAATCCAAATTTTTAACAAACTTACATTTAAGCCCCTCTAAATTTCAAAAGAAAAGTCTTTAAGTTCTAGAAAAACTATATTTAAGCCCCCTACAATTAAAAAATAATTACATTTAAGCCCCTTGATATTGAAAAGAAAATTTAGCCCCCTCACCATAAGGTTTGGCTTAGTCATTACCGATATTGATTTGCACTAATAGTAATATGTCAGTCCTATGGTGTTGGTCACCCTAGAGCAATATTATAGGGCACTTATGGTGCCTAACACCACCTAATCTTTATTGATGTAATTTAGTATAGGGTATTACATATTCTATTGCTATAGCACACCCTAGGATGCCCATAGGACATGTCATATCATCACTGGTGCAATTTAGTTATTGAGTCTCACACATTTTAATTTTAATTTAATATAATTGAATTATGTGAGATCCGATATTAACTTGCACCAATAACGGTACAGAGTGTTAGGCACCTTAGGGTGCTCTTTAGCATTTCTCTAAATTAAAATATGTGGAACTCAATACTAAATTGTACCAATGACAATTTGTGATATTGACTTGCACCAATAACAGTATAGGGTGTTGGGTGTCACTGGCCGACTATTTGACTTTTCAAGTAGACAGAACGTGTGACACTTTCTGGCACTCCAAGCAAACAAGTCAGCCTAAAACTCACGCCTGCGGGAAAACAAAATTATTGGTTAGCCACGAACACATCTCGTACACGCGACATGCAATAATGAAGTATGAGCAAGCACAAAGCAAGTCATCCATAGATATATCCACACAACACATAAGCATTCAACAAAAGCAAGTGGCCCAACGAATGAAACACACAAGCAACACATAGACAATAAGGAACCATATATGGGAAAGTACGGATAAACATTGTTTTATTAATATATAACTTTGATATGGCAAGAGAGTACACAGCTTGTGTAATGCCCCAAAATCCCTAATGAGGTTTATGGTTGGATTAGAAGGCCGGGAGTGCCATAATTGACTTATTATGTCATTAAATGATTATATGCATGATTATGTAAATTATATTATTATATGATGATAAATGCATGCATGTGGGTCCACTTTTCATTATAAGGACATTTAGGTAATTTGGCTCGTTGATAGCATATTTGTATATTTTCATGCATGTTGATGAATTATTGATGAGGCCACATTATAACGTGGATTTGTTCGAGCTACTCGGCATGAGACGATATTTGAATGCAAGTTAGCGGTTTGGTCATAACGGGGTTAATTTCAAGGCTCGGGGTGAGTCTCGGGGTAATTTGATGATTAGTACATTACCGAGAATTAAAGGGTAACAGGATATGATTTATTAGCATTTGAGAATATTGGGAATAACGGGAATTGGAGGACGTTAATTATAATTCACGAGATAGATGGGAAATGACGATTTTGCCCTTGGGGGCTGTTAAGGAAATAAATATGACCTAGGGGCATTTTGGTCATTTGACCAAGGGATATATTCAACCATAGAAAACTGTAGAAGGACATAAGCTGAAGTAAAACAGAGCCTTCCTTCTCCTCTCCCATGATCATCTTTTTCTTCTTTTTCCTTTGGAATTTTGGAGCTCCTATTGAGGATTCAAGCTAGGGAATCAAGCCTTGAGGGTCTAGGATTGTGTTCTACCATTGAAGAGGGTTTAATATTGAGTTTAAGGTAAGGTTTCAGGTCTTTTTATAGTTCCTTGCTCTGTTTTTGTGTTAGTTTTGAGCTTGAGAGTTTTGATTATAGAAGTAGGAATTTGATGAGGTTTTAAATGGTTTAAAGCTTGGGTTTTGTGGTTAAACTAGTGGACATGATGTGTTGGTGATTGGTTGTGATTTTTGGGTTAATTTGATAAGAGTTTGATGAGGTTTTGATGGGAGAAAACAGGGGTTTTTGGCTGATGGGCAGTTAGGGCCGCGACGCTAGGTTGGTATGCCGCAGCGCAAGGTGCAGACAGAGAAGAGGTTGTCGCCTCTGTTTGGGAGGCGGGTTGCGGCATAGTGGAGTAGGAACGCGACTCTTAAGGGCCTATTTGGCCAGAAATGTGTTTTTGTCATGGGAATTCAAACCTTAGGCCTCAGGATCATTCCTACTACCTGGTTCAGTAGGATTCGACGTCCCGGAGGCTAGGTCTTGGTCCGGGAACCTTTTATTATTCATTTTATTGATGGAATCCCATATTTGGTTATGACTAGGTGATTGCTAAGGAACTTAAGGACTGATCGTTCTCAATGGTCGTTCTTTTATTATTTCACAATCGAACCAGATGTAAGAAAACTGCACCCAGTATGTGACATGCATGGTTATTAATGAGGCATGTTGAGTACTCTAAATGTGGACATTGATTGCATATTAAATGCTTAGCAATCTTGCTTACTTGTGAGTGGCACTGACTTATTAGTCAAAATCGACAATGGTGTCAGTATTGATTGTGAAGCTGTGGCTCATTAGTCAAGTTCGACAGTAGTATTGAGCACTGGTCGTATGGTATTGGCTTATGAGTCAAGAACAATATTAGCATGTTTAACGCAAGCCAGAAAGATTAGATCTAATCGACATAAGCATGAAATGCTTGATCGACCTTAAGTTCGATGAAAACAAAAGTGCTTGTCTAGTCTAAAGGCTAGTTACTTAGAGCCAGAGCGAAACAACTCAGGTAACTGCATCGTCACATGGCTAAGGGTGCGGAGCCCAAGTTCGTGACTTACTCATCAGTCATTTATCTGATTCAAGTTTGTGACTTGCTCATCAGTCACTTATCTGATTCAAGTTTGTGACTTACTCATCAGTCACTTATCTGATTAGGGCTACATGCCCCAGCATGATTATTAGAATCTTGATATTATTTGATTAGGGCTATAAGCCCAATATGATTATCATAAGCATTCATTGATATTGTATACATGCAATAATGAGTTTTCTTGCTGAGCCTTGGCTCACGAGTGCTATGTGGTGCAGGTAAAGGGAAAGAAAAACTCACCCAACCTTGAGTGGAGAGCTTAGGTGGCGATGTGTACATATGTGGTTGCTTTACCACCACGACCAAGGTGTTTCTCAGAGGAACTAGGGGTTAACCCTATATTTTGCCGCTTAGGTCGACAAGTCATAATTTTTACACTGCAATGACCGTTTTGGATTGTAAATAACTTGTAAACACTTTTATGGGCCCATGTACAATTTTATGTTTTAAATAAAATATATCATTTCCTTTTGAAGAAGACTTTTCACCTTAGCCTATTAATAACACCTAGAAGTACGTTTATAACCAAATGACTCGTTTAGCGAGTTAAGCACAGTTTAAAGTTTACAGTAACGATCTTGGAGTAACCAGAGCGTTACAACTTGGTATCAGAGCGTGCCAAGGTTTAGGGTTTCTGTAGACTGGCTGGGCATGTACACTCTCCACTGAAGACAAGCTCGACTCATGGTTTGGTAATTATTTATGTGGTTATATGTTTAACTGCTCAAATAAAGTATAAATGTTATGATCATGTATCCATTTGTATATCTGTATAATTGTGGAATATGGGTGATATCTGTTGATCTTGGACCGTGAGGTAGCAAGAGGTTTAGTTATCACTGCCTAACTGGCCGCATTAACTATTGCAGCAAGGTTTAAGTTGATAAGAATGATTCCAAGACAGATAGATTCACCATCTGGCCAGGAAGATCAGGGCCAGAATAACAGACAGGGTCAAGAGAATGACCAGAATCAGATTCCACAGCCAGCTCTTGATAACTGGCAGCAGTTGTTTAATGACTTACAGGCCAGAGTATTGAGGCAGGAAGAAGAAATCCGCCTCCTGAGACAACAACAAGTTCCTGCAGGGAACATTTTACCTGAGGCACCACCTGTATCGATGCCAATAGTTGAGCAACTTCCTGAGGTTGGAAGCAAATGGGAACCTTTTTATGAAAGGTTCAGGAAACAACAACCTTCAATTTTTAGGGTAGTGCAGATCCAGCTAAGGCAGAGCAATGGATGAGTATGATTACCACCATTCTTGAATTCATGAGGGTGTCTGGTAATGAGAGGGTGGCCTGTGCCACATACATGTTTCAGGAGGATGCCCAAATTTGGTGGGAGGTTATATCCCAGACAAGAAATATCAATGCCCTGAGTTGGGAAAAGTTTCAGACTCTGTTCAATGAAAAGTATTATAATGATGCCATCAAGGCTGCTAAAGCTGAAGAGTTCATCATATTACTTCTGGGGAGTCTATCAGTGACTGAATATGCTCTGAAGTTTGATAGATTAGCAAAGTTTTCCATGGAGCTGGTGCCTACTGATGGGACCAGAAGGGAGAGATTTCTCCAGGGGCTATAGCCTAGATTAGTCCGGGATGTTCGTATCACCACTGTGGCTGGAGTTACTACTTATGCACAGGTGGTGGAGAAGGCGCTCACAGCTGAGAGCGTAGAAAACAAAATCTGGTGGGACAATGCAGCCAGAAGAGAGTTCAGGAGTGCAGGACCTCCATTTGTGGGTTCAAGTAGGGGCGGAGGCCCCAGTGATAAGAAGAGGAAGGTCCCTAACACCTTCCCAGCTCCAGGTCCTGACAGGCGACCACGTGGTATTTCAACTGGCCGCCAGGGTGGCAGTGAGGCCTGGAAGACTTATCCTAAGTGCTCTATGTAGCACCCTAAACTCCAGGGATCGTTACAGTGTGCATTTTAAATAGTGCTAAACTTGCTAATTGAGTCATTTGGCCATAATTGTGTAACTAAGTATGATTAGCGGTTTAGGGTAAAATTTTTTGGTTAAGATATAACGTTTCACTAAAGCGTTTAATGTATACATTGGGATCCCAAAAATATAATTTAAAGGTTAATTACAAGAAAATATTTACAACCAGCCGACCTAAGCGGCAAAATAGGGTTTAACCCTAGTTCCTCTTTCAACCCTCGGCCGTGGCGGTCGAGCAGCCGCATATGTACACATCGTCACCTAAGCTCTCCAACTCAAGGATGGTCCAACTTTCTTTTGCCTTTACCTGCACCACATAGCACCCGTGAGCCGAAGCCCAGCAAGAAAACTCAATATGCTCATGAACAGTAATAACTTGTTACAAAATGATAATGTGCATGCCTAGAAATGATAGCCCTATTCATGCATGCAAATAGGTTCACATAATGATGGGGAATCCATGATGAGGAATCCTGCCCTCCTGAATGGATGACTATCAAGTCAATCCTAATAAGATGAGTGATCTAACACTTTGAGGTTCTATTAACCATGATGGAGCGTATAACTCTAATCAGTTGAGTGATTTAACACTTGAGGTTCTGTTAACCATAATGGAGTGTATAGCTCTAATCAGATGAGTGATTTAACACTTGAGGTTCTGTAACCATAATGAGTGACTGATGAGCAAGTCACTAACTTAATCTATATGAGTGACTGTCGAGCGAGTCACTACGGGGCTTAGCACCCACATCAATGTGACGATGTAGTCACTTGGGCCTTCTGGCCCTGGTTCTAATTGACTAGCCATAGGCTACTCAAGCGCTTTTAGTTTTCATCGAACTTGAGGCCGGTCCGGCATTAATGCTCACGATGAGTCATTCAATGTAGATGTCGATTAGATCTAATCTTTTCAGCTTGCGTTAAACACACTAAGACCATTCTTGACTTATTAGTCAATACTATGTGACCAGTGACCAGTGCTTAGTACGACTGTCGAACTTGACTAGTGAGTCATAACTTTACAATTAATACTGACACCATTGCCAATTCTAACTAGTGAGTCAGTGCCACGCACAAGTAAGCAATGCAACCAGGCATATATCATATGTCAAATATCCAAATGTAGGTCATTCAACATGCTTACTTAACAATTGCTAACATAATTAGGATCACGCACAAACACAGAGACTCAAGCTCTGTCAATCTCATATTCAACATTCATGGCATGCCCTAATCATATGTTTCTCGTGCATCACATACTGGGTGCAGTTTTCTTACCTTTGGTTTGAGCGAGAAATAATAATTGAACGACCCTTGAGAACGATCGATCCTTTGATCCCTCAACAGTCACCTAGTCATAACTAATTATAACTTCCATTAATGAAAATCAACAATAATAGGGTCTTGACCTAAACCTCACTCCTGGGACCCCGAATTGTACCCAAACGGTGAGTAGATTCGATCCCGAGCCTTAGGAATTGAAATCCCGAGCCAAAAACCCTCAAAAGTTCCCAAAATGTGCATCAGGAAAAACAAGATAGTGCTACAGCGCTGTCCCCCTAGCGCCCCAGCGCTACAACCAGGGAAAATTTTCCCTGGCTAGCGCTGTAGCGCCACCCTTTGGGAGCTGTAGCGCTAGGACCAGGCAGAATTGCCCTGGTTCTTCCCTTCTTCGACTCCTCTTTTCCCAACCTGAAAAAAAAGCTTCCAAACTCCATTTAAAACCCAATCGAACCCAAAAAATATCTACACATGACCTAGGCATCATAACCCAAGTAACCTTTGCCAAAAACTCCCATTGAAACTCAACTTTCAAACAAAAAATGCAACTAAAACTCAATGAGAAAACAAAGCAAGAAACCAGAGATTCTATAGTTAAAAATATACCTCAATCTCAGCTTAGGACCCTCTTCAATGGTGGAACACAACCCTAGATTATCAAGACTTGATTCCCTGCCTTGGTTCCTCAAAAGGAGCTTCAAATCCAAGGAAAAATGGTGTTCGATTGAGGAGAAGAAGATGCTCTATTTTGGAAGGTTTCTACAACTTTCCTTGGTTATATTTATCCTTAGGGTGAAAAGACTAAAATGCCCCCAAGCCTAATTAAAACCTTTAACAGCCACCAAGGGCAAAATCGTCCTTTCCTTCCTATCTCGTTAATCATAATTAACACCCTCCAATTCCTGTTATTTCTAATATCCTCAAATACTAATAAATCATATCTCATTACCCTTTAATTCCTGGTAATGTTCTAATCACCAAATTACCCCAAGACTCACCCCGAGCCCCAAAACTAACCCTGTTATGACCAGACCAATAACTTGCATTTAAAGATCGTCTCATGTTGAGTGGCTCGAACAAATCCACATATAATGTGGTATTACTCATAATTCCAACATACATGAAAATACACAATTACGCCCTCAATGGGCCAAATTACCAAAATGCCCTTATAATTAAAAATGGTCCCATATGCATGCATTTATCATCATATTATAATATAATTCACATAAACATGCATATAATCATTTAATAACATCATAAATCAATTATGGCCCTCCCGGCCTCCTAATCAAGCTCCTAAACCTTATTAGGGATTTTGGGGCATTACAACTATCCCCTCCTTACAGAAATTTTGTCCTCGAAATTTATCTGAACTACCCGGAATAAGAATTTCGCACAACTGATTCCAGTTTCCCAAGTTGTTCCCTCGACCTCACTGTCTCTGTAACATTACCTTGACTCAAGGTATAACTTTGTTCCACAAAACCTTATTCGTTTTGTCTCATATCTAAACTGGATACTCCTTAGAGGAAAACTTAGCCTCAATCCCTAGATTCTCATAACTCAACTCATGAGTTTCCTTCCAACCCATGTCCCCAACATGGAAATATAAAATACATTGTATACTGCTGACAGTGTCAAAGATATAGCCAATCCAAAGGCAACCTGACCAATCCTATCCAGGATTCACACGGTCATAACAATCTAGGGCTCAACCTGCCCTTATCTCCTCACCTTTTTTCCATGGTGATACTTTTAAGGAAGATACAATCTTCTACTTGGAACTCCATGTTCCTACATTTCATGTCAATAAAACTTTTCCATTTATTCTGAGAAGCAAGCATCCAAGCTCTAACCTTTTAATAATCTCAATGATTCCCTGAACTTCTTTAGGATCCAGATATAAACTCTCACCCATCTCATTCCAATGAACGGGTGATATACATTCTCTATCATACCTCATCTCATAAGGTACCTTTCCAATACTGGATAACTTTCTCTCTCTCTCTCTCTGATTTACCATCAGTCTGAGGATAATGAACTGTACTAAATTCCATCTATATACTCATTGCCTTCTGCCACCTTCCCCAAAACTGGAAGTAAAAACGGAGTCCTCATCTGATGAGACAGACCTCGGATTCCATGAAGGCGCACTACCTCTTTCACATAGAGGTCTGAAAACTGATCAGCTGTATTATTTGTCCTTATTGAAAAAAATGAACTCACTTTAAACACTGGCCCACAATGACCCAATTCCAAATCACGCTGACCCACTATCCTGGGCAGCCCCACCGCGAAACCCATCGCGATGTTTCCATATTTCCACTATGGAATACTCAAAGGCTACAATAGCCTTACTGGTTTCTGATGCTCTGATTTGACCTGCCAACAGGTTAAGAACTTTGCCACGTATTCCATTATGTCCTTCTCCATCCCAGGCCACCAATATAAAGCTTTCATATCCTGTTACATTTCCATGATGCATGAATGAAGAGAATAAGAGAGTAGTATGAGATTCATCCAGAATCTCCCATTTAATCTCAGTGTCCATCGGATCCCAAATCCGATCCTTATACCACAATAAGCCCATACCTGACAGTGCAAAACCCTTAGCTAATCCAGCTAAGACTTCTTACTCAATCTTCCTATCTGTGCTTCACTTAATTGTTTTCCTTTTGATCCTCTCTGAAGGAGTAAACTCAAGCATAAAACTGGCCACCTGGCCCACCAGAAACTCTATTCCAGTTCTGGTCAGATCCTTTAACCAACATGATGCATAGGCAATCACTTTTCCCTATCACTGAGGTGTCATAACAACCTGCAACCTGATTCTGATAAGCAAGAAGACTCAGAACTCTTTCCTGAAGCACATATAATATCATGCCCGTCCAAGGAAACTCCTGCCCCTAAGGCATTCCTTGACCTTGGCAAATCTCCAACTGAGAATATACTATAATACCGTCGATCAAGACGTTCATAAATATAATTCAAATAATCCCTGAATACTCTGTTCATCTGATTCATAAAAACAACTTGGAATTAACCAAATTCTCAGAACATCACCCAGCACTCTCAGTGCTCTTATCTAATATAAAAATAGTCTTTTGTTTATCTTTCTCCCTGATCTTCAGCTGGTACTAACCAGATCAAAGATCCACCTTGGAGAATACCATCTTACCCAATAACTGAATCCTTAGATCTTACCACTTTGCTGAAGCCATTCAAAATAGTGCCCTAGACCTGATTCCATCCCTGGCACCAATCCACTCACCATTCAATCTCTTTGTGAAAATGTAATTCTGGCAAATCCCCTGGTGTTGACCGCATTTTTGACCAACGACGTGAGAATGTCAAAAACAACAAACCTTCAAGAGAATTCAAACGACACAGATGGTTTTTTAAAGAAAGTAAATAACACACACAATTTTTATAGTGGTTCAGCCCCAGTATGTTGGTAATAGCCTAATCCACTTAGAGATATGATTATTTTATCTACACTCAAGATCAGATGAACCTGTGTCAACTGAGTTTCTTCAGTGTAAATTCTCAGAATACAAAAGAGTTCTCTCTCAAGAAAAAGCACTCTCTCTCTCTAGAAAACTCAGACCAAAACTTCAAATTTTCAAAAGTCCTTTCCTGATCCCATAAGCCATGTATTTATAGGCTTAGGATCATACATTGATATCCCCTAGGATCGGGATATTTTATTATTCATATTATATTTAAATTACAAAAAATATTCAAAATGCAACAGAACCCCCAATTTGTGTTAAGAATGAGAGATTCCCGCGTATGCCCAGACCGATTCTTGTTGAAGCCATTTATGGGAATCTTGATGTAGTCTGCTCTACCTGGTTAATGAATATCACCTTCTAGTCGGCCATACCTCTACTGACCAGTTACGCACTTAGCTGGTAGGACACGCACTTGTTGGTAGGACATGCAAGTGCTGGTCGGACATGCCAGTGCTGGTCGGTCATACACTTGCTGGTCGGGCATGTGCATGACCGATCGGCCAATTTCATTCCAGCAATGTTACTCCTGGGCAGCAATGTCACTCCTGGGCAGTAATGTCACTCCTGGGTAGTAGTGTCACCCCTGGTCGGATTTATCAACTCATCCGGTCGGTCATGACACCTCTCAAGTAGTCAAAACTCTTCTCCTTGCCAGGTCACCCAACCATTACTTGCCACTTGTCATTTCTATTGCCACGTCATCATTTTCAAATTTTGGGGATAACATTTGCCCCCCAAGTTTATTATATGATACCTCACATAATAAACTTTTTCTCCACAGCTGACAGCCTTATGTAAAAAAAATAATTGTTCAACTTCCCCCCATGCAGCAGACCGCAACTTCACAGACCATGATCACTGCAAATAACTGCCCATGATCGTGGGGAGAAAAAATATCCCAGGAATTCCAAGGGTCCAAAAATAAGTGATAACTCCCACTTTTTTCCTTTAAATAATCCCTACACTTACACATTCTCCCTTACACAAGAAAATCAAATTTTAAAACCCTTCTTCTTCTTTTTTCTCTCTTGGCCGAAATTTCTTGGCTTCTCCTTCCTTTGGCCGAAACTTCAAGGGACTCCAAGGGGAAGCTCTTCATTTCTTCAAGCAATCTCCAAGAAAATCAAGGGTTCTCCAAAGTTGGGTAAGTCTTCTCCTCCATGCTCTCATATTGTTGTTATTTTCTTCAAAAATTTCATGAAATAACATGCTATGGCCGAAAACTTATTGGGAGTTTTTTCTTGAATTTATTCATGAATCTTATAGATATAATGTGTCGGGTGGCTACTTTGATGATGTTTGTGCTATGGGTAACCCAACATTCTCTTCAATTTCATAAGAATTTCAAGAAAAATAGGTCAATTTAGTATAAACCATGATTATGGGTTTTGGGGTTTTTGAGGGTATAGATGGTTTCAAGAGCATGGAAAAAATTTTCAACTTCTCTATTTTGATCTTGTGATTGTGTGTTTGGATGAGGAAACATGTTTATGTTAGGGAATATAGAACTTTGCTTTTTCGAATTGGGTCTTGTTTTCGGCTCAAGGAAAATAGTGGAATTTTTTGGTGAGATTTGGGGGTATGGGCGATCGGCCATTGTCATTTTTTTTTCTAGGTAAACATGTGGTCCGATCGGACCACATATGCAATCCTCAGACCGTGTGGAGTCCATCTCCTCGGACACTCCATGTCTGATTGGAACTCCTTGGACTGTTGGTGCTGGGCTCCTCGGGTGCACTCGGCTCGGATGCAGACGGATAGCACCATCCCAAGCCTGGTCCGCTCGGACCAAACTCGCACCTCTCCTCATCAGACACCTCCTCAAACACATGGTATCCGATCGGAACCTCCTAACTCCTCGCACACGCCTGCTTGGATGCATGCGGCTGGCCACGCATCTCCTCGGACACATGGTGTCCGACCGGACACACCCCTAGCCCAAGTACACGCCTGGATGCATGCGGCTGGCCATGCATCTCCTCGGGCCTAAGGTGTCCGACCGGACACGCCCCTAGCCCAAGTACACGCCTGGATGCATGCGACTGGCCATGCATCTCCTCAGGCCTAAGGTGTCCGACCGGGCATGCCCACTAGCTTCTCGGATGCTCTCTTTGGATGCCTAGGCATCCAACCGGATGCACAAGCCTTCCTTGGCACTAGGCACAATTTTAAGCCCAAGCATGGTATATTCCATGCCATATGTATTTTGAACACTTTTAGGAAATTTTAAACATTTTTAGGCACTTTCAAGCACTAAAATTATTTTTTCCCAAGCATGCAATGTTTTTACTATTTAGATAAAATTTTCTAAGTAGAAAAATAAATTGTGCTCTTGTTGAATTTTATCTGTACGGTTACTCACCTCCCCATTTTTGATTTATTTTTGTAGATGAATCGCTTTGACTATAGGGGAGGTGACAACCATACGGACTCCGATACATGTATCCCGCAGTCAATTGAGACCCCTCAAAGCAGCGATTCTTCATCAAAATCTTCCACCAGTCGCACTCCTGAGGATCGCCTTCGCCGCTTCAAGCAGATCCTTCCCCGTTCAGCCTTGTACTTCCTTCACGAGGAACAGTTTCTTCAACAAGCTGCACAGTCGACGATGAGGGTGAAGAAATCTAATAGACTCCCCCAGGACCAAGATCCACAAGTTGCCCGCAGAGCGGTGCAAAAGGTGGTAGAACGCGGTGAGGCCCACACTACAGCTCCTTCGAGATCACCTCTTCAGGTGTCGAAATCAAGTAACACAAGAAGACGAATTACTTAGGAGTTTGCCACTGAGGTCCAGCGCTTGGCCATTTAAAAACCATAGAAGGGACGAGAAGAAGCACCTTCCTGGTTCACTACCCAGCCTTCAAAACTCAATCCTGGGATGTTCTACAAACACATCCAAGCTTTGGGTTTGAGTGGTGAGAACGTGACATGTCCAGGCCCCCATCAGAGAGCCAACAGGCCCAGTGGAGCATACTGTGCTTGGTCCAGGCACCATATCCACGCAGGAGCGACACTTCCACTACACTTCTATTTCCGGTCTGTAGCGGATTATTTCAATGTCTCCCCTTTCCAAATCGCACCGAACGGGGTCCAGGCGTTGTCCGCGCTGTATATTCTTTACTTTCTGCAAGGTTGGGACAAGCCCACTCCTCATGAGGTACATTATTTGTTCGACTTCAGGACTAGCCCCAGCCACAAGAACACGGGTTTTTTCCACTTCTTTCATAGGAAACAGGGGATTAAATACCTCTGTGGTATTGCGCACAAGTCGAACCCCGGGAAATACTATACAGAGTATTTCCTCACATCAAACCTTAAAGACAACAACTTGTCCTTTACACATGCGGGTCCGTTCGAGCAACCCTTGCCTACTCAAGGGATGTTCAAGCGAGCGAAGGCGTTGGCTAACATGAGTCCCGAGGAGAAAGACGTGAAAATTTTGGTCACTGTAGATTACCTTCAGATGGTGGGCCTGATACCGTGTAACCAAAATATCACGGTGGAAAGTACCACTGAGGAGAACAACACGACTGATCAGTCCAATGCGGGCACTGAGGTGGTGACTGACCAGTTTTCTCCTGGGCCATCTCCGCTCTCTCATAGACCTGGCGACCTTGTCATTAGGGAGCCTCAGTCTGAGCCTTAGCACAGATCTGCTATTCCCGCTCAGTCCGGGAAGGGAAAGGCCATCCAGACTGAGAGAGAACTTAGCTCATCTTCGGACGACGAGGATGACTTCATCGATCAGATTCTCAACTTAGGTCTAGTAGTCATAGGAATATGTTTAATAACTTGGTGATTTGAGACTAATAAAATTGTAGTAGTAATATACTTATCTACATTTAATTATATATATATTTTTTCTAACAAATCTCATGTTTTCCTCTTTTGCAGACCCAAAGATGTTCAGGCACTGCATCGTTCCTCCTGCTCCAAAGAGGAAGTCTGGCGAAGGAAGTGGTCTTACTCCCCCGAGGAAGGTCCCAAGGGCAATGCCACCGAGCCAAGGGAGGCAATCTGAGGGGTCAGTTACGATCTCGCAGTTGACCCCTTCCTCACTTCCTCCATCAGCGAGCCTAACTCCCCCAGGCCCGTCCGGCCCAAGCGAGGCACTCCGTGCTGCTAGCACCAAACTTAGGGGGGCAGCTGATCAGACCCTCCATGATGCTTCAATGATTCAAGGCTTTGAATCTTTTCCTCGACTCAGTGTTGATGTTGTCTTAGAGAGAGGGATTGCTCAGTTGACACATGTAAGTGCTCTACCACAAGATAGATTGTTACTTACGTTCATGCTTTGTAGTAACTTTTTTTTTTCATGCAGACGCTCATGACCTTCTGTCATGCCCAGCAGTGATTAGTCGATTACAAGGAGTTGATCAAGGTCCTAAATGATCAACTCGTGGAGGCTCAAGCGAAAATGGACGCTCTTCAATCCAAGCTGGAACGGGCGGAGAAGACTGTAACTGAGCAAAAGGAGTCTCTCAAGGGATTGGCTGATGGGAATGATCAGCTAACCCAAGCCAAAAAGTCCTTGACTGATCGGCTAGACAGATTGACTCGTGAGAACGAGGGATTAGCTCGCGAGAATGAGGGACTGATTAGCAAGAATGAAGAGCTGAAGCAAGAGAATGAAGCTGATCTAACCCGCTACGAGGAGACTTGCTTCAACTGCTTTTACCAGGTGTGGAAGCTAAATAAACCCCTCAAGCTCGACTTTCTCACCGATGAGTTTAAGGCAGAGGAGCTTGCCAGATGTGAGGCCATGGCTGCTGAGGAAGCTGCTAATCCTACCGGCCCTACACTTGCCTCCTCTACACTGTCATTCCGAGCGAGAGGAGCAGTTGATGCTGAGGAGGGGTTGATCAGCCTACCAGAGTAGCCGACCAGTGATCCCTCATCCTACCAGGGATTCTGCACGACCAATTGTAGTCCTATTATTCTTTTATCATAGTTTGTTTTGTTTTTATACTTGTGCTCGTATGATTGAGCTATTTGGCCTTTGCACTTTACTTTTCTTAAACATTTAAGTCTTTTTACACTTAAGACATTACAAGCTTATTGTGAATAGTAAAGTCTCTATATGCCCTCAACTTTCACATGAGTATTTAGTTTTCTAACTTAGAAATTCTAAACATTTCATAAGTCCATACTAAATATACTTCCTCATGCTCTTATTGCTCTAACATTTTATGAGCATAACTTTTATTATCACACGAATATCTGTTTCTAACTTAAAATTTTAAAAATTCCAAGTTACTTAAGCTTTGTCAAACAAGTTAGCTTAATGGACTTTTTAGACTTCCAAATTTACTAGTCAGCCTAAAAACAGATATCTCTGCTCGTGCTCTTATTGCCTGTGTTGAAATGCACGTCAGTATACTCTATGTGCCCCCCAAGTGATTGAGGGTTGAAAAATCCTTGATCACTTGCTACTTGACCGAATTTGTCCGAGCAGTTACTACTCTTGAAACACATAGAATATACAAACATATTTCAGCAGTTAACCACTACAAAAACATGCAACTATTTAAACGTTGGTCATTCATCTCATGATACCGACCAATTGAACACTGTCCGGTATATATGTATATTTATTTTTAGAAGACCTGTTTTGTTTAAATCATAATGACAGTTGAAAACTGCCAAGCAAGAATAATCAACACATATGCAAAATTTGTAGCAAGATTCTACCACGCTGCGCGTGATCTCTTTTATTACTCGTAATAATAAATGACAAAATGTGTCTAACAACGAGTTTTAAACAAAATAACATTGTTCAAAATAACATGACTGGTTAGCAAATAGCCAGTTCACAAACAAAAAACTTAAATAACAAGTTAAGCACTTGATACAAAGCTACTACTCTATAAGCAGTATTTATTGATAATATTTCCTCAAGTGCTCGCCATTCCAGTAATTCCTGATCAGCTCTCCATTTAACCGAGCAAGCTTGTAGGTGCCGGGTGGCAAGACTTGCTCAATTTGATATGGTCCTTCCCAGTTTGGTCCTAGTACGCCAGCTGCTGGGTCTCTGACAAACACCTTTCTGAGGACCAAATCTCCGACCTGGAACTTTCGATCTCGGACTTTGGAATTGAAGTAGCGCGCCACTTTTTGCTGGTGAGCAGCAACTCTCAGGTTTGCCTCCTCTCTTCTCTCCTCGAGGAAGTCCAAAGATTCTGCTAGCAATTGATGATTCTCCTCCCGGTTGTACATGGTCCTTCGATGAGATGGTGGGTCTATCTCCACGGGTAACATGGCTTCATACCCATATGCTAAGGAAAATGGGGTATGTCCAGTCGCTGTCCGGGCAGTAGTCCTATATGACCAAAGGACTTCTGATAATTCTTCCGCCCAAGCACCCTTAGCTCGTTCCAGGTGCTTTTTCAGAGTGTCCTTCAGTGTTTTGTTTACAGCTTCAACCTGCCCATTGGCTTGTGGATGGGCTACCGAGGAGAAACTTTTTGTGATGCCATGCCGAGTGCAAAAATCAGTAAATATGTCGCTGTCAAATTGGGTGCCGTTGTCAGACACTATCTTTTTAGGCAGACCATAGCGACATATTATGTTCTTAACTACAAAGTCCAACACTTTCTTCGATGTGATCGTGGCTAATGGTTCAGCTTCAGTCCACTTCGTGAAATAATCTACTGCAACCACTGCAAACTGCACTCCTCCTTTCCCTTTGGGCAATTTCCTGATCAGATCAATGCCCCACACTGCAAAAGGCCATGGACTCTGCATTTGCTTCAAGACATTTGGGGGCGCTCTGGGCACTTTAGAAAATCTTTGGCATTTGTCACACCTCTTCACATATTCCATAGAGTCGTTGTTCATTGTAGGCCAGAAAAATCCTTGCCGCAAGATCTTTTTAGATAGACTCTGCCCCCCAGCATGATCTCCACATAACCCCTCATGCACTTCAGCTAATAAATTCTTTGACTGGTCGGGTGTTATGCACCTGAGTAGAGGTAGGGAATACCCTCTTCTATACAACATTCCATCCATCCATCATGGTGTACCTAGCAGCTTGCCTCATAATCTTCCTTGCTTCATTACGATCATCTGAGAGGGTTCCTTGCTCAAGATAAGCAATGATGGGAGTCATCCAGGTGTCAGCTATCGTGATTGGCATGGCCTCTTGTTCATCAATACTCGGCTCCGCCAAGTATTCTACCGGTACTATATTCAGAGTTTCGGCATCTTTTGCACTAGCTAGCTTTGCTAGAGCATCTGCGTTAGAGTTCTGCTCTCGTGGTACTAGCTTGATGGTGTACTCCTCGAACTATGCTAGCAGATCTTTGGTCTTATTTAAGTATGCCACCATGCGTAGGCCCCTTGCCTGGTATTCCCCCAAGACTTGGTAGACCACCAATTGGGAATCGCTATTTACTTCCACCGACCGGGCACGTACATCTCTAGCCAGTCGCAAGCCTGCTAGGAGGGCTTCATATTCCGCCTCATTATTAGAAGCATTGAATCTGAACCTTAGTGCACAATGAATTCGGTGCTTCTCTGGTGTGACTAATATAATTACAGCTCCTGAATGATGCTCATTCGACGACCCATCAACAAAAAGTTGCCAAGTAGGAAGTTCATCTTTTTGCCCAGTGACACTCTCTTGCTGGTCGGGAACATCAGCGATCCCGGTACATTCAGCGATGAAATCTGCCAAAGCTTGACCCTTAATAGCAGTCCTCGGCTGGTACTTGATTTCAAATTGGCCTAACTCAAATGCCCATTTAAGTAGCCGACCAGATGACTCCGACTTCTGTAGGACTTGGCGTAGAGGCTGGTCAGTAAGGACCTTAATGGGGTGTGCTTGGAAGTATGGCCACAATTTTCGTGATGCGAGTACCAAGCAGTATGCCAACTTCTCGATCACGGGATATCGGGACTCTGCTCCTATCAGTCGCTTGCTAACATAGTACACCGGGTGCTGCACTCTATCCTCCTCTCGTACTAAGGCAGCACTAACAGCATGCTCCGTGACTGCTAGGTACAAAAAGAGGTCTTCTCCATCAACTGGCTTAGAAAGAACAGGAGGTTGGGCCAAATGCTCCTTGATGGCCTGGAAAGCTTGCTCACATTCTGCCGTCCACTCAAACTTCTTGCCTCCTCTAAGCAAGTTAAAAAACGGGACACACTTGTCCGTTGATTTCGAAACGAACCTGCTTAGAGCTGCAATCCGCCCAGTCAAGCTTTGTACATCCTTTATTCTAGCTGGAGACTTCATTTCAATGAGAGCCTTTATCTTTTCTGGGTTTGCCTCTATTCCTCGGGAGTTCACAATAAACCCAAGAAATTTTCCAGAACCCACTCCAAATGAGCACTTGAGGGGGTTTAACTTCATGCTGTACTTTCTCAGTATTGCAAAGCACTCCTCTAGGTCTCGCACATGCCCTTCAGCTTCCTTTGACTTCACCAGCATATCGTCTATGTACACCTCCATGCTCTTGCCGATTAAGTCGCGAAACATACCATTCACCAAACGCTGATAGGTAGCTCCTGCATTCTTCAGTCTGAAGGGCATGACCCTATAGCAGTATAGCCCTATATCTGTTCGGAAGCTGGTATGCTCTTCATCAGGAGGATGCATGCTGATCTGGTTGTACCCCGAATATGCATCCATGAAGGACAATGTTTCATGACCAGAGGTTGCATCTACCAACTGGTCTATTCTCGGTAAAGGAAAGCAATCCTTTGGGCATGCTTTGTTCAGATCAGTAAAATCTACACAAGTCCTCCACTTTCCATTGGGTTTGGGCACCAATACTGGGTTTGAAACCCAGGCAGGGTAATATGCTTCCCTTATAAACCCATTCTCCTTTAACCGCTCTACCTCCTCCTTAAGAGCTTTGGCTCGATCTTTGTCAAGCAATCTTCTCTTTTGCTACACTGCTGGATAGCTTTCATCCACGTTGAGCATGTGGCTGATCACAGTTGGTGAGATACCCACCATATCTTTGTGAGACCAGGCGAAGACATCTTGATTCCTTCGCAAGAATTCTATCAGTTGTGGTCTCACCTCTGCTTTCAACTTTTTTCCAATTTTGACCCCTCTCGTCGGGTCATTCTCATCTATAAGGACCTCCTCTAACTCTTCGGACGGTCCCACATCACTTTCATAATCCCCAAAGCGAGGATCAAAGTCCCTTCCCTTGCTTTGGGCAACGCCCTATTTGGTGACTTCATCACCGGATGGGGTCTTCTACTCTTTTAAACCAAGAGTGCTCTCTTGGCCAAACTCCTCTAACATCTCTTCCTGATCGGTTACAACTGCAAGACTTCGGTCGACATCCATCTCGTCCACCTCCTCTCTTTCAACACATACAATAATGTTGCTCTCCTTGGTCCCTTTCCTTGCCTTAGCTACCGAGGCATTATAGCACTCCCTAGCCTCCCTCTGGTCTCCTTGGACACAGCCTATGCCAGCACTGGTCGGGAACTTCATGGAAAGGTGCCAGATTGAAACTACCGCATGTAAGTTTGTGAGCAGTGGTCGACCAATAACCACATTGTAGGCGGACGGGCAGTCAACAATCAAAAACTCGATCATTACGGTTTCATGTTTGGGAGCTTCCCCCGTCGTGATTGGCAACTTGATTGTCCCAGCTGGTGACAATCCTTCTCCAGTAAACCCATAAATGACTTGAGAGCACGGCTTCAAGTCATTGATAGATAGCTTCATCCTCTCGAAGGATGACTTATAAATAATATTCACAGAGCTTCCTGTATCGACCAAACATCTCTTCACTTTCATATTAGCAATTTGGACTGTCACAACAAGAGGGTCATTGTGAGGATACCTCACGTGTCAAGCATCTTCTTCAGTGAAAGTGAGGGACTCACTTTCATATCTTGGGTTCTTTGGTGGTCGCTCCTCCACTGTCATAATTTCGGAGGTGGATGCCGCATCCAATTCGTGACGAAGGGTGCGAACATACCTCTCCCTCGCCTTGTTGCTATCTCCAGCAAGATGTGGTCCTCCACATATGGTATCTAGTGTGAAGTCCACAGGTTCAGGTTGCAAAGGTGGGGATCGTTGCCGCTTGAACCCAGGATTGTTGTTGCTCCCCTCTCCTTGGGTTTTCTCTGCTCGATACTTTTTTAGCTTCCCCGACCGGAGGAGAAACTCTATCTCATCTTTGAGATGATTACACTCATTCGTTTCGTGACCATAGTCTCCATGGAAGCGACAGAACTTGTTCATATCTCTCTTACTCATCTCCTTCTTGATTGGTGGGGGTTTCTGGTAAGGGACCTCTTGATGACTGGCCAAATAGATCTCCGCTCGGCTCGCCGAAATAGTGGTGTAGTTGGTGAATCGAGGTTCATACTTAGTTGGCTTGTCATTTGGTCCCGACTTAGCCTTCTTCTCATTGTGGCGGTCAGACCCATTATTTCCACGTTTCTTACCACCACCTTGATCATGTCCGCCATTTTTGGGGGGATCAGTCGATCCACTCGGTTTGTTCAACCCATTCTCTCCCTTCTCAATTGCATCATCCAGCTTCATGTATTTGTCCGCCCGGTCTAAAAACTGTTGTAATGTTGAAATTGGATGGCGATAGATGATGTCCCACAAAGGACTTTGGTAGATAATGCCGGAAGAAATTGCCACCATCTTCCCCTCATCTCCAACCACAGTAACTCAGTTAGCTTCTCTCATGAATCTTTGTATGTAGTTCTTGAGAGACTCATCTTTCCCTTGCTTTATATCTGCCAAGTGATTGGCATAAACAGGAGGGGTCTAAGCAGCACTAAACTGCCTGCAAAACTCATTTCTAAAACTTTCCCAAGAAGTGATGGAGTTAGGCTTGAACTTCCAATACCACTCTTGGGCAGTGTCGGACAATGTGGTGGGGAAGACTCTACAGCGATAGTCATCACTCATCCCGAGCAGCTCCATCTGATCTTCGAACTTCCCAACATGCCTAATCGTGTCTGCCTTTTCTGTATAAACTGGCAGTACCGGTGCTTTGTATTTTGCTGGTGGTTGAGCTGCTCTAATTCGAGCACAAAAAGGGTTGCCACTCCTGTGGTCCACTGGATCAATCGCAGCTGGTCGTTTTGACAGACTCTGGACTGCTGCTGTCAAAGCATAAAGCTGGGCTTGGATGCTTAGGGCCACTGTTAGGGACTCATTTTCGGGACCGCCTGGTCGGGTGTTCCTATCCGGCAAACCATCATTGAGTATTTCTACTCGACTGGTAGGACAGATTGGCTCTTGCCCTTCGACCGGGATGGTCCTTCTTCTATCAGCAATGACGTCCCTCACGTCCTTCTGAGTAGTGTGCTTTTCCAACCGATCGAACACTGTACTCTGAGTCTTTTCGGAAGGTTTGCTGGGTGGAACGTGCTCCTTGCCATTGTGCTGGTTGGGATGCAGTGGTGGCCTTCCTGTCTGAGCTGGGCGATCTTCTCCTCCTCGATGGTTATTATTATTCTTCTCCTTTGAATGGTTAGTGTGATGACTGTTAGCTTCATCACGCCCATGCCCATCTTGGAAGTGGGAAGTCTCATTGCCACGAGGAGCTCTATTGTGCTCCTGCTCAGGAGGTGTCTTCTCGCTGCCTGACTTGTGACTTCCTGATCTGGAAGTCTCTGATCGGTGGCTCCTTGAGGGGGTTTTGGAGTTCCCCCTTTGAGTTGAGGCAGTGCGCGATTGGACTCCATCCTCCTCACGACCAGGTGGGTTACTACCACCTCTGCTTGGTCTATCAGTTCTCTTGCGACTAGCTTCTGTGGTCCTTGCCCCTGGGGTGGCTGCCACTCCAGGTGCAGCCTAGGCATTGGCCCGGGTCAGCTGCGTAGCTGCCTCCAGAGCGAGTACAGCTTTGCGATGTCACCTGTCGGCCTCCTCCTGCTGTCGACGGACCTCCTCACTCCTGGCGTCCATTTCCCATCTTTGCTGCTCGAATGCGGCATTCTGCCTAGTCATTTCCCCAGCGAACGCCTCCTGTCTGGCATTGAACTGTGCCATTTCCTCCTGGAAGGCGCTCATGGCTTCTTGGCGCTCTTCAACCTCTGGGGTTACATCTTCGAGCACCACTCTAGGCTCAGACTCACGATCTTGAAGGCTAGGACCTTCTGACCTAGCAAGCTCTTTAGAGGAGCCCGCCTTCTTGGAGGCTGCATTGGTGTTCTTAAGCGCCATATTACCCCAAGGACCGTCTGTTTTTCTCTTCAGGCTCTCAATGAAAGCACCAAAATGTTGACTGCGTTTTTGACCAACGACGTGAGAATGTTGAAAACGACAAACCTTCAAGAGAATTCAAACGACACAGACGGTTTTTTAAAGAAAGTAAATAACACACACAATTTTTATAGTGGTTCAGCCCCAGTATGTTGGTAATAGCCTAATCCACTTAGAGATATGATTATTTTATCTACACTCAAGATCAGATGAACCTGTGTCAACTGAGTTTCTTCAGTGTAAATTCTCAGAATACAAAAGAGTTCTCTCTCAAGAAAAAGCACTTTCTCTTTTTAGAAAACTCAGACCAAAACTTCAAATTTTCAAAAGTCCTTTTTTGATCCCATAAGCCATGTATTTATAGGCTTAGGATCATACATTGATATCCCCTAGGATCGGGATATTTTATTATTCGTACTATATTTAAATTACAAAAAATATTCAAAATGCAACAGAACCCCCAATTTGTGTGAAGAATGAGAGATTCCCGCGTATGCCCAGACCGATTCTTGTTGAAGCCGTTTCTGGGAATCTTGACGTAGTATGCTCTACCTGGTTGATGAATATCACCTTCTGGTCGGCCATACCTCTACTGACCAGTTACGCACTTGGCTGGTAGGACATGCACTTGCTGGTAGGACATGTCAGTGCTGGTCGGGCATGTCAGTGCTGGTCGGACATGCCAGTGCTGGTCGGACATGCCAGTGCTGGTCGGACATATGCATGCTGGTCGGACATGTCAGTGCTAGTCAGACATGCCAGTGCTGGTCGGACATGCCAGTGCTGGTCGGTCATACACTTGCTGGTCGGACATGTGCATGACCGATCGGCCAATGTCATTCCAGCAATGTCACTCCTGGGCAGCAATGTCACTCCTAGGCAGTAATGTCACTCCCGGGCAGTAATGTCACTCCTGGGCAGCAATGTCACTCCTGGGCAGTAATGTCACTCCTGGGCAGTAGTGTCACCCCTGGTCGGATTTATCAACTCACCCGGTCGGTCATGACACCTCTCAAGTAGTCAAAACTCTTCTCCTTGCCAGGTCACCCAACCATTACTTGCCACTTGTCATTTCTATGGCCACATCATCAGTTTCAAATTTTGGGGATAACACCTGGAAATCCACCCAGAACTTCACAGACTAATCCATTCTGTCCTAATCCCACTGGCATAACCTAAGTGGTATCCACCACACTAGCTAGGAGTTCTATGCATCCTCCTGCAATAGATCTCTAGCTCTGAATACAGATGTCGTAAGCATACAAAATCCATGCACAGTGCCAACTACCACAAGGGTCTTTCCCACTCTCAAACCTAAGAGTATCACATTCTCTTTATAACATAACCATGAAATCTGCATAACAAGTCTATGCCTCTCTAGAAGCATCAAACAAAGAAACAACATGGTACCAAAACCATTCACCATAATACAAAATCAGAACTAGAAAGCTGACCTGCCACCCCTGAAGAACTAGTCTCAGTCTCAGTCTCAAACTCTGACTGCATCGGAATGAACACTTGAGCTGGAGTCGAGCTGTCCATCCCTTTTTGCTCATCCTTCGTTCGCCTTGGGAAATCCTTCTTACGATGCCCAAACATTTTACATAAGAAACATGCCCTTACTCGGCATTCTCCGAGATGACATCTCTTGCACCGATTGCATTCTGGGCAGGTCCTCCACTCCTTCTTCTTGCTTGGTCCAATAAATGGAGGTATCGCTGCCTGAGCTCCATGCTCTCCAGCACTCTCCTGCCTAATCTGATTTCCTGTGCTCTCAACAGCAAGAGCCTTCCCTACCACCTGAGCGTAGGTAGAGATTTCATGCACTGGGGCAACTCTAATGCCCTGAGCTATTCTGGGATTTAGTCCCTGAATAAACTTTTCCTTTCGAGCTACATCTGTGGGTACCATATCAAAAGTGAACATGGCCAACCCATCAAATTTATCAACATACTCTGTTACTATTCCATTGCCTTAAACGAGATTCAGAAACTCATTCATCTTAGCAGTCTGGGCCGCATCACAGTAATATCTCTAATTGAACAGCTGCCTAAATTCTTTCTAGTCCATCACTGCTGTGTCTCTCGTCTGGGATACTACTTCCCACCATGTCCGGGCATCATCCCGTAATACAAATGTAGCATAGATCACCCTATCATGACCTACCAGCCTCATACTATCGAGAATAGAACTGATCATGCCCATCCATTGCTCAGCTCCGAATGGATCTAGGCCTCCCTCAAAGACTAGAGGTAATACTCCTGGAATCTTCCACAGAGAAATTCCCATCTGTTCTCAACCCTAGGCTGAGCCAAAACTGGTGCCACTCTTGGCATAACAAAGGAAGAGGTGCTCCCCGACAGACTCCGATGTTGCTTCAAACACCTAATCTCTTCCTCTTGCCTCTGCAATCTTATTTGCACATATGTAAGCACCTGCTGGAAATTCTGAGGGGCAGATGAAGAACTCAACCCCTGGCTGAAACTCTCAGCCTCTGTATAACCACCACTAGGCCTCATTATTTGCCTTGAATACACACCTTCTGATTGAATCTGCAGTCAATAACTTGACCCATTAAACATGATGAGCATATCAAGAGCTTTCCCCTATGGAAACACTCTTACCACACTACAATCACAAACCCACTGCAGTGCTAAAAACATGCCCATGGCATTCATACATCAATCATAATCCCTGCTCTTCCAACATTCACACCATGCCTCCAACTCCAGTATGTAAATATCACAATTATATATATATTCATGGAGCAGGTAATCATTTAGTCAAGAGCCAGGCTCTATCAGAATCTCATGCTCCCAATACAATGTACAGGTAAAGCATTTACATTCTATTTAAGCAGTTAAGCACATAACTACAGAAATGGTTGCCATTCCCTGAGTGAAGCTATCTTTGATGACGAGTGTACATGCCCAGCTTGTCTTCAGGAACCCTTAACCTTGGCTCACTCTGATACCAAGTTGTAACGCCCTAAACTCCAGGGACTATTACAACGTGCATTTTAAACAGTGCTAAACTCGCTAATCGAGTCATTTGGCCATAATCGTGTAACTAAGTATGATTAGCAGTTTAGGGTTAAATTTTTTGGTTAAGATATAACGTTTCACTAAAATGTTTAACGTATACATTGGGATCCCAAAAATATAATTTAAAGGTTAATTACAAGAAAATATTTACAACCAGCCGATCTAAGCGGCAAAATAGGGTTTAACCCTAGTTCCTCTTTCAACCCTCGGCTGTGGCGGTCGAGCAGCCGCATATGTATACATCATCACCTAAGCTCTCCAACTCAAGGATGGTCTAGCTTTCTTTTGCCTTTACCTGCACCACATAGCACCCGTGAGCCGAAGCCCAGCAAGAAAACTCAATATGCTCATGAACAGTAATAACTTGTTACAAAATCATAATGTGCATGCCTAGCAATGATAGCCCTATTCATGCATGAAAATAGGTTCAGATAATGATGGGGAATCCATGATGATGAATCCTGCCCTCCTGAATGGATGACTATCAAGTCAATCCTAATAAGATGAGTGATTTAATACTTTGAGGTTCTGTTAACCATGATGGAGCGTATAGCTCTAATCAGATGAGTGATTTAACACTTAAGGTTCTGTTAACCATAATGGAGCGTATAACTCTAATCAGATGAGTGATTTAACACTTGAGGTTCTGTTAACCATAATGAGTGACTGATGAGCAAGTCATTAACTTAAACTAGATGAGTGACTGTCGAGCGAGTCACTACAGGGCTTAGCACCCACAGCCATGTGACGATGCGGTCACCTGGGCCTTCTGGCCCTGACTCTAAGTGACTAGCCATAGGCTAGACAAGCACTTTTAGTTTTCATCGAACTTATGGTGAGTCAGACATTAATGCTCACGATGAGTCATTCAATGTAGATGTCGATTAGATCTAATATTTTTGGCTTGCATTAAACACGCTAAGACCGTTCTTGACTTATTAGTCAATACCATGTGACTAGTGCTTAGTACTACTACCGAACTTGACTAGTGAGTCACACCTTCACAGTTAATACTGACACCATTGCCAATTTTGACTAGTGAGTCAGTGCCACACACAAGTAAGCAATGCAACCAGGCATATATCATATATCAAATATCCAAATGTAGGGCATTCAACATGCTTACTTAACAATTGCTAACATAATTAGGATCATGCACAAACACAGAGACTCAAGCTCTGATCAATCTCATATTCAACATTCATGGCATGCCCTAATCACATGTTTATCGTGCATCACATGCATCACATACTGGGTGCAGCTTTCTTACCTCTGGTTCGAGCGAGAAATAATAATTGAACGACCCTTGAGAACGATCGATCATTTGATCCCTTAACGGTCACCTAGTCATAACTAATTATAACTTCCATTAATGAAAATTAACAATAAAAGGGTCTTGCACTACACCAAAATCTACTTTCCACAAGACATAATTATATGTCTTTTGAAAATGTATTATAATAGATATTATGTAAAAAGTGGTAAAGTAATACAAATAAAAGAAAAAGCAGCAAATTAAAAGATGAAATTCCAAAAAAAAGACAAAAAGCGGAAAATGAATAAATAGGTGGCAAATTTTAATATTTCACTAACTCTCTTCTCCCCACTTTTGATCGTTTCCATTTGACCACACAAAGAAAACCCTAGTCATTCTCTCTTCAATCTTTTTTCCCATGGATCATGAGTTCTCTCTTCTCTATCATTTCACACCGATGGTACACAAAGAGTCATAGCCTTTCTTCTTTTCTTTCTCTAACTTTCTTTTGCTCCACCACCACCACTTCGCCATGGCTATGACTTCAATCAAGCTTGATTTCTTTAGCATGGAGAGGGATGAGTCCTCTTCCAAATCTCAGTTCTAGAAGTTTGTTCATCGCCAACGAAGCTTTCCAGGTTACTATCTCCTCTTTCACTTCTCCAATTTTTACCTGCCTTTTATTATTATTTTTATTTCTGGCATTCATAGAGCCATTTCCAAGATTATTCCTGAGGTTCTGAAATCTGGGATTGCGACTTGAAAATTAGACATTAATTGCCTTCTGTTTGATATATTAAAGAAATCATTTTGGGTCCTTTCTTGCACCAAATCATATTATATATTTTGTGTCCTCCTTTGACTTCTTTTGTGCCTAACACTACAAGGTATCCATTCGTTCCTGCATTCGCATATAAAAATATACATATATATATTAGCCAACAATTAATAATTAACAAGTATTGTTCTAAGTATGTGTATCTTTATAATGGAATACCATAAGTGCTTTGATTGATAGTGTTCAATAGCTTTACATTATTCTATTAGTAATTATATGGAGTTTAGAGCTTAGACAACTTGCATCCCTAAAAATAAATTAATAAAAAAAATTGTTGAATCAATATAACAATGGTGTCTTTTTTTCTATGGTTATTTTTATTTTTTTAATATAATGAAGAAATCTATTTTTAGGTTGGTGATTTATGGCTTGTTTGGAGATTCAAATGGCTGTAAAGAATGAAGATTATGTAACTATATGGACGGCCAAGATATGGAAAGACAATAACTTAACGTTTTCAGTATGCGACTTCTAGGGGTGAGGTTTGTTTTCTACATACTTAATTTCTCTGCCACTACATTATTTTGCTATAGGACATAATTGCTTTTAGGCATATAAATCAATATAATTAATGCTCAATGCCTTTGGTATACAAATGTGTATATATATTTCTATATAAGAGAAATTTTAATTGAGTTCAAATATATCAATGAAAATTTTGTTGTTGTGGATGGGAATGCTCGATTTTTTTTTTTTTACTTTTGGTAATTGGAATGATGTGGTACGTTTAAAGATGTGGCTTGCAAATGATGACAATTATATAGAGCTTAAATTGTTTACAACTTGGAAACAAAGAGAACAAATTGTTGACTTTCAATTGCCATTTGAGATATTCAGAGTTGTACAACAAAAGTGAGCACTATTTTGTTATGGCTTCATTCAATTTCTAGATGCATAAGTCCAAACTTAATCTAATATGTTGAAAAAAATAATTTCCTTAAGTTCTTACTGAAAAACTTGATTATGAGATTGGATTCTTAGTTGAGTTGCTCATTTTAGTTTGAAACTTTATGAAGTTAAGATTAAGTTTAATACAACAATGCTTATGGTTTAAGACAATAAAAAAAACTGCACTCCATATGTTTGGTGAAATGCCTTAGAGACATAATATAGTGTATAGATGTTAATGTTACACTTTAATTCAAAAGATCAAGTGCTTTTTTCTTTCTTTATTTCTATTATATACTTTTCTATAGTTTTCTTCATTATAGGCTTAATGTTTACCGAACAAATTTTTTCTTCACCATTGTTATATAATAGTATATGTTTCTTTCATTTATTCTTTTATTTATCATAGAGGCATTGTGTTTTTATTTTTTGCTTAGTTTCCTATATATCATTTCACTTTTAGCAATTGGTGGAATTACTAGTTAAGAATAGAAGCCTCTCTTGTCTTAGAAGTAGGTAGTCCATCTTGTCCCTAGCTACACCAGGAAGTGATATTGGTTTTTGCTTTTTCTCTATAAATATTTGTAATTAATTATGACTCTTCACATAATGTGTTTGTTACAATGCCTCTAAGAAAAATGTATAAAGAAATATCAAATTTGTTGCTTGTGTTGTGTACCAAAAGTAAAGTATTTCTTGCTCGAGATGTGATATTTTTCACCAATGTGTATGTTGTGTATCTGACATCATGAATTTAGCTTTTTGAATTACATTGTTTATGAATATTTTTCTAAAGAGGTTTATTAAATTCATAATTAAATTTTCTCAAAGAGGTATGTTTATTTTATTATGGGATTCTATGTTTTTTGGAGATTTTTTGCTCCATTTGTTATGTAACCTATTTATACATATAGCCATAAATGTAGCCTATCAATTTTATTAATAAAACTAGTTCATCATGTATTTTTATGTTGTTGAACAGAACAAGTCTTTGCAAACACCTTAGATTTCACTTTATTTCATTTCATG
This sequence comes from Humulus lupulus, assembly GCF_963169125.1. Taxonomy (NCBI): domain Eukaryota; kingdom Viridiplantae; phylum Streptophyta; class Magnoliopsida; order Rosales; family Cannabaceae; genus Humulus; species Humulus lupulus. The sequence continues at coordinate 249,120,233 of NC_084794.1, forward strand.
GTGAAGAGTTCCAATTTATATGTAAATACCTCTTGGAGAAGACCTCTTGTATCTTATTATGCCCAACTCACCCATAGGAACTTGTACAAGTTGTATATATTAAATGACATAAGTTCATCTTCTAATAAGACATGAATTAGTTTAATCACAAGATATGTCATTTGTAATGTGAAAATTGGACTTTTTATTTGGTTAATGGACTTGAAAAATGATTTGTGCTTTTACTTTTTCTTTTTTGATAAAGCACTTGTAGAGAATAATTTCCATGATTTGAAAGCTTATATTTAGTGAAATTTTTTCTTGGTTTAATCATGGCTAATTTATATTATCTTTATTGTTTATTTCTCAGGATGGAACAAACCATTCTGCATTAGGAAGACATGGGCAATACTATTATATTATTTTATAATATAATGTAAAATTATATTATATTATAATATAATGTTTTAGATTAAACAAATGTGACAAAGTGTGTCACATATTGTAACATATAATAGAGAGTTACAATATTTAGATATATGAGATATATCCAAATAATGTAACATATTTGGTGTTACAAATTTGTAACCTCCAAATATTACCCTTTATTGTGTAAATTGTTGTTACACAATATTGAGATGAATTTCATAAAAGCCATATGTGATATGACTGTTAGAGATATGATTTTAACCCCAATAATGTGTTTTGGGAGTTACAAAATCATTTGGGAGGGTTTGGAACCGTTTGGAAAAACAACACAATTTTTGTGCTGAATTTGGTCAGTGGCCGCGGCCACCAACATTCAGTGGCCATGGCCTGTGGGTCAGAGACCAGTGGCCGCGGCCACAGGCCAAATTTGACCAAATTTACATTTTTTTCAATCTTTGTTGAACGGCTCAAAAAACCCAAATAACTCCCAAATCTCATTTTTAATTCCATATTAATCTAATTAAACATTGGTAACAGCTATGGGTGTTGGTGGAATTTGAAATTCAAAGGGTGTCTCTAAACTCTATAAATAGGAGCCTATAGCTCACTTGTAAGACACAACATTTCTATCCATTAGAGCACTTGGCTAGAAACACCTTGAGACTTGATAATTCTAGAAAGCTTTTCCAATATCTGAGAGAGATCCCTTAGTGCTTGAGTTAAGGGGAAATAAGCTTTTGGACAAAGGTTTTAAACCTTGTTCAAGTTGGTGATCCCCAACCCTCTTCACTTAGGTTGTGTAAGTGAGAGTTTCTTGTATTTCTGTTCTTCTTTCTATTGCATTGTTTTCTTCTTATTCTCTTGTTCCTATTACTTGTATTTCTTGTTCAAAGGTTGTAATCTTCTTTTCTTTATTTCAAACACTTTATTTTACTTGTAATCTTTTGCTTAGAGTTGTATTCTCACTATTCTCTTCTTCATCATCATCTTCTTCTTTTTCTTTGTTTATTTGTAATTTTCAGTTATAGAGTTGTAACCTTATTTAATCAATCTATTTTTATTTGTAATATTATTGCTTAGAGTTGTAATATTATAATCATTTCCATTGAGGCAAAACAATTTTTCCTAACAAATACAAGTCAAGTTTTGTGAAAGATTAAAATATTTATGTAATTTTATCTAATAATGGAATTCCGATTCATTAAATTTGTTCGTGTAATATGATTTTGTAAAATATGTAGTTTATTTAAGTAATATATAAAAAATTACTTACAATAACTTTTTTGGTCCAGGGTCAATTTGTTGTTTTTTTTTTCATTTTTGTGTAAGTAAAAAATGTGTTATATAAGATAGTAAATACCACAATTGGGTTTATCTAAATATCTAGATAATATCGAAAAAGTATTATAGTACAGTAAAATATAACACTTCTATATAAGCATATAGAAAAATATGTTATGTCAACTAATATACATAATAATAGGTAAAGCTTATAAAAATGTTATTATAATGTGAAAAAAATGTCATCGTATACTCTATTATAATACATCTTTATAAGTTGAAAAAAGTATTATGAAAATTATTTAGACCTACGATAACATCGCTTTTCTTAACGCATCAAAAAGTATAATAGTATGTATTTTATAATACTTTTTTGGTCTTCTTGAAAGCAATTTTTCTTGTAGTGTTGACTTAAACCTCACTCCAGGACCCCGATTTGTACCCAAATGGTGAGTAGATTCAATTCCAAGCCTTAGGAATTGAAATCCCGGGCCAAAAACCCTCAAAAGTGCCCAAAATATGCATCAGGAAAAACAGGGTAGCACTACCCCCCTAGCGCCCCAGCGCTACAACCAGGGGAAATTTGCCCTGGCTAGCGTTGTAGCGCTAGAACCAGGCAGAATTGCCCTGGTTTTTCCCTCCTTCGACTCCTTCTTTCCCAACCTGAAAAACAAGCTTCCAAACTCCATTTAAACCCCCAATTGAACCCAAAAACCATCTACACATGACCTAGGCATCATAACCCAAGTAACCTTTGCCAAAAACTCCCATTGAAACTCAACTTTAAAACCAAAAACCCAACTGAAACTCAATGAGAAAACAGAGCAAGAAACCAGAGATTCTATGGTTAAAAACTTACCTCAATCTCAGCTTAGGACCCTCTTCAATGGTGGAACACAACCCTAGATTATCAAGACTTGATTCCCTACCTTGGTTCCTCAAAAGGAGCTTCAAAATCCAAGGAAAAATGGAAGAAAAATGGTGATCGGTTGAGGAGAAGAAGATGCTCTGTTTTGGCAGGTTTCTACAGCTTTCCTTGGTTATATTTACCCTTAGGGTGAAAAGACTAAAATGCCCCCAAGCCTAATTAAAACCTTTAACAGCCACCAAGGGCAAAATCATCATTTCCCGCCTATCTCGTTAATCATAATTAACACCCTCCAATTCTCATTATTTCTAATATCCTCAAATACTAATAAATCATATCTCATTACTCTTTAATTCCTGGTAATGTTCTAATCACCAAATTACTCCGAGACTCACCCCGAGCCCCAAAACTAACCCTGTTATGACTAGACCAATAACCTGCATTCAAAGATCGTCTTATGTCGAATAGCTCGAACAAATCCACATATAATGTGGTATTACTCATAATTCCAACATGCATGAAAATACACAATTACGCCTTCAACTGGCAAAATTACCAAAATGCCCTTATAATTAAAAATGGACCCATATGCATGCATTTATCATCATATTGTAATATAATTCACATAAAAATGCATATAATCATTTAATAACATCATAAATAAATTATGGCCCTCCCGGCCTCCTAATCAAGCTCCTAAACCTTATTAGGGATTTTGGGGCATTACACCCTAGGTGCAAGATGCGCCATATGGGAGAGTGTAGGGCAAATGCTTGCTTCTTATGTGGGGCAGTGGGACATTTCAAGAAAGATTTCCCTAAATCAAGAAAAGAAGAACCCAGAAAGGCGGACAACTTGGCCCCAACTCGAGTGTTCGCATTGACTCAAGCAGAAGCTGAGGCTTCACCCTCAGTAGTTTCAGATCAACTTCTTAGTGCTGGAACCCCTTATATTGTTTTGATTGATTCTGGTGCTACACAGTCTTTTGTTGCTAGTAGAATTATTGATAGACTGTGTAGACCATGTGATTATTATGCTGTGGAGTTCGGGACCTTGTTACCCACTGAGGAGTTAGTGGTATCCAAGAGGTGGGTCAGTTCTTTGCCAGTGATAGTGGAGGGTAAGGAGTTGTTAATGGATTTGATAGAGTTAGTTATGACTAACTTTGGCATTATTCTGGGTATGGATTGGTTAGTGAAGTATGGGGCAACCATAGATTTCAGAAGGAAGATGGTGACCTTTGAGCCTGAAGGTGAGGATCCTTTTGAGTTTGTTGGCACTGTGCATGGACCTCGTATACCTATGATATGTGTTTTGAGGGCTAGAGATCTATTGCAAGGAGGTTGCATTGGATTCTTGGCCAATGGGGTTGACACCACTCAAGTCATGCCAGTGAGACCAGAAGAGACCAGACTAGTCTATGAGTTTTTGGATGTATTTCCAGAAGATCGTGTCAGATCGGGACCCCACTTTCACTTCCAAGTTATGGGGGAGTTTACAGAAGGCCATGGGAACCCAGTTAAAGTTTAGTACTGCTTATCATCCTCAGACAGATGGACAATCTGAGAGGACGATCCAGATATTAGAGGACATGTTGCGAGCATGTGTGATAGACTTTGGTGGGTCCTGGAGTAAGTATCTACCTTTGATAGAATTTTCGTACAACAACAACTATCAGTCAACCATTGGGGTGGCATCTTATGAGATGTTGTATGGTAGGAAATGCAGATCTCCCATTCATTGGGATGAGACAGGAGAAAGGAGATACTTGGGTCCTGAAGCAGTTCAAAAGACCAATGAGGTTATTGAGAAGATTAGAGATCGGATGCTTGCTTCTCAGAGTAGACATAAAAGTTATGTAGATCCCAAACGCATGAACGTGGAGTTCCAGGTAGGAGACTATGCTTTCCTTAGAGTCTCGCCATGGAAACGGGTGAGAAGATTTGAGAAGAAAGGCAAGCAGAGCCCTAGATTTGTAGGTCCATTTGAGATCCTAGAAGTGATTGGTCAGATGGCTTACAGATTGGCCTTACCACCAGCATTGTCAGCCGTGCACAACGTATTTCATGTTTAAGCTCTTCGGAGGTATGTATCTGATGTGACTCATGTTTTGAGTTACGAAGATCTGGAGCTTGAGGCAGATCTCTCCTATGAGGAACAGCTAGTCCAGATACTTGACAGAAAGGACAAGGTCCTCGGGAATAAAACGATACCTATGGTTAAGGTATTATGGAGGAACAACAAGGTCGAGGAAGCGACCTGGGAGCTGGAGTCAGATATGCAGAATCAGTATCCTGAGTTGTTCAGGTAAATTTCGAGGACGAAATTTCTATAAGGAGTGGATAGTTGTAATGCCCCAAAATCCCTAATGAGGTTTATGTTGGATTAGAAGGCTGGGAGGGTCATAATTGATTTATTATGCCATTAAATGATTATATGCATGATTATGTGAACTATATTATTATATGATGATAAATGCATGCATGTGGGTCCACTTTTCATTATAAGGGCATTTTGGTAATTTGGCCCGTTGAGGGCATATTTGTATATTTTCATGCATGTTGGTGAATTATTGATGAGGCCACATTATAATGTGGATTTGTTCGAGCTATTCGACACGAGACGATCTTTGAATTCAAGTTAGCGGTTTGGTCATAACGGGATTAATTTCGGGGCTCGGGGTGAGTCTCGGGGTAATTTGATGATTAGTACATTACCGGGAATTAAAGGGTAATGAGGTATGATTTATTAGCATTTGAGAATATTGAGAATACCGGGAATTTGAGGACGTTAATTATAATTAACGAGATAGACGGGAAATGACGATTTTGCCCTTAGAGGCTGTTAAGGAAATAAATATGACCTAGGGGCATTTTGGTCATTTGACCAAGGGATATATTCAACCATAGAAAAATGTAGAAGGACATAAGCTGAAGTAAAACAGAGCCTTCCTTCTCCTCTCCCACGATCATCTTTTTCTTCTTTTTCCTTTGGAATTTTGGAGCTCCAATTGAGGATTCAAGCTAGGGAATCAAGCCTTGAGGGTCTAGGATTGTGTTCTACCATTGAAGATGGTTTAATCTTGAGTTTAAGGTAAGATTTCATGTCTTTTTCTGGTTCCTTGCTCTGTTTTTGTGTTAGTTTTGAGCTTGAGAGTTTTGATTATAGAAGTGGGAATTTGATGAGGTTTTAAATGGTTTAAAGCTTGGGTTTTGTGGTTAAACTAGTGGACATGATGTGTTGGTGATTGGTTGTGGTTTTTGGGTTGATTTGATAAGAGTTTGATGGGATAAAAGAGGGGTTTCTAGCTGATGGGCAGGTAGGGCCGCGGTGCTAGGTTGGTATGCCGCGGCGCAAGGTGCAGACAGAGATTATCATAAGCATTCATTGATATTGTATACATGCAGTAATGAGTTTTCTTGCTAAGCCTTGGCTCACGAGTGCTATGTGGTGTAGGTAAAGGGAAAGTAAAGCTCACCCAGCCTTGAGTGGAGAGCTTAGGTGGCGATGTGTACATATGCAATCGCTTGACCACCACGGCCAACGTGTTTCTCAAAGGAACTAGGGGTTAACCCTATATTTTGGATTGTAAATAACTTGTAAGCACTTTTATGGGCCCATGTACATTTTTATGTTTTAAATAAAATTTATCATTTCCTTTTGATGAAGATTTTTCACCTTAGCCTATTAATAACACCTAGATGCACGTTTATAACCAAATGACTCATTTAGCGAGTTAAGCACGGTTTAAAGTTCACAGTAACGGTCTTGGAGTAACCAGGGCGTTACAGCTTGAGCCCCTATCTGTTGGTGTCCATGGCGCTTCACTAAGTCACCTCCCCTTAAGTTGCATTTGTAGATATAAAGATCTTCCCGGGAACATATATGATTTTTGTCTAGGAGGCATATACATAATTATAATAGTGCCACTACCTTACCTCGTGAGGTTGCTTGGTGCAAGACTTGACTAATGATCAAGCACCAAGGCATGCTCATGGTGGGAATTACTTATACATGATCTTATTTATTTTCATGTAAATCATATATTAAACAAATTAATATAAGAAAACCTAGAACATATTTCTATAATTGAATTAAACAGAGATAATGATAAGAACACTGACATTATATGCAGCGGAATGAATAAGTCATTCCTTCAGTTTCTTTAATCCTTGTATCCTTTCTGTTGCAGGGTATCACCAAGAAACTGAACCGATCTTCAAATTTCTTCACAGTCTTCTAAAGTATCCTTAGAATCACCTAGTCTAGAGTGGACACTTTTCAACACATGAGATAGATACAAAGAGTCGAAGAGAAGAGAATATAGAGGCTTAGAAAAAGACTTTTGTTGTAGAGAGAGTCTAAAACCCTAGAGTATCAAAAACTAGATGTTCTGTTCTTCTATTTTCAACTCTCACTTAGAATTCTTTTATAGGCTAAATTAGGTCACTTATTTTATTAAAAAATCAATAAAATAATAGGTAAATACAACCCTTAGGTTGAAATTCTCATGGGCTATAGGCCCGTGAAATTTCCCATTTAATTATAAGCCCACTGGACTTAAATTCAAATCATGTATTATCACTACAAGAAAAAGAGCATATAGCGATGACTTTTGTCGTCGCTGTAGATCAAGAAATTGTCACTGTAGGTATACAGCGACGGCATATCGTCGCCAAAACGACGTTGTTGTAGGTCCGTATGTGTAGCAATCTACGGCGACAACAAAATGCAGTCGTCGCAGTAGGAAATCCTTTTTTTTCGGTTGAACTGGGATATTGGGACGAGATGTCGTCGCTGTTGGTGGTTGCAAAATTTGAAAATTTAAATTTCAAAAACTTCTACAGCGACGACATGTGGTCACTGTAGGTCCGTCGACCTCTCCATCAACAGCAATGACATGTCGTCGCTGCAGAGTGAGTTGGGTTATATGCCTTCAGGGACGACATGGCGACGCTGCAGTTTCACGGAAACTCAAATTTGTTTTATTCAGCGTTCACCCTACGGCGACGACATGTCGTCGCTGTAGGTATACACTTTTAAAAATATATATTTAATTAATTATATTGATTAAATTTTATTTAATAAAATATTAAATATTAAATAAATAAATAAATAAAACCAACTTATTTTATTAAATAATAAAATTTATTTATTAATTAAATAATAAAACCAATTTAACAATATCCATAGTCTCCAAAATGTAAGATAACAAAACATAAGTAGTATTGTCTCCAAAATAAATAAAAAATCCAAAATATTAATAATTTAAAAATAGTAATATTACAAAACTAAATGTCATCAAAATCAATTTCAAAGTCATTATCGTCGGGCTGTTGTGGTGGCTGTGGTGGTTGTGGCTGCTGTGGTTGTTGTGGTTGAAAGCTTGCCATCATGGACTATATAATGTTAATGTCCAAGTTGACAGGCTGAAATTGTGGAGGTTGGATGCTCGAATTTGTTGTTTGCAAATATTGTTGCATTTGTTGGAAGTTGTTGTTCTGGGTCATAAAGGCTTGACTGAAGTGTTGAATCATGGACCAAAAAGCCTCAGGTGGTATCGTTGGAGGGTCAACTATGGTGGACGGAAACGGTGATGCCTCTGATTGTGAAGAGGATCCGGTGGCGCTTGAGGCACAGGTACTAGTGCCCTTCTACAAATTAAACCATAATCATAAAAACTACATTTATTTGGTAATAAATTTTGTATCACCAAAGCACTAATTTTTTTTTAAGTAATTTATGATATCTTGTTGAATCTTATGATGAATAAATTATTAATTTTTATGAATATCTTTTCAAATTTTATGAATATATATTATTGTTAGTTATGAATGCATAATAAAGATTCATTATATAAATAAATAATATTTAATTATACTTATTATTAAATTATTTAATAATTATCAAATTCTTTTAATAATTTTTATTTTTTTTAAATTATCAATAAATTTTTATTATTTTAATTTTAAATTAGAGTAAAGTTAACTTAATTACTTATTCTATCTATATATATTATTGTATTTTATAAATATATTATATTTATTAATTTACCATTAAAGATTACTATTTTAATTTCTACTTATTTTATAAAAAAAATACTAATAAAGTTTTATATTTGTAAAAATTTTATTATAATTTACACTTTATTATTTTTATAATTAATTGTTTTAAAATTAATTAAAAATTAAATTGTAATGTTTAATATTTCTAAAACTACTAAAATTTCGGCTGCATAACGACTATAATATAACATATCCCAAAATTTAAAACATGCATTAAAACTACAAAACCAGTCCCAAAACATACATATAATTGATTTCAAAGATTTATATCTCATATCAACAACATAAATCATATTATAAACATTTAATTATATTTATCTAACATAATAATCTAATTATTATTTAAATTCTAATATTCACATCCACATTAAATCATATATACATATTCACATTTTTTATACATACATTCATATAAAAAAAAACATATATATATGAATAAATAAAATTATATCATCTAAAATCTAAACCTATAATATGTATTTTTTTATAACATAATATTTAATTAAATCAAATTAATAAATATATTTACAATATATCCCTAAAAAATACAAATATAATTAAATTAATAAATAAAACCTAAAAAATATGAAATTCAACACTCTATAAAATAACCAATTTGTCTTAATTAATAAATCTGTCCTATAATCTCTTTTCTTCTCTAAATTGCATAACTCTGTGAAATTATCCAAAATTGACATGGTCAACTTTGATAATTCTAATTGATAAATAAATCAATTAATTGAGACTATCTAGATGATTTTATCCAAGGTACTGTGGGGACCACATACCTATGAAATTAAGCTCCAATAAGTTATCATAAATTTAACAAATAAAATTTACTTACTTATTAATTCCTCATGACTCCACTAAAGACTCAAAATTATACTCTTGAATTCCTAGAACGCTCTATAAGCAATATAGATACATTATTAGTTATTTATTGTTACAACCATAATTATCACTCAATCCTCTATAGACAGTCTACAATGAGATGGGACTAAAATACCATTTTACCCTTTCATTGTATTTTATCCTTAAAACACTTAGTACCTTGTAAATGATATTTCAGTAAACTAATATTAATTACTGAAATGAGATCTTTAGCACCTCGAACTAAACTAAAAGGAAACCAACGTCTTACTTCTTAATTAGAAGCTATAGATGTTCATATCTATGATTAACACTCTCACTCAATTATACTACCGAGTTCCCAAGATGTAAGTATGGGCTAGTCCGTAGGGTAAGTTGGTAACGAACAAGTAAAAAAACTCAAATAATACAATCAGTTAGAATACTAACCACTCAGAATTAAGATTGAATTGACATATGGTCAACTATATAATATGACTAGAATAGATAACAGTATGTTTACTTATCTTATTTACTGTCAATATCAGTCTAGTTCGATGTAACAAATATATTTGATCTTATCTACTTTGCTAATGTTCTTGAAAGAACATAACACTACAATGTGTAAGTAGATCATATCGTAGATTGGCAGGTCAGTGTAAATCCTATGCATTGACTAATCTTATGACTAACTTATTTTTTAATATATAATCATATTTATATTCCACTATGATTACGTCACTATAAATATGATTAACTATATGCTCAGGATTTAATAGAAGTTTATATTAAACAAATATTCATGAAAATAAAACATGTGAGCAAAGTGATTGACCAAGTTAAAAAATGATTTATATTCTTTTATTGATAATAAAATGAGATTACAAAGAAATTGAGATTTAATTAGGTATAAAACCCCAACAACTCATATTATAATATAGCCCATATGGGTGTGCCAAAGGGGCAATACGCCACATTGGGCACCCTAGAGTGCTCTTTAGCATTTCTCTAAATTAAAATATGTGGAACTCGTTACTAATTTGCACCAATAACTGTTTGCGATATTGACTTGCACCAATAACTGTATAGAGTGTTGGACACCCTAAGATGCTCTTTAGCATTTATCTAAATTAAAATATATAGTTTCTGGTACTAAATTATACCGATGACAGAATGTCATGTAGGATAATGTTAAACACCATTGGTGTCCATTAGCAATACCTGACACCCTAAGGTACTCTTTATGTTTCTTATTACTAATAGAGACTCGCATAATATACACGGTCCATAACTAAAATCATACTATCTTTTAAGATAGTGGGGAATAAATACACTTGGGATGGATTTTACCATATCCACATAGAGAAACAATCTAAAAAATAGATTAAAAAAAACAATAATAAAACAAAAACAACATCAAAATTAAAAAGCAGAAATGACATAAAAAAATAAGGAGAATATCAACACCGCGACATATAGGGGTGAATATTAGGCCCGAAAAACTCGAAAACCGACTGACCCGCTCAGCTCGAGCCCTACGGACCAGAATAAGTGAAAAATCTATTTCTGTCGGGTTAAATCCGATCCGAACCCGAGTATATTCGGGTCGGGTTCGGGTTTTGAATATTCATATATTTCGAGTTTCAGGTTTAAACTTGAAACTCTATGCAAATCTGAATATACGTAGTTTTTTTTTTTATATTAAATTATTAATAGACTCATATATAAATGTTCTTTTCCAAACCCTAAACGTAATTCTAATTTCCTTATATGCCACAACTTTCTCTCTCTCTCTCTCTCTATACGCAGTTTTCAACTTTTGGGTTGATCAAAGGGCATCAGTGCTCTGATCGTGCTGAAATTATGCAGGCAGGCTCACGACACAAGGGTCTTCATTCTGAACGGTGGAGATCAGATTTGACTCATTGGTTTGTGTGTTGTGGGTTTGTGAACACTAGCTCTTTTTTGGATTTTGTTTTGATGTTTTGGTTAGATTTTTCATCTTTCCCTATGAATATTCTTTAACTAGGGTATATTATTTTGGGGTTTTTGACTCTTTTCTCTTGATCTTTGAAATTTGTTTTGTTCTTCTGAATTTTTCTTTATAAACGAGATTTTTTTAGATTTTGTGTTTGTTACACCCCGATTTCGAGAATGAGAATTTTGATCTCAATAATCAGGTTTGTAAGGTGTAAGCTCGAGACTAGCACAGTCGTCATGTGATCAGGAAGTCAGAGATAGTCTCGCTGAGCAGTAAATGTGACAACATTGGGATTGGTGAGCTCGAGAACTACGTAGTCTCGGAGGTGTTCCGAGGTTATAAGTTAGGCTCGCAACTCGCAGTGGCAACGGTTCAACACTTGTATAAATTTCTTGATTTATTTCCTGCCCTCAAGCAAGACAATTCAAGCTCGAGTATTGTAAGCTCAAAGAGGGTGGTCTCGTCAACATCACTTGTTGAGAACATAGGTGAACCAAGGTGACAAGCTCGCAATAGGTAAACGGTCTTGAAGGCGTGTGAATCTAGCTACCAAGCTCGCAAGCTGTGTGTGAACATGTTTATTGTTATAAAATCCCTATGTTTAAGGGATTTGATGTAATTTGTTATTAAATCCAAAATATCATGGGATATTACCACGTACGTAGTAATTAATGCATTTAATGACATTATTTTAATTGATTTGTAGAATAACTCCCCGAAATCTGTGGGAAGAGATTCGGTAAACCACTCTATAAATAGAGTGGAACGATTCATTTGTAAGAGAAGAAAAAGACGAATATTGGAAAAACTCAATACAATTGCTTCTAGAAAGCTATCAGAGAATTCCAAGAAGTTAATAACACAAACTCGTGGACTAGATAAATTTTAACTGCTGAACCACGTAAAAAATCGTGTCTATATTATTTGTTTCCTCTGGTATATTTCGTTTAATTGCTCTTTTTCTCTAAGTTGACGAAAAACGGCGTCAACAGTGTTTGATTTAATTGGGAGATTTTGCTATGTTTTCTATACATGCATTCGCTATTATTTGGCCCTCCTAGATCTCTGGCTCTTTGATTTTTCTCACTTGATTTTGTTTATATATGATATTAGGGATTCAGTGTGTGTTTGAGCCTTGAGGTTGTGTACTTGATGATGGGTGGATGTTAATGATTTGTGTTTGTATGTGTGCTCAGTTTTGATATTGATATTGTTTCTTTTCTTCATATGTTTTTTACAGGATTTAGCATTTCCTAACCTTTATTATTTTATTTTCTTAGTTTTTCATTTTTCTATGGCTAAATCGGTTTGTCTCACCTTTCACTCCTTGGGTTTTGATTTTTGTATGTTTGAATTCGCTAATTTGTTGTATGAGTACGAATATGTTTATAATCTAAATGAGTAATTTTGTTTTTTTATGCTAGTTATTCAAACATATTAAAATTGATTTGTATGATTTTATTTATAGAGTTATACTTTCTGTTATATGCTCAAAAGCTAATTTTGTCATTTTATTTTACTTTCAAAGATTATTGACTTAGATAAAAAGTTTGGATTTAGGACCTTGGGAGATTTTTGAAAGAAATATGGAGGATGATGAATGAATGAAGGCTAAGGTCATTTGGTTTGTATTTTGGAATTGTATATGTATCTTTACTATTTTAGTCCAATATGGGTATGGACAATGACATTTTATGGAATTTAGATTTTTTTTTGGACTTGGACAATTTATTTTTGTAATTTGAGCTTAGATATTAGTAACTTAGTTGTTTGAATTTAAATTATGAAATGTATTAAAGTGAAGTTTTAACTTTTTGAAACTTTTGTTTAATTTTATTAAATTGTACTATATTTTGAAAGTAATGATCAAAATTTTTAAAATTCAGAAGATGTCAAAGTTTTAAGTGTAACAAAAAAATATCTGAACAAAATTGTTTAAGAAAACTGTCAAAATGCAAAAATTAAAAAAACAATGGCCATTTTCAAAAAAATTGAGCAAGGCCATTCTCGGCCAAAACCCGAAATGCAGTCCATTACAATCAGAAACTTGCACCGATCTGTCCGCAACCGTCGGTTAAATCCGAATCCGAACCCGAGCTTAATCCGAGTATCATTCGGGCGGGCTTGGTATGTATTTTCCAAATCCGAGACCCAAAAAATCCGAACCATGCAAACCCACATAACCCCCAATTTGCACCCTAGCAGCAGATCCTCCAAATTAAGGACGCAACAAACTCCGAGCAGAAGCCGTATTTGGGCCGTGAAACCCACCCCAAGTGCCGCTGAGAAGTCCACCCCGTACACTTCCGAGAAGACTCATGCGAGCTCCGCTGAAAGGTGATGTCGAAAATAGAAGAGCAGCTAGCGCTAGCCGGACCCACGATCTTTAGATATGTCACACTCAACCCAAAACGGCAAAATTTGTTGTCGGAAACACGATCAACAACCAAATGGGAGGCTGCACCACGAACCTCCAAGCAAGCTATAAGACGGTCAATGCGCTAGGACGCACAACCGGAGCCAAGAAGTTACCCTTTTTCTCTTCTTTCTCTTACTGGAAACTAAAGCCGCATTCACAACAAATCACTTTCAATACACATAAATCTTCTAATTCAGTCCAATTAATATGCTACTTCTTAGTATTTATCTAAGTTTGGTTATTGTTAGGTTACCACCTAATATCCAACCCTACTTTTTAATTAGATACTTTGAACTAGTGATCTTAGACAGCTAATATAAACAATCAGACATTAGATTTCTGGATTTTGATTTTTTATTTGGTGGAAAACAAAACAGTGGTAAACTCATAAGTCGTAGTTCGTGGAATAAAAATGTTACGCAAAGTTATTTTATTTACGTATAATCCAAGCAGTCTGAGGCCATTTTCTTTGTTGTTTAGTGAAACAGTGTACTTAACCAAAGAGTCCATACAAGAATATAAAGTTATATATTAATATATAATCCAATTTGGCCATGTGTGTCAATTAATCTCTAGTAGTAGTACCAGTACTATTCTACACACCAACTACTAAGTCTAAAAAAAAAATACTGATATTTTATTTTCTTGGCTCTGCTTAATGACACAGCTTTTCTTACCTAAGTGAAAAAGAATTAGTAAAGCCAAACTTTGCATTACTTTTCATACTTACTTATTTAGAGTCTCAAAACTTAAGAACAATATTTTCTCATTTTCCTGTTCTTGACTCGCTTTCTCTGTGTTTTTATTTCTTTCTTAAGGAGACCACCCACCATGTCCACCATATTCTGGAAGAAAAGCTTCCCAATTTGCTTCTCCATTTCAAAATGTTTCCCAACAACTCAGTCCCCACTACCTCCCTTCACTGAAGACCAAGACCACACTCATACCACATCATCATCATCTTCGTCTTCTATGCCTATCAAAGCCTTCAACTCATCAGTTTATGATATCTTCGCCTCCAGCTCCAACCCAGACCACTTCTTCTCCTCCCCAGACGAGTTCTGCGACTCAGATATCTTACCACCGCCGGAGTTTGATATCGCCACCGTCTTTGCTTCCCCGAGGTTCTTCTTCTCCTCTCCAGGCTACTCAAACACCATAATCGAGTCGACAACCCCACATCAAGCCTCCAAACCACACCCACCCCCGGCCATTGCAGAAAGAAAAACATCGGCGACCCGATTCGCCGGCGGCGTCGAGGTTCCAAAATATTCCGTTGACCCTTTGGTTGACTTCCGGCGTTCAATGCAGGAAATGATGGAAGCTCGGGATGTTTTGGTGGATGGGAGAACCGACTTGGAGTACCTCCATGAGCTTCTCTTGTGTTTTCTCGCTTTGAATCCAAAAGAAACTCACAAGTTTATCATTAGTGCTTTCACTGACATAGTCGTTAGTCTCTTATCGGCGCCGGACCAAGGCCGCCGTCACCGCGAAGTTAAGATCCGACGGCGGCGTAGTGGTGGTGGAAGGCGACTCAGCATGTAATAACAATTATTACTATATATATATATTCATTTGTCTTTCGAATATTTATATATATAAAAAAATAGTAAACAAAATAAGAAATTAAAAAAAAAAGTGCCTTCGTATTCTTCATCCTATTAATAATTATTTTTTGCTTATATATATATATAAATATATATATCTTTAATTTTGTTTATGGTGATGATTTCAACATGATACATTGGATAAAAAAAGTTGGATGTTTGTGATAATTACAAAACCAAGGGAAGCGTGGGATAAGTTAATGTCTATCTCGATGTTTGTTTATTTTAATTACATTTTACATGTTTGTCGTTACGTTATATAATATATATAAGTTATTATTTTTGTTTGTAATCAATCATAGAGATTAGTAAGATAAAGAAAAAACAAAAACAAAAACAAAAACAACAGCAACAGCAACAAAGTTTTGTTTTGTGTAGTTGAATGTTCTATTTATTGAGTAGTTATTGATTGAGAGTAAAGTTTTGGTTTTATTGTGATTCATTCAAGTCCTTCATAATATTTATGGTTGGATTCCATACATTTCTTTCTCTTGCTAAACACTATAAAGTTCTCCCCCTTGCCTGTCGGTACTGGGCATTTGCACACATGACAAAGATATATAGTCTTAATGTTTCTTATTATCTATCACTATATATATAGGACATGGATTTAGTCCCGCCCCGTACTGAGACGGAGCGTGTGCCGACATCCAATCCAAGCCGTTTAATATTTCACTTTCAATCCAATGGTTACACTGTGAAATTAGCTGCGCAATCACCACCGTTAATTCATTTATGAAAAATCGTAGGGTTAGAATACAAAGTTGGAAGGTGGAAAAAGAACTCACACTAACCTGACACTTTTAAATTATCGTGTAAGGATACCTATAATGGTACAAATTATTCACACACATACTGATAGAAATATGATTTTGATAGAAATATGATTTTTCCCATCTCGATTTTCCTGATTCTCATTCAATATATATACAAAATATACAAGTTAAACTTTTGGCTATATTCACATGTAGAGCCTGATATTATGGCTATAATATAACTATGATAAAGTTGACCCTATTATAACATAAATGTAGAATATATATATACTTAAAATAGAATATTATGTACAGATTCTAATACACCCCTTTAGTCGAAACGGGAGGTTGGCGTACGTTGAGACTATCCCGAAAATCATCAAAAAGTTGTAGCGGAAGCCCTTTAGTAAAGATGTCGGCTATTTGATATCGGGAAGGAACATGAAGAATACGAGCCTGACCACGAGCGACTTTCTCACGTACGAAATGTATATCCATTTCAATGTGTTTAGTACGTTGATGTTGAACGGGGTTGCCTAAAAGATATATAGCGCTGACGTTGTCACAATAGACCAAAGTGGCTTTCGAAACAGGACAATGTAGCTCCAAAAGTAAGTTTCTAATCCAACAAGATTTAGAAACGACGTTAGCCACCCCACGGTATTCGACCTCAGCACTTGAGCGAGATAAAGTAGGTTGTCGTTTAGCAGACCAAGAAATTAAGTTATCCCCAAGATATACACAGTAACCTGAAGTTGACCGTCTGGTGTCTGGACATCCACCCCAGTCCGCATCGGTATAGGAGATAAGCTTGCTAAGCGAAGAGGGATAAAGGTGAAGACCGAACTCAAGAGTGCCTTGAATATAGCGAATGATTCGCTTCAAAGCAGACATATGTTGTGTTCTCGGATCATGCATAAACAAACACACTTGTTGAACAACATAAGAAATGTCTGGCCGTGTAAAAGTTAAATATTGTAAGGCTCCAGCAAGACGACGATATTCAGTCGGATTATGATAGGGATTACCTGAGGAGATACTAAGTTTTGCTTTGGTGTCCACAGGCGTAGGGGAGGGATTGCAGGAAGACATACCAGCTCGCTCAATAATTTCTTCGGCATATTTCTTTTGTGAAAGAAAGAGACCCCCTGAATGTCGCGTAACAAACATACCCAAAAAAAAGCTGAGAGGACCCAAGTCCTTCATTGCAAACTCGGAACTAAGATTAGACATGATGGACTGTCTAAGGTCATCAGAAGAAGTCGTAAGAATAATGTCATCCACATAAAGAAGAATATATGTCATATCGCTACCACGGCGATAAATAAACAAGGAATGATCTGAAACACTATGGGAGAAGCCCAATGTAGCCACACAATCGGTGAAACGCTGGTACCATGCACGAGGGGCTTGCTTAAGCCCGTAAAGAGACTTCTTGAGCAAGCAAACATAATCAGGGTGTACAGGATCGCGGAAGCCAGGAGGTTGATACATTTAGACAGTTTCATCGAGATTTCCATGTAAAAAGGCGTTCTTGACATCCAACTGATGAAGACACCAAGATTTAGATAAGGCAATGCTTAGGACCATTCGAATAGTGGCTGGTTTGACTACTGGACTGAAGGTGTCACCACAATCTTCTCCATTTCGCTGGCCGACACCATCACCCACAAGGCGGGCTTTATACCGCTCAAATGAACCGTCTGAGTTCTTCTTATGCCTGAAAATCCACAAACTTCGAATGATATTAACATTAGAAGGACGGGGCACCAAGTCCCACGTCTTATTTGCAATAAGAGCATCGTATTCGTCTTGCATGGCCATTTTCCAATTATGATCGTGTAAGGCATACATAGGATTTGTGGGTAAGGGAGAAAGAGAATTCGTAGCTGAAGTACGAAGATTAAGAAGTTTGCGAGGCTTAAAAATTCCATGTTGGGCTCTTGTAGTCATTTGAGGAGAGTGTGGAGGATTTTCATGAAGGCTCAACGGAGTGAGGTTTGGGGATGGTGGGGGGTTGTGCATGTTGGGTGGAGTGGGGGAGGAAGGAGTAAGAGGTGGTGACAAGGTACGAGGTAGGGATGGTTTTGTGGGGGAGTTAGGAAGAGGCAAAGAAGAGCTTGTGTGGGAGGTGGATGGAATTGATGGGGTCCGAAGAGGAGAATCAGTAGTGGGAGTAGTAGTAGTGATGGGTGGATCATCAAGTGAGGTAGTAGAATGTGGACCAGGAGTGCTGGACGTGGGGTGAGAAGGTAAGGGAAAAGATGAGAAGCCTATATCCAAAAACTCATAAGTAGTGGTAGTAGGAGTATGCAATTTAGAAAATGGGAAAGTATTTTCATCGAAAAGGACATGTCTTGCAACAATAATTTTATGGCTCGATGTATCATAACACTTATAACCTCTATGATTTGATGGATATCCCAAGAAAACACATGGTGTTGATCTAGCTTGCAATTTATTGATAGAAGTAGAGGGTAGTAAAGGATAACATAAGCACCCAAAAGTTCGAAGATGGGAGTAGGAAGGGTCTTTTTGGTAGAGAATTTTTGTGGGTGTTTGGAAAGCAAGCTTTTTGTTGGGAAGAATGTTGAGGAGATAAGTGGCCATTTGTAGTGCATGATGCCAAAAAGAGGGTGGTAGGGAGGCATGAGCAAGGAGAGTGCGGATGATGTTATTTATGGTACGAATTTTCCTTTTGGCTTTTCCATTTTGAGGTGATGTGTGAGGGCAAGAGAATCGAAAGATCATTCCATGTAATTGACAAAGATTATGAAAAAGGCCATTGTCATATTCCCTGCCATTATCACATTGAAAACATTTTATCTCTCTTTCAAATTGTGTTTTAATATGAGCTCGAAATGATAAAAAAAATGGAATGTACTTGAGATTTATTGGCAATGGGAAAAGTCCATAAAAAATTCGTAAAATCATCAAGAAATAAAACATAATAACGATATCCACCCCTACTAAGAGTAGGTGATGTCCAAAGATCACTATGCACAATATCAAATGGCAAAGAAGTGTAAGATAAAGAGTTATAAAATGGTAATTTAACCTGTTTCCCAAGAAGACAAGAGTGACAAAAAAAATTATCCCGAAATTTATTACAATGAATAAAATTGTCTTTGCAAAGAGATCTTAAAACATTAGCTCCAGGATGCCCTAAACGATTGTGCCATATTTCAGGAGAAAGAACTGCAAAAGTAGATGGTGTGGAAGGACCACTGGAAGGACTAGTGGTAATTGGATATAGATCACCCAAGCTATTACATCTCATTAAATGTTTCTATGTCTGAAAATCCTTCACAAAGAATCCAAATGGATCAAATTCAACAGAAGCATTATTATCAATAGTAAATTTCCTCACAGAGACAAGATTTTTAATCAATTTGGGTGCATGCAAAACATTATTTAAATGTAAAGGAGGGTGAGGATGAGGTAATGATGCATTTCCACAACCATGAATTGGAATAGTATGGCCATTACCAACAGTAATATTACGATTATTGCTCATATTGAAATAAGACATGAGATTACCTCCATTAGTAGTCATGTGAGACGTTGCTCCAGTGTCCATGTACCATTGCTCATCTGGAGGTGTAAGCGTAAGAGTGTGCATGGCATTTTGAATATCAGTAGGAGTATAAGAGGATCGTGTTGACTGAGTTGTGGATGCCATGTGGGCCTGTTGTGGCCTCGGCCCAAGTAGACTAGGAGGGCGGAGAGAAGTGGTCGGCCGCTACCAGGGGGCCGTAGTGGGGTACGGGCATGGTGGGGTAGCCTAAGGTTGCCACTGTCCAGTCAAAGTCGGTGGGAAAAACCAATGTTGCGGCTGTGGCGGTGCCGAGTACGTGAAGGGTTGACTACCACAGCCACCGCTCCGGCCCTTTCCTTTGCCACCGCGATAGTTGGATCCGCGGTAGTTGTTGCGGTAGTCGGTGCGGTAGTCGTTGCGATTGTTGCGAGTTTGGGATGAGTTTCCACGTGAATTCCCAGTCGAAGGATCATCATTAGTCAGTATAAGAGCAGATGGATTGGTAGAATGACCGGCCTTTTTCGCATGTGTTGTTTCTTCTAGAACTAGCATAGATCGGGCCTTGTAAAAAGGAGGAAAAGAGTCGCCATGACAAATCTGTGTACCAACACCAACGTAAGCATCGGAGAGACCGAAAAAAAAGGTTATTATATTTAAAATTCTCCATCATAGAAAGAGAACAATTGGTGTGTCCTCTCATATAGTCCTCCTCCTACCACGTTAATATCGTTCAGTTAAGCGGTTTACTTTGTAAAGATTCAAGATGATTATTCTACTTCTTGATTTATTAATTGTTTGCTACAGAAACAATTTATTATCAAGTATGACTCCTCTTTGATATAATTTAATTCTTTTTATGCTTTTCTCCTATTAAAATCACTGGAAATAAAGAGGTGAAAGCACAGTAATTTGTTTAGAGTTGTAGTCATTAAGAATAACAATATTTTGCCCTTAATCATGGCTTGTATTTGCATTTACGTCCAAAACAATATTTTGGCTCAATGGACTAAAATATATTACAAGAATGCATTAGAAAGGTCAGTTGCTCAAAATGGGAGCTAATTAATGTCCCTTCAAATTATGTGTGTGAATCTATTTTATTTGCAAGTTATTCTTATCTTGTAATGTGTTACTTCTAAATATGGAGAATGTTTTGTTTATTTGATATTGAGAGTAAATATTTTTTCTGAAAAGTTATAGCAAAATTATGGTGACAAGATGTTGGAGAGTCTGTTCTTACTCAAAATATTTAAATTGTTCTTGCACATTTATTGTTCATGTAATTAATAAGAAGTTAAAATGATCATTTATTATTTCAAAGGTCTATGCCAAGAGTAAACACATTTAAGCCAATATTAACTTTCTTATCTGACGTATTTTTGTTTTTTAATGCTATGTTGCTACATATGTGTAGATAATTGAAAAATTCATGACCATAAAAGGCCTTTGCATGTGTACATATGATGGTTCTGTTCTTGTTCCTATTACTTAGCATATCTTGTAACCAATTCAACAATATTTTTAGTTGTGTGAGTATTTTGATGTTTTACCATCGACATCAAGACTTGACCAAAATTATTTTGTGGTCGATCTAATATATTGTAGAAACCAATTGTTATTATGGAAAAGACTAAAGAGCATTCATGCGTTCATGGTGTTGCTTCTGATCTTGTGTGAAAGGATATTGTATTTGGGATATTTGTGTTTGGAGAGGAAAGTTGTAAAATGTATTGAACTCCTCTAAAAACTAAAAGAATTACAAAACTCACTTATATAGTGGAGCAGAACACAGTCAAAAAGGACCCTAAGGAATACGGCCCAATAACAGAAAAAACAAATACAACTGATTTACCAAACGTAATTAAGACCAAGTATAATTAAGCTAAGTCAAAACAATTGTTATTGTCTTACATCCCCCGCAAACGTAGCGGCCTAGGAAGGACGCATAGTTTGGTTCTGAGAGCCTAAAAACGAGAAGCTACCAAGGCCTTGGTGAGACAATCAGCTAGCTGAGTATCAGACGAAGTAAAAGCAAGAACAAGCTGCCCTGCTACAACACGCTCTTGAACAAAATGAATATCTATGTCAACATGCTTCGACTTGTTGTGCAGCACAGGATGGGAGGCAAGGTTCAAAGTACTAAGATTGTCGCAATATAACACTTGTGGTGTAGGCAACCGAAGGTGAAGATCAAGTAATAAGGACTGAATCCAGGACACTTCAGCAACTCCATTAGCAAGGGCTCGATACTCAAATTCCGTACTGGAGCGCGATACAACTCGTTGTTTAGAAGAGCACCAGGAGATTAAGTTATGGCCAAGAAAGATGCAATAAGAGCTGGTACTCCGGCGATCATCGGGGCAGGAAGCCCAATCGACATCTGTGTAGCAATAAAGAGCATGAACAGAGGTCGTTTGAAGAGAGAGGCCAAGATGTGTAGTGCCTTTCAAATACCGAATGACGCGTTTGACAGCAAACAAGTGTGAATCGGTGGGAGCATGCATGAAATGGCAAAGACGATTGACAGCATGAGAGATATCGGGCCTGGTGATAGTGCAACACTAAAGGGCCCCCAAAATGCTACGGTACTGAGTAGCATCAGAGAGAGGGGAGCCATCATGAACTGACAAGGAAGGCAAGGCTAAAGGCGTGGCTACAGGCTTAGAATCCAACATTCCTGTTCTAGTGAGAACATCCCTTATATATTTCGTCTGACTCAAGTGTAAACCAGCCCCTGTAGAATGAACTTCAATCCCCAAAAAATAATGTAAAGAGCCTAAATCTTTAACAGCAAAATGCAACTTTAAATACTGAAGAAGATCATCAATAAGAATAGAGGAGGAGCCAGTAACTATAATATCATCCACATATACAAGGACAACCAACATGTGAGTCGAAGACTTGTAGATAAACATTGAAGTGTCAGCCTTGGAACCAGAGAATCCCCAACTAAGTAGAGCTGAGCTAAGCTTGAGAAACCAGGCCCTAGGAGACTGTTTGAGGCCGTATAAAGATTTGTGCAATTTACACACATAGTCAGGCCGAGAAGCATCTTGAAACCCTTGGGGCTGGGCTATATACATATCTTCATGGAGATCACCATGTAGAAAGCATTTTGAATGTCTAATTGCCGCATAGTCCAACCCCTAGTGACAGCAATGCTCAAAACCAATCGAATAGTTGTCGGTTTGATAATGGGACTAAAGGTTTCGTGATAGTCCAAACCATGAGTTTGAGCAAAGCCCTTGGCACAAGCCTCGCTTTGAAACGATCCACAGAACCATCAACACAAAGCTTGATTCGATATACCCATTTGGGACCAATAATGTTACAATTCGGTGGTCTAGGAACAAGAGACCAGGTGTTTTGGGAGAGTAAAGCCTGAATCTCCAAGTTCATGGCAGTAACCCATCATGGATCCTTGGCAACAGCGGCATAAGAGGAGGGTTTAATGGGAACACTGGTAGCAATATTACAAAAAAGGCGAGGTTTAAAACACCCACTTTGGATCGTGTGACCATTGGATGAATGTTAAGTGAAGTAGAAGAAGTAGGAGGCACAGAAGGCTGACCATGGGAGGAAGAGGAGGAACACGGAGAACCAATAGGCGCATAAGAAGAAGATTGAGAATGAGAAGGAGAGAAATTTGAAGAGTGTGGAGAAGCAGATGTATTTGGTTTGGAAACTGAAGGGAAGGGAAGAGAAGAAATGTCAGGAATAGGAGAAGGAAGAGGGGAAGAAGAAAGGGAAGCAACAAAGGGAAAAACAGATTCGTTAAACACAACATGTCGAGTAATATATATACGACCAGTTTCAAAATGTAAGCATAGAAAACCTTTATGATTGCTGCTATAGCCTAGAAAAATGCAAGGCTGTGATCAAAACTCGAATTTGTGATGATTGTAGGGACGCAAAAATGGAAAACAGACAACCAAAACACCTGAAATGTTGATAAGAAGGTTGCTTATTATAAAGCACCATGTAAGGAGATCTATTTTGCAAAACTCTCGTAGGAAGGCGATTAATTAAGTATACAGCGGTAGCAAAAGCATATGGCCAGAAGGCTAAAGGCATGGAAGAGTGGGCAAGCAAAGCCAAGCCAGTTTCAACAACATGCCTATTTTTGCGCTCAACCCGCCCATTTTGTTGGGGAGTATAAGGGAAAGAGAGTTCATGTCGTATTCCTAACCTGGTGAAAAAGGTGTGAAGGGGACGGTATTCACCTCCCCAATCAGATCTGACACGTTTGATGGTGCTATTGAATTGAGTTTGAACCATTGTGCGAAAAGTAAGAAAAGCATCATAGGCTTGATCTTTCGAATTCAACAAATAAAACCATGAGAAACGGGAAAAATCATCAACAAACAAAATAAAATAACGAAACCCAATAATGGAATTAATAGGAGATGGACCCCATAAGTGTGTGTGAACAAGTTCAAACATAGAAGATGCATGAGAAGAGGATAACATAAAAGGTAATCAGTGAGATTTTGCCAATTGACAGGCAGTACAAACATCAGAACTACAACTGGAAATGGATGACAAATTACATAGAGATAACACAGACTTAACAACATCCTTGCTGGGATGACCCAAACGAAAATTCCATAAGTGTGTAGGATTACTGGAGGCTACATGAACTTGAGGAGAGACAGCACAACGACTGGAAGGGGAAGAGTTGCCTCTGTAGAGACCATTATCGAGCTGTCCCCACAGAAGAACCTGGTTGTTGACCCAAAAAAAATGGGGATAAAACTCAATAAAAGCTTGATTATCAGCACACAAACGAGAGACACTAAGTAGATTTTTTGTGAGAGAGGGAGAATGATAGATATGATGTAACTTAAAAGGGAAGTAGGTGTAGAAATAGAAGACGTATCGACATGAGTGATCAGAACTTGCTTTCCATTACCAACGGTCACATGCTCAGTACCAGTGTAAGGAACAACAGAATCCAACATGTTTAAATCTAGGGTGAAATGATGCGAGGCTCCCGAATCCATATACCAAACTGGATCAATAACAGAGGTAGGTGTTGCCTGAGGAAAATGAGGAACAAATCCAAAAGAAGAAATATATGTATTGAAATTGCGTGGAGCAGGAGAAGAAGGATAATGTTGTAAATTGGCTCTGTGATAGGACTTGTTAGCAGTATGTCCAGGTTTAAGGCAAATTTGGCACAGAGGTCTGGATGGAGATCAGAAGGAAGATGAAGACCAAGGCTAGCGGTGTGGAGAATATGAGCCAGGGGGTGGTCCCCGTGGTCGAGGAAATGAACTAGAAGCAGAAAATGGTATGGGAGATGAAGAGCCGAAAGGAGCAGAGAACTTAGCCTTCGATTTTGGAAGAGACATATTCGCCATGTTAGCTTGAAGGGAGCTCAGTTGTGCAGCAGCCATTTGACGCTCAAGAAGAGCATCGTGGCTAAGTAACAAACTGTAAACCACTTCCATACGGGGTTGATAAGATCTGTTTTGCAGAGACGTGACAAAGCATTGTATTCGGGGCCTAACCCATGAAGAAAATAATGAAGATGGTCCTTGTAACATACAGGCTCGCCAATCGCAGCAAGTATGTTGCAGATACATTGAAATTGTTGGACATACGCAAGAGCAGTAAGGCCCTCCTTCTTTAGTGTTTGCAAAGAGGTCCGAATCTCAGAGATATTAGCAAAAGAGGCAGCGGAATAAAGTTGTTCCAGAGCCAACTAGATTTCAGAAGCAGAACCAAAACTAATAAGCTGACCAAGAATATTTTCAAATACGGAAGCATAAATCCAACTCATAAGCAACCGATTGTACCACTGCCAAGTAGTATACTCGAGATTAATCTGTGGTGAGGCAGAATCAGTCAGACGGGGAGGGCAAGGGCGAGACAATCCAGAATATCCTCTAGACCGTTGGCGATGACAATATTCAGCAACTAATTTTTCCATACTAAGAAATTTTGATCATCAAGCTTCACAACAAGCGGTTGATTAACAGAGGGTAAGCTAGGGAGCGTCGGGAGCTCAGTGATCGCTGAAGCTAAGGGAGAAATAGTCGGAGTAGTAGTTGAGGTCGGAGGCAGAGTAACAGTAGAAGAATCTGCAGTAGAAGAGGTAGGACAGTATACCGAAGCCATTGAGGAGTTGTATATGCTCTGATACCATGAAATGATATTGTATTTGAGATATTTGTGTTTGGAGAGGAAAGTTGTAAAATGTATTGATTTCCTCTAAAAATTGAAAGAAATACAAAGCTCACTTATATAGTGGAGCTAAAAAAGGACCCTAAGGAATACGACCCAATAACAGAAAAAATAAATACAACTGATTTACCAAACGTAATTAAGACCAAGTATAATTAAGCTAAGTCAAAACAATTGTTACTGTCTTACATTGTGGACAAAATTTCACTTTCAACTAACCATCTCATGAAACTTTTGATTCTGCGACAATCTCATTTGAATTTATTTTGTGAAATTGATGGCAAAGTAATGTGTTTTTGTTATGTTTTAATGTGTTATGCTTTGTTAAAATAGGTTGCACTAGTACGCGCATGGTTTGTCAAGAATTGTGAAATTACAAAAAAGACCATACTCTAAACAATAAAACATTAAGAATTCATTGCAATTACAAAATTAACCCAACTTTCACACCATTTTTTACAAATAAAAAATACAACCAACGTGTAGCCAGTGTTTATGATTAATAAAATTCTTATTTTATTTTATTGGGGCCTATAGCCTAAATAATATAATTCAAAAGCTGCTACAAAATTCAATAACAATATTTATACAGTGAGTGTGACCCGTTCCGTCTCCGTACTAGATGGGTTAGAATCGGTGGCCCTATATATAACGTGATTCTACATATTAAAATATGGTACTTGACTTGATACACTAATTGTACACAACATCAAATAGTGTTGTCTTATTGTACCGATAGTGTCTATCCTTTTTATAGCTATGATGTGGAATTTTATCAACTATGTATCTAAGCTAGGAGATAGTATAGGGAGTGAAGAAGGTTTTGGATGACACAAGAAAGATGAGAGTGCAGGTTAGATTTATATTTATTTATTTATATGGGACATAAATGGTCCTATATAAAGATGGAAAAAATAAAAATTAATGATGTACTTAGAAGCTGCATTGTTATGCTTATAACTTAATTATGACTTAAAGTTATGAGTTATGACAAAGTTACGAGTTATGGTTATAATTTAACACAATTTTTTTTCAGCAATTTAACACAAATCTTTAATCATCTTTTAGGATTGAGATAACTATATATCTCCGAGCCAAGATTCTCTTCTTAAAAAAAAAAACTAATGAAATTCACCTTTTTTTTTGTCGCAATGAAATTTATTCAATGAAAATAATTTATAATGTCAACATTCTATAAGTTTTTAATCTACCCAAAGAGCATGCATAGTTAATTCATGATGGTGAACATGAATTAATAATACTTTTTGAAAATTAGACAACAAACTTGCAATATTCTCTAACAAAGAGCATTGAAAAAATAAAGATATCTGAGAGAAAGCAGTCACAACTGCTAAACATTCTTATGCACTAATATGCAAAGAAAGACCAAGTGAATAACTCTAATCTAGTGTGACCATTAAAGACACATTCTGCATTTACAAATCCTCATCCTTCTTGTATAGCATCCAAATATCAAATAGCAGTTATGAATCTACAAATAAAGATAGATAAGTATATTTTTAGAAAAGATAAAATAATAATAATATTAATAAAACCAAGAAGTTATAGTAATACTACAAGAAATGGGACTTTCCCCGGTGAGTCTCACCGTGTCTCCAGGAAAGGTTCACTTTTACCGGCGCGTTTAGTGATACTCACCGGGGAAAGTCCTGTTTTATACTGGCGTTTTTTCCCGCCAACGAAAGCATGTTTTGCCGACGCTTTTCCCCAAATGCGCTGGCAAAGAGTAATCAAATTTTGAGTGGATTTTCGTCAAGACTTTTGGCGGCGAGAATGTGTATTGCTGGGAAAAGTCTCCAATATTCGCCGAGAAATGTCTTAACCTCGTCGGCAAAAGTATTGTTTTGCGCCGGCAAAATTTTTCTAGTTTGGAATTATCAATTCTTTTTGAACTTGTACACTTTTTTTTTTAGTTTAACTTGCATCATTTTATATGTTTTGAGTTTGGAAAATGTAATCACGGGTTTGATTTCTTCCAAATTGTTCCAAGATTAACATATTAACTTATTAATAGTGTTTTGTTTTAACTATTTGAAGTTAAATTGGTTTGATCGGTATTGATCTCACAATGATATCATAGTTTGTAGTAACCTTTGATAATTAAATGTTATTTTAGAAGTAATCAAAAGTTTGATAGTATGTATAGTGCTTTAAGATACATATTATCTAACATTAATAACTGTTCTTATTAACTGTTAGTACTTAAAGTATTATGATGTGTTTGTAACGTTGCTAATCTAACTACGAACTAGTAATTTGTTACAGCGTTAGCTAATTATTAGTTAGATAAAATGTAACTACTGGGTTGATTGAGTCACGAGTGTTTAAATATCAACAATCGAAGTAAGTAATATTGTTCTTCTTGAATGTTAAACGTTAAAGTGTTCTAATTTCTATTATTTGATCACGATCTCACAATAATCGTCTCATCAACTGTTAGAGTTGATTCTACTTTTGCTGGCGGAACAAATTTTGCCGGTGATATAATGCGCCGACAAAAGTCCAACCTACCTCAATTTACACACGTCCGCATAAGTCTCATTAATCAAAACGTTGGCATTTTTATTTAGGGTTTCGAGTTTCATTTTTTCCGGCGAGAAGTCGATTTTTACTAGCGACCCAAAGCGCGCCAGCCAAAGTCGTAGCAATATCAGACCCCAACCCTGTTAGGAACAGTTCCTAGTGCGCAACAGAAATTGCGGTAATGGTAGTATTGTATACAACAAAAATTTTCATATAAACAGCTTTATATGAGGATCCTTTAATATGTAATATGTTAATCGACAAAATATGTATATGTAAAATAATACGAAATGATTTACCTCTGTAGCCAATCAAGAATCCTTGAATCTTTTCATATATATTTCGATCTTCCTATCCTCGCTAGAGTACTCACACCTAGATCTTCCAAGACGTTCTCTACACCTCATGATGTGGGTGGGCACATAGAGATCAAGAATCAATATTTGTGAATCAAAAGTATTCTCAACACATGAGACTCTTGATTATAGGCTAGAGAGAAATGTTTATCTTTTTGTGTGAAAAAGATGATCAATTTTTCTTTTCTGTAAAAACTGTTCTATTCTTATTTTCTATCATATAGAATATATAGGTATTATTATCATAATACTAATACTAATACTAATACTAATAATAATAATAATAATAAAATTGATCATATTTAATAATAATAAAATAAATGATAATTAAAAACAAAGTCTTACATTCTATTTTAAAAACTCTTTTCAAAATATTTAATTAATTAGATAAATAAAATAAAAAAACCAATAACTGATCACTATCAGTAGTGGAAACCAATTTTGACTATCCATATTTATCCTTTCACACTTAAATAAAATAATTGATTAAAATCAACTTCTTTTATTTCTACACATTTTCGAAAATTACATTAATGTAATAATAAATTGTGCAACTTCAATAATCATATAATTGCATATTTATCCCGAAGAATAAATATTCTCTCAAATAACCCATTCACAGTTTGACTCTTGTATCAACTCTTCTATTGAATAGTGCTGATAGAGTCGCTCTGATGACATATGGACCAATAATTCCAAGCTCCAATAAATACAAGATTATGAACCAAAACTCTTTGATTCAATAATTATATTTATTAATCTCATGATTACTCTACTATAAATTTAATATGAGACTGCACTCTTGAGAATTAAAGACATATATTTACTGAGTACTTTATTGTAACCATAAAGTATCAATTGATATAATCATTACATATAAATTAATCCTCTATTGATGATTCATAATTAAGTGGGAATAAAATTACCATTTTACCATTTTAAATTATATCTTGATTCCTAGTGTACCATTGACTTTACTAGTGAATGTTAATTCATAATCTGATTATGAATTTGACGTCAATAACCTTTTCAGTTCCAAAAGCTAACTCGATAGGCAACCATCATTCAATCTATAAGAAGGTATAGATTCCATATATGTTAAGCTATGTCCCCAGCCATATACATCATTGAGTCCCCAAAACAATAGTTCTTAGCCTGATCATTCTGAAAAACCGCAACGCATGGATCAAAGGATCCAATGACATATATAGGAGTTCATAGTAACTTCAGGATTAAGATCAGTTTGTATATGATCATTAGTTGATGTGTTTTATAATACTGTGAAACAGTATTCAAACAAGTATTATTAAATCACATCTAGTCCAGTTCTACATACTCTCAGTATGTAAAGTACCTCTACTAAAGTGTCCTACTACACTAGTAACCCGGATCCAGGTCACATGTATTCATAATACTAGTGGATTATACTTGTAGTAATTAATCTAAAGATTCCATAACTTTATTTTACTACGAACTATTTAAGTCCATTATCTCAATTTCGATCATCTCATACCAATATGAGATTGAGAAGATTGAGACCACATAGATGAACTTGAGAATTTTCTTATATTTACTTAATATTATTAACAATAATATAGTACATAAGCTACATACATACAATATCTCAATTCATTCATTTATTTCATTAAAACCATTGTCAACTACAATTTCTTTAAGGGCACAATTCCCAACAAGCTCGCGCCTCCTTGCTCACTTTTTTATTCTTCTTCTTCTTGATTTACTCCCTCTCCCTCAGCAATTTCTGCAGCCCATGCCATCACCAACCCCGATCCAACCCACACCACCCAGCACACACAACACCCAGCCAAGAACTCCCCACCCAAGCCCCTCCACATCCACAGCACCCGAGCCACCCCACACCCACCGCCGGCCCCCGAGTCCCCCACCACATAAAGGAAATTTTATTTTTTTATTGTTTAATTTTTTGTGTAAATTTTTAACACACTCTCTTTTTGTGTCCAAGCTCCTCCACCATCGGTGTGAGTCCACCGCTTCGATGCCTTCATTTGTTAAAAAGTATGTTTTTTATATTTTTTTTTGTATGTAATTTATTTTTTTGTGTATGTGTTAGAAATTTTATATATGTTTGAATTTTGTAAGTTTAAAATATAAAAAATTTAAAATAATAGTAATTGATTAGTTATAAATATTTTATGTGTTCTTATGAATGTTTTAGGATTTTCTGAGTGCGGGATTTTAAAATTTTGGGAATCGTAATATTAAGTCATTATGTTGCCGAATTTTTCGTGAAATTTAATTAAGTTAACTATTTTTTTCGGTTATATGTTATGTCAAAATATTGAGAAACTAAAATTGTAATGAATATTATATAATTAGAGTCAATTCGTATTTTATAATTAATTGAAAATTATTAAACAAATAAATTAGTAATTAATTTTTGAAACATACAAATAAATTAGTATTAATTAGAAATTACTTTGTTATCTCTGTCCCAATATCCTTATGATTGATGACTGTTGACCACAACCCTCAATGATAGGGATATCGGCACAGAGATTATACATTTTCCTATATTAAATTATTAATTATAGATTAAATTAATGAATTATTATAAATTAAATAATAATTAACTTCTAATTTTATAGGTGAATTAGTAATTATTAATTAATTATTATAGATGATGCCACCTGACCGAAGTTGGTTGAGTGCTCGAAATCGCCTATCAGCTGAACATAAAAATGGTGTCGTTAAGTTTGATGAAGTTGCTAAGAATTACGTTGATTATCAGGGTCTAAGTCATTGTCCGTGTAAGAAATGTGGGAATGCTCATTTCCACACCCCTAATGCAATCAGAATGCATTTGTTCAACACTGACATCCAACCATCATACTTAGTATGGTATTACCACAGAGAGTTGGTAAGTAGGGAACCAGATGCAGTCCCAATGGGGGACGGTGACGAGATGGCAAATGTGTTGGCTGATATTTTAGCAGAAGACGACACCGATGGAGAGCCAAGTACCTCTCCAACTGGAACCTTTAATGACCCCCTCCCCAGATGATAACAATAATCGTGACAAGTGCAATAATTTTTTCAAGGAGATGTCAAGTGAGTTATACCCTGGTTGTACAAAGTATTCGACATTGAAATTTTTAGTGAAGCTCATGCATTTGAAAGTGATTAATAAGTGTAGCAACCATTATTTTTATGGTTTGCTCGAATTATTAATTGATGCAATGCATGTGGGAACAATCTTACCTAAGAGTCACTACTATTCCAAAGCTAAGTTGCAAAGTCTTGGATTAGGATACGATACGATGGATGCTTGCAAACATGATTGTGCACTCTTTTGGAAAGAGCATTTGAGTTTGGGATTTTTTCCTATATGTGGTGTGTAACGTCCTACGTTTTCGGGTACCTTTAAACGACTCGGGTCGGGATTTTTCCCCCGGGTTAAGAATATTATTTTAAATAATATTATATTTTGTTTGTAAGTATTCCATGAGTTGTTGCTAGCCAAAATATGAATTTTGTGATTTTAAAAGTCAAGATAAGACTTTCGGTCCTGGACCGACACAAAAACCCTAATCGGGTAAAAATCTCGGAAAATAAAACGAAAAATCATGGCAATTATATTTTGGGCATAAAATACATTCATAAAAGTTAAATTTTGGTCAAAAATAATAAACCTAAAAGAAAATGGAAATTTTAAGGCATTTTGTGGTAAATGCCTAATTTTGCCGAAATGGAGAATTTTATTCCATGAATGGACCTTAGGTTAAATTTTATTATGTGATCAATTAATTTAAATGTGAGAGACATTTAAATTAATTAATTAATGTTAAGTTTGGTGATTAAAACTTAATAAGAGTGAAAAATGTGTCAAAAGCCAATTTGGACTTTTCTTCTTATGAAACCTTTATTAACCTTTAAAAAAAAAAATTATATATAACATAGATAAAATAAAGAGGGTGGCCGGCCATGTGGTATTTTAGAGTGGTGTGAACCCAATATTATAAAGATTAAATCCCATTTAATGAAGAAGTCAAGTGGGCAAGTGGGTAGAAAAGCACTTAAGTACTTTGTGATATTTTGAAGAGTTTTGTGAGCAATTCCCACACTAAGAACCGACCACTCTCCCTCTATCATTCACTCATCTGATTTTTGAAGACCTTTCAAAGTGTTCTCTCAATATTCAACCTCAAGAACACCAAGGAAAACTTGGAGGCTAATTCTTGGTCTAGGAAGTATTTTTCCCTAAGGTAAAGTTTCACTAATCTAGGCTTTTGTAAAGTTTTAATCATAGAGATTCAAATAGCTAATTACCTATGTTGTTGGGGGAAGTTGGTTAGGGTTTTTGAAAGGTTTTGGAGGAGCCAAAGCTAATAGGAAGGTCCAAACCTTAAGCAAGAACACCAAAAAGGTAAAAAGTTTACTTTTGATGATTTTGTTGTAGGGTTTTTAGTTTTAAGCATTATTTTGTATATTTAATGCTTAAAGTTTCTTGTTGGTGATGTAATAAGGTTATGGTAGTTGTTTAATAATTTTTATGATGCATGTGTATTGATTTTTGAAAATGGGAACCAAAACCCCCAAGGGTTTTGTAGGATACCCTAAAACAAAACATGTTTTAAGCTGTGACTTCCAAGGGGTCAAGCAGCCACTGTATATTGGTTTTGTAAAATTAAATTGTACTGTGATGTTGTTGAGATTGAGTACATAAAATTGAGCTTTTGAAACACTAAAAAATGTTTAGAAATGAGTAAGTTATGCTATTTCAAAGTTTAGGTAAAAAACAGTTTTTTTCGTATTCTTATTTTCGGAACCAAGTTTGGACAGCCACTGTATAGGGAAAATGAACCCAATTTTTTCTAAAATTGTGTGGACATATTGCTGGCATAACCTATTATTCCACTGTAAAATTTTGTAAGAAAATATTGAACGGTTTGAAAGTTATTAACTGTCAAAGTTTGGAAAAAAATAAGGACTTGAAAATAAGGTCATTTTTACCTCATTGTTGGAAAATGATTTCACCAATCAAAAATGCTCATTTTGACCTAAGATTTTACAAAGACCTAAATGGCATAACAAAAATGGAATTGGGAAATTTTGGTAACAATTGGGTAAGTAAATTTCAAGTTATGAACTAAGGAAGTATGTAGTTAAAAATGTGAAAAAATAGGCTTTTCACACTTAGTGTAAAAATGAGATTTTGGAACATAAGGTAAGAAGTAAAATTTTGTTTATTTCAAGATATAAAATGGTAAGTCTTGAAATCATATTTTCACTAAAATTACCCCTTTGAGTTTAAATGAATTATTTTTATTAAAGAGTTTTTATTCTTTTTAAAAATAAGAGATTTAATTTATTAATAGTTAATAAATTAAAAGAGGGTTTAAAACCTTATATTTTGAGAAAATAATTAAATGAATTATTTTTCTAGTAAGTAAAATTGATTAATTGATTTTGGAAGTTAATTAGACAAGATGAGAAATTTATAACGGTTTTCCTAATTAAGACAAATTAGGCAATTTTCTTAAATCGGTTTTTAGATATTAAAACCTTAAGAAAACTAAAAGGAAAATTTAAAGGGTTTATTTTCTTTAAAAACAATCAAGGAATTTATTTGTATTTTCTGGATGTAATACCGGCTAAAATCTTACATATTTTAACCGACTAGTCGAAAGTGCGGGTTAATAGCGATACCTTGAAAGAATAAGATTTTTAGCGGGTTGTGGGGAAATACCATTGTGATACCCGAGCCTAGGTATCGAGACCTTAGGATAGGTCTCCCCGAGACTTAGGGTTTAGTCTCGAATATTTTGTATAACTTTCCTTAATAGGTTTAAAACCAAATAAGGATTATAAATCCTTACAAATGACTTTTATTAAAATGACCAAACTGCCCAAAATAATAATAATGAATTATGAGTGCCATAATTAATCCGAGTATACTGTATGGATAACTACAGTATTGGCTAAGCGTAACTGGACTGAACGTTGGAGGGTGAAAACCTGCTGAGCGCTAAGGACTCCAAGTAAGTCAACTTATATTGTATGGCTGCAACATGAAATGATTATTGTCTTGTATGTTAGTATAGGGATACATGCATATATATAGGTTGTCATAGAAAGTTGCTTAGAGACGTTAGTCTAGTGAGTGCTGATTTAGAAAATATGAACGGTAGAAGTCTGTCATATCCTAGACGGTTGATCCCCGTCACACTGCTTGATTTTATTTATGTCCGGTTCATTACCGCGACGGGTGGCCATGAGATGAGGATAAGCTGGTTAAACCTAGGGGCGCCAAGATAAATGGGACCTAGGGGCCCTCATGCTTACTTAATCATTGGACGGTTAGAATCCGAGCAAGTGCTCTGATAAGTTATTCCTAGATAGCAGCCGTGAATATTGGCCATTCAGTGAGAGTGCCTAGAGATACTAGGGGTTGCCAAGATAGAGTGAGGCTGAACACCCTAGGGGCAACTGCTCACCAGCACCACTGATTAACATAGATGTCTCCGTAAAACCGTGTAAATTGGATTACACTCTTGGATAAGTAGCGATGCCCTAGGTAACACGATAGTTACCCTTGATGAGAATATTTATTGGCTAGATCTTAGTGTGGAGACTCGGTTCTCTTTTACAGATTAGCAATTATGTTGAAGGGCGCATTACGCATGAATTGTGGGAAATTGTCGAGCGTTGGTCTCGAATTATATTGTGATATAATATACCTGCTTGCTCTGGGATTTTCTGAGTGCAGGGATATAATTGTTGATAAGATATAGTTGTGATATAATATATCTGCTTGTTCTGGGATTTTTCTGAGTGCAGGATTTTTATCTAGTTATGAATTAATTTATCATTGGTTATCAGGCATGACCATAAGTTTGCCAGGACGCTTTGGCGTTCTTGAAATTGATTGTGTAGGGTCCGGATCCCTATTTCTCTACCTGCTTTGTTTGAAAGTTGATCTTACTAAGCGTTTTCGCTTACCTAGTTGTTTCATGTTGTAGGTAAGAGCAAGGGCAAGGCAGAGCAGTGAGCGCTGGAGTCTTCCTTGCAAATGTACATGTGGACCGACCTTTTGGGAAGCCTTTTTATTTTTGGAAATGTTGTGTAATTTTCCTAAACTAGGCTCACTCTAATCTTTATAAAACATGTTTGTAACTAAATGTTAAGTATGGCCATACGAATTTTTAAAAAGTTTTTTTTATACTGGTTTTTGAGACATTTTGTTAAATGAAAACATTTATATTTCCGCATTATCGAGTCTTGAGAATCCGGGTCGTTACATGGTGAATATCGTTGGCAAGATTCTGGTGGGAAAGGGAAGAGAGTTCCCCATAAGGTGTTGCATTACTTTCCATTGACACCACAACTGAAGAGGATGTATAACTCTCGATATATTACAGAGGATATGAGGTGTCATTATTCTAAGAGGCCTAATGAAGATGGTGTGATGAGACATCCTGCTGATAGTAAGGCCTGGAAGCAGTTTGATCAGTCGTACCCAACTTTCGCATCAGAACCCATAAATGTGAGATTTGGTTTAGCTACAGATGGTTTCGATCCATTTGGTAACCAGAGAAACTCTTACAGTATGTGGCCTGTTATCCTAGACCCATACAACTTGTCACTGTGGAAGTACATGAAACCAGAGTTTTAATGTTGTCACTATTGATTTCAGGTCCTACTTCACCTGAAAAAGATATTGATGTGTATATGAGGCCTCTAGTTGACGAGTTGAAAGAATTTTGGGAGGATAGTGTCAAGACGCGAGATGCATACAATAATTCATTATTCGTTATGTGTGCATCAGTCCTGTGGATGAATTGTACGCTCTTGCAAACTCGAGTTAGTATTTCAGCAGTTTCTTATAATTATATTGATTAATAAATATTTATCAATTTAATAGTATTTTTATTTTTTTCGATCAATCAACTACGACAGTCAATGCCTTCAGAGGTCTCCGATGAATTGTACGCTCTTGCAAACAAAGCAAGTTCTACCGTCTTTTTCTATCTGGGTATATGGTGAATGGGGTGAAATATGTTGTTCATAGTCGGGATCTAAAGCTAAAAACACAGAACAATAGTATTATGGTCCCAAGTGTGGATGATTGTAACTTACTATGGATTGTTGGATGAAATAATCGAATTTTAGTACATGATGGGTTGTAGCGTTATACTTCTTAAGTGTAACTGGTTTGACACAAGCCGAACAATAGAAGATCCAATTTTCACAAGCATGCACATGAAGGATGAATGTTACAAGGGTGATCCTTTCATACTTGCATCCCAAGAAAAATTGGTATATTATCTAAAAGATGACAAAAACGGGGATGATTGGAGATTGGTAAACACTTATATTGCAAGGAATGTGTGAGATTTTTCAGACATAGATGTCGATGAGATTGACAATGCCAATGATATATCAATATTTCAAGAAGATAATTCTTCCGGATTCTAGTTATGGGTGATGAGATTGGTTAAATATAATGGTTACGATGTTTACACGTTGAGGTGCAAAACACTTTACAGTTTTTCCCTTAAAGAGAAGTGAAAATATGAGATTGTGTATAAGGCATCTAAAAGTGACTTTTATGGGTCTAAAGTGATACAATGAGGTATCCAAACATTCCCAAAAAATTTGGTAGCATTTAGAGAAATTTTATAACCATTGGAGGGGCCCAAAGTCAGAGGGTGTGGCGAGGCATCGCCCCCTAAGTGGTGTAGCATCGCCAAAATGTGAAAGCTTCAAAAGCCCTAGCAGGCGATGCATCGCCTGCTAGTAGGCAACGTATCACTTGATATGTGATACATCACTAGCGTTATCCCTGTTTCTTCCACCATGTACGGATCCACACTGTAATTCCATGGGCCGCTTTCCTGGGAGTTAAGGCCTATACCAGGCCCATTAGGCGAAGGGAAAATGGGTATTGGCAGCCCAAGTCTCGGCAAGGCTCAAAGGGCTACCGGGAGATTAAGCTGGGACCATCATTAGGGCAAGTTGTATAAACCCGGGACCGCGTACTGGGATGTTCCTTGAGATACGGTAAAGGAGGTCGCGGCTCCCAAATCCAAGATTGGACCAGGATCTCCGTGGAGGAACCCGGGTCCTGGTAAATGAAACGAGACCCTGGTGAATGGAGGAGGACCTTGGTAAATGGACCTGGATGGGTTGTCCGAGTTTGGCGCAATAAAGTGTCCAAGATACTGACATCGTTCCATGAAGCATGGGGTGTTGTTCCCACGCTTATCCTGCAGAAGAGACTACCTCGAGATTGTACGCCGTTGATTCAGAACTGCGCCGCCACTACCCTGACCAATCTTGTCCCCCTAATCATCCTCAGCCCATAGCACCCAGATTGAAACACCAATTTGTCGCATGTCTTAGAATAAGATATGATTTGGGCTAGCCCAATGGGCTTTGATTAATGTATGTTTCATATTTCAATCCTTTGAATTGGGCTCCCATCAGAGAAGCCAATGGCACTTACACCCTTATTGGGCCCGGATTAGCCCGGCCCAAGCCCAGTGCACTCATGTGCCTATAAATACGAATAGTGGTGCACTGAGGAAGGGATCCGAGATTTTGATTGTAAGCAGTTACTCTGCTCAAACTTGTAGAAAACTCCATTGTCAAAAGTTCTCTAAGCTCTAATACAACTGTCTCGTGGACTAAGGCTCATTAACGCCCCAACCACGTAAAAATCTTGTTTAATTTTATTAAATCCTTTCTTTTACGCTCTCTAATCCTTCATAATTCTAGTTTCCGAAAAACTCGGTAAACAGCTAGCATGCAGGCGATACATTGACTGGGCAGTCCTTTAAGGTCGCATAGTTTACGTAAAATGCTCCAAATGATGTGTTTTAAATAGTCTAATCCTATTGGTTAGACTAACGATGATGCCTACACTATATATATGAGTTATTGAAGTTGAAAAGTCTTTATCACACTTTTTAACTCTCTCTCTCTCTCTAGCTTTCTAAAGACCAAAGTTTTCTCTAAGAAACTCATCAAGCTTTGCTTGACTTGCATGAGTTTCAAAGGCTTATTAAATCCAAAATCTCATTCTACTAAGTTGAAGCTTCAAGCAATAAGGGAAGACTTGGAATAGAGATTTTGGACAACAATATTCTTATTGTGTATAAGCCTTAGAAGTTCCCCAAGTTTGAAGATTCAAGTTGCTCAATACAAATCTAACCCTAATCTTGTATTTTTTCATTCAATTATGTTTTCATTGTTAGTGTTGAAGATTAAATTTATCTAAGTTCATCTTAATATTCAAGATTAATATTCATATCATGAACATGCTTATTTGATTATCAAAATTTTCAATTCATACTTTGAATTTGGATCTTGATTAACATCTAGGGTTTGGAATATTGTATCATTTCTATTATTAATTGTTGATTTTCAAAGAGTAAAGCCATATATTCCCAACAATCAAAATCTCTAATTCTAATTACTTTCATTTTTTGTTTTTTTTCATAATCAACAATGAGGGAAATTGGTTCATCTTCTACAACTTTCTAATCATTGTTCCCGATATGACTAGAAACATTATGAGTGGAAGTCTATTGAGTAAATTTGTTATCAAAATGGTGTTTGAATTCGGTAAACTCAATTTGACTAAATTGGGCACTTTTGTGGGAAAGGGTTATTCATGTGATGGAATGATCAAACTATGTACTCTTGATAATGACAATAATAATATGACATCTAAATCTTGTAATGTGAGTAATTCTAATTCTATTACTTTGTGGCATAATAGACTTGCTCATATAGGTTATAGCACAATTAAAAGAGTTGTTAAATGTGGATTGATTAATTGTGATGTGAATGAGCATGATAAATGTGAATTATGTGTTAAATCTAAAATGGTAAAGAAACATTTTCTAATTGTTGATAGATGTTCAAACTTGCTAGATTTAATACATAGTGATTTATGTGAATTGAATGGCATGTTGACTAGAGGAGGAAATAGATACTTCATGGCTTTTATAGATGATTGCTCTAGATATACTTATGTGTATTTACTTAAGAGTAAGGATGATGCATTGAATGCATTAAAAACCTATAAAGCTGAAGTGGAAATCAATTAGAAAGGAGAATAAAGACTCTTAAAAGTGATAGAGGTGGTGAGTATTTTTCAAATGATTTCAATGTGTTTTGTGAACAACATGTCATTATACATGAATGCGCTACACCATACACTTCACA
Organism: Humulus lupulus; assembly: GCF_963169125.1. Lineage (NCBI taxonomy): Eukaryota > Viridiplantae > Streptophyta > Magnoliopsida > Rosales > Cannabaceae > Humulus > Humulus lupulus. The sequence continues at coordinate 249,160,307 of NC_084794.1, forward strand.
ACAAAATGGAATAGCTGAAAGAAAGAATATGACTTATCTTGAGACAATTAGCTCTATGCTTTTACATGCTAAATTGTGTTACAATTTGTGGGGTTAAGCTTTGCTTTCTGTGTGTTATATATTAAATCGAATTCCTATGAAAAAGAACAATGTATCTCCATATGAGTTATGGAGAGGAAATAAGCTTAACCTATGCCTACTTATCATGCCAGCACAATTTGTCTCACTTACACCAATCCATTTTACAAGTAGTAATATCACCACCCCACCAAAATCTAGCACATAGGCGATGTAACTCATCAATAATGAGGCAGACACTCTCTTAGGTAACATAATTAGATATTTCTTCTGATAATTAGCGGCGAAAATACCTAAGTTTTTCTCTTTGTAGCACATTAATACCAAATTTTTATTTAAAAAAAATATATGTTAAGTCAACATTTTGTTGCAACTTAGGTATTGTGTTGCAACTTAGGTACATGTTGTTAAATTTCAAATAGATATATACTTAGCATGCTCTTATTGGTCATAATTTTTTATTTTTGAAAAAAAAGAAACTAAATTTAAGTTAATGTATTTAATTTTGGATATTTAGATTTTTATTTCATTTAAATTTAAATTTTTATATATTAAATTTGAAATAATACTAAGTTCCTTTTTAAGAAAAGTTCCTACGTATTTTTTATTTTTATTTTTACTATTTCAATTAAAATTGTTTATATGAATTTTAATCTAACTTTAATAATTTGTTAAAATTTATTTTAATTAAATTAGAAAAATGGGTTTCATTTTTAATTATAAATCATATTTAAAAAAAATTAAATTAATTTTAGATAATTTTAGTTTTTTATTGGATTTTAAATGATTTTTTATTTTTTTTTTAAATAAAAAATAAAAAATATATTATGGACCAATTGTGTGCTGCCACATTTGCATGCATTTAACTGGCCAGTACTTACGACTTCCGAAAAATGTTGACGGAAGATATTTTAGCTATAAAAAAATTAGGTTTTTTCATCGTCAATCACCTTTTTCTTTTTAATTTAAATTTGAATTGATATTAACAAATGAGTAACTATCTGATATTAGGAGAATTAGTTTTAGACTTTTTTACTACAGTGTACAAAGGGACTAATATTGTTTATATGCCAAAATGCTTCAAAAACTTCTACCCAGAGGAAGATCAATAAAATATTAAACGTATGTCAATTGTTTAGAATCGAATTATATAAACTTCTTTTTCTAAAATATTTAATTCCCATAAACATGAAGTTACTGTCATTTTCTAAATCATTTGTCGATGAAAAGATTTTGATGCTTTTATTGAGAAGATTAAAAAAAATTTACGGTGTAATTTGAAGGATGCCTTCTTAAAGATTTATACGACCAATATTGGAGTTCTAGAACCCTCACTACGACTAGGGAATAAGCCAGCAGTTGTGCAAAAAGAATAAGATTCGACCAACTCATTATTGATGCCCCCTATGGCATTGAGCAGGTGCAGCAAGCCCTAGCTAAGGACGAGGAAGAACTTCAATGTGTGAGAGTTTAACAAGATAAAACAAGAGTTACAGTGGAGGAGGCCCTACAACATACACTGTAAGATTAGTCAGCTCGCAAAGAGGCTAATAATCAACAATTAGTGTATCAACCTATATGAGTGGTAAATGTTAGAGAAATATATATATATATATTTCAATGGAAATATGAAAGAAAACAAGATACAACTCTAGACAACTGGATACAATGGACAATGTGATTGATTAAATAAAGATACAACTCTATTACAAAATACAAGTAAATAAGAAGAAAAGATATACAACTCAAAACAAAATAATATAAGTAAATATAGAGACTAAAAGAAATAAGAACAAAGAAGAAAGATAGAATACTCTTACACTCACACAACCTTAAGTGTGGAGTAGTGGGATTACCAACTTGAACAAAGTTTAAGACCTTTCTCCAAAAGTTTATTTCCCATATTCTTTAAGCACTAAGGGAACTCTCAAATGAAAATAGCTCTCTGGATAGAAATGGTGTGTCAAACAAGTAAGCACTAGGCTTCCGTTTATATAGAGTTTTGAGGCACTTTTGAATTTCAAACTCCACCAACTCCCTTGGTTGTTACCAATGTTAAATTGGGTGCTTATGGAATTAAAAGGAGGAATTGAGAGTTACTATAAAGTTTGCAATGTTCAAAATGCATGAAAATCGTTCTTGCTTGGCAGCGCACCTGGGCGCCACAGTGCTACACAATGGTTGGTGCGACGCACAATGACTAGGCAGTCACAGTTTTCTTTGCTTGTCCCAAATCTTTCACACATGTTTTGTAACCTCCATTCACGTATTTGAGAGTTAAAAACATATATCCGACAACTATTCAACATAATAGCTCATGAGATTCAATTTTAGAAATGTGTAATTCTCATTTTACACATTAATAGGTGATATTTTTGGAAATTACAAATGGTTACAAAATACATGTGTCCACTTATTTTAACTCTCAAAGTATATTACAAAATATAACAAACTCATTTTTTCACATTTATCTATTATATTATTTATATACAATGAAGCTTGAAAGTTTAAGGAACATCACCCTTGGAGGGTCTCGGAACCATCGGGAGCAAGAAAAGAGGTGAGTAGAAAATCTCGTTTATGAAAAGATTAACTTCGAGCAATTTATGCTTTTTGAAAAAACCAAAATTGCTTTTGCAACATCAGCAAAAAGTACTACATACACAAAAATTGAAAATCATTATATATAATACATATATATATTAGATATATGCAATATGCACATTTATTTAGTTTTATTTATAGAATTTATTAATTATTTTTATTAAATTAATATTAATGTCATTACATTTTGAAATAAATATCCTATTTTAATTAAATAATTTATTTATTTTGGTTTAAGTTTATGTTTGTTCTAGTTTTTGAATTTGAGAGTGACAATAAGAGATAAAATATTATATGTTTAATGTAATATTAAATATTATATGTAGATTTTAAATTTAAGTTTCTTGCTAGTTTTTTTTAAAAAACAATTTGTTACTAATTCACGGTAGATTATATTATATGTTTAATATGATATTATTATAATAAGTGAGTTTAAGTTTAATTAACTTTTATTTAAGTTATAAAACGTGTGAATTTATTATTTTTAAATAATTATCATTATAAAATATCTCAAAAATATCATTTTTTTTAATTATTTATTTTATTTAAGTTTAAGTGTTTACAAATTACCGCTAAATATAAGATGTTTAATATGATATTATTCTAATAAGTGAGTTTAAGTTTAATTTAAGTTATAAAATGTATGATTTTATTATTTTTAAATAATTATCATTGTAAAATATCTCAAAAATATCATATTTCAATTTGTTTAATTATTTATTATTTTAAAATAATTATCATTGTAAAATATCTGAAAAATATCATATTTTAATTTGTTTAATTATTTATTATTTATAAATAATTATCATTGTAAAATATCTCAAAAATATCTTATTTTAATTATTTATATTATTTTATTTAAGTTTAAGTGTTTATAAATTATCGTTAAATATAAGAATAATCTGTTAAAATCAACATTAAAAAAGTAAAAAAACCATTAAAACAAAAAAAATTGTTATCTACACACTTATTATATTGAAGATATATATTTATGAGAAAAAGAAAAAGCTAGAAAGCTAGAGCTAGTGTATGCTTTCATTTTATGGCAGCATGCATGCATTCTTAATTATTGAATTGAAATATTTGGAGTTGTTATATATGTATGTATATGTTGAAGCAACAACTTTGCCTTTCTATATTTGGAGGTATTTGCCGACGATAACTGATTTTCCGATCCCTTTCTGATGACGATGATCACTTATTCAGTCGTTGATCCGTCGAGGGTACCTGCAAGAAAGACACTCTGATGCTTAAGTCGGATTTTTTTTCGATCCCATTATTTGAATAAGAGTTTAGTATTTATAGAAAAAATGCAAGGAGGTTAGTTGGTTAAAATAACTCCAAGATTGGTGTGGGAAATAACTGAATTTCTCCCAAAAAAGTATTTGATTCGACTAAACGTTTAGAGGGCAGAAGCGCAGGTCGCCTCTGACCCGCGACTTCTGCCTCCGGAGCCTCTGTTGACCAAAACACACCGTTTCAATATTCTTAAAATGGATACGGCTTAAGGGCCGAACATTTTGGGCCCAATAGATGCCCCCCCCCGGCCCAAGTTTCGATCGGATGAAGCATGCCTATTCATTCGAGACTTGGGCTGACTCTTCAGTGCCAAAGTTTTCGCCCAAAACCGTCACTTCCCGTTAATCGAGGCTACCTGCAGGCGCACGATCACATAGACTCCTGCCATTCGTCATTCGGAATTGAATGCAAGCCCAACTATCGAGTACTACTCTTGATTTAGACATTTTGTTTCCCACTTAATCGGTCTGGTTCAAATATTCTCATTTCAAACTTTTTGAAACTCCATTTTAGCTTTCCAGAGAATAACTAAGAGAGAAAAAACCCTAAAACTAATTGTTCTTCAATTCTTACAGCAAACCTCCCAATTTTCCCGACCATGTCTTCTCATTCATCTCCTGAGCCTGTGGATCGTGAAGGATACAAAGCCGCATACGAACGCATACATAAGTCGTTTGATATTCCAGACAATGTCACGGTTCGAATACTCACAGATTCTAAACTAAAGGAATGGCGATTCAGAGATGTGGTCAAACCCAGCGAAATCGTTATGAGTCTGAGGCACTTTGAATGGCTTCGTTTTCCTCTCCCTGCTCTGTTAGTGCAAATAATTTCAAACTCTGGAGCTCACATCTCTCAATTCCTTCTGAACGCTATCCAATCTATAGTCGGGGCTCAGATGATTGGAGCCCTTAGGAATGTTGAAATCCAATCAGACGACATCTACGCATGCTTCACCAAGTCGACTAATAAAGCAATAGAAGGTAAACATTGGAAGACCTTCTATCTTTCCCCCAAAAAAGACCGAACAATCTTCACTGACTTCGACAGCTCTCATAGGAATTGGGACAAGTACTTCTTCGCAATCGGAGGTGCGTGGTATCCTGAATTTCTGCCACAAGAAATTTTCCCCTTGGCCAGGGTTTTCATCAAAGGTGAGTTCTAACATTGCTTTGCTCTCTTTCTCTTTTCGTGCACGCATATTGTGTTTAAATGATCATCCATTAACCTAGTCCTATGCATTGCTATTTTATTTCATGCACCAGATTTCGCGTGGCCTCAGGTTAGTATGAGTCCTGAACGACAGAGCCTGCTGACAGAGAAAGGGCTCCTTCATGAGTCCAAAGAAAGCGCTATCAGTACCAAAGGCGTAATGAACCCCTACTGTATGCAGATCATGACTCGGCTTTGTTTCATGGACCGAACTGACCTTGGTGGTTTGTGAGTCAGGACTCAGAGGGGCGACATATCCCTTGCCAGAATCACAGCCACTTGCGCGAAGCAGTTGGGAGTGTTTTTGAAAAAATCCCCCCCCCCCCCCCCCCCCCCCGCTCCTTCAACTTTGACATTATCAAAGACCAAGTACGAGAGGGCGTGCTCTGAGACTTTTTTTGCATGTTCCAAGCGTCAAGGGATCCCTGAAAATAAGAAGAGAGATGGCTCTGGTTTAACCCCTGTTATAGAATCGCCTCCTGATAAATCTGCTTTGGCACGCAGGTCTTCTTGTATACACGGACGATCCTCTACGCCTTCTGACGCTCTGCAGATTCAACCTCTCCAACAGGTGCCTCTACCAAAGGATGCCCTGGGGAAGAGGAAGTCGCGAGAGGAGTCTTCTGATGAAGACTCGAACGATGGGAAATGCATTTCGTCCAAGCTTCAGATCCCGAGGGGGTCTGCTTCTGCCGCTAGAGGCTCTCCTCTAACAATCCCTAAGCTTACTCCAGGGAAGTTACCGACTGGGCAAGCTTTGTCATTGTGCAAGAAGCCTCAGGGGTCTGCCCCCGTTGGCTCTTTACCTACATCATCCTCTTCTTCACCTGCACTTGGATCCTCCTTGGAGGCAGGTTCGCAAGGCGCTACGCATGCTACGGCTCTATCCCCTACATCGGCCAAACCGTCAAAGGCGGCGACTGTTACTGGTGTGCAAGGCGATTTTCCAGTTGAGGCGAGATCCCCTAGCGCCTGTGCAAGATCATCAAAGGCATTGCTCTCTGCTTCTGCCTTGGCTGGGGGCTCTGATGTTGGTCACAGGCAAGGATCAGAGGGGAGACGCCCTTCTTCTGCCTCCCGTAAGAACCGTCTTTTGGAGGATGCTTTCGGGGGTGGTTTTGAATCTATGAACAGTCCTTCTCAGCCAGTTGACGCAGGCCAGGTTGTTACTCCTGAGACTCTCTCTATATGTCAAAAATCGGGGATTACCGAGGTCGTAGGTGATCATATTTTAAGTGTTGACGTTCATGTAACATCAACTGCGACTTCTAATTCTCATTTAGGAGAGGTCATCATTGTATCCCCGAAGGGTACAAGTAATTTTGAGTCTCCCAGTGCTTTTTTGGAGCAACTAACGTCCTCTGCAGTGTAGACACCAGTGTATATGCCAAGTGACTTGGGTGAAGAAGTTGGAGATAGGTTACTTGTACGCCCTTCTATGCCATATCTTTTTGGAGTGGGAACGACCGCATTGACATCTGATAGTATTATGGTGTCAAGGCTAGTAGGAGGTGGGGAGCTGGTTGCCCCCGTTTATGTTGTTGCACTAGCAGGAAGAGAAGCAAGCGAGCGAGCGGGAGATGTGCCCGAATATGTACCTTCTGCGTCAACAGAGGTGATGGAGGAGATACTGTGCATAAGTAGACCTCATCTTCCTGCGGAAGCTATCGGGTCGTTGAGTGGGCAAGGTGACTTGCTGCAACAAGTGTCAGACCATATATGGATGGTAAGTTTGTTGAAAACGAGCATGGTTTTCAAATATGTACTAGAGTGAGTAACGTGTGGTACGTGTCTTGTTTGATGGGTGATAAGTGTAGTTAATGTTTTGCAGAGCTACGTATGTGCTTCTGCTGCTAGAAGGGAGTATGCAGCGGCTGTTCAGAACAGCACAAAGCTGGAGGAGCAGGCGGTCATGCTTGAAGAAGAGCGGGTAGGGAGGCCATCAAGAAGTTAGAAACGCAGCTGGCAGAGGTGAAATAGAAGGTTGTAGCCACAAAGGAGAAGCTAGTAAGTTCTGTTGGACTCGAGGTGGAACGTGAAAAACTGAAAGTGGATCTATTGGTGATGACCAATAAATGGATGGAGAAGAGCCAATTCTGCGTACAGCACGATGCCCAGATGGAGATGCTTGACAGCATGATAAATGATTTGCAGGAAGATGTAGTATCTTTGCAGACAGATAAAGAGATTTTGGAGAAAGAAAAGAAATAGCTACATCAGAAATTGGAGGTGCTGGAAATGGGCGTCGCAGATGCGCGGAAGCAGAAGCTGGAGATGGAACTCCAGTTAGAAAAGAAGTTGAAGGAGAAAGATGAGGTTGTCATGAAAACCGAGAGAAAATTAAGGGAAATGGCTGAGGTATGCGTTTTTTCTGTATTCATTGGTATAATGGAAATATGGTTGAGTAATATGTTGCATGTTTTGATGAAGTGATGGATTTATTTTGTAGGAGGCAGAAGAGGCGGCAGTGGAAGCCATGAGGCAGCGCATCCGAGATCATGAGATTACCGAACGGAAGTTCGTGAGGATTGCCGAGGTGGACACTGCAAAATACCTGGATCTGGCACTCCGTAATAAGAAGCAGACCCCAGAGGAGAAATGGGCTAAATTGGAGATGTACTGCAAAAGCATCGGCGTGAAAATGGGAGAATATAATGTCGATAAATATTTGAATGAGCTCGGGGATCTGCAAATCATCTACCCAGCACATCATCTTGAAAAACTGAAGCTGAAAGGCGACGCTTTGGGCTCAGTTTACAATGCCAGTGGGGAACCGGTGGAAGAAGGTGATGTGGCAGAGACTTCCGAACAGATGGTGATAGAGCCTGTTCCAGTTGCATAGGCTAGACCAGCTGGCGAAAGAGGTGCCATAGAATGATGGACACAGTTCTTGTTTTTTTTGTTTTTTGGTGATTGTATATGCGTTCCTTGCCTTTTTTTTTAGTGCTTGGATATGTGTAGATGTACTGTGGAAATTATTAATACAATCTTGGAGGGTTTTTTCACCTTAGTTGTCTTGTTTGTGAGTGAATGTGCGTTTTACTTTATTATCTTTGTTTGTGAGATTATAATAACTGAAGTATTGCAGCAGGTGAGAGTCAGTTGACGTATGCTGATAAGAGGCTTCATAGACCCTTTATGCCATTGCGTGTGGGATACAGTAAGAAGCCGTACAGATGGTGGGAGAGAATGTCCAGTTAAGTATTGTGTGAGCGACTTTGCTTAGTGTTGAGGTGATTGGTTTGTGCTGATGATATTTCTGTTGCAGGTGAACATCGTGAGTGGGTAAACGTGTCGTTTTTAGGCGAATTTTTGATAAGCCGTAGTGGTTATACTCAACTTGGGCGTTGGATGAATTAGTAAGAAGTGGTATTCCGTATTACATATCATGTGAGCGTTATGGATTAGGCCATCTGAAGCTAGAGAGTGCGATGGCAGAATATACGCGTCGTATTGAATGGGATTAGATATTCCCAAGATAACCCTTGTATATAGTAAAGAAAGTAATATTTTATATATAACTGGGAATCATTATTAATGTAACATCGTTTATAAATAATAGCTTATGATTAGTTGCTATCATTGACTATCTATGGGCTTATGATTAATCTAGCATTGTCGTCGTGCTTTTATGGTTAAGAGAGTCGAGTGTGTAGGTAGTCCCCCGTTTTTTCATTTATTGAACTGGATCATAATCGCGAGGGTGTCGTACTCTGTAAAGTGTTCTTTGTTGTTTTGCGTTGAACCTGCTTTCCTTGAGAGAGTCGTGTTGTATGTGTAATAGAATCTGAGTCAGTCCCTTGAGTGCATGAAAAATCAAGGCAGATGCATTACCATTTGCAAGAGGGGGCGGTGAGGTTCAGCTCGGCCGCAGAACGCAGCATGCAAGGCTGGGCGTCGAGGCAGAGCTGAGAAAGGTAGAACCCTGGATCAGACATCTTTCCAGTGCACCCATACCGAGGTGTATGTGGCAAGGCTTGCTCGGGTAGTCTTTCGATCCAACAGAGGCAGCCGTTGTTGGGAAGCGGGTGCGACTGCGGGAAAAGTTCCTCCCAGCCTTGGATTGCTAAACTAGTTAGTGCACACTGGGGGGTGAACCCGAGGTGGGGTGTCTGTTGGTTCTGCTGCAGTAGTCAGGGAAGATTAAACTACACGGCGGGGCCCCTCTTATCAGGGTAAGAGGGCAGGGTAGTTGGTGGAGTGTACCCTAGATGGACAGCCAAATCCGCATAGTCAGGCCAGATTAGTCTGCGAAATGGCTGGCCATAGCTCCCCATTAGCTTAGTCGAGTCATATTAGAATGCTTTTAGGTGAAACCCAAAATTTTGTGGGCAGAATATCGAGTGTAATGGCAGAGGTGACATGCCTGTGTATGCATATTGCGTGTGTGAAACGAGTTGTTGCATCTTACCATGCACTACCTTTCGTATGCTAATAAACACTCTTTTTGTTAGAAGGGACCCTTAAGTTTAGAAAACAGCTACATTGGGATTAAAGATTCTTGTTGTATCTTGGCTGAATGTTTAAACGGATGAAAAAATGATAACCAAAAATGTCCTGATAGTCGCTATTTTATAGCAGAAGTGGTAGGTGGTTTTAAGTGCACGTGAATAATGTTGTTTCTCATATGGGTAGGTAAGGATATATTAAAATATGTGCTTGGTAGTATCTCTCAGTGCGGAGTGAGTAAACTGATAGTTGTCACATGTGTGTCCTCTTTATGTTATGATAGTAAGGATTCCATATGCAAAATTGTGTCAGCAAAAGCTGAGTATGTAAAATATACTAAAATAATGCAAAAAGGAAAGTTGTTGTATTACTTTTGAACTATACAGTACAACTATCAACAATAATATTGTTGCAAAGACATTGAATTCCAAGTACGATTGACGATTTTCCTACTACGTACATTTTTAAGAGTATAAGACCCTCGCCCTAGTACTTCCATGATTTCAGAGGGTCCTTCCCAGTTTGGCTCTAGCTTCTTTGGGTTGCCAGTGACTTTACGCAGAACCTAGTTTCCCTTCTTAAACGTGCGTGAGTGGACTCTTTTATTGTAGTAGCGTTCTGCAGCCTTTTGGTAATTTTCGTGTCTTATTTGTGCTATTGTTCGCAACTCTTCCAAGAGGTCGAGGTTGTGTGTCAACTGTATGTTGTTTGTTGTCAGATCAGAAGCTAGCTCTGTTCGAAGCATAGGCAGGCCCACCTCTGTTGGGATGATAGCCTTTGTTCCATACACCATGGCATAGGGAGATTCGTCCGTAGAGGAACTTTTTGTTGTTCTATATGCCCATAACACCTTTGGTAACTCTTCTACCCATGCACCTTTTTTATCTTCCAAGTTTTTATTGATGTTGGCAAAAATGACTTTGTTGGAAGCTTCTGCTTGGTCGTTGCCTTGTGAGTATGTGACAGAAGCAAAACTCAGTTTTATCTTGTATGTGTCACACAGCTCCTGTACTTTGGCATTTTGGAATGGGGTTCCGTTGCCAACGACTATCTCCCATGGTATCCCAAATTGACAGATGATGTGCGTCCACACGAAGCTCATGGTGTCTGTTTTGCTGACCGTGATGTATGCTTCTGCTATGACCCATTTAGTGAAGTAATCGGTGGCTATCAGAGCGTACCGTTTTCCTCCAACAGCTCTAGGCAGTTCCCCTACCACGTTCATCCCCCACTTTGCAAAAGGTCAAGGAGCAATTATGGAGTGTAAAGCTTGAGCGGGCTGATGGATGGTGGGTGCAAATCGCTGGCATTTGTCACATTTTCTGGCATAGTCGCGTGCTTTTGTCATCATGTATGGCTAGTAGTACCCTGCTGTAAGTGCCTTGTGTGCCAAACTTCGGCCCCCAGTGTGGTTTCCACATGCTCCTTCATGGATTTCCTCTAACAATTTTTTAGCTTCTGATGGACGCAAACATCGAAGATAGGGACCATTAAAGGACTTGTGGTATAACGTTCCACGGATGATGGAGTAGCATTGAGCTCGAAGACGCAGAAGTTTAGCGTCTTTTGGATGGGTTGGCAGTTCAGACTTAGACAAATAGCGAATGATTGGATCCATCTAGCACTCAGGTTCTGATGAGGTTGAGAAAACTTCCAAAGCTTTCGGTGATTGGCTTGTGTATATGGCGGAGCGCCGAGAACATTCCCCTGCAGAAGCTAATTTGGCGAGGGCATCGGCCTTCTGATTTTGTTCCCTCGGCACTTGCACAAGTTCAAACTGATGGAATTGTGACTGTAAGTCAGTTGCCTTTTGTAATAGGTTAGTCAGGTGGGGTGCCTTGGTGTCGAAATTCCCGACCACTTGTTCTATCATGAGCTTTGAATCCCCTCTGACTTTCAATCATCTAATGCCCATGTCTCGTGCTAGTTCTAAGCCATAAATCAGAGCCTCATACTCAGCCTCATTATTCGTGGCAAATTTTTCTAACTGAATGGCTCCCTCAATTTTTAGCCCGGAGGGTGCTTCCAATACGATGCCAATCCCGGCTCCTTGAGAATTGGAGGCTTCGTCCGTATGCATTGTCCATGCCTAGTCAGCTTCTAATTCCAACAGTTCAGGTAAGGTATATGGGGTAAAAGATTGTATCTCAACTAGGAAGTCAGCAACTACTTGGCCCTTTTTTGCTTTCCGTGGTGAGAATCGTATATCATACGTCTCGAGTTCAATTGCCCACTTAATAATCTACCGGAGAGATTGGGTTTGTTCAACACTTGCTTCAGTGGGTAGTCCGTATATACAATGATGGTATGGCTTTCAAAATACTATCGTAGCTTCTTCTTTGTTGTAATGAGTGCGAGTGCCAATTTTTCCATCATGCTGTAGTGGGTTTCAGTGTCTAGTAGCATCTTAGTGCAGTAGAACATTGGCTTCTGTCGGCTCGCGTCTTCTCGAAAGAGCACAGAACTCACGGCAAAGTGCGAGACAGACAGGTATAGGAACAGGTCTTCGTTGGGGATGGGGGAACTCAGTACAAGAGGAGAACTCAGATAGGCTTTCAGTTCTTCGAGCGCTTTATTTTGTTCTGTCCCCTAGTTGGTGTTGGTAGACTTCTTGATGCATTGCAAGAAGGGCTGGCAACGATCGGACATGCGTGATATGAACCGGCTTAATGCTACAATTTTGCCTATCAGAGCCTGGATGTGCCGGACGGTTCTGGGTTCCTTGACCTCTGAAAGTGATGCAATCTGGGTTGGATTGGCCTCGATGCCTCTCTAGCTGACCACGTATCCTAGGAATTTCCCAGAGGACACCCCAAAGGCGCACTTAGTTGGATTTAGTTTCATTTTATAAGTGTCGAGGATGTCAAAGCATTCGGTTAAATCGTCCACATGTGAAGAATTTTGTCGAGATTTGATGACCATGTCATCGATATATACTTCCATGTTTCTCCCAAGCAATGAAGAAAATAGTTTGTGCAACAGCCTCTGGTATGTTACTCCTGCATTCTTTATTCCGAAGGGCATAACTTTGTAACAGTACAAGCCACATTCTGTTATGAAAGCTGTATGGATCTGATCTTCTGCCTTCATTGGGATCTGATTGTATCCTGAGTAGGCATCGAGGAAGCTCATTCTTTCGAAACTTGCCGTGGTGTCTATCATTTGATCAATTTTCGGGAGAGGGTAGCTATCCTTAGGACATGCTTTGTTAAGGTTGGTGTAGTCTATGCACACTCTCTTTTTCCCATTTTTCTTTGGGACCACTACAGGGTTGGCTAGCCAACTAGGATACAGGCATTCTTCGATTGATCCTATGCTCAGAAGCCGTTGTACCTCTTCCTGGATGGCCTGGTTGATTTCGGGAGCAAACCTCCTCTGCCTCTGTTTGACGGGTGGGAAACTGTTCGATATGTTGAGGTTGTGACTCATGACAGAGGGGTCTATTCCTGGTATGTCATGCGGAAACTAGGCAAAGGTTCCAATTCTGGTTTTGAGGAATTGGATTAGGGTCTGTTTTTCTTTTTCAGGAAGTTTGATACTTACCAGCACTATTTTGGATGGGTTAGCATCATCTATACAGATTTCCTCTAAATCATCAAGTGTGGTCTGGGGCTTTTCGCGATCTTCCTCTAGATCTAGGCCTTTGAGACATGCTGGTAAGTCACAATGTGATTGCTATTTGTTGGGATTGTCTTCAGGAGGGGAGGTGCCAGAATCATTTATTTCTTTCAGGGTAAGGAAGCATTTCTTGGCTTGCTTCTGGCATCCTTTTATGTCGATGGTATACCGTCCATTGGGTGAGTGGCGCCGCATAACTTGATGCAAAGTCGAGACCATTCGGTGGATCCAACTTCTTCCCATGATGGCGTTATAGCTTGTGATGGAATCCATGATGAGGAAGTCCACAAGCAAGGTGCGTTTTGCGGCTATCACGGTTAATTGAACAACGCCCTTCGGGTATACCCTCTGGCTGTTAAATCCCAAAATTGGTGCAGTAGAGGTCCTGATCTGATTTTCTTCGAGTCCCATCTTCTGGAAGGCTTCCCAGAAGAGAATGTCAACCCCACTGCCCCCATCGACTAGAACTCTTCCCAGCTGGCAATGGTCGACCTGCAGTGAAATAACTAGAGGATCGTCATGGGGCAGGTGTACTCCCCGCAAGTCATCTTCGGTGAAGGTGATTGCAAAGGCTGGATAGCGTCTTTCCTCCGAAGTGACGAGGTTGACTGTGTGGCCTAATGATCTGTATCTCTTTACCTGTTCTTCCATCCTCTTGTGAATTTTGGTGGCCTGCTCTTGTTCCTCGGTGAGCTCCACGATCCCGTGTATCATGGGGATTTGCTTGAGGGGCTCTTGTGAGCTCGCGGTGGCCGTATGCAGGGAGTCTGCTACTGGTGGTGCTGGGACAAAAGCAGTGTTGGGTGTGAGGTGCCGGGTCTGCTTGTCTCTTTAATATACTGGGTTAGGCATCCACTTCTCATGAGGGCCTGGATTTGATTGTGTAGGTTGTGGCATTCGGCGATTGTATGGCCATGATCCTTGTGGAAGAGGCAGAACCTACTTTTTCAGGGGGAGTGGTAATTTTGTATGGCTCACACCAGATGGGTTTGTCTTTTTTTTCTTCGTAAATGACTTCCTGAGGGATGGTGTACTCGAAAGAGGGGTATCACGGTGGGTCTCGATTTGGCTTTGGCCTTTTACCTCCTTTCATGTGATCCATTTCCTGTCTCTTCCTCTTGTCATCCCTTGCAGGTGGGGGAGGAGGGTTATTTGCTGGTGGAGCGGAGATAAGTGCGGATTTCTTCTGTGCATGCTCTCAAAATTTCAAGACCCTGAAGACACCCTCGAAACGGATCTGAATCTCAGCCATGTCATAAGGTGGTGTCATGGTGAGGTTTTCGTGTAAGAGAGATCCCACTTGTAAGCTTTTGATGAAGAGATTAGCTGCGGTGACTGAGTCGACATCGTGGATCAGGTGTACGAGGTCAATGAAACACTACAGGTATGATTTTGGATGTTCATTTTCCCCTTGCTCGATTTGATAAAGATCTATCATCGTTCTTGGTGCCTCGCGGTTAGCATTATACTGTTGGAGAAAGGCTCTGCGGAGATCACCAAAACTGTTGACAGAACCAGGTTTCAACTGCCTGAACCTTAGCAGGGCTGGCCCAGAGAAAGTTGTGGAGAAAACTTTGCACTGTATGGCTTCATTGTTGGCTTCTAGGGCCATCTTTTGTTGAAATTGGAATAGGTGGTTGAGTGGGTCTCCCTTTCCATTAAACACGGGTAGAGGAGGGATTACGAAGTCCCGCGGTTTGGGCTAGTTCTGAATCCACTCTGCAAAGGCGCGACCTCTCCGTGGTTCTTGATGCCAAATCCATGTGCTTAGTGGTGTGAGTGGACCTTCCATCCGAAAACTTCTGTAACATTTCTCGCATCATCTCTTCTTTCCAATTGTCCAAGAACCGGATGGAGGGGGTACAATCCTCAGCAGGTGAGGCTCGCGCGGCCCATTGTGGGGTCTGCTGGGGCCCATTCTCAGAGACTGGTTGGGTTGTTCTTGTGGGCTCTGCGCCGGCTCGCGTATGTGTCTCACAGTGTTCCGTCCTCCTCTCCTTGCCTCCTTGGTGAAGATGGGCCGGGGAGGATGGTAGGGGACCCTGGGACCCTTCTCTGGCGTGGATTGCGCTTCTCCGGGGAGAGTTGATCTGAACGATCGGAGCTTCAGGTCTACCAAGGTCAGAATTGTTGTTGTCTTGGGTCTTGCGCGTAGCTTCATTGGTTTTTTGCAATTCGGTGATCTCAGCTTCGAGCCTGGCCTGAGGTTCGGTCAGCGTTTTAATGGCTTCGTCGGATCTCTGCTAGCTAGCCTCCAATAGGCGACACATCCTGTCGATTTGGTCGCTTACGTCCGTTGGTGGGACGACCTGGGCGACGGGACCTGACACTCCATTGCACTTTGGTGGCATGGCTCCGAGGTTCGAGTGGATTTTAGTTGCAAGGAAAGAGTTCTTGATTTGATGATGTGGTTAAAAAGGGAATTTCGCTTCCCACAGATGGCGCCAATTTGTTGAAGCAACAACTTTGCCTTTCTATATTTGGAGGTATTTTCCGACGATAACTGATTTTCCGATCCCTTTCCGATGACGATGATCGCTTATTCAGTCGTTGATCCATCGGGGCTACCTGCAAGAAAGACACTCCGATGCCTAAGTCAGATTTTTTTTCAATCCCATTATTTGAATAAGAGTTTAGTATTTATAGAAAAAATGAAAGGAGGTTAGTTTGTTAAACTAACTCCAAGATTGATGGGGGAAATAACTGAATTTCCTCCCAAAAAGTATTTGATTCGACTAAACGTTCAGAGGGCAGAAGCGCAGGTCGCCTCTGACCCGCGACTTCTGCCTCCGGAGCCTCTGTTGACCAAAACGCACAGTTTCAATATTCTTAAAATGGATACGACTTCTGGGCCGAACATTTTGGGCCCAACAGTATATAATAGAAACAACAAAATTATTGCAAAAAAGCTAGGTAGGTAGGTAAGTGAATTATGAGGAAAAACAAAAAACAAAACTCCAAATGTTGTTTCATTAAAACAGTGTAATGAAATCTATAAGTTGTATCTCTGATATGCCTATCTGAAAAATAGCAACTCAGGTTACTATTTCATACAGTGATCCACTTTCAATCAATGGCTTTTGTTTTTCTTATTGGGAATTGTTACGATATTATTATTAGCTCACCTCCATTTTTCTCTCTACATTTTCTTCTTGTTTGTTGGTATAAATATAAATATAAATATAGGAAACGACTACAATGCATCCCTTTTTTTGCAACACCGGTGCATTCTTTTTCTATTTCGGCACTTGAATAGTTATAATTCCAAATTTTTTTATATGATGGTGTACATTATAGCTATCTAGAACATCCTACAAATTTTTAAGAAATTCTGAATAAATTATGGTACCGAAACAGGGTCTAAACTGTCAGTTGCACGCGTGCCTGTTTTTTTGTGTAGCGTGTAAAATTTGACAGTTTGAACTCTGTTTTCGGCTTCGTAAACTATTCAGAATTTCTTGAAAATTTGCAGGATATTCTAAATACCTACAATGTATACCATCATATAAAAAAAATTGGGATTATATCTATCCAAGAGTCGAAATAGAAAAAGGATGCACCGGTGTTGCAAAAAAAAGTGATGCATTGTAGTCGCTCCCTATAAATATAATACAATGTAAAACCAAGATATAATACAAGGTAAAACCAAGATGTAATGCTCTTTATTTTATTTAAAAAATGCATTAATTTATTTTTATTATAATTTTTATATAAATTTTAAAATTATAATATATGACATCTACACATTTAAGAAAAAAAGAAAATTTTTAACCAAAATGTTATCTATAGTTTTAAAAAAAGTTAGCTTCAAATATATCTCATCTATTTAAACTTTAAAATATTTACAATATACATTAATAATAGTATTTTTTAATTTAAAAAAAAACTTTTTATTTATATATTTGAAAATTATATTTTATCGATTAACATTTTTAATCACTTAATTCAGAATCATTGTGATTTAATTAAATTTATATTAAATGTCTAATTTTTTTATTAGATAAGATTAATCATATATTTGAAAATTAAGAAAATATCAAATTTGAATCTTTCTATCTAGGTTTGTCTAATAATTATCCATCTAAGTGTTTATCTAAATTTAAAATTTAAATTTAACTTATACAAATTCAAAAAATAATAAAAAAATGAGGATAATGTATTAAATATTATTATAGTAATGATATTTTATCATATTTAAATTTATATAAATATAATTATTAAATATTTAGTCTTATATTAAATATTATTATAATAATATTTTATAATATTTAAATTTATATTAATATGATTATTAAAATTCTAGTTAAAAAAATAATAAAAAACATTAAACTAAGAATTTGTTACATACACAATTTTAGTTAATTACAATTCGGGGCTAAAATTCCATTTTAATTACAAAAATACTGCCATCAATTTATTTAAGGATAAAAAGCTTATTTCTTTCTCTCTCTTCTCCCAACTTTAAAATTCTTGTCTGGCCACTGATATATGGTGTTGACGTGTCACATATATTTGTGTAAATAATTTAGTTGAAGGCATTTTTGTAAATACTTTAAATTTTAGGTATATAAATGTAAAATACCCAAGATATAAATATATATATATAGAAGACTTCTCAATGGTTATTACCCATGGATGGTTACCATAAATATGGTGACATGGCAATATAGTGACTTGGTTTATCAAGTCATCGACAAGTAAAGATTCATTTTTTTTATCAAGAATATTTATTTTTTTAGCATTAAATTCATTTTTTTTTGCCATATGGAATGATGATTCCAACCAATGAGAGATGAGTTTTATTGTCCGTATTTTCACCTCCCGACACGTGGAAACTCACAGTGACTGGCTCGGACATTCGCAGACATCTTCGGGGTATGTTACCCCACCTCCCCCTGAGGTCTACCTTCAGGGTGAGGGTTCTTCTAGATGAGGCCACCTGTTTGTGCCAGCTGGTAGGTCGTGAGTGCCTTCAAGGTAGATTACCCTCTGAGGTCTGCCCTCAGAGTTGGGGGTTCTCTAGGTGAAGTAACGTCGAAAATAACTCTCCTCCCTTAGTCGTCCCCCAAGTTCGAGGTTTTGGTTCTCGGACCTAAGATAGATGCCAGGTGTCAGCCAATACAGGTGTTCAGCGCCAGAGGATCGTGTGACAACTTTTTGGTGATCCGTCCACAATGCCGTCAATTGTACGATTCGACAATTTGCACTCCCACTACACTGTCTGACATGGAGAAGTGTGTGCAAGCCCTGACAGTACCTGGGGCATGTTCCCCATAAAGCAGGTACCATTCTGCAGTGGGCCCCATGGATCTCGCTTAGGTCGTGGTCTCTATTCAATGCAGCCCAATGCATTAAAATGGTATTAATCCCCCAATCACGGGAAGAATGTATATTAATTACAGATGATTAGAATTAATGACCCCAACTTCTATAAATAGGGATGAGAGTCTCATTGTAAATGATTCAGTTTTTTAGAGAGAGAAAGACCTTATACTTAGAGCAATCTAAACGCTGCCTGAGAAAACTCCATTGGAGCTTGCCTCAACAAGCTTCCAACCTACTTGATACCAGAGACTCATGGAATATGGCTCTTTTATATCTTGAACCATGTAAAAACTTGTGTTCTTGTTGTTTATTTATTTAATCTCTCGTTTTAAGGTTGATAGCAGACAAGGTAGTCATCATTTTGGTGCTTTCATTGAGAGATTGAAGAAAGCATTCAGAAAACTTATAGCCATGGTAACCACTCGAATAAATGTTACAGATGACGTGCTCCCTCCTCCCGAAGTTGAAGGAGGGGAACCCAGTCGGCAGCCACCTTAGGACATGCCTGAGATGGTGGACGATTATGACGAAGATGCCGAGTATAACGACGAAGACGACTGTGGCGACCAGGAGTATTATGAGGAAGAATACTCTCAGCCCATGGACACGGAGGAGACACCGGAGGTGGTGGTGCTCCGTGAGCAGGTGGCCACCCAACTGCAAAAAATCGATGCTCGAGAGGGTAACATCGCTGCCCTACAGGAGATGGTACTAGCCATGAAGGCCACTCTTGTAGCCCAAGGGCTACTAGTGGACCCCAATGGTAACGTACCAACTGGGCACCCAATTGGTGTGCCACCTGTGCACCATATTGGAGTGCCACCTATCAATACAGTCGAAGTGCCCTCTGAGCACCCGGCTGCAAAGGCACAAGATCTGCCAACCAGAGTGTCCACAAAGCACCGAAAAAGGTTTGGAACCCCAGTGCCGCCACAAGATCGTGGCAAAGGAAAAGATGACGAGAATCATGTCCCAAGGCAAAAGAAGGCTCGTCAGGATCTCGAGGACCACCAGATTCCAAAGCAAACTGGTAAGGATCATGGCCCAGGGGCCCGAGCACACCGCCAGCCTGTCAGTGCCAGTGGAGCTCGGGGCATTCCACTGTGACGCGCCCATACAGATCGTGCGAGGCCTAGAGGTGGTGTCCCCTCGGGGCCTCGCCAACCCCGTAAGAACAACGATTTGGGGGCCAACCCAAGAAACGTCTCACTGAGCCGAGAATGTGGCATCAGTGTATCGGTAAATGATGAGAATATCGAGTTTGGCGGTGAGACCGAGGTGGCTCGACCCGAGGATAGCGTTGAGTCCCGAGGTCAGGCTGACCTACGAGACAACCTTAATGCTCAGAGGTGCAATAAGGTCCATGGGCGTGAGCACGCCAGGAGAGGTCTATCAGACCTACGGGGCACTCTCAATGCCCGAAGAAGAGATAACCTGGCGTAGAGCATCAACCGAGATCGTGACCCACTCCACGCGAAGCTAGAAAGTCTGAAATCATGCTCAGAGTGGCCATGTGGCAAGGCCACGACTCAAACTTAGAGGAAGAAGTAGGGAGCCCTGTGCTCCTCACATTGTGGAGGCCCCTCTGTTGCAGGGCTTCAAGATGTCGACCATGCCGCCCTATGATGGCGGATGAGACCCCGCAGATCACCTTTCTAAGTTCAACAGATTGATTTCGGTACATCGTGTCTCCGACAATGCTAAATGTCATGTGTTTCCAATCACTCTAACGGAATCGGCAGATGAGTGGTTCAAGAAACACTGGCCATGATCCATTCAATCATGGCACCAACTGTCGTTTGCCTTCCGAAGACAATTCATAGGAGCTCAGAAGGGGAGCTTCGAGGTCATGCCTTGGCCAATATAAAACAAGGGTCCTTCGAGACTCTCAAGGCATACATCAAACACTTCAAGGATGATGTGGCGAGAACCAAGAGAGTTGATGATGGCCAACAGTTGATGGCCTTGCAGGCTGGCATCCGTGTGGGGTCCCCGCTTTGGGATGACCTCCAGCAGATGGGATGTCGACAACTCGACGACTTTATTCGTCGAGCACATGAGTATATCAGCTGAGATGACGCCTAGATTGGGGCATTCGGAGTACCCGTCGCCTTTCCCACTTCGACCACGCCTGGCCCCATGGCTTTAGGAATCCAATATTCCCCTTACGCTCCCGTCCAACCAGGCTTGGGGGGAGTCCAGCCCAGCCAAAGTGTCCCACCTTCCAGTTTTAGTGCCATGTGATAACTCTACAAAATAGAGTTATTTTACCACTTCTTATGTGCTAATTTTTTCTTAATTCTTGAGTTTTTAATTGATTTATTAAGTTTTTAAGTAATTTTGAATTTAGTAGTCTTATCATGAATTAATATACTTTTGTGTGTTTTTATAAGTATTTTGTTATAAAATGTTGTAGTTAATTATTTGAATTATTATTGTTAAGTTAGTGGTAAAAAAATGTTGTATTATTGAACTTAAATGTAAAATATAAATTAAGTTATGATTAATATTTTCAAAGAATTAAATTGATTTATTTTAGAGTTGAAAATATTGTATTATGATTTATTTTATATTTATTTTGTAGGGAATGTTTGCTCTTAAAAAGAAAGAAAAATGAAGGACAATATGACATTTTCAAGAAAGCAAGACAAAGAGTTGGCATTTATAAAAAAAACCTCATTTGGGCCCAAGCCCAACAGCTCCTCCACCAATCTGCCCATCATGCTGCCCTTGATTCACCATTCAGCACTCCACAAGATAGCAGGCCAGTCTTCCTTCAGCAAGCCCCACACACCGCCAGCTGTCCCAAGTGTCTTCAGTCTTCAGCCTTCATCAAGTCATCACGCCTCCCAGCTTCAGCATATACCAACACCAAACCAGCTTGCCACCTCACGCCCAAATGAAGCTGCTCAAATCTTCATTCAGACAGCTCTCCACCGAAGCCCAGTCCGCAAGGCCCAACAGGCCCCTGCCCAAGTTTCCAGCTTCGGCCCAGCTCCAATTCATCATTCAGCAGCTTCCCAATCCAGCTCACAGCTTCAGCATCTACAACAATCCCAGCTACCCCATTTCGGCCCAATCAGGCCCACCACGCCTTGGTAGTTGAGCCAAGCTGCCAAATAGCCACCAAAATGCCAAAAATCATGTTTTTCATTCCCAATATTTTTCACTCAAATATCAATTCACTATTCCCTATTTTTCTTACCTAAATAAACATTCCTAATTCTTTTTTTTTACCCTAGCTTTTCACTAATCTTTTACCCAACCAAACATTTCATCTTTCCAATACTCTTACACTTACTCTATTTATCCTACCACTTACCAACACAATTAAATTAATCAATTTATTTATTTTAATTTGATTAATTTAATCTCCATATTTTGCCTATAAATAGAGTCTTGTAAGACCATTTGGGGGGCTCTTCTTCTTCATCTTCTTAACATCTTCTACACATATTTTTCTCTCTTCTTTTGACTATTTTCTCTCTACCATTTTCATCTTTTGAAGAGCATGTCAAGTATGTTAATTTGTAATTTTTATTTCAATCTAGTTATGAGCTTCTAATCCTTTTCAAAGGTTATTAAGATGATGATGAAGCAAAATGTAACTAGATAGTATTTTTTTGTTGTATGTTGATTTCCCATTTGTACAACATTGTTTATGGATTTTTCTATCAAATATATGCATTTTTCATCTAGTGTTGATTGTTAAAGCATATTACACTTAGTTCTTCATTATGCAAAAATATGATATTCTTTGATTAAATGTTTTTCATTAAATTGTTCACATCTAATTCTTAGAGCATAAGTATCATATTTTGCCTAAACATAATCTCTTTGATTTTTTGTAGTTTCATTAGGCTGTAACACAACTAATGCTTAGAAATTATATCTTATATAAGTGAAGAAAAATCCTACATTTTTTAAAAGAAACTTGTGCTTGAATAGAAAATGTATTTTAAGAAAAAGTATAGTGTGATTTATTTCAACTATATCTAAACTTGGGAATCAATATACTTATAAATACTATTGAACTTGCATTTTGTGGATTCTAAAATCTTAATAATCTTATTTTACTTATCTTATTTGAAAACAATTTTCTATTTAATCTTAAATCTTTTTATTACTTGTCTTTTATTTTTCTAAATCAAAAATCTCATCAAATATTTGGAACTAGGTTAGAATATTCTTGCTTTGTTTGAAATAGTTTCTTTTGATGTTAGTCAACTCCCATGGGTTCGACCTCGTACTTACATGAACATTATATTCTGAAACGATTTGTGCACTTGCGAGTTTAAATATTAAAACCATGCCCACTCTTGGATTTAGTATGGCTCCTATAGGATATGGAGTAGCGCCCATTGGATACAGTGCTTTTCAGCCTGCATTCAGTGCTGGAGTTGTTGCACCATCCCAGCCTGCTGAACCCAGTCAAGCCCCCAGCAGTAGTAGACGCAAGGGGAAGGGCAAGAGCCAGAAGCCCAAGGGAAATGGAACAACACAAGCTGAGCAGGGAGCAACCTTTGGCGGGAAGTATGTCTCGCAAGACTCCGAGTATACTGACTTGGTAGACTCCCGAGAAAACATCTTCGTGGCCACGGAACAACATGTTCACTATAGGAAGCACAACCCCTTTCGGAGAGATAGGGAAATGCGAGACCCTGGAATTTTTTTTCGTTTTCACGGCATAGGGAACCACACCAATGAGTGCCTCCAACTCAAGGATGAGATCGAAAACCTCATCAAATTGGGACATCTCCACCAGTATGCTACGGGTGGAGCACACCAGGCACAACCCACCATGGAAGAAGCCCTAATGCCGCCTATTGCTCCACAAATCCCAACAGTCGCTCCCATGCTCCCACAACACCCAGTGGCCCAAGGACCTCATCCGGTGAACGGGCGAGTAGGAACCATCTCAGGAGGGCCCCACCTGGGTGGTACCTCTCGAGGATCGCAGAACAGGTTTGCGCGAGCTTTAAATCACGACGACGAGGTGATGACTTTGGCTCAGTTTCCTGCACAAATGCCACGAATGACTGACCGAGTCATAACATTCTTCGAAGACGATGCTCAGAGAGTGCACTTTCCGCACCATGACCTGTTGGTAATTGAGAGCCAAATCTCCAACAAAATGGTGATGCAGATTCTGGTAGATAGCGGGAGTTCAGTGAACATCCTGTTTAAATCAGTCTTTGAGAAAATAGAGCTGACCACTACAGACTTGTCCCCATGCGTCTCAACTCTTTATGGATTCTCAGGAGAAGCCCTCATCCCGATGGGACAGATAAAGCTCCCAATAACACTTGGAGAAGTACCTCGGCAAGCCTTTAAATACTGCACCTTTGTGGTGGTAGATTGTTACTCGACGTATAATGCCATCTTGGGACGACCTGCGCTGGTCGAGTTTGGAGTCGTTACTTCCATCTTCCATTTGTGCATGAAGTTCCCCAATGAGGCAGGAATTGGTACCGTTCGTGGAGATCAGAAAGAGGCAAGGCAGTGTTACAATGTGTCTCTTAAAACTCTCGTAATGGTGGTGGAGGAAGAAGTCCCCGAGAAGCCCGAGGCATCAGAGGTACAGGTTGTCTAGGATTCCATGCTCGAAGAATTGGACCCAAGGGTTCAATAAGAGAGGGCCATTGAATTAATAAAGGAGGTGGAGGAGGTAGTTCTTGATACCTCCACCCCCAATAGAAAAATAAATTTGGGGGAAGCTTGGAGACGGAAGTCCGGGAAGCATTGGTGGACTTCCTCCGAGAAAACCAGGACGTGTTTGCATGGTCGTATTCCGACATGACTGGCATTGATCCGAACATCATATGCCATGCCTTGAATTTCAATCCTCACTTTGCTCCCATCCAACAAAAGCAAAGGATGTTTGATCAAACTTGGAAAGAGGCCATCAAGGCCGAGGTGGACAAGCTCCTCACCAACGGATTCATCCGAGAAACCCAATACCCCAGGTGGCTATCTAACCCTGTTCTTGTGTCGAAGCCAAATGACACATGGAGGAGATGTATCGACTTCTCGGGCCTAAACAAGGCTTGTCCAAAAGACTACTTTCCGCTCCCCAAGATAGATCAGATGGTTGATGCCACCTCTGGCTACGATTTGTTGTCATTCATGGACGCATATTCGGGATATAACTAGATATCCATGCATGTCGCGGACCAGGTGCATACTATTTTTCTGACCAATAAAGGTGTCTACTATTACATCGCGATGCCTTTCAGGTAGAAGAATGTTGGTGCCACCTACCAGAGGCAGGGTGGTTAATAGGATGTTCAACAACCAGTTGGAGCAAAACATGGAGGTCTACATGGACGACATGCTGGTCAAGTCTAGGACAACTCCTGACCATGTGGGCGACTTGGCTGAGGTTTTCTCGATGCTCTGCCGATTCGGAATGAAATTAAATCCCCAAAAGTGCACATTTGGGGTTGCCTCCGAAAAGTTCCTAGGATTTATCGTCAGTGCTTAGGGAATTAAGGCAAACCCCAAGAAGATCAAGGACCTAGTCGAGATGTCGTCTCCCCGAAAGCAAAAATATGCTCAGAGCCTGATAGGAAGGATCGCAACTTTGAGTCATTTTGTCTCCAAGGTAATGGACAAGTGCATCCCTTTCTTTAATGTTCTTCGAGGGAGTCAGAGATTTGAATGGTTGGAAGAGTGTGAACAAGCATTCCAGCAACTCAAGGCACACATGGAAAATCCCCCAATTATGTCCAAGCCAGTAGACAGAGAGCCTCTTCTGCTCTATATGGCTATCTCAGAGAATGATATCAGTGTTGCATTGGTGCAGGAGGAAGGTCATGTTCAGCACCCCATCTACTACGTTAGCAAAAGACTCCTCAGTGTAGAATCTAGGTACCCACTGATGGAGAAGTTAACTTTTTTACTAATGGTGCCTTCTCAAAAGCTAATACTATAACACCCTACTTCCTTATAGTCGTTACTATGTGAGTTAAAAATGTGCTATTAGTGGCTAATCGATGTTTTAGGTTAAAAGTGTGACTAAACCGAAATAAAAACTTGTTTAATGACCTTAAGTATGAAAATTTGGACATTCATTGAAATCATAGAAATTTATACATTTGGGATCCCAAAAATATTGTTTAGAAAGTGTATTACAACTCAAAAATAGAAGTACATTCAACCTAGGCGACAAAACAAACCAATACAGTACATTTCCCAAAATAACCCTGGTCGTGGTAGCCAGGAAGGCCGAACATGTACCCGTCGCTCCACGCTCTCCGTACTCATGGTTGGTAGACATTTCCCTTGCCCTTACCTGCACCATAGAGCACCCGTCAACCGAAGCCCAGGAAGAAAACTGAACACAAAACATATAACATATACATGACAATCCACAATATACAACAACACAGCCAACATGCTAAACACATAGCGGCCAACACCGTCCCAGGCGCTTTACCAAGCCCTGGGTTTGTAGTCTTCACTAAGAGGGCAGATACAACACCCTAGGGGGGTCTCGCCCTAACGGCCTGCACTCAGTGTGCTCGGCACCGATCTCGACCCCTTGTCGTACCCAGCTTCTTGCCATTCTTGGTCTTCGCCATTCTCGGCCTTCGCTGTTCCTGGCCTTCGCCATTCACTCACAAACATGCATAACATAGCATAACAATCACATATATCCACAAATATATTGAGCATACACAATAAGGTCGAGCCCTGAAACACAAACAATAGGGCCATGCCCTGCTCTACATGTACAACAATTTTCTTACTCGTGTCCTGAGTTGATAAGCCAATGCGCATCCTGAGCACAGTCCCCTAATCCGAGCCTCGATAAAAACCTAGTCACAACACATTCATAATAACCATCCATCGATCCTTAAACCAATAAATAACTTCGGAATATTAATCTAGCCTCCAGGACCTTGAATTCCACTAAACCGGGTAGTAAAATCCTTCCTGAGCCTTAACATTCGAATTCCCGAGCTTAAAACCTTAATTTCCCTTTTCTTTCTATTTTGAGCCGCGACATGCCCTCTAGAGCCGCAACGCACCTACAGGTCAGAGAGCAAGGCCCTCCCTATTGGAGGACACGGGCTGAGGCATGCTCCCCTAAGGTCGCAGCGCCTGGGCAAACCAGAGGCTTCTCCAGCCTCTTCAAACACACGGACCGCAGCACTTGAAGAACAGAGCCACGACTCAGGCCTCCAAAACCCAGAAACCATCATTTTCTCTGCGTATTTCCCCAAGCCTAAACCATTAATTCTCACCCCAAACACCAATTAAACCCAGAATTGAGCCTATATTTCTTATCTATATAGCCTAGGCATTATAACCATTCAAAAACAATTCCTTATTCTCTTCAAACACTCAAAATCAAACCAAATATCCAACTCTCATGCAAGCTTAAAGTTCTAAAAAAATTCCACATAATTAAACATAAACAATGGCTGAAATTCCTTACCTTTGTGATATCTTCACCCTTGAGCTAATCCGAACCACAACAAGCTTCCAATTCTTTAAAGATCTTAGCCTAAAATCCTCAAAGAGATCAAAACCTCCAAGCTCCAGGAGAGGGAGAGAGAACCGTGAGATAGAGAGAGACTTAGGAAGAGTTCTGTTTTTTTTTGTTTCAACTTAATTATGGTGTTTTCTCAAAGCCCCTCAGCTGCCTAATGACTAAAATGCCCCTATGTTTATCCTAAATCTCTTAATGCCTCCAAGGGCAATCCCGTCATTTGCTATACCCCGCTAATTCCTCGAGTGTTCCTATAAATCCCCATTTAATTCCAATATAACCAAATAATTGCTAAATTAACACTCGTTACCCGATAATTCCCGAACACATATTATATTCCTAAAATACCCCTAGGCTCCTCTCGAGCCGGGTATCCGACCCCGTTGTGACTATTTAGCTAAATCGCTCCCTAGGACCGTCCCGAATCATGCATCACAAATATATCACCACTCAGTCATTGTATCAATCTCAATATTCACATATATCACATTTATGCTCTCAACATGATAAAATTACAAATATGCCCTTAATAGCCAGATGGGGCCCACATGAATATTTAATTCATCTAAACATGCATTTCTAATCACATAATCATTTAATTCACACATTAGCATAATTAAAGCAATGATTGCCCTCCCAGCATGCTAATAAAGGCCCTAAGCCTTATTAGCAAATTTGGGACGCTACAAAGACCCTACTTCCAAGAGCATCCAATTAAGGTCCTCATAAACCATCCCCATAGGCAAGTCCTTCAAAATCCAGAGTCATCGGGGAGACTCTTGAAGTGGTCGGTGGAGTTGAGTTAGTTCGACAACACCTACCATCTAAGGACTGCCATAAAAGGTCAGGCCCTGGCCGATTTCATCCCTGAGTGCACATGGAATCATGAGAAGCCTTAAGGTATCCCAATGGTCAGACTAGCCTGGAAGTTTTTTGTGGGCATGTCTTCAAACGAAAGTGGTGCCGGAGCTGGACTCATTTTGGTTTCCCCAGAAGGGCACAAAGTGCATAGTGCCCTTCGCTTTGGGTTCAGCACCTCTAACAATGAAGCAGAGTACGAAGCCTTAATCTCTGGGCTCCAAATGGCACTTGAGCTCAAAGCTGAGAGCCTCGAGATTTTCAGCGATTCTCAACTCGTGGTAAACTAAGTACTCAAAGAGTACTAGGCCCGAGGAACAAAAATGGCAGCGTATCTGGCGAAGGTTCAAGAAATGTTGCATAACTGTAGAAGATTTACTATTCAGCATGTGCCGCGAGAACAAAATTCCAATGCTGATTCCCTGGTAAGTTGGCCACCACCAAAGACACTAAGTTGATCAACGTGGTCCCCATTGATTACTTGAACTCTCCGAGCATCTCAGCACCCGACGAGGTGGAAGCTATATAACCCCAAGATGGGTGGATGGAGCCAATAATAAAATATCTTGTCCCCGGGGAGCTGCCCCAAGATAAGAAGGAAACTCGAAAGCTTATCTATCCAGAACCTCGGTACGTAATCATGGTCATTGAGCTGTATCGGTTAGGTTATTCTTTGCCTTTGCTTCAATGTGTGTCCAAAAAAGAAGCCAGTCTGATACTCTGAGAGGTACACGAGGGCTATTGTGGAGACCACGTTGGGGGGCAAAGCCTTTCCAAAAAGATCTTGGGGCAATTATACTTTTGGCCCACCATGAACGGAGATGCGATGGATTATGTGAAGAAATACGACAAGTGCCAGCACTTCGTGATCCGAGCACCTCCAAATGAGCTTATGCAGATGACTAGTACATGGCTTTTCGCTATCTGGGGTATCAACCTTATCGGGTCCCTGCCCACAGGAAAGGGAGGAGTGAAATATGCCATAGTGTCCATTGATTACTTCACAAAGTGGGTCGAGGTCGAGCCACTTGCTACGATCACCTCTAAAAAGGCCTTGGACTTTGTCATTAAGAACATAGTTTGCCGATATGGGTTCTCTAGGAAGATAGTCTTCGACAATTGATTGCAGTTTGACAGTGAAGTATTCACGGACTTCTGTCAATGACATGGAGTTATCAAGAGCTTCTACTCCGTGGCCCATCCGTAGCAAAACGGTCAAGTGGAAGGAGTTAACAAGACGCTCAAGTCCACTTTGAAGAAAAGATTGGAACATGCAAAATGAGCTCGGCCCGAGGAGTTGCCTAGGGCATTGTGGAGCTACTGCACTACTGCCAGGACTTCCACCGACCATTCACCCTTCTCGATGGCCTACGGATATGAGGCTATGCTCCCAGTTGAGGCAAAAATATCCACACACCGATGGGATACGTATGACCTGACCACGAACCATGATTTACTACAAGAATCCCTAGACCTCGTGGAGGAGTTACGCAAAGCTTCTCAACTTCAAGTAGCATCCTACCAGCAGAAGGTAGCAAGGTATTTTAACTCTAAAGTGCAGGATAGGAAGTTTGGGTCAGAGATTTGGTGTTGCAAAGAGTTTTCTTAGCCACCCGAGACCCTGGTGCAGGAGTGCTAGGACCTAACTGGGAAGGCCCATACCAAGTCGAGAGTGTTGTATGTCCAGGAACATACAAGTTGGCCCAACTGAGTGTTAAGAAAAATAGTTTTTTGCCTCAATGGAAATGGTAAGATTATACAACTCTAGAAAAAATATACAAATAAATATTGACTGATTAAATAAAGTTACAAATCTATAACTAAAAATTAAAAATAAACAAAGAAAAGGAAGAAGAAGAAGAAGAAGAAGAAGAAGAAGAAGAAGAAGAAGAAGAAGAAGAAGAAGAAGAAGAAGAAGAAGAAGAAGAAGAGAATAGTGAGAATACAACTCTAAGCAAAAGATTACAAGTAAAGTAAAGGTGTTTGAAACAAAAGAAAAGATTACAACTCTAAACAAAAGTTACAAGTAAATAGAACAAGAGAATAAGAAGAAAAGTAATAGAATAAAATGTAAGAACCGAAACAAAAGTAAACTCTCACTTACATGACCTAAGTGAAGAGGGTTGGGGATCACCAACTTGAACAAGGTTTAAAACCTTTGTCCAAAAGCTTATTTCCCCCTAACTCAAGCACTAAGGGATCTCTCTTAGATATTGGAAATGCTTTCTGGAATTATCAAGCCTCAAGGTGTTTCTAGCCAAGTGCTCTAATGGATAGAAATGTTGTGTCTTTCAAGTGAGCTATAGGCTCCTATTTATAGAGTTTAGAGACACCCTTTGAATTTCAAATTCCACCAACCCCCATGGCTGTTACCAATGTTTAATTGGATTAATATGGAATTAAAAATGAGATTTGGGAGTTATTTGGGTTTTTTGAGCCGTTCAACAAAGATTGAAAAAACTGAAAATTTGGTCAGATTTACACCTGTGGCCACGGCCACTGCTCTCTATCCCCAGGCCGCGGCCACTGACCAATTTCAGCACTTGAAAATGTGTTGTTTTTCCAAACGGTTCTAAACCCTCCCAAATGATTTTGTAACCCCCAAAATACATTATTGGGGTTAAAATCATATCTCTAACAGCCATTTCACATATGGCTTTATGAAATTCATCTCAATATTTTGTAACACCAAATTTACACAATAAAGGGTAATATTTGGAAGTTACAAATTTGTAACACCAAATATGTTACATATTTGGATATATCTCATATATCTAAATATTGTAACTCTCTATCATATGTTACAATATGTGACACTCTTTGTCACATTTATTTAATCTAAAACATTATATTATAATATTACATTATATTATAAAATAATATAACACTAAGTGGGGAATTGATTCCCCACTCCTAGAATGTCGAGTATCTTCGTCAGTATTATTAGTATTATGAGCAGTGAGCCTTTTTAATTTCTGTAGTATCCATTGTAGCCTTCGGGCACATTTAATGAAAACTGTGTATATAAAACATGATAAGAAATTTATTTTCTGCTTATATTTTTTTTGGTTTCCTTTATTCTATTAATGCTATGTGTAAGAGCACCCGTTCGCCTGGGCAAGTGATCGCAGACTAGTCTCCAATCACTTGGAGGGTATGGAGTTAGGGCAATGTCGCATAGAATGACCTAGGAAACCAAGCTTATCAAGCGAAGTAAGCCTAGCGTCATGCGGAACAACCTAGGTAACTAAGCTTGGCAAGTGGGGTAAGCCTAATTTCGCCACCCCAAGAATAGAAAAACCTAGGAAAACTAATCGAGCGTTTGACCTAGGAGACTAAGCATGTTCCAAACAGAGTAGGGCTTAGCACCTAGAAACTAGAAAAAATCTTAGTAGTGCGAGAATGGGCCTACATCACCTCTCGTGGACATTGCGCCCGAGGAGTTATGATAAAGTCTTGGACCTCGAGATGCGAACAGAAGACTGAGTACTCCGTACTCGGTCCCAGAGCAGACTTGGGATGCCTCCTGTGGACACGAATCCCAAGGAGTATATGCCCAAGTCCTCTAAATGCCCTGAATATTATAGCGTCGCGAAGTCCGTGACATGGGGAGCTTAGCTAGTCAACGAGTAAAGCACCCCTAGTTTCGCGAGATCCTATAGCTAAAAGGCCTGATGGAAACGCAGTGCCAAAGAGGTAACGTGAGATTGGATTTACACACTCCCAAGGACAGCATGCTCCTGGGGGCAGTGAACAAATCCCGATCCTCGAGGTGTGAATGGAATATCGAGTCACCAGTACTCGGAAATTGGCATAAGTTTTCTTAGGATATTGACCCTAAGAGCGGGATAAAGCCCAAGTAGCATGAGTAGGGACAGAGGTTACCTCCCAAGGACACTGTGCCTGAGGATCGTAAATTTATTCTGATGATCTCTAAACGCGAATGGAAGCATGAGTCGTTGGAACTCAAGGTATCACGAGGTACCTAATCCATGGACGTGAATTTAACTCCTTAGACTGGGAATGATGAATTCACGATTTGTACATGATTAGGTCCCAAACTGATAGCCCGGAGACTACATTCCTGCGGGCAGATGGCTTAGTGTGGAGGACCCCCCATAAAGCTCTGAGTCATTAGGACTCGGGGACATGGAATGACATTAAAGTTACTTTTAAGGACATTAAGCCTAGGAAACAACACTAAATGTCTTAAGCGTCGAAGCACTAATACAAAACCCTATAGTGCTAGACCTCTTAAGTCCTGAGTCATTGGAACTCGAGTGCACGAGCATCTAAGCACGCCCAGGAAAATCCTCATGCTCTAAGTACCACGAGTAGGCCCCGTCCTAAGTCGTTGGAACTCGGGGACGTAGGGCCGCGTCAAGTGACTATTTGGAAAACCGTCAAAGGTACTCTCGAGGACAACGTGCCTACAGAGCAACAATAAATGCGTAAAAATTTCCTAAGTACTGAAAGAAGTCAATTACACCAGGGGATAAAAACCCATTTTAAGGAAATGCATTGTAGCGTCTGTACAAAATAAAAACATGGAAAACAAAATGATTGGGAAGATACTCACCAACCCTGGAGAAGTCGAGGATCAGGGTCAGATTGTTATGAGTCAGAAAACTGTTTGTGAAGAAAAAGGCATCTTTGAAATCCCAAGAATGGTTCTCGTTGTGGTGAGGAGCCTTGTAGTCGAGAGATGAGGCAGGATACTTCGCCAGAGCATAGTACCCATCTCGGTTGGGTTTCTTCTTCCTCGGGGTGGTTCGGATGTAATGCCCTACTACCTTAGAGTCATTACCATGTGATTTGTAAATGTGCCATTAGCTTGCTAATCGAGGTTTTAGGTTGTAAAATGTGATGAAATTGAAATAAAGACTCATTTGACAACATTAATTATAAAAGATTTGGACATTCATTAAAAATCATTAAAGTTATACACTAGGATCCCAAAATATGGTTTCAAAAATGTATTACAACTCAAAGGTGTAGATACAGTCGACCTAAGCGACAAAACCAACTATTACAACATATCCCGCAATACAACCCCGGCCGTGGGAGCCAGGTAGGCCGAACATGTACACGTCGCTCCACGCTCTCCAACTCATGGTTGATCGACCTTTTCCTTGCCCTTACCTGCACCATAGAGCACCCGTGAGCTGAAGCCCAGCAAGAAAAATCAACGCATAACATATCACAATTCAATCCAATAATATAGAGGTTAAACAGACAACAAATTAAACATATAGCAGCTTATGTCGACCCAGGTGCTTTACTAGGCATTGGGTTCATGGTATTCACCAAGCGGGTGGATACAACACCCTTAGAGGGTCCAGCCCTAGCGGCCTGCATTTGGCATGCTTTCGCCGTTCCTAGACTTTTTCGTCCCCAGCTTTCGCCGTTCCTGGCCTTTTTCGTTCTCAGCCTTCCCCGTTCCTGGCCTTTGTCGTTCATTAATAATCATGCACAACATAGCATAGCATTTACAAGTATTCACACACATATTAAACACAAATAATAGGGAAATGCCCTGAAACACAAATAATAGGGCCATGCCTTGCTCTACGGGCACAAATAGTTTTCTTACATGTGTCCCGAGCTGATTGGTTAATGCGATTCCGAGCATGATCCCCTAAACCCGAGCCTTGACGTAAAACCTAGTCACAACGCAATAATAAATAGACATCCATCAATCCATAACCAATTAATATACTAGCCTTCGAGACTTCGAATTCTACTAAACTGGGGTAGTAGAATACTTCCCGTGACCTAACATTTGGGTTCCCGAGCTTAAAACCCCATATTGGCCAAATTCCCTTATTTGAGTCGTGACCCAGCCCATTAGGGCACGGCACGCTACAAGTCAGAGAGCCTTGGGCTCTCGCCAAGGGGACACGGGCCACAATGCGCCTCAGTTTGCATCACAGTGCCTGAGCAAAATCCGAGGCTCCCAAGCCTCTGATTCATGCGGGTCGCAACGCCTAAAGAACAGGGTCGCAGCTCGAGCCCCAAAACCCATAAATCCATGCATTTTTAGAATCCCAAACCTCTTGAAATTCAATTTAACATACTCTAAAGCCACAATTAAGATCCAAAACACTTCCACTATGCCCAGTACATAAACCTGAAAAACTTATACCAAAACCTCATTACCACTTAACTCAATCACTTGAGTTCAACTAAACCCCAAAACACTAAAACTTCAAAGGAACTTATAAAGAAATATTTCTCTAGACCTTACCTCTGTGATGATTTCGACCTTGAGCTAATTCCCCAACACCCTTAGCTTGTTTTCCCCAAGTCCCCAGCTTCAATTCTCGGCCAAATCCTCAAAAATTCACCAAAGCTTCAAGCACACCAAAGAGACGGAGAGAGGTACACGAGAGAGAGAAAGAGGATGTAACGCCCTACTACCCAAGGACCGTTACGATGTGCATTTAAACAGTGCTATACTTGCTAATCGATTCATTTGGCCATAATCATGTAACTAAGTATGATTAACAGTTTAGGGTTAAATTTTTTTGTTAAGATACAATGTTTCACTAAAACATTTACCGTATACATTGGGATCCCAAAATATAATTTAAAGGTTAATTAAAAACAAAAGATTTACAACCAGCCGACCTAAGCTGCAAAATAGGGTTTAACCCTAGTTCCTCTTTAAACCCTCGGCTGTGGCGGTCGAGCAGCCGCATATGTACAAATTGTCACCTAAGCTCTCCAACTCAAGGATGGTCCAACTTTCTTTTACCTTTACCTACACCACATAACACCCGTGAGCCGAAGCTTAGCAAGAAAACTCAATATGCTCATGAACAAGTAATAACATGCTACTAAGTCATAATAGGCATGCCTAGTAGTAATAACCCTACTCAATCATGCAAGCAGGTACAAATAAATGTTTGTGGAGTCCTGCGCTCTGAGTAGATGACTTATAAGTCTCTTGCTCTGAGGTAGATGACTAATAAGTTTCTCTGAGTAGATGACTAATAAGTCTCTCTGAATAGCTGACTAATAAGTCACTCTCTAAATAGATGAATGATAAGTCTATCTCTGTATAGATGACTAATAAGTCTATCTCTCTATGGATGACTGATAAGTCTATCTCGGTTAGATGACTGATAAGTCTATCTCTTAGGTAGATGACTAATAAGTCTCTCTGCATAGATGACCAATAAGTCTCTCTGTATAGATGACTAATAAGTTTATCCTTATGTAGATGACTGATAAGTCTATCTCTGTTAGATGGCTGATAAGTCTATCTCATAGGTAGATGACTAATAAGTCTCTCTGTATAGATGACTAATAAGTCTATCCTTATGTAGATGACTGATAAGTCTATCTCGTAGGTAGATGACTAATAAGTCTCTCTGTATAGATGACAAATAAGTCTTTGTATAGATGACAAATAAGTCTATCCTTATGTAGATGACTGATAAGTCTATCTCTGTTAGATGACTGATAAGTCTATCTCGTAGGTAGATGACTAATAAGTCTCTCTATATAGATGACTAATAAGTCTATCTCTGAGTTCTCATACCCTCCTAGCCATGTGACATATCAGTCACCTTAGCTTATAGCCCTGGCTCTATGTAACTAACCTTTAGACTAGACAAGCGCTTTTAGTTTTCATCGAACTTAAGGTCGGTCAAGCATTTCATGCTTATGATGATAATGCTTATGTTGATTAGATCTAATCTTTTTGGCTTGTGTTAAACACGCTAATACCGTTTGTGTCTCATAAGCCAATACTATACGACTAGTGTTCAGTGTTACTGCCGAACTTGACTAATGAGTCACAACTTCACAATCAATACTGATACCAATGCCGATTCCTGATTCATAAGTCAGTTCCATTCACAGATAAGAAAATTGCCAAGCATTTGATATGCAATCAATGTCCACATATATAGAGCACTCAACATGCTTCATTAATAACCATGCATGTTACATACTGGGTGCAGTTTTCTTACCTCTGGTTCGAGCGAGAAATAATAAATGAACGACCCTTGAGAACGATCGATCCTTTGACCCCTTAGTGGTCACCCAGTCATAACCAAATATGGAATCCAATTAATGAAATCAACAATAAGAGGTTCATGGTCTAGACCTCACTCTCGGGACCTCGAATCATACTCAAACGGTTAATAGATTCAATACCGAGCCTTAAGAATTGAAACCCCGAGCCAAAAACCCTCAAAAGTGCCCAAAATAGGACCTTGGGAAAACAAGGCAGTGCTACAGCGCTGCCCCCCTGGTGCCTAGGTGCTACAACCAGAGCTGCCATGCTCTGGACAACGCTGTAGCGCCCACCCTTGGGCACTGTAGCGCTAGAACCAGGGTATTTCAGCCCTGGTTTTTCCTCCTTCGTGTTCTCCAATTCCAAGCTTCAAAACTTGATTCCAAACCTCATTCAAACTCACAAATGAACCCAAAAACCAAACATACAAGTCCTAGGCATAAAAACCTAATCAATCTTTGCCAAAAACTCCATTGAATTCTCACTATCCAAATCATAAATCCCAACTAAAACTCAAGTGAAAAACAGAGTATAAACCAGGGTTTCTATGGTTAAAAACTTACCTCAAGCTCATAATTACACCCTCTTCAATGATAGAACACAACCGTAGACCCTCAAGGCTTGATTCCCTAGCTTGAATCTTCAAATGGAGCTCAAAAATTTCTAAGGAAAGGAAGAAAAAGATGATCAGGAGAAGAAGGGAGAAACGTGCTCTATTTTGGTTTCTCTAATCCACAACTTTCTGATTTTAAGCATATCCTAAGGTCAAATGACCTAAATGCCCCCAAGCCTATCTTCTCTTCTTCTTAAGCCACCAAGGGCAAAATCATCCTTTCCCGTCTATCTCGTTAATTATAATTAATGTCCTCCAATTCCCGTTATTCCCAATATTATCCAATGCTAATAAATCATATCCCATTACCCTTTAATTCCAGATAATGTACTAATCATCAAATTGCCCAGAGACTCACCCCGAGCCCTGAAATTAACCCTGTTATGACCAAACTGCTAACTTGCATTCAAAGATCGTCTCATGCCGAATAGCTCGAACAAATCCACATTATAATGTGGTCTTATTCATAATTCACCAACATGCGTGAAAATATACAAATATGCCCTCAACGAGCCAAATTACCGAAATGCCCTTATAATGAAAAGTGGACCCATATGCATGCATTTATCATCATATAATAATATAATTCACATAATCATGCATATAATCATTTAATGGTATAATAAATCAATTATGGCCCTCTCGGCCTCCTAATCAAGGTCCTAAACCTTATTAGGAAATTTGGGTCATTACAGAGGGAGAGCTGAGTTGAGGGTGTTTTGTTCTGTAGATAGTTCTAGAGTTTGGTTTAGCTTGAATCTATCCTCAGCTGAAAAGTCCAAAGTGCCCCTAGGTAAATCCTTAATCCTTTAATGCCACTAAGGGCAATTATGTCATTTGCCACATCTCGCTAATTCCTCGAGTGTTCCTATAATTCCCCATTTAACCCCCGACATACTTAAACAATTACTAAATCACTACCCGTTACCCGGAAACTCTGAACTCGTGCTACATTCCCAATATACCCCTAGGCTTATCCCGAGCCAGGTATTCGACCCCGTTGTGACTATTTCGCTATTCCGCTCCCTAGGATTGTCTCGAATCACACATCATAAATATATCACCAAAATCTTGTGGTATCAAGCACAACACGCATATAATTCACATTTATGCCATCAACGGGCCAAAATTACAATTATGCCCCTACTAACCAAAATTGGCCTACACGCATATTTAATTCACCTAAACATGCATTTCTAATCACATAATCATTTAACCCACGTATTAACATATTTAAATCAGTTATTCCCCCCCCCCCCCCCCTTCAGCACGCTAATAAGGCACTAAGCCTTATTATAAAATTTGGGACGTTACAGGGAAAGCTGTAGAAATATAGGATCTCCGCCGGTGAAGGCTCGGGCCATTTCTGCTTCCAATATAATATATATACATCCCCGCGAGCATATAAGCAGGCATGAGTCCCAAAATTACCTAATAAGGCTTAGGGCCTTGATTAGGGGGCCAGGATGGCAATATATGGCATTATATGTTTATTTAATATATTTGATTGTGATTATGTGAGTTATATGATAATATAACTAGTTATGCATGTTTAGGGATATTAAATATGTATGTGGGCCCGTTTCTTATTAGAATGGCAACTTTCATAATTTGGCCCGTTATGGGCATAATTGTATATATGTTCATATATGTAATATATGTGAAAGACCACATTATTATGTGGGTTTATTTGGGTTACTTGGCACAAAATGATCATAGGGAGCAAGTTAGCGGGAAAGTCACAACATGACCCAATACCCGACTCGGGGTGAGTCAAGGGGTATTTTCGGTATTTGGCATTAAATCGGGTTATCGGGTAATGGCAATGAATAATTGAGGATATATTTGGAGTTTGCAAGATTAGGAGGGAATACTGGGGATTTTGACCATTTTGCCCTCGTTGACGTATTTGGTACCCTGAACCTCGAGATTAGCTTAAGTCGTTTAAGTCTCAAGGAAACAAAAGCATAAACACTTAAACACCTCATTGAACTGACTCTCTCTATCTCTCTCAGCTTCCCTAAGTAACTTCTTGAAGAACTAAGTAGATTTTGGCTGGAAACTAAGGAATTGAAGGCTCGGGATTAAAATTCAGATAACTTGTGGCTAGGGGATCACCATTCATAGCTAAGGTAATATCTTAATCCTTGTTTTAGATTGATTTCTACCATGTTTTCCTTAAAGTTTGAGGTTGTTGGACCCAAAACGGGTATGTTTTAAATTGTAACGACCCACTAATCTAGACTAATTGGACCATTATCGAAACTATACATAAAACTTACATTTTTACGAAAATACCATAATTTATTGAGTAACTTGAAAATAAGAGTTATTTTCAAATAAACAGAATACTAAGAAGGATTTCGGGATCCCATTGTCTTTAAAACAAAACAAGATTTAAAATAAAAGACATTACATAATAATGCGGAAAATACACATAAAAACCATAAAAACATAAAAGGAGACTACATCCTCGAATCGATAACGCTCGGCCCCTTGACTCCATTCATCATCGATACACATCCTCCAAGCGTCACGAATCTTACCGCCTCTAAACTTATTTTCCTGCACATAAACAGAAAGGAGTGAGCCTAATGCCCAGCAAGGAAAAAAAACTAACACATAGTCATATATACAATTTCATAAGAAAACATAAAGACTTAACATAATACATATAACATACACTTATTATAATGGCCATTATTACTTGGGGTCCCATAGACTAAACAAGCATATGCCCATGGGGTTAATGGGGTCCTACTAGCTAAGTAGGTCATATGCCCATAACCCATTTGGGGTCTTGTTAGTCATATGGGTCATATGCCCAAGCCTACAAACATACACATATACATATCATAACACTTTTAATAACATAAACATATAGATAACATAAGCACATAACATATTAATTCTAGCCTATTTTCCTTACCAAAGTTACCGAGATAAAATGTACTGAGTTAGGACTTTTGGAACACTCCTAAAACCACAATGAACAAGGGTGAGTCTAAAGAAAGGAGATGAAATGAAAGAGAATAGGAAGACTAAACCATTAAACGAAAATATGCTTACCACCACTTAAGTGCTTAAGAACTTGGATTCCCTAACCAAAAATAAGAATAAGGTTAGGGGACTGAGTAGAAGGTTTTGAGAAAAGAAATAACATAGAATACAGAAAGGACTAGAGTTTTGGGTTTACCTCAAAGATTGCAAGATCAATCTAACATCCACCGAAATACTATAGCACTCACTTACTTCCCAAGTGTTTGATAAGCTTATGATGTTTAAGCTTATAGTTTTTCCCCAAACCAAGTGTTTACACTCTCTCACTCACTTAACACTAGCAGCCTCTGAACTTAGAGCAAATGGTGAATAATGGCTGGGTACTAGGTCCTATTTATAGAGTTTGGGAATGAAAATATCTTGATTTTACTTGAATAAAAATAATGGCTTTTTAGGTGAAAATCATTTGAATAATCGTTCAGCAGAGGCTGAAGACTCGTTCAAAGATGCTGGACTGTTGAAGGAGTTTGAATGGCTGAAGGGAAAAGAATTCAAATGAATTTGAAAACATGCTGGTGGAGGCGATATATCGCCCCCCCTATAGGCGATATATCGCCTGGACCTTTGTTCCCGAGGCGACCGTGCATCGATTCGTGTTTTCCGTATCTACGTGCTGCGACATATCGCCCCCTATAGCTGCGATATATCGGCATACGCAGAATATTTAAACACGAATTTACACATTTTTAGCTGAGTTTGAATGGAGTAAACAGCCTTGACTAAGCCCTCAACGTGCTCAAAGCTGCTGACTGACCCTATACATTCAAACTTTTACCCTTATTTAATTTAATCCTCAAAAATACTTAATCCTTAATTACCATTCAAAACATGTGCTTAAAATCCTATTGGTTGATGTCTAAACCTTATAATATAATAATATATTCCTTAATATCAGACACATTAATCAAACCTTAGGTTATACTTAATATTCTTAAACTATAGGTTAAACTTAGAAAATCTATAAGTACTACTATGAGTGTCCAAATAACTCCCGGTCTGAACCAAAAATCCAAAGTAACAATGATAACACTAAACATACTATAATACTACTAAACAATTAGCTAAGTAAAGTTCTTGGATTCTACATAAATATTTATACTCGCAAGCGCACGAATCGTATTTATAGAATAGTGTTCGTGTAAGCACGAGGTCGAACCCAAAGGAGTTGTCTAAAATCGAAAATGAAACTATTTTAAACCAAAATTAGTAAATTCTAACCTAGTTCCAAAGATTGATGAGAATTTTGAATAATGAAAATAAAATAAAAGACAATAATATAGAAATTAAAGACAATATATATTACTAAATTAATAATTGTAAATAAGATGGTAAAATAAGATTATTAAGGATTAGAATCCACAAAATATAAGTTCAATAATATTTATAAATACATTGATTCCCAAGTTTTAGTGGTAGTTAAAATAAATCAAACTATCATTTTCCAAATAGATTTATAATTTTAAACACAAATTACTTTTAAAAAGATAAGATTTTTCTTCACTTTTCAAAATTATAATTTCAAAGCATTTAGTGTAAATCAATCTAATGAAATAACAAATAAATCAATGAACATTATTTATAAGGCAAAACATAATATTTTTGTTCTAAGCATGGATGTGTACAATTTAATGACACATCTTACACAAAGAATATTATGTATTTGCACTAATGAAGAACAAAGTTTAAATATATGCTAACAATCCAAAATACATGATATTTAAGATGAAAGAAGATATTTGAAGAAGAAAATTCCATAAACTTTGTTGCACAAAATGGGAAATCAACATACAAAATAAACACTATCTAGTTACATATTGTTTCATCATCACCTTAATAATCTTAAAAAGATTAGAAAATCATAACTAGAATAGCAAATACACACTAAAAATTACAAACATAAATAGGAAAATTTGGAGGAGAAACCCCCAAAATTTCCTCTAAAAATACATAGAAAATAACCAAAAAGAAGAAGAAGAAGAAGAAGAGAATTGAAAGGTTTTGAATGTGTAGAAATTATGGTATAGTAACCTCCCTCTAAAAATGGACACCCTAAATGGTCTTCAAAACTCCATATTTATAGCCAAAATAAGTAAATTAAAATAATCAATTTAAATTAATTAAATTGATTAAATTAATAATAATATGAAAAATAGGGGTAAATTATAGGGTGTAATTATGATGTTTTTGGGTAAAATATGTAGGGTAAAAAGTTGGTATTTTTGGAGAAAATGAGACAAGGGAACATTGATATTTTTTTGTTGGGCTCAAGAGAAAAGATGAGCTGGGCCGAATTGGCTTGGGTGTGTTGGGGGTTTGCTGGCAGGAGCTTGGGGCGACTGGCAGGTGCTTGAGGGTCGGCTAGCAGCAGGCGTGGAGAGCAGGTGCAAATGGATTTGAGGAGTGATGCTGTTGGGTGCTATGCTGAAGTGGATGGCTGGCTGATGGCTTTGGTTGGAGCTTCAGCCATGAGATGCTGAACGTGGTGCATCAGGTAATGGGCCTGGATGGTGGCAGGGCCCAAGAGGCTTATGGCTTTTGAAAAATGCCATATTCTTTCTTTTTTTTCAGCTTTATATCATTTCTTTTCTTTTCTTTTCTTTTCAAAGCCCAAAAATACAATAAATTCCCTACAAAATAAACATAAAATAAATCATAATAAAATATTTTCAACTATAAAATAAATCAATTTAATTCTTTGAAAATATTAATTATAACTTAATTTATATTTAACATTTAATTTCAATGATACAACATTTTTTTATCACAAACTAAACAACAATAACTCAAATAATTAACTACAATTTTTTACAACAAAATAACTATAAAAACACACAAAAATATATAAAATCAAAATAAGACTGATAAATTCAAAATTACTGTAAAACTTAATAAATCAATTAAAATCTCAAGAATTAAGCATTAAGCAAC
Source organism: Humulus lupulus (assembly GCF_963169125.1). Lineage (NCBI taxonomy): Eukaryota > Viridiplantae > Streptophyta > Magnoliopsida > Rosales > Cannabaceae > Humulus > Humulus lupulus. The sequence goes on from NC_084794.1 coordinate 249,202,874, forward strand.
AATTAACACATAAAAAGTGGTAAAATAACTCTATTTTGTAGAGTTATCAGAGGTATTCTTGAGCTTGTGGCTCAAGTATGAGAGTTTGATTTTTGGTGGGTTTTTAATCTAGATTTTAGTTGGGTTTTGTTGTTGGGCAGATATTAAAACTATTATGATGATTGAATTATTGTTTTAGGGTGGAATTGAGATTGTTTTGGTTGAATTTGGCTGATGAAAAATGGAGGAAATCTGGGTTCGCAGGGCCAAGTCGGAGCCCTGTTCTTGAGGGGTTGCGACCCAACTGAACCTAGGGCCCTTGCAGCCTTCTGTCTGGGAGGCGTGTCGCGACCCTCAAGGGCAGGTTGTGACCCATGTTCCATTTCCAGGGGAGGAGGGCCTCTGAATTGAGGGCCACGCCACGACCCTCAAGGGCAGGTCGCGGCCCGCCTGGGCTATTTTGGCCATGGTGAGATTTTAGAGATGGGAATCTTTTCCTTAGGGCTCGAGATCGATTCTACTACCCGGTTTAGTAGAATTCAAGGTCCTAGAGACTAGGACTCAGTCTGGAAGCCTTTATTTGCTCGTTGTTGATGGAATCCTATATTATGGTTGTGACTAGGTTATCGCTAGGGGCTTAGAACCGGGATCGTACTTGATGGTCGTTCTTATTTTATGCTATACTCGGACCTGAGGTAAGAAATCTGCACCCAATACGTGTTATATGTGATTAGGGCTCCGCCCAACTGTTAATAATAATTATGAATAGGGCTTGGGCCCCTGAGAATGATTATGATTAAGTTATCGTTCCGTTTATTGATTAAACATACTTAAATATTCTATACCTGCTTAAGTGGTTCATGACTGTTCACATGGTTTGCGTGGCTAGGGCTTGACCCCGTTAAATAAGCATGATTATTACTATGATTACGGTTACTTGATGATGTTATGTGATTAATATGTATGTGTGTTTGTCTTGTTGAGGTATGCCTATCCATATCTGTTTTTGTATTGATATTCGAATACCTGGATTAAGGCTTGACTTATTAGTCAAGGACGGCAATAGCGCGATGCGCACTGGTCGAAAGGCTTAGGCCTAAACCAGCAACGTACTATTAAGTAGGTCGGCCCAATGGTCGATGGAAAACAAAAGTGTTTGGCTAGCTCTATGGCTAGTTACCCAGAGCTAAGAGCGAGGGCCCCAGGTGACTCTATGGTCACATAGCTAAGGGATAGGGCCCCAGGATTGACTCTAAGGTCAACTGTTCAGGGAAACAGCCCCAGAATGGTCCAGTGACTGTTTATTTATGATTGTATGTCGATATGCGTAGATTATTACCACTGTTTATGCACATGTTTAAGTTTTCTTGTTGAGCCTTGGCTCACGGGTGCTTTGTGGTGCAGGTAAGGGAAAAGGAAAGCTTGACCAGTCATGAGTTGGAGAGCTTCGGTGGCGGCATGTACATATGCGGCTGCTCGTCCACCACGACCGAGAATATCTCAAAGGAACTAGGGTTGTAGCCCTGATTTTGCCGCTTAGGTCGGTCAGCTGTAATTTTGATGTATATACACCTTTTCTAAAATTTTAGTTGTAATATTTTGGAATCCCATGTATGTATAAACTTTTTAAATAAAAGTCAACAGTTCCTTTGACCAAAAATTTTAACCCTAACCTTTGACGTTAACTTTAGTTACACGTTTATAACCAAATGACTTGATTAGCAAGTCTGACACAATTTAAAGTACACGGTGTAACAGTTATTGATTAGGAGGACGTTAAATTTCATGATAATATGAATAATTTTACTCAAAAATTTAATTGATGTATATGCTTCTAGTATGCAGACATGTTTTTGACATGGTGAACTCTTAATAAACTTATTGTGAAACTTCTTTAGTATAATTGATATAAACACATAGGAATGCTCTTTTTGTGTATCTTCATATAGCTTTTGTGTGTCATATTATGTTTCTTGTATTTGTGGCCTAATTTATCATTACCATATTCTGTCTCCCGTCATCGCTTTGTGTTCATCCTCCATGTTCTTATGTATGCTTATCAAGCAGTTTTATGATTCCGATTTGGAATAAATGTACATGTTTCCAATGAAACAGAGGACACGATTGAAACAATAAAAAAAATATTTAGTTCTTATTTCTGGGGCTCTTATAATTGCAAATTTTAATTTATGTATGTATATATATATATATATATTTATACATTTATATAATCCCAGAAAAGTCAGAAGATGAAATTGATGAAGCAGAACCTTCTGATGGCAATGATGAGGATGGTGAGGATACTTTTATGCAATTTTATTATGATGTTTCGAACGAGGAGTTGAAGTCCAGTACACTCGAGAAAAGTCTAATATAAGATTGAGTGTTTGCTATTTTTTCTTATCCACAACATTTTCAAAGGTCACGCCCCACCTTCCATATTTTTATGTCGATGCTGTAATTTTGTATTAAAAAAAAATCCTCCATTTAATGCATTTGTGTCAAACATGGCATATATATGTTATTTTTTTTGTCAAATTTTTTTTTGCTAAATATATATATTTTAATAAATGTAATATAGAGTAAAAAGCTATCAATCGAGATTTTAAATTTAGTAAACTTAATATTATTTTATTAATAATTACTTTTTAAAAAAATCCTATTATTAATGCATTTTTGGAGCTAAACTTTGCATATAATCTATAAATTTATGAAAGCAACCATAAGAACAAATATTGATAAATAATGTAACATCACAAATTTGTTAATACCTTGATTAGTGTGCCAAGATGACATAATTAGATTTTTATGTGGAATTAATTGAATATATGTGTGATTATGTGGCATATGTAAACATATGATAATATGAATATATATGCAATTTTATGTATATTAAATATGTACGTAGGCTCGTTCTTGTTAATAAGGGCATATTTGTAATTTTGGCATTATATATATTATGTGATTGAGACCACATTATTATGTGGATATATTTGGAATATTTGGCTCGAGGCGATCCTAGTGAGCGGATTAGCGGAAAAGTCACAACGGGGTTAATACCCGGCTCGGGGTGAGCCAATGAGTACTTTGGGAAAACTTAGTGTGTATTCGAGGTTTATCAGGTAATGGGTAGTTATTTGGCGATTATTTGAGTATGTTGAGATTAATTGAGAATTTATAGGACAACTTGAGGAATTAGCAGGAAACGTGGCTAATGAACATTTTTCCCTTGAGGGCATTGAAGGGAAACTCTTGGATGAGGGGCATTGTGGTATTTCCTAGTCTTTGGATGGTCTTAGCTGAGGCTAGAAGCCTTGAGAAACATATATAAAACACCAAAAACACTCTCAGTCTTTCCCTCTCTCACGTTTCTCTCTCATTCATCACTCTCTCTTGAGCCTTGGGGAAACATTCGGAATTTTGGAGAATTCACTTAGGAATCTAAGAGGTTGGAGGCTAGGATTAGTTGAGGTTCAATTCAGGGGTCGAAATCATTACTGAGGTAAGCTTCATAACTTGATTTTTACTATGAATTTTATGATTAGTTTAGGTTTTAGCTGAGTTTTTTATGCTAGCTTTGGTTGTTGAGTTGGGGTAAGATTGTGGTTAGCTTTTGGAGTAATTGTGATGCCTATGCTATGTTGTTATGAGTTTTAGACTCAATTTTCAGGTTTAGTTATGTTTAGGGTGAATTCTAATGGGTTTGGCTCGGGGAAAACATAGGCAGAACGTTGAAATTTATGAGTTCGCAGGGTCGCGTCGCGGCGCTGTTCATGAAGCGTCGCAACCCGCATGAACTCATAGGCTTAGGGGGTTCACTGAATCGCCTTAGCGCCGCGACACTGGGTAGATTGTGTCGCGGCGCGTGTCCAGAAAATAGACTTAGGATGCTCTCTGACTTGCAGAGGGTCACGACACTATTGAGGGGCACCGCGGCTCAAATAGGGAACTTTGGCCAATTAGGGTTTTTAAGCTCGGGACTGAATTCAAGGTCCCGAATGCTAGACATTTACCTTGAAGCTCTTAAATAGTCTAAATGATTGATGGTTATCCATAATTGCATTGTGACTAGGTTATACCACTAGGGATCAGGAATAGGGATTGTGCTCGGGATCGTCATACCTTATTCACTCGGGACTCGAGGTAAGAAAACTGCACCCTAGTTGTGGTTGGGGCTCGGACCCCTTGTAAATGAATATGACTGTGGTTATAAATATGATTATTCGATTGGGCATACTTGTATATGATGCATCTGTTTATGTATTATGTAATCAATATGTTTGATTATATCTAGTCTGAAAGTCCGACCTAAGGGAGCTGGGGCCGACATCAAACTTGCGGAACGCAACTCGGCCTAAGAGAGTTGGGGTCGGCCATAAGATCTGAAAGTTTGGCCTAAGAGCACCAGGCCTGAATGTCACCTAAATAATCAGAAGTGTCGTTTGCACTTGTTTAATTTATTGATTGTTAACTTGGATTATATGTTTGTTTGAGCAGAAAATTACTGCTATGTTCATTGTTTGTATTTTGTTGCTTATTGAATTTGTTGATTTAATTTTTCTTGCTGAGCTTTGACTTATGGGTGCTATTTGGTGCAAGTAAGGAAAATGGGAACCTGGACCAGCCGTGAGTTAGAGAGCTTTAGGAGCAGCGTGTACATTTGAAGCTGCTTAACCGCCATGGGTGAGGGATCAACAGGGACTAGAGCCAAACTTTATTTTGCCGCTTAGGCTGGCTTACGTTGTATTTATTTTTTAGAGTTGTAAATGCCTTGTAAACACTTATTTTTGGGATATCATGTATAGACTCAAACTTTTAATGAAAACAACTATTTCTACAATCGAAATCTTTAAACCTTAATCCACTAATTGTCTTTAGTTACGCGTTTATATCCAAATGACTTGATTAGCAAGTTCAACATTATTTAAAATACACAATGTAATGGTCTTGACTATCCAGAGCGTTACAAATAATATATTTATTTTTAGATGCTAGTTGTACTTTCTCATAACTGAATCTCTTTTGCTTCTATGAAATAATATAGTACTATAATATTCATTGCAAAGTAGAGAGAATGCTTGTACCAATTGATATTGTTCTACTTGATCAATAACGATATATACATGTGCATGGATTATCGATATACCCCATCACGAGTATATAAATATTTATATAAACAAGTACTGAAAGAAGAAAGTGCAAGTAAACAAAGCAATTGCAGGAAACCAATCTTACCATAGCATTTGATGAAAGAAGATCATTTTTTGCTTCCCTTATTGGAAAACAAATATGGAAGTGCTTTACAAAAAATGATTTGCTCACAAGCACACAATGATACAAATCACAAGATTCTCCTGCAAATCATTGTTAGAAGAGATGAAAATAAATAAATAAAATATATAAAATTAATAATTTTAAAAGCGTCAATTAATTTCGAAATTGTAAATATATATATATGACAATTCTTTTATAAGGGCTTCACTTTAAGCCCTACCGGTGGGACTCTTAGTGTTTCTCAACCCGTTAACAGTTTTCGGCACAAATTTTTTTATGACTGTGTATATTGTAGCTATTTAGAGCATCCTGCAAATTTTCAGAAAATTCCGAATAGTTTACAGTACCGAAAACTAGGTTCAAACATGTTGTTTTTCACTCGCATAAAAAAAATTAGTCACGCGTGCAACAACATGTTTGAACATAATTTTCAGTACTGTAAACTATTCGGAATTTTCTGAAAATTTGCAAGATTCCCCAATATATATATATATATAAATGACACTAAATAAGCAAGTAACAAGGATGATTAAAAATGATAAAAAATAAATAAATACAATGAATTTCAAATTTAGTTTAATTAAATAATAAATATAAGCTAGAAAAATAATAGTCACATTAATTATTCCCATTAATTTCAAAATGATATATTTTTTTCTCATGGAATGACTAAAATGAATGAATCAAGAATGAAAAATGAATGTAGAATGAATCTTAAATAAGATTTTTTTAAATTTTTTTAATTTAATAAATATGTGACTGTCATGTAATCAGGTAGTCATTTTAAAAGTTTGAAAAAGTCAAAATTTTATTTTTAAAATTATTAATTAACAACTATAAATATGAACTATTGATTTTAATCCAATAATTAATATTAAGTAACCTTGCATGAATAATAACCATTCAAAATACTCATATTAATATATAATGTATTGAATTGAATTAGGACAAAATTAATTTGGTGTCATATTGAATCGAAATTGATTAAAATATTATATGTTTTATAAATTAATTTTGACTAAAAAATATATTATATGTATGAAGTGGGTAGCTAAGGATAAGTGGTTTGCTTGTGCTTTGATCAAGGTTTGTGGTCTAAGTCTTGATAACTTTATAGTGATTGGGTTTGTAGCTCAAGTTTTGGAAAGATGTAACAGGTAAAACGACTTTTTTTTTAGTTGATTTTGCACTCCTTAATTTTGATAATCTTTTATAAAATGAATAATGTTTAAATTTTTTGACTAATTATCTAAGTTGTTGGAAGTCAATTTGCAAATAATTATCAAAATTAAAACAAGGGCAAAATAACTTAAAAAAAATAAGCAATTTTACTGAGGGACTAATTGTTATACTTTATTGGTCTAGGCATAAGAAAAGTAGACCTATTATGTTTGTACGAAGAATATAAGTTTAATCATACAGTGTGTTCTAAAAAAACATCTATATTATATTAAGTTAGCACCAATATATATATAAATTTTACTTTCTCTATTCTTACAATAAGACGGAACATAATTTACTATAATAATTATTATTTAGATACCAAAAGAAATTCTAACCTAAAATTTTGTAAGAACAAATCACATACTTTTTTTCATTTTTGTCTCCAAATTTCAAGTCTCATCTACGTGCTACCACTTAAAATTTGACAAATCAATTATTTACTTAAATTCCCACTCTCATATATTTTTCAAATATACATTTAAAAAAAAAAAAGACAGTGTAAGTTAGTGACAGAAAATTTCTATTCTGACTAATTATATGTATTGTACTAATCATACAATATGGGGAAGAAAGTCTAGATTAGCAAACAAAGATAATTGAGCATATAACATCCATAGACATCTTTTGTTCATTCCATTGCTTTGCATGTAAAAGGCCTCTCAAAAACCTACTTAAGTGTATCTTTCACACAACCAAATACCCAAAACTCTCTCTTATCGCCTAATACATAGCAACATATGCTAAATAACAGTTCAAGTAAGTTGACCAAATAAACAAAATCAGGTAAAATGCAAAACTCCCAACAAAATCATTCACTAGCACCGGCAGGACCCACAAGGACTCCCTGAGCAGAACCTTCCTTCCGGCCACTTTCGTCCTTTGCCTCGTTACCATCTGGCTTTCTGATCCTAATTTTGTATTTGGCCTCAAGATCAGAAATTTCCTTTTTCTTCCTTTCCAAAGCCTCGTTCAACCTGGCAATAACCTCCTCAAGGCCCTCTTTGTTGCGCTGCACCGCAGGCAAAACCTCTTTAATGGTTCTCTCCACCAGTACACCTCCGATCATGCGATAGCACCGCCTAGATGGGTCTAGTGGCTGAATTGCATTCATCACCAATGAGTGCTCACTTACTTCCATCTCCAGTTCAGTGATTTTTGAATAGATTTGGTTCAGTTCAGACCTCAGAGAAGCATACATGTTGGCCACTGCTTGTTCATTCACTGGTTCTTTGTGATCTCCTTCGCTGGCCATGATTCCCTACAGAAGATAGAGGGGAAAAAAACTGAAACAAGAATACTGAAGAGCAACAAGCGTTTAAATAAACCACACAAATCACATTAGTTTAAACAAATATTGACCGAAAACCACTAGTTTAATATGCAGTCTTGGTAGAAAAGAGAAGGCGTGATATATCACTATGTTAATTAAATTAGCACCAAGAATGAAAAAAATGTTTTGGTCATTCATTGTTAGGTATCAATAACAAGACTTCAAATACATACATATTTTTTGCAAGCACAGCAGGTTAAAACATGTTAGATCTTAGATTTGGTTTTAAGGTGAATTTAAATTTAGTGTTTGTAAATCTCAATGAGTCTTTCCAAAAGGTCTGCATTACTGTAAAACAACTGGTGACATCTTTCACATTATGAAAACCAAGGTCCAGAGGACAGATAAGATAACCCGAGTAAAATATTACATACAGAGAAAATTTTGCATAATATGTTCTATACTTCTACTCAGAATGTCCAAAGACAATATTTAAACCTTGAGAACCTCATAGTGGAAGGGGGGAAAAGGTCCTAGTCATGCTGTTACATTTGTTTTAGAGAAATTGTAACATCAATTGGATGCTGGATAATTCTTCAAAGGACTAGCAACTATTGTCAACTTCATTAGAAGGATATGGTTGGATGATAGACAATAAATTTCCCCAATAAAGAAAATCCTGAATGTAGCCTTGTTCCATTCAGAACATTCAGCACAATTCATACATTGAGAATCTGAGGGGAAAAAACTCTAGTCATGCAGTTAAGATTAAATGTGGAGGGGTAAGTTGAATGTTTCCTCTCCTGCCCCTTTATACTTCAGTTATCAAGGTTTGAAAATGGGAATGCAACAAAAGGCTAGAGGCAGCAAAAACAGCCTAATTTTGGACATGAGTTCATTTCACAAAATGGTATGTTATAACTGAAATCATAAATATCTCTATTACTATATAAATGTCTATGTAACATGAATTCTTGTGATTAGCGGAAGTTCTTAAAAAAAGGTTAACTTTAACTGAACCTGTTAGTAAATAGGTTTTAATGCTAACAGTGATAAATACAAAATTTTAATTAAAAAAAAAGGAAACAGTTGCATCTTTTCAAAGAACGTTAGCATATTGAAGATCTTTTCAGAAAAGATTAATCTAAATAAGACCAGACATTGTAACAACTCTAATCTAAGAAGACAAAACCCTTCGCATTAAGGAACTCAGTACATACAAATACTTAGAAATCGTTCATTATTCTCATGCAATCTCCTCATCTTTTAACAGATTCATCTAAATGTGAAAATAAGAAACTCCAACCCTGAAGCAAAATTGGTTAGAATCTGAGATTAATTTCAGTTGAATTCATGAATTCAAAATAGTCAATCCTCTTCTCTAATATTCCTCTAAGGATTGTTGCCCCAATACCTCTCCTCTGTGAAGAATTTAAGGAACGTCACAAAGGTTTGTTTTTACTATGCTTAAATCATTTAAATTGCATGCTTTGTTTTTAATTTACATACAGTATATACATGTTTGATTCCCAAACCAAACGCAGCCAGATGACATTTTGTGGCAGTGAAAATGGCATATCGAGTACTTAAAATTAATTCCATAGAAAGTGTTTAAGAGAATAATGAATCAAAGTCGTCTTCAAAACTTAAAAAAAAGGAAGGAGGGCTTCCATTTTAAACTCCACCAATCACAAACACAAATCACATACGTATTAACAGAATTAAACTTCAAACCAAAAGTAATACCGGCGGCTCTTGCTCTGGCTCTGGGCCTCCCGGATTTAGTGAAGAACTTGACGGAGGAAGCAATATGGATCGATTAGAGGAAGAAGATGCTACGGACCGTGAGGGAGACAGCGAGTATGAGAGGGTGGCGGAGTGAGGAACAAATCGAGTGAGAGAGGGTGGCGGATTGAGGGAGATGGGGCAGAAACGGACTGAGTGAGAGAGGCTGGCGGAGCGAGGAAGAAATCGAATGAAAAATGGTCGGGGAAAGAAGGAGAGGAATTTTGAGCTAAATCACCTTCTTACGGAAAGTCTAGCCGAATGACCCAGTTATAAAAATAGTTTCTTTTTTATTTATATTTCAGCTATTAACTTATGAAAAGTCTAAATTGCCTTTTCCCTTGAAGTCTCTAATCCTCAACTCTACTCTACTCTTCTACCCATAGCCCTAAAATCCAAATCTCACTCAGGCCTAAGGGGCGAACGGCACAGGCCGGGCCCAAACTCTTAGCTTAATGTGAAGCAAAATAAAAACATGGGAATTTAAAAAAAAAATATAGCTTTTATATGGGAATTATACTTTTTTTTGAATTTATATGAAAAAATTTATTAAAGAAAAAAATAAAGCATGGAAAATATAATTGTGGTAATTACACTATAGTAAAATTCCAGGTGTAAACCACTTTACTTTATGCAACAAGACAATGACTTTTATAAGAGAGAGTAATTATTTAAGGGAAATTTCAGTTTGTATGCTTGATAAATGTTATAATTACAAAAAAAAAATACTAATTATATTATAAATTTCAAAATAATGCTATTTTTTGGCACTTTACCCAAAATACCCTTACTATTTTCCCCCTCACTTTTCACTTCTCATTTCTCTCTTCTCTCTTCCCTCTCTCTCTCTCTTATTTCACTCTCTCAGCTCACAGCACCACCAACACCACCACACTAAATATTGTATTTCGAATGAATCTGGGCATGCTTTTTGAGTTTTTTTGCGATTTTTTTTAGATCTGAAACTCTGAAATCTGCAGAAAATCGACCTTACTCGATGGTGCTCAATGCTAGCTCGATGGGACCTTCAAAATCATGATTTTTCATGAAAAAATGACTTTGCTCGATGGTAGTTCGATGGTAGCTCAATAGTGGCTCGATGGTGCTCGATGCTGTTGACAGTGTTTTTAGCCAACGACGTGAGAACGTCAAATACGACAAACCTTCAAGAGAATTTAAACGACACAGACGGTTTATGAACAAAAAGTAAATAACACAAGGGATTTTTATAGTGGTTCAGCCCCGATTGTCGGTAATAGCCTAATCCACTTAGAGTTGTGATTTATAGATCCGTACTCAAGATCAGATGGACTGAGCCAACTGAGTTTCTTCAGTACAGATTACAAAAATACAAGAATTCTCTCAAATTTCAGCACTTTCTCTCTCTAGAATACTCAGACCCAATTTTCTCTCTCTAGAAAGAAGAAGCAGAAGAAGCTCATCTCTCATCCCATAAGCCCTCTATTTATAGGCTTAAGGTCATACATACGGTATCCCTTAGAACCGGAATATTTTATTATATTTATTACATTTAAATTACAAAGAAACATTCGAAATTCAAAATGTAACAAACCCCCCATTTGTGGGAAGAATGAGAGATTCCCGAATATCTTGTTGAAGTTGTTTCTGGGAATCTTGACTTAGTCTCCTCTAGCTAGTTGATCCACCTCCTACTGACCACCCATGCAAGTGCTGGTCGAACATGTGCATGGTGGTAGGACAAACATTTGTTGGTCGGACGTGCATGGTGGTAGGACATGCATGGTGGTAGGACACGCACTTCTCTCCTCTAACATGGCACTCTCCTCTAGCATGCCATGTTTCTCCTCGGACCAAATCCTTGGGGTCTCCTAGGACCACCCTCTTGGGGTCTCCTAGGACCACTCTCTTGAGTTCTCCTCGGATGCACTCTCCTTAGCTCTCCTAGGATGCACTCTCCTCAGCTCTCCTAGGATGCACTCTCCTTAACTCTCCTAGGATGCATTCTCCTTAGCCTCCTAGGATGCATTCTCCTTAGCTCTCCTAGGATGCACTCTCCTTAGCTCTCCTAGGATGCATTCTCCTTAGCCTCCTCGGATGCACTCTCCTTAGCTCTCCTCGGACCAAGGTGCACTTGGCTTGGTTATGACATCTTTCAAGCAGTCCAAATTCTTCGTCAGTCTACCGGGTCACTTTATCACAACTCTGAGGAGTCAATGTATTTATTGACTATTTAATGTGTCTTTTACGGACCATGTACTGCCATTTGTCACCTCTATTGCCACATCATTGATCTCCAATTTTTGGGTATAACAGATGCAATTCTTGCAAGAGACATAATTTTTCATTTGGGTGTCCGTTTGGGGTGATTTTTTTTTTTTACTTTGGGTATTTTTTCAAGATCAACACGTTTGACATGTTAATATGCACATTTGTGAAGTGTAACACTTGTAAAAAAATACAAAAGTGCAAACATACCTCATGTTTAAGACATCTTTTGGTATATTTTTAAGTTTTAAACTTCCCAAATGTGCATATGAGCATGTTAAACGTGTAGATCTTGAAAAAATACCCAGAATAGAAAAAAATCACCCAAAACGAACACCCGAGTGAAAAATTATGTCTCTTGCAAGAATCACATCGAGCACCATCGAGCATCATCGAGCACCATCGAGCCATAATCGAACCACCATCGAGCAACGTCATTTTTTCATGAACAATCTCGATGTTGAAGGCCCCATCGAGCTAGCATCGAGCACTATCGAGCAACCATTCGCTGGGGCCTTCAAGATCGAGATTTTCATGAAAAAACGACTTTGCTCGATAGTGGTTCGATTATGGCTCGATGATGCTTGATGGTGCTCGATGTGATTCTTGCAAGAGACATAATTTTTCACTCGGGTGTCCGTTTGAGGTAAAAAAAAAATTTGGTATTTTTTCAAGATCTATACGTTTAACATGCTCATATGCACATTTGGGAAGTTTAAAACTTAAAAATATACCAAAAGATGTCTTAAACATGAGGTATGTTTGCACTTTTGTATTTTTTTACAAGTGTTACACTTCACAAATGTGAATATGAACATATCAAACATGTAGATCTTGAAAAAATACCCAAAATAAAAAAAAAATCACCCCAAACAGACACCCGAGTGAAAAATTATGTCTCTTGCAAGAATTGCATCGAGCACCATCGAGCCACTATCGAGCTACCATCGAACCACCATCGAGCAAAGTCATTTTTTCATGAAAAATCATGATTTTGAAGGTCCCATCAAGCTGGCATCGAGCAAGGTCGATTTTATGCATATTTCAGAGTTTCATATCTGAAAAAAATCGCAAAAAAAACCCAAAAATCATGCCCAAATCTATTCGAAATATAATATTTAGTGTGGTAGTGGTGTTGTGAGGTGAGAGAGAGTGAAATAAGAGAGAGAGAGAGAGAGAGAGAGAGAGAGAGAGGGAAGAGAGAAGAGAGAAATGAGAAGTGAAAAGTAAGGAGGAAATGGTAAGGGCATTTTGGGTAAAGTGCAAAAAAGTAGCATTATTTTTAAAAATTTTAATATGCCTAGCATTTTTTTTGTAATTATAGCCTTTATTAAGCATATAAATTGAAATTTCCCTTATTTAATCAAGTAGGGGAAATATTATATTTTAAATATAATGTTTGATTGATTAAATAAATGTTACAAAAGGTGAACTATTTAATATAGTGGGGAAATGTTATATTATTTATATATAATATAATATTTTAGATTAAATAATATGACAAAGTGTTTGTCACACATTGTAACATAAAATACATGAGAGTTACAATTTGAATAGTGTGTATGTCCAAGTACGTAACATATTTTGGAGTTACAAAATCAATTACAAATTTGTAACTCTAAAATATTATCCAATAGTGTGTAGATTGTATGCTACACATTTGAGTTTGAATTTCACAAAGCCACAAGTGTTATGGTTGTTGGAGATATGATTTTAACTCTCATATTGTGTATGGAGATTACAAAATCATGTGGGAAAGAATTTGAAGCGTTTTGTAATATGCAAAGTTGGAATGGTTGAAATAGCCTAGTGGTCGCGGCCACAAGTGTCCCTGGCCACGACCTAGTGGCTGCGACCTAGGAGTCAATGACCAGAGGTCGCGGCTTGGGGTGCTGATGGTCAATTCCAATTTCAGTTTTTTCCAATTCGAACGGTTCTAACATCCTTAGTAACTCCCAAATCATTTTAATTCCACAAACTTCCAATAAAACATTAGTAACAACCATGGGGGTTGGTGGAATTTGAAATTCAAAGGGTGTCTCAAAACTCTATAAATACGAGTCTATTGCTCACTTGTAAGATACATTATTTATATCCACTAGAGCACTTGGCTAGAAATACACCAAAGAGGCTTGTTTATTCCATAGATTTATTTCCACTTGTGAGAATTCCCGTAATGCTTGAGATAGGGGAAAATAAGCTTTTGGACAAAGGTTGTAAACCTTATTCAAGTTGGTGATCCTCAATGCTCTTCACTTTGGTTGTATGAGTGATAGAGTGCTTTCTTCTTTGTTCTTGTTCTTGTTTTTTTATCTTATTTCTTTTACTTCTCTTGTTTCATCTTCCTTATATATTTGCTTGTATCTTTTGCTATAGAGTTGTAATTTCCATTTACATCTTTTGTTCTACTTATTCTATTTTATTTGTATCTATTGTCATAGAGTTGCATTTCCTATCTTTCTCTTCATCTACATATTTCTATATTTACTTGTATTTTTACAATAGAGTTGTAACTTTATTTAATCAGTCATCTTGCCAATTGTATCTTTTTGTCTAGAGTTGTATTTGTTTTTCCTATGTCCATTGGAACAATAATATTATCTATAACATTCAAAAGCTTAACCCTTTTATTTGTTTCAATGAAATGAGAGACTATCAAGATCATGAACCAAGACCTAGTGAGGTTGGATAGGTTTGATGGATCCAATTTTACTAGGTGGCAAGACAAGGTGAGATTCCTCTTAACCACACTCAAGATTGCCTACATCCTTGAGTCCACCCTTGAACCTCTCCCGGAGCCAACCGACAAGCACACACCTGAGGTGAAAAGTGCTAGAACCAAGAGGGAAGAGGACAAACCCCTATGCAAATATCCTCAACGCCATATATGATGGGCTCTATGACCTATACACTGAGACCAAGTCGGCAAAGGAGATATGGGATGTCCTTGAGACCAAATTCATGGTGGAACTCAGTATATTGATTTCAAAATTTTTTGGTGATAAACCTATTCTTCCTCAAATTCATGAGCTTCAAATAATTGTTAACAAATTGAGAGTGCTAAATATTGAGCTTCCTGAGGAAATCCAAAAGCATATTCTAATCAAGGAGGAATCGATATGTAGATACAAACTTGTGGAGGGGTCTAATGGAGAGACTTCCAAAGTAAATGCAGTGTCACAACGAAAACATCCTAAAAAGAAAGGGAAAGGAAAAAAGGGTACCAAGAATCCTTTGGGTCCAGTAACCAACTCAAACAAGTTTAAGGCCGAGAAAGGTCCTTGCTTTGTGTGTGGGAAAAATGGTCACTATGCTAGAGAGTGTAGGCGTAGAAAATACCAACAAGGACCTAAGGTGAATGCAACCGAAGTAGAGAATATTGTTGCTACCCTTAGTGAGGTGAATGTGGACCAAGGCAAGGTGAATGGGTGGTAGTATGACACATGTGTCACCGTCCATGTCACCTATGATAAATCATTGTTCAAGATATTTGAAGAGCCAAAGGACAACCATGAGATTCAAATGGGCAATGAGGGGAAATCAAAGGTACTTGGCAAGGGTACCATTGAAGTTTTCACATCCGGCAAGAAATTCACATTAGTGAATGTGTTTTATGTTCCTGAAATGAGTAGTAAGTGGAGATTTACTAGGAAAACCCAGCATTAAAGCTGTTTTTGAGCCCAGTAAACTTATTCTTACCAAATCAAATGTATTTTTTTAGAAATGGGTACTCTTGTGAGGGTATGGTTAAGTTGTGCACCAATAATGTAACTTTCAATGTTATCAATAAAGATGTTAATTCTGCTTATATTGTTGAGTATGATTCTTTATTTTATGGCATCTTAGACTACACATGTAGGTTTTTCAACTATGAAAAGAGTAGTTAAATGTGGTATGATTACATGTAATATTAAAAACTATGGAAATGTGAAACATGTGTTAAGGCTAAGATGATAAAGGAATTATTTCCTATTGTAGAAAAATCATCTAATTTACTTGATTTAATCCATAATGATCTTTTTGAATTAAATGATGTTTTAACTAGATGTATTTTCTTACTTTTATAAATGATTATAGTAGATATACATATGTGTTTCTTTTAAAGTATAAAGATATACTTCTGATGTTTTTAAAATTTATAAATTCAAAGTTGAAAATCAACTTAATAAAAAAAATTAAGGTGATAAGAAATGATAGAGGATGTGAGTACTTCTCTAATGAATTCAATGCATTTTGTGAAGAAAATTGAATAATTCATTAGTGCACCGTACCATATACACCACAACACAATGGTGTTGCCGAAAAGAAAAATAGAACTTATCAAGAGATGATAAATTCTATGTTGGTGTTTTCTAAGTTGAACTTCAACTTATGGGGTGAAGCGTTATTAATTGCTTGTCATATTCTTAATCGAATACCAATGAAGAAAAATGAGATATCTCCATATGAGTTATGAAAATGAAGAAAACCCAATATAGGGTACTTCAAAATGTGGGGGTGTCTTGCATATTGAAAAAAAACGAACCTAATAGAACAAAGTTAGGTTCAAGAGCCATAAAGTGTAATTTTGTTGGTTATGCCAACAATAGTAAAACTTATAGGCTATTAGACCTAGAGTCTAATGTTGTGATAGAATCTAGAGAAGTTGAATTCTTTTAGAACATGTTATGTGACAACAATTCTCAAGCTTCAAAATCTCTAAATGATAATTTGTTATATGAGAACAATTTTCAAGCATCTACTTTCAAAAATGATTCTCAAGAGGAGAATTATCAAAGGAATGTAGAGCAACCCATTGAACTTAGAAGAAGTCAAAGGGCTAGGAAAAAGAAAATTCTAGGTTTGGATGAGATATATTCTCATTGAATTTCTTTCTACATGGTAGAAGGAAATAGAGAAGAAGTCAGCAGGAAAATTCCAATTGTACTTCTTGTTAAGGATGATCCTAAGACTTATAGAGAAGTCATGCAATCTAGAGATAGTGCATTTTGGAAAGAAGTCATCAATGATGATATGGATTTCATTCTTTCCAATAACACTTGGGAATTGGTAGACCTCCCACCGAGGTCTAAGCCAATTGGGTGTAAGTGAGTATTTAGGTGGAAATACCACACCGACGACATTATCCAAACCTTTAAAGCTAGATTAGTAGCTAAAGGGTTTAGGCAAAATGAGTGTATTGATTATTTTGATACCCATGCGCCTATTGCAAGAACAACTTCTATAAGAATTTTGTTCGTTTTGGCTTTTGTACACAACGTGTATGTTCATCAAATGGATGTCAAAAATGATATTCCTTAATGGTGGCCTCAATGAGGAGGTCTATATGGAACAACCCAAAGGTTTTTCCTACCGAAATATGAACATAAAGTGTGTAGACTTGTAAAATTCTTATATGGATTGAAAGAATCTCCAAAGAAACGGCATGAGAAATTCGATCAAGTCATTTTGTCTAATGGATTTAGACATAAAAATGGAGACAATTGTTTATATTCCAAAACTTATAAGGGATATGTGATCATTATTTATCTATATGTGGATGACATGCTTATCTTAAGTGATAGAATGAAAGGATAGCATAAACAAATATGTTTCTATCATCAACCTTCAAGATGAAAGATCTTGGAGAAGTTGATACCATACTTGGTATCAAAGTGAAGAATAGTAGGAGTTTTGCTTTGGGACAAGCTCACTATATTGAGAAAGTATTGAACAAATTTAACCATCTCAAGCTTAAAGAAACATGAAATTCTATTTTTTTTAAATAAATTACCAAGTAATTACGAGCTTACTTTACATGCGAAATTGTCTTAAGCAGATGGGTCAAGCATACAATCTGATTAATCGAACAGGGATATTGATAGTTCAAATTTAAACCAGTAATAAAAAGAACAATAAAAATCGATACAAGAGATTTTACATGGTTTAGTTACCCTAGTCCATGGAGCCACGCTGAGAGAGAAACTAGTAATGAACACAAATACAAAAGCAATGTCTTATACACAATTAGACTCCCTCTATATTGTTGTCGCATTCTTTTGTATCACACCACCAATCTTGTTTATGAAATAGTCAGTGCTTCACTCGAACTCCCTTCGATGGTGACTGACTGCTTTCCTCCTCCCGAAGAAAGACTTGTTTGGCTCCTCTCTGAAGGCCTTGATGATTTCTTCCTCTCGAAGAAAGACTTTGAACAACTCTCCTCCCGAAGACTGTATAAGTATCCACAATGGAAATTACACCTTAAATCCTAAAGTGTATTAATAAAACATGCAACATGTACTACAACACAAGACTAAGTATTTCCACTCTTAATCTCACACAAATACAAATTTTACTCTTCAGTAATAATAAAACAATATGGATTGTGAAGGAGTGAGTTTCCCTGATGTAAAGACTCCTATTTATAGCAGGCAGAAGACTTCTTTTGCAGCTCACAAAATTAGGAAAGAGTATCTCTATAAGGAAAGTCTGTTTGTTGGATATGTCAGTTACCCAATCTGCTCAGCCAGTTAGACAATCTGATAGCTCAACATGTACCTGGACATACTAATAAAGGGAAACAAGCCACCAACCTTTGATACGAAAATCACAAAGGATTTTAACATAACCAATTCATAAAAATCAAGCAGAAAATATACATAATTGATTTATGAAAGGTGATATAAAAGGCATAATAGAAATCATACTATTTAAAGAAATAATCAAAGATATTTTATTTCCATAAAAAAATCTTTAATTAAATAGAAAATTGACTTTGTGAGATTTCCATAAAAGGAATTGAGTAATATAAAAAATGTCAAATATAAGTTGGCCAACTTATGGATTTTACAAAGTCAATACTCCATTCGACCATAGTGTAAAACTAGAAAATAATGAAGGAAGAGTGGTGGCTCAATTAGATTACGCAAGTGCTATAGGCAGTTTCATGTATGTCGTCCAGTGTACTAGACCTGATATAGCATTTGTGGTAAGTAAACTTACTAGGTTTACAAGTAATCCAAACGTGGATCATTGGAACGCTACAATGAGAGTCCTAGGTTATCTTAAGAAAACCAAAGGACTAAGCCTGGTGGCCGCGACCTAGAAGTCAGTGGCCAGCGGCTGCGGCCAGGAATATCCCAAGCCGCAGCCTGGGGTGCTAACTGTTGTGAAAAATCGATAACGCAAGTATATATGTATCGTTTCAAGTAATATAGTGCACAAGCACAAGTATCGTCCCACGAAGACTGAATTACTAAGTACCAATATTTAATTCATAATCTCTATTTGGCTAACAAAAATTTGTTGACAAGAGAAAACAAAAACATAAACATAAGAACTAAGAAATAAAAACAATTAAAACTATAAACTCTAAACAAATAAAAATGAAGATAATTAATTAATGGATGAAAATTAGGGAATTTAACCTCATCATCTTTCGCTCCCTATTTCCTTAATGCATTATTATCATAAGATTTTCTTCTAAATGAGATAGCAAGTTGCAAAAGTATTCTATATTCGTGTTAAGATATATAAAATTCGACCTATGTGTGAATTTTTTATATTTCTATGATAAACTCAACATATAGGAAGCATTAGGCATAAGAACTAATAAGCTACATAAATCATATTGATACTTTCATTCAATATTGAAATCTATGCCTATTCAATTATAGCATATTTGAATCTCACCTTTCAGATTTTGAAACGAATTCATATATATCATGTAATAAATGGCCAATAAATCACAAGCATTAAGCATAAATTGAAAAGATCTCAAATGAGAAGAACAAAACATAAACTTGTATTAATTCATAGAAGAGTTTCAAGAGACTCAATTAAAAATCCTAAAACTAGATTTAGTTCATATTCATACTATTCAAATCCATGAAATTAACAATCAACATAAACTAAAGATGAAAAGAAAAATAAAGAAAAGATACGGAAAAGAAAAACTCTAATTGATCTAATGTTTCTAGCCGTCTTCTCCTAGTCCATATTCTACATAAATTAGGGTTTATTACTGAAAATTGCATTAAAATACAAAACCCAATGATTTCCCCAAGTGAAATGACCAAATTGTCCTTCATTAAATAAATATGCAAAAATCCTTGCTTTCCAATCAACTGGCGTAATCGTGGCACTTTGTAGCGTAGTCGCGCTACATGCTTCAAATCACCATTTTTGCCAGATTTTTGTCTTTTTATCGATTTTGATCTCTTTTCGTTCTAAAGCATCCCGAGTCCCTCAAAACATAAAAACAAATCAAAACAAGCGTAAAATGGAACAAAATAGACCTAATTGACTACAAAAATTTCCTAAGAAATCACACTGAAACAAAGTCTAAAACTCGCTTATCAAATTCCCCCAAACTTACCCTTTACTCGCCCTCGAGTGAAGAACACAACAATAAATAGACTAGACTAAAAACCTAAAAAAAACAATTGAATCAAGCCAACAACAATTATTCAAGCCTTAAGCTATGATGACTAACATACTTATATAATCTTCAAGAAAATCAACCAATAATCCATAATTTCAATCAAAACATTCTTCCACTTCTCTTAAATCCAAACAAAAATAAAAGCTCTCCTAATCATGATTAATAAATAAAATGTAATTGAATCCATTCATGCTCATCAAACTTTTTCATCTCAATCAACCAATCAATTAATATCATATAAGCTTGCTATACTTGTTAATCTCCACTAATGTAGACAACACATTTTCAGAAAAGCAATAAGACTTTCACAATTTATAATTGAATGGCTTAGGTAAAGGTAGATGAAAAAGTCATTTAGGCTCAAAACGTATCATAAGCACTCAACCTAACAATTAAACCTTTATCCACTCACAGATTCAAAACCAATCTCAAATTTCCCAATATTTCTTATTTTGAGAGAAAATTCATACACGTGATTTTTTTTTCATTCACATTTTTCTAATGATACTACACTCCCCCAAACTTATTTCTTTGTATATTTTCAATTTGGAGTGTAGTTCATTTTTTTTAATATATTTTTTCTCTCTCAATTTTTCTTCTATTAATGACACGAACTTCCACAAATAAATCCCCATTACAATTCATTCCCAACTACTTTTCATACGCTCATGGTACATCAAAATGGAAGGAAAAATAACAAAGTTCTCATAGGCTCAAAATAAGTGTAAAAAAAATCAAAGCTCAAAATTGTTTAACTAGGGATTTAATAAATCAAGGTTAGCTTGAAAGGCTCAAACGTTCCAAAGAATTGCTTAAATAATCTTCCTATCATACATCATCTAGGATTTCGTCTCAAATAGCAAACAAACAAGTTCTAGGATAACAACGTTTCATAATTTATTTATTTTTAAATAAATTCAACAAGCATAAATAATATTCAATCACACAAAATTTATTAAAAATCATGACCAAGCTCTCAATTATTTAACTGGACAAAGTAAAAATGGAAAGAAATATTCAACCAAACACACAATTTTTTTTAGCTTCATTCTCATTCAATTTATACTACACATCATTCAATCATATTATTATTGGCTAATCATTGTCAACTTGATTCAACTAACACTCTAAACAATCTAGACAAAACACATTAACACAGAAAAACACAAACTAGCACAAAAATACAACCTAACACAAACAATAAATTCCTTCCCCCAAACTTAACCTAAACATTGTCCCCAATGTTTTAAAGAAAGCTAAGGAAAAGAAAAATACCTGACAACTCAACGGACTCACGACAAAGGACCTTCTCCACCATCTCCCTCAGGTGGAGGATAACCACAATGTGGAACGTGTGGAAATGGAGGCAACTAATTGGTATCAATGCCAAAATGAGACACAAGTGTCTGTTGATATTGGGCCGTATTAACGCTCCATAAGTGATGCTCTTGGAAATTAAGCTCCAACCTACTCATCCTCTCCTCCAAAGAATAAGAAGAAAGAGGACGTCTAGGCTGAGCCTAAGACGATGTACCACTTGCGGAAGCAACACTAGAAGGACCAACTATTTTGGTCTTGTTAATAGTGACAGTGTCATAAATCAAAGGAGTTAAAAGCTCCTCGGTCTCATGAAATTCAACCCCAGCTTTCAATCATAGACTTATTATCAAACTAGAAAAATATAACCCCCCCCCCCCCCCCCCCCCCCCCCCATTTTGAGTAAATAATGCAAAATGTATTTGTGAGGCTATAATCCTTCCAATATCAACACACATGCCTGACAAAACAACATAAAGTAATACTGCTTTATCAGGATTTACAGTAGTCACATGACTACTAGGTGTCAGATTGGCACATAGAAAAGTTAAACCAAATTATATTTTCTCTTGGGTTAACAAAAATAAAGGGAAAACCTATTCTTACACTCCCATTAAAAGTCCATTGACTCCCAGCTAGAGTCAAAGCAGACAATTTTATCCCAGGTACTCTCCTCACATAAATTGTTCTTTAAATCATGGTAATCATCATTATCTCACGTGGGGAACCTAAAGAAATCATTAATTGTCTTTCTATCAAAGCAAACAGTTTTCCCCCTAATTGTGGCTTCCCAAGTATAATCATGGTCAAAGGAATTTTCATAAAATTCTCTCACAATGGGTATTGTGGCATAAATAGGTGGGGAACAAAAATATTTCCAGTGATGAGTGTTAATGACTTGGACATATTCTCCAAGGACAGTAAACTATCCCTCAGCATTGGTTGCAAACCCTCTTTCCTGAATCAGATTCCTAGAATTTTCTATTATATACCTAGACTTAGCATTGTCAGAAGTAAATCTAGTATCAGCAGACTCATCCAACTCAATATCAAGATCCTAGGTTTCAGGCACTTTTTCTTGCACTTTTTTATTTCGTTTCCTAGAAGGTGCCATCTCACAAAATAAATATAACAATTCAATGGAACACAATGGCAACACTTAAAACTAATAAACAAGTACCCAACCAAATTCAAATGATATCAATAAACACAACCACACACTAGAAAATAAACAATTAAATGCACAATGAAAAATTGTCAATGTGAGCCTAATATGTCAAACTACTCAATTAAGCAAGAAATGACCAAATTGAATCAATACCCATGTAAAATCAAGTATGATATAACCAATAATGTCCAAATGAATCCTCAATTTAAGTTCTAATGCATCAATTCTTCACATTGAACATAACCCCCAATTTCTAGCCCTAGAAATTTCAATTTGCAAAATCCAACCAAATTACAATGAAATTCAACAAAATAATTGATAAAAATCCACAAGCATCATCATAATTTCATTAAATTCACTCTAGTTTCATCAAAACATCAAAATTTCGCAACACCCAATTTCTAGGTCAAAATTTTCCCCGAAACTTCTTCAATGATCAATCCATCAACAATGTACCTAGAAAACTCAATACCAAAGAACAATAGAGCATATATTCATCAATAAACACTTGAAATCCAAAAATAACACAACATTATCATCAAGAGTATCAATAATTTTGAATTTCACCCATAAAACTCAAGAAAACAAGTAAAAGGGAAAAAAAAACTTGTAGCAAATCACTTACAATTAGAAACCAAACTCTAAATCATGACCTTAAAGAAGAGTTGAGAGGAGAAACTCTTACCAATATGCTAGAAAGAACATAGAACCATGAAGAGAAAATAGTGAATCTTGGAGAAAGAAAAAAAATATATATGACAAAATCGGTGAAATTTCGTGTTTTGGAGAGTTATAAAACTCTCAGATCTCGTGAGCGCTACTTATCTCTTTTCTGCCATTTGAACGGCGTCTGGCGTGAGTGCGCTCTCCTCAGCTTGGTTGTGATACCTCACATATGCGGTTTGGGCCTCTGTGAGCGTGGTCACGGCCCTCCTGACACGGTCACGTTTATGGCCCAGAAATGGCCATTTTGTTTTTTTTTTTTATAATAAATTTTTTTTTCTTTTCTCTCTTATCTATTTTTTTCCACATATATTTTTTAACGATTTTCATGATTCAAAGACTAAAAAATAATCCCAAAACTAAACTAAAAAAAATAAATACTAAAACTGAAAAACAAAATTAAAAATAAATTTTCAAAGTAATTCATATGTACCAACGAAAACAAAAATTTAATAAACAAATGGGATGCCTCCCAATAGTACTGTCGTTAACGTCATTTAGTCGGACACTGAATCTCATTTTCATAATGGCTTTAAGAGGAGGACAGACTTGGCTTGATCAATGGGACCACCCAAGTATGGCTTAACTCGCTGACCATTCACTTTGAACATTTTATTGTACTTATCTTTCAATTCCTTTGCACCATAAGGGAAAACATTCACCATTGTATATGGCCCTAACCATCTCGACTTCAATTTACCTGGAAACAACTTCAACCTAGAATTGAACAATAACACATGATGCCCAGGTTGAAGCTCCTTGTGAACAAGATTTTTATCATGCCAAGCTTTAGTACGCTCTCTATAGATCTTAGCGTTCTCATAGGCCTCGTTACGAAACTCGTCCATCTCATTCAGCTCCAAAGACCTATGATATCTTGTTGTTGGGGCATCCATATTCAACTCTCTCATTGCCCAATAAGCTTTATGTTCCATCTCCACCGGAAAATGACACGCTTTACCAAAAACTAACCTGTAGGGTGGCATGTCAATCGGAGTCTTGTATGCAGTCTTGTATGCCCACAATACATCATCTAGCTTCTTAGACCAGTTTTTTCTTGATCTGTTAACTCTCTTATCAAGGATACTTTTGACTTCTCTATTTGACAGTTCCGCTTGACCATTGGTTTAAGGATGGTATGGCAGGGCAGTTCTATGATGAACACCATAACGAGCAAGCAAGGCATCCATCATCTAGTTACAAAAATGGTTGCCTTCCTCACTTATTAAAGCCCTAGGCATGCCAAAACGAGTGAATATGTGCTTGTGCAAGAAATCAAGTACCACCTTGATATCATTTGTAGGTGTTGCAATTGCTTCCACCCATTTAGATACATAATCCACCGCTAGCAAGATGTACTTATTGTTGTAAGATGATGGAAAGTGTAACGCCTTAAACTCCAGGGACCGTTACGGTGCGCATTTTAAGCAGTGCTAAACTCACTAATTGAGTCATTTGAAACTAAGTATGATTATCGGTTTAGGGATTAAAATTTTTGGTTAACATATAACGTTTCATTAGAACGTTTACTATATACATTGGGATCCCAAAAATATAATTTAGAGGTCTATTACAAGAAAATATTTACAACCAGCCGATCTAAGCGGCAAAACAAGGTTTAACTCTAGTTCCTCTTTCAACCCTCGGCCGTGGCGGTTGAGCAGCCGCATATGTACACATTGCCACCTAAGCTCTCCAACTCAAGGATGGTCCAACTTTCTTTTGCCTTTACCTGCACCACATAGCACCCGTGAGCCGAAGCCCAGTAAGAAAACTCAATATGCTCATGAACAATCATATCATGATATCAAATCATATCTAGCATGCCTAGCAAACATAGCTTTATTAAAGCATGCAAATAAATTCAGATAATGCTGGGGAATCTAGGATAAGAAATCCTGCCCTCCTGACTGGATGACTATCAAGTCAATCCTAATCAGATGAGTGATTTAACACTTGAGATTCTGGTAAACCATACTGAGTGACTGACAAGCAAGTCACCACGGGGCTCAGCACCCAAGGCCATGCAAATGATGATTAGAATGATCATACAGAGCTTATAGCCCTGAACAGATGAGTGAATATCACTTTGAGGTTCTGTTAAACCATAATGAGTAACTAACTAACAAGCAAGTCACTATGGGGTTCAGCACCCATAGCCGTGTGACGGAACCGTCACCTGGGCTTTTGTAACATCCCAAATTTCCTAATAAGGCTTAGTGCCTGGATTAGGGGCTCGGGAGGCAATAATTGAGTTAATATGTGAATTATATTATAATATAATTATGCTTGTATTTTAAAGATATTAAATATGTGTATGTGGGCCCGTTTCTTATAAGAAGGGTATATTAGTAATTTGACCCATTTGGGGGTATAAATGCGAATATGTGCTTGTATGATTGAGACCACATAATTATATGGATATATTTGGGTTACTTGACGAGAGGCGATCCCGATGAGCAAGTTAGCGAAAAAGTCACAACGGGGTCTAAATACCCGGTTCGGGGTACTTTAGTAATTTAGTACGTTACCGGGAATTATTGGGTAATGGGAATTTATTGGTAACCGTGTGAGAATGTTGGAAGTAGCGAGAATTATAGGATGCAAATTGTGGATAGCGGGATTTAAAGCAAAGGACAAAATTGCCCTTTATGGATATTTGAGGTACAAGCTTAGGACAAGGGGTAATTTAGTCATAGCCATTCAGTTTAGGATATAGATGGCTGGGTAATTATTAGAAAGTTTAGGAAATTTCAAGAAAAAGGAATGCAACAACTCTTTCTTTTTCTCTCTCGTTCTACACCTTCTCTCTTGGAGCTTTGGTGATTTTGATCATCTTGAAGGATTTTTCTTGGAGGGAAGGCTTGAGACCAGGGGATTGCTAGGAGTCATTATCATTGGAGTCTTATAGCTAAGGTAAGGTTTTAAACTGAAAGATTTCATGTTAGTTCAGTTGGGTTATTTAAAGTTATGGTGTCCATGCATGTTAGATAGATGGTTGGTTGGGTTTGGGAACTTTGATGAGTTTGATTATGGTAATTAGTTGGGTTTTATTGGTAAGAATGGGTATATAAGTTGTGGGAATTGAATTGGAGGTGTGGGACGAATTTGGTTAAGTTTTGGCTGGGTTCGGTTGAAGAGAAACCCAGAAATTTCTGGGTTCGTGGTGGTGAGCCGCGGCTTGCGAAGGAATTTTTGAGCCAGCAGGACTCGGAGGCAAGGGCGTGCCACGGCGTGCGTTGGATTCCAGGGAGGCCGAGCCTCTGCATTTAGAGGCGGGCCGCGGCTCGGGTGTGAGGGGCCACGGCTCTTAAGGGGAATTTTGGCTTAAATGGGATTTTTAGATTGGGAACTTAACCATTTGGGCTCGGGATCGATTTTACTTCCTTGTTAAGGGGAATTTGATGTCCCGGAGGCTAGGAGTTGGTCTGGAAGTTGTTATTTACATGTTATTGATGGGAACTTCTTTATCGCGGTTGTGATTAGGTTTTCGCTAAGGGCTTGAATCGGGGATCGTACTCGGAGGGTTGTCGCTAGTAACCTGCATACGGACCAAAGGTAAGAAAACTGCACCTGTTATGTGAATGCATGATTAAAGCTTAGTTAAGGTGATGAACATGATTATAATTATGTTGCGAATGTTTGATTAGGTACGCTGTAACGTGCATAATTATGATTATGCTTATGACGGTTGAGTGAATGTATTATAATGCATTGTGTGACTATTTGTTAAGTATGCTATATGAAACGTGTGGTTGTCTGTTATGATTGTGAAGCTTAGTTTATAAACTAGGGTACCATTAGGATGTTAAGTAGAGATCAACTTATTAGTTGAGAATTCCAAGGCTTCAACTTATAAGTTGGAGGCACATGGTGGCTTGACCTATAAGTCAAGGGCATAAGGACTTGGTTTATAAGCTAAGATTGGCATAATGCATATGGAGTGCAGGCCACCATGGCTGGGCTACCCTGGGAGTGCATCATGCGCTTGACTGGCTCGGATGCCAACAACTTGAAAGAAAGTGCGACATGCACTTGTGTGACTCTATGGTCTCCAATTGAGTTTAATGAATGCACTGGACTCAATTATTACTGTTTGATGGTTGTTTTATTCACTGAACTGTTAACTATGTTTTCTTGCTGAGTCTTCTGGCTCACAGGTGCTTTGTGGTGCAGGTAAAGGTAAAGAGAAGCTCAACTAGCCATGAGTTGGAGGGCATTAGAAGTGATATGTACATATGCAGTCCGCTCGACCACCACGGCCGAGATGCTCAGAGGAATTAGGGTTAAACCCAGCTTTTGCCACTTAGGACAGCTTATTGTGTAATATGAGTTTTGTAATAAGGTTTTAAACTAACATTTTTGGGATCCCATGTAAAGAACATGTTTACAACTTAATGGCAATGTTTATGAGTTGATCAAAACTTTTAATACCTAAACCCTTAGAGGCTTAATCACATGTTTAGTCCAAATGACTTATTTAGCGAGTCCATCACTGGTTTTTAACACACTTGGTAATGGACCCTAATTAGCAGGGCGTTACAACTTGGTATCAGAGTAGCCAAGGTTTAAGGGTTCATGACTTTTGGACTGGGCATGTACATTCACTGCTAAAGACAAGCTCGACTCGGGGTTGGGTAACTATTAATGTAATTATGTGTATACATGCTTAAATGAATTATGTGTGCTTTATCTGCTAGTTTGAATAAGAAGCATGAGCAATTCTGATAGGGCCTGGCCCTTGACTACTGCATGTAGGTTGAGAACGTGTTTATTAGCATGATAGATATTTGTAAATGCTATAGGACTGCTTATTAGCGTCATTGAACTTGATGAATGTCAGAAACGCTTATTAGCGTTGTTGTATGTGTACCCTGGATAGAGGATACTTATTAGCGTCGTAGTATGTTTAAGGAAAATGTTTATTAACATTGTTAAGTGGTTATGCATGCCAAAGAATATGCTTATTAGCATTTTGTTTAGATGATGCCATGAATCTCTCTACTTATTAGCATGATTATTGAATGTGAGTTATTGGGATGCTTATTAGCATTGTCAATGCATGAGGATGCTTATTCAATCGGTTTTGAACGGTGGGTTAATGTGAGATACTGTTATTACTGCCTGATAAGCTGAGTCATTAATTGTAGATAGACTTGGAAGTATGCTTCCAGGGCAATCGAATGAGCCAGCTAGTGCTGGAAATCAGGCCGAAAGTAATGATCAGGGTCAGAACCCTCCGCCAGCCCTTGAGAACTGGCAACAGGTGCTTGCAAACCTGTAGGCTCAACTGCAGAGGCAGAATGAGGAGATATTACGATTGAGGCAACAACAGGTTCCGGTTGGGAACGCTGCTTCAGGGGCCCCATCTGCTGTTTCAGTACCGGCCGTACAGCAGCAGGCAGAGTTGGAGAACCGTTGGGAATTGGTATATGAGCGGTTCAGGAAGCAACACCCTCTGGTATTCAAGGGTGGCACAGATCCACTTAAGGCATAGCAGTGGATGGCTATGATTACGTCCATCTCGGACTTTATGAGAGTTGTGGGCAATGAGAGGGTGGCCTGTGCCACGTACATGTTTCGGGAGGATGCCTGAATCTGGTGGGAGGTGGTGTCCCAGACTAGAAATGTAACTACAATGGGTTGGGAAGAGTTTAAAACCCTCTTCAATGAAAAATATTACAATGAGGCCGTCAAAGCTGCGAAGGCTGAGGAATTTAGTAAACTTTTGCAGGGGAATATGTCAGTGACTGAATATGCCCTGAAATTCGACAGATTAGCCAAGTTTACTCCAGACTTGGTGCCCACTGATGGGACAAGGAAGGAAAGATTCCTTCAGGGGCTACAACCTACGATAGCCCGGGATGTCAGAATTACCACTGTACCTGGAGTGACAACTTATGCTCAGGTAGTAGAGAGAGCCCTTACTGCAGAGGGTGCTGAGAATAAGATCTGGCGTGATAATGTAGCCAGGAGGGATATGAGGAGGACAGGACCTCCCTTCTCTGGAGTCGATAGGGGTGGAGGCCCCAGTGATCAGAAAAGAAAGACCTCGGATACCAGTTTGGCTCCTAGACCTGATAGGAGGCCACAGGGTGCGCAGATTGGCCGCCAAGGCGGCAATGAGAACTAGAAGACATATCCAGAGTGTGCCAGATGCAGGAGACGTCATCTGGGTGAGTGTCGGGCGAAGGCCTATTTTGTATGTGGACTTGTGGGGCATCTTAAGAAGGATTGCCCAAGACTGAAGAAAGAAGAACTTAGGAAGCCAGATATCGCGACTCCGACTCGAGTATTTGCATTGACACAAGCTGAGGCTGAGGCTAGGCCTTCGGTGGTCACATGTCAGCTTTCTAGTGCTGGCATATCTTATTCTGTGTTGATTGATTCTGGTGCTACACAATCATATGTATCTAGTAGGATTGTTGATAGTTTGTGTAGGCCCTGTGAGTTTTATGCTGTGGGATTTGGGACACTGTTACCCACTGGGGAGTTGGTGGTTTCCAGGAGGTGGGTTAGGTCTTTACCAATGATGGTAGATGGTAGGGAGCTATCAGTTGACTTGATAGAGTTAGCCATGACTGATTTTGACATGATTTTGGGAATGGATTGGTTAACTAGGTATGGAGCGACCATTGATTGTAAAAAGAAGATGGTAACTTTTGAACCTGAGGGTGAGGAACCTTTTGTATTTGTTGGCACTGTGCATGGACCCCGAATGCCTATGATCTCGATACTGAGGGCTAGGGACCTACTACAGGAAGGCTGCATAGGATTTCTAGCCAATGTGGTGGATACCACGCAGGTCATACCAGTGGGACCATCAGAGACTAGGTTGGTCTGTGAATTTCTGGATGTGTTTCCAGAGGATCTACCGGGATCGCCGCCGTACCGAGAGATTGATTTTGTTATTGAGCTGGCACTAGGGACAGAGCCAGTGTCTAAGGCACCTTACAGAATGGCCCCAGCTGAGTTGAGGGAACTCAAGGTACAGTTACAGGAGTTTTTGGATTTGGGTTTTATTAGACCCAGTTTCTCACCATGGGGTGCACCAGTGTTATTTGTAAAGAAGAATGATGGTTCACTAAGGATGTGTATAGACTATAGAGAACTGAATAAGTTGACCATCAAGAACAAGTATCCCCTACCAAGGATAGATGATTTATTTGATCAACTGCAAGGTAAGAAGGTATTCTCAAAGATAGATCTTCGATCTTGTTATCACCAGCTGAGAATTAAGGATGAAGACATACCCAAGACAGCTTTCCGTACTAGATATGGGCACTATGAGTTTCTCGTTATGTCATTTGGTTTGACCAACGCTCCAGCAGCTTTTATGGACTTAATGAACAGAGTGTTTAAGGACTATCTGGACCAGTTCATGATTGTCTTTATCGATGATATCTTGATTTACTCACAGACGGAGGAGGAGCATGAGCAACATCTCAGGTTAGTCTTGCAGAGACTGAGAGAACACAAGTTATTTGCGAAGTTTAAGAAGTGTGAGTTCTGGTTACCGCAGGTGACATTTTTGGGTCATATTGTAAGTAAAGATGGGATCAAGGTGGATCCATCTAAGGTTGAGGCTGTGAAGAATTGGCCAAGGCCAAGAAATGCCTCAAAGATTAGAAGCTTCCTTGGGTTGGTAGGCTATTACAGGAAATTTGTGGAAGGATTCTCCAGAATATCATCCCCATTGACAGAATTAACACGTAAGAACCAGAAGTTTACATGGTCAGATAAATGTGAGAATAACTTCCAGTAGTTGAAGCGGCGTTTGATTACCGCTCCAGTCTTGAGTCTTCCAACTGGTCAGGCAAAATTTATGGTTTACTGTGATGCCTCGAGACAGGGGCTAGGCTGTGTTCTTATGTAGGCAGAGAAGGTGATTGCCTATGCATCACTACAGTTAAAGGATTATGAGCAGGGGTATCCAACTCATGATTTGGAGTTGGCAGCAGTGGTCTTTGCATTGAAGGTATGGAGGCATTACCTTTATGGGGAGAAGTGTGAGATATATATAGACCACAAGAGTCTCAAGTACTTCTTTACACAGAAGGATTTGAATATGAGACAGAGGCGTTGGTTGGAACTGGTGAAAGACCATAACTGCGATATTCTCTATCATCTAGGTAAAGCCAATGTGGTGGCTGATGCCCTAAGTCGGAGAGGTCCAGGGCAGTTGTATAGTGTGAGACAGATATCCAGGGAGTTAGCTGAGGATATGACCAGGGCAGGAATTGAATTAGTAGTGGGCCAGTTAGCCAACATTACCCTGCAGTCTACTCTCCTAGAGAGGATAAAGGAGAGTCAGTTACAAGAGCCACGGTTGGTGAAGGTTAGAGAGGAGGTTCTAGCTGGATTAGCTAGGGACTATTCTATATCTGACTTGGGCCTGATAAGATACAAGGGTCGGATTTGTGTTCCGATGGATGCTGTTATTAGACGAGAGATTCTGGATGAATCTCATACCACACCATATTCCTTGCATCCCGGCACTACCAAGATGTATCAGGACTTAAGAACTTTGTATTGGTGGCCGGGGATGAAGGGTGATGTAACTGAATATGTAGCCAAGTATCTGACATGTCAGCAGATCAAAGCTGAACATCAGAGACCTGCAGGATTATTACAGCCCTTAGACATTCCAGAGTGGAAGTGGGAAGACATCGCAATGGATTTTGTGGTGGGATTGCCTAAGACAGTGGGTCAGCATGATTCAGTATGGGTGATAGTGGACAGATACACTAAATCAACTCACTTTCTACCAGTGAGGACAACTTATACCATTGACCAGTATGCAGATCTCTATGTTAAAGAGATAGTACGTCTTCATGGAGCTCCGAGGTCGATCGTGTCAGATCGAGATCCTACTTTTACTTTCAAGTTCTGGGGAAGTTTGCAGAAGGCAATGGGCACACAACTAAAGTTCAGTACAGCATATCATCCCCAGACTGATGGACAATCTGAGAGGACTATCAAGATACTGGAGGACATGCTGAGAGCATGTGTACTGGATTTTGAGGGGTCTTGGAGTAAGTATTTAGCCCTGGTAGAGTTTTCCTTCAACAACAGCTATCAAGCGACCATAGGAGTGGCTGTAGAGTCCAAGAACTTTACTTAGCTAAATGTTTAGTAGTATTATAGTATGTTTAGTGTTATCTTTGTTACCATGGATTTTTGGTTCAGACCGGGAATTATTTGGACACTCATAGTAGTACTTATAGATTTTCTAAGTTTAACCTATAGTTTAAGAATATTAAGTATAACCTAAGGTTTGATTAATGTGACTGATATTAAGGATTATATTATTATATTATAAGGTTTAGACATCAACCAATAGGATTTTAAGCACATGTTATGAATGGTAATTAAGGATTAAGTATTTTTGAGGATTAAATTAAATAAGGGTAAAGTTTGAATGTTATAGGGTCAGTCAGCAGCTTTGAGTACGCTGAGGGCTTAGTCAAGGCTGTTTACTCCATTCAAACTTAGCTAAAAATGTGTAAATTCGTGTTTAAATATTCAGCGTATGCCGATATATCGCAGCTATAGGGGGCGATATATCGCAGCACGTAGATACGGAAAACACGAATCGATGCACGGTCGCCTCGGGAACAAAGGTCCAGGCGATATATCGCCTATAGGGGGCGATATATCGCCTCCACCAGCATGTTTTCAAATACTTTTGAATTCTTTTCCTTTCAGCCATTCAAACTCCTTCAACAGTCCAGCATCTTTTGAACGAGTCTTCAGCCTCTGCTGAACGATTATTCAAATGATTTTCACCTAAAAAGCCATTATTTTTATTCAAGTAAAATCAAGATATTTTCATTCCCAAACTCTATAAATAGGACCTAGTACCCAGCCATTATTCATCATTTGCTCTAAGTTCAGAAGCTGCTAGTGTTAAGTGAGTGTGAGAGTGTAAACACTTGGTTTGGGGAAAAACTATAAGCTTAAACATCATAAGCTTATCAAACACTTTGGGAAGTGAGTTCTATAGTATTTCGGTGGAGGTTAGATTGATCTTGCAATCTTTGAGGTAAACCCAAAACTCTAGTTCCTTTATGTATTTTATGTTATTTCCTTTCTCAAAACCTTCTACTCAGTCCCCTAACCTTATTCTTATTTTGGTTAGGGAATCCAAGCTCTTAAGCATATAAGTCGGTAAGCATGTTTTTTTTTATGGTTTAGTCTTTCCATCTCTTTCATTTCATCTCCTTTCTTTAGACTCACTCTTTCTTATGGTTTTAGGAGTGTTCCAAAAGTCCCAACTCAGTCCATAATCCCGGTAACTTTGGTAAGGAAAATAGGCTAGAATCAATATGTTATGTGCTTATGTTATCTATATGTTTTATGTTATTAAAAGTGTTATGATATGTATATGTGTATGTTTGTAGGCTTGGGCATATGACCCATATGACTAACAAGACCCCAAATGGGTTATGGGCATATGACCTACTTAGCTAGTAGGACCCCACTAATCCCATGGGCATATGCTTGTTTAGTCTATGGGACCCCAAGTAATAATGGCCATTATAATAAGTGTATGTTATATGTGTTATGTTTAGTCTTTATGTTTTTTTATGAAATTATGTATGTGACTTTGTGTTAGATTTTCCTTGCTGGGCATTAGGCTCACTCCTTTCTGTTTATGTGCAGGAAAATAAGCTTAGAGGCGGTAAGATTCGTGGCGCTTGGAGGATGTGTATCGATGATGAATGGAGTCAAGGGGCCGAGCGTTAATCGATTCGAGGATGTAGTTTCGGTTTTATGTCTTTTTATATGTATTTTCCGCACTAATTATGTAATGTTTAATTATTTTAAATTATGTTTTTGTTTTAAAGACAATGGGATCCCATATCCTTTTTGGTATTTACTTTGTAAATAACTCTTATTTTGCAAGTTATTCAATAAATTATGGTATTTTCGTAAAAATGTAAGTTTTATGTATAGTTTCGTTAATGGTCCAAATAGTCTAGATTAGTGGGTCATTACAGTGGCTCCTTATGAGATGATGTATGGTAGGAAGTGCAGATCACCTATTCATTGGGATGAGTTGGGTGAGCATAGATACTTGGGTCCTGAGGCAGTTTAGAGGACCAATGAAGCTATAGAGAAGATCAGAGCTCAGATGCTCGCATCGCAAAGTAGATAGAGGAGTTATGCGAATCCAAAGCGTAGGAACGTGGAGTTCCAGGTGGGAGACTATATCTTCCTTAGAGTCTCACCGTTCAAGGGGGTGAGAAGATTTGGCAAGAAGGGAAAGCTGAGCCCTAGGTTTGTAGGACCATTTGAGATCGTGGAAAGGATCGGTCAGGTAGCCTATAGGTTGGCATTACCTCCGGCGTTGTCATTTGTGCACAATGTGTTTGTAGAGTCCAAGAACTTTACTTAGATAATTATTTAGTAGTATTATAGTATGTTTAGTATTATCTTTGTAACTGTGGATTTTTGGTTCAGACCGGGAATTATTTGGACACTCATAGTAGTACTTGTAGATTTTCTAAGTTTAATCTATAGTTTAAGAATATTAAGTATAACCTAAGGTTTGATTAATGTGACTGATATTAAGGATTATATTATTATATTATAAGGTTTAGACATCAACCAATAGGATTTTAAGCACATGTTATGAATGGTGATTAAGGATTATGTATTTTTGAGGATTAAATTTAATAAGGAGTAAAGTTTGAATGTTATAGGGTCAGTCAGCAGCTTTGAATACGTTGAGGGCTTAGTCAAGGCTGTTTACTCCATTCAAACTTAGCTAAAAATGTGTAATTTTGTGTTTAATTATTCAGCGTGTGCCGATATATCGCAGCTATAGGGGGCGATATATCACAGCACGTAGATACGGAAAACACGAGACGATGCACGGTCGCCTCGGGCATACTAGCCCAGGCGATATATCGCCTACAAGGGGCGATATATCGCCTCCTCCAGCATAAATTCAAACACTTTTGAATTCATTTCCTTTCAGCCATTCAAACTCCTTCAACAGTCCAGCATCTTTTGAACGAGTCTTCAGCCTCTGCTGAACGATTATTCAAATGATTTTCACCTAAAAAGCCATTATTTTTATTCAAGTAAAATCAAGATACTTTCATTCCAAAACTCTATAAATAGGACCTAGTACCCAGCCATTATTCACCTTTTACTCTAAGTTCAGAAGCTGCTAGTGCTAAGTGAGTGTGAGAGTGTAAACACCTGGTTTGGGAAAATCATAAGCTTATCAAACACTTTGGGAAGTGAGGTTCGTTAGTATTTCGGTTGTGGTTAGATTGGTCTTGCAAGTCTTTGAGGTAAACCCGAAACTCTATTTCATTTGTTTCATGTTATTTTCTTTCTCAAAGCCTTCTACTCAGTCCCTTAACCTCATTCTTATCTTGGTTAGGGAATCCAAGTTCTTAAGCACATAAGTTGTGGTAAGCATATTTCTCAATGGTTTAGTCTTCCTATTCATTTTCATTTCTTCTTCTTAAGACTCACTCTTTCTCATATGGTTTTAGGAGTGTTCCAAAAGTCCCAACTCAGTCCATTATATCCCGGTAACTTTGGTAAGGAAAATAGGATAGAATCTATATGTTCATTACTTATGTTATCTTATGTGTTATGTTATGTTATATGATATGTTATGAATATGTTATGAATGTGTATGTTTGTAGGCTTGGGCTTATGCCCTATTTGACTAACGAGACCCCAAAAAGATTATGGGCATATGCATACTTAGCTAGTAGGACCCCACTAATCTCATGGGCATAAGCTTGTTTAGTCTATGGGACCCCAAGTAATAATGGCCATTATAATAAGTGTATGTATTAAGTGTTATGATATGTCTTTACGTTTATTACGAAATATATGTTTATGGCTATGTGTTAGATTTTCCTTGCTGGGCATTAGGCTCATTCCTTTTTGTTTTATGTGCAGGAAAATAACTTTAAGAGGTGGTAAGATTCGTGACGCTTAGAGGATGTGTATCGATGGTGAATGGAGTCAAGGGGCCGAGCGTTATTCGATTCGAGGATGTAGTCTCATTTTATTTTATTTTTTATGGTTTTATATGTATTTCCGCATTTCTTATGTAATTCTTATCATTTAAATCATGTTTTGTTTTAAAGACAATGGGATCACATATCCTTCTTAGTATTCTATTTATTTGTAAGTAACTCTTATTTTACAAGTTACTCAATAAAATTATGGTATTTTCGTAAAAATGTATAGTTTCGTTAATGGTCCAAATAGTCTAGATTAGTGGGTCATTACAGTGTTTCATATCTCGATGCTATGGAAGTATGTTTCTTATGAGACTCATGTGCTGAGTTATGATGATCTGGAGCTGCAGTCAGATTTGTCCTTTAAGGAGCAACCAGTCCAGATATTAGACAGGAAGGACAAGGTCCTGAGGAATAAAGTTATACATTTGGTGAAGGTATTATGGAGGAACAGCAAGGTCGAGGAGGCGACCTAGGAGTTGGAGTCAACTATGCGGGATCAGTATCCCGAGCTGTTCAGGTAAAATTTCGAGGACGAAATTCCTATAAGGAGGGGATAGTTGTAACATCCCAAATTTCCTAATAAGGCTTAGTGCCTGGATTAGGGGGCCGGGAGGCAATAATTGGGTTAATATGTGAATTATATTATAATATAATTATGCTTGTATTTTAAAGATATTAAATATGTGTATGTGGGCCCGTTTCTTATAAGAAGGGTATATTAGTAATTTGACCCGTTTGGGGTATAAATGTGAATATGTGCTTGTGTAATTGAGACTACATTATTATGTGGATATATTTGGGTTACGTGACAAGAGGTGATCCCGATGAGCAAGTTAGCGAAAAAGTCACAACGGGGTCTAAATACCCAGTTCGGGGTACTTTAGTAATTTAGTACGTTACCGGGAATTATTGGGTGTTGACGCCGTTTTTCGTCAACAGATAAAAGAAGAGAGCACGTAAACAATTAAAGACAATGGCCAAAAGAAACAAACGAATCAAACACACGGTTTTTTACGTGGTTCAGCAGTTAAATCTGCCTAGTCCACGAGTCTCTGTTATTAAACTCAAGTTTATCTCTGAACAATTCTTTAGCATGAATTCTCCAGAGTTTTCTCTCAAGCATCAGAATTTTGGTCCTTTACAATGGTGCATGACCTCTCTATTTATAGAGAAGGATGCAGAATACTATCCCACATATTTTAGGTAGTTACTCTTTTGTGAATAAAAATAAATGGCTTTAAATGCCAATAATCAGATATAAAAGGAAACGTCCCCCAAAGATCAGGGGGCGTATAACTGTATTAAATAATATCCCACAATTCTTGGGAATTTACATCAATTAATGAGGACTACATCTCATAGTTATAATACTTGTAGATATTCAAGGTGGTTATAGCGTATCTTCAAGGCTCCAGCATTTCTGGTCTCATGTCATTATGCGAGCCACTGACATCTCCCCGAGCTAACGTTGCTGTCGAGATGGGACATCGAGCTCAAGACCCATGCTCCGAAGTTCCTGAGGATGAAGGTGTTCTCGGAGCTACCTTTCGAGATCGAGATCATTTCGAGATCACCGCATTCGAGATCATACATCATACTTTGCAGGCTTGACTTACAATCCTAGATCACTCTAATCCTCACGAGACCATTCATTGCGAACTCAGCTTTCGAGGTCATATTTACTATGGCTCGAAATCTGGGTATAACATTTTGCCCCCTCAAAAGTATTTGTTCGAATCCTAAGAGAAGGAAACTTTTGAACTACTCTTTCTGGGAACCATACCGTCACACTCTTGAAAATGGACACGTGTCAGATGGGTATTGCTCACTTTAGGTACTTGAGTACCTTGGGAACACGCCCACGATCGTTCGTCTGACAACTTTTCGGCGCCATCTTATCACCGATTCCCATCCATTCGATCTGTTGAGGATTTTAACCAACGCTCCTGATCAATTTAGTTTTCCCACCTATATATATAAGACCTCCTCTTCGTCTTCTTCTTTACGTTTGTTCATCGTAAACCAGAAAGAAAAGAAAAAACAAGATAGCCAGAAACTTTCTTAAGAAGCTTTCGTCCCGTGCATGTTTTCTCGACCCAAAAAACAAAGGAATCCTGATCTGTTCGAGTCAGTGAGTTCTTTCTTGCAACCTCTTCTCCGAACGACGATTTTGCTGCAATCACCATCACTGTGTAAGTATGCCATTTTTGTTTTTAGCTCTTTTTTTTTTATGTAGTACTTGCTGCGTATAATAGAATGATACGATAGGAGGTTTTGAATCAATAGGCTTTTATGTTTTCTGGATTTTCTTTCTGGATGTTCGCCTCTGGTTTATGCCCAGTTTTGTCCTTTGAACGGAGTTTCAACTTTCTGGGTTTTGAAAATTTTAGGCTATGTTTCTTGTACACTAAGTTTTCGGGTAAAAACCCTTGTTCTTGACAATTACACGAAACCCAAAAATGCCCTTTCCTGGCTAACCGTCACCTTTCTTTCCCTTGAATTTCGGGATTTTCAAAAAATCATCCACGTTCTTTTTCTTCCCTGTGGAACACGCGCTCTGACTCTTTAGTGAGGGTCTTAATACTTAGTTTCTTGTCCTTAGATATCCGAGCTCATCCTATCGAGTTCGTGATCCTTGCATGCATGGCCCTCACCATTTTTTCTTTCTCGTTAGATGTCACAGAATCTGGAAAGACGGTGGGGGTCATTACGAGCAATCCCTTACGAGCCCAAATCTCCGAGCCCGGAATCGGTCTTTGCCCGGAACCAACGTCGGATAAAAGAATACGAGCTTGCGCGCGATCAGGAGGACATTCGAGCCCACTACCGCGTCAGATAGACGAGGTCATTGAAAAGAAGAGAAAAGTCCTCCGGGAAGCCATCTATCCGGAGCCCAACCCAGGACCTAGGCCAATCCCCCTCGACCCAGCGTTAAAAGTCACGGTTGCATACCGCCCAGGGGAACTCCAGTTTTCCTTAATGACGGAGCCTTCGTCTTCACAGCCTAGAAGGGAGATGTTTGAAGCCGAATTCTACCAGAGCTCGGTTACCACCACCGACCAAATAACCGATATCTTGGCCCTCCATGGCCTTAGTTCGTTGGACACACTGAAGTGTCGAGCTCCGACAAGGCATGAACGGAGCTGTTTCGCCCCTGGGGGTCGCGATTCCAGTGTGAAATACGCGGCCTGGAGCCAGGAACATATAAGGGCGGGAGCTCTGCTTCCTTTGAAGTCCTTTTTCAGAGACTTCATTGATTTCGTTGGGTTGGCTCCATTCCAACTCAACACCAATTCGTACAGGGTGCTGTCTGGCCTGAGGTCCTTGTTCCACGAGCTGGGGTGGACAGGGCCTTCACCCCAAGAGATTTTATATCTCTTTTGTTTGAAGAGTAATCCCTCCCGAGCTCGGGGAGGAGATGGCTTTTACTATCTTTCGAGTTACCCCAAAGAGACAAAGATCTTTGAAGATCTTCCGAACCACCCTCCTGACTTCAAGAAGGCTTTTTTCTGGACAGACGGTCTGTCCCCGTCTCGACACCGTTCGTTCAGGCGGATCCGTAGTATTCTCGTTACTTTCTATTTTTAAGCTCGGAATTTTAGCCCTAAAATCCATATTCAGTTGAAATGTACCTCGTCTTTCAGCTAACTTTCAGCGTCCCACCCCTGACGAAACAATGACGGAGCACAGAGAGGCCCTGCTCCGACTCCCCTACGGCAGGCGGTCTCTCTCATTTCTATTACATGAGGACAAGCTACGAGCTTGTGGGTTGTTGGGACAGGGCCAGTCAACCTCTGACTGGTCCAGTAAAAAATACGAACGCTGGGAGGAAGTGCCACTGCCCACAGGCACCCTTCCTCCGAGGAGAGAAAGGAAAGCGTCTCTCCCAATTCGCTCGAGAAGTCCGCGGTCGGGAAATGAGGCCAATGACGAAGCCTCGAGTTCGGACTCCGGTGGAGGTAAAACCCTTCCTACTTCGCGAATGTGGTCCCCCACTTTATTAAAACACAGGCCCAATAGACTAGTCTCGTGCCCACAGGATAGATACCACTTCTACATATGGAGTTAGGTAGATGACTTTGTCCATAGGTTTGATAGTGGGCTCGGGAAATACGACACTATGTACACCACGGACGAGGTGTGGAATGGGATAGTTGTGCAGTATGGGACCAATGATTATAGGGACCTTTCGAAGTTATCACCAACTTATAGGGAAGGCACTCCCCCTGCCTCTTCTGAAGACGGGGGAATTTCATGGTCCCCAAGCTCAAGCTCGGGGGAAAGTTCCAGTTAGGTTTTTTCTACCACCACTCTATACGTGATACTGAAGTAACTTGTATCTTTTTTACTGACTCACTGTGATGACTTGTGCAGGCGATATGGACTCCGACCTCGACGCCCTTATCGACAATGCGGGTGCCAAGAGGAGCAAACGCCCCAGGGCAGGGGGACTGAAAACCAGCCAGCCTGGGAAAGGCTCCAAGAGATCTAGGAAAACGCCTCCTCCTCCCCCGCCGGCTTCGAGCTCTGCTGCAGCGTCGACCGGCCAGACTAACGCCCCCACGACGATGCCACCCTCGCAGGCCGTCGTCTCTGCGGTGGCGCCGGCCTCGCAGGCTGGTATCCCTGCCGTGGTCGAATCCCAACCTCCTGTGGCAGGTCAAACGCCTTCTACTCAGCTCGCCAAGAGACCTTCTGCTTCTCGAGCTCAGAAGCTAACCATCTCCACCCATATGGATTCGTACGTGGTGGATAACGCTGCCGGACCTCATGGGTCTACGCTGATTTCGGATGTCATGTCCCGGATCGGCCAGAGCTACGGTAGTTTCGAGGCTCCTCAGTGGCAGTGTCTAACTGGCACCCGAGACCGCACTGTCCTGTACGAGAAGAGTATCGAGCACACTGCCGCGGTAAGTATCCTTCTATATTCCTTTTGCTTACATTCATACTATCTCGAGGCTAATGGTGGTTTCTTCCTTTTTTCAGGCTCTTGCTTTCACTGCCCAGCTCAATTACGAGCTGAACAACGAGATCCATTCGAGCAAGACCCACGCCCAAGAGGAGAGGGACCTTCACCTTAGAGCGAATGATGACCTGAAGGCGGCGAATACTAAGCTCGAGGCAGCGGTTAAGGAGCGTGAGGAAATGGCCAAGGAGCTCGGAAAGCTGAAAACCGAACTCGAGGAGCAAAAGAAAGATAACATCCAGCTTCGGGAGACCAATAAGAAGCTCAAGGAAGACAAGGCCGTCACCCTCGACCTTATGGAGGATATCAAAACCTGCCTTACTGCCGAGTACAAAGAAAAGAAAGAAACGGCGGTCGACTCAGCCATGTACCGGATGTGGGCCTATAACGAAGAACTGGACACCAGTTTTTTGGGTCCCCACGAGGCGTCATTCCTTGAACGATGGAATGCTCAGCTCGAGAAGGAAGAGGCTGAACGGCTTGAGAAAGAGAAGGCTGAGCAGCTCGAGAAGGAAAAGGCTGCTCCGGGTACCGTTTCGGAGGAAGCTCAGGAGGATAGTCATGCTATTCGTCCTGAGGGGTCCGGTGCCACTGATGCTGAGAAGGCCAAGGAGACTCCTCTTCACTGAATCTGACCTCGGGGAGATCAGTTATCGGGGCTGCGTCCCCTTATGTATTTATTGTAGTTTATGCCCATGGGGCTGATACAATTTCTTTAACTAATTCTTTTACATGCCTTATATTTCTTGGCTTGAAATATTTTGCACATTCTTATAATTGATGAACTCGTTTATGTTTATTTATGCATACAAACATAGTTTGGATTTCAGGCTCGAAATTCGATGCATTCATGCATAGTTTATTCGAATTATCCGTTTCCGACCTCGTTATTTATCAAGGTCGGATATTACTCCAACCATGAACTCGAAAGTACTTATATGGTATGTAATATGAATGATTTGGTTATCTTTTTAGTCAATTTTCCTCTTCCTCAGTATTTTGGCTCCGAGGTTACGAGTTCGAAACTATTTTTCTTTTTAAGATATTCCAGCCTCGATCTCGACACATTTCGCAATAGGTTTAGGTTCCCATTTATCATCGATCGATAAGTTGGCTGGTTTGTTCCAAACCTGTTTAAGCTCGTATTTGGTTATATCCAAACACTTAGTATGTTTTTGATGACTCGGTTAAGTCCGAACTATCTAAGCTTGCTCGGTTAAGTCCGAACTATTTAAGCTCGCGTATTTGGTTATATCCAAATACTCTTATGTTTTTGATAATTCGGTTATGTCCGAACTACCTAAGATCGAGTACTTGGTTATATCCAAATGCTTTATATATATATATTTTTTTTATTTTTTAAGATGGTGGTATGTATACCAATGATGCCCCCCTTAATATCCTATGAGTGTGACCATAGGTTATTAAATTAAGAGAGATTGCAAAAATAAAAATAAATTACATGTGCAACAAAGTAGACATTTTATTTGATGAAATTCAAAAACAAACTAACATAGATAGAAAATCATGGTTACAGGCAACACTTTTCCTACACCATTGATAATAAGGTCTAAGGTGTTCGCCATTCCATGCTCGTGGTATGAGGCTCCCATCTAATCTCGCAAGTTTGTATACGCCAGGGCGGATGACTGATTCTATCTGGTATGGTCCTTCCCAGTTTGGCCCGGGTACTCCTGCTGCTAGATCTCGGGTTGCTAAGAATACGCGTCTCAATATTAGATCTCCTACTCCGAACTTTCGATCTCGAACCCTTTTATTGAAATATCTTGTGGTTCGTTGCTGGTAAGCAGCATTTCTCAGCTGAGCCTCCTCCCTTTTTTCTTCGATCAAGTCTAGGGTTTCTTCGAGCTGAGTATGATTGGAACTTTGGTCGTAAATCTGAGTTCGAATCGTTGGAATTTCGACCTCAATGGGCAACATTGCCTCGCAGCCA
This sequence comes from Humulus lupulus, assembly GCF_963169125.1. Taxonomy (NCBI): domain Eukaryota; kingdom Viridiplantae; phylum Streptophyta; class Magnoliopsida; order Rosales; family Cannabaceae; genus Humulus; species Humulus lupulus. The sequence continues at coordinate 249,246,207 of NC_084794.1, forward strand.
TATGCTAGAGAAAACGGGGTATGTCCAGTTGATGTCCGAGCTGTAGTTCTATATCCCCAAAGGACTTGAGGTAATTCCTCAGGCCATCGTCCCTTTGCTTCTTCCAACTTTTTCTTCAAGGAACTTTTGAGAGTTTTATTAACGGCTTCGACCTGACCATTCGCCTGAGGGTGAGCCACTGACGAAAAGCTCTTTATTATACCGTTCTTGTTACAAAAGTTGGTAAATAAGTCGCAATCAAACTGGGTTCTGTTGTCAGACACAATCTTTCTTGGCACTCCATATCGGCATACGATGTTCTTTACCAAGAAATCTAGGATCTTCTTCGAAGTTATGGTCGCCAATGGTTCAGCCTCCATCCATTTTGTGAAGTAATCAACCGCGACCACAGCATACTTTACTCCTCCTTTGCCAGTTGGGAGTGAGCCTATGAGGTCGATGCCCCATACCGCAAAAGGCCATGGGGATGTCAACATGGTCACTTCGGAAGGTGGAGCTCGGGGTATCGTGGCGAATCTCTGGCATTTGTCGCACTTTTTCACGTACTCGAAAGAATCCATTTTAATGGTTGGCCAGAAATATCCTTGGCATATAATCTTCTTGGACAGGCTATGCCCCCCGGTATGGTCTCCGCAGAACCCTTCGTGAATTTCTTCAATAATCTTCATTGCCTCGGGAGGAGTTACACATCTGAGCAATGGCATGGAATACCCTCTTCTGTATAGCCTTTCGTCCAGGATGGTGTAACGAGGAAGTTGATACATTAGTTTCCGAGCCTGATTTCGATCTTTTGGAAGAATTCCATTTTCGAGGTACTCAACTATCGGGCTCATCCAGGTCGGCTCTGTCTCGATCATACACACATCTTCCTCGTCAGGCTCAGTAATGCTGGGTGCTGACAGGTGTTCTACGGGTACAACATTCAGCTCCTCATTTTCGGCGGAGGTGGCGAGCCGAGCTAAAGCATCTGCATTTGAGTTTTGTTCTCGGGGAACCTGTTCGATTGCATAAAACTCAAAAAACTCCAATGCGGACTTTGCCTTCTCCAGATAAGCTGCCATTTTTGTACCACGAGCCTGGTATTCTCCCAAGATTTGATTAACCACGAGCTGGGAGTCGCTGAAGCAATGTATAGCTTTGGCCTTGAGCTCTTTTGCTATTCGTAGTCCCGCAAGTAAAGCCTCGTACTCAGCTTCATTATTAGATGCTTTAAAGCCGAACCTTAACGCAGAGTGAAATTTGCTCCCTGCAGGAGTGATCAGAATAACTCCTGCCCCCGCTCCATTTTCATGTGACGACCCGTCGACGTAAAGTTTCCACAGCTCGTGGGCCGTGGTTGTTACCTCGTCGTCGGTGATACCGGTGCACTCCACTATGAAGTCCGCCAACGCTTGTGCCTTGATGGTCGTTCTCGGATGGTAGGTGATCTCGAACTGTCCGAGCTCAACAGCCCACTTTAGGAGTCGACCAGACGCCTCTGGTTTAGACAAGACTTGCCTTAGTGGTTGATCTGTTAGTACATGGATAGGATGTGCCTGAAAGTAAGGGCGGAGCTTTCGAGATGAGTGGATCAGACTGAGGGCGAGCTTCTCCATCAGTGGATATCTTGACTCTGCCCCCAGTAATCTTTTACTGATATAGTAGACGGGTTTCTGTATTCTCTCTTCCTCTCGGACGAGCACCGCGCTTATCGCGTGTTCGGTAGTTGAGAGGTATAGGAACAGTACTTCTCCCGTCTCAGGCTTTGATAGGATGGGCGGTTCGGCTAGGTGCTTTTTGAGCTCCTGAAAGGCTAGCTCGCACTCATCTGTCCATTCGAACTTCTTACTTCCTTTCAATAAGTTGAAGAATGGGAGACCGCGGTCTGTTGACTTCGAGATGAACCTGCTCAGAGCTGCCATCCTGCCAGTCAGGCTTTGAACATCTTTATGCTTCCGAGGTGAAGGCATATTGATCAGGGCCTTTATTTTGTCGGGATTAGCCTCGATTCCACGAGAATTGACAATGAAACCCAGAAATTTTCCTGAAGACACCCCAAAAGTGCACTTCTGAGGATTCAACTTCATGTTGTATTTTCTGAGCACGCCAAAGCACTCTTCGAGGTCATCAACATGGTTTTTGTTAAGTTGAGACTTTACAAGCATGTCGTCAACATAAACTTCCATGTTGTTCCCTATTTTCTCTGAGAACATCATGTTTACGAGCCGCTGGTACGTGGCTCCGGCATTCTTGAGTCCGAATGGCATGACATTGTAGCAGTAGAGCCCTTTATCTGTGATGAAGCTCGTATGCTCTTGGTCGGGGGCATGCATGGGAATCTGGTTATATCCAGAATAGGCATCCATGAACGACATCAGACCATGTCCCGCCGTGGCGTCTACGAGCTGATCAATTCTCGGCAGGGGAAAACAGTCTTTTGGCCAGGCCTTGTTGAGGTCCGAGTAGTCAATGCACGTCCTCCACGTCCCATTGGGCTTCGGGACCAACACTGGATTAGCCACCCAATCAGGGTAAAAAGCGTCCTTTATGAAATTATTTGCTTTCAGCCTGTCCACTTCCTCCTTTAGTGCTTTCTTTCTGTCTTCATCTAGCTGCCTTCGCTTTTGCTGCTTCGGGGGAAAGCTTTTGTCTATATTCAATGCGTGGCTCGCTACATTAGGGCTTATTCCCACCATGTCGGAGTGTGACCACGCGAAGACATCCTGGTTTTTCTTCAGAAAGCAAATTAATTGCTATTTTGATTCGTCTTGGAGGTGTTTCCCGACCTTCACCTTCTTTGAGGGATTAGCTTCATCGAGCTGAACCTCTTCGAGCTCCTCCAAAGGTTGGAGGTCAACTTTTTCCTCAATCCTTGGATCGATCTCCTCATCAATTTTCACTACTGTCCCATCTTTATTTTGCATGACAACGAGTGCCTGAGCGCTCGTTTGTTTCTTTCCCCTCAAGGAAATGCTGTAGCACTCCCTTCCTGCCAATTGATCTCCTTTCAATGTTCCGACCCCGCTTGGAGTTGGGAACTTAAGGGCTAGATGCCTTACAGATGAAACTGCCCCCAGCCCGACCAGGGCGGGTCTCCCGAGCAGTACATTGTAGGCAGATGGTAACTCTACTACCACGAACTCCATCATCTTGGTCACCGAGACTGGATAGTCTCCCAAGGTCACAGGGAGTTCGATGGACCCCATACAGGCGGTTCCTTCTCCAGAAAATCCGTACAAAGTGGTTGCACAAGCCTTCAGGTCGCGAAGGGAGAGTCCCATTTTCTCTAGTGTCGCTTTATAAAGAATGTTAACTGAGCTCCCATTGTCTATGAGAACTCGGCGCACTCTTTTGTTGGCAAGCTGCAGGGTGATGACAAGTGGATCATGATGAGGGAACTGGACATGGGAGGCATCTTCTTCGGTGAAGGTTATAGGCTGAGTTTCAACCCTTTGGCTTTTTGGTGCCCTTGGTTCGGGTTCATAAGGAGACCCGTCCCCTGTCTTCAGTTCATTCACATATCGCTTTTGAGCATTTCTACCTCCTCCTGCGAGATGAGGACCGCCCGAGATGGTTATTACGTCCTCTCCATCTATCGGCGGAGGCCTGTCTTCTTCCCGAGATCGGGAGTTATTATTCTGTGCTGCTGGAAGCGCGGCTACTCTCTGGCTGGCAGTAGTCTGTCCAGTACTCTGGTTTTTGACATACTGCCGGAAATAACCCCTCGAGATCAATCCTTCGATCTCGTCCTTCAGCTGTCGGCACTCATCAGTTGTGTGTCCGGTGTCTCTATGAAACCGGCAGTACTTACTGGAATCCCTCTTGGACTTTTGATTCCTCATTGGGTCCGGACGCCTGAAGGGGACCTGGTTTTCATTAGCCAGGTATATATTTTCCCGAGACTCATTGAGCTCGGTGTGTACTTTGTATACGGAGTAATACCTTTCTCCTTTATTTTTCTTTCCCCCTTCAGCCTCGGGGTTATTTCCCTCGCTCTTTTTCCTCTTAGAGGGATTCTCTGTGGTAGGCTGTGAAGTTGCTGGATCAGCCGAGGTTGAGGCGGAGTTAATGTTTATCGTTGTAGTTTCGGTTTGCGAGGTTGCTTTTAGCGTTGACCTCGCCTCCTCTACATTGACAAATCTCTGCGCCCGCTTGTTAAACTCGGTTATTGACCTCACCGGTTTCCCTTGCATGTCATCCCAAAGGGCGCTTCCAGGCAACACACCAGCTCGGATAGCCATCAAGTGTCCACTGTCATCCACATCTCGTGCCCGGGCGACCTCTAAATTAAATCTTGTCAGGTAGCTTTTCAGTGTTTCACCCGGCTGTTGCCGGACGTTAGTCAAAGTGGACGCCTCTGGTCTGACTCCCATCATAGCTCGGAATTGCTTCTTGAAATCTCTAGACAATTGATCCCACGAAGTTATCGAGTGTCTCTTGTACTTCTCGAACCAACTCTTGGCAGGTCCGGCCAATGATGTCGGAAACAACATGCATCTGAGCTCGTAACCTACGTTACTGGCTCTCATAATTGTGTTGAATGTACTCAGGTGGCTACATGGGTCGGTTTTTCCTTCAAACGCTGGGACGTGAGGAATCCGGAACCCTTGAGGAAACTGAGTGTTAGAAATATTGGGAGCAAACGGCTCGAGCTCCTCATCAGAGTCCTCGTATCGACCACTCCCTCGTTCATTCTTCAAAAGCCTAAAGGCTTTTTCGAGCTGATCAATCCTTTCTTGGACTGGGTCCTTAGGTGGTGTTTGGAATTGATAGTCATTAATCGCGATCCCAGGCTCGCGTCTCCGTGAGGGATCTCTACGCCCATTCAGATGGTTCCTTAGATCCGGATTTGTCTGATCTCCTTTCCCCCTGCTCTTATTCAGATGATTTCGCAGGTCAGGATGGTTCTTGTGATTTCCAGTATTTTTACGACCCCGGTCGTGTTTACTGACGGACCTAGTTTCTCCGGACTCATCACTGGTGAAACTCATTGATCGGTCATTTCATGGTGGATCCTTTCTACGTCGCCTTGTCTCTGCAGTGTGAGATCGGGACGTCTGACTTCTCTCAGATGGCGCGCCTTTCCGCCCCTGGAACGTCTCCCTGTTTCCTTGTCTTTCCCCTGTACGCATTTGATCCTGATCTCGACCAGGTTGAGCGTTTCTGCGGGGAGGCGAAGGATATCTTATGGGAGACGGAGGGAACCGTATAGGTGACGGTGGTTGTCGTCCTTGCCTCGGCCTGGAGGGTCCAGAATTTGCCCGAGATGGGCCAGTTGCGTTCGGTGCACTACCAGGAACCTGAGTCCGAGCCTCGGCAGGAGCTCGGTTGTTCTCAGTTCCTGCAGGCGCTTCCACAGGTGGATTAGGCGGGACCCGAGCTCGGGTACTCATCTGAGGCCTAGAAGGAGCGGATGGCTCTGCTGGTGCTGGAGGTTGTGCTGGCCTCCTTGTGGCAGCATTTTTTTGTGGACGTCCACGGGGCCTCCGGGGAGGAACGTGCACGTCCCTTGGAGGAGGGACTTGGTCTTCGCGTGGAGGCGGGGGCTGAGCCACCTGCGCCTCTGCGGCTATCCTAGTCAACTCCTCGTTACGTTTGTTGGCTTCTGCCAACAGCTGTTTCAGCTGCCGATTCTCCAATTCTACAATAGGGACATAACGCTCAGGGTTATAGTACATGTCCTCATCCCTTGGTTGTGGAGGTGGTCCTCGGGAATCAGAGGACCCACTCATTTCATCAACGTCCGGGTTCTCCATTGGCTGTTTTCCAGGACGCCTTGGATAATTTTCTTCAGGAGTGTTCTGATTGTTTGCAGCCATGAATCTCTCAGGGATGGATGCTTGAGGCTCTCAATGAAAGCACCAAACTGTTGACGCCGTTTTTCGTCAACAGATAAAAGAAGAGAGCACGTAAACAATTAAAGACAATGGCCAAAAGAAACAAACGAATCAAACACACGGTTTTTTACGTGGTTCAGCAGTTAAATCTGCCTAGTCCACGAGTCTCTGTTATTAAACTCAAGTTTATCTCTGAACAATTCTTTAGCATGAATTCTCCAGAGTTTTCTCTCAAGGATCAGAATTTCGGTCCTTTACAATGGTGCATGACCTCTCTATTTATAGAGAAGGATGCAGAATACTATCCCACATATTTTAGGTAGTTACTCTTTTGTGAATAAAAATAAATGGCTTTAAATGCCAATAATCAGATATAAAAGGAAACGTCCCCCAAAGATCAGGGGGCGTATAACTGTATTAAATAATATCCCACAATTCTTGGGAATTTACATCAATTAATGAGGACTACATCTCATAGTTATAATACTTGTAGATATTCAAGGTGGTTATAGCGTATCTTCAAGGCTCCAGCATTTCTGGTCTCATGTCATTATGCGAGCCACTGACATCTCCCCGAGCTAACGTTGCTGTCGAGATGGGACATCGAGCTCAAGACCCATGCTCCGAAGTTCCTGAGGATGAAGGTGTTCTCGGAGCTACCTTTCGAGATCGAGATCATTTCGAGATCACCGCATTCGAGATCATACATCATACTTTGCAGGCTTGACTTACAATCCTAGATCACTCTAATCCTCACGAGACCATTCATTGCGAACTCAGCTTTCGAGGTCATATTTACTATGGCTCGAAATCTGGGTATAACATTGGGTAATGGGAATTTATTGGTAACCGTGTGAGAATATTGGAAGTAGCGGGAATTATAGGATGAAAATTATGGATAGCAGGATTTAAAGCAAAGGACAAAATTGCCCTTATGGATATTTGAGGTACAAGCTTAGGACAAGGGGTAATTTAGTCATAGCCATTCAGTTTAGGATATAGATGGCTGGGTAATTATTAGAAAGTTTAGGAAATTTCAAGAAAAAGGAATGCAACAACTCTTTCCTTTTCTCTCTCGTTCTACACCTTCTCTCTTGGAGCTTTGGTGATTTTGATCATCTTGAAGGATTTTGCTTGGAGGGAAGGCTTGAGACCAGGGGATTGCTAGGAGTCATTATCATTGGAGTCTTATAGCTGAGGTAAGGTTCTGAACTGAAAGATTTCATGTTAGTTCAGTTGGTTTGCTATGGTGTCCATGCATGGTAGATAGATGGTTGGTTGGGTTTGGGAACTTTGATGAGTTTGATTATGGTTATTAGCTGGGTTTTATTGGTAAGAATGGGTATATAAGTTGTGGGAATTGAATTGGAGGTGTGGGACGAATTTGGTTAAGTTTTGGCTGGGTTCGGTTGAAGAGAAACCCAGAAATTTCTGGGTTCGTGGTGGTGAGCCGCGGCCTGCGAAGGAATTTTTGAGCCAGCAAGACTCAGAGGCAGGGGTGCACCGCGGCGCACGTTGGATTCCAGGGAGGCCGATCCTCTGGATTTAGAGGCGGGCCGCGGCTCGGGTGTGAGGGGCCGCAGCTCTTAAGGGGAATTTTGGCTTAAATGGGATTTTTAGATTGGGAACTTAACCATTTGGGCTCGGGATCGATTTTACTTCCTTGTTAAGGGGAATTTGATGTCACGGAGGCTAGGAGTTGGTCTGGAAGTTGTTATTTACATGTTATTGATGGGAACTTCTTTATCGCGGTTGTGATTAGGTTTTCACTAAGGGCTTGAATCGGGGATCGTACTCGGAGGGTTGTCGCTAGTAACCTGCATACGGACCAAAGGTAAGAAAACTGCACATGTTATGTGAATGCATGATTAGAGCTTAGTTAAGGTGATGAACATGATTATAATTATGTTGCGAATGTTTGATTAGGTATGCTGTAACGTGCATAATTATGATTATGCTTATGACGGTTGAGTGAATGTATTATAATGCATTGTGTGACTATTTGTTAAGTATGCTATATGAAACGTGTGGCTGTCTGTTATGATTGTGAAGCTTAGTTTATAAACTAGGGTATCATTAGGATGTTAAGTGGAGATCAACTTATTAGTTGAGAATTCCAAGGCTTCAACTTATAAGTTGGAGGCACATGGTGGCTTGACCTATAAGTCAAGGGCATAAGGACTTGGTTTATAAGTTAAGATTGGCATAATGCACGTGGAGTGCAGGCCACCATGGCTAGGCCACCCTGGGAGTGCAACATGCGCTTGACTGGCTCGGATGCCAACAACTTGAAAGAAAGTGCGACATGCACTTGTGTGACTCTAAGGTCTCCAATTGAGTTTAATGAATGCACTAGACTCAGTTATTACTGTTTGATGGTTGTTTTATTCACTAAACTATTGACTATGTTTTCTTGCTGAGTCTTCTGGCTCACAGGTGCTTTGCAGTGCAGGTAAAGGTAAAGAGAAGCTCAACCAGCCATGAGTTGGAGGGCATTAGAAGTGATATGTACTTATGCAGTCCGCTCGACCACCACGGCCGAGATGCTCAGAGGAATTAGGGTTAAACCCAGCTTTTGCCGCTTAGGACGGCTTATTGTGTAATCTGAGTTTTGTAATAAGGTTTTAAACTAACATTTTTGGGATCTCATGTAAAGAACATGTTTACAACTTAATGGAAATGTTTATGAGTTGATCAAAACTTTTAATACCTAAACCCTTAGAGGCTTAATCACATGTTTAGTCCAAATGACTTTTTTAGCGAGTCCAGCGCTGGTTTTAAACACACTTGGTAATGGACCCTAATTAGCATGGCGTTACAGCTTTCCTGCAATGGCTCTAATTAGATGAGTGATTGATGGGTAGGTCACTAGCTTAAACAGATGAGTGGCTGATGGGTAAGTCACTAGCTTATACAGATGAGTGAATGTTGGGTAAGTCACTAGCTTAAACAGATGAGTGACTGATGGGTAAGTCACACAAGCGCTTTTAGTTTTCATTGAACTTGAGGTCAGTCCGGCATTAATGCTCATGTTGAGTCATCCAATGCAGATGTCAATTAGATCTAATCTTTTATTGGCTCTGCGTTCATGATGCTTATGCCGTTTCTGGCTCTTAGGTCAATAACACGCGACCAATGCCAAACTTGAATGATCAGGGCCATGCATAAGTGAGCAATGCTACCAAACATATATCATATGTCAAATATCCAACAAGGGGCATCCAACATGCTTACTTAACAATTGCTAGCACAATTAGGATCATGCATAAACACAGAGGCTCAAGCTCTGAACAATCTCATATTCAATATCCATGGAATGCCCTAATAACATGTTTCTCGTGCATCACATACATCACATTTAAACATCCAACATGCATCAAGAATAACCATGCATGTCACATATACACAAGGTGCAGTTTTCTTACCTTTGGTCCAAGCACAGGTTACCACTAAACGAACCACAAGCACGATCTTGATTCCAAGCCCCTAGTGATAACCTAGTCACAACCATAATATAAAACCTCATCAAAATGAGTAAATAAATACTTCCGGACCAAGTCCTAGCCTCCGAGACGTTGAATCCTACCAAATCGGGTAGTAAGATCGATCCCGAGCCCTTAGGTTTAAGTTCCCATGATTAAAAACCCATTTTGGCCATTTTTCCCCTTTTGAGCTGCGGCCCCAAACATTAGAGCAGCAGCCCCACTTAAGTCAGGCCAAAAAATCTTCTCTGACAGCAATTAGAGCCACAACTCTACCCAATAGAGCCGCAGCTCAAATAGCCTAGCAACCCCAAACCACCAGCTTCTTCAAGCTTGAGCCGTGGCGCCCAAGAACAGAGCCGCGACTCAACCTCGAACCCAGCCAGAAAACCTCCATTTCTTCATTTAAAAACCTTCCAAAAATCTACCCAAACATATCCAATTCCCAAAATCAAAGTTCCCAAACATTCCCATGATCCAAAACCAACAAAACCCAAGCCTAAAAAACTCATCAAAACACAAAATCCAATTCAAGCTTAAAAACTTAGAACTTAAAACTTGAATTACCTCCGATTGAGTTGTTCCCAACTAAATCCTTCGGATAATAAGCTTCTAATCTTCCTTAGGATCGCTATGCCTCGATCCTCGCTTGAATCCGAGTCCTAGAACTCAAGTTTCCTTCGAAAATGCGATCGGGAGACGAATATGGAACTTAGAGGGAGAGAGAACTTTCTGAACGTTCTTTTTTATTTCTTAAAAGGTTACTTCAAGCATAAGTAGCCTCAAACAAAACCTAACGCTCGGGGTCCCGAAAACGTCCCCGGGGGAAAAATAGTCAAAACCTCCAGAATTTCCCCCTGATCTTACTAGCTCCCAATTTTTCATCAAATACTTGTTCCCATTACCCAATTACCCGATAATGTGCTAAGTACCCCTTGACTCATTCCGAGTCAAGAATAAATCCCGTTGTGACTTTCCCACTAGCTTACCTCCTAGGATCGTCTTATGCTAAGTAACCCTAGCATAACCAAATAATAATAAAGCACCACACACACATATCACATAAATGCCAAATATGCCCGAAATGGCCAAAATATGAAAGTCACCCAATTAATCAGAAATGGGTTCACATGCATATTTAATACACCTAAACATGCATATTATCATTAAATAGCATAATAAATCAATCATGGCCCTCCCGGCCTCCTAATCAAGGTCTTAACCTTATTAGGAAATTTGGGGTATTACAACTATCCCCTCTTTACAGAAATTTCGTCCTCAGAATTTATCTGAACTGCCCGGAACATCAATTCCGAACAACTGATCCCAGTTTCCCAGGTCGTTCCCTCGACCTCACTGTTTCTGCAACATACCTAACTCAAGGTATAACTTTGTTCCTCAGAACCTTATTCATTCTGTCTTGTATCTGGACTAGCTATTCCTTACAGGATAACTTAGCTTTAATTCCCAGATTCACATAACTCAACACATGAGTTCCTTCCAACCCATGTCCTCAGCATGGAAATATATAATGAACTGTACACAACTGACTGTGCCAAAGATAAGGTCGATCCAAAGTCTACCTGACCAATCCTATCCAGGATTCAAACTGTTAAAGTAATCTAGGGCTCAACTTGCCCTTAACTCCTCTCCCCTTTCCATGGTGATACTTTTGAGGAAGATACAATCTTCTACTTGGAATTCCATGTTTCTACTATTCAATTCAGTAAAAAAATTCCATTTACTCTGAGAAGTGAGCATCCAAGATCTAACCTTTAATAATCTCAATGGTCCTCTAAACTACCTCAGGATCTAGAATCAACACCTCACTCATCTCATTCCAATGAACAGGTGATATACATTCTCAAACATACCTCATCTCATAAGGTACCTGTCCAATACTGGATGACTCTCTCTCTCTCTCTGATTTACCATCAGTCTGAGAATAATAAACTGTGATGAATTCCATCTATATACTTATCTCCTTCCTTAACTCTTCCAAAGACCTGGAAGTAACAATAGAGTCTTCATCTGATATGATAGACCTCAAATTCCATGAAGGTGCACTATCTTTCTCACATAGAGATCTGAAAACTGATTAACTGCATTATTTTTCCTTACTGATAGAAATGAACTCACTTGAAATACTGGTCCATAATGACCCAATGCCAACTCATACTAACCCACTATCCTGGGCAATCCCACTGCGAAACCCATCGCAATGTTTTCTTATTTCCATTATAAAATACTCAAAGGCTACAATGGCCCTACTAATTTCTGATACTCTGCCTTGACCTGCTAACAGGTTAAGAACTCTACCACGTATTACATTATGCCCCTCTCCATCTCAAGCCACCACTATAAATCTTTCAAACTCTGATACACTGACATGATGCCTGAATGAAGAGAAAAGAGAGTAGCATGAGATTCATTTAGAATCTCCCATTTAATCTCAGTGTCTATCGGATCCCAAGTTCAATCCTTATACCATAAGAAATTCATATCTGACACTGTATAACCCTTAGCTAATCCAACTAAGACTTTCCACTCAATCTTTCCTATTTGTGGTTCACTTAATCTTCTTTCCTTTTGATATTCTCTGAGATAGTAATCTCAAGCATAAAACTGGCCACCTGGCCCACCAGAAACTTTACTCCAGTTCTGGTCAAATCCTTTAACCAACATGTTGCATAGGAAATCCTTTTTCCCCTGTCACTAAGGTGTCATAACAACCTACTAACTGATTTTGATCTGCAAGAAGACTCAGAAATCTTTCACAAAGTACATGTAATATCCTGCCCATCCAAGGAAACTCCTGCCTACCGAGGCGTTCCTTGACCTTGGAAAATCTTTGCAAGAAATATATCACAATACCATCATCCAAGATGATCACAAATCCCATTCAAATAATCCTTTGAATGCTCTGTTCATTTAATTCATCAAGACAGCTCAACATTAATTACCCTCTCAAACATAACTCAGCACTCCCAGTGCCCTTATCTAATATAATAGTCTCCTGATTAACCTTCTCCCTGGTCTTTGACTAGTACTAACCAGATCCAAGATCCACCTTAAAGAATACCATCTTATCCAATAAACGAATCCCTTGGGTCTTACAACTTTGCTGAAGCCATTCAAAACAATGCCTTAGACCTAAATCTATCACTGGCACCAATCCAATCACCATTCTATCCTTTTTTATGCAAACACAAACCCGAAAAATCCCCTGGAAGTACATTCAGATACTCACAAACTAATCCAGTCTGTCCTGTTCCCGCTGGCACAATCTAAGTGGTATCCACCACACTAGCTAAAAGTTACATGCATCTCCCTGCCATAAAACGCTAGCTCTCAATACAGATGTCATAAGCATACAAAATCCATACACCGTGCCAATTGTCTCAAGGCTTCCCACTCTCAAGCCCAAGAGTTACTATCCTTTCCTTACAATTTAGCATTGCCCCACACTTGGCTAACCAATTCAAATCTAGGATCATCTCAAAATCAATCATAACCAACCTTATCCTATCAACTGATGAGTCATTTTCATAATAATTAACCTCATCTCTTAAGTCACCAACACAGTATTAGTTTCCCATCACAACATAACCATGTGATCTGCATATCATCGATATGCCTCTCTAAACACAACAAGCAAAGAAACAGCATGGCACCAAAACCAGTTAGCACAATACAACAAAATTCAGAACTAGAAAGCTGACCTGCCACCCCTGAGGAACTAGTCTCAGTCTCAGTCTCTGACTGCATCGGAACGAACACTCGAGCTAGAGTCAAGCTATCCATCCCCTTTTTCTCATCCTTTCTTAGCCTTGGGCAATCCTTCTTGAAATGCCCAACCATGTCACATAAGAAACATGCTTTTGCTCGGCATTCTCACAGATGACGCCTCTTGCACCGAGTACATACTATAAGTTTGGGCTTTTTACCATTTCTAGAAGACATAATTTGTTACCAAATAAGATCAGCCAAATCAACTTGAGCACCAGTAGTGATTTTGTATAATAGAAAGGCAAGGTCATTAGAAACATTTACCAAATTCGAGCAAGGAAACCAATTGGACAAGGAAAACCTCATAAGCACTGCATGTTGATAAGTGAGTTGAGAGATGTGCATAGCATCGATGAGCTTGACATCCTTGTCTCCAGTGAGTTCAGAAAACACTTCATGATGATCAAACATGACATCATATGGCTCCACCCCGATTGGTAATTGAAGAGCTTCAGCCACATCATTCACTGTAAAGGAATACCAGTAACCACACACATACACTTTGCCAAACATGAAGGAGTTTTCATCTAGGAACTCATCGGTGATGTTGGCATAGAATTCCTTCACAACTCGATCCACATAGCTAGTAAAACCAATCAAAGTGTTCATCCACTGCCTTTCTTTTAACAAACTCACAACTCCAAACGTCTTATGAGCAAGCACATTATAATTCTTTTCAACAATAAAGTTTCTTGCCTCATAAAATTTCATATCTCTCTCATGATCATTATAGCAATAATAATGTGAATGAGGTTTAAAGTTTTCAAGAGAGATACCAGATGGTCTTTTCCTTTTCAGAGGAGAAGCAGACTTTGGAGGAGCCAAGGGATGTTTTCCTTTGCTTTTGTCTTGAGCAGCAGGTTTCAAAACAGCAGCAACAGGTTTTGTAACAGTAGGTTCCTCTTCTGATGCAGCACTTTCAAAACTAGAATCTCCCAAAGATTGTTCTTTTTCTTGAAATCCTGCTCTAGGATAGACTCAACCTTTGATTCTTGTTCCAAATTCTCAGTTTCTTCTTATGAATCAAATTCTGAAGAAGATGCAGAAGGGGGGCGGGGGTGATTTTTGAAAATTTTCACCCGAGAAGAAGAACCAACTTCCTTGACTTTGGGAACACCATGGGGATGAAGCACCTCAGTTTGCTTCTGAGTGGAGGTCCGAGAACGTGTTCGAGAACTCACCATTGGCACAGGAACAATGGCCCTTTCAAAGTTTGTTCTCGAGGAACCATCCTTTTGAGAAGAAGAGGACTTGGACAAAGATTTTTTAGATGAAAGAATTTCATCATGACCACTGAGACCAGGGGTGGTCGAGGCGATTGGAGAAGCTATCACAGGTGGGGAATTCTGAGTGAATGTCTTTTTTCTCGCCTGGGTTTTTGATTTCCCAAAATGTTTTGCAGGAGCAGGAACCTGCGCTGGAGCTGCGGTCACTAGAGCAGGAGGAGAAGTCGGAAGAGAAGCTGGGACAAACGGGGAACCACGAACAAGCCCCTTTGAACCACCTCGGGCATTCTTGGTTTTTGCCATTGAAAAGCTTGAGACTTTGAAAACCCTAGAGAGGAACTCACACACGTAGAGAGAAAAAAAACTGAAGAGATTGTGAGTGAGAGGATTAGATCGTGGGTTAGGGTAAATATAAAGAGAATGAATAGAAAGGGAAAATGAGAAGTTACCTAAACCAATTTTCAATTAATGCAATAACTCCCACAATATCAGAAAATAAAAAAAATAACTTTTCCTTACCTTTGACTTACCCGAAAAGGAATAAAAGGGAAACAAACATTATAATTTTGCAATTAAATCAATAGTTTCCAAAAAGAGACCAATCCCATGAAAATAGGACACCCCAAATCAAATAAAATGAAAAAAATAAATGATCAGCTTAAAAATAATGCCCCCCCCCCCCCCCCACCCCAATTTTTAATGATTTTTTTTTCAATTTATGCATTTTTTTATTAGAAAAAAAAAACGAAAAAGAAAAAAAAAGACAAAACACCAATAAACACAAGACAAACAACCAACACTTTAGAGAAATTTTTTTTATCTAATAATAGAATTAAAACAAGAAAAAGAAACAAATATTTTTAGTTAAGCTCAACATGAATATCAGTCACAAATTATTTTAAAAAACAAAATAAATCAAACCTTGATATTTTTGCCAACAATATGAAACACCATGTCTGCTTTGCCTTTGTTCCTGATGAAAAAATCAAATTCGAAAGAATGCACAGATATTATTTTACCAAGCTAATTTCTTATTGTAATAAGACCATACATGTTACGCAGGAAATGAATTTACTCAGTCACAAAAAATATTTTAAGAAATTCAATCAGTATGTAATAACTTTTTTAAAACCATTTTTTTTATTTTAATTCAATTGTTTTTTTTTCTCGAAAAAATGTGTCAAGCATTTGTGTGTGAAAGTATAAGCAGGGAACATTGCCCAATTTGTCAAATAGACTTTTTCGAAGTATTTGTAACCAAAGGAGACGTTGTCACACTACCTCAATGGTATCCCTTTTCAATGGTAGTGTATCCTCTACATAACTCTCAATTACATAGTACTAACTTACTCGATGACGGCTTTCACACATTGAGATAAGTAGCTTTATTCTTCCAATGGAGCTTGAACACACTTTTTTTTTGTTTTGAAAGTGGTAGCACACACATAACATTGATTGAATGACCAAAATATTTCTAGGAATAGTGAAAATCTTTTCATGAACTAAACCTGTATGAAAACATTGCACCAAAAAATTAGCAATAAAAATAATAATCAGCAATTCTCTTGAGTTTGAAACTTTGCTCTAGAACAAAAACGAAAACAACAATATTATGTACATCAAGTCAAAGCAAAATATCAAGAACCATAAAGAACACAAAATTAAATGGTACAAACCCCTAAGGATTTCCTTAGAGAAATAAAGTGGACCGAATCAAGAGCTTTAGTAAAAATATCTACTATTTGTTTGCTTGTTTCAACATATTCTAAGACAAGAATTTTATTTTCTACAAGCTCTCTAATAAAGTGATGACGAATGTCTATGTGCTTAGTGCGAGAGTGCTGAGCATGATTTTTTGAAATATTTATAGCCCTAGGGTTATCACCGAAAATGGTTAAACTTTTCAAATCAAACTCATGATCTTCCATCATTTGTTTCATCCATAAAATTGGGTACAACAGCTACCCGCAGCAATGTACTCAGCCTCTGCAGTTAACAGAGAGATACAACTTTGCTTCTTACTGTGCCCTGAAACGAGATTGTTTCCAATATAGAAACATCCACCATTAGTACTTTTTCTATCATATGCATTTTTTGCCCAATCAGTATCACTAAAGCACACCAAATTAGAGTTAGTGTCTTTTGAAAACCAAATCCCAAAATCAACAGTGCTATTGACATAGCGAATGATTCTTTTCACAATAGAAATATGAGATTCCATGGGATTTCCCTGATAACGAGCACAAACACCAACACTATAGCAGATATTAGGACGACTAGCAATAAGATAAAGTAAATTACCAATCATGCTTCGGTACAAAGTAGGTTCTACCTTCACTCCTTGTTCATCTTTGGATAATTTCAAAGTTGTGCTCATAGGAGTATTAATATGTTTGGCGTTTTCAAGCCCAAACTTCTTCACCAAGTTTTTTGCATACTTACTTTGTGAAACAAATGTGCCATCATCAGATTGTTTCACCTAAAGACCCAAAAAATAGGTGAGTTCACCTACCATCCTCATTTCAAACTCTTGTTGCATTTGTTGGAAAAATACCTACACTTCAGAGTTAGAAGTAGATCCAAACACAATATCATCAACATATATTTGACCAACAATAACATCAGATTTAATGTTTTTGATAAACAATGTTTTATCTACATTTCCTCTTCTATAACCATGAGAGATTAAAAACTCAGTTAGACGTTCATACCAAGCACGAGGGGCTTGTTTCAAACGTCTAACCTATAAACATGATTAGGAAAATGTGGATCCTCAAATCCTTTGGGTTGCTCAACAAAAGCTTCTTCTTTCAAAAAACCATTCAAAAAAGCAGATTTAACATCCATTTGGTACAATTTAAAACCAATAATACAAGCAATGGAAAGAAGTAACCTGATGGACTCAAGTCTTGCTACTGGAGCAAAAGTTTCATCAAAATAAATACCCTCAACTTGAGTGTAACTTTGGGAAAACAATCTTGCCGTGTTTCGAATGATGGTACCAAACTCATCACTTTTGTTTTTGAAAATCCAGTTTGTTCTATGGCATTAGCACAAGTTGGTCTAGGAACAAGCATCCATACTTTATTGTGAATGAATTGATCCAGCTCTTCTTGAATTGCCTGAATCCATGCTTCATCCATCAATGCTTCCTTCAAATTTTTAGGCTCTAAAGAAGAGACAAAACACAAAAATTGAATCAAATTAGCATACCTTCTTCTAGTAACCATGCTCTCATCCATGTTCCCAAGTATGAGATCGGTAGGATGATTCTCTTTGAATTGGATCAGTGATTATGTTTGGTAGTTGCTCAGTTTCTTTCTCCGTTGAAGTTTTTGGAAAATCATCAATTGAAGCTACAAAATCTTGAGGTGTAGCCTCAAATGAAGATTCTATGATTGCAGCCAAATCGTCTGCCAGTTCAAGAGAATTTTCCAGCAAACCTTAAATATGTTCTTCTGTGGAAAACTCAGAGAAATCTTATAGATCATTAACAACAACATTAGCAAATTCCATCATAGTTTGGGTTCTCATATCATAAACACGATAAACCCTACTGTTAATAGAATTTCCTATAAACACACCAACATCACTTTTTACATCATATTTACCAATATGATCACGATCCCTCAAAATATAACAAGCACTGCCAAAAACATGAAAATGACTCACATTTGGTTTCTTACCTTTCCAGATCTCATAAGGAGTCTTATGAGTACCTGGTCGAAAAAACACCCTATTGATGGTGTAGCAAGCAGTGTTAATTGCTTCAGCCCATAGACGTTTGGTAAGTTTCTTGCTGTTTAACACTACCCTAGCCATCTCTGTCAGAGTTCGGTTCTTTCCTTCAATGGCTCCATTTTGTTGAGGATTTTTAGGAGCAGAAAATTCATGAGAAATACCTTTAGATTTACAAATCTCATCATAAACAATATTTTCAAATTCTTTTCCATGATCACTCCTAATTCGAACAATCTTTCAAATATTACAATCTTTTTCCACACACAATTTCAAACAAAGAGATTTAAAAGCATCAAAAGTATCAGATTTTTCTCTCAAAAAATCTACCCATAAAAACTAAGAGAAATCATCAACACACACAAAAATGTATCTCTTACCATTCAAACTTTCAACCTGAATTGCACCCATTAGATCCATATGAAGGAGTTCAAGAACTTTGGAAGTATTCACATCAGGAATACTTTTGTGAGAAATTTTCAGTTTCTTACCAAGTTGACATGGTTTGCATTTTCCTAGTTTGGGTAATCCTCGAACAATTCCTGCATTTGACAGTTTTTTCAAATTTTTGAAATGAATGTGTCCAAGCTTTTCATGCCATTAATCAATAGAGTTATCTATGGCAGAGTGACAAGTAGCATAGGTAGTGAGAGTGTAACAATTATCATTAGATCTAAATCCTTGCAAAATAATTTCATCTTGGTCATTAACAACATAGCAACGATTACTATCAAAATTAACAGTGTAACCCTGATCACAAATTTGACTAACGCTAAGAAGATTAACTCTTAGTCCTTCAACCAACATTACATTCTTAAGCCTGGGTAGACCTTCAAAATTAAGAGTTCCCATCCCTATGACATTTCCAGCTAGACCATTACCAAAAGTAACTTCTCCACATTGCATTGGTCTAATGTTGACAAGAAAGTCTTTATCACCTGTCATGTGCCTGGAACAACCACTGTCAAAATACCACATTTGAGAAGCAACAGTTTTAAAAAAAGAGATACCAGCAAGACATTTATTTTTGACAACTCATTTTGGTTTTTGAAAAACATGTTTATTTTGAAACACTTCAAAATTTCAAAAAAAATTAGAACTAAACATGTTCTGCAAAGTAAGACATCTAGGTCGAATGTGACCTTTTACTCCACAAAAATGACAAGAGGGAATGAAACGTTTCTTTTTCCCATGAGAATTTTCAGGCTTACCTGACTGCTTCATTTCAGTAGAAACAGAACGTTCAGCTGTAAAAACAGAATCCTGCAAAGTTAAATCAGAAAATCCAGAAGACATATTTTCAGATTTAACAAATTTAATATTCATTTTTGATTGAGTGTCAACAAAACCTAATCCAGCATGACTCAGTTGACCTGAATTCTGAACCTCCTCAAAAATATTAGAATCTGGATTTAGCATTTTAACATTTCTTTTCAATTTTTCAAGTTATTTTGTCAAAAAAACAATTTCATAATTTTTTGAACACAACTCAAATTCACAACATTTATTTTTTTCTTCAAGATCTTTGATGTTGTGAGACAATTCTTTATTCATTTTAACCAGGGAACAATTTTCAGTATAAACCTGTAACCACTTACCATACATTACCTTATATGATTCAACCAATGATTCCTTATTGAGTTCTGACTCGTCTAAATCCGAGTTAATTTCTTTTTTATTGACATCAGTCAAGGTATTGTTTAAACACAAAATTTTGCCTCTTTCCTGAAAAGCACTTGACAAAACACTGGTTAAAGCAACTTTCTCATTATCCTCTTCACTACTTTCAGAATCATCATCACTCCAAGTAATATTAAAACCTTTTTTTATTCTTTTTCAATGTGTTGGCACATTCAGATTGAATATGACCATAACCTTCACATTCACGGCATTGAATACCCTTTTTATTGTTAGAAACAAAAGGTTTAGAAGAGGTGTTACCTTTTAGAGTTTTTAAAAAATTCTTTTTATTTCGAACCTTTTTCATGAAATTTTGAAAATTTCTTGTTAACAATGCCATTTCATCATCTTTCTCATAATCAGAAACATCTTTTTTCAGAAACTTTAAATGCAATACCTTTGCTTTTTTCAATTGAAGGATTCGGCTTACCCTTTTGCTTTATTTGTTGAGTTAGCTCAAATGTTCTTAACGAACCCATAAGCTCCTCAACCTTCATTTTGCCAAAATCCTTAGCCTCCTCCATTGCTAGCAATTTCGTGTCAAACTTGTCTAGAAGCACGCGAACTATTTTTCGAACCAACACAGATTCTTCTAGTTTTTCTCCCAAGGCAAAAAACTCATTAGCAATATCAGACAACTTTTCATAAAACTCAGATAAAGTTTCAGTTTCCAACATTCTTAATTCATCAAATCTAGTTTGCAACATGGTAAAATGTGATCTCTTTACATCAGCGGTACCTTCAAACTAAGTTTGAAGGATTTTCCACGCCTCCTTTGCAGATTCACAAGATGATATCAATTTTATAAAGTCTTCACCAACACCATTAGAAATTGCATGCAAATCTTTATTATTATAACCAGATAATTTTTCATCTTCAACGGACTACTCAAGTTCAGATTTTACCTTTGAATTACCTTTATCATCTTTTTAAATTGGTGGAGTCCAACCCGAGAGTATAGATCTCCAAGCCCTCTCATCTTGTGACTTGATGAATGCCCTCATCCCGACCTTCCAGTATGGATAATTAGTATCATTCAATAGAGGTGGCCGAGTGATGGAGTTTCCTTCTGCAAAGAACGGCAACTCACACAAAACAAATTAACGGAACAATATAACCTCAAGATCTCACTAAGAGTTTAGTGATTTACTCTGATACCAATTGGAATTTCGTATTTTATAATTACCAACTTATTATTTAATTAATCAATTAATTAAATGCGGAATAATTAAGTTGGTACTGAAACAGATATTCTGTAGCTACAGACTAGGGTTCTATAACTACATACCAGAAAACCAGAAAGAACTAAAGTGCAGAAAATAAAAACACACAAGGATTTTATACGTGGTATCAGCAATCCTTGCAGATTGCTACTAGTCCACGGGGCCACGCCCAGAGATAAGATTCATAAGTAAGATCTAAAAAATACAAAGTTTTTTACTTATGCATAAATAAACTCTCTCTTATTATATGTTGCAAGCTTGATGTATTCCACCTTGACAAATGAACCTTGCTGAACCTTCAAGAATTCGAACTCCCTTCGATCTGCTTGAAGTGTGCTTGCTTCCTCTCGAAGCAAGACTTGAACCACCTTCTCCCGAAGGTTTGTACTTTGTTCTCCTCCTTTGTAGAACTGTTTGAAGACTCAAAACAATTACAAGGACACTGAAAAACAGAGGTAGAGGCGAACTCACTCACCTCTACAAAACAAAGACTCTCTTTTACAATAAGAATGAAATACAAAAAGAGGTAACTAAAACCTAGCAGCCAATATGCGTATTTATAGTCATTATACTCATATTGGGTAGCTAATACATTGTCTAAACCGACCTAAGCCCACAAGGAAACTTTCCTAAAAGAATTCTTCAATTTGACAGGATTTCCTGGTTGTGTAGCTAAAGAATCGTGAGCTATATATGGTAACAATCTATCCTTTGATGTAGAAATCAAGGTTTCCCTTTTATAACCTGATTATGCAATAAAATTCAATTATATGGTCAGATACATTGAGGAAATCGGCTGGAAAAAGACAGCTCAAAAAGATTTGATTTTATAATAATAAAGCCACACTATTTTTGGCAAACTTTCCTACTATAGAAAAGTTTGTCATCAATTATACCTTTATTATTTAAAACATATATCAACAATATATATTTATATACAGCCTAATATAATAAAAAATATACAAAATATTTTTGTCAAATTAAATATGCCAAAAATAGAATTAACATAATATAATATTAAATTAATTAATGTGACAAAATATGATTTGTCACACCTTGTAACATAATATTGAGAGTTGCAGAAATTAGACATATGTGTGTATCTAAGTATAACATATTTGAAGTTACAAAATCAGTTACAAATTTGTAACTCCCAAATATTACCCAATAATGTGTAGATTGAGAGTTACACATTTGTGATTGAATTTCATAAAGCCATAGTGTGATATGGTTGTTGAAGATGTGATTTTAACTCTGATTATATGTATGGATGTTATAAAATCATGTGGTGAGAGATTGAGACGTTTTTTTTAAAAACTGAAAAATTAGGAGGCTGAAAAGGACACGTTCGTCAGGGTGTCAGCTTTGACGCGGGCAGCTTGAGAAGCTCGAAATGCCCTCTTGAAGTCGGCAGAAAAATTCTTCCACGAGCTGATGGAATGCTTTTTACACTGCTTGAACCACTGCCTAGCTAGCCTAGTCAAGGTGGAAGGGAATATCAAACATCTCAGCTCTGGGCCGATATTATGGGCCATCATCAGGGTATTGAACATACCCAAATGATCCGACGGGTCTCCGTCTCCATCGAACTTAGACAGGTGGGGCATCCGAAAACTCGGCGGGTACGTTGTGGCTGCTATGTTGGAGGCAAAAAGCTCGAGTTCGTCCCCCGAGTCATACTCGTCCTTCTCATTTTCTGACAAGAGCTTCTTCATTAGCTCCTCCATCTGAGCTAAATGTTCTAGGGTCTGGTCCTTAATCCCTTGGTTGTTATGAGGCTGTTCAACAGCTCCAGTTCCATTGTATGCGTTAGGTGGGTTATTGTCCCTCCAAGCTTGAGCTTGGTTAGGTGGGACATTCCCACTGTCATGTACTTCAGAAAGACCATCCTCTCGGCGAGCATGACTTCCATTTCTGGCCGGACTCCCCCTTTGCGAGTTGAGGCGATCTCGAAGGTCGGCCCTCAAGGTGGCCCGAAGGCTTTGCGCCGAACTCAAGCAATTACGTAGGTCTCCACCAGATCTACCACTTTAGTGGCTCCCGGTCCAGTAGCTCCCGTTGGAAAAGCTTGGAGCCCGCTACTGGGGGTGAGGATTCGGGACCTCCCCATGTGCTTGGGGGCGATGGGAAGGACCGGCTGGAGGAGGATTTCTTCTGCTGCTCCCGTGTGTCGGAATGTCTCAAACTGGACGAGGAGGAGACGGGTATCTTATCGGCGATGGGGGATGCCTAACTAGTGAAGCGATCCTAGTCCCATCCGAGCGGATCAAATTAGCTCGCGGCCGCTCTACTCTACCATCTCCAGCATCCTGCGCCCGGCGGTCTGACCGCGGCACGGGAGGGCTGGCCGGAGCAGGTTGTCTGCGCGAGCCTTCCCCGGATCTCCTTCACGAGCTGCCATGAGCCCTTCTGGGCGCGTTCAACGGTGGAATCGAGCTAGGAGTCGAGGTTCGGACTGATCGGCTGAATTGCTGATTGGTCCTGAGAAACTCCTCAAACATAGTTTCCTGGTTATGGTGTGACATGGGTGTAGAACTCGGGTTTGAGGTTCTGACCGATCGACTAGGTCTGGGCCGATTATCCCCGTGGGACTTGCGAGTCCCAATTTGCCTCTTTCCGATGTTAACGTCGGTTGTAAGAGGGGGTAGCCGGGCCAAGACTTCTTCGATTCGCTTACTTGCTCTGAATAGCTGACCCCTTAACTGTATGTTCTCCATCTCTATCACCGTCAGGAAACCCATGTTCAAATTTGGCGGTCAGGGCGCCAAACTCCCGGTGTCGTCCTGGCCCATCGGCTTCTTTCCCGATCGCTGCTGGACCTCAGGGTTTGGTTCATCGGACATGGCGGCATGGTGGGCGTCCTGCCCATCATGTTGATCTGCCTCATTACCATGCCTCGAACGAGTAAACACCATGATCAGGTTTTTGTGATAGCACCAATCTAAATCCTCTCAATGAAAGCACCAAACTATTGATGCGATTCTTCACCAACAGGTAATTATACGAATAAATAGGATGGATTAGTGCAAATTGGTGAACCGTAATATGAAAATCATTATATTCTGTATTTGAGAAACTAATAGCATGGGAAGATGGTCACTCCTTTATTTTTAGGTGGTTCGAAGGTTAAAATCCCTCTAGTCCACCAGGTGATATTATTGATATCTCTTGACTATTTCTTACAAAGTGTTTCTTTACAAAAATATGCCAACCCCTTGCACTACCTAGGGTCTTGGTATTTATAGGAAGAAAATATCTGGGTTGGCAATGGGGTCATCGCATGATCTCTTTATCCTTCACGTCATCTCTGTGACACTGATGATTAATTCCTAAACCTTACAGAGAAGTGAGGTCTAATCAACAGGTAAGGATAGGTAATGGGCCGCCTGGCCCAAATCAGATACGGGATGTCCGAATGTGCACGTTTATACTGCGCATTCGAGAAATCAGGAATAAAACAGACATGTGATGTCTGATATATGCACGTTTATATTGCGTGGTTGACTTTACAAGGATTCGGGTGTCAGATCTTTGCCGCATCACGAGCTTAATGTAGCGCCAGCTCGTGACACTCATACTGCTGACACAATGCCTCCGAGTAGCAGTTAACTCTCTAATCAGCTCGGGCTGGACAAATGGAGACCCATAACAAAACAGCTCCGGGTGGACGATTTACACGTGGCAGATCGAATTAGGCCTTTTTCTAGCTCGCCAATAGTTTGCGGATATTTAGGGCGTACACAATGTTATGCCCTTCGGGCTTAAAAATGTTGGAGCGACATACCAAAGATTGGTGAACAAAATGTTCTCCGAGCAGATAGGTAATAACATGGAAGTTTATGTTGACGATATGTTAGTCAAATCTAAACATAATGATAACCATGTAGATGACCTCGAAGAATGCTTTGTCGTATTACAGAAGTACAACATGAAACTCAACCCCCAAAAATGCTCTTTTGGAGTATCGTCGGGGAAGTTTCTAGGCTTCATAGTAAACACGCAAGGAATAGAGGTTAATCCTGACAAGATCCAGGCGTTAATTGACATGTCGTCACCTCGAAAGCATAAAGATGTCCAGAGTTTAACTAGACGGGTGGCAGCATTAAGTAGGTTTGTTTCTAAATCTACAGACCGTTGTCTTCCATTCTTCAACCTTTTGAGAGGAGGTAAAAAATTCGAATGGACAGAAGAATGCGAGCTCGCATTCCAGGATCTAAAGAAACACCTCGTGGAACCTCCGATCTTGTCAAAACCTATCACAAGAGAAGTCTTATACTTATATCTCACTACAACCGAGCACGCCATCATTGATATGCTCGTCCGAGAAGACAAGAAGGTACAAAAACCAGTGTATTATGTTAGCAAGAGGTTACTGGGGGCAGAATCGAGATACCCTTTAATGGAAAAACTGGCCCTCAGCCTGATCCACTCATCTCGAAAGCTCTAACCTTACTTCCAAGCACACCTCATCCATGCGTTAACTTACCAACCACTGCGACAAGTCTTGTCCAAACCAGAGGCCTCAGGCAGATTATTGAAATAGGTTGTTGAACTCGGACAGTTCAAGATCACTTATCATCCGAGAACAACCATAAAGGGGCAGGCTCTGGCAGACTTCATCGTGGAATGTGCTGGAGTATCCGGTGATGAAGTTACAACCCTAGCCCGCGAGCTGTGGAAACCTTATGTCGATGGATCTCCCAACGAAAATGGATCGGGGGCAGGAATCATATTGATCACTCCAACAGTAAATCGATTTCACTCCACCTTAAGGTTCAGCTTCAAAGCATCTAATAACGAGGCTGAGTACGAAGCTCTATTGGCATGACTCCTAATAGCCAAGGAACTCAAGGCCAAATCAATACACTACTACAGTGACTCACATTTGGTAGTTAACCAGATTCTAGGGGAATATCAGGCTCGTGGCATGAAAATGGTAGCGTATTTAGAAAAAGCTAAGGCCACACTCGAACATTTCGATTTTTATGCCATAGAGCAAGTTCCCCGAGAACAAAACTCAAATGCGGACGCCTTAGCCAGGCTCACCACATCCAACGAAGTCGACATGCTAAACGTAGTACCAATAGAGTACCTGTCGACTCCCAGTATCAGCGAGCCTAAAGGGGAAGACGTATGCATGATTGACTCTGAACCAACCTGGATGACCCCAATAGTTGATTACCTCGAAACTGGCATCTCCCAGCAGAATAGAACAAGGCTCAAAAATTGATGTATCAAATCCCAAGATATACTATTTTGAAGGGGAGGTTATATCGGAGAGGATATTCTATGTCGTTACTCCGATGTGTGACTCCACCCGAGGCAAAGAAAATCCTAGAAGAAATTCATGAGGGGTTTTGTGGAGACCACACTGGCGGGCATAACCTATCAAAGAAAATTGTAAGACAAGAATACTTTTGTCCCACTTTCAAAGTAGATGCATTCGAGTATGTCAAGAAATGTGATAAATGCCGGCGATTCACTACACTTCTGCAAGCTCCACCATCCGAGCTAACCATGATGACCTCCCCATGGCCATTTGCGGTATGGGGAATCGATCTCATAGGATCATTGCCAACTGGCAAAGGTGGAGTAAAATATGTTGTGGTCGCGGTCGATTATTTTACAAAATGGACCGAGACCGAACCTCTGGCAACGATTACTTCGAAAAAAAGTCCTGGACTTTGTGGTAAGGAAAATAGTATCAGATAACGGTACTCAATTCGACAATGAATTATTTGCCCATTTTTGTGAAAAAAATTGAATAATAAAAAGCTTTTCATTTGTTGCCCATCCCCAAGCAAACGACCAGGTCGAAGCAGTAAATAAAACTCTCAAAAGCTCTATGAAGAAGCGGTTAGAAGAAGCTAAGGGAAAATGGCCCGAAGAGTTACTCCAAGTTTTGTGAGCATATCAAACTACAGCTCGCACTTCAATAGGGCATACCCCTTTTTCCCTGGCGTATGGGTGCAAGGCCATGTTACCAATCGAGGTCGAAGTACCCATGATTCGTAACCATGCTTATGATCAAGCCTCGAACCAATCCCATCTTGTAGTAAGTCTGGACCTTATATAAGAAAGGAGAGATGAAGCTCAACTAAGAAATGCAGCATATCAGCAGTGAGCTACCCGATATTTTAATAAAAAAGTTTGAGATAGGAAGTTCGGATTGGGAGACTTAGTGTTAAGGCGTGTGTTCCTAGCTACAAGAGACCCATCTGCTGGTGTACTTGGACCTAATTAGGAATGACCTTACCAGATCGAGTCAATCATTCGACCTGGAGTCTATAAACTAGCGAGATTAAATGAAGAGTTGGTTTCGCGAGCTTGGAATGGCGAGTATCTGCAACCTTACTATCAATAGTGTAGGAGTGATGTCTCATTGTAACCAAGCATGTTTGTTTTTACAACATTTTTATTAATAAAATATTCGATTTTGATCAAATCTCATTCTTGTTTTTATATGTTGTATTTTTTGCAAACTCTCTTGATTTAATAACCTATCATCACACTCATAGGATATTAAGGGGGCATTAGTGGTATACTTACCATAAGTTTGAAAAAATAAATAACATTTAAAAATAAGTGTATGGATATAACCAGATACATGAGTTAAGATAATTTGGACATAACCAGATAATTTGGACATAAGTGTCTGGACATAACCAGATGCGTGAGTTACGATAATTTAGACATAACCAGATTATTTAAAAATAAGTGTCTGGATATAACCAGATGTGCGAGCTAAGACAATTTGGATGTAACCAAATTATTTAAAAATGAGTGTCTGGACATAACCAGATACACGAGCTAATATGATCTAGACATAACTAGATTAAAAGAATATAAGTGTATGGATTACAAACCAAACACGACTTAAATAGGTTTGGAATAAACCAGCTAAAACTGATCGACATAAGTGGGGAAAAGATAAACCTACTTCGAGCTAAGTCGATACCGAGGCTGGAGTATTTTGCAACAAAAGTTTCGACCTCATAACCTCGAGGAACTATCCGAGGAAGAGGAAAAGTGACTATAAAAAGCAAGATATGACTAAACTACCTAGCTTACATACCACTTAAGTACATTCGAGTGTGTGGTAAAAGTAAGATCCGACCTTGACATAAAAACGAGATCGGATAGGGATACATCAAGCAAACTATGCATGACTGCATCGAAACTCGAGCTGAAATCCAATAGATGTTTGTATGAATGAACAAACATAAAATGCAAAATTTTAATATAAATTTCTCAAAATATTTCGATTTGAGAAATGTAAGGCAAAAATATTAAAGTAAACCCGAGCATAACATTAAAAAAATACCAAGTGTAAGCTTGAATAAACAAAAAAATATATAGCTCTTTTACGAGCTGTAAATTGTTTCGGCCTCAAGGGCATGGAAAAAAAAAAAAGAAAGTTCTAATTTAAAAAAAAAAATTAAATGGGACGCAGTCCATGATCGAGTCTCTAGGAAGCAGGAGCATTCCCTTTGGCAGCATTCAACCCCTCCTTAGCCTTCTCAGCCTCTTCCTCGGCTTCCTCCGCCTCCAGCCGAGCTTGCCGCTTAGCCAGGAGTTCATCCTCCATGGTGCCCAAGAAGCTCGTATCGAGATCAACATTGTCGGCCCAGATCCTGTACATGGCCATGTCAACTGCTCGATCCTTCCTCTACTTGAACTCTTCGAGGAGGTGAGCCTTTTCACCCTCCATTATCTCGAAGGTGGCATTTTTCTCCTCTTCAAGCTTGGCATTTAACTTTTCAATCTCCTCGACCCTAGAACTCTTCTCCTCGAGCTCTTTGATCCTCGAGTTCCTCTCTTCGAGCTCAGCCTCCAGCTTTGACTTGGCAGCCTTAAACTCATCAGCAAGCTTGAGCTGGAGATCCTTCGACTCTTGAGCATAACTCATACTCGCATGAACCTCATTATTCAACTTGTAATTCAACTAAACAACTATAGCGAGAGCCTAGTATACAAACAAATTAATTCAGAACATGTTCCAAGTAAAACTCGAACAAATAACAAAGGGAAAATTACCGAGGAGATGAGCTCGGTACTCTTGTCGTAAAGGACATTGGAGTCCCGAGCGTTGACCAGGAATTTCCACTAAGGAGCCCCAAGATTGCTGAAGCTTTGGCCCACTCGAGACAGGACATCCGAGCCAAGAGTGGCCCCATGAGTCCCCGTAGCACTGTCAATGACATACTCATTAGAATGAGTAGAAATCGACAGCAGACGCTCCCGAGTTGGAACTGGCTTCTTCGGAGTTGGTACGGTCGTCTGGAGGGCTTGGGTAGTAGGAGGTATAGGAGGAGCGGCTTCCACAGGAACCCCAACCTAAGGATCCGAGGTCACAACCTGGCTCGGGCCTTGAGGGCCCAGGGGAGGAGGAGTCACCTCGGTCCTTTTGGGGACTTTGGCAGGCCGACCGGTTTTTTGTGACGCTCTCGGGCGCTTGCTTTACTTGGCTCCTGAGCGGTTGTTGAGCATGGTTTCAAGGTCAGAGTCCATATTGCCTGCATAGTCAAATCACATTTGTAAACGAGCTTAAAATGCTAAAGTAAATGTGAAGCAAAAAGTTAATGGAAACAAATAAACAAGTGACAAGAAAACTAACTGGAACTCTTCCCCGAGCTCGTGCTCGATGACCAGGTAATCCCCCTATCTTCAGAGGAGGCTGGGGGAGTCCCTTCCCTATACGTGGAAGTTAACCTCGAAAGGTCCCTATAGTCATTTTTCCTATATTGAACGGCTACCCCATCCCAAACTTCATTCAGACTATACATTTTTTGGTATTTCCCCAGCCAGCTATCGAACCTATGGACCCTATCATCTACCCAAGACCATACATGGAAATTATCCCTATAATCTGGGAATAGGATCAGGGTGTCGGGTCTATATTTTAGAAGGGAAGGAGACCACAAGGCCGAGCTGAGGATGAATTTACCTCTGTCACTCGAGCTCGAAGCCTCGTCGTTGGCATCATTCCCCGAACACGGACTCCGGTGACGGCGGGCTGGGGATCGATCCCTCAAGCTCATTGACCTCTGCCTCAGAGGGGGTTTGTCAGTAGGGAGTGGTACATGCTCCCACATGGTGTACTTTTGGTAGGCGGTGTCATCCGTTGACTGGCCCTGCTCCAGAAGGCCGCAAGCTCGAAGCTTATCTTCATGAAGAAGATAAGACAGGGAGCACCTACCATATGGCAACTGGAGAAGGAACTTCCTTATGCTCCCTCATTGCGTCCATAGGGGTAGGACGATGATAATTGGCTAAAGAATCGAATACATTACAATTAGTTCGAACCTAAGCGTTAATCAAGCATGAAAGAAAAAGGGGTCATATACTTACGAATTCGTCTGAACGAATAGAACTTTGAGGGAGCCAATCCGTCTGTCCAAAAGAAGGCTAGCTTGAAGTTGGGGGGATGGTTCGACATATCCTCAAAAATCTTCTTCTCCTTGGGATAGCTTGACAAGTAATAGAAGCCATCTCCTCCCCGAGCTCGGGAGGGATTGCTTTTCAAGCAGAAGAGATACATGATCTCCCTTGACGAAGGTCCTTCCCACTTTAGTTCATGGTACATCGACCTTAGGGCTGACAAGACCCTGTATGAATTGGTCTGGAGTTGGAAGGGTGCGAGCCCAACAAAATCCAGAAAGTCCTTAAAAAAAGGACTTCAAGGGTAGTAGAGCCTCTGCCTTCATATGCTCGCGACTCCAGGCCATGAGATTCATGTTGGGGCGGCCATCTCCTGGGGCGTAGCAGCTTCATTCGTTGGAGGTAGGAGCTCGACACCTCAGCGAGCTTGACAATCCTAGGCCATGATGAGCCAGGATGTCGGTGATTTGTCCTAATGAAGAAATTGAGCTCCAATAATGCTCGGCCTCGAAAAATTCCTCCCTTGAGGAAGGAATGGCAGTTGGCTGCGAGGTGGACGGACGATTTGATGAATCCTCCATCAGCGAGAATACAAGGTCACCAGGCTTGAAGGCAACGGTTACTTTGAGTGTAGGGTCAAGAGGGATCGGTCTAAGCTCGAAGTCTAGGTCTGGACAGATAGAGACTCAAAGTTTTTTTCCTTTTCCTCTCCTCAACCTCGTCGATTTGGCGTCGAAAGTGAGCTCGAATATCTTCTGGTTCACACCTCACTTTATGCTCACGAATTAGTCGTTGATTTCAGGTGAAGGGCGATTCAGGGCTCGGAGTTGTCGGAGAATAGGGAGTTGCGAGCACTGACCCCCACCGTTTCTCAAGATGTTGCGACATCTAGCAAGAAAGAAAAGGGTGAGGGCCAGGCACACAAGGAATAAAGAATAAAATTCTAGATGATGCGAGCTCGAAGGCTCGAAATCATGGAATAAGCTCGGTCGAGATCGAAATCTCGAAGGAACGAGATAAATTCGAAGGAACCCCCAAGCCATTATAAGGCTCGGGCCTCGAGCATGTATTTGACGCAGAGAAGGGAAAGTGGGTTTATTTTATGAATCCCGAATTTTTAGGGAAAAAATTGACGATTACTCAGAAAGGTGATAATTTTGGGAAACGTGCAATTTAAAACCCTAAGTCAGTACCCCATTTCTTGCTCTACACGGTACATTACCCATAAGCAAGAAATAACAATTAAAAAAAAGCTACATTTGCATCCTCTACACTAAATCTGGGTTTGAAACCCATGATCTCAGAAATTTTTTGAACCCAAAGATTGTGCAGTATCAGCTAAACTATGTGGTTGAAATTACTAATTGCTACAAATATCCTAGTACAAAACTAGCAAATATGCTCACAGTGCAACAGGGACACAGAAATGTAAAAATGAAAAATATATATATAAACACATGGGATCAAGAACAGAAACTTACACACAGTGGCTGGCGGATACAAAGAGATCGACGATTGAAGGAGCAGTTGCAAGAAAGTTTTCACGGAGTCGTAAATGCCGATGTAGTTATGTTTCTTCGGTTTGGAGAACATGCAAAGATGAAAGTGAAGTTTTCAGCTCTGGTTCTTTCTTTCCCCTCTGAAACTTGAAACTTGAAAATGAAAGTGAAGAAGAAGAGGAGATGAGGCTATATATATGTAATCCCAAAAGAAGGTCAAAGGTCAGGCTAATCTGAACCATTGGCCAAATTCGGTATCTGATCTGACGGTCGGGTACAAACGTGGTGATGGCGACATAAAGTTGGCAGGCGAATAGACGTGGGCATGGTACAAAAGCACTCAAGCACTCCAGTTGAGCAACCCCTGGCTGACGCGTGTCCACTCTTGAGTACATTAGACGGTACAGTGTCCAAGGAAGGCAGTTCAAAAGTTTCCTTCTCATAAGATTCAAACTGATACTTTTGAGGGGACAAAATGTTACACCCAAATTTCGAGCATGAGGAATTATGATCCTGAAATCTAGGCTTGTTAGGTGTAAGCTCGAAATATGCACAATCCTCATATGATCCTCTAGTCAGACAGTTTCGCTGTAGATGACGATCTCGTGAGCTCGAGCAGTATGTAGCCTCGAAGATGCTTCGAGTGTATGAGGTAAGCTCGCAACAGCAAAGGGTTCAACACTTGTATATGTTTCCTGATGTATCTCTTGCCCTCAGGCGAGATGATCCAAGCTCGATAAGCATAAGCTCGAATATGATGACTCCATCAATAACTTGTTGGGAGTAAAGGTGAAGAAAGAATGGCGAGCTCGTGATTGGAAAATAATCTCGAAGGCATAATAAACCCAGTATCTAAGCTAGTCGGTTACGTGTGAATGTATTTATTGTTATAACTTCCCAATGTTTAAGGGATCTAATGTGATATTGTTATTAAATCCCACATTTTATGGGATATTACCACGTACGTAGTAAATAATGTATTTATTTGCATTATATTATTTGATTCACAGAATATCTTCCCGAAATATGTGGGAACGAATTCTGACATTCTATATAAATAAAGAAGGAAACTCCATTTTTAAAGGACCAAAAGATTGAGATTTGGAGAGAAAACTCTAGGCAACTATTCTCTAAAAGTTTCTAGGAAACTCCAAAGAAATAATAATCGTGGACTAGGCAGATTTTTAACTGTTGAACCACGTAAAAACATCTTGTTTTCATCATATTATTTCACTTCCCCTGGTATATTCTTGTTTAATTTCTCTCCTTTTTAAGTTGACAAAAAACGGCATCAACACACGTAAATCAATCAAATTATTGAAATTGAAAGAGTTTAGAGAGAAGAAGAAAAAAAAAATTAAAGTAGAGGAAAATATGAGATTAATAGAGAATGTTTAGAATATATATAGATACAAAGAGATATTTATCTATATTTAAATAATAAAATCTTATAAATATCTTATTTAAATTAAAAAAATTACATTTATCATTATTATAATCTATAAAATGAATAAAAAATTAGATTAAATGAGAAAATAGATAGAGTGGTTTGAAAAGTTTATAGAGTGCCACACCATCTCCTTGGTGCTCTCCTTTATATAGATGTATAGATTTATATTTTTTTATTCATTTTAAATAATAATAATAGTAATTAAATAAAATACAAATATATTATAACTCGCAATAACTTCCACCCCATTGGAGATGGTGGAAAATCTTTCAATTAATGATGCTACATAATCTATTTTAAGATTTATCGATTAACTTATACTTACTAATTTGTTAAAACTCTGATGTCTTTTTTATCCCAATCATCTCCAACAATCTCAATATCACCCATACAACATAAACATCCGATAACATCTAAAACATGATAGAAAAATAAGATGAAGATGTTAGAATATCAATATCAATAATTTAAAATAAAAACTTTAAAGATTAACAAACATTAATAATTAAATAAATGCCCAAAGTTTAAATATTAACAAACATTAATAATTGAATAAATACCCGAGAGGATTGTGTTATCATTAACACGTAAATCAATCAAATTTGGAGATATGAATTGGAATTCATTGAAAATTGAAATTGAAATAATTTAGAGAGAAGAAGAGAGAAAAAAATTAGAGTAGAGGAAAATATGAGATTAATATAGAATGTTTAGAATATATATAGATTCACAAAGATATATTTATCTATATTTAAATAATAATATCTTATAAATATCTCATTTAAATTTAAGAAATTACATTTATTATTATTATAATCTATAAAATGAATAAAAAAATTAGATTAAAGGAGAAAATAAATAGAGTGGTTTGAAGAGTTTTTAGAGTGTCATATCATCTTCTTGGTGCTATCTTTTATTTATATATTTATATTTTTATTCATTTTAAATAATAATAGTAATTAAATAAAATATAAATATATTATAACTCGCAATAACTTCCACCCCATTGGAGATTGTGGAAAATCTTTCAATTAATAATGCTACATAATCTATTTTAAGATTTATCGATTGACTTATACTTACTAATTTATTAAAACTTTGATGTCTTTTTTTCCTCAACCATCTCCAACATTCTCAATATCACCCACACAACAATAACATCCGATAACATCTAAAACATGATAGAAAAATAAGATGAAGATATTAGAATATCAAGATCAATAATTTAAAATAAAAACTTTAAAGATTAACAAACATTAATAATTGAATAAATGCTCAAAGTTTAAAGATTAACAAACATTAATAATTGAATAAATATCTGAGAGGATTGTGTTATCATTAACACGTAAATCAATCAAATTTGGAGATATGAATTGAAATTCATTGAAAATTGAAATTGAAATAATTTAGAGAAAAAAATTAGAGTGGAGGAAAATATGAGATTAATAGAGAATGTTTAGAATATATATATATAGATTCACAAAGATATATTTATCTATATTTAAATAATAATATCTTATAAATATCTCATTTAAATCTAAAAAATTACATTTATTATTATTATAATTAATAAAATGAATACAAAAAATTAGATTAAATGATAAAATAGATAGTGTAGTTTGAAGAGTTTTTAGAGTGTCACATCATCTCCTTAGTGCTCTCCTTTATATATAGATATATAGATTTATAAAATTAATAAAAAAAAATAGATTAAAGGAGAAAATAGATAGAGTGGTTTGAAGAGTTTTAGAGTGTTACATCATCTACTTAGTACTTTTCTTTATATATATATAAGACCAAAACATAATATATAGATGAAATAAAGTCGAGCTGCGCAATCATTTATAATAATTAAATAATATATATTTTGAAAAAACTTTTTATATTTGTTTAATTAATAATATCTTAGAATAAAATAGTATAGTTGTTGAAAAATTAATTTATATCATGTTTTTACTTCATAAAACCGAGTGAACTATTTTTTTAAAAGAAAAATAAGAAAACCTTATAAATGTAGTGCTACTTTTACAAAGTATTTTTTTTTCACTTGACAATGGTAATATTAAATGTAACATTATTAGAGTAATCATTATTTGAATTTTAATACTCAAAAACATGATTTTTGTTAAGCTAAATTGGATAGAGATATATAGGTTATATTATTCATTAATTAATATTAATAATAAATAATGAATTAAAAAGTGAAATAAAATAAATAAATTTATATATAAAATTTTAACTAGATAATAAAACCATGCTTTGCTTGGTTGTTTAGAATTTAAAAAATATATATGTTATTTATAATAAAAGGAATAAGGAAATTTTATTAATATAATCAGTATAATAATTAAAAAATAAAGATAATAATTCCAATTATAAAAATATTTATTAATATTTTTGTTACACCCAGATTTCGAGATAATGAGTTATGACCCCGAAAGTTGGGCTCGTCAAGTGTGAGCTCGAAATATGCATGGTCGTCATATGATCCTTTAGTCAGACTGCTTTGCTGTAATTACCAACCTCGAAAGCTCGAGGGTTTGTAGCCTCGAATATGTTTTGAGCTCGCAACGTCATGACACTTAAATACATTTTTCACTGATTGCCTTCGGGCGAGATAGCTCGAGCTCGGGAAGTACAAGCTCGGATATAGCAGCTTCGTCAGCATCTACTTATCTCGGGCATAAAGTGAAGTTGGGTGGCGAGCTCGTGATTGACTCATAGTCTCGACAGACTCAATGCCAATCGCTGATCTCAAAGATTTGATGAATCATATGGGATAACCCATTACGTGTGAACATATTTATTGTTGTACAATCCCAATATTTAAGGGATATCATTTAATCTATTATTCATTCCCGATCTTCATGGGACGTTTCCGTGTATGTAGGAGATAATGAATTTAATAGCATTATGTTAATTGATTTACAGAATATCTTCCTGAAATATGTGGGAATGAATTCTGCAACCTTCTCTATAAATAGAGGAGGAATCACCATTTGTAAAGGACCTTTTTTCTGATTTTTGGAGAGAACACTCTGGGAAACTTATCTCAGAAAAGTTTCCAGAAAACTCCCAAGTCTTAATAATATAGACTCGTGGACTAGGTAGAGTTAACTGTTGAAACATGTAAAAACTCTGTTGTTTTCTTCTTTATTCATTTGCTCCAATATTTTATTGTTTAATTGCTCTACTATTTAAGTTGACAAAAAACGGCGTCAACAGTTTGGTGCTTTCATTGAGAGCTGTTAGACAGTACATGCGTGAGTCTGTTCAGTCAAAGAACCTCCCAAATCAACAATGGCAGCAAATGATCCCAATGTTCCTGAGGAGGAAATTTTAGATGAAGTTGACTACCCCCAACGCCCTGGAAAGCAGCCCATGGTGAACTCAAACCCTGATGAGAGGAGTGGTTCATCCGATTCTCAGGGACCACCAGCCCCTAGGGACGACGAGGACATGTACTACAATCCTGAATGATATGTCCCGATAATGGAGCTCAAAAATCATCAACTGCGAAAGCAGTTGGCAGAGGCCAAGAAGCGCAATGAAGAGCTAGCCAGACTAGCGGCTCAGGCCCCACCTTCGCCAGAGGATCAAGCTCCACCTCCGCGGGACGTTCATGTTCCGCCACGTAGGCCTCGAGGGCGGCCACGCAAAAATGCTGCCACCCGAAGAGCAAAGTGACCTCCGCCGCTAGCAGAACAGCCTGCTCCACCGAGAACCCGGAGAAGTAACCGAGCTGGAGGTTCGTCCAACCCAACTGCGGAGGCACCAGCCGAAGTAAGGAATAACTGAGCCCCCTCAGAGGCTCAGACCCAAAATTCTGGTACCGCGCAGAACGTTATAGAACCTGGTCGGGAGAACTCAGGACCTTCTGTAGAGTCCAAGAACTTTACTTAGCTAGTTAAATAGTAGTAGTAGTAGTAGTAGTAGTAGTAGTAGTAGCTAGTAGTAGCTAGTAGTAGTAGCTAGTAGCTAGTAGTAGCTAGTAGTAGTAGCTAGTAGTAGTAGTAGTAGTAGCTAGTAGCTAGTAGTAGCTAGTAGTAGTAGCTAGTAGTAGTTGTAGTATACTTATGACTGTGGATTTTGGTTCAAACCGGGACTTAGTTGGACACTCGTAGTAACACTTGTAGATTTTATAAGTTTAACCTATAGTTTAAGAATATTAATTATAACCTAAGGTTTGATTAATAAGACTGATTATGGAGATGATAATTATTATACTATAAGGTTTAGATAGACCCAATAAGATATTAACACTTGTCATGTGTGTGCTTAATAAGAAATTAAGAATTTTTTAGGAATAAGTTTATTAAGAGTAATATTTGAACATCCTAGGGTCTGCCAGCAGCTTTGAAATCGTAAAAGGACTTAGTCAAGGATGTTTACTCATTTCAAATTAGGCTGAAAAAGTGTAATTACGTGTATAATATTTCAGTGTATGCCGATATATCACAACTCTAGGGGGCAATATATCACCATACAGGGATACAAAAAACACGTAGCTTCGCACGACAACCTCAACAAGCCTCGGGTATATCAGCCCAAGCGATATATCGCCTAGCATGGGCGATATATCGGCTATGGTGCATGATTTTTGAACTATTTTGAAACCGAGCTCATTTTAATCCTTAACCTCTTGATAAGTCCAGAATCTTTCTGATTGAGTCTTCAGCCTCTGCTGAACGATTATTCAAATGTTTTTCAATTAAAAATCCATTATTTTATTAAATTTAAATGAAGGTCTTTTCATTCTTGAACTCTATAAATAGGACCTAGTACCCTACCATTTCTTCATTCATCAAGCTGAGTTCAGAGCCTTCAAGCTTCTAGGATTACTTTAGAGTGTAAACACTTAGGTTGGGGTTATAAGCTTAATAAACACTTGGGAAGTAAGGTTTATAGTATATTTTGGTTCGAGGTGTAGTTCGGTCATAGAAGCATTCAAGGTATTCCTTATTCTAGTTCCTTTCTGTATTGATTCTTATAGTTTTTCTACTCAAATCCTAACTCGTATTCTCTATTCTTGGTTAGGCATCTAAGATCTTGAACGTAAGATTTTTGTTGGTAAATATCTTTTCAATGGTGTAGTTCATTCTTTTCATCTATTTTCCTTAGTATACTCACCTCTCTATTATGGTTTTTAGGAGTGTTCCAAAGTCCCGATCTTGTTCTCACATCTCGGTTTTCGGTAAGGAAAATAGGGTAGATTTTTATACTTTTATGTTATTGATATATGTTTATGTTATAAGTATGATATGTTTCTAGTATATGAATTATTTAGATAACAATCACATAATTTGTTTAGATAACAAATATATAACTTGTTTAGATAACAAGTCCCAATAGTAGATTCCTTGGGCATATGATTGTTTAGATAACAGCCCATAAATTTATATGACTTGTTTAGATAACTAGCCCCGTAAATTTATGGGCATATGATTGCTTAGCTAGCAAGTCCCAAGAAGTATGATGGCCATTATAATAGACATTGTATTTATATAGTCATATGTTTATAGTTTACAGTTTATAGTTTATAATTTATAGTTTGTGTATGTATATGTTTCATGCTTGTAGTAGATTTTCCTTGCTGGGCATTAGGCTCATTCCTTTTATGTTTTATATGTGCAGGAAAATAGTTATGGCAGCAGGAAGGTTCTTGGCAGCTTGGGGATGTGTATTGAGGCAGGATGGAATCGGTGGATTACGTGTACGATTCGAGGATGAAGTTTTTAAGTCTTTTAGTTATGATTTCTATGTATTATTTTTCTGCACTTAATGTTGTAACCAATTTATTTAAGTTATGTTTTGTTTTATTTTCAAAACAATGGGATCCCATATCCTAAGTAAGATTTTTATGTATTTAAACCTTTACTTTACAGTTTTAAATAAAGTTATGGTGTTTTCATATGTATGTTTTTCTTAAGATTAGTATAGTAGTTATTAATGGTCCAAAGTCTAGAATAGTTGGGTCGTTACACCTTCTAGGCCCCGTAATGGATGGCAGCCACCATCACCAATAAGGCACCCACCATCGCCAATAAGGTATCCTTCACCAACTCGGAGGAACACATAACCAACCCATGATGATAAGGAAAGGCGAGCTGGGCGAAGGTGTAGAAATGGGGAGACTGATAGAGAGCATAGGGGTCCTCAACCCATGAGAAGCCAAATGTCTCGGTCTCACACTATTGAGACGAGGCAACCGGCAAGAAACCCGTCTCGAAACAACCATGCAATGAGCTACGTCAATGAAGGCTCGGGAGACACTAGATCAGTCAATATGTATGACCAAGAACGTAGAAATAATGGGAATCGAAGAAATCACCCAGATTTACGAGAACACCTGAACCATAACCGGGGGCATGATAATCCATCGAACCCAGATCTGAGGGATCATCTCAATGGGCGCAAGAACCCTGTACCGAGGCGCAAAACTAGAGTTGTAATCAACGATAACCAGTTCCCATTGCTTCAAGTCAGACCTCCCGTAGATCCAGTCCAAGAAAGGATTGAACAATTGGAAAGAGCATTCAGGCTCTTACAAAATGAACGAGGTAGGGAACGGGATGTAGAGTTCGATGAAGAACTTGAGCCCTTCACCCTGCATATTTCTAGCACCCCGTTTCCTCAGGGATTCAGAATTTCTCATGTCCCACCATTTGATGGGAATTCGGATCCGCACAGTCATTTAAGCACATTCAACACAATCATGCGAGCCAGTAATGTGGGCTACGAGCTCAGATGTATGTTGTTCCCAGCCTCGCTCACGGGACTAGCGAAGAACTGGTTTGAGAAGTATAAGAGACATTCGATTGCTTCTTGGGATCAATTATCAAGAGATTTCAAGAAACAGTTCAAGGCCATGGTCGGCATTAGGCCCGAGGTGTCTGCCTTGACCAATGTTCGACAACAGCCGAATGAATCACTAAAAAGTTACCTCACGAGGTTTAATTTGGAAGTCGCCCGAGCTCGTGACGCCGATGACAATGGCCATTTAATGGTTGTCCGAGCTGGAGTAATGCCTGGAAGTCCTCTTTGGGAAGATATGCAGAGGAAGCCCGTAAGGTCCCTAACTGAGTTCAATCGACGAGCTCAAAGATTTGTTAATGTAGAAGAGGCAAGGTCAACATTGTATATGACCTCTCAGCCCATAACTACAACAACAAGCGTAAACTCTGCCTCGACCTCGACGGACCTTACGACCTCAAAGCCCCCTGGGAACAACCCTTCTAAAAGGAAGAAGAATGAAGGGAATATTCCCGAGGCGGAAGGGGGAAAGAAGAAGAAAGGAGAGAGATATTTCTCCGTATACAAAGTGTATATCGAGCTCAATGAGTCTTAGGAGAATATCTAGCTAGCTAATGAAAACCAGGTCCTTTTCAGATGGCCCGACCCCATGAGGAACCAAAAGGCGAAAAGACACTCCAACAAGTACTACAAATTTCATAGAGATATCAGACATACAACCGATGAATGCAGGCAATTAAAAGATGAGATTGAAGGATTGATCTCAAGAGGATATTTCAGACAATATGTTAGGATCCAAAACCCCAATCAGACTTCCACCAGCCAGAGGGCAGCAGCAGCACCACCTACCCAGAATAACAACTCCCGAGCAAGGGAGGACGAGCGACCCCCTCCGATTGATGAAGAAGATGTCATAACCATTTCGGGGGGACCACATATTGCAGGATCGGGCAGGAACGCCCAAAAACGATATGTGAATGAGCTGAAAATTGATGACTGGTCTCCCTATGAACCCAAACCCAGAGCTCCAAAACAGCAAAGGGTTGAATCTCAACCCATAACTTTTACTGAGGACGATGCGTCTCATGTACAGTCTCCTCACAACGATTCGCTGGTCATCACCCTTCAGCTCACAAACAAGAGGGTACACCGAGTCCTAGTTGATAATGGGAGCTCAAGGAATATCCTCTACAAGGCCACCTTAGAAAAGATGGGACTCGCGCTTCGCGACCTAAAGGCATGTGCAACGATGTTGTATGGCTTTTCAGGAGAAGGATTGCCTGTATGGGATCCATTGAACTCCCCGTAACCCTGGGAGACTTCCCAATCTCGACAACCAAGATGATGGAGTATGTAGTAGTGGATCTTCCATCAGCCTACAACGTACTGCTCGGGAGACCCACCCTAGTTGGGCTGGGGCCAGTTACGTCTATAAGGCATCTGGCCATCAAGTTCCCGACTTCTAGTGGCATCGGGACTCTGAAAGGGGACCAACTTGCAGGAAGGGAATGTTATTGCATTTCCATAAGAGGAAAGAAGCAGACGAGTGCACAAACACTTGTCATAATTCAGAATAAGGTGGGACAATCTTTGAAATAAACGAAGAGATCGATCCAAGAGTAGAAGAAAGGGCTGATCTCGAGCCGCTAGAAGAACTCGAAGATATCAAGCTCGAAGAGGTCGATCCCCCGAAAACTGTGAAGGTATGGAAAAACCTGTCAGAGGAAACAAAGTAGCAATTTATCTGCTTCCTGAAGAAGAACTAGGACGTCTTCGCATGGTCACATTCGGACATGGTGGGGATAAGCCCGAATGTGATAAGCCATGCCCTTAACATTGACAAGAGCTTCCCCGCAAAGCAACAAAAACGAAGACTGATCTATAATTTTTTGTACGCAAGTATACGTAGTTGTGCCAAGTAGTAAATTCCGTAAGAACGGATATCGTCCCACAGAGACTATCTCCCAAGTACCACTAATTGATTTTTTGAATTTTATTTGGTTAATTAAAATTTAAGTGAACAATTAAAAATAAAAGAAATCCTATAAACTATGAACCAAAATTAAAGAACTGGAAACAAAACAATGAATCACTACTTAAGAATCAATAATAAAAACAACCTAGGAATTAATTTCATCAACTGTTCATTCTATTAATTTTAATAATCAATTATAAATCTCTTCTTTCTATTCTAATAGCAGGTTAATATAATCGATTCCTATTCTTTTTCAAGATATAAGATCTCAATCTATATGCAAGTTTTCTACATTTATGCGATAAACTTGAACATATAAAAGGCATTAAACATGGAAACCTAATTACTACACAAGTCATATAGGTACTTTCGTCCAATATGCACCCTATGTCTATACAATGATAGCATATTCAATTCTCACCTTTCGAATTTTGAATCAAAACCATTAAATCAAGCAAATAGTGATCAAGTATTTACTAGCATTAAACACACATCATATAGATTAGAAAAGAAAAGAAGTATCAATAGAAACTCATAATAAAATTAAATAGAAATTTCAGTGACTACATTAATTCCTAGATAAAAGAAATTAGTTCATAAATGCCATGATGAAAATAAACTGCAAATAATTGTTCATAAGATTAACCTCAGAATTCAGATGAAAACAAAACAGAGAAAATAATTACAACAACCTCTTTTTATCTAGGGTTTATAAAACTTACAGTCCTCCTATAATTGCAGCATTATGTTCCTTAAATAACCCTCCAAAGTTCCCAAGTGAAAAGACCAGATTACCCTTTAAAACGTCGTCTAAAATCTGAAAAACGCATCACCAGCGCTATAGCGTTGTATTCGTAGCATTGTAGTGCTATTGTCAGAGGCAAAATGCCTCAAAATCTGGTGCACTAGCGCTGTAGCGCTATTATTGTAGCGTTGTAGCGCTAAAGTCAGAGCCAAAACACCTGGAAATTTTGCTTACTAGCGTTGTAGCGCTCTTGTTGTAGCGTTGTAGCGCTGCTTGATTATTCATGATAGCATTGTGGCGCTGCACTTATAGTGCTGTGGTGCTAAAGTCAGAATCATTCGTGCATCGAAGTCCTTTGTAGCGCTACGACGCTCCCTTGATAGCACTATAGCGCTATTAACATCACCCAAAATTGCACATATCAATCCCGAAAAACCTGATTTTGTTCCACTTTCCCTCATTTTCACTCTTTTTACCAATTTAGCATGGAAAACCTGAAACATGAACAAACGAACATAATTTTGAAATAAAATAATCCTAAACTAACGAAAAACACCCTAAAAACTAGACCATAAACGAGCCTAAAACTCGTTTATCAAACTCCCCCAATCTAAATCTTTACTCGCCCTCGAGTAAATAATATAACTAGACTCAAACCTAGCAAACCAAATTGACATAACTAACCAATTCAAACACTTAAGACTGTTATGCATATATAATTCGCAGGAAAAACAATCATGTTATTTAAACATTAATCTAGATTTTCAGTCTCAATCACTTCACCCTTTCACTACAATCTATCAACACCAAAGCTCATTTACTCATAACTCGTAAATAAAATAATTGAACCACTTTATGCACATCAAATTCTCACCAACTAACCACAAACTCAAATAGTCCATATGCCTGCATTACTTACTATTCTCCATTAATATAAACAAATGCACAAATAAGAATCAATAGGACTTTATAAGGGTTGTAATAAAAGGCTTAGGTATAGGTAGATGAAGAGACAATTTTAGGCTTAATCATACCACAAACATTCCACTAAACAAGCTTTCCCAACAATTTCACACCACTCATCCCTTGTTACCCCTTTTTCTGTGGAATGATTGAGAATATATATATATATTAGATTAAACTCCCCCAAACTTTGATTTTTCAATAAATAATTGTTTGGGAGCATAATCATTTTTCACTTTCTTTTTCTTTTCTTTCTTTAATTTTTTCTTTCTCAATCAAAAGTAATTTTCTGAATAACACATTATACAAACATCCCATTACACATTCACTCCCCTCATATAATAATTTTCATGCTCATGGTATGGGTCAAAAAGAGTAAATGTTTTTTTTTTCATTTTACAGTTAAGCTCAAAAGAATGTGTTAATCAAGAAAATGGTTATAAGGCTCAAAAGGGTTGACTAAGGATAAAATTTAATAGGGTTAGCTTGAAAGGCACAACCAGTCCAAAAATCGCCTATATCATTTTCCTAAATGTGCACTGCTTCAAATTTCATCTCAAATAATACGCAAGCAGGTTCTAGAATTTTTCAAACTTTTCAATCCACAATCCAAATTTGACATGCATAAAATAACTCAAGTATAACATTTGCAATGTATGAGCAATAGATCTCTAATGTCAACAAATCACAGCGAAAAAAAAAAAACAAAGTAATCTAACCAAGCACACAGATTATTTTTAGAAACACATCAATTTTTCCTTTGGATTATACTACAAAACAGTCAATCATATTTAAATGTCAATTATTAGCAACTTAATTTATACTCTAAAACATGACTCAAAACGAACAATTAATTAAAATAAAATAAAAACCAACAAACCAAAAAAAACGCATCAAAGAACACCAGAAATAAATCTCTCCCCCAAACTTAAAACCGAACATTGTCCCCAATGTTAAGTACATAAAGAAGGAGAACAGAGACTTACTTGACCAGCCACGTCAGTATGGCTGTGGTGGCGGCTGAGACAAAGGTCCCTCGAAAGGTTGAGACTGCGGAGGCTGAGGCCCTGGAAAACCAACAAATGACGGATGCGGAGGTGGAGAGTAGAATGG
This sequence comes from Humulus lupulus, assembly GCF_963169125.1. Lineage (NCBI taxonomy): Eukaryota > Viridiplantae > Streptophyta > Magnoliopsida > Rosales > Cannabaceae > Humulus > Humulus lupulus. The sequence goes on from NC_084794.1 coordinate 249,291,040, forward strand.
AGAATACAACGGATATGGTGGTGGTGGCACAAAATAAGTTTGATCCGATTCATTTAAGGAACACCGACTCACCAGATTGTTTAAACGAGCCACATGATTCACCTCATATTCGTACCTTTGACCCATATACTGATTCATCATGTGCTATTGTTGAACCATATATTGATTTTGTTGGATAAGTTAATCCAACTTATCACTGACCTGCTGCATGCACTGATCACTACTACCGCTATGCAGTACTGGATTAGCCTCTTCTTCCACCTCAGTTTCAACACGACGCTTACCCTTTTTCCTAGCTTGCGGCACATATAAAACAGGCTCGAGATAATCCTTCATCAAAATAATCAATAAAGGTTGCTGCAACGACTGATAAATATCAGTCACAAACTCTGGAACTCTAGCCTTAATACATAACATGGTGATGACAAATCCATGGCCCAAACCTCCAGTAGTATGACCTTTTTCAATGAACTCAATATTATCCTTAATCCATGAACCCAGATTAATAGTCATCCCTGTCATCAAAGCATACATGAGAAGCATTCGATCCCTAGTCATGTCAGACACATGACTTACTGGCATAAATCGAGCACAAACAAAGAAAGCCCAAAATCTGGCTTCAACATTCAGCTAACAAGACACTATACTTTTAGGTAAAGAGCCAGATAAGGTCCAAGGAGCACCTTCAAAACATAATTTGTCAGCCACAGCAGTATAATCTATGTATCCCTTCAAAAACTTAGTGTATTCCTCCTCCTCCTGTTTTATGTGTGGGACCTTAAACACCTTATTAATGGCCTCTGCAGTAAAAGGCATGCGCTTACCTCAAACAAAAACTATATCATTGTGTTTATTTCTTAGATTGGCGTAAAACTCATACACCAATGACACGTTTGCCTGTGCCAACTTTTTCACAAAATCTTCCCACTTCCTAGCCACAAGATTTGCTCTAACTAACTGAAAAATCTAATGATGAAAATGGTCAGGCTGATAATCCACCTCACGCTCAGGAATCAAGGGCTTTCTAACAAATTTCTCATAACGCTCTTGAGCCTGAAAATTAATAAACCTAGTTTCATCATATTCTGGCTCCGCATTATCATCTCTTGTTTGAGAAGCAGACGCTTGTCCTTTCCCTTTATCCTTATTCCTACCCGCTCTACTTTTTGGAACCATTATCCACACTCTCACCATCCCAAAATACAAAAAATTTAACAGCACCTCCCCTTAAATTAAACACTTTTCCTCTTCACAACCACTCAAAATATTCAATCTCACACACACAATAACCAAATACTCCAAATCACAGCCCAAAAATCAATCCACCAACAACAATCAACAATGCAATCCAATCCCAAATGCATCCAAAATCTGAGAATAAGAGGGAATTGAAACACTTACTAACCCTTGAAATGGACTCCCTTATGCTTGAATGAGTATAGCCCCTTGAAAATTTCGATTTTCAGTAAGAAATTAAAACTCTAAATTTCTAGGGTTTCAAAAACTGAATTGGGAAATTGGAATAGGTTTGAGAAGAAAGAAATTAAGTGAAGGATAAAAGGGCTAAGATAGAAGAGACAATGAAAGAAAAAGGGAGAATGTATGGTGAAATTTTCTGGGTAATAACTACAATGGAAGATCTAGGGAGGCCTTGGGAGAGAGAACACGGGAAGAACAAGAAAAATGAGGCTGAATGAAATGAAATCTGAAACCCCCTGGGGTTTTTTTTTTTAAAAATTATGGTCAGAGTGCTGTAGCGCTACATATGCAGCGCTGTAGCGCTCTATAGCGTTTCTGGGCTTTTCGTCTGGAACTAGCGCTGTAGCACTACAAGACCAACGCTGTAGCGCTAGTAACTTCAAAATACTTTTTTTCTTCTCTGGAACTTGCGTTGTAGAGCTACGAATATAGCGTTGCGCTAATGACTGTTCAAAATACCCTTTTTGGTTCTGAGATAAGCGTTGTAGCACCTTATTCTTAGCGTTGTAGCGCTACTGCATCTCCAATCATCATTTTTCTAACCTTTTTCTTAAAAACTCTTGCGTTTTTTTCACGATTTTCACAGTTCATACAATACATCAAAAATTAAAATAACAACTAAAACAAATTCCCTAAACATTGTTCCAAACAAAATAAATACAAAAATCATAAATGTTTTTAAAATGTAAAAGAAAAATAAAAATAAACTGAGGAATGCCTCCTCAAAGCAATGTCTTTAACGTCTTTTAGCCGGACTCTTATTTATTTTCAGATCAAATTAGTTCCAATATCACCACGGACTTGCATTTTTCCACCGGACCTTCCAAATAGTGCTTCAACCTCTGATCATTCACCTTAAAATGTCCCGTCTTCTCACTATGAACTTGCACTGCTCCATAAGGAAGTGACACAACTACCGTGTACGGTCCTGACCATCGCGACTTCAATTTACCAGGAAAAAGTTTAAGTCTGGAATTAAATAGCAGGACATTATCTCCTGGTTGAAAATCCTTCCTCAATATTCGCTTATCATGAAAGGCCTTTGACTTCTCCTTATAGATCTTCGCATTCTCATAAGCTTCATTTCGGAATTCTTCAAGCTCATTCAACTCCATAAGCCTATTCTGCCCCGCCATGAAGAGATCAATATTTAACTTTTTCACGGCCCAATAAGCTCTATGCTCCAGTTCCACCGGTAAATGACAAGTCTTACCAAACACAAATCGATAGGGTGACATACCAATCAGAGTTTTGAATGCAGTGTGATACGCCCATAGTGAATCATCGAGCTTCTTCGACCAATCCTTCCTTGAAGTATTTACTGTCTTTTCCAAGATACCTTTTATTTCCCTATTCGACACTTCAGCTTGGCCATTTGCAATTGGGTGATAGAATAACGCCTTTTGATGATGAACACCATAGCGAGCACAAAGAGCAGTGAACCACTTGTTGCAAAAATGACTTCCCCGATCACTAATAATTGCTCTGGGAGTGCCGAATCGAGTAAAGATATTTTTATGAAGGAATTTAAGTACTTCCTTCCCATCACAAGTAGGAGTTGCAGCGGCTTCTACCCATTTAGAAACATAATCTACTGCAAGCAAAATATATTTATTATTATACGATGATGGGAAAGGTCCCATAAAGTCTATTCCCCATACATCAAATAACTCAACTTCCAAAATACCAGTCATCGGCATTTGATCTCTTCTGGATATATTCCCAGTCCGTTGACAACGATCACAACTTTTAACAAAATCATTAGCATCTTTAAATAATGTAGGCCAGTAAAACCCACTTTGCAAAACTTTTGCTACTGTTCTTGTTCCGCCAAAATGACCGCCTCAATGCAAATTATGACAGTGAGTTAAGATAGACAACATCTCCTCTTCGGGCACACATCTCCTAATAACTTGGTCAGGGAAATGTTTATACAGAATAGGCTCCTCCCAATAATAATGCTTCACCTCCGAATAAAATTTCTTTAGTTGTTGCCTTATCATCTCGGGAGGTATAACCTTAGCAGCCAAATAATTAACATAGTCTACAAACCATGGAACATCCTTGCAAGCACTTACTTCAAACAGCTGCTCATCAGGAAAAGCATCATTAATCTGAACTTCTTTATCATGAGAATCTTCGTCAACCTCAAATCTAGACAAGTGATCAGCCACCAAATTCTCAGTACCTTTCTTATCCTTAATTTCCACATCAAATTCTTGTAACAACAAAATCCACCAAATAAGATGAGGCTTAGAATCTTTCTTGGTCATAAGATACTTTATCGCAGAATGGTCCGTGTAAACAACCACCTTATTCCCAATCAAATATGGCCTAAGTTTATCAAAAGCGAACACTATGGCCAACAGCTCCTTTTCTGTAGTTGCGTAATTCATTTGAGCATCATTCAAGGTACGACTTGCCTAATAAATCGTTCTAAAGACCTTGTCAACTATTTGTCCCAACACTACCCCAACCGCAAAATCATTGGCGTCACACATCAGTTCAAATGGAAAATCCCATTGAGGCGCAACAACTATAGGTGCCGAGATCAATTTCTCCTTAAGTATCCTAAAAGCTTGTTGACACTTCTCATCAAAATCGAACGTAACCCCATTCCTTAACAAAGTGGACAGTGGCTTCGAAACTTTGGAGAAATCTTTGATAAACCTCCTATAAAATTCCGCATGACCTAAGAAACCCCGTACTCCTTTTACTAAAACCAGTGGTGGCAAATTCTCTATCGTTGAAATTTTTGCCCTATCCACTTCAATGCCTTTCTTAGAAATCCTGTGCCCCAATACAATTCCCTCATTTATCATAAAGTGGCACTTTTCCCAATTAAGCACCAAATGCGACTCTTCACACCTCCTCAACACCAGCTCCAAATTAGTCAAACACGTGTCAAAAGAGGACCCATAAACCAAAAAATCATCCATAAAAATTTCAATCTCCTTCTCAACCATGTTAGAAAATATTTCCATCATACATCGTTGAAACGTGGCTGGTGCATTACATAACCCGAATGGCATCCTTCTAAAAGCAAAAGTCCCATAAGGACATGTAAACGTCGTCTTCTCTTGATCCTCTGGTGCAATTACAATCTGATGATAGCCTGAGTACCCGTCTAGAAAACAATAGTAGTTATGCCCCGCCAACCTATCCAACATCTGATCAATAAAAGGCAAAGGAAAATGATCTTTCCTTGTTGCCGTATTCAACTTCTGATAGTCTATACAGATCCTCCAACCCGTCACAGTCCTTGTTGGAATCAGTTCATTACTTTCATTCTTCACCACCGTCAAACCACCCTTCTTAGGTACTACTTGTACTGGACTCACCCATGCACTATCAAAAATAGGGTAAATCACTCCAACATCTAACCATTTCAAAATCTCTTTCCTCACCACTTCTTTCATTGTCAGATTAAGTCTTCGTTGAGCATCAATAGTTGGTCTTGCATCATCTTCCATGAGAATTCTATACATAACTGTTGATGGGATAATTCCTCTTATATCAGCCAGAGTCCACCCTATAGTAGTTTTATGAGCCCTTAACACCCTCAACAACTTCTCCTTTTCTTCTTCCGAAAGAAGTGATGAAACTATAACTGGAAGAGTCTCTTTTTCCCCAAGATAAGCATAACGGAGATGGTCTAGTAAAACTTTCAGTTCTAAAATAGGTGGCTTCACAATCGATGGTAATGGTCTTTCCGGTCCCTCACCCAATTCTTCAAATTTCTTATGGTTCCATGGCTCAGATGATTTTATCCACTTCAAATAACTCACCGCTTCTTCATTTTCCTCACCATCTACATCATCAACTATAAGACTTAATTCAAGAGGATCCTCAATTACTTCTTTTCTTCCTACTACTTCTTCTATCACATCAACTGAGAAATAACTATCACTTGCTTTAGGATAAGTCATAGCCTTAAACACATTAAATACAACTTCTTCCCCTTGAACTCTTAGCTTTAACTTTCCTTTTTGCACATCTATCAATGCTTGCCCAGTTGCTAAAAAGGGTCTCCCCAAAATAATAGGAACATTTTCATCCTCCTCCATATCAAGAACTATAAAATCAGCTGGAAATATAAACTTATCCACCTTTACCAATACATCATCTATAATACCTCGTGGATGCTTCACAGATCTATCAGCTAGCTACAATGTTACTGTGGTTGGCCTAGCTTCCCCCAAACCAAGTCTGCGGAATACTGACAAAGGCATTAAATTAATACTTGCCCCCAAATCACAAAGTTCATGCTTACATTCAAACTCCCCAATCGTGCATGGAATAGTAAAACTCCCAGGATCTCGTAACTTTTGAGGAAGTTTCCTTTGCAAAATCGCACTACATTCTTCCGTTAACGCCACTGTTTCGTAGTCACCCATCTTTCTCTTATTAGAGAGAATCTCCTTCATAAACTTTACATAGCTGGGCATCTGCTCTAATGCTTCTGCGAACGATATATTAATATGTAGCTTCTTGAACACCTCTAAGAACTTTGCAAAATGCTTATCCAAATTATGCTTGCGAAACCTTTGTAGACATGGAATTCTAACATGGTGCTCAATACTCACAGGTGGGGTCTCCTCTTCTTTCTTAAGGTCTTCAGTAACCTTTTCATCATTACACTTCTTTACTTCCTTGCCTTGTGTATTTCCCTTTTGACCTTCTTCTTCTTCTGACTGATTCTTCTTTGGCCCTTCATACCTCGTTCCACTCCTCAAAGTAATAGCTTGGCACTATTCTTTAGGATTAACTTCTGTAGTGCTAGGAAAATTTCCTTGAGCTCTATTAGACATTAAAGTAGCCAATTGCCCTATTTGTGTCTCCAAACTTCTTATGGACGCCCTGGTTTCAGTCATGAATTGGTTAAGTACATCAGGTTGGGGTTTAGCTGGTTTCATTGGCATTTGGTGAGGTGGTCTATTTTGTGCAGGTTGATAATAGCCAAGTGGAGGATTTTGGTGTGCATATTTCTATGGATATGGTGGCCTATTTTGGGCAGGTTGATATTGTGGCTGAGGTGGAGGATAAGGTTGTAAAGTATTTTGATTGTTAGACCATGAAAAATTAGGATGATTCTTCCAAGCTGGTGTGCAGGTCATGGAATTGGGGTTATTAGGTTGCCTCGGATAATTCCCTATAGCTTGTACTTCTTCCATGGGCATATTATTCATATCTATAGCAGGGCATTGGTTTGGTTGATGGTTTGTACCACACACTTCACAAAGGTTTTGAACTTTCATAGCTGGAGATGGGAGTGTAGTCTTTTGTAGTTGCTTTGTCAAGGCCGCTACTTGAGCTGTAAGCATGGATATAGCATCCAATTCCATCATTCCAGCCATCTTCTTTGCTTGTCCCCTTTCAGTTGGCCATTGGTAATTATTCATCGCCATCTCCTCTAATAGCTCATATGCCTCATTAGCACTCTTACTCATAAAGGCACCTCCCGCCGCAGCATCTATAATTGTTCTCGTGGTTCCATTCAACCCATTATAAAAATTATGCACCAGCATCCACTTTTCTATTCCATGGTGTGGACACTTCCTTAACAACTCCTTAAAGCGCTCCCAAGAATCATATAGTGACTCTCCTTCCATCTGATAAAAATTATTAATCTCGCCCCTTAACTTTGCAGCCTTTGCTGGAGGAAAGAATTTGGCAAGGAATTTCTGAGCTAACTCCTCCCATGTAGTGATAGAATTCGCCTGTAAAGATATCACCAACTCTTCACCCTATCCCTCAGTGAAAATAACCTCAGTCTTATAGCATCATCACCCACCCCATTCATCTTGAACGTAGCACATAACTCCAAAAAATTAGCTATGTG